>NC_053394.1:191199731-192613013 GCF_905171765.1 Bufo bufo | reverse complement strand
GCCTGAATCTCTGTTACGCGACCTCTCTCCTCTGCCTGGGTGCCTGGGCCTAAATATGTGACAGTGGCCTGTTCCAGTGGTGGGTGACGTGAAGCTTGATTCTCTGCTATGACATGAAGACTGAGTCTCTGCTGACATGAAGCCTGAATCTCTGTTACGCGACCTCTCTCCTCTGCCTGGGTGCCTGGGCCTAAATATGTGACAGTGGCCTGTTCCAGTGGTGGGTGACGTGAAGCCTGATTCTCTGCTATGACATGAAGACTGATTCTGTGCTGACATAAGGCCAGATTCTCTGTTACGGGACCTCTCTCCTCTGTCTGGGTGCCGGGGCCTAAATGTGCGACAGTGGCCTGTTCCAGTGGTGGGTGACGTGAAGCCTGATTCTCTGCTATGACATGAAGACTGATTCTGTGCTGACATAATGCCAGATTCTCTGTTACGGGACCTCTCTCCTCTGCCTGGGTGCCTGGGCCTAAATATGTGACAGTGGCCTGTTCCAGTGGTGGGTGACGTGTAGCCTGATTCTCTGCTATTACATGAAGACTGATTCTGTGCTGATATAAGGCCAGATTCTCTGTTACGGGACCTCTCTCCTCTGTCTGGGTGCCTGGGCCTAAATGTGTGACAGTGGCCTGTTCCAGTGGTGGGTGACGTGAAGCCTGATTCTCTGCTATGATATGAAGCCAGATTCTCTGTTACGGGACCTCTCTCCTCTGCCTGGGTGCCTGGGCCTAAATATGTGACAGTGGCCTGTTCCAGTGGTGGGTGACTTGAAGCCTGATTCTCTGCTATGACATGAAGACTGATTCTGTGCTGACATAACGCCATATTCTCTGTTACGGGACCTCTCTCCTCTGTCTGGGTGCCGGGGCCTAAATGTGTGACAGTGGCCTGTTCCAGTGGTGGGTGACGTGAAGCCTGATTCTCTGCTATGACATGAAGACTGATTCTGTGCTGACATAAGGCCAGATTCTCTGTTACGGGACCTCTCTCCTCTGTCTGGGTGCCGGGGACTAAATGTGTGACAGTGGCCTGTTCCAGTGGTGGGTGACGTGAAGCCTGATTCTCTGCTATGACATGAAGACTGATTCTGTGCTGACATAAGGCCAGATTCTCTGTTACGGGACCTCTCTCCTCTGTCTGGGTGCCGGGGCCTAAATGTGTGACAGTGGCCTGTTCCAGTGGTGGGTGACGTGAAGCTTGATTCTCTGCTATGACATGAAGACTGATTCTCTGCTGACATGAAGCCTGAATCTCTGTTACGCGACCTCTCTCCTCTGCCTGGGTGCCTGGGCCTAAATATGTGACAGTGGCCTGTTCCAGTGGTGGGTGACGTGAAGCCTGATTCTCTGCTATGACATGAAGACTGATTCTGTGCTGACATGAAGCCAGATTCTCTGTTACAGGACCTCTCTCCTCTGCCTGGGTGCCTGGGCCTAAATATGTGACAGTGGCCTGTTCCAGTGGTGGGTGACGTGAAGCTTGATTCTCTGCTATGACATGAAGACTGAGTCTCTGCTGACATGAAGCCTGAATCTCTGTTACGCGACCTCTCTCCTCTGCCTGTGTGCCTGGGCCTAAATATGTGACAGTGGCCTGTTCCAGTGGTGGGTGACGTGAAGCCTGATTCTCTGCTATGACATGAAGACTGATTCTGTGCTGACATAAGGCCAGATTCTCTGTTACGGGACCTCTTTCCTCTGCCTGGGTGCCTGGGCCTAAATATGTGACAGTGGCCTGTTCCAGTGGTGGGTGACGTGTAGCCTGATTCTCTGCTATGACATGAAGACTTATTCTGTGCTGACATGAAGCCAGATTCTCTGTTACGGGACCTCTCTCCTCTGCCTGGGTGCCTGGGCCTAAATATGTGACAGTGGCCTGTTCCAGTGGTGGGTGACGTGAAGCCTGATTCTCTGCTATGACATGAAGACTTATTCTGTGCTGACATGAAGCCAGATTCTCTGTTACGGGACCTCTCTCCTCTGTCTGGGTGCCGGGGCCTAAATGTGTGACAGTGGCCTGTTCCAGTGGTGGGTGACGTGAAGCCTGATTCTCTGCTATGACATCAAGACTTATTCTGTGCTGACATGAAGCCAGATTCTCTGTTACGGGACCTCTCTCCTCTGCCTGGGTGCCTGGGCCTAAATATGTGACAGTGGCCTGTTCCAGTGGTGGGTGACTTGAAGCCTGATTCTCTGCTATGACATGAAGACTGATTCTGTGCTGACATAACGCCATATTCTCTGTTACGGGACCTCTCTCCTCTGTCTGGGTGCCGGGGCCTAAATGTGTGACAGTGGCCTGTTCCAGTGGTGGGTGACGTGAAGCCTGATTCTCTGCTATGACATGAAGACTGATTCTGTGCTGACATAAGGCCAGATTCTCTGTTACGGGACCTCTCTCCTCTGTCTGGGTGCCGGGGCCTAAATGTGTGACAGTGGCCTGTTCCAGTGGTGGGTGACGTGAAGCCTGATTCTCTGCTATGACATGAAGACTGATTCTGTGCTGACATAAGGCCAGATTCTCTGTTACGGGACCTCTCTCCTCTGTCTGGGTGCCGGGGCCTAAATGTGTGACAGTGGCCTGTTCCAGTGGTGGGTTACGTGAAGCTTGATTCTCTGCTATGACATGAAGACTGATTCTCTGCTGACATGAAGCCTGAATCTCTGTTACGCGACCTCTCTCCTCTGCCTGGGTGCCTGGGCCTAAATATGTGACAGTGGCCTGTTCCAGTGGTGGGTGACGTGAAGCTTGATTCTCTGCTATGACATGAAGACTGAGTCTCTGCTGACATGAAGCCTGAATCTCTGTTACGCGACCTCTCTCCTCTGCCTGTGTGCCTGGGCCTAAATATGTGACAGTGGCCTGTTCCAGTGGTGGGTGACGTGAAGCCTGATTCTCTGCTATGACATGAAGACTGATTCTGTGCTGACATAAGGCCAGATTCTCTGTTACGGGACCTCTCTCCTCTGTCTGGGTGCCGGGGCCTAAATGTGCGACAGTGGCCTGTTCCAGTGGTGGGTGACGTGAAGCCTGATTCTCTGCTATGACATGAAGACTGATTCTGTGCTGACATAATGCCAGATTCTCTGTTACGGGACCTCTCTCCTCTGCCTGGGTGCCTGGGCCTAAATATGTGACAGTGGCCTGTTCCAGTGGTGGGTGACGTGTAGCCTGATTCTCTGCTATTACATGAAGACTGATTCTGTGCTGATATAAGGCCAGATTCTCTGTTACGGGACCTCTCTCCTCTGTCTGGGTGCCTGGGCCTAAATGTGTGACAGTGGCCTGTTCCAGTGGTGGGTGACGTGAAGCCTGATTCTCTGCTATGATATGAAGCCAGATTCTCTGTTACGGGACCTCTCTCCTCTGCCTGGGTGCCTGGGCCTAAATATGTGACAGTGGCCTGTTCCAGTGGTGGGTGACTTGAAGCCTGATTCTCTGCTATGACATGAAGACTGATTCTGTGCTGACATAACGCCATATTCTCTGTTACGGGACCTCTCTCCTCTGTCTGGGTGCCGGGGCCTAAATGTGTGACAGTGGCCTGTTCCAGTGGTGGGTGACGTGAAGCCTGATTCTCTGCTATGACATGAAGACTGATTCTGTGCTGACATAAGGCCAGATTCTCTGTTACGGGACCTCTCTCCTCTGTCTGGGTGCCGGGGACTAAATGTGTGACAGTGGCCTGTTCCAGTGGTGGGTGACGTGAAGCCTGATTCTCTGCTATGACATGAAGACTGATTCTGTGCTGACATAAGGCCAGATTCTCTGTTACGGGACCTCTCTCCTCTGTCTGGGTGCCGGGGCCTAAATGTGCGACAGTGGCCTGTTCCAGTGGTGGGTGACGTGAAGCCTGATTCTCTGCTATGACATGAAGACTGATTCTGTGCTGACATAATGCCAGATTCTCTGTTACGGGACCTCTCTCCTCTGCCTGGGTGCCTGGGCCTAAATATGTGACAGTGGCCTGTTCCAGTGGTGGGTGACGTGTAGCCTGATTCTCTGCTATTACATGAAGACTGATTCTGTGCTGATATAAGGCCAGATTCTCTGTTACGGGACCTCTCTCCTCTGTCTGGGTGCCTGGGCCTAAATGTGTGACAGTGGCCTGTTCCAGTGGTGGGTGACGTGAAGCCTGATTCTCTGCTATGATATGAAGCCAGATTCTCTGTTACGGGACCTCTCTCCTCTGCCTGGGTGCCTGGGCCTAAATATGTGACAGTGGCCTGTTCCAGTGGTGGGTGACTTGAAGCCTGATTCTCTGCTATGACATGAAGACTGATTCTGTGCTGACATAACGCCATATTCTCTGTTACGGGACCTCTCTCCTCTGTCTGGGTGCCGGGGCCTAAATGTGTGACAGTGGCCTGTTCCAGTGGTGGGTGACGTGAAGCCTGATTCTCTGCTATGACATGAAGACTGATTCTGTGCTGACATAAGGCCAGATTCTCTGTTACGGGACCTCTCTCCTCTGTCTGGGTGCCGGGGACTAAATGTGTGACAGTGGCCTGTTCCAGTGGTGGGTGACGTGAAGCCTGATTCTCTGCTATGACATGAAGACTGATTCTGTGCTGACATAAGGCCAGATTCTCTGTTACGGGACCTCTCTCCTCTGTCTGGGTGCCGGGGCCTAAATGTGTGACAGTGGCCTGTTCCAGTGGTGGGTTACGTGAAGCTTGATTCTCTGCTATGACATGAAGACTGATTCTCTGCTGACATGAAGCCTGAATCTCTGTTACGCGACCTCTCTCCTCTGCCTGGGTGCCTGGGCCTAAATATGTGACAGTGGCCTGTTCCAGTGGTGGGTGACGTGAAGCCCGATTCTCTGCTATGACATGAAGACTGATTCTGTGCTGACATGAAGCCAGATTCTCTGTTACAGGACCTCTCTCCTCTGCCTGGGTGCCTGGGCCTAAATATGTGACAGTGGCCTGTTCCAGTGGTGGGTGACGTGAAGCTTGATTCTCTGCTATGACATGAAGACTGAGTCTCTGCTGACATGAAGCCTGAATCTCTGTTACGCGACCTCTCTCCTCTGCCTGTGTGCCTGGGCCTAAATATGTGACAGTGGCCTGTTCCAGTGGTGGGTGACGTGAAGCCTGATTCTCTGCTATGACATGAAGACTGATTCTGTGCTGACATAAGGCCAGATTCTCTGTTACGGGACCTCTTTCCTCTGCCTGGGTGCCTGGGCCTAAATATGTGACAGTGGCCTGTTCCAGTGGTGGGTGACGTGTAGCCTGATTCTCTGCTATGACATGAAGACTTATTCTGTGCTGACATGAAGCCAGATTCTCTGTTACGGGACCTCTCTCCTCTGCCTGGGTGCCTGGGCCTAAATATGTGACAGTGGCCTGTTCCAGTGGTGGGTGACGTGAAGCCTGATTCTCTGCTATGACATGAAGACTTATTCTGTGCTGACATGAAGCCAGATTCTCTGTTACGGGACCTCTCTCCTCTGTCTGGGTGCCGGGGCCTAAATGTGTGACAGTGGCCTGTTCCAGTGGTGGGTGACGTGAAGCCTGATTCTCTGCTATGACATCAAGACTTATTCTGTGCTGACATGAAGCCAGATTCTCTGTTACGGGACCTCTCTCCTCTGCCTGGGTGCCTGGGCCTAAATATGTGACAGTGGCCTCTTCCAGTGGTGGGTGACTTGAAGCCTGATTCTCTGCTATGACATGAAGACTGATTCTGTGCTGACATAACGCCATATTCTCTGTTACGGGACCTCTCTCCTCTGTCTGGGTGCCGGGGCCTAAATGTGTGACAGTGGCCTGTTCCAGTGGTGGGTGACGTGAAGCCTGATTCTCTGCTATGACATAAAGACTGATTCTGTGCTGACATAAGGCCAGATTCTCTGTTACGGGACCTCTCTCCTCTGTCTGGGTGCCGGGGCCTAAATGTGTGACAGTGGCCTGTTCCAGTGGTGGGTGACGTGAAGCCTGATTCTCTGCTATGACATGAAGACTGATTCTGTGCTGACATAAGGCCAGATTCTCTGTTACGGGACCTCTCTCCTCTGTCTGGGTGCCGGGGCCTAAATGTGTGACAGTGGCCTGTTCCAGTGGTGGGTTACGTGAAGCTTGATTCTCTGCTATGACATGAATACTGATTCTCTGCTGACATGAAGCCTGAATCTCTGTTACGCGACCTCTCTCCTCTGCCTGGGTGCCTGGGCCTAAATATGTGACAGTGGCCTGTTCCAGTGGTGGGTGACGTGAAGCTTGATTCTCTGCTATGACATGAAGACTGAGTCTCTGCTGACATGAAGCCTGAATCTCTGTTACGCGACCTCTCTCCTCTGCCTGTGTGCCTGGGCCTAAATATGTGACAGTGGCCTGTTCCAGTGGTGGGTGACGTGAAGCCTGATTCTCTGCTATGACATGAAGACTGATTCTGTGCTGACATAAGGCCAGATTCTCTGTTACGGGACCTCTCTCCTCTGTCTGGGTGCCGGGGCCTAAATGTGCGACAGTGGCCTGTTCCAGTGGTGGGTGACGTGAAGCCTGATTCTCTGCTATGACATGAAGACTGATTCTGTGCTGACATAATGCCAGATTCTCTGTTACGGGACCTCTCTCCTCTGCCTGGGTGCCTGGGCCTAAATATGTGACAGTGGCCTGTTCCAGTGGTGGGTGACGTGTAGCCTGATTCTCTGCTATTACATGAAGACTGATTCTGTGCTGATATAAGGCCAGATTCTCTGTTACGGGACCTCTCTCCTCTGTCTGGGTGCCTGGGCCTAAATGTGTGACAGTGGCCTGTTCCAGTGGTGGGTGACGTGAAGCCTGATTCTCTGCTATGACATGAAGCCAGATTCTCTGTTACGGGACCTCTCTCCTCTGCCTGGGTGCCTGGGCCTAAATATGTGACAGTGGCCTGTTCCAGTGGTGGGTGACTTGAAGCCTGATTCTCTGCTATGACATGAAGACTGATTCTGTGCTGACATAACGCCATATTCTCTGTTACGGGACCTCTCTCCTCTGTCTGGGTGCCGGGGCCTAAATGTGTGACAGTGGCCTGTTCCAGTGGTGGGTGACGTGAAGCCTGATTCTCTGCTATGACATGAAGACTGATTCTGTGCTGACATAAGGCCAGATTCTCTGTTACGGGACCTCTCTCCTCTGTCTGGGTGCCGGGGACTAAATGTGTGACAGTGGCCTGTTCCAGTGGTGGGTGACGTGAAGCCTGATTCTCTGCTATGACATGAAGACTGATTCTGTGCTGACATAAGGCCAGATTCTCTGTTACGGGACCTCTCTCCTCTGTCTGGGTGCCGGGGCCTAAATGTGTGACAGTGGCCTGTTCCAGTGGTGGGTTACGTGAAGCTTGATTCTCTGCTATGACATGAAGACTGATTCTCTGCTGACATGAAGCCTGAATCTCTGTTACGCGACCTCTCTCCTCTGCCTGGGTGCCTGGGCCAAAATATGTGACAGTGGCCTGTTCCAGTGGTGGGTGACGTGAAGCCCGATTCTCTGCTATGACATGAAGACTGATTCTGTGCTGACATGAAGCCAGATTCTCTGTTACAGGACCTCTCTCCTCTGCCTGGGTGCCTGGGCCTAAATATGTGACAGTGGCCTGTTCCAGTGGTGGGTGACGTGAAGCTTGATTCTCTGCTATGACATGAAGATTGAGTCTCTGCTGACATGAAGCCTGAATCTCTGTTACGCGACCTCTCTCCTCTGCCTGTGTGCCTGGGCCTAAATATGTGACAGTGGCCTGTTCCAGTGGTGGGTGACGTGAAGCCTGATTCTCTGCTATGACATGAAGACTGATTCTGTGCTGACATAAGGCCAGATTCTCTGTTACGGGACCTCTTTCCTCTGCCTGGGTGCCTGGGCCTAAATATGTGACAGTGGCCTGTTCCAGTGGTGGGTGACGTGTAGCCTGATTCTCTGCTATGACATGAAGACTTATTCTGTGCTGACATGAAGCCAGATTCTCTGTTATGGGACCTCTCTCCTCTGCCTGGGTGCCTGGGCCTAAATATGTGACAGTGGCCTGTTCCAGTGGTGGGTGACGTGAAGCCTGATTCTCTGCTATGACATGAAGACTGATTCTGTGCTGACATAAGGCCAGATTCTCTGTTACGGGACCCTTTTTCCTCTGCCTGGGTGCCTGGGCCTAAATATGTGACAGTGGCCTGTTCCAGTGGTGGGTGACGTGAAGCCTGATTCTCTGCTATGACATGAAGACTTATTCTGTGCTGACATGAAGCCAGATTCTCTGTTACGGGACCTCTCTCCTCTGTCTGGGTGCCGGGGCCTAAATGTGTGACAGTGGCCTGTTCCAGTGGTGGGTGACGTGAAGCCTGATTCTCTGCTATGACATCAAGACTTATTCTGTGCTGACATGAAGCCAGATTCTCTGTTACGGGACCTCTCTCCTCTGCCTGGGTGCCTGGGCCTAAATATGTGACAGTGGCCTGTTCCAGTGGTGGGTGACGTGAAGCCTGATTCTCTGCTATGACATGAAGACTGATTCTGTGCTGACATAATGCCAGATTCTCTGTTACGGGACCTCTCTCCTCTGTCTGGGTGTCGGGGCCTAAATGTGTGACAGTGGCCTGTTCCAGTGGTGGGTGACGTGAAGCCTGATTCTCTGCTATGACATGAAGACTGATTCTGTGCTGACATAAGGCCAGATTCTCTGTTACGGGACCTCTCTCCTCTGTCTGGGTGCCGGGGCCTAAATATGTGACAGTGGCCTGTTCCAGTGGTGGGTGACGTGAAGCCTGATTCTCTGCTATGACATAAAGACTGATTCTGTGCTGACATAAGGGCAGATTCTCTGTTACGGGACCTCTCTCCTCTGTCTGGGTGCCGGGGCCTAAATGTGTGACAGTGGCCTGTTCCAGTGGTCGGTGACGTGAAGCCTGATTCTCTGCTATGACATGAAGACTGATTCTGTGCTGACATAAGGCCAGATTCTCTGTTACGGGACCTCTCTCCTCTGTCTGGGTGCCGGGGCCTAAATGTGTGACAGTGGCCTGTTCCAGTGGTGGGTGACGTGAAGCTTGATTCTCTGCTATGACATGAAGACTGATTCTCTGCTGACATGAAGCCTGAATCTCTGTTACGCGACCTCTCTCCTCTGCCTGGGTGCCTGGGCCAAAATATGTGACAGTGGCCTGTTCCAGTGGTGGGTGACGTGAAGCCTGATTCTCTGCTATGACATGAAGACTGATTCTGTGCTGACATGAAGCCAGATTCTCTGTTACAGGACCTCTCTCCTCTGCCTGGGTGCCTGGGCTTAAATATGTGACAGTGGCCTGTTCCAGTGGTGGGTGACGTGAAGCTTGATTCTCTGCTATGACATGAAGACTGAGTCTCTGCTGACATGAAGCCTAAATCTCTGTTACGCGACCTCTCTCCTCTGCCTGTGTGCCTGGGCCTAAATATGTGACAGTGGCCTGTTCCAGTGGTGGGTGACGTGAAGCCTGATTCTCTGCTATGACATGAAGACTGATTCTGTGCTGACATAAGGCCAGATTCTCTGTTACGGGACCTCTTTCCTCTGCCTGGGTGCCTGGGCCTAAATATGTGACAGTGGCCTGTTCCAGTGGTGGGTGACGTGTAGCCTGATTCTCTGCTATGACATGAAGACTTATTCTGTGCTGACATGAAGCCAGATTCTCTGTTACGGGACCTCTCTCCTCTGCCTGGGTGCCTGGGCCTAAATATGTGACAGTGGCCTGTTCCAGTGGTGGGTGACGTGAAGCCTGATTCTCTGCTATGACATGAAGACTGATTCTGTGCTGACATAAGGCCAGATTCTCTGTTACGGGACCCTTTTTCCTCTGCCTGGGTGCCTGGGCCTAAATATGTGACAGTGGCCTGTTCCAGTGGTGGGTGACGTGAAGCCTGATTCTCTGCTATGACATGAAGACTTATTCTGTGCTGACATGAATCCAGATTCTCTGTTACGGGACTTCTCTCCTCTGCCTGGGTGCCTGGGCCTAAATATGTGACAGTGGTCTGTTCCAGTGGTGGGTGACGTGTAGCCTGATTCTCTGCTCTGACATGAAGACTGATTCTGTGCTGACATAAGGCCAGATTCTCTGTTACGGGACCTCTCTCCTCTGTCTGGGTGCCGGGGCCTAAATGTGTGACAGTGGCCTGTTCCAGTGGTGGGTGACGTGAAGCCTGATTCTCTGCTATGACATGAAGACTTATTCTGTGCTGACATGAAGCCAGATTCTCTGTTACGGGACCTCTCTCCTCTGCCTGGGCCTAAATATGTGACAGTGGCCTGTTCCAGTGGTGGGTGACGTGAAGCCTGATTCTCTGCTATGACATGAAGACTGATTCTGTGCTGACATAAGGCCAGATTCTCTGTTACGGGACCTCTCTCCTCTGTCTGGGTGCCTGGGCCTAAATGTGTGACAGTGGCCTGTTCCAGTGGTGGGTGACGTGAAGCCCGATTCTCTGCTATGACATGAAGACTGATTCTGTGCTGACATAAGGCCAGATTCTCTGTTACGGGACCTCTCTCCTCTGTCTGGGTGCCGGGGCCTAAATGTGTGACAGTGGCCTGTTCCAGTGGTGGGTGACGTGAAGCCTGATTCTCTGCTATGACATGAAGACTGATTCTGTGCTGACATAAGGGCAGATTCTCTGTTACGGGACCTCTCTCCTCTGTCTGGGTGCCGGGGCCTAAATATGTGACAGTGGCCTGTTCCAGTGGTGGGTGACGTGAAGCCTGATTCTCTGCTATGACATGAAGACTGATTCTGTGCTGACAGAATGCCAGATTCTCTGTTATGGGACCTCTCTCCTCTGTCTGGGTGCCGGGGCCTAAATGTGTGACAGTGGCCTGTTCCAGTGGTGGGTGACGTGAAGCCTGATTCTCTGCTATGACATGAAGACTGATTCTGTGCTGACATAAGGCCAGATTCTCTGTTACGGGACCTCTCTCCTCTGTCTGGGTGCCGGGGCCTAAATATGTGACAGTGGCCTGTTCCAGTGGTGGGTGACGTGAAGCCTGATTCTCTGCTATGACATGAAGACTGATTCTGTGCTGACATAAGGGCAGATTCTCTGTTACGGGACCTCTCTCCTCTGTCTGGGTGCCGGGGCCTAAATGTGTGACAGTGGCCTGTTCCAGTGGTGGGTGACGTGAAGCCTGATTCTCTGCTATGACATGAAGACTGATTCTGTGCTGACATGAAGCCAGATTCTCTGCTATGGCATGAAGAGACTGATTCTCTGCTGACATGAAGCCAGATTCTTTGCTATGGCATGAAGAGATTGATTCTCTGCTGACGTGAAGCCAGATTCTCTGCTATGGGACCTCTGTCCAATTGATATTAGTTAATTTTTATTTTTTTAATTTTTATTTTAATTCATTTCCCTATCCACATTTGTTTGCAGGGGATTTACCTACATGTTGCTGCCTTTTGCAGCCCTCTAGCTCTTTCCTGGGCTGTTTTACAGCCTTTTTAGTGCCCAAAAGTTCGGGTCCCCATTGACTTCAATGGGGTTCGGTTTCGGGACGAAGTTCGGGTCGGGTTCGGATCCCGAACCCGAACATTTCCGGGAAGTTCGGCCGAACTTCTCGAACCCGAACATCCAGGTGTTCGCTCAACTCTAGTGGTAAGTAGTTTGAAATCAAAATGTGTAAAAAATGACCTGTGAAATCCGAAAGACACCCCAAGGTATTTCGTGATGGGCATAGTGAGTTCATGGAAGTTTTTATTTTTTGTCACAAGTTAGTGGAATATGAGACTTTGTAAGAAAAAAAAATATACATAAAAATCATCATTTTACGCTAACTTGTGACAAAAAATAGAAAATTCTAGGAACTCGCCATGCCCCTCACAGAATACCTTGGGGTGTCTTCTTTCCAAAATGGGGTCACTTGTGGGGAAGTTATACTGCCCTGGCATTTTAGGGGCCCGAATGCGTGAGAAGAAGTCTGGAATCAAAATCTGTAAAAAATGGCCGGTGAAATCCGAAAGGTGCTCTTTGGAATGTGGGCCCCTTTGCCCACCTAGGCTGCAAAAAAGTGTCAGACATGTGGTATTGCCGTACTCAGGAGAAGTTGGGCAATGTGTTTTGGGGTGTCTTTTTACATATACCCATGCTGGGTGAGAGAAATATCTTGGCAAACGACAACTTTTCCCATTTTTTTATACAAAGTTGGCCTTTGACCGAGATATTTATCTCACCCAGCATGGGTATATGTAAAATAACACCCCAAAACACATTGCACCAACTTCTCCTGAGTATGGCAATACCAGATGTATGACACTTTTTTGCAGCCTAGATGCGCAAATGGGCCCAAATTCCTTTTAGGAGGGCATTTTTAGACATTTGGATCCCAGACTTCTTCTCACGCTTTAGGGCCCCTAAAATGCCAGGGCAGTATAAATACCCCATTTTGGAAAGAAGACTCCCCAAGGTATTTAATGAGGGGCATGGCGAGTTCATAGAAATTTTTTTTTTTTGTTACAAGTTAGCGGAAATTGATTTTTTTTGTTTTTTCTCACAAAGTCTCCCTTTCTGCTAACTTGCGACAAAAATTTTAATCTTTCATGGACTCAATATGCCTCTCAGCGAATACCTTAAGGGGTCTTCTTTCCGAAATGGGGTCATTTGTGGGGTGTTTGTACTGCCCTGGCATTTGAGGGTCTCCGCAATCATTACATGTATGGCCAGCATTAGGAGTTTCTGCTATTCTCCTAATATTGAGCATACGGGTAATGAGATTTTTTTTTTTCGTTCAGCCTCTGGGCACAGATGAATGGCACAGATTTCTTCATTCGCATCGATCAATGTGGATGAAAAAATCTCTGCCAAAAAAAAAAAAGGAGGGTAAAGACGTCTGACAGGACATAGGACCTCCGCCCAACATCCATACCACTTAGCCCGTATGCCCTGGCAAACCAGATTTCTCCATTCACATCAATCGATGTGAATGAATAAATCATTGCCGGTATTTTTATTTATTTTTTTATATACAAAGTGTTTGCCAAAGTATATGAACACCGCCGCCTCCTCAGCTCATATGCCTCGGCAAACGTATCTTTTACTGCAGAGGAGAAATCTCGTCTTGCAGCGCCGCATACACTGACTTTTGTGTAATCTGACAGCAGCGCAATGCTTCTGTCAGAATGCACATCAGTGCTGCAGCTAGTCGATCGGTTGGTCCACCTGGAAGGTAAAAAAAACAAAACAAAAAAGAAAAAACCAGGCCGCAACGCAATAAATTTATTAACTTTATAATAAAATTTGAACGGAACATATAAACTTTATTTTACTTTTTCAACTGAACGTTAACTTTTTTGTATACCGGTGCTTTTTTTTTTTAACTTTATAGGACAAACCTCTCCTTCCCCATGGGACAATGTGCAAAGCGCAAATCGCCCACTTTATCCCAGGTGAAAGGAGAGGTTTGCAGTAGCTGTGAGTGTAAGGGCCCTAATAGCCCTGTGTGCCTGTCCTGTGAGATGCAATCCCTATGCTAAGTGTACCTGTGTGTGGTACTTCCGGAAACACTCCCCTAAGCATAGGGCAGGGTGGTCAGGGCAGTCAGGACAGAAATAGCGGGTGTCACGCCTTATTCCACTCCTGCTACAGACACAACATCTTTTTCGGGGTGACGGTTGGGTTGAGGTACCAGCAACGATATTGGGGAAATGTCGCTCGTGTAGACGGCTCACTACACTGGTGTATGGGGCCACGGAACCTTCTGGATACAGGAGGTTCTCGATGATCTCTTCCTGAAATTTGAGGAAGGATCCTGTTCTCCCAGCCTTACTGTAGAGAACAAAACTATTATAGGCAGCCAATTGAATCAAATATACAGACACCTTCTTATACCAGCGTCTGGTGCGTCGGGAAACTAAATAAGGAGCCAACATCTGGTCATTGAAGTCCACCCCTCCCATGAGCGCATTATAGACGTGGACTGAGAGGGGCTTTTCAATGACACGGGTTGCCCGTTCTATTTGTATTGTCGTGTCTGCGTGAATGGAGGAGAGCATGTAAACGTCACGCTTGTCTCTCCATTTCACCGCGAGCAGTTCTTGGTTACACAAGGCAGGCCTCTCCCCCCTTGCAAGATGGGTGGTAACGAGCCATTGGGGGAAGCCCCGGCGACTAGGTCGCACGGTGCCGCAGCAGCCAATCTGTTCTAGGAACAAATGCGTGAAGAGGGGCCCACTTGTGTAAAAATTGTCCACATAAAGATGGTACCCCTTGCCAAATAAGGGTGACACCAAGTCCCAGACTGTCTTCCCACTGCTCCCCAGGTAGTCAGGGCAACCGACCGGCTCCAGGGTCTGATCTTTTCCCTCATAGATCCGAAATTTGTGGGTATAGCCTGTGGCCCTTTCACAGAGCTTATACAATTTGACCCCATACCGGGCACGCTTGCTTGGGATGTATTGTTTGAAGCCAAGGCGCCAGGTAAAATGTATAAGGGACTCGTCTATGCAGATGTTTTGCTCAGGGGTATACAAATCTGCAAATTTCTGGTTGAAGTGGTCTATGAGGGGCCGAATTTTGTGGAGTCGGACAAAAGCTGGGTGGCCTCTGGGACGAGAGGTGGTGTTGTCGCTAAAGTGCAGGAAATGCAGGATGGTCTCAAAACGTGTCCTGGACATAGCAGCAGAGAACATGGGCATGTGATGAATCGGGTTCGTGGACCAATATGACCGCAATTCATGCTTTTTGGTTAGACCCATGTTCAGGAGAAGGCCCAGAAAAATTTTAATTTCGGAAACTTGGACTGGTTTCCACCGGAAAGGCTGGGCATAAAAGCTTCCCAGGTTGGCGGCTATAAATTGAGTGGCATACCGATTTGTTTCTGCCACAACTAAGTCCAAGAGCTCCGCAGTCAAGAACAGCTCAAAAAATCCCAGTGCCGAATCGATCTGAGCTGTCTCAACCCGAACTCCAGACTGGGCGGTGAAAGGGGGAACTACAGGTGCGGCTGAAGTTGGGGACTGCCAATAAGGGTTTGCCAGCACCTCAGGGACTCTAGGGGCTCTACGGGCCTGTCTGTGCGGTGGCTGCGACGGGGTAACTATTGCACGTGCCACCGTACCAGCTTCAACTGCCCTTCTGGTGCTCGCCACTTCACCATGTTGTACGGCAGTGCTGGTACTAGGTCCAGGATGGGCTGCGCTGCTGGTGTATGCCTCACCACGTAATCCGACAGTGCCAGCCCCACTCTGCTGCCCTTGAAACGGATCCTGCACAGCCTGTGGTCTAGCGGCACAGGGCCGGGTACGCCTGGTGCTATCAGGGACCTCAACCTCCTCGTCCGAACTTTGGGTCAGACTGCCACTGCTTTCTACAGGTTCATATTCTGACCCGCTAGATTCGTCAGATGAGGGTCCCCATTCCTCATCCGACTGGGTCAGAATCCTGTAGGCCTCTTCAGAAGAATACCCCCTGTTTGACATTTGGACTACTAAATTTAGGGGTATTCCCTGAGACTACCCAAGAAAAAAAGCAAGCCTGTCTTACAAATGGGAGGCTAGCGAAGTACCGGAGGCCGCTGCGATTGATAAAAAATATCAAAACTTTTTTATCGCCGCAGCGCTTGTAAAGTGATTGTGCAGTGATCAAAAAATAATAATTTTTTGTCACTGTGGTGGGGCGGGCATGTGTGAACGCACGTGTGGGCGACCGATCAGGCCTGTTCGGGCAAACACTGCATTTTGGGTGGAGGGCGAGCTAAGGTGACACTAATACAATTATAGATCTGACTGTGATCAGTTTTGATCACTTACAGATACTATAAAAGTACAAATGCTGATTAGCGATACGCTAATCAGCGAATAAGTTACTGCGGTGCGGTGGGCTGGGCGCTAACCGACGCTAACTACCTAACCAAGGGACCTAAACTATCCTCTAACTATCAGTTAATACCAGTGGGGAAAAAAAGTGACAGTTTACACTGATCACTTTTTTCCCTTTCACTAGGTGATTGACAGGGGGCGATCAAGGGGTTAATTGGGGTGATGGGGGGTGATCTGGGGCTAAGTGTAGTGTTTGGTGGGTACTCACAGTGATGTCTACTCCTCTGCTGGAACCAACCGACCAAAAGGACCAACAGAGGAGCAGAGAAGCCATTTAACACCTTATATTTATAAATATAAGGTGATAGATGGCTTCTGATTTGATTTTTAAAAAATCAGCAACCTGCCAGCGACGATCATTGGCTGGCAGGTTGCTGACTAAATACTCCTTGAACTTTTGCCGGCCCGCGATGCGCATGCGCAGGCCGGCTCTGACCGGAATCTCGCGTCTCGCGAGATGACACATGGATGCGTCCAAGAGGAATGAATAGACCGCCTCCAGGACGCATCCGTGCGTTAGGCGGTCGGGAGGTGGTTAATAAATGGACCCCAGATTGGGGACGTAACAGGGATTAAACTGATGACAAGAGAGAACTACAGAAAATAGCACTCATATCGGGTGGGACAGTAAATTGCACGGCGCAGACGCAGTGACCGTGACGTAAATTCAAACAAAGAGGAGGGAGCCAGCTTTTTTTTAACCATCTCCCCGTTCGAAAAATCCATTTAATAAATGGACCCCAGATTGGGGACGTAACAGGGATTAAACTAATGAGAAGAGAGAACTACAGAAAATAGCATTCATATCGGGTGTGAGAGTAAATTGCACGGCGCAGACGCAGTGACCGTGGCGTGGATTCAAACAAAGGGGAGGGAGACAGCGTTTTTTTAACCATCTCCCCGTTTGAAAAATCTATTTAATAAATGGACCCCAGAATGGGGACGTAACAGGGATTAAACTGATGAGAAGAGAGAACTACAGAAAATAGCACTCATATCGGGTGTGAGAGTAAATTGCACGGTGCAGACGCAGTGACTGTGGCGTGGATTCAAACAAAGGGGAGGGAGACAGCGTTTTTTTTAACCATCTCCCCGTTCGAAAAATCTATTTAATAAATGGACCCCAGAATGGGGACGTAACAGGGATTAAACTGATGAGAAGAGAGAACTACAGAAAATAGCACTCATATCGTGTGGGACAGTAAATTGCACGGCGCAGACGCAGTGACCGTGGCGTGGATTCAAACAAAGGGGAGGGAGCCAGCGTTTTTTTAACCTTCTCCCTGTTCGAAAAATCAATTCAATTCACCTTTCCGGGACCCTTGGTGTTGTACATGGCTGGGTGGAGGAAGAAACCTTCAATGACATCAACGGGACATGGCTAGCTTGGTATCCAACCTTGTACAAATGGTGAGTTTGCGGTTGGGCAAATGGACTGTTTGCGGTTATTTGCGGTGCATTAAAAGGGGAGTTTGGTCTGTCAATGTCTGTGAAGCGGGCGTAACCCTTACACTACCTGATCGATACAACATCATACCTGATCGTATACACACACTGGATGTTTTAAACCACGTTGTTCAAAAAAAAATTGGATTGTTAGGTGATTTATGCCCTTTATGGATTAAAATCAAACTCTGCGTCAACTATGTAATTTTCCATGAGAGTTTTGCCATGGATCCCCCTCCGGCATGCCACAGTCCAGGTGTTAGTCCCCTTGAAACTATTTTTCCATCACTACTGTGGCTAGAAAGAGTCCCTGTGGGTTTTAAAAATCACCTGCCTATTGAAGTCTATGGCGGTTCGCCCGTTCGCGAACATTTTCAGAAATTTGCGTTTGCCATTCGCGAACGAAAATTTTTATGTTCGCGACATCTCTATCATGGAGTGGGGAGGGTGGGAAGAGAGTGTGACAGAGTTAGCAGCAGCATGAGGAGACCACAGAGTGGTCGTGGCCCAGTGACAGAGTGTTAAGTTAGCAGCAGCATGAGGAGACCACAGAGTGGCCAAGTGACAGAGTGGTGAGTTGTTAGCAGCATTAGGAGACCACAGAGTGTTGAGGCGGCAGCAGCATGAGGAGACCACAGACTTGCCCAGTGGCAGTGTTGATACTTTATTCAACACGTCTTTTGTACTTGGACTATAAGCTGCGGAGGCGGCAGTGTTATATGAAGAAAAGTTGAAGTTAATAAAGAAGTTATTTCAAGCATTTGGTGTGCTCTTTAAACCTACTGTTTCCATAGAATGGCGCTAGAGGAATTACAGAGTAATAGACAGTCTGGTTAGACTAAAAGTCAGAGATATCAAAATTCTTCTAAGGCCACAGCGCAAAAGGCACTTCATAGTGCTGCGCCTGTCACATGGCAATCTCGTTGGTGGTCGATTGCTGATGAAATGAATGACAAGGAGCAGGAGCCTCAGGACCAATAGATGATGGGAAGGACAAGACAGCTCCCTTTGGCTGAGGTGGTGGAGCCTTGACTGCAGGAAAAGGGGTGCGGACCACTGGGTTGCTGTATTCTGCATGTGTTGAGGCTGGGCCGTGGTCACGCTTCACTTTCTGTCCACAGATCCGGCAAATGGCCATGTTTACCTCCTCCGACGGCTTGACAAAAAACTGCTAGACCACCGAATTTGCCATTTTCCCCCGAACATTCTGCGCTGACTGCCTGCTACCGCTGCCTCCGTGAACCCCTGCACCGCTACTTTTCCGGGCAAGTAGGCTCCTGTGAAGCGGGTGGTCTCCCCCGGGAACGTTTGGCTCCCAACCTCCCACTGATGCCACCCTGCTGACTCACGACCACGCTACCACCTTGCTGGCTCAGCTGCTGCCTCACGCGCAAGTTGCCACCCTCTTCTCCTGATGATGATGAATCCGCTTCTTCACCCGACTCCCAAGTGTAATTGGCTACATCATCATCCACTACTGTCTGCACATCACTGATGTCCCCCTCAATGATCTGAGGGCCAGGAGCCTGACTGCTCGCAACACCAGCTCCCATGTGACTCTCATCATCATTACTTTCCCGCCTAGTGTCGCATCAGAGGAACCAACAGACTCTTGGCTGTGGGTGTCTGATGTCACTTGCGACAAAGTAGAAGACTGAGTCAACCATTTAAGCACCGCTGGGTTGCTGGTCAAAACATGACCACTAGATGACACTGGGAGCTCAGGCCTTTTGCTGCCACCCCCATTGCGAAGGTCCTCGCATGTGATGTTTTACAGGGTCAGCTCACCAGCAGGCCCTCACATATAATTTTTTACAGGGTCTGTAATTTTTTACAGGGTGCAGGCCTGCTGGTGAGCTGACTCTATAAAAGGTTATATTTGAGGGCCTGCAGGTTAGCTTACCCCCTAAAACATTATATGCGAGGGCCTTCAGGTGAGCTGACCCTGTAAAAGATTGTAGGTGAAGGCCTGCTGGTGAGCTGACCCTGTAAAACATTATATACGAGGGCCTGCTAGTGAGCTGACCCTGTAAAATATTTTAGGTGCGGGCCTGCTGGTGAGCTGACCCTGTAAAATATTGTAGGTAAGGGCCTGCTGGTGAGCTGACCCTCTAAAAGGTTGTAGGTGAGCGCCTGCAGGTGAGCTGACCCTCTAAAACATTATATGTGAGGGCCTTCAGGTGAGCTGACCCTGTAAAATATTGTAGGTGAAGGTCTGCTGGTGAGCTGACCCTCTAAAAAATGATATGCGAGGGCCAGCTGGTGAGCTGACCCTGTAAAAGATTTTAGGTGTGGGCCTGTTGGTGAGCTGACCCTGTAAAAGATTGTAGCTAAGAGCCTGCTGGTGAGCTGACCCTGTAAAAGATTGTAGCTAAGGGCCTGCTGGTGAGCTGACCCTCTAAAAGATTTAGGTGTGGGCCTGCTGGTGAGCTGACCCTCTAAAAAATTATATGCGAGGGCCAGCTGGTGAGCTGACCCTGTAAAACATTATATGCGAGGGCCTGCTGGTGAGCTGACCCTGAAAAAGATCTTAGGTGTGGGACTGCTGGTGAGCTGACCCTGTAAAAGATTGTAGGTAAAAGCTTTCTGGTGAGCTGACCCTCTAAAAGGTTGTAGGTTAGGGCCTGCATGTGAGCTGACCCTCTAAAACATTATATGTGAGGGCCTTCAGGTGAGCTGACCCTGTAAAAGATTTTAGGTGTGGGTCTGCTGGTGAGCTGACCCTCTAAAAAATTATATTCAAGGGCCTGCTGGTGAGCTGACCCTATAAAACATTGTAGGTGAGTGCCTGCTGGTGAGCTGACCCTCTAAAAAATTATATGCGAGGGCCTGCCGTTGAGCTGACCCTGTAAAACATTATATGCAAAGGGCATATATGCGACGAATAAGCATGTTGATATGATGGAAGAGGAGGAGGAGGATGAGAAAAGGAAGATTCAACCATATACCCTTGTTTGTGGTGGAAGGGGTGCATGGGAATACAGTGTATCCAGTACATTATAAACAACACATTTAAAGTGCCTTTATGTTCATCAGCTTTTCTCTGGTGGAGTCGATAAATCATAGTCAATCCAGGCCTTGTTTATTTTTGTCAGCATTTTCAGTTGACAGGCGGATACGTTATCTGTTATAATGCCACCAGCAGCACTAAATACCCGCTCTGACAAAAAGCTGGTGGCAGGGCAGGCCAGCACCTCCAAGGCGTAGAGTCCGTGCCATGTGTCCAGCTTGGACACCCAGTAGTTGTAAGGCACTGAGGGATCATTGAGGATGCTGAAACGGTCTGCTATGTACTCCTTCACCATGTTCCAAAATGTTTCCCTCCTTGTGACACTAGGCCGCACATCAGGGTGAGGGTGCTGGCGGTGTGTCCTGAAACTGTCCCAGGCTTTGGAGAGTATTGCCCTGCCTCTGTTGGAACTGCTGTGTGTTCCACTTGTCTCCCCTCCTCGGTTGGCCAAGGAACTACGGATGGAAATTTCGAGAAGGGTGAACAACCAGTAATCTGTGTTGTCTAAAATGCGTATAACGTGCGGGTCGCGGGAAAGGCAGCCTAACATGAAGTCAGCCATGTGTGCCAGAGTACTAACAGGCAAGACTTCACTGTCATCATCAGGAGGATCACTCTCAATCTCCTCATACTCTTCCTCCTATTCTTCCCACCCACGCTGAACAGATGGAATTAAATTTCCATGGGTACTACTCTCTGTAGCGGAGGCAACCGTCTCCTGCTCCTCCTCTTCTTCATCATCCAATTTGCGCTGAGAAGATGAACTGAGGGTCATCTGGCTATCACCCTGTGTAATGTCTTCCACCATTTTCACCTCTTCCACATGCAAAGCATTGTCCTTAATTGTGAGCAGCGAGCGTTTGAGTAGACACAGAAGTGGGATAGTTAGGCTGATAATAGCGTTATCGCCACTCACCATCTGTGTTGATTCTTCAAAGTTTCTTAAAGCATCACAGAGGTCAGACATCCATTCCCACTCCTCGCTTGTGAATAGCGGAAGCTGACTAGAAAGGAGATGACCATGTTGCAGCTGGTATTCCACTACTGCCACTGCTGCTCACAAAGCCTGGCCAACATGTGGAACGTTGAGTTCCAGCGCGTGTTCATGTGGCATAACAGCCGGTGAGCTGGCAATTTCAAGTGCTGCTGCAGCGTTGACAGACCGGCTGAAGCTGTAGATGATTTGCAGAAATGTGCACACACGCGGCACACCTTTACCAGTAGCTCAGGAAAATTGGGATAGGTTTTGAGAAACCGCTGAACCACTAAGTTTAAGACGTGGGCTAGGCATGGAATGTGTGTGAGCTTGCCGAGCTCCAAAGCCGCCACCAAGTTACAGCCATTATCAGACACAACCATGCCTGGTCTAGGTAGAGTGGCGAGAGCCACAGCTAAGTCTGGTCTCTTATCCCCTGGTCTCTTATCCCCTCCTAACTTTGAAGGAGAAGACAGACCGGCCGCACAGCCTAAATCTGTGGAACTGTTTTGGGCAGGAAAGTCATGCTTGCGGTCGGCCAAATGTGACTTCCATGGAATTCGGGAACCCCTGCTCAGATCTGGGTGATTTTTGCATATGTTGTTCACCCAGATCAGAGCTATCCATGGATGTATAAATTATGGGGATATGTGGGGTTTTGAGTTGGTTTCTGTGTGTTGGGGAAAATGTGTGTTTTCTGCCTGTGAGTGATTAAGCTAGCCCATTTTGTTTAGTAATTGTATCACAGGCAGAGCCCATTGTGTTTTGGTAATTGTATTTTGTTGATTGTGTCAAAAACGATGCCTATTCTGTTATTGAGTGCGTCACAGGCAATGCCATTGTGTTTGTTAATTGCGTCACAGACGATGCCATTGTGTTTGTTGAATGTATAGTTTTTGTGTTTAAATTGTAAAACTGTAAAGGATTGGCTGCTGGTGGTACCCTTGTTGGAAAATGTGTATATAAGTCAATGCTTGTGTGTTCAATAAAGAGTTCCTGTTTTACCCTTCATCATGTTGAGGCTGGTGTTTGGGTAACTGATCGACACTGGGGATTTCTATACGCTGAAGATTTGCTATACTCCCCTTGCTATAACAACTAGCTCTTGTAAGAGCTGTTCCTGTTCCTTGTTCATGTGGTATCGGTGTCGAGTAGAGTGCTTGGAGTCCTCGGGAAGCATCCATCAATGGAGGTACCCGGTCGGGGTGCCAGGAGATCCATTACAGTCGGTAGCACCTATGCCATCCCAGGGTACGACTCGCTCCCGGCCTCCACAACATTCACCCAGTGTGCTGTCAGGGAAATGTAGCATCCCTGGCCAAATGCACTTGTCCATGTGTCTGTGGTTAAGTGGACCTTCCCAGTAACTGCGTTGGTCAGGGCACGTGTGATGTTATGGGTCATATATTGGTGTAAGGCGGGCATGGCACACCTTGAAAAATAGTGGCGACTGGGTACTGCATAACACGGGACGGCTGCCGACATGAGGCTGCGGAAGGCCTCAGTGTCCACAAGCCTAAATGGCAACATTTCCAGGGCCAGTAATTTGGAAAGCTGCGCATTTAGTGCTATGGCCTGTGGATGGGTGGCTGGGTATTTGCGATTGCGTTCAAATGCCTGGGGTATGGACATTTGTACCCTGCGCTGGGACACGGAAGTGGATGTGGTCCCTGATGGTGCTTGTGAAGGTCCAGGTGCCGGGCAGGAGGCATCCGGGCCTGCACCTTTGACAGGGAATTGGCCAGCACATAGCACAGGGGAAGAGGAGGCAGTGGTGTGACCTGCAGACACAGATTGTGGACCCAGTCGTGCGGCTGACCTATTACGGTGCTTTGATGACATGTGGCGGATCATGCTGGTGGTGGTGAGGTTGCTAGTGTTCATGCCCCTACTCATTTTGGTATGCACAGGTTGCAAATTACAATTCTTTTGTTGTCCGCACTTTGCTCAGAAAAGCGCCAGACTGCGGAACACCTACCCCTTGACAAGGAATATTTTCGCAAGGGGGTGCTCCGGGGAACAGTTGCTGGCCTGTTTGGTGTGGCCCGCCTTCTCCCTTTTGCCACCCCACTGCCTCTTCCAGCCTGTTGCGGTGCAGCAGATCTCTTCTCCTCTGTACTGCTGTCCTCGCTCGGCTTTCCACCTTCCCAGGTTGAGTCAGTGACTTCATCGTCCACCACCTCCTCTTCCACTTCCTCACTCTGCTCATCCTCCTGACTTGTTGACCTAACGACTACCTCAGTGATTGACAAGTGTGTCTCATCCTCTTCATCAACCTCTTGAGACAGTAATTGCTGTTGAGTTATTGGCAACTGTGTCTCATCATCATCCACCTCATTAAACAGTAATTGCCGTCCCCCACCGTCATCTTCTTGTGATCGTGGAGGCTCAAGAGTTTGGGAATCAGGGCACAAGATCTGTCCCACTTCAAGCGTGCTTGGCGAGAGGGCCAAATCAAGGAATGGCGCTGAAAAGAGCTCCTCGGAATATCCGAGTGTGGGATCACTTGTTTTCCCAGACTCTCCATGGTGGGAATAAGGAGGTATAAGAGAGAGAGAGAGAAAGTGTGAGGGTCAAACGGATCTCTTGGAATGGCTTTCCACTAGATCTGAAAGACTTGAGGCGCCTCGGGTGGATAGGAGCGGGGTGGAGAGAAAGTAGGGTGATAGATGCTAGAGGCTGCTCCGGGTTTGGTCAGGTCGACAAGGGAGTCTGCCTGTATAGGGTGAGGTAGTGAGCCAAAAAAAGGGGGACTGGTGGGTGGGGATACCCTCCAAATCTCGCCTCTTATTTATATAAACCCTTGTGAGCGCCAATAGAGGATTAGTGTTGGGCTGCTGGAGTGTGTGATAGCTTGTTGTTGGGGTTATGTTATATTAATATGTAGAGGGATATCAATTGTGTAGGAAAAAATTGTACAGGAAAAAAGTTGTACATACATGTATGTAAAAAAAAAAATTTTTTTAAAACAAGCGAAATAAAACAAAATCTGCATACAAAGAGCGAGTGAAAAGTATACACGTATAAAATCTGCTGAGAGAATAAAAGGATAAAAAATAAAAAATAGATTGTACGTAAAAGTGGGATCACTGCATACAGCCTCTATTGCCTAAGAGGCCGTGTTCTGCAGCGTCGTACACAATAGATGTGGTACAGTAGGATAGAGCAATGGATAAAAGGTTTTTTTGTTTAAAATACCGACATATATATTATAATATTGTGGTATCATAAGTAAGTTTACTCACTTCACGGGGGGGGCGGTTTACCAGGATAAGCATAATACACCTGTAAACCGAGTACCCCCCCAGCCTGGATCGCTTCTAGAGTTATAACGGATGAAGGCAGCCAAACAACACGGGTGCTTCTCTTCAAAGGTCTTTATTTGCAAGTAAAAAAAATCCGGCTCCGGATCCGTGTACTCGGTTTACAGGTGTATTATGCTTATCCTGGTAAACCGCCCCCCCGTGAAGTGAGTAAACTTACTTATGATACCACAATATTATAATATATATGTCGGTATTTTAAACAAAAAAACCTTTTATCCATTGCTCTATCCTACTGTACCACATCTATTGTGTACGACGCTGCAGAACACGGCCTCTTAGGCAATAGAGGCTGTATGCAGTGATCCCACTTTTACGTACAATCTATTTTTTATTTTTTATCCTTTTATTCTCTCAGCAGATTTTATACGTGTATACTTTTCACTCGCTCTTTGTATGCAGATTTTGTTTTATTTCGCTTGTTTTAAAAAAAAATTTTTTTTTACATACATGTATGTACAACTTTTTTCCTGTACAATTTTTTCCTACACAATTGATATCCCTCTACATATTAATATAACATAACCCCAACAACAAGCTATCACACACTCCAGCAGCCCAACACTAATCCTCTATTGGCGCTCACAAGGGTTTATATAAATAAGAGGCGAGATTTGGAGGGTATCCCCACCCACCAGTCCCCCTTTTTTTGGGAATAAGGAGGATCAGGGTGAGGATTGGGTTGAGTAGACTGTTGGCTACTGAGACTGGACTTGGTGGAAGACAGGGTGGTGCACAGTTTCACCGCGCCCAGGGCCACGGCCTCTGCATGCACCATCAACATCACGGCCACTGCCCCGTCCCTTACTGCTCGCCTGCTTCATATTAAATGTGATAAATGATTGAAATTTAAAAAGGTATTTGGGATGTGGAAATGTCACACGGTAGATATCCCGCAAATGTCAATGCTGTCACCAGCGGCTAATGAAAAATTACAGGGAATGTCGCAGGTACTTGGGATGAGGAAACGTTATACAGGAGAGGTACCACCAGTAATGTCACTGTCCGTAGCGTCTACGCAAAAAAGTACACTGTATGTCACAGATACATTTATTAAGCGCACACGTTAAACTGCAGATGTGGCACTGGTAATGTCACTGTCAGAAGCGGACACCGTCTATTGAAAAAGTACACTGTATATCACAGATACATTTTTTAACCGCACACGTTACACTGGAAATGTGGCCCTGGTAATGTCACTGTCCGCAGCAGACACCATCTACGGAAAAAGTACACTGTATGTCACAGATAAATTTTTTCAGCGCACATGTTACACTGCAGATTTGGCACTGGTTATGTCACTGTCAGAAGCGGACACCGTCTATTGAAAAAGTACACTGTATGTCACAGATGCATTTTTTTTTGCGCACACGTTACACTGCAGATGTGGCGCTGGTAATGTTACTGTCAGAAGTGGACACTGTCTATTGAAAAAGTACACTGTATGTCACAGATGAAAATTTTCAGCGCACACGTTACACTGCAGATGTGGCACTGGTAATGTCACTGTCAGAAGCGGACACTGTCTATTGAAAAAGTACATTGTATGTCACAGATACATTTTTTAAGCGCACACGTTACACTGCAGATGTGGGGCTAGTAATGTCACTGTCCGCAGCAGACACCGTCTACGGAAAAAGTACACTGTATGTCACATATAAAAATTTTCAGCGCTCACGTTACACTGCAGATATGGCACTGGTTATGTCACTGTCAGAAGCGGACACCGTCTATTGAAAAAGTACACAATGTCACAGAAAAAATGTTTATGTGCATATGTTACACTGCAGATGTGGCGCTGGTAATATCACTGTCCGCAGCAGACACCGTCTACGGAAAAAGTACTGTATGTCACAGATAAAAATTTTCAGCGCACACGTTACACTGGAGATGTGGCGCTGGTAATGTCACTGTCAGAAGCGGACACCGTCTATTGAAAAAATACACTGAATGTCACAGATACATTTTTTAAACTCACATGTTACACTGCAGATGTGGCGCTGGTAATATCACTGTCTGCAGCACACACTGTCTACGGAAAAAGTACACTGTATGTCACAGATACATTTATTAAGCGCACACGTTAAACTGCAGATGTGGCACTGGTAATGTCACTGTCAGAAGCGGACACCGTCTATTGAAAAAGTACACTGTATATCACAGATACATTTTTTAACCGCACACGTTACACTGGAAATGTGGCCCTGGTAATGTCACTGTCTGCAGCAGACACCATCTACGGAAAAAGTACACTGTATGTCACAGATAAATTTTTTCAGCGCACATGTTACACTGCAGATATGGCACTGGTTATGTCACTGTCAGAAGCGGACACAGTCTATTGAAAAAGTACACAATGTCACAGAAAAAATGTTTATGTGCATATGTTACACTGCAGATGTGGCGCTGGTAATATCACTGTCCGCAGCAGACACCGTCTACGGAAAAAGTACTGTATGTCACAGATAAATTTTTTCAGCGCACACGTTACACTGGAGATGTGGCGCTGGTAATGTCACTGTCAGAAGCGGACACCGTCTATTGAAAAAGTACACTGAATGTCACAGATACATTTTTTAAACTCACATGTTACACTGCAGATGTGGCGCTGGTAATATCACTGTCTGCAGCACACACTGTCTACGGAAAAAGTACACTGTATGTCACAGATACATTTTTTAAGCGCACACATAACACTGCAGATGTGGGGCTGGTAATGTCACTGTCCGCAGCAGACACCGTCTACGGAAAAAGTACACTGTATGTCACAAATAAAAATTTTCAGCGCACGCGTTACACTGCAGATATGGCACTGGTTATGTCACTGTCAGAAGCGGACACCGTCTATTGAAAAAGTACACAATGTCACAGAAAAAATGTTTATGTGCACATGTTACACTGGAGATGTGGCGCTGGTAATGTCACTGTCAGAAGCGGACACCGTCTATTGAAAAAGTACACTGAATGTCACAGATACATTTTTTAAACTCACATGTTACACTGCAGATGTGGCGCTGGTAATATCACTGTCTGCAGCACACACTGTCTACGGAAAAAGTACACTGTATGTCACAGATACATTTTTTCAGCGCACACGTTACACTGCAGATGTGGCACTGGTTATGTCACTGTCAGAAGCGTACACCGTCTATTGAAAATGTACACTGTATGTCACAGATATTTTTTGGATGCGCACACTTTACACAGGAGATGTGGCGCAGCTAATGTCACTGTCCGCAGCGGACATCGTCTACGGAAAAAGTACATTGGATGTCAGATATTTTTTTCTTCCGCTTCTGCACCCTCCTCATCCTCTATATCTGCACCCTCCTCACTCTCTGCTGTGTGCACCCCCAAAGACACCACCACCAGCACCATAGCCCCTCCACTCGAGTCAGAGGAATTATTTTCCCATCCATTCCCAGACCATACCGATGTGCAGCCATTCTTGGCATCGGATGAGGAAGAGGAGGTAGCAACGGCCGCCACCCAGCAGTCTGACGACAGTACCCAGATCAGCCCAAGGACGGAGGTCCGCGCTGATGCTGCCTACTCCGAGATCTCTAATGTCAGTGGTGGTGAAGGTGACGATGATGACGTGTCGATGGATGTCACGTGGGTGCCCACAAGAGAGGAAGAGGAGGGGAGTTCAGAGGGAGAGACAGTAGATAGGGGGTAGAAGAAGGAGAAGCAGGCAGAACTCGCAGTGCACAGGAGGCAAAAAGCAAACTGCAAATGTATCTGTAGCGAGCCATCCACCATGTATGGTCACATCTGGCGCTCCCAGGACGCCGTCACATGGCTCCACAGTGTGGGCTTTTTTTAACGTGTCATCTGCTGACAATAGTGTTGCCATCTGCATCCTGTAATGTCAACGCATAAGTCGCGGTAAGCCCAGTACTCACCTAGGGACGACCAATTTAAGAAGGCACCTGGCCTCCCATCACCGAGCCCAGTAGGAGCAACACCGTCAGAACCCACAAAACCACACTCCCGGCGCTCCACGTCCTGCCTCTTCTTCTTCTCCTTTCTCCTCCTATTTGTCCTCCACTCCATCTTCCACCGTGCCGTCGTCGCATTCATCTGGCAAAAGTCAGGCTTCCGTGGCCCAAATGTTCAAACGTAAAGAGTTGATTATGCCAGATAACCCTTTTGCCCAATGGATGACTGCTGGCTTGTCGGAACTGCTAGCCCGCCAACTACTGCAATATAAACTGGTGGACTCTGAGGCCTTTAGAAAATTTGAGGCCATTTTCACACCGCAATGGAATGTCCCCGGAAGGAAATATTTGTCCGTGGCTGGGGGGAGGAGACCGAGGATGACATTCTCCTGGGGAATGAGCAGGAGCCAGGGCGCTCCACCGCTTCCAATTTAGTGCAAATGTGGGCCTTCATGCTCCAGTGTTTGAAGAGGGACCCCCGTATAAAAAACATAATGGGCAAGGACCTGTACTGGGTTGCAACTTACTTAGACCACAGGTACAAACACGAAATGGCGGACATGGTACCAGCATCACAGAGGGCTGGCAGAATGCAGCATTTCCAGGCCTTGCTGTGAGAGATGCTGCATTGTGCTGTTGCGGGCGCTGGCAGAGGAATTTCCACCCACAGAGAAACATGTGCGGGTACCAATCCTACCTCGCATGCGAAGAAGAGGGCGGTTTGAAAATGTGTTGGTCACTTCAGATATGAGATCATTCTTGCAGCCAACCCATCGACATCCGTCCTCCGGATCCAGCCTCAGGGAACGCCTAGACCGACAGGTGTCCGACTACATCGGGTTAATGGCCGATGTGGACGCTCTGAGAAATTAGGAATCCCTGGACTACTGGGTGTGTAGGCTTGACCTGTGGCCAGAGCTGGCACAATTTGCCATGGAACTCTTGGCTTGGCCCTCGTCGAGTGTCCTGTCTAAAAGGACATTCAGTGCAGCAAGGAGATTGTAACCAATAAGCTCACTCTCCTAGCTCACGACAGTGTGGACTACCTCCCATTTTTTAAAATAAACAAGGCATGGATCTCGGAGGAATTCAATACCTGTGCCGACCATGTTTAATTGAATTTCCTCATGCCAGCCTACACATATCCGCCACCACCCAGAACAAAGAATGGTCTCTGTCTTATGTAAATACAGCGGCATAAAATACATTTTCTGTCCGGTGAATGCCTAATGTTTGGGGCCTCGGAGGAATTCAACACCTGTGACGACCACGTGTTATCGAATTTGACCTACTATCATTTGGGGTTTATTCAAGAGGGGGGATTTCGTTAGCCATGTTTTTAATCCAATTTTATATTTTTAGTTCTTTTAAACATATGTATTTAACATGTATTTGTACTGGCCTACAGTAAAATTTTTATCCAACGACCGCCTAATGTACCTCCAGCCGCATAATCAATTGATCTTTTCTGTCTGGTGAATGCCTACTGTTTGGGGCCTGTACTCCTATGGCCTGCAGTAAAATTGTTATCCAATGACCGTCTAATATACCTCCAGCCACATAATCACTTGATCTTTTCTGTACAGTGAATGCCTAATGTTTGGCGCCTATACTCCACTGGCCTGCAGTAAAATTGATATTCAATGACAGTCTAATATACCTCCAGCCACATAATCACTTGATCTTTTCTGTACGTTGAATGCATAATTTTTTGGGGCCTGTAATCTAACTGGCAAACAGTAAAATTGTTATACGGTGACCGCCTAATGTATTTCTAGCCACATAATCACTTGTTCTTTTTTGTACACTGAATGCCTAATGTTTGGGGCCAGTACTCCACTGGCCTGCAGTAAAATTGTTATTCAATGACCGTCTAATATACCTTCAGCCACATAATCAATTGATCTTTTCTGTATGGTGAATGCCTAATGTTTGCGGTCTGTTTTGGACTACAGTAAAAATGTTATCCATTGACCGCATAATGTACCTCGAGCCACATAATCACAATTTCTTTTATGTCAGGTGAATGCCAAATTTTTATGGCCCGTACTCCCGTCCCGTGGCCTAAAATACAATTTTTCTAGGTTACAGCAGGGCAAATTTTTGAGAAGTTCCCTTTAAGACGCATAAAAACGGCCCCTGATTAAAATGCATCTTTTTTGTGGGAATTTTTGTCATTGATCCCCCTCTAGTATGTCACTGTCCATGTTGTGGGACTATTCGTGCACTTCTAGTAAGTATTTAGTGGCTGAAAGTATGACCTGAAGGTTTTTCAGGTTTGCCCGCCATTAAAGTGATTGGGGCCCGCCGCAAACATGCGGTTCGCGAACATTTGATCGCGTTTGCGCATCGTCCCGGCTGATGTTCGTCCATCACTTATTAAAATCTCCATCATTTCGATTGAAAGGGATACTTCCACTTCCTTGGGTCTCCTTGACCAACTCATGTGACGTTACCGCACCGCACCTGATGTCGCACTACATCAGGATCACGCGGTACGGCTTTGTCACTGGTTACCAAGACGTGACTTTGTGCACTTCCTGAGAATAAGTAAGGCCTGCTTGGCACAGTTTTACACTGACACCCCCTGTCCACACGGGCACAGGGAGGCATGCTTAGTGAGAGAGGGTGGTCCACACTACCTTAGGCATGGCACAACACTCGCTCACAACCCTGACAAACTGGGAGAGACTTTTGACTGCTCCAGTGAAACAGAGCCCTGCCAGTATGGTAGACTGCCACCAGTTCCTCGTTAGATATAAGCCTGGTCTGTTAACGGGATTATATCGGGTCAGAAACCAACTCAGGTAGCATGTTACATTATGCCAAGACACGGACGTGTGAGATTTGTGGATCGAGATACAGGACAGCGCAAGATTAATCTATCGATTTAATTGCCTTAAGGGAGCACTAGACACAACATTATATACACACAGATATATATACAATGGTCCGATATGCAAATACAGATGGTGGTACAATCAGAATAAGGCTACTTTCACACTTGCGTTCAGAGCGGATCCGTCTGGTGTCTGCACAGACGGATCCGCTCCTATAATGCAAACGTTGGGATCCGTTCAGAACGGATCCGTCTGCATTATAGTTCAGAAAAAATTCTAAGTGTGAAAGTTAGTCAGACGGATCCGTCCAGACTTTACATTGAAAGTCAATGGGGGACGGATCCGTTTGAAATTGCACCATATTGTGTCAACTTCAAACGGATCCGTCCCCATTGACTTACATTGTAAGTCTGGACGGATCCGTTTGGCTCCGCACGGCCAGGCGGACACCCGAATGCTGCAAGCCGCGTTCGGATGTCCGCCTGCTGAGCGGAACGGAGGCCAAGCGGAGCCATCCTGATGCATTCTGAGCGGATCCGCATCCACTCAGAATGCATTGGGGCTCTACGGATCCGTTCGGGGCCGCTTGTGAGAGCCTTCAAACGGAGCTCACAAGCGGAACCCCGAACGCTAGTGTGAAAGTAGCCTAAGCAATGAAAGTCAGTTACTGGATTAAATGCATAATCCTTTAGCTGTGATGGTAAATGCTGTAGCCACATGGGAGGCAGTGACATAATCAGGTTTTCCAAGGTCCCTCCAAACACGTTACACGACATGACCCTTTTCAGAGAAAGACAATGGCCCTCCCTCCCCTGGGAGGTTCCCCCTCTATGTGGTCCTGGAGTTTTGTGTGATATAGGTGATCAGCTCCCCCCCCCCGCCCCCGGGGTCTTCCCGTTAGAGAAGTTAGCATCCAACCTGGCTGATGGAGGTGGGAACTGTAAACACGTAGAGGCTTTTGAAGCAGGGCCACCTGTGGAGCCTGCTTCTTCTTCCAGATTATAGCAGATGGCAGGTATTAGATCATGCTTCCTCATATTCCTCACAATGCCAAATTAGAAGCCTTAATAGGAGGGGAAGATGGTAAAGGTGAGAAGTAGTGCTTTAAGGGATTTTCCTCCATTCAACTCCTGGTAAATTTGGGGCCAACTAATAGGAGCATCTGTCTGCCACCAGTATCTGATTAGTTTTGTATGATAATAACTTTGTAGATTAGGAACTCCAATGCCCCCTCTGGTCTTATAACCATGTTACGGTTACTCCCAGGCTATCTGGAAGCTGGACCGCTTGGATAGTCTGGATCTCTGTTTAGGGAGAGAGAGAGGAGCCGCTTGGTCTCGATATCCAGAAGGATCCTGTAAATGTAGAACAATCCCACTAGCTATTTTACAGCTAGGATAATCTTTCCCCCACAAAACGAGTCGAGGCTGCGATTTGAGGGTCAAGCTAGGAGACTGACTGTCCTGGGGCATACAGCCTCTTTTATTTACAATCCACAAACATAGTACTGCCCACAGGGGTTTGAAATACAACCAATCAATCCGTACAATAAACACAGACACTCCCACACAAAATCCTCCTCTCTGCCTGTGATATGATTACTGAACACAATGGCTAATATAATTATCACAGGCAGAGAAATACAGTTTTATAAAACATATCACAGGAACCCCAAAACATGCAATAACTCCATAACAAATGGATCCAGATCCGTTCAGTAGTTTGGAAGATACAGTTTAATGCAGATTCCGCAGAACATATACAGGCTATATAAAAAATAATTACTGTATAATGTGTCCCCTTCTATATAGTTTAAAACTACTGCCCGATGTATTTGTGCACCAAATACCGGCGAGATGGCACCGTGTAGAAAAGTCCAAACAGTGTCTGTGAGTTAAAATGGCCGCCATCCATTGTTCTCACCATGTGCTTCATCCATTGTTCTCACCATGTGCCTCTGATACATGAAATAGTGGCCATCCAGTAACTCCACAGTATGTCCCCAGATGGTTCTTAAAGGGCCGTAATCCAGAGGCAGGAGGCGGGCAAGCAGTCCTCTACAGGCACAAGTGGCGGAGCTGGTTCCGCCACATTTCTCCCCTTTACCAATCAGACTAACAGAGTAAATAACAGCTTTGTAACAAACCATATAAAATGGATGCTGCCACCCTCAGTTGTCTTCATGGACTATAAGGTGTAATATAGGTAGTACGTCTCTATGAGAAAACTAATCACGGTAGGATAAAGATGCTAAAATATAGCTTTTAGTGGTATACTAAAAAGTAGAAAAAAAGGAAAAAGGGGATAAACAAACAGACACCTCTAAAAAAAAACTACGGACAGATTCACACCTATTCTCAGAGGACTTGGTTAATTGATCATGAGAAAAGGGGTGGAGAGTGATATTAAATCATGTATCCACCTATTACTGTCATAGGAGATAGTGAGACCTATAGTGCCCCTTATATATTTAATTGCTACACTGGGTGATGTATTATGGTTAAATCAAACACCACAGTGAGCAGTTTTAATATCAGCGGGCACTATAAATTTCCCTGAGGCGGCACTGGTGTGCAATCATGTGCACCTACGCACATGTGTCCCTCGCACTGTTCTAACATTTACCGGGCCCGGGCCAATGTCATTTCTAATCTTGAGAATGATCTCTCTATAGTGATCAAACCCTCAGACAAAGGGGGAAACACAGTGGTCATGGACCACGGTCAATACAGTGCTATGTGCGAGACCTTGCTGAAGGACTCATCCACATATGAGGTTCTGGCACATACTCCTTTGGAAGAGTTCAGAGTTCAGAGCGCAATTGAAGACTATATCACAGATTATCATGGATGATGAATACAAATTCATGCTACCCACCCATCCCCGTTTGGCAACTTTTTATTGTCTTCCAAAGTTACACAAGGGGACGCACCCCCTTAAGGGGCGACCCATTGTGTCGGAGGTGGGCAGCCTTTGCCAGAGCCTTATACCTGAGACACCACACATCTGTTGAAACAGTTAGAAGGGATCCACATCGAGGATGAGAGCATGCTAGCAAGCATCGATGTGGAAGCTTTGTACTCTAGCATTCCCCACACCCTGGGTATTAGGGCAGTTGAACACTTTTCGAGCACTCGTGGATGTCAGTACCGCACCCACAGCCTCTTTGTCCTCTCCCTATTAGAATTCACCCTGACCAGTAATGTGTTCACTTTTAATGGGAGGATCTACCACCAGCTCAGGGGCACAGCGATGGGAGTTCATGTGCCCCATCATATGCTAATTTGTTCCTGGGCTGGTGGGAAGAGACCTTGGTTTTCAGGGAGGACCGGTCTGTACTTATGGACCAGGTGGGCTTGTGGGCGTGGTACATTGATGACATCTTCCTCATATGGAGCAGAAGCGAATTATCGTTCCGTTCGTTGGTGGAGATGCTCAATGACAACAGCATTGGTTTGCATTTACCTGTGAGGCGGACGGTAAACAGCTGCCCTTTCTTGATGTCCTTGTTTCTAAGACAGATACTGGTGAACTCGAGACATCTGTATATAGAAAACTGACATCTACTAATACCCTACTTAGGTGGGAGAGTAGCCATCCTCTCCCGCTTAAGCGAGGAATCCCTAAGGGACAGTACCTCCATCTCAGGAGGAACTGTTCCACTAAGCGTGAGTTTATTAGGCAGGTGGCTGACCTACGTGTTAGGTTTCGCCAGCGAGGATATCCAGACAAAGTTCTGAGGAGACCGTTTGGGTCTGCACTTCATGTGGATAGAACGACTCTTCTAACTCCTAAACCGAGTTCAGTCCAGACTTCAAAACATATCCGTCCAATTACCACTTACGATAGGGCATCACGTGAAATCAGAGAGATTTTCAAAAAAAATTGGGGCATTCTCTTGCTGGACCCCGACTTGAGAGAGGTTGTGGGTGAATATCCACACCTCACTTATCGTCGCGGCCGTAGTCTCCGCGACAGGCTGGTCTCCAGTGAGTTTATACCCCCTTCCCCGTCTGATTCTACATGGTTAAAATCTAATGTTAAAGGCTGCTATAGGTGCAGTGGTTGTATCGCCTGCACCTATCTGAAAACTGGGAAGGTTTTCAGTAGTGCAGTCCCAGGCAAATATTCTATTCAAATCACCACTTCATTAACTGTCGAACGCGCAAAGTGATATATCTCCTGACATGTGAATGTGGCAGAGGATATGTGGGTAAGACTATCCGCGCGTTTCGCAGAAGAATTGGGGAACATCTAAACGATATATCCAAGGCCAAAGATACACCTGTGGCTAATCACATTCACAATTACCACAATGGGAAAGCCCGTATTTCTGTTATGGGCATAGATCGGATCTTCCCCCAAAGGCAAGGGGGGGGGGAGGGGGTTTGAGACCGCGCTATCCTTCAGCGCGAGAGCCGTTGGATTTATTATCTAAAAACTATGGCCCCATTGGGCTTAAATGAGCAACTGAATTTTAGTTGTTATATTTGAATACTTCCTTTTCTACCTCTCCACCCACCCTTCCAATCCTATTTCTTTATCTCTAGGTCTTACTGGCGATTATCAAGTTAGCTCCTTCTGAGGTCGGTGTCTCTTTAAGCTGGCCATTTATAGCTCTGTACACTAAGTATCCATATTGTTAATAGAGGTTCCGTTCTATCATGGGCCCCATTCGCTACCCTTGTTGTCTGAATCAACAGTCAGACACAACTGGGTTGCTAAGTACATAGCCCCGCCTCCTGATTATACATGCAACTGTTCCTACTATGGTCCGCTTGTTTGGTGGTGTGGCGCACTATCGGTGCCGCGCTCCGGGGCCGGCTTGGTCTGATCATGTGGCTTTTGCCACGTGATTTGCAACGTCATCTGGCGTCGCAGGCCCTGGGGCGCGTCGCCGTGATGCGCCGAACCACTTCCTTGCGTTCCACCGGTCACGTGACTTCCTGTATTCGGCGTCACGTAACCGGAAGTAGGGAGGATCGGGAACACTGGCGCACGACTTGGTACATTTAAAAGGCGCTGACAGGTATGCACTCCTTGCTGACAGCCAATTTGGATAGCACTTATCCGAGGGTCATACCTGGACCCGCTGGTGCGCCTGTAATCAAGCTAACTGGTTTGTTTTGGTCATTCTAGGTGTTTTTCTTGAATATACTTAACCATTAGCTTGTATTTATAATCCCCCCCTCACTAATTTTTTGTTTTGTAATGCAAGCCCCATCCATTGCTTGTTATTGCTTATGTACATCTCCCCTGATGAGTTCGCTGAATGAAACGTGACACGTCGGGAGTTACCTGAATAGGGTGTACTAGGGATTCCGCCCCACACAGGGATAGGTATCCGGACGGGGACGCTCTTTGCAGGGCAAGTACCTCGTATAGACAGGTAGGGCGTTATAGCCCCTGCCCCTCTAGTAGGGTGTTCTAGGGCCTGCTGCTCCCGATTCCTGTCTATGCTGTGGTTAATACGCTGGCACTGATCCGGTATGGTGACACATCAACAATGTCTACCGCCTGATATTTGCAACACAAAAGAGACTCCACCATCCAGGTTTTACTGCATACATGGGTGAGCACGTTCCTGCTATATCTCTATTTTGTTACCATACTGCGTATGTCTTGTTTAGGCCCTATTGGGCTGTCTTATGTTTGTTTGTTCTAGAGGCTCTTCCTGTTAGCGCTCATCTATTTTAGAAATATTCATAATAAATGTTATTTTTTACCCCTTTGTCCCCTAGGGGATCAGTATATTTGTTACGCACACCAGAACCATTATTCTGCTGCAAACACCCAGGGAAAAAGAAAAAAGGGGGAGGGGGCACGGATTTGAGGTCCCCTGGTTGCAAGGAAAGGAAAACAAAACCTCAAAAAGAATCCAGGAAAGCCAGAGAAAAAAACGCAAACACCTCGCCCGAGTTTAAGCCAGGGTGCAAACTCCACTTTGCTGTGTCGTGCCTCCACACTGCTATGTTAGGTCAGCTGATTAATTTACTAGCAGAGCAACTAGGCTCGACGCGTTTCACCAAATAAGGATCATCAGGAGCATCACTGCCTATCTAATCAGATGGTATTCTGACAAACTACTGCTGGCATAGCGGTCACCGGCGCTAGTATGTCCGTAAGACGGCGGACGACAGCGCCGTTATTTAAGGGAGAAATCCCTCCCCCTTCCATGATGTGGGAGTCACGTGTGGATCAATGACAGCCCGGGGGCGGTACAAACCCGCCTCACAATGCCCGGCGATGCGATTGTCTACACAAAGTAAGTGGCGTCCACTGTCACTAATGGTAACATGTAAAAGTCAACGAACAGCAGGGATAAATCCACTTGCCAGGGGTTGTCCCTTCTTCCAAATAAAGTAATTGACGCTGGAAGTCTTTTTAGGAATGGGTATGGCTAGCGTCCTGAAATAATAGAGTAGTTTGGGTAGAACCATCATCTTGTAGATAACAATGCGGCCCAATTACGAGAGTTCTACCTGAGAATATCTATCAAGTTCCCTTTGTAGTGAGGGGACTAGCGTATCATAATTACTCAAAATTAGCTGAGCAAGGGGAAAGCATAATTGTATCCTTAGGTAAGTTATGGATGATGTACACCATTTAAAAAGGAATTCAACCCGAATGATATTTAGTTGAGAGGGGGATACCTTAATTGCTAATATCTGCGACTTATCCTCATTAATCTCATATTAGGAGACTTTGCTGAACAATGTAATGATAGAAGTCATTGTCTGCAGGGAAACCAGGGGATCAGACATAAGCAATATAACATCATCAGCAACGAGACCCAGTTTATGTTGGCGTCCCCGTCAGAATACATTTAATTGTTTCGGACATTCAAATTTTTTCAGCAAAAGGTTCCATCACCATTAGAAACAAGAGAGGAGACAGGGGGCAATAGTAAATGGCGACGAGAGAGTGCAATTCACTAGTACCCTATCTGTCAGATGGGAATATAGGACTTGAATGCCCAGCAGGTGTGGGCCCTAAAGCCCAATCTTTGATACCCTAAGATCCTTCTAGTACCACCTGGAGCTTTCCTTCCCTTGTTAAACCCTACCTGGTTGCTGTGGATAATCAAGAGGAGAACCTGTAAAAAGCCACGAGAAAGGATTTTAGCATAGATCTTCATGTCGCAATTCAAAGGAGAAATAGGATGTTTGCTGGGACATTTGCTGGCTTTCCGGGTTTTGGAATTGTCACTATAGTGGCCTGTGACATTTCCCTAGGAAATTGGTTCCTATGCAGCACTGTATTAAATGTGTTCCCTAGATGTGGTGACAAGATATGGGCAAATAATTGATAGTACTCATTAGAATACCTATAAGAGTCAGGGGCTTTGTGGGGCTTAAGAGCTTTGAGTGCTATCTGTATTTCCTGAGCTGAGATAGGGGTGTTCAGTGTTATATAGTTTATCTCTTATAGATATAAAAATGAATTTCTGTCTGCCTGTCTGTCTAGACGTCTGTCTGTCTGGACGTTCATTATGCGTGACCAAGCGACTGGACCGATCTTCACCAAATTTGGCACACATGTACATCAGGTGTCCGGGAAGGTTTTAGACCAGGTCTCAGCTCTCTAGGACGTACCGTTCCTGAGATATTCCCAACAACCCAGCCATTTTTGTTTACTGCTTAAAGGGGCGGGCACTGTGGAGGTCACTGTTTTTAAAGGGTCGGGCACAGTGGAGGTCACTGTTATTAAAGGGGCAGGCGCTATGAAGATCCCTGTTAAAGGGGTGGTCACTGTGAAAGTCACTGTTAAAGGGGCAGTTACTGTGAAAGTCACTGTTAAAGAGGTGGTCACTGTGAAAGTCACTGTTAAAGGGGCGATTACTGTTAAATGGGTGGTCACTGTGAAAGTCACTGTTAAAGGGGCGGTCACTGTGAAAGTCACTGCTAAAGGGGCGGTCACTGTGAAAGTCACTGTTAAAGGGGCGGTCACTGTGAAAGTTACTGTTAAAGGGGCGGTCACTTTGAAAGTCACTGTTAAAGGGGCGGTCACTGTGAAAGTCACTGTTAAAGGGGCGGTCACTGTGAAAGTCACTGTTAAAGGGGTGGTCACTGTGAAAGTAACTGTTAAAGGGGCGGTCACTGTGAAAGTCACTGTCAAAGGGATGGTCACTGTAAAAGTCACTGTTAAAGGGGCGGCGACTGTGAAAGTCCCTGTTAAAGGGGCTGTCACTATTAAAGGGGGGGCTACTGTGAAATTCACTGTTAAAGGCGCGGTCACTGTTAAAGCAATTGTTAAAGGGGCGGTCACTTTGAAAGTCACTGTTAAAGGGGCAGTCACTGTAAAAGTCACTGTTAAAGGGGGGGTTCCTGTAAAAGTCACTGTTAAATGGGCGGCCACTGTTAAAGGGGTGGTCACTGTGAAAGTCACTGTTAAAGGGGTGAAGAAGATAGCACAGCAGCATATCCAGTGTGACTTTTATTGGGGACCAGAGTGCACACACAAATACAACGTTTCGGCTACTCAGTAGCCTTTCTCAAGTATACTGGTACAGACACAATCAAGCATATAAATAGTATAGACGGCCCCGCACATGTGACAACATCTACCCAATGACCACATACTATCAATCAAAGACACCTGTGTGTTAATTAAAATGATCGCTGCTGCCAATAGAAATAATGCTCAATCAATCAAAAGTACCTGGTATACACTAGATCGGTTCCAGGTGCATCCTCATGTTGTCCATACATGTCGGCGTCTCCCTAGGTGTACTGCGCATGTCAGTGACGTTATCACGTCTGTGTGGGGCGGAGCTACGCCGCCTCACACAGCAAAAGGACAACATCCAATTGTAAGCAAGCACCGCATGTAGACCAATGAAAATCAGTATTCTGGGTCACATGTCCGATGCATCATCGACCATGTGATGGTCACCTGACTCGCAACAGGTCCTAGAACGCCACAAAAAAATAAAATGCACCAAATCATTGCTGTAAACCGCAATTATATATATAAAAACAATATAGAGACGGTGCAAATATGTCCCATATGTAACTAGGCCAGGACTACACACGGCAGAGGCAGCAAATTAATGTCACCAATCCCCCATATGTCGAAACCTGACCGAGCCATATAGCACTAATACATGATATGGACAACAGAGGGCTATATACAGGGAGCCATCTAATAAGGAAAGGAGCATTGAGATCTATTATGGAGCATGCGATCATATAAAAGGTGTAAATAAATAGTGAAAAAGGGGGTGTATTACATTCAAATGTATATGTATAGACCTTAAAATCCCAGTAAAAACAAAATACACTGAAAAGGACGTTGACATGTAAGGAAGTATTTTATCTATCTACATTATTAGTAGGGATGAGCGAACCCGAACTGTATAGTTCGGGTTTGTACCGAATTTTGGGGTGTTCGTGACACAGACCCGAACATTTACGTAAAAGTCTGGGTTCGGGTTCGGTGTTCGGCGCTTTCTTGGCGCTTTTTGAAAGGCTGCAAAGCAGCCAATCAACAAGCGTCATACTACTTGCCCCAAGAGGCCATCACAGCCATGCCTACTATTGGCATGGCTGTGATTGGCCAGTGCAGCATGTGACCCAGCCTCTATTTAAGCTGGAGTCACGTAGCGCCGCACGTCACTCTGCTCTGATCAGTGTAGGGAGAGGATGCAGCTGCTGCTTTTAGGGCGAGATTAGGCAGGGATTTACTCATAAAAAACACTAAGGCCCCTTTCACACGGGCGAGTATTCCGCACGGATGCGATGCGTGAGGTGAACGCATTGCACCCGCACTGAATACCGACCCATTAATTTCTATGGGGCTGTTCAGATGAGCGGTGATTTTCACGCATCACTTATGCGTTGCGTGAAAATCGCAGCATGCTCTATATTCTGCGTTTTTCACGCAACGCAGGCCCCATAGAAGTGAATGGGGTTGCATGAAAATCGCAAGCATCCGCAAGCAAGTGCGGATGCGGTGCGATTTTCACGCATGGTTGCTAGGTGACAGTCTATTCACTGTATTATTTTCCCTTATAACATGGTTATAAGGGAAAATAATAGCATTCTGAATACAGAATGCATAGTAGGTGATCAATTGAGGGTTAAAAAAAAATAAAAAAATTAACTCACCTTCTACTCTTGTTCGCGTAGTTCCCGCTCTCTTCTTTACTTCTTAAAAGATGAACTACCGGCTAGGACCTGTGGTGACGTCAGATCACATGCTCCAATCACATGGTCCATGCGTGATGTAGGTGATGTACCATGTGATTGGAGCATGTGATCTGATGTCACCAAAGGTCCTTTAGCCCACAGCTCATCATTAAAGAAGTAAAGAAGAGACCGGGAACTACGCGAACAAGAGGAGAAGGTGAGTTAATTTTTATTTTATTTTTTTAACCCTCAATTGATCACCTACTAAGCATTCTGTATTCAGAATGCTATTATTTTCCCTTATAATCATGTTATAAGGGAAAATAATAACATCTACACAACACCTAACCCAAGCACGAACTTCTGTGAAGAAGTTCGGGTTTGGGTACCAAACATGCGCGATTTTTCTCACGTGAGTGCAAAACGCTTTGCATTCGCGCGGAAAAATCGTGGGTGTTCCCGCAACGCACCCGCACATTTTCCCGCAACGCCCGTGTGAAAGAGGCCTTAATGAAGTGATCGATCTACAGCTGTGTATCATTCAACTTCTGCTAGTTAATTGCTCATTGTTTTTAGGCTGCCCAGACCGTTTTTCTGTTACTTTTTTCTGGGGTGATCGGTGGCCATTTTGTGTCTTGTGGTGCGCCAGCACAAGCTGCCACCAAGTCCATTTCACCATCAATAGTGTGTTTTTTTTTTTGCTATATCCTACATCAAAGGCTTGGCTGTGCTTGCTATTTTATTGAGGGGTGAAATACAATTGCCAAAATAGCAGTACCCTAAATCAGTGTGTTTCAGCTGTGGCTAGCCAATTGTAATACTGTCTGCTGTCTGGCAAAGGATATATTTTGTTCTGGGTTGAAATTCAATTGCCAAATTAGCAATTCCATAAATCAGTGGTTTCTGCTGTAGCAGGCCAAGTTTAAATCTATCCATAAAAGGGTATATTACATTGAAGGTGCTGATAGGGTCATCCTCAATAACTTCACACGCTACCGTGCATTTCCAAGTCTAATTCTGTCCGTAAAAGGGATACCTGTCATCCAGGGCCTAAATACTAGGCCTACAATTTATATTCAGCTAAATCTGTGGTTACTGCTGTGCCTGTATTAGTGTAATACGGTACCTAAATAGATAGCCAGATAGTGTTAGGTGCCTGTAAAAAAAGGCCTGAATTTGAATTCAATACATTGGGCCAAATAATTTTTTTCCTATTGTGGTGAACGGTAACATCGAGGAAAACATCTAGTAAGGGACGCGGACATGGTCGTGGTGGTGTTAGTGGACCCTCTGGTGCTGGGAGAGGACGTGGCTGTTCTGCCACAGCGACACGTCCTAGTGAACCAACTACCTCAGGTCCCAGTAGCCGCCAGAATTTACAGCGATATTTGGTGGGGCCCAATGCCGTTCTTAGGATGGTAAGACCTGAGCAGGTACAGGCATTAGTCAATTGGGTGGCCGACAGTGGATCCAGCGCGTTCACATTATCTCCCACCCAGTCTTCTGCAGAAAGCGCACAGATGGCGCCTGAACACCAAGCCCATCAGTCTGTCACATCACCCCCATGCATATCAGGGAAACTGTCTGAGCCTCAAGTTATGCAGCAGTCTCTTATGCTGTTTGAAAACTCTGCTGGCAGCTTTTCCCAAGGGCATCCACCTAGCCCTTCCCCAGGGGTGGAAGACATAGAATGCACTGACGCACAACCACTTATGTTTCCTGATGATGAGGACATGAGAATACCACCTCAGCACGTCTCTGATGATGACGAAACACAGGTGCCAACTGCTGCGTCTTTCTGCAGTGTGCAGACTGAACAGGAGGTCAGGGAGGAAGACTGGGTGGAAGACGATGCAGGGGACGATGAGGTCCTAGACCCTATATGGAATGAAGGTCGTGCCACTGACTTTCAGAGTTCAGAGGAAGAGGCAGTGGTGAGACCGAGCCAACAGCATAGCAAAAGAGGGAGCAGGGGGAAAAAGCAGAACACCCGCCGCCAAGAGAGTTCGCTTGCTACTGGCCACCGCCACCTGGGACCGAGCACCCCAAAGGCAGCTTCAAGGAGTTCCCTGGCGTGGCAGTTCTTCAAACAATGTGCTGACGACAAGACCCGAGTGGTTTGCACGCTGTGCCATCAGAGCCTGAAGCGAGGCATTAACGTTCTGAACCTTAGCACAACCTGCATGACCAGGCATCTGCATGCAAAGCATGAACTGCAGTGGAGTAAACACCTTAAAAACAAGGAACTCACTCAGGCTCCCCCTGCTACCTCTTCTGCTGCTGCCGCCTCGGCCTCTTCCTCCGCCTCGGGAGGAACGTTGGCACCTGCCGCCCAGCAAACAGAGGATGTAGCACCAATACCACCACCTCCATCACCAAGCATCTCCACCATGTCACACGGAAGCTTTCAGCTCTCCATCTCACAAACATTTGAGAGAAAGGGTAAATTCCCACTTAGCCACCCTCGATCCCTGGCCCTGAATGCCAGCATTTCTAAACTACTGGCCTATGAAATGCTGTCATTCAGGCTGGTGGACACAGACAGCTTCAAACAGCTCATGTCGCTTGCTGTCCCACAGTATGTTGTTCCCAGCCGCCACTACTTCTCCAAGAGAGCCGTGCCTTCCCTGCACAACCAAGTATCCGATAAAATCAAGTGTGCACTGTGCAACGCCATCTGTGGCAAGGTCCACCTAACCACAGATACGTGGACCAGTAAGCACGGCCAGGGACGCTATATCTCCCTAACTGCACACTGGGTAAATGTAGTGGCGGCTGGGCCCCAGGCGGAGAGCTGTTTGGCGCACGTCCTTCCGCCGCCAAGGATCGCAGGGCAAAATTCTTTGCCTCCTGTAGCTTCCTCCTCCTACTCGGCTTCCTCCTCCTCTTCTTCCACCTGCTCAACCAGTCAGCCACACACCTTCACCACCAACTTCAGCACAGCCTGGGGTAAACGTCAGCAGGCCATTCTGAAACTCATATGTTTGGGGGACAGGCCCCACACCGCACAGGAGTTGTGGCGGGGTATTGAACAACAGACCGACGAGTGGTTGCTGCCGGTGAGCCTCAAGCCCGGCCTGGTGGTGTGCGATAATGGGCGAAATCTCGTCGCAGCTCTGGGACTAGCCGGTTTGACGCACATCCCTTGCCTGGCGAATGTGCTGAATTTGGTGGTGCAGAAGTTCATTCACAACTACCCCGACATGTCAGAGCTGCTGCATAAAGTGCGGGCCGTCTGTGCGTGCTTCCGGTGTTCACATCCTGCCGCTGCTCGCCTGTCTGCGCTACAGCGTAACTTCGGCCTTCCCGCTCACCGCCTCATATGCGACGTGCCCACCAGGTGGAACTCCACCTTGCACATGCTGGACAGACTGTGCGAGCAGCAGCAGGCCATAGTGGAGTTTAAGCTGCAGCACGCACGGGTCAGTCGCACTGCGGAACAGCACCACTTCACCACCAATGACTGGGCCTCCATGCGAGACCTGTGTGCCCTGTTGCGCTGTTTTGAGTACTCCACCAACATGACCAGTGGCGATGACGCCATTATCAGCGTTACAATACCACTTCTATGTCTCCTTGAGAAAACACTTAGTGCGATGATGGAAGAGGAGGTGGCCCAGGAGGAGGAGGAGGAGGAAGAGGGGTCATTTTTAGCACTTTTAGGCCAGTCTCTTAGAAGTGACTCAGAGGGAGGTTTTTTGCAACAGCAGAGGCCAGGTACAAATGTGGCCAGACAGGGCCCACTACTGGAGGACGAGGAGGACGAGGATGAGGTGGAGGAGGATGAGGATGAAGCATGTTCACAGCGGGGTGGCACCCAACGCAGATCGGGCCCTTCACTGGTGCGTGGCTGGGGGGAAACGCAGGACGATGACGATACGCCTCCCACAGAGGACAGCTTGTCCTTACCCTTGGCAGACTGGCACACATGAGCGACTACATGCTGCAGTGCCTGCGCAACGACAGCAGAGTTGCCCACATTTTAACGTGTGCGGACTACTGGGTTGCCACCCTGCTGGATCTTCGGTACAAAGACAATGTGCCCACCTTACTTCCTGCACAGGAGCGTGATAGGAAGATGCGCAAGTACAAACGCACGTTGGTAGACGCGCTACTGAGAGCATTCCCAAATGTCACAGGGGAACAAGTGGAAGCCCAAGGCGAAGGCAGAGGAGGAGCAAGAGGTCGCCAACGCAGCTGTGTCACGGCCAGCTCCTCTGAGGGCAGGGTTAGCATGGCAGAGATGTGGAAAAGTTTTGTCAACACGCTACAGCTAACTGCACCACCCCCTGATACGGAACATGTTAGCAGGAGGCAACATTTCACTAACATGGTGGAACAGTACGTGTGCACACCCCTCCACGTACTGACTGATGGTTCGGCCCTATTCAACTTCTGGGTCTCCAAATTGTCCACGTGGCCAGAGCTAGCCTTTTATGCTTTGGAGGTGCTGGCCTGCCTGGCGGCCAGCGTTTTGTCTGAACGTGTATTCAGCACGGCAGGGGGCGTCATTACAGACAAACGCAGCCGCCTGTCTACAGCCAATGTGGACAAGCTGACGTTCATAAAAATGAACCAGGCATGGATCCCACAGGACCTATCCATCCCTTGTGCAGATTAGACATTTATAACTACCTCCCCTTAACCATATATTCTTGTACTCCAGGGCACTTCCTCTTTCAATCCTCTTTTTTTTTTTCATTTTACCATTATACTGAGGGGCAACCCAAAGTTGAATGAACCTCTCCTCTGTCTGGGTGCCGGGGCCTAAAAATATCTGACAGTGGCCTGTTCCAGTGTTGGGTGACATGAAGCTTGATTCTCTGCTATGACATGAAGCCTGATTCTCTGCTATGGGACCTCTCTCCTCTGTCTGGGTGCCGGGGCCTAAAAATATCTGTATAGAAAGTGAATGGGCACTCTGATAGATGGAGTCACATATAGAATAAAATCAATATCAAGTTTATTTATATCACACAATATTGTATCACTATGGTATATTGGTATTAACTATTAAAAGTCCTGACATAAGTAAAAAACAAAAAATAAAAATGTATAGTATATATATAGAAGTAAAATATATAATCAATATAAAAATATAAGTGATGGGTTTCCTCCTATCGGATCCGGATGGGGAATAACCAGTTATTGGCACATTGTGAAAGATAGATACAATTCTATAAAGTAAACAGGCACAGTTATTATATATAGATCCTGATAGGAATCTATTGAAAAGACCTCTGGTATATTAAGATGATATATAGTTAATATTCGTAGATATGCGGTCAAAAATCCAAAGTTCCTTAGAAGTGGATATAAAGTGATCTTGCAATCGTTATACAAGCTCACATTTGCTTATCAGAGAATGATGGTTCTTTCTTGTTCCACAATTATATGCGTGTGTCGGTAATGGCATACAAACAATTTGTAGACAGTGGTACTTTCAAAATAGATCGTTGTTCTGGATAGATTACACAGCAGCAGGTGATTGTTACATAGATTTAGTAAGCTCTCAGTCTGAGCAGATATTACTCACGGTTAGCAGCCTCAGTTCGTGGCGTCCCACGTGCTGTCCTTGTATAATGAGCTTACATACTGTTAAAAAACTTTCTTACGGTTATTTACCGGATCTTTAGTGTTCTGCTGGAAAATGGCTGTGTAAAGCTGTGGCACACGCGGTCCCGATATTTCCACTGGTTATATAGTCAGCGGGATTCCTTTAGCGTCCTAAGTGTCTCCAAGTGTGTGGAGCCTCAGTGTTTGATGGTATAACGGCTATGTGCCGGTTGCTTTCAGAGTGGCAAACTCGGGATTCCGCTAGTGGGTATCTTTGGTGAAGCGCTTCACTTGTGGACCATCCGATCGATGTTGTCCGACATATGACCGGCTGTTTGAGTCCGATGACCGAGTATTACCGCCAGACGCGTTTCGGGGACTAGGCTTGTCTCCTTCCTCAGTGGCTATGCTCGGTTTCTGTATGCAGCCGGGTTTTATACGTGCCCTCTCCGGATTATCTGGAAAAAGTGGACTGGAATCCATGGTAAGTCAATAATAATTTGTCTTTGCAGTTATCTCACCCTATCGATGCGATATAAATGCGTCTTTTCATGGTCTCATGTGTTTTTTTGGTCCAAAGGGTCTCCATCTACTATTCTACAGTTTCTCTATGTTATTTTGAGTCGATATTAAAAATTGACTGCAAGTTTATAAATTACTCATACAAAATATAGCATCAAGAAATAATTATTCAAACATTATAAAATATTCAAACATTGTGAAATATTATAAAATATTATAAAATATAGCCAATGTGATATATAATGAATTATAAAATGAATGATGGTATATAAAATGGATATATAAAATGAGTGTCTCTCAATCATAGGTAGAACTACAAAGGTGTTTCTTTGTTTCAAAAACAGATTGCATATTGATTACTAACTATATAGTGGTAAACCATTTAAGTTCTATCTTATGTTGGCAATAAAAAAGTAAAAAAATATACGGGCATTATAGACAGATCGTCTTACTTGTATAGAGCATACCGTTCATTTTGTGATCTACATCTCCTTATTTTACTTCTGTTGCTATGCCAATATATCTAGGGGAGAGTGTCCTTACAGTTGTCTTGCGGTATGTATGCGTTTTTGGATATATTGGCTTCTATTTTTTATGTTCTAAGGTCTCTCTAATTCCTATGTTACAATTACTATATTATCTATTTTGCGCTGCGTGTATTGCATAAGTGTCATATAGCAGTTAATATCAGTGTAGAGGAATCTCGAACGGATATTAGATTATATTGACAATACTATTTGATGAGGGTGTATCTCTAGGGCTATATTAGTGCCAATTAGAGAACAGATTTAGTGATACCTTTGCGGTTGTCTTGCGGTATGTATGCGTTTTTATATGGACTACTGCGTTTTTTGGTCCGCCGGGTCTATAACAACTATGGTGGATTTCTATAATTTCATTTAGTCATAATTACATTGTATTAGTGTCATATGGTTCAGGTGTACCATTGTGTAGAATTGAGTGTCAAAAAAGCAAACACCCAAACTAAAGAAAACATTATATGTGTCGAAAAAATATGTTATATGAAAAAGTGCCGACTCAAAGTGTATGTTGTGACTAAATTTGGGATATTTCTAATATAAATATCTTTTATAGATGTGTCTATAATTTCCACTATCAGTGTATCCCAAAAGGTATATAGTATATTAGTATCTATTGGTGACTAAATTTGTGTCCAATTGTTGGATTGCTATTCCAATGTGGTATAATAGTGAATCTATCTTTATAGCGTGATGAAGGTGTGTTTGTTGTTGAGTGAAGTTGGTTGGCATTGATTTAAGGATTTCTGAGTTCTGCTTGGGAGATTTGATGTGATGTATATGGGATGGGGGCCCAGGTCCAAGAGAGGGTCCCAGTGCTGGGAAAACAGCCTGACTGTGATCCCCCATCAGACCAGGGCACCCACCCCCTCACAGAAAGCCAAATATTTCCAGTTCTGCGTTCAGACCATCTGGTAGTAGGCTGCCGAAATCAAAAATCCTTCTGGACTCTGCTCTCGACATTCTTGATACATGGTCTCCTTCTCTCCAATGGCGTGTTATTTGTTCTAGTGCCATAAATCTTAGATCTTTGGGGTCTTGATTATGCACCAATTTGAAATGCTTGGACAATGCATGTTTCTCATAGCCTTTTTTAATATTGTTGATGTGTTTGGCTATTCTGACCTTCAATGGTCTTTTTGTTCTCCCGATATATTGTTTGGAACAAGTACATTGTATCAAGTAGATCACATTGGGGGTATTACAGGTCATGAAGTTTTTTATTTCCCATACAAATGTATTTTGTGTTGATTGTACTTTTGTGGTTTTCCTGGGAAATGAGGTATTCTTACAATTAATGCAGCTTCCATATCTGTGGAAGCCACTCATGTTCAGCCATGTATTGATTGATTGATTATCTTTTTTGAAATGTTTAATGGAGGGAGCTAATTTAAGTCCTAAATTTGGAGCCTTGGTATACACTATCTGAGGAACCATAGGGATGAGAGAGCCTATCACTTTATCTCTCTTAATATGGCGCCAGTGTTTATTTATAATTTTCTCGATAGTTTTATGCTGTGCATTGAAGGGGAGTACTATGCGAAGTGTGTCTTCCTCTTGTTTTCTCTTTGTTCTCCCTAGGTCAGAGGAAAAGAATGTATTCCTATCTAGGTCTCTTGCTTTATTCAATGCATCATCTAACAGTTTTTCGGGATATTTTTTGAGTTGAAATTCTGACTTCATCTGAATGGCCTCTTCTTCAAATTTGTCCCTGTCTGTACAATTCCTTTTTATTCTTCGGAACTGTCCATACGGTATATTTAACAGCCATGTTGGCAAATGGCAGCTGGAGTAGGGTATACAGCTATTTATTGCTACTGGCTTGTGATAAGTGTTGCAAACATATTTATCTTTACTGTTGGTAATCTGTAAATCTAAAAATTACGTATTTTCCTTGTTGACACTAGAGGAAAAGACAAGATTATAAGTGTTTTTGTTGATCTCTTCCAAAAAGGCATCCAATTCAGGCTCTCCCCTTTGCCAAACAAATATGATATCATCTATATATCTATTCCAAAGCACCAGATCCGTCCCCAGCCTCGGCTCAATGGCCTCACGCTCCCATTGGGCCATAAATAAGTTGGCATAGCTGGGGGCGAATCTGGTGCCCATCGCAGTACCCTGGATCTGCAAGTAGTGGTCACCCCCAAAGAAAAAATAATTGTGAGTCAGTATAAAATTGACACCTTCTGCTAGGAATTCAACTTGTTTCTGGTTCAAGTCTCCGTTTTGTTCTAATTGGGCCTTCAAGGCTGCTATTCCCTGTTCATGACTTATAATTGTGTACAATGATTGTACGTCCAATGTCCCAATTATCCAATTGGGTTGTACTTTCAAGTTCTCTAAAATTTGTACAATCTGTGTGGTGTCTTTAATGTACGAATTGGTCTTTTTTACAGCTGGCTGGATGCCGGGGCCTAAAAATATCTGACAGTGGCCTGTTCCAGTGGTGGGTGACATGAAGCCTGATTCTCTGCTATGGGACCTCTCTCCTCTGTCTGGGTGCCGGGGCCTAAAAGTATCTGACAGTGGCCTGTTCCAGTGTTGGGTGACATGAAGCATGATTCTCTGCTATGACATGAAGCCCGATTCTCTGCTATGGGACCTCTCTCCTCTGTCTGGGTGCCGGGGCCTAAAAATATCTGACAGTGGCCTGTTCCAGTGGTGGGTGACATGAAGCCTGATTCTCTGCTATGGGACCTCTCTCCTCTGTCTGGGTGCCGGGGCCTAAAAATATCTGACAGTGGCCTGTTCCAGTGTTGGGTGACATGAAGCCTGATTCTCTGCTATGACATGAAGCCTGAATCTCTGCTATGGGACCTTTCTCCTCTGTCTGGGTGCCGGGGCCTAAAAATATCTAACAATGGCCTGTTCCAGTGGTGGGTGACATGAAGCCTGATTCTCTGCTATGACATGAAGCCTGATTCTCTGCTATGGGACCTCTCTCCTCTGTCTGGGTGCCGGAGCCTAAAAGTATCTGACAGTGGCCTGTTCCAGTGTTGGGTGACATGAAGCCTGATTCTCTGCTATGACATGAAGCCTGATTCTCTGCTATGGGACCTCTCTCCTCTGTCTGGGTGCCGGGGCCTAAAAATATCTGACAGTGGCCTGTTCCAGTGTTGGGTGACATGAAGCATGATTCTCTGGTATGACATGAAGCCTGATTCTCTGCTATGGGACCTCTCTCCTCTGTCTGGGTGCCGGGGCCTAAAAGTATCTGACAGTGGCCTGTTCCAGTGTTGGGTGACATGAAGCCTGATTCTCTGCTATGACATGAAGCCTGAATCTCTGCTATGGGACCTCTCTCCTCTGTCTGGGTGCCGGGACCTAAAAATATCTGACAGTGGCCTGTTCCAGTGGTGGGTGACATGATGTCATGCCCCGCCCTGACTATGTGCGGAGGTCGGCCAGAATAGCAGCACGAGTTTAGTGTTTTGTTTTGGAGCCGTGCTGGATCCGCCTCCCATCAGGTGCACTGGGTGGGGTCATTAGTTTAAATAGCACTCCAGCCCAGTGCTCTGAGCGGATTATAGGAATCTCTTTGGTCTTGGAAGCTAGGAAGGAAGGTTGTCTGTTCCAGCTCAGAAAGATAAGTGTGGTTTCAAGTTTGATTGTTTTGTGTCATCTCTCCCATCCAGGTTCTGTGCGAGCAGGCTGCTCCTATTTCCCCTCTTCACCATCTCAGGGGATTTAGGGTGTTTTATCCCAGGCACAGGGACACATCATACCTACCACCAAGGTCTGCATGTGGGCTGAGCAGTGCAGGGAGAGAGGTCAGGGATTAGCTAGGAGGTGACCCTTCCCCTGCCTCTCGCCTAGAGCCTGGTTGGTGGTTTATCGGTTAGTCTGAGTGCACGTCCGCCGTGACATTATAATCCACCTAAAACTTTGACTTTTGAAGCATTAGTTGACCGCATGCAGGGGCTATCACTAGAAGTTGCGGAGCTGCGTGGTTCAGTCGCACGGTGTCAGAGTGCTCTGGCATCAGGAGGAGGTCAAGTTTGTGTGGAGCCTAAAGTGGCTCTTGCTGATCGATTTTCAGGGGGTACGGATGACTTTGTCCGTTTTAGAGAGTCCTGCAAATTGTACTTTAGGCTGCGTCCATCGTCGTCAGGTGATGAGAGTCAGAGGATATGTATAATTATTTCTCTGCTTAAAGGGGACGCGCAATCCTGGGCCTTTTCTCTGCCACCTGGTTCTCGGGCGCTCCGGTCGGTGGAGGAATTTTTTAAGGCTCTGGGATTAATCTACGATGACCCAGATCGGGTCTCGATGGCAGAGGCTTACTGTGTTGAATTTAGGAGATGGGCTACTGAATCAGAGTGGAATGATCCCGCGTTACGTAGCCAGTTTTGTCAGGGGTTATCTGAAAGATTGAAGGATGCCCTTGCTTTTCATGAATACCCAGACTCTTTGGAGAACGCCATGTCTTTAGCAGTATGGCTAGACAGACGTATCAGAGAGAGGTATAGGGCTCCCCCTGCGCAAGGTATTCCTTCTGTGAGTGGTTTCATCTCTACTGCCTCCCCGGGTGATGTTACAGGTAATGCGGGGGTAGCGGAGGAACCCATGCAATTGGGTCAGATTTCTTGCCATTCTGATAGTAGAGACTTTAGGAAATTGCACAAACTATGTTACTATTGTGGAAAGAGTGGTCATTTTGTTTTTGCTTATCCTTATGTTAAACCGCAGGTGGTAGAGAAAAAGAAAAAAAAAACTTCCCTGAAACTTGGTAGCATGAATGGTGTGGTGGAGCAGGCAGGTATGCAAGCTCCCTGCAGTTCCCATTTTCTCCTTCCAGCTATGGTGGGGCTGGAGTTAAGAAATGTTTTTGCTGAGGTGTTCCTTGATTGTGGTGCTGGGGTAAACCTAATTGACTTTCTTTTCCTTCAAAATCTAGGACTAAGTACTTGCACTTTAGAGAACGAGATTCGTGTTTTTGCAATTGATTCTTCCCCTCTTTCTCAGAGGAGCCTTACTCACATTGTTCATGGTATTCACTTAAGGGTGGTTGATTCACATGTTGAAATTATTTCTTGTTTTGTCTTGAAGGATTTGCCAGCACCTATAGTTTTGGGGTTGCCATGGTTGACTAAACATAACCCAATTATAGACTGGCAAGCGAGACAAATCATCGGTTGGAGTGAGTTTTGTTCGGATAATTGTTTTGGCACATCTATCTCTGGTGTGTCCATTAAGGCTGTACCTCAATATCTCTCAGATTTTGCGGATGTCTTTTCAGAGGGTGGGGCTCAGGAATTGCCCCCTCATCGTGACTATGATTGTCCAGTTAATCTCACCCCAGGGGCTAAATTGCCAAAGTCTCGGCTTTACAACCTTTCTCAACCCGAAAGAGAGGTCAATCAAAAGTATATCGCCGAGAGTTTGGCAAAAGGTCATATTAGACCATCTAAGTCTCCAGTGGCAGTGGGTTTGTTCTTTGTGAAGAAAAAGGATGGATCACTGAGACCGTGTTTGGATTTCCGGGAGTTGAACCGTATTACAGTCCGGGATCCATATCCCCTGCCTTTGATCTCTGATCTTTTTGATCAGATTGTGGGAGCCAAGGTGTTCTCCAAGTTGGATTTGAGAGGGGCCTACAATCTCATCAGAATCAAGGAGGGGGATGAGTGGAAACGGCCTTCAATACGCACGAGGGTCATTTTGAGAACCTGGTTATGCCTTTTGGGTTGACGAACGCGCCAGCAGTATTTCAGTGATTCGTCAATGACATTTTTCATCATTTGGTGGGGAGGTTCGTAGTAGTTTACCTGGATGATATTTTAATTTATTCTCCTGATCTGAAGACCCATCAGGATCATGTGAGACAGGTTTTGACGATACTTCGGGAGAATAAATTATATGCTAAATTGGAGAAATGTTTGTTTGCGGTGCAAGAGCTTCCGTTCTTGGGATACTTGCTTTCTGATTCTGGTTTTCGTATGGACCCCGAGAAGGTCCGGGCGGTTCTGGAATGGGACCGACCAGAGAATCAGAAAGCCTTGATGCGGTTCTTGGGGTTTACGAATTATTATAGAAAATTTATTTCAAACTACTCTACCATAGTAAAACCTCTCACTGATATGACCAAGAAGGGCGCCGACGTCTCTGTCTGGTCGGATGAGGCATTGCAGGCCTTTTCGGCTATTAAGGAACGTTTTGCGTCTGCTCCCATTCTGGTGCAGCCGGATGTGTGTCAGCCATTTGTAGTGGAGGTTGATGCATCACAGGTGGGGGTTGGTGCGGTGTTGTCACAGGGTTCATCCCCTGGCAAGTGGGTCCCGTGTGCCTTTTTTCTCCAAGAATCTCTCGGTCGCCGAGAGGAATTATGATGTTGGAGATAGAGAGTTGTTGGCTATCAAGTTGGCCTTTGAGGAATGGCGTCACTGGTTGAAGGGGGCGTCTCACCCCGTTACGGTATATACAGACCATAAGAATTTGGCTTACCTGCAATCTGCCAAGCGTCTGAACCCTAGGCAGGCCAGATGATCACTGTTTTTTTACCAGGTTCATATACAGCCAATTGAATCAAATATACAGACACCTTCTTATACCAGCGTCTGGTGCGTCAGGAAACTTAATAGGGAGCCAACATTTGGTCATTGAAGTCCACCCCTCCCATGTGAAGGTTATAGTCGTGGACAGAGAGGGGTTTCACACTGACTCCAGTTGCCCTTTCAATTTGGACAGTCGTGTCTGCGTGAATGGTGGACAGAAGGTAAACGTCCCTCTTGTCCCTCCACTTCACCGCGAGCAGTTCTTGGTCACACAAGGCAGCCCTCTTCCCCCGTGCAAGTCGGGTACTAACGAGCCGTTGGGGGAAGCCCCGGCGACTAGGTCGCGCGGTGCCACAGCATTGAATTCCGACTACATGTAAGTGCCGAAAGAGGGCCACGCTTGAGTAAAAATTGTCCACATATAAGTGGTACCCCTTGTGACACCAAGTCCCAGACAATCTTGCCACTGCTCCCCAGGTAGTCAGGACATCCGACCGGCTCCAGTTTTGAGTCTTTTCCGTCATAGACCCTAAAACCATATGTATAGCCTTTGGCCCTTTCACAGAGCTTATACAGTTTGACCCCATACCGGGCACGCTTGCTGGGGATGTACTGTTTTATGCCAAGGCGCCCGGTAAAATGTACTGCAAAATGTACTAATCAGATGTTTTGATTAGGGGTATACGCATCTGCAAATCTGGATAACAAATGGTCTATGAGGGGCCGAATTTTGTGGAGCCGGACATAAGCAGGGTGGCCTCTTGGATAACAGGTGTTATTGTCAGCGAAATGCATAAAGCACATGATGACCTCAAAACGTGCCCTGGACATTGCAGCAGAGAACATGTATTGGGTCTTTAGACCAATATGACCGCAATACATTTTTTTTAGTTAGACCCATGCTGAGGATAAGGCCCAAAAAAATTTTAAACTCGGAAACTGTGACTGGTTTCCACCGGTAAGGCTGGGCATAGAAGCTTTCCGGATTGGCGGTAATAAACTGTGCGGCGTAGCGGTTGGTTTCTGCCACAACTAGGTCATAGAGATCCGCGGTGAAGAACAGCTCAAAAAACTGAAGGGCCGATCCTAAATGAGCCGTCTCCACGCAAACTCCAGACTGGGCGGTGAAACGGGGCAATACGGGTGCGGCGGAAGCAGGGGAGTGCCAATTAGGATTTGCCAGCACCTCTGGGAGACTAAGGGTTCTACGGGCCTGTGAACGCGGTGGCTGCGACGGGGGAGTTATTGCACGTGCCACCGTACCAGCTTGAACTGCCCTTCTGGTGCTCGCCACTTCACCAGGGAATACGGCAGTGCTGGTAGAAGGTCCAGGATGTGCTGCGCTGCTGGTGTATGCCGCACCACTCTGCTGCAAATGAGGCTCATCATGCGGGGTATGCAGAACCCTGACATGGGATCGGGTACGCCTGACCGTAGCAGGGACCTCAACCTCGTCATCTTCGCTAGCGGTTAGAGTGCCACTGCTGTCTACAGGTTCATATTCTGAACCACTGGATTCAGCGGGTGAGGCGTCCCCATCGCTTTCATCCATCACGGCCAGAATCCTGTAGGCCTCTTCAGCAGAATACCCCTTGTTTGACATTTTGGGTTCACTAAATTTAGGGGGTATTCCTCTGAGACTACCCAGGAAAAAGAGCAAACCTACCTAGTAAAAAGGAGTGCTTGCGAAGTAAAGCTGCGATCGCTAATAAAGATCCAAAAAGCTCAAAAGTGATCTTTATAGCGGCGCAGCGATTTTAAGGTGTTTTTGCAGTGATCAGGAAAAAAAAATCTGTCACTGCGGTGGGGCGGACTGAACGCAAGTGTGCGCACAAGATCAGGCCTGATCGGGCGAACACTGCGTTTTTTGTAGAGCCTAAGGTGACCCTAATGTACTTATATAGATCTGAATGCGATCAGTCTTGATCACTTACAGATACTATATAGTACTAGCGCTGATTAGCGACAGTGATGATGCTAATCAGTGACTAATCAGTGACTGCGGTGGGCTGGGCGCTAACTACCTAGCAAGTAGCTAACTACATGGCGGTGATTAGGGACCCTTACAGGGGGGTGATCAATGACAGGGGGGTGGACAAGGGGGTGATCAGGGAGTCTAATATGGGTGATCAGGCGCTAAATAAGGGGTTAAATGAAAGGGTAATGTGTAATGTGTAGTGTGGTGATTTGGTGCTACTTACAGAGCTGCCTGTGTCCTCTGGTGGTCGATCCAAGCAAAAGGGACCACCAGAGGAGTAGGTAGCAGGTATATCAGATGCTATTTTCAAAATAGCGTCTGACATACCTCTTTGATTGGTCATTTCAAAAATCCACAGCCTGCCAGTCAATGATCGCGGCCGGCAGGCTGCAGATGAACTTGTGAACTGCGCGATCATCAGGAGCGCGCGTTGACAGGAAATCTCGGCTCACGCGAGATGACGCAGATCGGCGTTAGTGTGACCTGGCAGCGCCTCCGCAATCACGCCTTTCGGCGTTAGCGAGACGGGAGGTGGTTAAAACATCAAGTATGATGTTGTATCGATCAGGTAGTGTAAGGGTTACGCTCGCTTCACAGTGACAGACCAAACTCTGCCAGACCAAACTCCCCATTTAAAGCACCGCAAACAACCGCAAACAGTCCATTTGTACAACCGCAAACTCCCCATTTGCACAAGGTTGGATACCAAGCTAGCCATGTCCCGTTCCTTGTCCTCACTGACGTCATTGAAGGTCTCTTCCTCCACCCAGCCACGTACAACACCAAGGGTCCCCGAAAGGTGACAACAAGCCCCCTGGGACGCCTGCTGTGGTTGGTCTTCCACCTCCTGAAAGCCACCTTCCTCCTCTGACTCCTCTTCTTCAGACTGCGTTGCCGCAGGTCCAGCAATCGACGACGACAAGGCTGCTTCTGGTGGTGATGGTGACCACAACACTTTCTCTTCATGCTCATCTACGGCCTGATCCAGCACTCTTCGCAGGGCACGCTCCAGAAAAAACGCATATGGGATGAGGTCGATGATGTTGCATTGGGTTTGACTGACCAGGTTTGTCACCTCCGCAAAAGGACGCATGAGCCTACAGCCATTGTGCATGAGCGTTCAGTAACGCGGCCAAAAAATACCCAGCTCCGCAGAGGCTGTCCTCTTTTTTTTTTTATGGAAAAAAATCTGTTCTTAACTGTTTAATCTCTGTTTTGTCCCCTATCAGGGGCCGGTGTATGGAATAGATTTTAGGAACCGGGAAATGGAAAAAGATGCTTGGTCGGTCCTCTTACTTCCAATTTGGGGCACTGCGCGTACGGCTTGCAATGTACTGTGCCACCAGATATGAGTGGTGTGTTTAAGTAGTACTATTCCTATTAGTTTAATCCCTGTTACGTCCCCTATCAGGGGACGTGGATGGAATAGATTTTAGGAACCGGGAAATGGAAAAAGATGCTTGGTCGGTCCTCTTACTTCCAATTTGGGGCACTGCGCGTACGGCTTGCAATGTACTGTGCCACCAGATATGAGTGGTGTGTTTAAGTAGTACTATTCCTATTAGTTTAATCCCTGTTACGTCCCCTATCAGGGGACGTGGATGGAATAGATTTTAGGAACCGGGAGATGGAAAAAGATGCTTGGTCGGTCCTCTTACTTCCAATTTGGGGCACTGCGCGTGCGCCGTGTAATGTACTGTGCAATCCCAATATGAGTGGTATGTTAAGTAGTAAAATTCCTATCAGTTTAATCCCTGTTACGTCCCCTATCAGGGGACGTGTATGGAATAGATTTTAGGAACCGGGAAATGGAAAAAGATGCTTGGTCGGTCCTCCTACTTCCAATTTGAGGCACTGCGCCTGTGCCATGCAATGTACTGTGCCACCAGATATGAGTGGTGTGTTAAGTAGTACTATTCCTATCAGTTTAATCCCTGTTACGTCCCCTATCAGGGGCCGGTCTATGTAATAGATTTTAGGAACCGGGAGATGGAAAAAGATGCTTGGTCGGTCCTCCTACTTCCAATTTGGGGCACTGCGCATGCGCCGTGCAATGTACTGTGCCACCAGATATGAGTCGTGTGTTAAGTAGTACTATTCCTATCAGTTTAATCCCTGTTACGTCCCCTATTATTATTATTATTATTATTATTATTATTATTATTATAAGGTGTGTTAAGTAGTATAATTCTTATCAGTTTAATCCCTGTTACGTCCACTCTCAGGGGCCAGTCTATGGAATAGATTTTAGGAATCGGGAAATGGAAAAAGATGATTGGTTGGTCCTGCTACTATCAATTTGGGGCACTGTGCGTACGCCTTGCAATGTACTGTGCCACCAGATATGAGTGGTGTGTTAAGTAGTACTATTCCTATCAGTTTAATCCCTGTTACGTCCCCTATCAGGGGCCGGTCTATGGAATAGATTTTAGGAACCGGGAGATGGAAAAAGATGCTTGGTCGGTCCTCCTACTTCCAATTTGGGGCACTGCGCATGGGCCGTGCAATGTAGTGTGCCACCAGATATGAGTCGTGTGTTAAGTAGTACTATTCCTATCAGTTTAATCCCTGTTACGTCCCCTATTATTATTATTATTATAAGGTGTGTTAAAGGGTTTCTATCACTTCGTATGACATATTTAGCTGTCAGACACTAGCGATCCGCTAGTGTCTGCTCTGCCCAACCATCCTAATATGATAGGCTTTGGGGCAGCCGTTTTGCTAAAATAACAGCCCGCCCATCTCCTGCTAAATGCGATCCTCTCTGTGCGCGTCTCTGTTCTGCGCATGCGCAGTGAATGTCTGACCGCTTCCCTGCTCAGACATCTCCACTGCGCCTGTTCCTCGGAGCACTATGATGTCATCGGCGCAGGCGCAGTGGAGATGTCTGAGCAGGGAAGCGGTCAGACATTCACTGCGCATGCGCAGAACAGAGACGCGCACAGAGAGGATCGTATTCAGCAGGAGATGGGCGGGCTGGAGGGACGCGCTGGGCGGCGACAGTTTATGAAGGTAGACGGAGCCTCTAGGTGCTAATGACGCCCCCATAGCACCTAGAGGCTCATTAGCATATAGATATAAGTTGTTATTTTAGCAAAACGGCTGCCCCAAAGCCTATCATATTAGGATGGTTGGCCAGAGCAGACACTAGCGGATCGCTAGTGTCTGACACCTAAATATGTCATACGAAGTGATAGAAACCCTTTAAGTAGTATAATTCCTATCAGTTTAATCCCTGTTACGTCCACTATCAGGGGCCAGTGTATGGAATAGATTTTAGGAACCGGGAGATGGAAAAAGATGATTGGTTTGTCCTGCTACTTCCAATTTGGGGTACTGCGCGTGCGCCGTGCAATGCACTGTGCACCAGATATGAGTGGTGTGGTAAGTAGTACTATTCCTATCAGTTTAATCCCTGTTACGTCCCCTATCAGGGGACGTGTATGGAATAGATTTTAGACAATCGCAAAGAGTTGTCAATTTTATTCCTCTATGCGTCAATCTTGGTTTAGTGATGACTGTGCTTGTGCGCACGTTTGGGAGATTGCAGGCGATGTTTTTTTTTTAAATCCTATGGTCATGCTGAGGTAGTTCAGTGACAGTTAAGTGACCCAGAAAACAATAAATCTGCAGTGTGGGCCCATTGTTGGCCTAGTAGGCTTTAATGATCACCTTAGATGATCACAAAGAAAATTAATGTTTTTTCTATGCAAAGTTATCCAGACGATCGCTTTTGGTCTGTTCACAATGAAGCAACGACCTTATCATCTGGGGTATGCCAACATTGCCATTGCAAACACACTCATAGAGGTGGTCGCTTCATTGTGATACGCAAGCCCCTTCACCACAACAAGGTAACGATCACGAAGGGGAATTGACACATGTACTGTATGTGCCTTTTTTTTTTTTTTTTGCAGCCACTATGCAGCACCAGAGGCCAGAAAAATTAGGCGTGTACACATGCCTGAAAAATTAGGTATTGTTGCAGCCGCTGCTGTAGCAGTGGCCAGAAAAATTGATGTTTTCCAGGCAAAAAGTGCACTAAAACATTGCGGCTTGAACCCTAGTTGGTGGAGGATAAGTCACGCAAGTCATCCGGCATGCAGAGATAAAATACAGCAGCGTGTGGATCATTTTTAGCCCAAGGCAGATCATCTCATCAGGCCTTTTTTAGTCAAATGTATCGCCCACTGTCAGTCCCTTCGGGAACCATGCCTCATTCATCTCAATAAAGGTGAGGTAATCTAGACTTTTTTTGACCTAGGCGACTTCTCTTCTCAGTGACAATACCTCCTGCTGCACTGAAGGTCCTTTCTGACAGGACACTTAAAGCGGGGAAGGCCAGAAAATCTATCGCAAATTGTGATAGCTCAGGCCACAGGTCAAGCCTGCACACCCAGTAGTCAAGGGGTTCATCGCTCCTCAGAGTGTTGATATCTGCAGTTAAGGCGAGGTAGTCTGCTACTGCATGTTCTCCATCAACAACACGTGTGTAAAGCGTCCTGTCCTTGCCGGCGTGGTCGTGGTGGGAGGAGGATTACTTTCACCTCTTTCCCTGTTAGATTCCCATTGTGCTGTGACATCACCCTTATACGCTGTGTAAAGCATACTTTTTAATTTATTTTGGAACTGCTGCATCCTTTCTGACTTCCGGTAATTCGGTAACATTTCAGGCACTTTCTGCTTATACCGGGAGTCTAGTAGCGTGGCCACCCAGTACAGGTCGTTCTCCTTCAGCCTTTTTATACGAGGGTCCCTCAACAGGCACGACAGCATGAAAGACCCCATTTGCACAAGGTTGGATGCCGAGCTACTTATGTCCCGTTCCTCGTTCTCACTGATGTCACTGAAGGTATGTTCTTCCCCCCAGCCACGTTCAACAGCACGGGTACCAGATAGGTGACAACGAGCACCCTGGGATGCCTGCTGTGGTTGGTCTTCCTCCTCCTCCTCAAAGCCACATTCCTCCTCTGACTCCTCTTCCTCAGACTCCTCTTCCAGCGTTGCCGCAGGTCCAGCAAGCGATGCTGATAAGGCTGTTTCTGGTGGTGATGGTGACCACAACTCTTCCTCTTCCTCTTCATGCTCATCTACGGCTTGATCCAGCACTCTTCGCAGGGCACGCTCCAGGAAGAAAATAAATGGGATGAGGTCGCTGATGGTGCCTTCGGTGCGACTGATTAGGTTTGTCACCTCCTCAAAAGGACAGATGAGCCTACAGGCATTGCGCATGAGCGTCCAGTAACGTGGCAAAAAAATTCCCAGCTCCGCAGAGGCTGTCCTAGCACCTCGGTCATACAAATACTCGTTGACGGATTTTTCTTGTTGGAGCAGGCTGTCTTACATCAGGAGTGTTGAATTCAAACGTGTCGGGCTGTCGCAAATCAAGCGCCTCACTGGCATGTTGTTTCGCCGCTGGATATCTGAAAAGTGCGCCATGGCGGTGTAGGAATGCCTGAAATGGCCACACACCTTCCTGGCCTGCTTGAGGACGTCCTGTAAGCCTGGGTACTTATGCACAGAGCGTTGTACTGTACAATCAGATTCACCACATGTGCCATGCACGGCACATGTGTCACCTTGCCCAAATTCAATGCCGCCAACAAATTGCTTCCGTTGTCACACACCACTTTGCCGATCTCTAGTTGGTGCGGAGTCAGCCACTGATCCACCTGTGCGTTCAGGGCGGACAGGAGTGCTGTTCCAGTGTGACTCTCTGCTTTCAGGCAAGTTAACCCGAAGACGGCGTGACACTGTCGTATCCGGGATGTGGAATAGCCCCTGGGGAGCTGGGGGGGGGGGGTGCAGTTGCTGGGGAGCAAGACGCAGCAGCAGAAGAGGACTCAGCCGAGGAGGTTATGGAAGAGGATGGAGTAGGAGGAGTAGAGGAGGTGACAGCAGGCCTGCCTGCAAGTCGTGGCGGTGTCACCAACTCCTCTGCAGAGCCACGCATTACATGCTTGGCAGCTGTCAGCAGGTTTACCCAATGCGCAGTGTAGGTGATATACCTGCCCTGACCGTGCTTTGCAGACCAGGTATCAGTGGTCAGATGGACCCTTGCCCCAACACTGTGTGCCAGACATGCCATGACTTCCTTTTGCACAATCGAGTACAGGTTGGGGATTGCCTTTTGTGCAAAGAAATTTCGGCCGGGTACCTTCCACTGCGGTGTCCCAATAGCTACAAATTTTTTGAAGGCCTTAGACTCCACCAGCTTGTATGGTAAAAGCTGTCGGGCTAAGAGTTCCGACAAGCCAGCTGTCAGACGCCGGGCAAGGGGGTGACTTTGTGACATTGGCTTCTTACGCTCAAACATGTCCTTGACAGACACCTGACTGTGGGCAGATGAGCAACAACTGCTCAAGGAGAGAGACGGAGTGGCGGATGGTTGAGAGGGGGCAAGGAGGACAGCAGTGGTTGACGTGGCTGAAGATGCTGGACCAGGAGGAGGATGGCGGCTTTGAGTTTGTGTGCTGCTTGTACTCATGTGTTGATCCCATAGGAGTTTGTGATTTGAGATCATGTGCCTTCGCAAAGCAGTTGTACCTAGGTGGGTGTTGGACTTCCCACGACTCCGTTTCTTTTGGCACAGGTTGCAAATGGCATCGCTGTTGTCAGAGGCAGACACACCAAAAAAATGCCACACTGCTGAACTCTGCAATGACGGCATTCTGGTGGTGGCAACAGCATGCGTTGATTGGCGTGCGGTCTGGCTGACCCCGGGTGCCGATGCATGCTGTCTGACTAGCTCCTTGCGACGACCGCCCCCTGCTTCCAACTCGTCTCCTCCTCCTCTCTGTCTCCCCATCTGAACTTTCCCCCTGTTCTTCTTCTCTTCGAGCGGGCACCCACGTGACATCCACGGACACATCATCATCATTAGCAGCGGGTACAACATCATCATCATCACACCGTACGTCCATGTGTGTAATGCTGCCTGACTGAGACATATCCCTGTTATCTACATCCTCTGGCAATAATGGTTGCGCATCACTCATTTCTTCCAACTGATGTGTAAATAACTCCTCTGACAGATCAAGTGAAGCAGCTGTGGTGCTAGTGTTGGTGGTGGCGGCAGGCGGGTGGGTGGTAACTTGAGAGGTTCCCGAAGCTGAGCTGGAGGAGGATGGTGCGTCAAGGTTCCGAGCGGAAACTGTATAAGATTGGGTGTCCTGTGTTAGCAAGTCAACTTTGTCCTCAGAACTTTTCGAGTTCAGGGTACGTGGCCTCTGAACACTGGGCATTATTCTAGGCCCAAAGGAAATCACAGCACCACGACCACGACGACCTCTGCGGGGTGGCCTGCCTCTGCCTGTCATTTTTTTTAGATTAGTTTAGTTGCACTATGCGTGCAAGCTACTGTGACACCAGATATGAGTGCCACTGTGCACTGGCAGAAGTTGGCAGAGTAGACGCTGTAGGCCTGACACACACACTTGTAGACAACTAACTGCTATTCAATCTATTTCAGTCAAAATTTATTTTTATTTTTTTATGTAATCTACTGTGACACCAGATATGAGTTGCACTGGTGTGACACTGTGCACTGGCAGGGCCTGAAACACACAAGCTTGCAGGCAACTGACTGCTATTATATCACAGTCAAAATTATTATTATTATTTTTTAAATGTTATCTACTGCGACACCAGATATAAGTTGCACTGGTGTGACACTGTGCACTGGCAGGGCCTGAAACACACAAACTTGCAGGCAACTGACTGTTATTCTATCACAGTCAAAAATATATATATTTTTTAAAATGTTATCTACTGTGACACCAGATATGAGTTGCACTGGTGTGACACTGTGCACTGGCAGGGCCTGAAACACACACGCTTGCAGGCAACTGACTGCTATTCTATGACAGTCATAATAGCTGTTGTTTTTTTAAATGTTATCTACTGTGACACCAGTTATGAGTTGCACTGGTGTGACACTGTGCACTGGCAGGGCCTGAAACACACACGCTTGCAGGCAACTGACTGCTATTATATCACAGTCAAAAATGTTGTTGTTTTTTAAAATGTAATCTACTGCGACACCAGATATGAGTTGCACTGGTGTGACACTATGCACTGGCAGGGCCTGAAACACACACGCTTGCAGGCAACTGACTGCTATTCTATCACAGTCAAAATTGTTGTTGTTTTTTAAAATGTAATCTACTGTGACACCAGATATGAGTTGCACTCGTGTGACACTGTGCACTGGCAGGGCCTGAAACACACACGCTTGCAGGCAACTGACTGCTATTCTATCACAGTCAAAATATTATTATTTTTTTTTTAAATGTTATCTACTGTGACACCAGATATGAGTTGCACTGGTGTGACACTGTGCACTGGCAGGGCCTGAAACACACACGCTTGCAGGCAACTGACTGCTATTCTATCACAGTCAAAATATTTTTTTTTTTTTTTTAAATGTAATCTACTGTGACACCAGATATGAGTTCCACTGGTGTGACACTGTGCACTGGCAGGGCCTGAAACACACACGCTTGCAGGCAACTGACTGCTATTCTATTACAGTCAAAAAATTATTATTTTTTAAATGTTATCTACTGTGACACCAGATATGATTTGCACTGGTTTGACACTGTGCACTGGCAGGGCCTGAAACAAACACGCTTGCAGGCAACTGACTGCTATTCTATCACAGTCAAAATAGTTTCTTTTTTTTAAATGTTATCTACTGTGACACCAGATATAAGTTGCACTGGTGTGACACTGGCAGGGCCTGAAACACACATGCTTGCAGGCAACTGACTGCTATTCTATCACAGTCAAAATAGTTTTTTAGTTTTTTAAATGTTATCTACTGTGACACCAGATATGAGTTGCACTGGTGTGACACTGTGCACTGGCAGGGCCTGAAACACACACGCTTGCAGGCAACTGACTGCTATTCTATCACAGTCAGAATTGTTGTTGTTTTTTTAAATGTAATCTACTGTGACACCAGATATGAGTTCCACTGGTGTGACACTGTGCACTGGCAGGGCCTGAAACACACACACTTGCAGGCGACTGACTGCTATTCTGTCACAGTCAATATTGTTGTGTTTTTTTTAAATGTTATCTACTGTGACACCAGATATGAGTTGCACTGGTGTGACACTGTGCACTGGCAGTGCCTGAAACACACACGCTTGCAGGCAACTGACTGCTATTCTATCACAGTCAAATTATTATTATTTTTTTAATGTTATCTACTGTGACACCAGATATGAGTTGCACTGGTGTGACACTGTGCACTGGCAGGGCCTGAAACACACATGCTTGCAGGCAACTGACTGCTATTCTATCACAGTCAAAGTAGTTTTTTAGTTTTTTAAATGTTATCTACTGTGACACCAGATATGAGTTGCACTGGTGTGACACTGTGCACTGGCAGGGCCTGAAACACACACGCTTGCAGGCAACTGACTGCTATTCTATCACAGTCAAAATTGTTGTTGTTTTTTTAAATGTAATCTACTGTGACACCAGATATGAGTTCCACTGGTGTGACACTGTGCACTGGCAGGGCCTGAAACACACACGCTTGGAGGCGACTGACTGCTATTCTATCACAGTCAATATTGTTGTGTTTTTTTAAAAATGTTATCTACTGTGACACCAGATATGAGTTGCACTGGTGTGACACTGTGCACTGGCAGTGCCTGAAACACACACGCTTGCAGGCAACTGACTGCTATTCTATCACAGTCAAAAAATTATTATTTTTTAAATGTTATCTACTGTGACACCAGATATGAGTTGCACTGGTGTGACACTGTGCACTGGCAGGGCCTGAAACACACACGCTTGCAGGCAACTAACTGCTATTCTATCACAGTCAAAATTTTTTTTTTTTTTTTTAAATGTTATCTACTGTGACATCAGATATGAGTTGCACTGGTGTGACACTGTGCACTGGCAGGGCCTGAAACACACACGCTTGCAGGCAACTGACTGCTATTATATCACAGTCAAAAATGTTGTTGTTTTTTAAAATGTAATCTACTGCGACACTAGATATGAGTTGCACTGGTGTGACACTATGCACTGGCAGGGCCTGAAACACACACGCTTGCAGGCAACTGACTGCTATTCTATCACAGTCAAAATATTATTATTTTTTTTTAAATGTTATCTACTGTGACACCAGATATGAGTTGCACTGGTGTGACACTATGCACTGGCAGGGCCTGAAACACACACGCTTGCAGGCAACTGACTGCTATTCTATCACAGTCAAAATTTTTATTTTATTTTTTTAAATGTAATCTACTGTGACACCAGATATGAGTTCCACTGGTGTGACACTGTGCACTGGCAGGGCCTGAAACACACACGCTTGCAGGCAAATGACTGCTATTCTATTACAGTCAAAAAATTATTATTTTTTAAATGTAATCTACTGTGACACCAGATATGATTTGCACTGGTTTGACACTGTGCACTGGCAGGGCCTGAAACAAACACGCTTGCAGGCAACTGACTGCTATTCTATCACAGTCAAAATAGTTTATTTTTTTAAAATGTTATCTACTGTGACACCAGATATGAGTTGCACTGGTGTGACACTGTGCACTGGCAGGGCCTGAAACACACACGCTTGCAGGCAACTGACTGCTATTCTATCACAGTCAAAAATATTATTTATTTTTTTAAATGTTATCTACTGTGACATCAGATATGAGTTGCACTGGTGTGACACTGTGCACTGGCAGGGCCTAAAACACACACGCTTGCAGGCAACTGACTGCTATTCTATCACAGTCAAAATAATTTTTTAGTTTTTTAAATGTTATCTACTGTAACACCAGATATGAGTTGCACTGGTGTGACACTGTGCACTGGCAGGGCCTGAAACACACACGCTTGCAGGCAACTGACTGCTATTCTATCACAGTCAAATTATTATTATTTTTTTAATGTTATCTGCTGTGACACCAGATATGAGTTCCACTGGTGTGACACTGTGCACTGGCAGGGCCTGAAACACACACGCTTGCAGGCAACTGACTGCTATTCTATTACAGTCAAAAAATTATTATTTTTTAAATGTTATCTACTGTGACACCAGATATGATTTGCACTGGTTTGACACTGTGCACTGGCAGGGCCTGAAACAAACACGCTTGCAGGCAACTGACTGCTATTCTATCACAGTCAAAATAGTTTCTTTTTTTTAAATGTTATCTACTGTGACACCAGATATGAGTTGCACTGGTGTGACACTGGCAGGGCCTGAAACACACATGCTTGCAGGCAACTGACTGCTATTCTATCACAGTCAAAATAGTTTTTTAGTTTTTTAAATGTTATCTACTGTGACACCAGATATGAGTTGCACTGGTGTGACACTGTGCACTGGCAGGGCCTGAAACACACACGCTTGCAGGCAACTGACTGCTATTCTATCACAGTCAAAATTGTTGTTGTTTTTTTAAATGTAATCTACTGTGACACCAGATATGAGTTCCACTGGTTGTGACACTGTGCACTGGCAGGGCCTGAAACACACACACTTGCAGGCGACTGACTGCTATTCTGTCACAGTCAATATTGTTGTGTTTTTTTTAAATGTTATCTACTGTGACACCAGATATGAGTTGCACTGGTGTGACACTGTGCACTGGCAGTGCCTGAAACACACACGCTTGCAGGCAACTGACTGCTATTCTATCACAGTCAAATTATTATTATTTTTTTAATGTTATCTACTGTGACACCAGATATGAGTTGCACTGGTGTGACACTGTGCACTGGCAGGGCCTGAAACACACATGCTTGCAGGCAACTGACTGCTATTCTATCACAGTCAAAGTAGTTTTTTAGTTTTTTAAATGTTATCTACTGTGACACCAGATATGAGTTGCACTGGTGTGACACTGTGCACTGGCAGGGCCTGAAACACACACGCTTGCAGGCAACTGACTGCTATTCTATCACAGTCAAAATTGTTGTTGTTTTTTTAAATGTAATCTACTGTGACACCAGATATGAGTTCCACTGGTGTGACACTGTGCACTGGCAGGGCCTGAAACACACACGCTTGGAGGCAACTGACTGCTATTCTATCACAGTCAAAATTGTTGTTGTTTTTTTAAATGTAATCTACTGTGACACCAGATATGAGTTCCACTGGTGTGACACTGTGCACTGGCAGTGCCTGAAACACACACGCTTGCAGGCAACTGACTGCTATTCTATCACAGTCAAAAAATTATTATTTTTTAAATGTTATCTACTGTGACACCAGATATGAGTTGCACTGGTGTGACACTGTGCACTGGCAGGGCCTGAAACACACACGCTTGCAGGCAACTAACTGCTATTCTATCACAGTCAAAAATTTTTTTTTTTTTTTAAATGTTATCTACTGTGACATCAGATATGAGTTGCACTGGTGTGACACTGTGCACTGGCAGGGCCTGAAACACACACGCTTGCAGGCAACTGACTGCTATTCTATCACAGTCAAAAATGTTGTTGTTTTTTAAAATGTAATCTACTGCGACACTAGATATGAGTTGCACTGGTGTGACACTATGCACTGGCAGGGCCTGAAACACACACGCTTGCAGGCAACTGACTGCTATTCTATCACAGTCAAAATATAATTTTTTTTTTTTTAAATGTTATCTACTGTGACACCAGATATGAGTTGCACTGGTGTGACACTATGCACTGGCAGGGCCTGAAACACACACGCTTGCAGGCAACTGACTGCTATTCTATCACAGTCAAAATTTTTATTTTATTTTTTTAAATGTAATCTACTGTGACACCAGATATGAGTTGCACTGGTGTGACACTGTGCACTGGCAGGGCCTGAAACACACACACTTGCAGGCAAATGACTGCTATTCTATTACAGTCAAAAAATTATTATTTTTTAAATGTAATCTACTGTGACACCAGATATGATTTGCACTGGTTTGACACTGTGCACTGGCAGGGCCTGAAACAAACACGCTTGCAGGCAACTGACTGCTATTCTATCACAGTCAAAATAGTTTCTTTTTTTAAAATGTTATCTACTGTGACACCAGATATGAGTTGCACTGGTGTGACACTGTGCACTGGCAGGGCCTGAAACACACACGCTTGCAGGCAACTGACTGCTATTCTATCACAGTCAAAAATATTATTTATTTTTTTAAATGTTATCTACTGTGACATCAGATATGAGTTGCACTGGTGTGACACTGTGCACTGGCAGGGCCTAAAACACACACGCTTGCAGGCAACTGACTGCTATTCTATCACAGTCAAAATAGTTTTTTAGTTTTTTAAATGTTATCTACTGTAACACCAGATATGAGTTGCACTGGTGTGACACTGTGCACTGGCAGGGCCTGAAACACACACGCTTGCGGGCAACTGACTGCTATTCTATCACAGTCAAATTATTATTATTTTTTTAATATTATCTACTGTGACACCAGATATGAGTTCCACTGGTGTGACACTGTGCACTGGCAGGGCCTGAAACACACACGCTTGCAGGCAAATGACTGCTATTCTATTACAGTCAAAAAATTATTATTTTTTAAATGTTATCTACTGTGACACCAGATATGATTTGCACTGGTTTGACACTGTGCACTGGCAGGGCCTGAAACAAACACGCTTGCAGGCAACTGACTGCTATTCTATCACAGTCAAAATAATTTCTTTTTTTTAAATGTTATCTACTGTGACACCAGATATGAGTTGCACTGGTGTGACACTGTGCACTGGCAGGGCCTGAAACACACACGCTTGCAGGCAACTGACTGCTATTCTATCACAGTCAAAAATATTATTTATTTTTTTAAATGTTATCTACTGTGACATCAGATATGAGTTGCACTGGTGTGACACTGTGCACTGGCAGGGCCTAAAACACACACGCTTGCAGGCAACTGACTGCTATTCTATCACAGTCAAAATATTTTTTTAGTTTTTTAAATGTTATCTACTGTAACACCAGATATGAGTTGCACTGGTGTGACACTGTGCACTGGCAGGGCCTGAAACACACACGCTTGCGGGCAACTGACTGCTATTCTATCACAGTCAAATTATTATTATTTTTTTAATGTTATCTACTGTGACACCAGATATGAGTTGCACTGGTGTGACACTGTGCACTGGCAGGGCCTGAAACACACACGCTTGCAGGCAAATGACTGCTATTCTATTACAGTCAAAAAATTATTATTTTTTAAATGTTATCTACTGTGACACCAGATATGATTTGCACTGGTTTGACACTGTGCACTGGCAGGGCCTGAAACAAACACGCTTGCAGGCAACTGACTGCTATTCTATCACAGTCAAAATAATTTCTTTTTTTTAAATGTTATCTACTGTGACACCAGATATGAGTTGCACTGGTGTGACACTGTGCACTGGCAGGGCCTGAAACACACACGCTTGCAGGCAACTGACTGCTATTCTATCACAGTCAAAAATATTATTTATTTTTTTAAATGTTATCTACTGTGACATCAGATATGAGTTGCACTGGTGTGACACTGTGCACTGGCAGGGCCTAAAACACACACGCTTGCAGGCAACTGACTGCTATTCTATCACAGTCAAAATAGTTTTTTAGTTTTTTAAATGTTATCTACTGTAACACCAGATATTAGTTGCACTGGTGTGACACTGTGCACTGGCAGGGCCTGAAACACACACGCTTGCAGGCAACTGACTGCTATTCTATCACAGTCAAATTATTATTATTTTTTTAATGTTATCTACTGTGACACCAGATATGAGTTGCACTGGTGTGACACTGTGCACTGGCAGGGCCTGAAACACACACGCTTGCAGGCAACTGACTGCTATTCTATCACAGTCAAAATTGTTGTTGTTTTTTTAAATGTAATCTACTGTGACACCAGATATGAGTTCCACTGGTGTGACACTGTGCACTGGCAGGGCCTGAAACACACACGCTTGCAGGCAAATGACTGCTATTCTATTACAGTCAAAATTGTTGTTGTTTTTTTAAATGTAATCTACTGTGACACCAGATATGAGTTCCACTGGTGTGACACTGTGCACTGGCAGGGCCTGAAACACACACGCTTGGAGGCGACTGACTGCTATTCTATCACAGTCAATATTGTTGTGTTTTTTTTTAAATGTTATCTACTGTGACACCAGATATGAGTTGCACTGGTGTGACACTGTGCACTGGCAGTGCCTGAAACACACACGCTTGCAGGCAACTGACTGCTATTCTATCACAGTCAAAAAATTATTATTTTTTAAATGCTATCTACTGTGACACCAGATATGAGTTGCACTGGTGTGACACTGTGCACTGGCAGGGCCTGAAACACACACGCTTGCAGGCAACAAACTGCTATTCTATCACAGTCAAAATTATTATTATTATTTTTTAAATGTTATCTACTGTGACATCAGATATGAGTTGCACTAGTGTGACACTGTGCACTGGCAGGGCCTGAAACACACACGCTTGCAGGCAACTGACTGCTATTATATCACAGTCAAAAATGTTGTTGTTTTTTAAAATGTAATCTACTGCGACACCAGATATGAGTTGCACTGGTGTGACACTATGCACTGGCAGGGCCTGAAACACACACGCTTGCAGGCAACTGACTGCTATTCTATCACAGTCAAAATATTATTATTATTTTTTTAAATGTTATCTACTGTGACACCAGATATGAGTTGCACTGGTGTGACACTATGCACTGGCAGGGCCTGAAACACACACGCTTGCAGGCAACTGACTGCTATTCTATCACAGTCAAAATTTTTATTTTATTTTTTTAAATGTTATCTACTGTGACACCAGATATGAGTTGCACTGGTGTGACACTGTGCACAGGCAGGGCCTGAAACACACACGCTTGCAGGCAACTGACTGCTATTCTATCACAGTCAAAATTGTTGTTGTTTTTTTAAATGTAATCTACTGTGACACCAGATATGAGTTCTACTGGTGTGACACTGTGCACTGGCAGGGCCTGAAACACACACGCTTGCAGGCAAATGACTGCTATTCTATTACAGTCAAAAAATTATTATTTTTTAAATGTAATCTACTGTGACACCAGATATGATTTGCACTGGTTTGACACTGTGCACTGGCAGGGCCTGAAACAAACACGCTTGCAGGCAACTGACTGCTATTCTATCACAGTCAAAATAGTTTCTTTTTTTTAAATGTTATCTACTATGACACCAGATATGAGTTGCACTGGTGTGACACTGTGCACTGGCAGGGCCTGAAACACACACGCTTGCAGGCAACTGACTGCTATTCTATCACAGTCAAAAATATTATTTATTTTTTTAAATGTTATCTACTGTGACACCAGATATGAGTTGCACTGGTGTGACACTGTGCACTGGCAGGGCCTGAAACACACACGCTTGCAGGCAACTAACTGCTATTCTATCACAGTCAAAATTATTATTTTTTTTTTTAAATGTTATCTACTGTGACATCAGATATGAGTTGCACTGGTGTGACACTGTGCACTGGCAGGGCCTGAAACACACACGCTTGCAGGCAACTGACTGCTATTATATCACAGTCAAAAATGTTGTTGTTTTTTAAAATGTAATCTACTGCGACACTAGATATGAGTTGCACTGGTGTGACACTATGCACTGGCAGGGCCTGAAACACACACGCTTGCAGGCAACTGACTGCTATTCTATCACAGTCAAAATATAATTTTTTTTTTTTTAAATGTTATCTACTGTGACACCAGATATGAGTTGCACTGGTGTGACACTATGCACTGGCAGGGCCTGAAACACACACGCTTGCAGGCAAATGACTGCTATTCTATTACAGTCAAAAAATTATTATTTTTTAAATGTAATCTACTGTGACACCAGATATGATTTGCACTGGTTTGACACTGTGCACTGGCAGGGCCTGAAACAAACACGCTTGCAGGCAACTGACTGCTATTCTATCACAGTCAAAATAGTTTCTTTTTTTAAAATGTTATCTACTGTGACACCAGATATGAGTTGCACTGGTGTGACACTGTGCACTGGCAGGGCCTGAAACACACACGCTTGCAGGCAACTGACTGCTATTCTATCACAGTCAAAAATATTATTTATTTTTTTAAATGTTATCTACTGTGACATCAGATATGAGTTGCACTAGTGTGACACTGTGCACTGGCAGGGCCTAAAACACACACGCTTGCAGGCAACTGACTGCTATTCTATCACAGTCAAAATAGTTTTTTAGTTTTTTAAATGTTATCTACTGTAACACCAGATATGAGTTGCACTGGTGTGACACTGTGCACTGGCAGGGCCTGAAACACACACGCTTGCGGGCAACTGACTGCTATTCTATCACAGTCAAATTATTATTATTTTTTTAATGTTATCTACTGTGACACCAGATATGAGTTCCACTGGTGTGACACTGTGCACTGGCAGGGCCTGAAACACACACGCTTGCAGGCAAATGACTGCTATTCTATTACAGTCAAAAAATTATTATTTTTTAAATGTTATCTACTGTGACACCAGATATGATTTGCACTGGTTTGACACTGTGCACTGGCAGGGCCTGAAACAAACACGCTTGCAGGCAACTGACTGCTATTCTATCACAGTCAAAATAATTTCTTTTTTTTAAATGTTATCTACTGTGACACCAGATATGAGTTGCACTGGTGTGACACTGTGCACTGGCAGGGCCTGAAACACACACGCTTGCAGGCAACTGACTGCTATTCTATCACAGTCAAAAATATTATTTTTTTTTTTAAATGTTATCTACTGTGACATCAGATATGAGTTGCACTGGTGTGACACTGTGCACTGGCAGGGCCTAAAACACACACGCTTGCAGGCAACTGACTGCTATTCTATCACAGTCAAAATATTTTTTTAGTTTTTTAAATGTTATCTACTGTAACACCAGATATGAGTTGCACTGGTGTGACACTGTGCACTGGCAGGGCCTGAAACACACACGCTTGCGGGCAACTGACTGCTATTCTATCACAGTCAAATTATTATTATTTTTTTAATGTTATCTACTGTGACACCAGATATGAGTTCCACTGGTGTGACACTGTGCACTGGCAGGGCCTGAAACACACACGCTTGCAGGCAAATGACTGCTATTCTATTACAGTCAAAAAATTATTATTTTTTAAATGTTATCTACTGTGACACCAGATATGATTTGCACTGGTGTGACACTGTGCACTGGCAGGGCCTGAAACAAACACGCTTGCAGGCAACTGACTGCTATTCTATCACAGTCAAAATAATTTCTTTTTTTTAAATGTTATCTACTGTGACACCAGATATGAGTTGCACTGGTGTGACACTGTGCACTGGCAGGGCCTGAAACACACACGCTTGCAGGCAACTGACTGCTATTCTATCACAGTCAAAAATATTATTTATTTTTTTAAATGTTATCTACTGTGACATCAGATATGAGTTGCACTGGTGTGACACTGTGCACTGGCAGGGCCTAAAACACACACGCTTGCAGGCAACTGACTGCTATTCTATCACAGTCAAAATAGTTTTTTTAGTTTTTTAAATGTTATCTACTGTAACACCAGATATTAGTTGCACTGGTGTGACACTGTGCACTGGCAGGGCCTGAAACACACACGCTTGCAGGCAACTGACTGCTATTCTATCACAGTCAAATTATTATTATTTTTTTAATGTTATCTACTGTGACACCAGATATGAGTTGCACTGGTGTGACACTGTGCACTGGCAGGGCCTGAAACACACACGCTTGCAGGCAACTGACTGCTATTCTATCACAGTCAAAATTGTTGTTGTTTTTTTAAATGTAATCTACTGTGACACCAGATATGAGTTCCACTGGTGTGACACTGTGCACTGGCAGGGCCTGAAACACACACGCTTGCAGGCAAATGACTGCTATTCTATTACAGTCAAAATTGTTGTTGTTTTTTTAAATGTAATCTACTGTGACACCAGATATGAGTTCCACTGGTGTGACACTGTGCACTGGCAGGGCCTGAAACACACACGCTTGGAGGCGACTGACTGCTATTCTATCACAGTCAATATTGTTGTGTTTTTTTTTAAATGTTATCTACTGTGACACCAGATATGAGTTGCACTGGTGTGACACTGTGCACTGGCAGTGCCTGAAACACACACGCTTGCAGGCAACTGACTGCTATTCTATCACAGTCAAAAAATTATTATTTTTTAAATGCTATCTACTGTGACACCAGATATGAGTTGCACTGGTGTGACACTGTGCACTGGCAGGGCCTGAAACACACACGCTTGCAGGCAACTAACTGCTATTCTATCACAGTCAAAATTATTATTATTATTTTTTAAATGTTATCTACTGTGACATCAGATATGAGTTGCACTGGTGTGACACTGTGCACTGGCAGGGCCTGAAACACACACGCTTGCAGGCAACTGACTGCTATTATATCACAGTCAAAAATGTTGTTGTTTTTTAAAATGTAATCTACTGCGACACCAGATATGAGTTGCACTGGTGTGACACTATGCACTGGCAGGGCCTGAAACACACACGCTTGCAGGCAACTGACTGCTATTCTATCACAGTCAAAATATTATTATTATTTTTTTAAATGTTATCTACTGTGACACCAGATATGAGTTGCACTGGTGTGACACTATGCACTGGCAGGGCCTGAAACACACACGCTTGCAGGCAATTGACTGCTATTCTATCACAGTCAAAATTTTTATTTTATTTTTTTAAATGTTATCTACTGTGACACCAGATATGAGTTGCACTGGTGTGACACTGTGCACAGGCAGGGCCTGAAACACACACGCTTGCAGGCAACTGACTGCTATTCTATCACAGTCAAAATTGTTGTTGTTTTTTTAAATGTAATCTACTGTGACACCAGATATGAGTTCTACTGGTGTGACACTGTGCACTGGCAGGGCCTGAAACACACACGCTTGCAGGCAAATGACTGCTATTCTATTACAGTCAAAAAATTATTATTTTTTAAATGTAATCTACTGTGACACCAGATATGATTTGCACTGGTTTGACACTGTGCACTGGCAGGGCCTGAAACAAACACGCTTGCAGGCAACTGACTGCTATTCTATCACAGTCAAAATAGTTTTTTTTTTTTAAATGTTATCTACTATGACACCAGATATGAGTTGCACTGGTGTGACACTGTGCACTGGCAGGGCCTGAAACACACACGCTTGCAGGCAACTGACTGCTATTCTATCACAGTCAAAAATATTATTTATTTTTTTAAATGTTATCTACTGTGACATCAGATATGAGTTGCACTGGTGTGACACTGTGCACTGGCAGTGCCTGAAACACACACGCTTGCAGGCAACTGACTGCTATTCTATCACAGTCAAAAAATTATTATTTTTTAAATGTTATCTACTGTGACACCAGATATGAGTTGCACTGGTGTGACACTGTGCACTGGCAGGGCCTGAAACACACACGCTTGCAGGCAACTAACTGCTATTATATCACAGTCAAAATTATTATTATTTTTTTTTAAATGTTATCTACTGTGACATCAGATATGAGTTGCACTGGTGTGACACTGTGCACTGGCAGGGCCTGAAACACACACGCTTGCAGGCAACTGACTGCTATTATATCACAGTCAAAAATGTTGTTGTTTTTTAAAATGTAATCTACTGCGACACCAGATATGAGTTGCACTGGTGTGACACTATGCACTGGCAGGGCCTGAAACACACACGCTTGCAGGCAACTGACTGCTATTCTATCACAGTCAAAATATTATTATTATTTTTTTAAATGTTATCTACTGTGACATCAGATATGAGTTGCACTGGTGTGACACTATGCACTGGCAGGGCCTGAAACACACACGCTTGCAGGCAACTGACTGCTATTCTATCACAGTCAAAATTTTTATTTTATTTTTTTAAATGTTATCTACTGTGACACCAGATATGAGTTGCACTGGTGTGACACTGTGCACAGGCAGGGCCTGAAACACACACGCTTGCAGGCAACTGACTGCTATTCTATCACAGTCAAAATTGTTGTTGTTTTTTTAAATGTAATTTACTGTGACACCAGATATGAGTTCTACTGGTGTGACACTGTGCACTGGCAGGGCCTGAAACACACACGCTTGCAGGCAAATGACTGCTATTCTATTACAGTCAAAAAAATTTTATTTTTTAAATGTAATCTACTGTGACACCAGATATGATTTGCACTGGTTTGACACTGTGCACTGGCAGGGCCTGAAACAAACACGCTTGCAGGCAACTGACTGCTATTCTATCACAGTCAAAATAGTTTCTTTTTTTTAAATGTTATCTACTATGACACCAGATATGAGTTGCACTGGTGTGACACTGTGCACTGGCAGGGCCTGAAACACACACGCTTGCAGGCAACTGACTGCTATTCTATCACAGTCAAAAATATTATTAATTTTTTTAAATGTTATCTACTGTGACACCAGATATGAGTTGCACTGGTGTGACACTGTGCACTGGCAGGGCCTGAAACACACACGCTTGCAGGCAACTAACTGCTATTCTATCACAGTCAAAATTATTAATTTTTTTTTTAAATGTTATCTACTGTGACATCAGATATGAGTTGCACTGGTGTGACACTGTGCACTGGCAGGGCCTGAAACACACACGCTTGCAGGCAAATGACTGCTATTCTATTACAGTCAAAAAATTATTATTTTTTAAATGTAATCTACTGTGACACCAGATATGATTTGCACTGGTTTGACACTGTGCACTGGCAGGGCCTGAAACAAACACGCTTGCAGGCAACTGACTGCTATTCTATCACAGTCAAAATAGTTTCTTTTTTTTAAATGTTATCTACTATGACACCAGATATGAGTTGCACTGGTGTGACACTGTGCACTGGCAGGGCCTGAAACACACACGCTTGCAGGCAACTGACTGCTATTCTATCACAGTCAAAAATATTATTTATTTTTTTAAATGTTATCTACTGTGACATCAGATATGAGTTGCACTGGTGTGACACTGTGCACTGGCAGTGCCTGAAACACACACGCTTGCAGGCAACTGACTGCTATTCTATCACAGTCAAAAAATTATTATTTTTTAAATGTTATCTACTGTGACACCAGATATGAGTTGCACTGGTGTGACACTGTGCACTGGCAGGGCCTGAAACACACACGCTTGCAGGCAACTAACTGCTATTCTATCACAGTCAAAATTATTATTATTTTTTTTTAAATGTTATCTACTGTGACATCAGATATGAGTTGCACTGGTGTGACACTGTGCACTGGCAGGGCCTGAAACACACACGCTTGCAGGCAACTGACTGCTATTATATCACAGTCAAAAATGTTGTTGTTTTTTAAAATGTAATCTACTGCGACACCAGATATGAGTTGCACTGGTGTGACACTATGCACTGGCAGGGCCTGAAACACACACGCTTGCAGGCAACTGACTGCTATTCTATCACAGTCAAAATATTATTATTATTTTTTTAAATGTTATCTACTGTGACATCAGATATGAGTTGCACTGGTGTGACACTATGCACTGGCAGGGCCTGAAACACACACGCTTGCAGGCAACTGACTGCTATTCTATCACAGTAAAAAATTTTATTTTATTTTTTTAAATGTTATCTACTGTGACACCAGATATGAGTTGCACTGGTGTGACACTGTGCACAGGCAGGGCCTGAAACACACACGCTTGCAGGCAACTGACTGCTATTCTATCACAGTCAAAATTGTTGTTGTTTTTTTAAATGTAATTTACTGTGACACCAGATATGAGTTCTACTGGTGTGACACTGTGCACTGGCAGGGCCTGAAACACACACGCTTGCAGGCAAATGACTGCTATTCTATTACAGTCAAAAAAAATTTATTTTTTAAATGTAATCTACTGTGACACCAGATATGATTTGCACTGGTTTGACACTGTGCACTGGCAGGGCCTGAAACAAACACGCTTGCAGGCAACTGACTGCTATTCTATCACAGTCAAAATAGTTTCTTTTTTTTAAATGTTATCTACTATGACACCAGATATGAGTTGCACTGGTGTGACACTGTGCACTGGCAGGGCCTGAAACACACACGCTTGCAGGCAACTGACTGCTATTCTATCACAGTCAAAAATATTATTTATTTTTTTAAATGTTATCTACTGTGACACCAGATATGAGTTGCACTGGTGTGACACTGTGCACTGGCAGGGCCTGAAACACACACGCTTGCAGGCAACTAACTGCTATTCTATCACAGTCAAAATTATTAATTTTTTTTTTAAATGTTATCTACTGTGACATCAGATATGAGTTGCACTGGTGTGACACTGTGCACTGGCAGGGCCTGAAACACACACGCTTGCAGGCAACTGACTGCTATTATATCACAGTCAAAAATGTTGTTGTTTTTTAAAATGTAATCTACTGCGACACTAGATATGAGTTGCACTGGTGTGACACTATGCACTGGCAGGGCCTGAAACACACACGCTTGCAGGCAACTGACTGCTATTCTATCACAGTCAAAATATAATTTTTTTTTTTTTAAATGTTATCTACTGTGACACCAGATATGAGTTGCACTGGTGTGACACTATGCACTGGCAGGGCCTGAAACACACACGCTTGCAGGCAACTGACTGCTATTCTATCACAGTCAAAATTTTTATTTTATTTTTTTAAATGTAATCTACTGTGACACCAGATATGAGTTCCACTGGTGTGACACTGTGCACTGGCAGGGCCTGAAACACACACGCTTGCAGGCAAATGACTGCTATTCTATTACAGTCAAAAAATTATTATTTTTTAAATGTAATCTACTGTGACACCAGATATGATTTGCACTGGTTTGACACTGTGCACTGGCAGGGCCTGAAACAAACACGCTTGCAGGCAACTGACTGCTATTCTATCACAGTCAAAATAGTTTCTTTTTTTAAAATGTTATCTACTGTGACACCAGATATGAGTTGCACTGGTGTGACACTGTGCACTGGCAGGGCCTGAAACACACACGCTTGCAGGCAACTGACTGCTATTCTATCACAGTCAAAAATATTATTTATTTTTTTAAATGTTATCTACTGTGACATCAGATATGAGTTGCACTGGTGTGACACTGTGCACTGGCAGGGCCTAAAACACACACGCTTGCAGGCAACTGACTGCTATTCTATCACAGTCAAAATAGTTTTTTAGTTTTTTAAATGTTATCTACTGTAACACCAGATATGAGTTGCACTGGTGTGACACTGTGCACTGGCAGGGCCTGAAACACACACGCTTGCGGGCAACTGACTGCTATTCTATCACAGTCAAATTATTATTATTTTTTTAATGTTATCTACTGTGACACCAGATATGAGTTCCACTGGTGTGACACTGTGCACTGGCAGGGCCTGAAACACACACGCTTGCAGGCAAATGACTGCTATTCTATTACAGTCAAAAAATTATTATTTTTTAAATGTTATCTACTGTGACACCAGATATGATTTGCACTGGTTTGACACTGTGCACTGGCAGGGCCTGAAACAAACACGCTTGCAGGCAACTGACTGCTATTCTATCACAGTCAAAATAATTTCTTTTTTTTAAATGTTATCTACTGTGACACCAGATATGAGTTGCACTGGTGTGACACTGTGCACTGGCAGGGCCTGAAACACACACGCTTGCAGGCAACTGACTGCTATTCTATCACAGTCAAAAATATTATTTATTTTTTTAAATGTTATCTACTGTGACATCAGATATGAGTTGCACTGGTGTGACACTGTGCACTGGCAGGGCCTAAAACACACACGCTTGCAGGCAACTGACTGCTATTCTATCACAGTCAAAATAGTTTTTTAGTTTTTTAAATGTTATCTACTGTAACACCAGATATTAGTTGCACTGGTGTGACACTGTGCACTGGCAGGGCCTGAAACACACACGCTTGCAGGCAACTGACTGCTATTCTATCACAGTCAAATTATTATTATTATTTTAATGTTATCTACTGTGACACCAGATATGAGTTGCACTGGTGTGACACTGTGCACTGGCAGGGCCTGAAACACACACGCTTGCAGGCAACTGACTGCTATTCTATCACAGTCAAAATTGTTGTTGTTTTTTTAAATGTAATCTACTGTGACACCAGATATGAGTTCCACTGGTGTGACACTGTGCACTGGCAGGGCCTGAAACACACACGCTTGCAGGCAAATGACTGCTATTCTATTACAGTCAAAATTGTTGTTGTTTTTTTAAATGTAATCTACTGTGACACCAGATATGAGTTCCACTGGTGTGACACTGTGCACTGGCAGGGCCTGAAACACACACGCTTGGAGGCGACTGACTGCTATTCTATCACAGTCAATATTGTTGTGTTTTTTTTTAAATGTTATCTACTGTGACACCAGATATGAGTTGCACTGGTGTGACACTGTGCACTGGCAGTGCCTGAAACACACACGCTTGCAGGCAACTGACTGCTATTCTATCACAGTCAAAAAATTATTATTTTTTAAATGCTATCTACTGTGACACCAGATATGAGTTGCACTGGTGTGACACTGTGCACTGGCAGGGCCTGAAACACACACGCTTGCAGGCAACTAACTGCTATTCTATCACAGTCAAAATTATTATTATTATTTTTTAAATGTTATCTACTGTGACATCAGATATGAGTTGCACTGGTGTGACACTGTGCACTGTCAGGGCCTGAAACACACACGCTTGCAGGCAACTGACTGCTATTATATCACAGTCAAAAATGTTGTTGTTTTTTAAAATGTAATCTACTGCGACACCAGATATGAGTTGCACTGGTGTGACACTGTGCACTGGCAGGGCCTGAAACACACACGCTTGCAGGCAACTGACTGCTATTCTATCACAGTCAATATATTATTATTATTTTTTTAAATGTTATCTACTGTGACACCAGATATGAGTTGCACTGGTGTGACACTATGCACTGGCAGGGCCTGAAACACACACGCTTGCAGGCAACTGACTGCTATTCTATCACAGTCAAAAATTTTTTTTTATTTTTTTAAATGTTATCTACTGTGACACCAGATATGAGTTGCACTGGTGTGACACTGTGCACAGGCAGGGCCTGAAACACACACGCTTGCAGGCAACTGACTGCTATTCTATCACAGTCAAAATTGTTGTTGTTTTTTTAAATGTAATCTACTGTGACACCAGATATGAGTTCTACTGGTGTGACACTGTGCACTGGCAGGGCCTGAAACACACACGCTTGCAGGCAAATGACTGCTATTCTATTACAGTCAAAAAATTATTATTTTTTAAATGTAATCTACTGTGACACCAGATATGATTTGCACTGGTTTGACACTGTGCACTGGCAGGGCCTGAAACACACACGCTTGCAGGCAACTGACTGCTATTCTATCACAGTCAAAATAGTTTCTTTTTTTTAAATGTTATCTACTATGACACCAGATATGAGTTGCACTGGTGTGACACTGTGCACTGGCAGGGCCTGAAACACACACGCTTGCAGGCAACTGACTGCTATTCTATCACAGTCAAAAATATTATTTATTTTTTTAAATGTTATCTACTGTGACATCAGATATGAGTTGCACTGGTGTGACACTGTGCACTGGCAGTGCCTGAAACACACACGCTTGCAGGCAACTGACTGCTATTCTATCACAGTCAAAAAATTATTATTTTTTAAATGTTATCTACTGTGACACCAGATATGAGTTGCACTGGTGTGACACTGTGCACTGGCAGGGCCTGAAACACACACGCTTGCAGGCAACTAACTGCTATTCTATCACAGTCAAAATTATTATTATATTTTTTTTAAATGTTATCTACTGTGACATCAGATATGAGTTGCACTGGTGTGACACTGTGCACTGGCAGGGCCTGAAACACACACGCTTGCAGGCAACTGACTGCTATTATATCACAGTCAAAAATGTTGTTGTTTTTTAAAATGTAATCTACTGCGACACCAGATATGAGTTGCACTGGTGTGACACTATGCACTGGCAGGGCCTGAAACACACACGCTTGCAGGCAACTGACTGCTATTCTATCACAGTCAAAATATTATTATTATTTTTTTAAATGTTATCTACTGTGACATCAGATATGAGTTGCACTGGTGTGACACTATGCACTGGCAGGGCCTGAAACACACACGCTTGCAGGCAACTGACTGCTATTCTATCACAGTCAAAATTTTTATTTTATTTTTTTAAATGTTATCTACTGTGACACCAGATATGAGTTGCACTGGTGTGACACTGTGCACAGGCAGGGCCTGAAACACACACGCTTGCAGGCAACTGACTGCTATTCTATCACAGTCAAAATTGTTGTTGTTATTTTTAAATGTAATCTACTGTGACACCAGATATGAGTTCCACTGGTGTGACACTGTGCACTGGCAGGGCCTGAAACACACATGCTTGCAGGCAAATGACTGCTATTCTATTACAGTCAAAAAATTATTATTTTTTAAATGTAATCTACTGTGACACCAGATATGATTTGCACTGGTTTGACACTCTGCAATGGCAGGGCCTGAAACAAACACGCTTGCAGGCAACTGACTGCTATTCTATCACAGTCAAAATAGTTTCTTTTTTTTAAATGTTATCTACTATGACACCAGATATGAGTTGCACTGGTGTGACACTGTGCACTGGCAGGGCCTGAAACACACACGCTTGCAGGCAACTGACTGCTATTCTATCACAGTCAAAAATATTATTTATTTTTTTAAATGTTATCTACTGTGACATCAGATATGAGTTGCACTGGTGTGACACTGTGCACTGGCAGGGCCTAAAACACACACGCTTGCAGGCAACTGACTGCTATTCTATCACAGTCAAAATAGTTTTTTAGTTTTTTAAATGTTATCTACTGTAACACCAGATATGAGTTGCACTGGTGTGACACTGTGCACTGGCAGGGCCTGAAACACACACGCTTGCAGGCAACTGACTGCTATTCTATCACAGTCAAATTATTATTATTTTTTTAATGTTATCTACTGTGACACCAGATATGAGTTCCACTGGTGTGACACTGTGCACTGGCAGGGCCTGAAACACACACGCTTGCAGGCAAATGACTGCTATTCTATTACAGTCAAAAAATTATTATTTTTTAAATGTTATCTACTGTGACACCAGATATGATTTGCACTGGTTTGACACTGTGCACTGGCAGGGCCTGAAACAAACACGCTTGCAGGCAACTGACTGCTATTCTATCACAGTCAAAATAGTTTCTTTTTTTTAAATGTTATCTACTGTGACACCAGATATGAGTTGCACTGGTGTGACACTGTGCACTGGCAGGGCCTGAAACACACACGCTTGCAGGCAACTGACTGCTATTCTATCACAGTCAAAAATATTATTATTTTTTTTTAAATGTTATCTACTGTGACATCAGATATGAGTTGCACTGGTGTGACACTGTGCACTGGCAGGGCCTAAAACACACACGCTTGCAGGCAACTGACTGCTATTCTATCACAGTCAAAATAGTTTTTTAGTTTTTTAAATGTTATCTACTGTAACACCAGATATTAGTTGCACTGGTGTGACACTGTGCACTGGCAGGGCCTGAAACACACACGCTTGCAGGCAACTGACTGCTATTCTATCACAGTCAAATTATTATTATTTTTTTAATGTTATCTACTGTGACACCAGATATGAGTTGCACTGGTGTGACACTGTGCACTGGCAGGGCCTGAAACACACACGCTTGCAGGCAACTGACTGCTATTCTATCACAGTCAAAATTGTTGTTGTTTTTTTAAATGTAATCTACTGTGACACCAGATATGAGTTCCACTGGTGTGACACTGTGCACTGGCAGGGCCTGAAACACACACGCTTGCAGGCAAATGACTGCTATTCTATTACAGTCAAAAATATTATTTATTTTTTTAAATGTTATCTACTGTGACATCAGATATGAGTTGCACTGGTGTGAGACTGTGCACTGGCAGGGCCTAAAACACACACGCTTGCAGGCAACTGACTGCTATACTATCACAGTCAAAAATATATATATTTTTTAAAATGTTATCTACTGTGACACCAGATATGATTTGCACTGGTGTGACACTGTGCACTGGCAGGGCCTGAAACACACACGCTTGAAGGCAACTAACTGCTATTCTATCACAGTCAAAATAGTTTTTTAGTTTTTTAAATGTTATCTACTGTGACACCAGATATGAGTTGCACTGGTGTGACACTGTGCACTGGCAGGGCCTGAAACACACACGCTTGTAGGCAACTGACTGCTATTCTATTACAGTCAAAATTATTCTTATTTTTTTTTTAAATGTTATCTACTGTGACATCAGATATGAGTTGCACTGGTGTGACACTATGCACTGGCAGGGCCTGAAACACACACGCTTACAGGCAACTGACTGCTATTCTATCACAGTCAAAAATGTTGTGTTTTTTTTAAATGTTATCTACTGTGACACCAAATATGAGTTGCACTGGTGTGACACTGTGCACTGGCAGGGCCTGAAACACACAAGCTTGCAGGCAACTGACTGCTATTCTATCACAGTCAAAATAATTTTTTATTTTTTTTAAATGTTATCTACTGTGACACCAGATATGAGTTGCACTGGTGTGACACTGTGCACTGGCAGGGCCTGAAACACACACGCTTGCAGGCAACTGACTGCTATTATATCACAGTCAAAAAAATATATATATTTTTTAAATGCAAGCTACTGTGACACCAGATATGAGTGATGGCACTGTGCAAGTGGGCGCAGTATACCCTGTGAGACTGACACACATGCTGGCAGGCAACTGCAATTAGATTGCAGAGGGAAAAAAAAAGCTGACTGATGATCTAGCCCTAAAAAGGGCTTTTTGGGGTGCTGTCCTTACAGCAGAGATAAGATGAGTCTTTCAGGACTGGAGTGGACACTGAATACACTAGCCTAGCTATCGATTTCCCTATTAAATCAGCAGCAGCTACACTGTCCCTCCTCTCACTAAGACTACAGCTTCCGAATGAATCTAAAATGGATGCTGTCCAAGAGGTGGGAGGGTCTGGGAGGGAGGGTATGCTGCTGAATGGCTGGAATGTGTCTGCTGACTGTGAGGTACAGGGTCAAACTTTACACAATGATGATGAATAGGGGGCGGACCGAACATCGCATATGTTCGCCCGCCGCGGCAAACGCGAACAAGCTATGTTCGCCGAGAACAGTTCGCCGACGAATAGTTCGGGACATCTCTACAGGTGACTTGCATTATTTCTTCCCATGTGCATAACCTTACATTTGTCAGTATGTCTGTGAAGGTTCTCATTTATCCAGGTCATGGTATATCTGTAAAGAACAAATCAAGGCAACTGGACTTACTGTAGATTTCTTGAAAACGTTTCACTTATTCTTCTAACAAGCATTCTCAATTATGAGTGACTGTACAAGAATTCTCTGGGAATAAATATGTAACTGAATCAACATCTAGTAATTATACCCAGCATGGGGTCAGAGGTCACTATTTATTGTCTGCCACATACAATGCTGTCTTGACACCTTTTTCTGGGAGGTCATTATCACCTACTGACTCCAATTAGGATAATGGAATCAACACCTTTGACCCCATGCTGGGTATAATGACCTCTGACCAAAGGGGCGGTCACTGTGAAGGTCACTGTTAAAGGGGAGGTCTCTGTGAAAGTCACTGTTAAAGGGGCGGTCACTGTGAAAGTCACTGTTAAAGGGGCAGCCACTGTGAAAGTCACTGTTAAAGGGGCGGTCACTGTGAAAGTCACTGTTAAACGGAAGGTCACTGTGAAAGGGCGGTCACTGTGAAAGTCACTGTAAAGGGGCGGTCACTGTGAAAGTCACTGTTAAAGGGATGGTCACTGTGAAAGTCACTGTTAAAGGGGACATCACTGTGAAAGTCACTGTTAAAGGGGCGGTCACTGTGAAAGTCTCTGTTAAAGGGGCAGTCACTGTGAAAGTCACTGTTAAAGGGGCGGCCACTGTTAAAGGGGCAGTCACTGTGAAAGTCACTGTTAAAGGGGCGGTCACTGTGAAAGTCACTGTTAAAGGGGCGGTCACTGTAAAAGTCACTGTTAAAGGGAATCTGTCACCATAATCATCACCATTAAACTAAAACTATTGTCTTGCAGCACTTATTACCTCCTTTCCAGATGTGCTTTTTTTTCCTTGCTGCTTGGTTTCTATCTTAAAAAAATCATTTATTCCTTATGCAAATGAGCTAGTAAGGTGCCCAGAGGGGCGATATTTTTGTTCAAAGGTGCCCAGTAAAACCCTCATTAAGTGCCCAGGCCCACCCTCCAGCAGAGCCCAAGCACGCCTCTCCTTGGCTCATACTCTAGACCCCCAGCACCGCCATTGTCCCTTCCCGTGCAGAGAACCCCGCCCACCCTTGCCTTCAGTGTGACTGACAAATCTCGCTGCGATCTTCCAGCAGAGGATGAAACCGTCACTGGGCTCGGCGCATGCCCAGTAAAACATTTGAGGCTGATTCCCTCAGTTGAACCGGAAGAGTGGAGGCACAGGCAGTGTTCGGAACTGAGGACGTCACTATTTTTTTAAGCAATACCACTGGAGAAAAATTACAGATCAAACATTTCTTGAACTGTTCCTCCATGTATCTATTGGAATGCACATGTGGACTGTAGTATATAGGCCGCACTACCCTGACCCTAAGGGAAAGAATAAACAAACACCGTTGAATATAACGAACGGCTTCATGAAACATGGAGTGTCCAGACATTTTTTTTCAAGTTCACAACAAGGACCCCGCCGATCTTTCTATAACACCGATCGAACACATTCCTGCCACTCAGGCTAATCGTTACCAGACACTAAGACGTAAAGAAATGTTCTGGATCTTCATGTTACAAACATTAGAACCCTACGGCCTGAACGAATCTCTTGAGAGCAACAGTTTTTAAAATAATACCTTATCCTTCACCCCAATAAGGCTCTCCGCACCATCTATTCACCCTGGGACCTCCCTAATCACCAATCGGCTCCCCCTTACTTTCCGCCCTGTCCCCCATGTTCCCCCATCCCTCCATCCCATCTATTTAGCCATCCCCCCCATGCTCCAGTTGCCCACACACTGGTTGGTCGCAGCCTATCTCTCGTCCCCCCCCTTTCCACAGGCTCAATTCTCTACACCCCACATAATTTCCAATTCTGCATCACCCCAATATAGCCTCCCATTGTGTGTCATGATCTCCACTTTGTACACCCCTAGTCTCCCCATGTGGTATTATCACTTGTCATTCTCCTTGACCCAACTACCTTTCGCATATGCCTATTTTTCACATGCAACCAATTATTCTACAGTTTGGATCATCCATATGTGAGAAACTACCTTCTCTGCATCGGCACGGACCCCCACAGGTAATCACATTATTCTCTCCTATCATCATAATGTAGGACTATACTCTACTATTCCTACCCTGCGTTTGCCCACCAATGTTTCTGTTGCAAATATCTTTACTACATGTAACTCAAACCACGTATTAGTATCCAGCAACCCGTATCAAATGTCATCACTACGCGGTTGCCACCTTAGGGAAGGCACAGAGTCACTGACTGTCAGCCTGCACCCTCCTTATATTGCTTATAGTACTTTCTATGATATTTTATGTATGGTATGATCTGTAACCTACCTATTTTTTACTCATCCAAGTAATGTTTTTTTTAACCTTTTATGCTCAGTTATGCATTGAACAACCTTTATCCTTGACATATTTTTATTTATGTAATAAATTATTTATTCTCATGCATTGAATATTCTTTTACTTGACATGCTCCTAATATTAATACGCCGTTTTATCACTACATGTCACCGGTTACCAAATATTATGTTTTTTAGACTTGAGAAAGGGATATAATTACTCCGAAACACGTTGTCGCTTATTATCTAATATCGAAATAAAAAAATTGTTTTACCAACATCCATTGAAGTCGTGTTTGTACCAAGAAGGTACCCCATCTGTACTGTTTCTAGTACATATCCCTCTAGAAAAACAGTTGCGGATACCAATCCAACAGCACATGCAAGAAGAGGACGGTTTGAAGATGTGTTGGTCACTTTGGATATGAGATAATTCTTGCAACCAACCCATCGACAGCCGCCCTCCGGATCCAGCCTCAGGGAACGCCTAGACTGACAGGTGTCCGACTACATCGGGTTAAAGGCAGATGTGGACGCTCTGAGAAGCGAGGAACCCCTGGACTACTGGGTGTGCAGGCTTGACCTGTGGCCAGAGCTGGCACAATTTGCCATGGAACTCTTGGCTTACCCCTCGTCCAGTGTCCTGTCCGAAAGGACGTTCAGCGCAGCAGGGAGGATCGTAATCTACCTCCAGCCACATACTTACTTGTTCTTTTATGCACTCTGAATGTATAATATTTGTGGCCTGTATTACACTGGCCTGCTGGAAAATTTATATTCAATGACCGTGTAATCTACCTCCAGCCACATACTTACTTGTGGTAGGAGCTAATCGAGGAACAGAGTAGGCATGCCTATGTACTGCCCTGAACCAACTGGCTGGAGTGTGCCCGGTGCCAGTGATGAGGTAAGGCCTAGATAAGTGGGCCACCCAGGAGGAGTGAATGAAAAAGGGGATGGGAGGGAGGGGCAAAGAAAAACGGGCGCCCTCCTGCTTGAACTGGGGGGTTTAAATAGGGGAGGTCGCTCCACCCACAATTTCAGGCTGCATGCAGCCTTAATTATTTGTGGTAGGAGCTAATCGAGGAACAGAGTAGGCATGCCTATGTACTGCCCTGAACCAACTGGCTGGAGTGTGCCCGGTGCCAGTGACGAGGTAAGGCCTAGATAAGTGGGCAAAGAGAACCGGCTCGGAGTAGGGTGCAATGTATTTATTGGAGCATCATGGGACCCAAAAGCCCAAAGAACAAAAGGCTCTGACAATCTCAACTCTACCTCGGTGGGAGGACCAGTCTGATTGGACTTGGTGGCTGAGATGGACCGTATGAAGTGGACTGAATGCCAGGCGAGATGTCGCCTGAGCAGGGTCGCACGGTTGACCGTGCCGCAGGTGAACTCCCCGGGTCTAAGAACCCATGGAACCCTAGGTACATGGCTGCTTTGGTGATGCTGCTTGCTGAGTGCCCGAAAGGGGGACCGTCTAGGGCTACGGACAATCTGCGGAAAGCTCGCCTGACACTGGTTGGCTACGCACCTGGACCGCCGCGCTAACCCTGAGGGTGGCTTTGGTGGCCTGATACAAGAAATGGATTTGGCAGAGGGGTCGCCGCGCATTTGATGGTGTTGAATGCCGGCCAAATACAGCTTGATGGTGTTAATTGACAGGTGACGGTGCGTGTGGCAACAGGCTATGAAAGCCACTGGATATTGCTGGAAAATCCCTGAGCGTTCCAGGCAAATATATCGGATCCTGAGCGATTCAGGCAACGGCGTACAACCTGTGGGACAAAGACCTGAGCGATTCGGGCAAACGCGAACCACCTGTGGGAAAGACCTGAGCGATTCAGGGAATATGTAACCTGAGTGAAACAAGAAAACACCTAACCTGGAAATACCGCCACTCTGAAGACAGGAAACAAAACCTGAGTAATTCCGGAAAATACGTAACCTGGGTGAATCAGGAAAACATACCACCTGAAGATACCGGCAACCTGAAAGACAGGAAAATACAAAACCTGCTTTTCCCTTTTCTTTCCTTCTTTGAGCCAACCAGGTGAATACACGAATCCGAGCGACCCAGGGAAAAGCATGGACCCAAGCGATCCAGGAAACAGCAAAACCCGCGTGACTCCGGGAATTAGACCTGGGTGAATGGGCAAAAAAACGTGCATTCTGAGCTAATCCGGGAAATACCTGAACCTGAGAATCAGAAGGAAACAGAAATGAACATGGTATAGAAAGGATCGCAACCTAACCGAATCAACGGACAGTGCTGCCAACTCTTCGGCGATACTGAAGACCTAGGAATGGTGGCTTGTGATAAATGAAGGAAGGCTCTGAGCTGCGGAGAAGCGTCACGCCGCCACTCGGCTGGAACTTACCTGAAACCCGGCACCGTGGAGTGACCGGGCATGGAGGAGCCCTGCGATATAACGGAGGATGGATCGACATTCCGGTGGCCTGAGGCCCTGCTTACAGGACAAATAAGCTTGCGTCGGTACGAGACCCGGAGAGAGGTGCGATCTGGTGGCACTGGAAAGAGGCGATGGAGAACCGGGATGCAGCCTGGGCGTCATGGCCAACTGCTGGGTGACCCTGGACAGCCAGAATCAGAGCCCGAAGTCGCGCCGTATGCAACAGACCTGTGGAAACAGAAATCCAGACACGCCAGGAACCAGCCGGACGCTGCTGAACAAATCCCCGAGCGTTACAGGCTGATGCATGGAACCCGCGTCCCTCCCGAGCGGTTCAGGCGACATGGAATCCTAAGCAACGCAGGCAATTACATGCACCTTCATGAAGATGACGGACACCTGGGAGGGTCGGGCAGTACCTTGAATCTGGTTGGACCTGGCCACTACTTACTCCCTGGGACCAGGGAAAAACAGAAGCCTGGAGCGAATCAGGCCAACCTGGCCTGCGTGAATCAGGGGAATACCTAACCAGACTGTTCAGGAAATATGCAACCTGGGAACAACCGACCTGGAAGAGGAAGGAAAACAAACCCGAATCAGGGAGAACATGGCACCTGAGTGATTTCAGGGAAATACATGACACCTGAGCGATTCAGGGGATACATGACACCTGAGCGAATCAGGGAGCACACCACACCTGAGCGATTCAGGGAACACGCCAGACCCGAGCGATTCAGGGAACACGCAAGACCTGAGCGATTCAGGGAACCTCACCCCTAAGTGACTAAGGGAGGCATAACACCAGAGCGATTCAGGGACCTGACCCCCGAGTCACTTAGGGAAGAAATGACACATGCAATTTTGGGAACATGACACCTGTGAATTGGAGAAAACATAACCCTGAGTGATTCCGGGAAGACATGACACATGCGGTTCTTGGGTAAAATGACACCTGTAATTTGTATAAAAACACGACGCCTGAGCGAATCCGGGAAGACAAAACCTGAATAATTCAGGGAAGACATGACACCTGGCTCCGGGAACATGACCCCTGCGATCTGAGGAAAAACATGACACCTGAGCGATTCAGGGAAGACATTACCCCCGAGCGATTCAGGGAAGACATTACCCCTGAGCGATTCAGGGAAGACATTACCCCCGAGCGATTCAGGGAAGACATTACCCCCGAGCGATTCAGGGAAGACATTACCCCCGAGCGATTCAGGGAAGACATTACCCCCGAGCGATTCAGGGAAGACATCACCCCCGAGCGATTCAGGAAAGACATCGCCCCCGAGCGATTCAGGGAAGACATCGCCCCCGAGCGGCTCAGGGAAGACATCACCCCCGAGCGGCCCAGGGAAGACATCACCCCCGAGCGATTCAAGGACGACATTACCCCCGAGCGATTCAAGGACGACATTACCCCCGAGCAATTCAGGGAAGACATTTACACTTGAGCGATTCAGGGAGGACATTACCCCTGAGTGACTTTTAGGGGAGACATAACCTGAGTGATTTTTTTTTTTTATGGAAGACATTACCCATGAGCGATTCAGGGATGATATTACACCTGAGCGATTCAGGGAAGACATTACACCTGAGCGATTCAGGGAAGACATTACACTAGCGATTCCGGGAAGACATTACACTAGAGCGATTCAGGGACGACATTTATACTAGAGCGACTCAGGGACGACATTTACACTAGAGCGATTCAGGGAAGACATTACCCCTGAGTGACTTTTAGGGGAGACATAACCTGAGTGATTTTTTTTTTTTTTAAGGGAAGACATTACCCCTGAGCGATTCAGGGATGATATTAAACCTGAGCGATTCAGGGAAGACATTACACTGGCGATTCCGGGAAGACATCACACTGGAGCGATTCAGGGACGACATTTACAGTAGGGCGATTCAGAGAAGACATTACACTAGCGATTCAGGGAAGACATTACCCTAGCGATTCAGGGAAGACATTACCCTAGCGATTCAGGGAAGACATTACACTAGCGAATCCGGGAAGACATTACACTAGCGAATCAGGGAAGCCATTACACTAGTGATACCGGGAAGACATTACACTAGTGATTCCGGGAAGATATTACACTAGCGATTCCGGGAAGACATTACACTAGCGATTCCGGGAAGATATTACCCTAGCGATTCCGGGAAGACATTACACTAGCGATTCCGGGAAGACATTACACTGGCGATTCCGGGAAGACATTACCCCCGAGCGATTCCGGGAAGACATTTACACCTGAGCGATTCAGGGAGGACATTACACCTAAGTGACTTTTAGGGAAGACATTACACCTAAATGACTTTATAAGGAAGACATTACACCTGAGTGACTTTTAGGGCAGACATACACCTGAGCGATTTAGGGATGACATTACACCTGAGCGATTCGGGGAAGACATTACACCTGAGCGATTCAGGGATGACATTATACCTGAGCGATTCAGGGAAGACATTACTTTGAGCAAATCAGGGAAGACATTACTTTGAGCAAATCAGACACCTGAGCGGTATCAGGAAGGACGTAACCTGAGCGATTCAGTGAAGACGGGACCCTGGGTGATTTAAGGGCAGCCGTAACGCCTGAGAGGTTCAGGAACCTGACCCCTGAATACCACAGCCCCCCCAGCCACCCAGGGGGTGAATATTGGCAACGTAATAGCGTGATTCCATTTATTATTATTATTATTTTTTTTTTTTTTTCAGCAGTGCTGGGGTTAAAAGAGGCAGCAGGCCAACAGCCAGGCAGCCAATCGGCGACTCGCCCGCACGGAGAAGTGGAGCCCCCCCCGCAGACAGGCGGCTGTGCTGCTGGTCCTGCCGCTCGGACCCCCGCACTGAGCAACATAGGCAGGAAGACGGCATGAATCGCCACAGTGCTAACCTTCCCTTGCAGCCACCACCACCACCCTGGCCAACAGATGACTAACATTACTGTGTTTGCACTCAAGGTCCTGACTTGTTTGCTTGCAGGCGTCTGCAAGGTGTCGCCGGATAGCGCCTAGCACCACAGCCCCACCATTCATACCTGCGGCGCCGTCCCCGCCTGCCCCCCTCTCTCCCAAGCCGCGCCGCACCAACTTGCGGCGCGTGCGCCGGAGGGCCCGGAAGCTGGAGGGGGGAGGCGTCTGGGTGACGCATGCTCCGGTAGCAGTCGTGAGGCCGGGAGCCGGCGTGGAGCTTCCGGCCGGGCTGTGAAATAGGGAACACGAGGTGCCCGTGGCAGGCGCGTCCGCCCGGGCTGCAGAGCGGTGAACTCGCGGGAGGCGATGCGGCTGGCTGCACGAACCGAGATGAGGACTGGAGACACGTCTGAAGATGCGACCGGAAGTGACGTCAGGTGATGCTAGGCAAAGAAAAACGGGCGCCCTCCTGCTTGAACTGGGGGGTTTAAATAGGGGAGGTCGCTCCACCCACAATTTCAGGCTGCATGCAGCCTTAATTATTTGTTCTTTTATGTACGCTTAATGCATAATTTCTGGGGCCTGTAGTACACTGGCCTGCTGGAAAATTGATATCCAATGACCGGGTAATCTACCTCCAGCCACATACTTACTTGTTCTTTTATGTACGCTGAATGCATAATTTTTGGGACTTGTAGTACACTGGCCTGCTGGAAAATTAATATCCAATGACCATGAGATGGAATTTTTGTCATTGATCCCCCTCTACTATGTCACTGTCCATGTTGTGGGACTATTTCTACACTTCTACTAAGTATTTGGTGGCTGCAAATATGAGCTGAAGGTTTTTCAGGTTCGCCTGCTATTAAAGTGAATGTGGCCTGCCGTGAACTTGCGGTTTGCGAACATTTGATCGCGGTCGCGTTCGAGAACCATCTCAGCCGATGTTCGTCCATCACTAGTCGAGATGTATGAAATCCATTGATTCCCCACTGTCAAGTTTAGAACTTAACTACTCATAGAAACTGATTGAATTAGTTTGACATGACCAATACCTCATGAAGCCATGCTGATATGGCTATACTTGCTTATTTTCATTGAGGTACTCCAAGATAGCATCTCTTAGAAAACCTTTAAAAAGTTTACCCACAACAGATGTTAAACTTACTGGCCTACAGTTTCCAGTTTTTGGATCCTTTACTGGCACCTCATTTGCTAAGTGCCAAATACTGTGGAACACTCCCTGTCAATATAGAGTCTTTAAATATCAGAAATAAGGTTCTGGCTCTATTTTAATCATTTTTTAAGATGCCGCTGTACTTCTCCCTGGGTCAGACAGGGCACTTTTAATGGGGAATTTACTTTTACATTCTGCGTTCCATCTGACAGTTTATTTTCCTCAGTGAATACAGTAAAGAAAAAAATATTTAATAGATTTGCTTTCTCCTCGTCGCTGTCTGCAACATCCCCCTGATCACTCTGTAAATGGCCGACACCTTCAGATTTATACTTTTTAACATTTCTATAATTGAAGATCATTTTATGATTAGTTTTATTCTCTTTGGCAATGAATCTCTCCATCTCTAGTTTGGCGGCTTTTATTTTTTACATTAAATATGGAATAGTAGGGCACACCAACACCTGGGCTTCACAAGAAGAGTTTGATATAACGATATATTTATTATGACATATAATACTATCTATTCCGACATATTAAAATACATAGCTAAAAATACATAAAATACTTCAATTACAGTATAATTTAAACGAAACAATAAAGAAATAAATATATAAATAATTCTCTATATTTGACCAGAGTTTCAGAGTCTGTTGTGTTGTTATAGTCTCTCCAAAAATTCCCGACTAATAAAGTTCAGATAGTAGGAATTATTCAGTAATCAGATATAATTTTGTTCAAATGATCATTTGTATCTTGTATAGCTGCTTCACATACTCAGTGTGATGTTACTGTAGAGTCACTATTGTTATAAAGTCGCTACCTATTTGTAAAGATAAACCGCAGTTGTTTTACTCACTGTTTTTGGCTGGAGTACTGCCGGTTTTATTGCTGTAGGTGAGCTTTAAAGGAAATCTCTCATCAGGATAATCGCTATTGAAGTAAAGCCATGGCCTAATAGCACTTAGTACCTTAATTCAAGATGTGCCTTTGTTCCAGCTATAGGTGTTTTTATCCTCTGAAAATCCAGTTAATTTGGTATGCAAATGAACCAGTAAGTGTCACGGATGTAGTAGGGGAGAACACCAAAAGACAACAAGACGGAAGGGAAAAGACACTAGGCCTCACCGCTAGGGAAGGAAAAGGGTCACCACGTATGAAACCCTGCTCCTGGCCCTAACTCCTATCCGTATGGACACCTCTCGATGGTAGAGATGCCCATACACAGGAACCTAGAAAACCCTGGTGGCCCTCAGATGCCCTAGACTTAATGACAGGGCAGAGACAACCCGCTCCTTCCCTGGTGAAGGAACCAGCGTCTCACTGAGGCCTAGTAAACAACAGAGGTGGGGGGAATACAAAACACAACAAGCGGAACACTTAACTTCTAAGGATGATGGATGATGGATGATGGATGATGAATGATCAGGACTTCAACTAGAACCACACTCTAGCTCTTCCAACACCAAATGAAGCTATCCAGAGCAAGGAGTGATGGGTGAAGTCAAACTAAATAGGGGGAGGTAAAGGTCACATGATCCACACCTGAACAGGAGGTGTGGACATACAAGCAACACACAGACAAAGTGAAATCAAAAGATGCTGTCAGATCACTAATGAGCAGATAATCTTTCAGATCTTCTCAAACCTGTCACCGGTGTGACAGTAAGGTGCCCAGAGGGGCGTCACTCTTGCAGGAAGAAGCCCAGACACGCCCCCTGCCACAATGTGTCCACCCTCAAAAGACTTAAAACCCCACCCCCAGGTCCCACTAAGCCATGCCCTTGATCTGGTTAGACCATGCCCCAATCCACTCCTCAGCCGACAGGGACTGAAAAAATGAAGGTAAAAATCAACTTCTGTCAGCTGCAGAAGTGGGAGGAAGGGTGACTTTCTCCCTGCAGCTCACACTCAGACAGTACAGTGCTGTTGTCTTAGAGTGAGCTGTTCAAAAGGACACGCCCCTGATCCTGTAAAGACCACTGTTAAGGGGCGGGCCCCTGTGGAGGTCACTGTAAAGGGGGTAGTATGCTGTGAAAGTCACTGCTTAAGGGGAAGGCTGCTGTAAAGGTCTAAGTTAAGGGGGTGGGTTGCTGGCGAGGTCACTGTTTTGGGGGCAGGGTGCTGTAGATGTCACTGTTATAGTGGATAGTGTTGATATCTTTTAACGACACGCACAAACATTAAATTAAATAGATTAAATACTTCAGCTAGTTCATAATATTCAGGAAAAATAACAGCCCAATACAGATTTATAATAATTATTTTCTATAATAATTTTATTTCTGTTCTTGGTATGAAGTGCTGGGTTTTAGTTCAGAGTACCATATACAGAAGTAGCCAAGCTAAAATTGACTTTCGCTTTATAAGACGCATCTGATGATAAGACACACATAGGTTTTTGAGGAGGAAGATAAGAAAAAAACATAGTTTGAACCAAATGGTGTGCTGTTGGTGGGTTTTGAATTAATGGGGGTCTGTGGATGATGCACTGTTATGGGGGGGATGTGTGGATGACACACTGTTATGGGGGATCTGTGGATGACACTGTTATGGAGGATCTGTGGATGACACACTTATGGGGGATCTGTGGATGACGCTATTATGGGGATCTGTGGATGACACTGTTATGGGAGATCTGTAGATGACACTGTTATGGGAGATCTGTGGATGACTCACTTATGGGGGATCTGTGGATGACTCACTTATGGGAGATCTGTGGATGACACTATTATGGGGATCTGTGGATGACACTGTCATGGAGGATCTGTGGATGACGCACTGTTATGAGGGATCTGTGGATGACACTTATGTGAGTATAACCTCCATCATCCTAAAGAATACACTGATGTACTGTAGGTACTGTACATTGGTGTATTCTCAAGGATGAGGGAAGTTATAGTCAGATTAAATATAAACATTATCCAAGGACTGTTCTGTAATTGGCATGTGTTTATATTAAATATGACTATAACCCCCCCTCATCCATAAGAATCCACTCATATGCTGCAGTACATGGGTGGATTCCTATCAATGAGGGGGGTTATAGTCATATTTAATATAAACACATGCCAATTACAGAACAGTCCCTGGACAGTGTTTATATTAAATATGACTATAACCCCCCTCATTCATAGGAATCCACTCATATACTGCAGTACATGGGTGGATACCTATGGATAAAATAGGTTATAGTCATATATGGCATATTTACAGTAATTTTTATATGGCCCTGAGCTCCACTCACCCAGGGACTGGGTCCACAAAACCGCTGTACACAGCAGGAGCAGAGCTGGTACAGCGGGAAATTGGAAAGAAGCTGATTGGTGGAGGTGTGGGCAGCACCAGTGCGCTCACCACCAATCCGCAGGACTAATGAAGTGCAAGCTGGCAGCAGCAGAGCGCATTCATTGAAGCCGCCAGCTCGCCCAATGGTGAGCTCGAGACAGCCTTGAAAAGGTATGAAGGACGTGCGGGCTGACGGCAGCAGTACACATTAAAGGGAACCTGTCACCAAAAAAACGCTTACTAAGCTGTTAATAGTACCTTATAGTGCTGCATAGTAGTTTCCTAATGCACTTTTTCATCGTTTAGCCACATCTAGCCTCCTTGAGAAATCGATGTTTTATTCAGCCGCTGCCCCCTGCTTCAAGTCAGGTTTGAAGTCAAGGGGGTAGCGGCCTAGGCGTCTCCAATGCTGCTCTCCCCGCCTCCCGCCGCCTTTATTGACAAGCCGGATCTCTGTCCTGGGACCGCCCGCCCAGGACGCATGCGCAGTAAAGGGCTGCTGTAGCGCGATCCCGGCTCCGGCTCGTACACTCAGACGGCTTCAGTTTCTCTACTGCACATGCGCCCCGCCAGCCTTACATACTAGCGCAGTTACAGAAGATGCCGGGCGCATGCGCAGTAGCGAAACTGAAGTCGGCTGAGTGTACGAGCCGGAGCCGGGATTGCGCTACAGCAGCCCTTTACTGCGCATGCGGGCTGGGAGTGCGGTCCCGGCACTGAGATCCGGCTTGTCAATAAAGGTGGCGGAAGGCGGGGAGAGCAGCATTGGAGACGCCTAGGCCGCTGCCCCCTTTGACTTCAAACCTGACTTGAAGCAGGGGGCAGCGGCTGAATAAAACATTGATTACCCACCAGGCTCAGGTGCTGTTAGTGAGAGCTCCTGAGCCACCTAATTTGTGTCGCTTTCATTTTATAAGACGCAGTGACTTTTTCTTTCCACTTTGGAGGGGGGAAAAGTGCGTCTTATAAAATGAAAAATACGGTAGTTTCTGTGCCAATGCGTTAACCATTAAGTTTAGCTCGACTGCATCTGTATGTACAATGTGGTTATAATCAGATTTAGAGACTTTGTACGCTCTTATTGTTGATATGAACCATATAATTCTTTCACTTCTCTAACACAGTCTCGTGAGATACTGAATACAGCTCCCCTGACTGGTATTTCTCAGAAGATTCCAGTGAGAGTGTTTGCCTTAGAGGCTGGTGGATTTGTGATAGATGTCACCAAAGAGGCAGGATGTGAGACCCCAAATGCACAGATTATACAGGTATATACATTTTTTTCACACTGTGCTAATCCTCACACAGCCATACACATATTCTTGTTTTTCTTAAACTCATTTTCTTTTAATATTCTTCCTGTCAGGTTTCAGATAGCTGTGATTTCTTATTTGTTGGTGGAAAGGAGACTCACGGAGCTGTAGGTGTAAAAGTGGAGTTTTGGCTAGAGCGCCTACGTTCTTTTCTTTTACTTTCTCTCTGGGTTCCTCTGCTTCCTCTGAGAGTTGATGTGTCTGATACTAATTTGCAGCGTTTATCACGATCAGGGTAAGTTACTGCTCAGTCCATGAAATAGTAATTCTATTAATTCATATATGCTTTATACACTGCCTGTCCTAAAAGTAAGTCGCCACCTGGATTTAACTAAGCAAATAGTTATGAGCCTCCTATTGGATAATTACTGCATGGGTGATTATCTTTCAGCTGGCAACAAGTTATTTAACCCCAACTGATGCAATAAGTTGCTTCTCATTTCTTAGACAACCATGTCGAAAGACACATCTCGTGGTCATGGAAAAGATGTTAGTCTGTTTGAGAAGGGTTAAATCATTGGCATGCATCAAGCAGAGAAAAATTCTAAGGAGATTGCAGAAACTACTAAAATTGGGTTAACAACTGTCCAACGCATTATTAAAAACTGGAAGGATAGTGGGGACCCATCGTATTCGAGGAAGAAATGTGTCGGGAAAAAAATGAATGATCTGCCTCGTCGATCACTTAAACGTTTGGTGAAATCAAATTGAAGAAAAACAACAGTAGAACTCAGGCTATGTTTAATAGTGAAAGTAAGAGCATTTCCACACGCACAATGCGAAGGGAACTCAAGGGATTGGGACTGAACAGCTGGGTAGCCGTAATAAAACCACTAATCAGTGAGGCAAACCATAAAAAAGGCTTCAATTTGCTAGGGAGCATAAAGATTGGACTCTGGAGCAATGGAAGAAGGTCATGTGGTCTGATAAGTCAAGATTTACCCTGTTCCAGAGTGATGGGTGCATCAGGGTAAGAAGAGAGGCAGATGAAGTGATGCACCCATCATGCCTAGTGCCTACTGTACAAGCCTGTGGGGGCAGTGCTATGATCTGGGGTTGCTGCAGTTGGTCAGGTCTAGGTTCAGCAACAGTATGTGCTCCAAGAATGAGGTCAGCTGACTACCTGAACATACTGAATGACCAGGTTATTCCATCAATGGATTTGTTCTTCCCTGATGGCACGGGCATATTGCAAGAGGACAATGCCAGGATTCATTGGGCTCAAATTGTGAAAGAGTGGTTCAGGGAGCATGAGACATCATTTTCACACATGGATTGGCCACCACAGAGTCCAGACTTTAACCCCATTGAGAATCATTTTTTTTCTTTTGGTGGCGACTTTTTTTTAGGACAGGCAGTGTATATGCAGTTTCTTTTGATATAACAAACTAGTAGATGACCTGTGGGGGGCCAATATGTACACAGAGAAAAATCATAATGTTTTGTAGTTTTTTGAAATGGAGGAATATCTAACTGAACACAGAACTTTGAAGTTTTGAACTTTCTGCGTTGATAACTTTTGAACCACAAGAGATATTACAAATCTGATTGTGACTTCTTTGATATACTAAATGATTCCCTTCGCATTTGAAAAATTTGCCGTTGATACAATATGGCTGCTATGTTCCAGACAAAGCCTAAAAGATTGGCCCCCTAACCCATTACTTGCTGGAGCATTCAGATATTTCATTTTCCCTTTTGTTTCCTCAGGGGTGTCCTGAGACTTTCGACTCACGCTATATGTATGGGTTAATTGCAACTGTTACCAATTAATTAAATGTTAAATTTTTTTTTTTCATCTTAACCACTTGCCTACTGCCGCACGACTTTCTATGTCGTGGCGGTAGGCTTTTATCTGTAACCTGACGTATAAAAGCGTTGGATTACATTGCGAGCTGCTGGCCGCCGCCGATCGCTGTGACCATGCTGTCATTAGACAGCTGCGGTCACAGGTAGGTGTGCCATGGCCAGTGGGAGCGGTGTTGTTGTAATACAGTGGCCAGCGGGAGCGGTGTTGTTGTAATACACTCTGCTACAAGCGTTTATTACATTGAAGAAGTTGAAAGCTGGCAGGGAGCACTTTTTCTTATGTAAGAGCGTGACCTGCTGGTTTCAAAATGAAATTTCAGTCTGCAGGCTGGGAATTAACCTCTTCCTGCCTTGACTGTGGCAGAAAGGGGTTAATTCACTTAAAAAAGTAATAAAAAATAAAAAAGAATAAAAAATAAAATAAAATAAAAATTATAAAAAAAAATGAAATTTTAAAAATTATAATATATAGCAATAGTTACTAGTATTAACAATAGTAATTAGACTATGTACACACCCATAGAAACATCCCACCACTTTTTCGTTCATAAAAAAAAAAAATATATTTATATATATTTATTAGTTTTAGCAATAGTATAGTGGAATTTGTATGTGTAAAAATATACAAACATACACACATTTGTTTATTTTAAAAATCTAGGTATTTGTTTTAGCTATATTTTGTATAGCAGGGTTTTTGTTCTGCGTAAAATATACAAACGCAAACAAAAACCCTTAAAATGTCCAAATTTCCCCAAGATGAATACCTTAGGAAAATAACATAAAAAAGTCACTTTGAAGGGGTTTGTAGCGTTTTGGTGCTGTACAAAATTTTTCTGGCAGTATGGTGCTATAGAACCAGCAATAGAAAAATAGGCTGCCAAAATCCAAAATGCGCTCCAGTCTTTTGAAGTCTAGCAGCCAGTAGATAAATTACATAAATAGTGCTTATTTTCAGAGTACAATAGTACGGTAATGGTTTTAGAAATGTTTTGTCTTGAAACCTTTTGTAATAGTTAGAAAAAAAAATTGATAAGAAAGGAAAAACTTTTTTTTTTCATAATCTTCACAGTTTTTCTTTAAATATATATATTTTTTAATATTATATCCATCATCTAATGGCACAAAATAAGGTCTAAGGTGTCCCGAGAAAAATAATTTCAAATACATGTAGGCAGTTATTTGCAGTTAGATGCATTGCTACAACTGAAAAACTGGCCTTGTAAGGAAGGGGGATAAACACTCCGATATTGAAGTGGTTAAAGAGGTTATCCTGGAAATAATATTGATGGCCTATACTTAGGATAAGTCATCAATATTAGGCTACTTTCACACCTGCGTTTAGGTGCGGATCCATCTGGTATCTGCACAGACGGATCCGCACCTATAATGCAAACGCTTAGATCCGTTCAGAACGGATCCGTTTGCATTACCATGAACAGAAAAAAAAAAAATATATATATATATATTTTTTTTTTGTTCATGATAATGCAAACGGATCCGTTTTGACTTTACATTGAAAGTCAATGGGGGACGGATCTGTTTGAAAATTGAGCCATATTGTGTCAACTTCAAACGGATCCGTCCCCATTGACTTACATCGTAAGTCTGGACGGATCCGTTTGCCTCCGCACGACCAGGCGGACACCCGAACGCTGCAAACAGCGTTCAGGTGTCCGTCTGCTGAGCGGAAGGGAGGCCAAGCGGAGCCAGACTGATGCATTCTGAGCGGATCCGCATCCACTCAGAATGCATTAGGACTGGACGGATCCGTTCGGGGCCGCTTGTGAGCCCCTTCAAACGGAGCTCACAAGCGGAGCCCCGAACGCTAGTGTGAAAGTAGCCTTAATTAAGCAGAGAGAGAAAAAAAAAAAAAGCAATTTTAAATGCAAGTACTAGAATACAAACACTTAACTTTCAATGATCTCTGCTGCAATCCACACTCAGCCACCTGCAATCACTCCCACAAAACCACACACAGCTCTAGAACTCCTTGTTTTTTAACTCCACTTAATAAGAAGCCACTTAGTAGAGCAAGCCTCAGAAAGAGCAGGCTCTGAAGAGTATAAGTGGTTCAATTTATAGCACCTGGTTGCCCCGGGCACTCGCCTTAATTAAGCAGAGAGAAAAAAAAAGCAATTTTAAATGCAAGTACTAGAATACAAACACTTAACTTTCAATGATCTCTGCTGCAATCCACACTCAGCCACCTGCAATCACTCCCACAAAACCACACACAGCTCTAGAACTCCTTGTTTTTTAACTTCACTTAATAAGAAGCCACTTAGTAGAGCAAGCCTCACAAAGAGCAGGCTCTGAAGAGTATAAGTGGTTCAATTTATAGCACCTGGTTGCCCCGGGCACTCGCCTTAATTAAGCAGAGAGAAAAAAAAAAAAAAAGCAATTTTAAATGCAAGTACTAGAATACAAACACTTAACTTTCAATGATCTCTGCTGCAATCCACACTCAGCCACCTGCAATCACTCCCACAAAACCACACACAGCTCTAGAACTCCTTGTTTTTTAACTCCACTTAATAAGAAGCCACTTAGTAGAGCAAGCCTCAGAAAGAGCAGGCTCTGAAGAGTATAAGTGGTTCAATTTATAGCACCTGGTTGCCCCGTGCACTCGCCTTAATTAAGCAGAGAGAAAAAAAAAAAAAAAAAGCAATTTTAAATGCAAGTACTAGAATACAAACACTTAACTTTCAATGATCTCTGCTGCAATCCACACTCAGCCACCTGCAATCACTCCCACAAAACCACACACAGCTCTAGAACTCCTTGTTTTTTAACTCCACTTAATAAGAAGCCACTTAGTAGAGCAAGCCTCAGAAAGAGCAGGCTCTGAAGAGTATAAGTGGTTCAATTTATAGCACCTGGTTGCCCCGGGCACTCGCCTTAATTAAGCAGAGAGAAAAAAAAAAGCAATTTTAAATGCAAGTACTAGAATACAAACACTTAACTTTCAATGATCTCTGCTGCAATCCACACTCAGCCACCTGCAATCACTCCCACAAAACCACACACAGCTCTAGAACTCCTTGTTTTTTAACTTCACTTAATAAGAAGCCACTTAGTAGAGCAAGCCTCACAAAGAGCAGGCTCTGAAGAGTATAAGTGGTTCAATTTATAGCACCTGGTTGCCCCGGGCACTCGCCTTAATTAAGCAGAGAGAAAAAAAAAAAAAAAGCAATTTTAAATGCAAGTACTAGAATACAAACACTTAACTTTCAATGATCTCTGCTGCAATCCACACTCAGCCACCTGCAATCACTCCCACAAAACCACACACAGCTCTAGAACTCCTTGTTTTTTAACTCCACTTAATAAGAAGCCACTTAGTAGAGCAAGCCTCAGAAAGAGCAGGCTCTGAAGAGTATAAGTGGTTCAATTTATAGCACCTGGTTGCCCCGTGCACTCGCCTTAATTAAGCAGAGAGAAAAAAAAAAAAAAAAGCAATTTTAAATGCAAGTACTAGAATACAAACACTTAACTTTCAATGATCTCTGCTGCAATCCACACTCAGCCACCTGCAATCACTCCCACAAAACCACACACAGCTCTAGAACTCCTTGTTTTTTAACTCCACTTAATAAGAAGCCACTTAGTAGAGCAAGCCTCAGAAAGAGCAGGCTCTGAAGAGTATAAGTGGTTCAATTAATAGCACCTGGTTGCCCCGGGCACTCGCCTTAATTAAGCAGAGAGAAAAAAAAAAAAAAGCAATTTCAAATGCAAGTACTAGAATACAAACACTTAACTTTCAATGATCTCTGCTGCAATCCACACTCAGCCACCTGCAATCACTCCCACAAAACCACACACAGCTCTAGAACTCCTTGTTTTTTAACTCCACTTAATAAGAAGCCACTTAGTAGAGCAAGCCTCAGAAAGAGCAGGCTCTGAAGAGTATAAGTGGTTCAATTTATAGCACCTGGTTGCCCCGGGCACTCGCCTTAATTAAGCAGAGAGAAAAAAAAAATCAATTTTAAATGCAAGTACTAGAATACAAACACTTAACTTTCAATGATCTCTGCTGCAATCCACACTCAGCCACCTGCAATCACTCCCACAAAACCACACACAGCTCTAGAACTCCTTGTTTTTTAACTTCACTTAATAAGAAGCCACTTAGTAGAGCAAGCCTCACAAAGAGCAGGCTCTGAAGAGTATAAGTGGTTCAATTTATAGCACCTGGTTGCCCCGGGCACTCGCCTTAATTAAGCAGAGAGAAAAAAAAAAAAAAAAGCAATTTTAAATGCAAGTACTAGAATACAAACACTTAACTTTCAATGATCTCTGCTGCAATCCACACTCAGCCACCTGCAATCACTCCCACAAAACCACACACAGCTCTAGAACTCCTTGTTTTTTAACTCCACTTAATAAGAAGCCACTTAGTAGAGCAAGCCTCAGAAAGAGCAGGCTCTGAAGAGTATAAGTGGTTCAATTTATAGCACCTGGTTGCCCCGGGCACTCGCCTTAATTAAGCAGAGAGAAAAAAAAAAGCAATTTTAAATGCAAGTACTAGAATACAAACACTTAACTTTCAATGATCTCTGCTGCAATCCACACTCAGCCACCTGCAATCACTCCCACAAAACCACACACAGCTCTAGAACTCCTTGTTTTTTAACTTCACTTAATAAGAAGCCACTTAGTAGAGCAAGCCTCACAAAGAGCAGGCTCTGAAGAGTATAAGTGGTTCAATTTATAGCACCTGGTTGCCCCGGGCACTCGCCTTAATTAAGCAGAGAGAAAAAAAAAAAAAAAAGCAATTTTAAATGCAAGTACTAGAATACAAACACTTAACTTTCAATGATCTCTGCTGCAATCCACACTCAGCCACCTGCAATCACTCCCACAAAACCACACACAGCTCTAGAACTCCTTGTTTTTTAACTCCACTTAATAAGAAGCCACTTAGTAGAGCAAGCCTCAGAAAGAGCAGGCTCTGAAGAGTATAAGTGGTTCAATTTATAGCACCTGGTTGCCCCGTGCACTCGCCTTAATTAAGCAGAGAGAAAAAAAAAAAGCAATTTTAAATGCAAGTACTAGAATACAAACACTTAACTTTCAATGATCTCTGCTGCAATCCACACTCAGCCACCTGCAATCACTCCCACAAAACCACACACAGCTCTAGAACTCCTTGTTTTTTAACTCCACTTAATAAGAAGCCACTTAGTAGAGCAAGCCTCAGAAAGAGCAGGCTCTGAAGAGTATAAGTGGTTCAATTTATAGCACCTGGTTGCCCCGGGCACTCGCCTTAATTAAGCAGAGAGAAAAAAAAAAGCAATTTCAAATGCAAGTACTAGAATACAAACACTTAACTTTCAATGATCTCTGCTGCAATCCACACTCAGCCACCTGCAATCACTCCCACAAAACCACACACAGCTCTAGAACTCCTTGTTTTTTAACTCCACTTAATAAGAAGCCACTTAGTATAGCAAGCCTCAGAAAGAGCAGGCTCTGAAGAGTATAAGTGGTTCAATTTATAGCACCTGGTTGCCCCGGGCACTCGCCTTAATTAAGCAGAGAGAAAAAAAAAAAAAAAGCAATTTTAAATGCAAGTACTAGAATACAAACACCTAACTTTCAATGATCTCTGCTGCAATCCACACTCAGCCACCTGCAATCACTCCCACAAAACCACACACAGCTCTAGAACTCCTTGTTTTTTAACTCCACTTAATAAGAAGCCACTTAGTAGAGCAAGCCTCAGAAAGAGCAGGCTCTGAAGAGTATAAGTGGTTCAATTTATAGCACCTGGTTGCCCCGGGCACTCGCCTTAATTAAGCAGAGAGAAAAAAAAAAAAAAAAGCAATTTTAAATGCAAGTACTAGAATACAAACACTTAACTTTCAATGATCTCTGCTGCAATCCACACTCAGCCACCTGCAATCACTCCCACAAAACCACACACAGCTCTAGAACTCCTTGTTTTTTAACTCCACTTAATAAGAAGCCACTTAGTAGAGCATGCCTCAGAAAGAGCAGGCTCTGAAGAGTATAAGTGGTTCAATTTATAGCACCTAGTTGCCCCGGGCACTCGCCTTAATTAAGCAGAGAGAAAAAAAAAAAAGAAAAGCAATTTTAAATGCAAGTACTAGAATACAAACACCTAACTTTCAATGATCTCTGCTGCAATCCACACTCAGCCACCTGCAATCACTCCCACAAAACCACACACAGCTCTAGAACTCCTTGTTTTTTAACTCCACTTAATAAGAAGCCACTTAGTATAGCAAGCCTCAGAAAGAGCAGGCTCTGAAGAGTATAAGTGGTTCAATTTATAGCACCTGGTTGCCCCGGGCACTCGCCTTAATTAATCAGAGAGAAAAAAAAAAAAGAAATTTTAAATGCAAGTACTAGAATACAAACACTTAACTTTCAATGATCTCTGCTGCAATCCACACTCAGCCACCTGCAATCACTCCCACAAAACCACACACAGCTCTAGAACTCCTTGTTTTTTAACTCCACTTAATAAGAAGCCACTTAGTAGAGCAAGCCTCAGAAAGAGCAGGCTCTGAAGAGTATAAGTGGTTCAATTTATAGCACCTGGTTGCCCCGTGCACTCGCCTTAATTAAGCAGAGAGAAAAAAAAAAGCAATTTTAAATGCAAGTACTAGAATACAAACACTTAACTTTCAATGATCTCTGCTGCAATCCACACTCAGCCACCTGCAATCACTCCCACAAAACCACACACAGCTCTAGAACTCCTTGTTTTTTAACTCCACTTAATAAGAAGCCACTTAGTAGAGCAAGCCTCAGAAAGAGCAGGCTCTGAAGAGTATAAGTGGTTCAATTTATAGCACCTGGTTGCCCCGGGCACTCGCCTTAATTAAGCAGAGAGAAAAAAAAAAGCAATTTCAAATGCAAGTACTAGAATACAAACACTTAACTTTCAATGATCTCTGCTGCAATCCACACTCAGCCACCTGCAATCACTCCCACAAAACCACACACAGCTCTAGAACTCCTTGTTTTTTAACTCCACTTAATAAGAAGCCACTTAGTATAGCAAGCCTCAGAAAGAGCAGGCTCTGAAGAGTATAAGTGGTTCAATTTATAGCACCTGGTTGCCCCGGGCACTCGCCTTAATTAAGCAGAGAGAAAAAAAAAAAAAAAGCAATTTTAAATGCAAGTACTAGAATACAAACACCTAACTTTCAATGATCTCTGCTGCAATCCACACTCAGCCACCTGCAATCACTCCCACAAAACCACACACAGCTCTAGAACTCCTTGTTTTTTAACTCCACTTAATAAGAAGCCACTTAGTAGAGCAAGCCTCAGAAAGAGCAGGCTCTGAAGAGTATAAGTGGTTCAATTTATAGCACCTGGTTGCCCCGGGCACTCGCCTTAATTAAGCAGAGAGAAAAAAAAAAAAAAAAAGCAATTTTAAATGCAAGTACTAGAATACAAACACTTAACTTTCAATGATCTCTGCTGCAATCCACACTCAGCCACCTGCAATCACTCCCACAAAACCACACACAGCTCTAGAACTCCTTGTTTTTTAACTCCACTTAATAAGAAGCCACTTAGTAGAGCATGCCTCAGAAAGAGCAGGCTCTGAAGAGTATAAGTGGTTCAATTTATAGCACCTAGTTGCCCCGGGCACTCGCCTTAATTAAGCAGAGAGAAAAAAAAAAAAAAAAGCAATTTTAAATGCAAGTACTAGAATACAAACACCTAACTTTCAATGATCTCTGCTGCAATCCACACTCAGCCACCTGCAATCACTCCCACAAAACCACACACAGCTCTAGAACTCCTTGTTTTTTAACTCCACTTAATAAGAAGCCACTTAGTATAGCAAGCCTCAGAAAGAGCAGGCTCTGAAGAGTATAAGTGGTTCAATTTATAGCACCTGGTTGCCCCGGGCACTCGCCTTAATTAATCAGAGAGAAAAAAAAAAAAGAAATTTTAAATGCAAGTACTAGAATACAAACACTTAACTTTCAATGATCTCTGCTGCAATCCACACTCAGCCACCTGCAATCACTCCCACAAAACCACACACAGCTCTAGAACTCCTTGTTTTTTAACTCCACTTAATAAGAAGCCACTTAGTATAGCAAGCCTCAGAAAGAGCAGGCTCTGAAGAGTATAAGTGGTTCAATTTATAGCACCTGGTTGCCCCGGGCACTCGCCTTAATTAAGCAGAGAGAAAAAAAAAAAAAAAGCAATTTTAAATGCAAGTACTAGAATACAAACACTTAACTTTCAATGATCTCTGCTGCAATCCACACTCAGCCACCTGCAATCACTCCCACAAAACCACACACAGCTCTAGAACTCCTTGTTTTTTAACTCCACTTAATAAGAAGCCACTTAGTAGAGCAAGCCTCAGAAAGAGCAGGCTCTGAAGAGTATAAGTGGTTCAATTTATAGCACCTGGTTGCCCCGGGCACTCGCCTTAATTAAGCAGAGAGAAAAAAAAAAAAAAAAAAAGCAATTTTAAATGCAAGTACTAGAATACAAACACTTAACTTTCAATGATCTCTGCTGCAATCCACACTCAGCCACCTGCAATCACTCCCACAAAACCACACACAGCTCTAGAACTCCTTGTTTTTTAACTCCACTTAATAAGAAGCCACTTAGTAGAGCAAGCCTCAGAAAGAGCAGGCTCTGAAGAGTATAAGTGGTTCAATTTATAGCACCTGGTTGCCCCGGGCACTCGCCTTAATTAAGCAGAGAGAAAAAAAAAAAAAAGCAATTTTAAATGCAAGTACTAGAATACAAACACTTAACTTTCAATGATCTCTGCTGCAATCCACACTCAGCCACCTGCAATCACTCCCACAAAACCACACACAGCTCTAGAACTCCTTGTTTTTTAACTCCACTTAATAAGAAGCCACTTAGTAGAGCAAGCCTCAGAAAGAGCAGGCTCTGAAGAGTATAAGTGGTTCAATTTATAGCACCTGGTTGCCCCGGGCACTCGCCTTAATTAACCTCTTAAGGACATAGGGCGTACAGGTACGCCCTTGTGCCCTGGTACTTAAGGACACAGGGCGTACATGTACGCCCTGTGTATTTTCGATCACTGCCGTGCGGCTGGCAGTGATCGGAACCCGGTGCCTGCTCAAATCATTGAGCAGGCACCTAGGCTAAATGCGCAGGGGGGTCCCGTGACCCCCCCATGTCGGCGATCGCGGCAAACCGCAGGTCAATTCAGACCTGCGGTTTGCTGCGATTTCTGCAGTTTCTGGTCCCCACTCCCCTCTGCACCCCCGAATGATTTTTATGGTGGCGGGAGGTGCAGGGGGAGGGTTGCGGGCGGTGTGGGCGGTGCGGGAGGCGGGCGGTGCGGCAGGCGGGATCGCGATCCCCCGCCCGCCTCCCCTTGTATAATCGTTGTATAATCGTTGGTGTCTAGTGGGGATACCAGGGTGCCAGCACATTGCTGGCACCCTGGTATAAACGGCTGACATCTGCGATGCGATGTCAGCCGTTTAACCCTTTCCATACAGCGGTCCGTACGGACCGCTGTATGGAAAAGGTTAACAGCGCAGGGAGCTCCCTCCCTCTCCCATCGGGGGGCTGCTGTGCCTTTGCAGTCCCCCGATGGAGAGGGAGAGAGCCCCCAGAGAGCCCCCAGAGAGATCCCCTCCTTACCCTTCCCCGTCTGCGAAGTTCTGAGCAGACGGGGAAGGTTCCCATGGCAACAGGACGCCTCTCAGGCGTCCTGCTGTCCATGGTGCTGAACAGATCTGTGCTGAAAGGCATAGATCTTTTCAGTGTAAGTAAAATACAGTACAGAACAATATATATTGTACTGTACTGTATTATACAGACATCAGACCCACTGGATCTTCAAGAACCAAGTGGGTCTGGGTCAAAAAAAAGTGAATAAAAGTGAAAAAAAAGTAAAAATCAAAAAACACATTTATCACTGATAAAAAATGAAAAAAATAAAATTCCCTACACATGTTTGGTATCGCCGCGTCCGTAACGACCTGATCTATAAAACGGTCATGTTACTTTACTCGAACGGTGAACACCATTAAAATAAAAAATAAAAAACTATGATGAAATTGAAATTTTGCCCACCTTACTTCCCAATAAAGGTAATAAAAGTGATCAAAAAAGTCGCATGTACGCCAAAATTGTAACAATCAAACCGTCATCTCATCCCGCAAAAATCATACCCTACCCAAGATAATCGCCCAAAAACTGAAAAAACTATGGCTCTTAGACTATGGAAACACTAAAACATGATTTTTTTTGTTTCAAAAATGAAATCATTGTGTAAAACTTACATAAATAAAAAAAAAGTATACATATTAGGTATCGCCGCGTCCGTATCGCCCGGCTCTATAAAAATATCACATGATCTAACCCCTCAGATGACCACCGTAAAAAAATAAAAATAAAAACGGTGTAAAAAAAAGCCATTTTTTGTCATCTTAAGTCACAAAAAGTGTAATAGCAAGCAATCAAAAAGTCATATGCACCCCAAAATAGATGCCAATCAAACCATCATCTCACCCCGCAAAAAATGAGACCCTACTTAAGATAATCGCCCAAAAACTGAAAAAACTATGGCTCTTAGACTATGGAGACACTTAAACATTTTTTTGGTTTTAAAAATGAAATCATTGTGTGAAACTTACATAAATAAAAAAAATTGTATACATATTAGGTATCTCCGCGTCCGTGACAACCTGCTCTATAAAATTACCACATGATCTAACCTGTCAGATGAATGTTGTAAATAACAAAAAAAAAAAAACGGTGCCAAAAAAGCTATTTCTTGTTACCTTGCCGCACAAAAAGTGTAATATAGAGCAACCAAAAATCATATGTACCCTAAACTAGTACCAACAAAACTGCCACCCCATCCCGTAGTTTCTAAAATGGGGTCACTTTTTTGGAGTTTCTACTCTAGGGGTGCATCAGGGGGGCTTCAAATGGGACATGGTGTCAAAAAAAACAGTCCAGCAAAATATGCCTTCCAAAAACCATATGGTGTTCCTTTCCTTCTGCGCCCTGCCGTGTGCCCGTACAGCTGTTTACGACCACATATGGGGTGTTTCTGTAAACTACAGAATTAGGGCCATAAATAATGAGTTTTGTTTGGCTGTTAACCCTTGCTTTGTAACTGGAAAAAAAATATTAAAATGGAAAATCTGCCAAAAAAGTGAAATTTTGAAATTGTATCTCTATTTTCCATTAAATCTTGTGCAACACCTAAAGGGTTAACAAAGTTTGTAAAATCAGTTTTGAATACCTTGAGGGGTGTAGTTTCTTAGATGGGGTCACTTTTATGGAGTTTATAATCTAGGGGTGCATCAGGGGGGCTTCAAATGGGACATGGTGCCAAAAAAACAGTCCAGCAAAATCAGCCCTCCAAAAACCAAACGGCGCACCTTTCACTCTACGCCCCGCTGTGTGCCCGTACAGTAGTTTACGGCCACATATGGGGTGTTTCTGTAAACAGCAGAGTCAGGGCAATAAAGATACAGTCTTGTTTGGCTGTTAACCCTTGCTTTGTTAGTGGAAAAAATGGGTTAAAATGGAAAATTAGGCAAAAAAATGAAATTCTCAAATTTCATCGCCATTTGCCAATAACTCTTGTGCAACACCTAAAGGGTTAACGACGTATGTAAAATCAGTTTTGAATACCTTGAGGGGTGTAGTTTCTTAGATGGGGTCACTTTTAGGGAGTTTCTCCTCTAGGGGTGCATCAGGGGGCTTCAAATGGGACATGGTGTAAATAAACCAGTCCATAAAAATCAGCCTTCCAAAAACCAAATGGCGCACCTTTCACTCTACGCCCCGCTGTGTGGCCGTACAGTAGTTTACGGCCACATATTGGGTGTTTCTGTAAATGGCAGAGTCAGGGCAATAAAGATACAGTCTTGTTTGGCTGTTAACCCTTGGTTTGTTAGTGGAAAAAATGGGCTAAAATGAAAAATTAGACAAAAAAATGAAATTCTCAAATTTCCTCCCTATTTGCCAATAACTCTTGTGCAACACCTAAAGGGTTAACAACGTATGCAAAATCAGTTTTGAATACCTTGAGGGGTGTAGTTTCTTAGATGGGGTCATTTTTGGGTGGTTTCTATAATGTAAGCCTCGCAAAGTGACTTGAGACCTGAACTGGTCCCTAGAAATTGAGTTTTTGTAAATTTCGGAAAAATTTCAAGATTTGCTTCTAAACTTCTAAGCCTTATAACATCCCCAAAAAATAAAATATCATTCCCAAAACAATTCAAACATGAAGTAGACATATGGGGAATGTAAAGTCATCACAATTTTTGGGGGTATTACTATGTATTACAGAAGTAGAGAAACTGAAACTTTGAAATTTGCAAATTTTTTTCAAATTTTTGTTAAATTAGGTATTTTTTGGTGCAAAAAAATTTTTTTTTTTTACTCCATTTTACCAGTGTCATGAAGTACAATATGTGACGAAAAAACAATCTCAGAACGGCCTGGATAAGTCAAACCGTTTTAAAGTTATCAGCACTTAAAGGGACTCTGGTCAGATTTTCAAAAAATGGCCTGGTCCTAAGGTGTAAAAAGGCTGTGTCCTTAAGGGGTTAAGCAGAGAGAAAAAAAAAAAAAAAAAAAGCAATTTTAAATGCAAGTACTAGAATACAAACACTTAACTTTCAATGATCTCTGCTGCAATCCACACTCAGCCACCTGCAATCACTCCCACAAAACCACACACAGCTCTAGAACTCCTTGTTTTTTAACTCCACTTAATAAGAAGCCACTTAGTAGAGCAAGTCTCAGAAAGAGCAGGCTCTGAAGAGTATAAGTGGTTCAATTTATAGCACCTGGTTGCCCCGGGCACTCGCCTTAATTAAGCAGAGAGAAAAAAAAAAAAAAAAGCAATTTTAAATGCAAGTACTAGAATACAAACACTTAACTTTCAATGATCTCTGCTGCAATCCACACTCAGCCACCTGCAATCACTCCCACAAAACCACACACAGCTCTAGAACTCCTTGTTTTTTAACTTCACTTAATAAGAAGCCACTTAGTAGAGCAAGCCTCAGAAAGAGCAGGCTCTGAAGAGTATAAGTGGTTCAATTTATAGCACCTGGTTGCCCCGGGCACTCGCCTTAATTAAGCAGAGAGAAAAAAAAAAAGCAATTTTAAATGCAAGTACTAGAATACAAACACTTAACTTTCAATGATCTCTGCTGCAATCCACACTCAGCCACCTGCAATCACTCCCACAAAACCACACACAGCTCTAGAACTCCTTGTTTTTTAACTCCACTTAATAAGAAGCCACTTAGTAGAGCAAGCCTCACAAAGAGCATTATATACTTGATTGCGACAATCGGCAAAGTATTATTTGCGTAATGCGTGCAAAATACGGGCGCGGGGAAGGCAACTTTTCTATTGGTTGCTAGGGATGTTGCTAAGCTATGACAAAGCCTTCTCATTGGCCCACAAGCTAGAAGAAGGGAGGGATGATCACCTGATGTGTACTGTGTTAAAAAAAAATAATATTTTTTTTTAATATTCGTCATTATGAATATATAGCACTATATTCTAAATATTCGCAAATTCTCGAAGTTCCGATATTCGCGATAAAAATTAGCTTTTCGAATTTTCGCGCTCAACACTAATATGAATATGTCCATATATGGAATCAGTGCTATGACGATGAAGGGGGTGTATTTAAGTCTATAAAATGTTCCTGCTGGGATTTGAACTCACAACCTTCTACATTAAAGGCAATAACCTCAATGCTAAGTTGTGACAGAAAAACGTAGTTTCTCATGTATTAGGTATTCCTGTACAGCAGAAGTATAATTTTTTTTTGTAATTGTAAAATGTAAAATGGCACAAAATAAACGTGTAATTACAAAAAAAATAAAATAAAATCATACCTTGATGAGGAAAAACAAATCTTTGAAAGCACTACATCTAAACTTAAGGGACTTATAGAGTCAGCATTAAAACTCAAAGCAGATCCCGACTTTGATAAAAGGGAATCCTCTCTGCAATCAGCTGTCGAAAGGTTCCAGAACCTCATCAAGGAGAGGAAGCATCGTCAATTTATTAAAGATCTGGGCGAATTTAGGGATAATAAAGCATATACCTTTGTGAATACTAAAAACTCAGTAACCGACTCAGAATTATCATCTTCTGACCAGGAGTTTTCTGACTCCGAGATTACTGGTTTTTCCCAGACGAGAGGAACCATTAGAGGAGGTCGCTACTCGAGAGCGAGAGGGTCGGGTCAGAGATGGAGAGGAACAAGGGGACAGAGAGGCAACTACTGGGGGGGGGGGGCGTGGATATCGAAACAAAGTATCCGGACCACCAGGACCCCAGAATCGTACACAAATGGACAACCCTTCTCAGTTTACCCCTTATCAAGGTTTACCTCCAAACATCACCGCTGCTACAGTCCCTGTTGTAGATCCCAACCCTCCTGCATCCTCCTCATCATCTTCCTCCTCTTTTTTAGCCAAGGGCCAGGCCTCGTACCTACTAAGGGACCGCAGTCGAAACAATTAACGGATCAATTGCAGGTAATAAATTTGTCCAAATATAACCTGACTGCGGCGGAGAATAACCTACTGCAGAAGGGCCTATCCTTTGTACCGACAACGAAACATGACACTTTTAGCTGTGTAAAAGATCTGAACTTATTTGCTAGGAAATTAAAATGGCACAAATTCTTCAAGAATTGTAACAAAAAAACTTGTTTGGACCTGGGAATCAGCCCAGGGGATTTCCCCGACCTCCAAATTCTTATGGAGCTTTGGGATGAAGGAACTAGGGTGTTAGGAAAAGGTCCTTTCACTGAACTAAGACCGCGAAGTACCAGATTGCCACCTCCTGTCAGCACGGAACATATTGATATTTTCCTGCGTCTCGTTATCTCAGACATTGAAAGATTACAGGATGTTCCCCTTCACTCCAATCTCTCAGCATCAGAGTTCCAGGCCCTCAAAAACCTGGAAAATAACAAGGAGTTGATCATTAAACAGTCTGACAAGGGTGGCAACTTGGTATTGATGGACCACCAGAATTATCAACTAATGTGCTCGTCCCTACTGAATGATAAAACCAGCTATAAAAAAATATCTGTGGACCCTACTGAGTCTTTCCGTACAGACCTCCTCGGAGTTCTCAGTCAGGGCCTACAACAAGGTGTCATCAGTAAGACCGAATTTGAGTTCCTGTTCCCAAAAACCCCACAAACGGCTACTTTTTATTGTTTGCCTAAGATCCATAAGGGGATACATCCTCTTAAAGGGCGTCCCATTGTATCGGGTATTGACTCGCTTACACATCACGGCGGAATTTACCTTGATAAGGTCCTCCGTGATTTTGTTTCAAGTCTACCATCTTTTACTCGCGATACAATGGACTTCCTTCGTAAAATTGAAACTCTTACAGTGAATCCCAACAGTATTCTGGCAAGCATCGATGTGGAATCGCTTTATACCTCGATTCCACACGATAAAGGAATTGAAGCCGTTAATTATTTCCTAAATACAAGAGGAACCCAGTTCGGTGCACATAATGTCTTTATTCTGAAACTATTGGAATACACCCTCACACATAATTATTTTCTGTTTAATGGCTCCTTCTACCACCAGCTCAGGGGGACCGCAATGGGGAATTCCTGTGCCCCCACGTATGCGAATCTCCTCCTGGGCTGGTGGGAGGACAGCGTCATTTTTCCCGACCAACATCCGTGGTGGAGCGAGAACATCTCCTTCTGGACTCGCTACATCGACAATGTTTTTCTGATCTGGGAGGGGACTATTGCAGCTTTCCATAGTTTTATTGATTGCCTTAATCTCAATGATGTTGGCCTGAAATTTACCTGTGAAACCCAACTAGAACGGATCACCTTTTTGGACGTAGTGGTTACAAAAACAGAGGACACTTTGAACACATCTGTTTTTAGAAAGCCCACAGCCACCAATAGCATCCTCCATTGGGAGAGTCACCACCCTACCGCCGTCAAAAAGGGGATCCCTAGGGGACAATACCTACGGGTTCGCAGGAATTGTTCGTCGGGAGGTAATTTCTACCAAGAGTCGGGTAAACTCAGAAAGAGACTAAGTGAGAGAGGGTACCCATCTAAGATTCTTAGGGACTCTTTTCAGTTCGCAGAGTCAAAGAGGAGAGAAGAGCTCCTAATACCTAGACAAAGAGATAGTGACGGGAACCTGATTCGTCTGATCTCTACCTTTGATTCTGGGAACAGGGAGGTAGTTTCCATACTCAGAAGGCACTGGGCAATTTTAACTATGGACCCTGACCTTACTCAGGTAATCAAGAACTATCCTCAGATTACCTACCGAAAAGGGAGAAGCCTGCGAGATCGGCTAGTGCATAGCCACTATGAAGGCCCCAAAAGAGAGGGTACATGGCTGGACCGTAGGCCCCTTGGGGTCTTTAAATGTGGGTCCTGCAAAGCTTGCAATTTCATCAATCCGTCTAAAATAATAATCTGCTCCGTGACCCAACGACCTTTCACCATCCGTGACTTCGCCAATTGTAAGACCAAAGGCGTGGTCTACATTTGCCAATGTAGCTGTCCACTCGACTACATTGGCAAGACTAAGAGGGAGTTACGGAGAAGGATTTGTGAGCACCTGAATGATATTAAGAAATCAAAGGATACCCCGGTGGCCCATCATTTTAATAGCTGCCATAAGGGTGACCTAAGCTCGGTCCGTTTTTCGGTCTTGGAGGTGGTCCCTTTCCCTGAGAGGGGGGGGGACTGGGATAGAAGGATTCTTCAAAAAGAGTCCTCTTGGATTTATCGCTTCCAATCCCAGTCCCCCCTCGGTCTCAATGAGAGACTCAATTTTGCATGTTTTATTTAAAATCCTTCCTGTCTTTTTAGTCCTGACTATTCTAAGTAATTTGTTCGATATCAGTGGTATGCGACCCACACAAACTGTGCCGATCAGTGCGTAAAGCACCACATTTATTTAGGGGGCTAATATAATTGACTCCCTATATCTTTAAATATGACCAGGCACCTCCAAATGATTTATTATTACGATTTTGGAGGTAGTCTAGTCCGTAATTGTTTATTATTACTTATTCTTATCACCAGTTTAGTGGTGGTTTCATGTCTTCCCCTTTATATGAGGGAGGTGGTTACTGAGGGTCAGCAGTGCCCCCCATCAAAAACATATTTTTTTTTTTTTTTTGCCACCTTTATTCCATTCTTAATTATCCTGGTGTGTGGCATGGTATGGAAAGCCTTTTTTTTGGTCCTATGCAGTGTTTAGGGAAACGAGTAAAATTGTGGACACCCTATTATAACTATCTCTTAATCCTTCCATTGCTCCATAAGTATGACATCTGCCTGTTCTCTTCCGGTGCCGGCATCGAGCCCTTTGCGGTTCACGATGCGTTCCACGGCACCGGAAGTGACCTAGGCCGGAAGTTCTGATGCGTTCCACGGTGCGTTCCGGAGACCGGAAGTGCTCGTTCCGGCGCCGGGACGCACAAAACTGACTCTATAAATAGTCGTAAAATAAGTCGGCAAGTCTCCTGGACCTCTGAGCATACCAGCGAAAGGGGGGGGCATCGTTGCTAGCATCATAGTCATGTAAGTCTTTCCCTGTATTGGGAATTTGATTCTGCAATTTTCCAGTGACAGCTGGGACCTTTGTCATTATCTTTGATTGAACTTGTCTTTACATCTTTACACACACCTCTTTAGGTATCTTGTGATGGGGTTTATCTTGCTATTTGGTAACCTATGAATTCCCACCTCCCCGTATTTTGAAGCATCTCTAGCTAAGTATTGTCTCATTTATATTATTATCTTTTGGTCTCAGGTTTTTGGTTGTATCATTCCTGGACTATGTCCATGTACCTAATTACCTCCTGATGAACCTGCTTCGTTTCAGGTGAAACGCGTCGAGGTTCATGTACTAGGATGGGCATATGAGAGGTTCATGTACTAGGATGGGCATATGAAAATCTACATTTTGTTATTTTGAGAGGATTGGGGTTTATCCTACAACCGGGACCCCCTTCACTCTCTTCCTATCGTCAATAATCCTGCTCTATACCTTGAGTGGGTAGGTGGTTATTCCATACCCTTGGAACACCTTCCACTTTCGGTACTGTGGGCTTTGTTTTAACCGTTATTGTGTATCCAATACTTTTTCCCTGGCTAGGGTTGATCTAGGGATTTGTTAGCCTTAGGTTCGGGGACAGGGAACTCCCACCATCAGGGAGCGACCCTGGGCTGAGCAGCGGATAGGGCCTTTAGGGTAAGCATTTGTCTGCCCTGCCCTATCTTCGAACCTGTTCTTATTCCTCGAACCATTTAACATTTAGACTATCTTTGCGTCACCAGTAAATGTTTGAGGGGTTGCTACTCCCCCATCAAAAGTAATTTATATATTAATTCTTTTGAATTGTAGCTTTGTTTGTTGGTATATACATACCTATACCCGCATGTTGATCAATAAAGGTAATTTTAAAAGTCACTAACTTGAAAAATGAATATACTATAAATTTATGTGATAAGGAATCTTCTAATTATCCAAGTGATAGGAATTTTTTTCTCTGTTATATATAAATGCATAGGAAAACTACTACTGAGGTTTCTAGCCATAATATATCACTTTCAATGGTGTTCAAGATGGATCTGTCTTGGCTATGTTAAAGATAATACAAATATTTTTATAGTATGGGTGTTTTCGCATGTGACGATGCCCATAATGTTATTCTTTTTTTGTTTATTTTTATTTTGGGGGAAAGTGGGGTGATTTTACTTTTTAAGTTTTTTTATATTTTCAAAACTTTTTTTACTTGCAACTTATACAGAACAATTGAAATTGCTCCATTATTCTGTATAGAAATCACTATATCACAGTTTAGTGCTGCCACCTAGTGGCCTGAACTGGGATATACTAATAATGAGCCTGGAAGCCTAGTACAGGCTGCGGCTCATTTTTAGGACAGGATGCTTTCACCGATCTCCACTGGGAGAAGGCGCATCTGAGCAGGAAGCCCGTGCTTCCGTTTTTTAACACTGTCAGATGCCGTGGTGACATTTGACAAATGCCACAAGGGGTATCACTGAGATTTATCGCCCAAGGGCCCACATGAATCTGGAGCCAGCCCTGCCTCCACTGTACAAGTACGGTGCTGGTGGACTGGACTTAAGGACCAGCGTCGTATCGTACATGTACGGCGTGCTGATTCGGCGGGTGCAGGAGCTGACAGCCAGGCCCCTGCTGCATATGCCAGCATCGGTACAAACACAGATGCCGCCTTATTAACCCCTTGTATGCCACGGTCAAAGCTGACCTCGGCCTGCTGAGGGTTTGCGGAGGGTACGGGTACCCTCTGCATCTCCATTGGGTCCCCGTGCTGCAGTGACGGGGCCCCGATGGCAGAGAAGGCAGTCTGATGCCTTCCATAGGCATCGGGGCTTGCTTTCTATGGAAGCCTGTGAGATCCAGCCAGTTAGGCTGGGTCTCACAGGCAGGCTGTCAGCATACAAGCTGACAGTCAATGCATTACAATCAGACCCCAGAAGTTTAAGTCCCAGAGTGGGACAAAAATAAAAAGTAAAAATTGGGTATTGCCTCGTTTGAAACGACCAGGTCTATAAAAATATCACATAATCCACCCCATCATCTGAACGCCATAGAAAAAATAAAATAAAATTGTTAAAACAACCTTTTTTTGTCACCTTACATCACAAAAAGTGGAAAAAAAAAGTGAAACACCAAGCGATCAAAAAGGCGTATGCCTGGCGTATGCCTGGCAGCAGCAGATCTTGTTTGCATTCAGGAGACTCATTTGTTGCAAGAGGATGCTAAGCGCATCCATCACCATTCCTTTCCTCATGTTTTGCACTCTCATTTCAGCAAGAAATCTAGGGGGGTTTTTATAGCCGTCAAGAACACGGTCGCCTTCAATATGATCTGTTCTAAGGTGGATCCTAGTGGCCGATACATCATCTTGGTATGTTCTGTTAATAATGTTACTTATACATTAGTCAACGTTTACGCACCCAACGCCCATCAAATTGCCTTTTTACGTAAATTACTAAAGAAGGTTAATGCCATGAAACAAGAGAAAACTATTGTTTGGGGTGACTTCAATATGATAATGGATCGGTCACTGGATTCTACTTGCTCTACAAGGCGGCTGGAGGGAGGGGTCGCTTCTCTCTTGCAGTCTGAGGGTCTTATTGATGTTTGGAGAGCCCAGCACAGTGCGGAGAGGGACTACACCTTCTTCTCGCCGCCCCATCTTTCATATTCCCGTATTGATATGTTTTTGATTGACCACCCTACTCTTATGCATACAAAGTCCTCGAGTGTTGGACTTATTCAGTGGTCTGACCACGCCCCAATCACATTAACCCTGGAAAATCTTTACCAGTCCTCAAGAGTTCCCATTTGGCGAAATGATGTATCTCTATACCATAATCTGGAATCTGTTGAGGAACTCTCTAAAGAATTGCAGGAGTTTTTTGCCTTTAACGAGGGTTCTGTTTCAGATAAATACACTGTGTGGCAAACCCACAAAGCATTCATAAGGGGTTCCTTGATCAGATTAAAACACAAATTGAGAAAGATTAGAGAAAAGGAATCTTCACAATCATTGAAATCTATTGCAGACCTTGAGAGTCTTAATAAAACATCACCTACAGTTCATATCTCTAACTTATTGAGGATAGAGAGGGACAAATTAAGATGCTTGCTTTCCCAAAATTACTCCAAGAACTTGCTCAGAATGAAGTTGAGATATTATGCCCAGGTAAACAGAGCAGGTAAACTTCTGGCCAACCAAATTAAAACTCACCAATCAAAAACAAAAATATCATATCTCTTGCATCCATCATCTAATGCTAGGTTGCTGGATCCTAGAGATATCGCGGAAAAGTTTCGCGCCTATTATCATGCCCTGTACAATCTCAAGGACAATATTCCTGTACCAGAGAATTACCCTAGTCTTGTGGAGGATTTTTTAGCAAAATCCAACCTACCTACAGTCCCCTCATCACAATTGCAATTGTTAAACGCCCCCCTCACTTCTGCAGAACTTCATAAGCTGATCTTGTCTCTCCCACAGGGCAAATCCCCAGGCCCAGACGGTTTGTCAAATGAGTATTATAGGCATTTTCTCCCTATTTTGTCCCCCTATATTTTAGATATTTTTAATAAAGCTCTAGATGGCACTCCCTTCCCTTCGGAAATGCTCACAGCTTTAATTGTCACTCTGCCCAAACCCGGAAAAACTCCAGATACACCTAAAAATTTTAGGCCAATCTCCTTACTCAACTCGGACATAAAAATATTCGCCAAATTGATTGCCATCAGGTTATCTCCTATACTGCCATCCCTAATCAAAGATGACCAAACAGGTTTTGTCAAAGGCCGACTATCATCAGACAATACCAGGAGATTGGTGAATTTGCTTAACTATGCTGAGCAGAAAAATCTTCCCCTACTAGCAATCTTCCCCTACTAGCAGTGAGCGTTTGACCGCTTACACTGGTCATTCGCTTTTTCGGTCCTCCAGAAGATGGGGTTTAGAGGAAATATAATGAATGCCTTTCACAGCCTTTACCGCTCTCCCATGGCCAAAGTATGGGTCAACGGGGTAGTATCAAACCCTTTCCATATCACTAATGGATCACGCCAAGGGTGCCCTTTATCACCCCTCTTATTTATCTTAGCCCTGGAACCCCTCGCTCAACACATACGAAATTCTCCCCTCATACAGGGTGTAGTAATAGGTGGACGAGATCACAGAATTTCACTTTATGCAGACGACATAATTCTTACTCTGTTGAACCCCCCCCCATCCTTGGGCCATGCTCTAGATATCATAAAACACTTTGGCTTGTTATCCTATTATAAAATCAACAATTCTAAGTCCCAAGTCCTACCGATCAATATCCCTCAAGATGAAATTGCACTATTAAAAACTATGCACCCCCTAGACTGGCAGGATTCAGAACTCCCATACTTGGGAATAAAACTCACGTTCCCTTGTTCTCTTTTATATAAACGTAATTATGAGCCCCTTCTTTCGACTATGTCCTCCGACTTTGCTCAGTTCTCCATGAGGGAGATTTCATGGGTAGGAAGGGTGGCTGCATTCCAAATGATGACGTTGCCTAAACTAATTTACATCCTCCGAGCTCTCCCAATTCAGGTCCCTCTAGTAGAAAGCACAAACCTGCTTATCCAAATACATTTGGAAAACATCCAAACCTAGGATTGCGCAGAGACAACTTTTCTTGAAGAAAGGTGCTGGGGGAATTGGACTACCCTACATTCACGACTATTATAAAGCAATAGGTCTTTCACTAGCTAGGGAATGGTGGATATTAGATTGCACTAAAGCCCGGCATCAAATTGAGTCCCACTCGATTGGGGGAGGGTCCTTGAGAGACCTTCTGATCAGAATCATATGGAATAGGAAGATTCCTGACCTCACCCTTATGACAGTGAAACATGTAGGGAACCTCTGGCTTCAAACCCACAAAACTTTCCCAGATTCTAAAGATCTCTTATTTTCCCACTCTGACACACATACTTTAGAGTCCTCTCTCCAAAACATCAACTTATCCAAGTGGCGAGAAGGTGGGATAGAGAAAGTGGCTCAGCTTGTCTTAGCTGATGGAATACTCTCCTTCGCTAATATCCAACAAAGGTTCCAACTACCGTCCGGAGAAATATTTAATTATCTCAGGATCAAACATTTCCTTGCAACTATTCTTAAGGCGTCCCCTCCTATCCATGAAGGGATCCTTCAATTATTTCAATCCCCAGGTTTATTGAAGAAAGGGGCGACTGGTCGTATTTATAATTTCTTAGGGGATAAAACCAAATTTATTAAAACTAAACCTTTTAAAAAGTGGAAACAGGAGATAGGACGCTCATTTCCAGATGACTCTTGGTCACATGCTATTGGCTTCTTAACCTCTAATTTCAAGTGTGTCACCCACTATGAGGCGGGAGTTAAGACGCTCCTAAATTGGTATTTTACACCCCAGAGATTACATATTATATACCCTTCTACCTCCCCTTTATGTTGGAGGGGATATGGATGTATGGGTTCACTGTTTCACATCCTCTGGTCATGCCCAATTATTGATACCTTCTGGAGACAAATTTTCACATTGGTCGGTGAATTAACTAACCAAGCCATATTGCCATCTCCAGAACTAGCACTCTTATTTGTAGGCATTCACCATATTCACCCTACTCTCAGACCTATAGTGGGACATACTTTCCTTAGTGCCAAATTGATTGTGACCCGTCATTGGAAGAGTCAAATTCCTCCTGAATTTTCAGAAGTGGTCAATGAGTTAAATACATCCTGCCGATATGAAAGATTATTACCACCTACAGTGATCTCCCCTGCGAAATATAAAAGTAAGTGGTCTCCCTGGACCTCTCACCCTTATTTTTCCCGATAGGTTATACTTCACCTGTATAATCTCCAGTAATGGAACCCCTGAAAGTAATATTAGCGTCCTCTTAGCCAGTCCTGCCTGCACTGAAGTCTCTTCAAGTATTAACAGATAATAGATGGGTCTCTTTATGCTCTCTTTATAATCTCTTTATGCACTTCTGTTGCTTGTCGATACAAGTTGGTCACCAATATAACAGCTCCTCACTGGATATTGTTTAATATGTTTCTACAAGAATTTTACTAAACTGGAGCCTATTACTCTATTAGGCACTTTAACATCAATTGTAATTGTTTAAACTGTATGTTCCTTTTATTGTAATTGTATTCCTCTCCTTTGCAATGGAACAGATATCAGATCCGCCCTACAATTGGCGGCTTCTATCAAAATTTATGTTCTTATTGAGTGGCTGCGCCCACCTTATTGTACTTTCTTATATACTATGCTACATTATTCTTTTATTACTGTTATTTTCTTGAAAAAAGTAATAAAAACATTTGATTCAAAAAGGCGTATGCCTCCCAAAATAGTACGAATCAAATCGTCACCTCATCCCTCAAATAATGAGCCTCTACATAAAACAATCAGGCAAAAAATTTAAAAAACTATCGCTCTCAGAATATGGAGACACTAAAATATGATTTTTTTTGTTTCAAAAATGTTATTATTGTGTAAAACTTTAAATAAAAAAAGCATACATTAGGTATTGCCACATCCATAATGACCTGCTGTATAAAAATATCACATGATCTAACTCCTCAGGTGAACACCATGAAAAAAAAAAGTGTAAAAAAAAACATTTTTTGTCACCTTACATCACAAAAAGTGTAATACCAAGTGATCAAAAAGTCATACAGACCCCAGAATAGTACCAATCTAACCGTAATCTCATCCTGAAAAAATGAGACCCTATATAAGACAGTCGCCAAAAAAAAAAACAAAACTATGGCTTTCAGAATATGGAGGCATTAAAAAAATTTTTTTTTTAATTCTTTAATAGTTAAAACTGAAACAAACAACCAAAAAAAGTTGACCTATTTGGTATTGTCATGTCCATAACAACCTGCTCTATAAAAATAGCACATGATCTAACCTGTCAGATGAACATTGTAAAAAAATAAAAATAAAAACGGTGCCAAAACAGCTATTTTTTGTTACCTTGCCTCACAAAAAGTGTAATATAGAGCAACCAAAAATCATATGCACCCTAAAATAGTACCAACAAAACTTCCACCTTATCCCGTAGTTTCCAAAATGGGGTTACTTTTTTGGAGTCTCTACTCTAGAGGTGCATCTTCAAATGTGACATGGCAACTTAAAATTATCCCAGTGAAATCTGCCCTCCAAAAACCATATGGCGTTTCTTTCCTTCTTCGCCCTGCTTTGTGGCTCGTACAGCAGTTTACGATCACAAATGGGGTGTTTCTGTAAACTACATAATCAGGGTAATAAATATTGAGTTTTGTTTGGCTGTTAACCGTTGCTTTGTTACTGGAAAAAAATGGATTAAAATGAAAAATTTCCCCAAAAAGTTCAATTCTGAAATTTCATCTACATTCTCCTTTAATTCTTGTGGAACATCTAAAGTGTTAATAAAGTTTGTAAAATAAGTTTTAAATACCTTGAGGGGTGTAGTTTCTAAAATGGGGCCATTTATGGCTGGCTTCTTTTATGTAAGCCCCATAATAGCTTTGCATCACATTTACCAACTGTTTTACGCACTTTTTTATACATTTTACGCCACGCCCAATAAGAGGGCATGGCTTCATATGACAAGGCCCAGCACCATCATGAGGTGGAAAATGCTCCAAAATTGTGGTGCATTTTTAGAGTAAAAGTACGCCAACTTAAAGATGCTGTAAATCTAGCAGATTGCGTTTGGCTACAATTGAAGTTTCAACTGGACTGTTGATTGGATTTGCAATGTTATGTTTAATTCCCTATGGCTCATTACTTGTAAGTAGAGTTGAGCGAACACCTGGATGTTTGGGTTCGAGAAGTTCGGCTGAACTTCCCGGAAATGTTCGGGTTCGGGATCCGAACCCGACCCGAACTTCGTCCCGAACCCGAACCCCATTGAAGTCAATGGGGACCCGAACTTTTCGGCACTAAAAAGGCTGTAAAACAGCCCAGGAAAGAGCTAGAGGGCTGCAAAAGGCAGCAACATGTAGGTAAATCCCCTGCAAACAAATGTGGATAGGAAAATTAATTTAAAAAAAATAAAAATAAAAAAAATTAACCAATATCAATTGGACAGCGGTCCCATAGCAGAGAATCGGGCTTCACGTCAGCAGAGAATCAGTCTCTTCATGCCATAGCAGAGAATCTGGCTTCATGTCAGCACAGAATCAGTCTTCATGTCATAGCAGAGAATCAGGCTTCACGTCACCCACCACTGGAACAGACCACTGTCACACATTTAGGCCCAGGCACCCAGGCAGAGGAGAGAGGTCCCATAACAGAGATTCAGGCTTCATGTCAGCAGAGAATCAGTCTTCATGTCATAGCAGAGAATCAGGCTTCACGTCACCCACCACTGGAACAGGCCACTGTCACACATTTAGGCCCAGGCACCCAGGCAGAGGAGAGAGGTCCCATAACAGAGATTCAGGCTTCATGTCAGCAGAGAATGAGTCTTCATGTCATAGCAGAGAATCAGGCTTCACGTCACCCACCACTGGAACAGGCCACTGTCACACATTTAGGCCCAGGCACCCAGGCAGAGGAGAGAGGTCCCATAACAGAGATTCAGGCTTCATGTCAGCAGAGAATCAGTCTTCATGTCATAGCAGAGAATCAGGCTTCACGTCACCCACCACTGGACAGGCCACTGTCACATATTTAGGCCCCGGCACCCAGACAGAGGAGAGAGGTCCCGTAACAGAGATTCAGGCTTCATGTCAGCACAGAATCAGTCTTCATGTCATAGCAGAGAATCAGCTTCACGTCACCCACCGCTGGAACAGGCCACTGTCACATATTTAGGCCCAGGCACCCAGGCAGAGGAGAGAGGTCCCGTAACAGATATTCAGGCTTCATGTCAGCACAGAATCAGTCTTCATGTCATAGCAGAGAATCAGGCTTCACGTAACCCACCACTGGAACAGGCCACTGTCACATATTTAGGCCCAGGCACCAGGCAGAGGAGAGAGGTCCCGTAACAGAGATTCAGGCTTCATGTCAGCACAGAATCAGTCTTCATGTTATAGCAGAGAATCAGGCTTCACGTCACCCACCACTGGAACAGGCCCAGCTGTCACACATTTAGGCCCCGGCACCCAGACAGAGGAGAGTTCATTCAACTTTGGGTTGCCCCGCAATATAATGGTAAAATGAAAATAAAAATAGGATTGAATGAGGAAGTGCCCTGGAGTACAATAATATATTGTTAAGGGGAGGTAGTTAATGTCTAATCTGCACAAGGAATGGACAGGTCCTTTGGGATCCATGCCTGGTTCATTTTTATGAACGTCAGCTTGTCCACATTGGCTGTAGACAGGCGGCTGCGTTTGTCTGTAATGACGCCCCCTGCCGTGCTGAATACACGTTTAGACAAAACGCTGGCCGCCGGGCAGGCCAGCACCTCCAAGGCATAAATGGTTAGCTCTGGCCACGTGGGCAATTTGGAGACCCAGAAGTTGAATGGGGCCGAACCATCAGTCAGTACGTGGAGGGGTGTGCACAGGTACTGTTCCACCATGTTAGTGAAATGTTGCCTCCTGCTAACACGTTCCGTATCAGGTGGTGGTGCAGTTAGCTGTGGCGTGGTGACAAAACTTTTCCACATCTCTGCCATGCTAACCCTGCCTCAGAGGAGCTGGCCGTGACCACAGCTGCGTTGGCGACCTCTTGCTCCTCCTCTGCTTCGCCTTGGACTTCCACTGGTTCCCCTGAGACATTGGGAATGCTCTCAGTAGCGCGTTTACCAACGTGCGCTTGTACTCGCGCATCTTCCATATCACGCTCCAGTATAGGAAAGTAAGGTGGGCGAACATTGTCTTATGTACCGGGGGGATCCAGGCAAGGTGGCAACCCAGTAGTCCGCACGCGTTAAAATGTGGGGCAACTCTGCTGTCGTTGCGCAGGCACTGCAGCATGTAGTCCGCTCATGTGTGCCAGGCTGCCCAGAGGTAAGGACAAGCTGTCCTCTGTGGGAGGCGTATCGTCATCGTCCTGTGTTTCCCCCCCAGCCACGCACCAGTGATGGGCCCGAGCTGCTTTGGGTGCCACCCCGCTGTGGAACATGCTTCATCTCATCCTCCTCCACCTCCTCCTCATCCTCGTCCTCCTCGTCCTCCAGTAGTGGGCCCTGTTGGCCACATTTGTACCCTGGCCTCTGGTGTGCAAAAAACCACCCTCTGAGTCACTTCGAAGAGACTGGCCTGAAAGTGCTAAAAATGACCCCCTCTTCCTCCTCTTCCTCCTGGGCCACCTCCTCTTCCCATCATCGCCCTAAGTGTTTTCTCAAGGAGACATAGAAGTAGTATTGTATCGCTGATAACAGCGTCATCGCCACTGTGCCATGTTGGTGGAGAGTACTCGAAACAGCGCAACAGGGCACACAGGTCTCGCATGAAGGCCCAGTCATTGGTGGTGAAGTGGTTGCTGTTCCGCAGTGCGACTGACCCGTGCGTGCTGCAGCTGAAACTCCACTATGGCCTGCTGCTGCTCGCCACAGTCTGTCCAGCATGTGCAAGGTGGGAGTTCCACCTGGTGGGTCACATCGCATATGAGGCGGTGAGCGGGAAGGCCGAGTTACGCTGTAGCGCAGACAGGCGTGAGCAGGCAGGAATGTGAACGCCGGAAGCGCGAACAGACGGCCCGCACTTTATGCAGCGAACTCTGACATGTCGGGTAGTTGCGAATGAACTCTGCACCACAAATTCAGCACATGCGCCCAGGCAAGGGATGTGCGTCAAAACCAGCTTAGTCCCCAGAGCGGCAACGAGATTTCGCCCATTATCGCACACCACCAGGCCCGGGCTTGAGGCTCACCCGGCAGCAACCACTCGTCGGTCGTTGTTCTATACCCCGCCACAACTCCTGTGCGGTGTGGGGCCTGTCCCCCAAACATATGAGTTTCGAATGGCCTGCCTGACGTTTACCCCCGGGCTGTGCTGAAGTTGGTGGTGTGAAGGTGTGTGCTGACTGGATGAGCAGGTGGAAGAAGAGGAGGAGAAAGCTGAGTAGGAGGAGGAGGAGACAGGAGGCAAAGAATTTTGCCCTGCGATCCTTGGCGCGGCGAGCTAAGGACGTGCGCCAAACAGCTCTCTCGCCTGGGGCCCAGCCGCCACTACATTTACCCAGTGGTGCAGGTTAGGGAGATATAGCGTCCCCTGGCCCGTGCTTACTGGTCCACGTATCTGTGGTTAGGTGGACCTTTGCCACAGATGGCGTTGCGCAGGTGCCCACTTGATTTTATCGGACACTTGGTTGTGCAGGGAAGCACGGCTCTCTTGGAGAAGTAGTGGCGGCTGGGAACACATATTGTGGGACAGCAAGCGACATGAGCTGTTTGAAGCTGTCTGTGTCCACCAGCCATAATGACAGCATTTCATAGGCCAGTAGCTTAGAAATGCTGGCATTCAGGGGCCAGGGATCGAGGGTGGCTAGGTGGGGAATTTACGCTTTCTCTCAAATGTTTGTGAGATGGAGAGCTGAACGCTGCCGTGTTGACATGGTTGAGATTGCTTGGTGACGCAGGGTGGTGGTGTTGGTGGTACATCCCATGTTTGCTGGGCGGCAGGTGCCAACGTCCCTCCAGAGGCGGAGGAAGAGGCCTGAAGGCGGGCGGCAGCAGCAGAAGAGGCCGAGGCGCAGCAGCAGAAGAGGGTGCAGGGGGAGCCTAGAGTGACTTCTTTGTTTTAAGGTGTTTACTCCCACTACAGTTCTGGCTTGCATGCAGGTGCCTGGTCATGCAGGTTGTGCTAAGGTTCAGAACGTTAATGCTTCGCTTCAGGCTCCTGATGGGCACAGCGTGCAAACCACTCGGGTCTTGTCGTCAGCACATTGTTTAAAGAAGTGCCATGCCAGGGAACTCCTTGAAGCTGCCCTTTGGGTGGTGCTCGGTCCCAGATGGCGGCGGGTCAGTAGCAGGCGGAGTCTCTTTCTTGGTGGCGTGAGTGTCTGATTTTGCCCACCTGCTCCCTCTTTTGCTACGCTGTTGGCTCGGTCTCACCACTGCCTCTTCCTCCCGAACTGAGAAAGTCAGTGGCACGACCTTCATTCCATGTGGGGTCTAGGACCTCATCGCCCCCCTGCATCGTCTTCCACCCAGTCCTTGATCCCTGACCTCCTGTCTCAGTCTGCACACTGCAGAAAGACGCAGCAGTTGGCACCTGTGTTTCGTCATCATCAGAGACGTGCTGAGGTGGTATTCCCATGTCCTCATCATCAAGAAACATAAGTGGTTGTGCGTTAGTGCATTCCTATCTCTTCCACCCTGGGGAAGGGCTAGGTGGATTGCCCTTGGGAAACCCTGGCAGCAGAGTCTTCAAACAGCATAAGAGACTGCTGCATAAACTTGAGGCTCAGACAGTTTCCCTGATATGCATGGGGGTGATGTGACAAGGACTGTGGGCTTGGTTTTCATGCGCCATCTGTGCGCTTTCTGCAGAAGACTGGGTGGGGAGATAATGTGAACGTGCCTGGATGCACTGTCGGCCCACCCAATTGACTAATGCCTGTACCTGCTCCAGGCCTTACCATCCTTAGAACGGCATTGGGGCCCCACCAAATATCGCTGTAAATTCTGCTGGCTACTGGGACCTGAGGTAGTTGGTTCACTAGGACGTGTGGCTGTGGCAGAAACGGCCACGTCCTCTCCCAGCACCAGAGGGTCTACTAACACCACCACGACCATGTCCACGTCCGCGTCCCTTAATAGATGTTTTCCTCATTGTTCCCGTTCACACACAATTTTGAAAATGGCAAATATGGGAATAGTTTTTCAACCCAGAACAAAAACTGTGCTTTTACCGGTCACTACAAATAACTTGACCAGCTGAAACAGTACAGATTTGGTTCGAATAGAAATGTGAGGCCTATTTTTTTTTTGCGCTGTGTGACAGGTATACGTTTAATTACAGAATTAGACTTGTATCTGCACGGTAGCGTGTGTCTTAAGTTTTTATGAATGACACTATCAGCACCTTGATTCTAAGTATTCCTTTTTGGGATAGAATTCAAGTAGGCCTCGAATATAGCCATAAACTACTTATTTTGAGAATGGCAAATTTGGGTATAGTTTTTCAACCCAGAAACAAAAACTGTGCTTTTACGGTCACTACAAATAACTTGACCAGCTAAAACAGTAGAGATTTGGTGAATAGAAATGTGAGGCCTATTTTTTTTTGCGCTGTGTGACAGGTATACGTTTAATAACAGAATTAGACTTGTATCAGCACGGTAGCGTGTGTGTTAAGTTTTTATGAATGACACTATCCAGACAACCTTGAATCTAAGATATCCTTTTTGGGATAGATTTCAAGTAGGGCCTGAATAGCATAAACTACTTATTTTGAGAATGGCAAATTTGGGTATAGTTTTTCAACCCAGAACAAAAACTTGTGCTTTATACGGTCCACTACAAATAACTTGACCAGCTAAAACAGTAGAGATTTGGTTGAATAGAAATGTGAGGCCTATTTTTTTTGCGCTGTGTGACAGGTATACGTTTAATCACAGAATTAGACTTGTATCTGCACGGTAGCGTGTGTGTTAAGTTTTTATGAATGACACTATCAGCACCTTGAATCTAAGATATCCTTTTTGGGATAGATTTCAAGTAGGCCTGATATAGCATAAACTACTTATTTTGAGAATGGCAAATTTGGGTATAGTTTTTCAACCCAGAACAAAAACTGTGATTTTACGGTCACTACAAATAACTTGACCAGCTAAAACAGTACAGATTTGGTTGAATAGAAATGTCAGGTCTATTTTTTAGGCGCTGGGTGACAGGCTCAACTTGCCCCTGATGTAGTATATGGCCAAAAAATAACCACACTATTGATGGTTAAATGCACTTGGGTGACACAGGCTAAGCCTGCACCTGATGTAGTATATGGCCAAAAATTAACCACACTGTTGATGGTTAAATGCACTTGGGTGACACAGGCTCAGCCTGCACCTGATGTAGTATATGGCCAAAAATTAACCACACTGTTGATGGTTAAATGCACTTGGGTGACACAGGCTCAGCCTGCACCTGATGTAGTATATGGCCAAAAAATAACCACACTGTTGATGGTTAAATGCACTTGGGTGACACAGGCTCAGCCTGCACCTGATGTAGTATATGGCCAAAAAATAACCAGACTGTTGATGGTTAAATGCACTTCGGTGACACAGGCTCAGCCTGCAGCTGATGTAGGATATAGCAAAAAATAACCACACTATTGATGGTTAAAAGCACTTGGTGGTAGCTTGTGCTGGCGCACCACAAGCCACAAAATGGCCGCCGATCACCCCAGAAAAAAGTGATATAAAAACGCTCTGGGCAGCCTAAAAAAAGTGAGCAATTCGATATTAGCACTTCAATGATCCACAGCTGGAGATCGATCACAGAATGAAGTCTTTTGGAGGAGTTAATCTGCCTAATCTCGCACTAACATCGCAGCAGCAACCTCTCCCTATGCTTGAATCAGCAGAGTGACGTGCAGCGCTACGTGACCCAAGCTTATATAGAGGCTGGGTCACATGCTGCACTGGCCAATCACAGCCATGCCAATAGTAGGCAAGGCTGTGATGGCCTCTTGGGGCAAGTAGTATGACGCTTGTTGATTGGCTGCATTGCAGCCTTTCAAAAAGCGCCAAGAAAGCGCCGAACACCGAACCCGGACTTTTACGAAAATGTTCGGGTTCGGGTCCGTGTCATGGACACCCCAAAATTCGGTACGAACCCGAACTATACAGTTCGGGTTCGCTCATCCCTACTTGTAAGCCAAAAAGTAATCAGTAACCTGCTGAGCATTCGTCTGGTTGTGCGGTACAATGGCTACAATGTATGTCTCAACTGGACTGTTGATTTAATTACTTCTTAGGCTGAGGGAAGGGGATGTGTGGGCTGTAACCAGTCTGTAATTGAAGAATGGACAATTTTCTGTTGGTGTCTCCCTTACATGGGAGAGTGGCATAAAAGTAGGGTATGTGGCATTAAACAGTGTCCTGCTCCTGATACTGTGTGTCGTCCAGTTATTGGGAAGAGTGATGGGATATTCGTGGATGGTTTTATTTATTACTGATGCTGTGCTTCCTGTGCTAATAACCTGATACTGAAGTAACCCTTGGAATACCGTCAGAGAAAGCCTATGTCGCACTAGCGCTCCACTACATTTGGTGGCAGCAGTGGGATCCAGAACTCACAAGGGAACAAGTAACAGGGAAGGCAGCAGTACCAATGGATTGTGGATGGAGATAGACTATTCTTAATGGTCCACATTAAAGGATCTCCTGGAACCATTGGGTTTTCCGGCCAGCAACAAGAAAAAGGCTGTTCTTGTTACAGAAGTTAGGGCGGAATACCGAATGGAGGGCGGTTCGATTCCTGAACGGAGCGGTTTGGCTTACGAAGAGGAACAGTCTGAGTTCGAAAGGGAGCTACAATTCAGGCTGTCGTTTTTATGGCGAAAACCCACCAATGGATTTAATCTCCTGAACCATGACAGAAGTTCAGGAGTTTGTACTGAGACAGAGGAACAAGCAAACACCAGAAAGAGGCCAAACAGTGACAATGATACAGGAGGGTAAGCCTAACATACCTTACCAGGCTTTTAAAACATATGTAGAGGCAGAGGAAGATATAGATTAATTCCTCCAGGATTTTGAGAAACTGTGTGCCCTACATAAAATAAATACGGAAGATTGGTCCCCATCCTAGCAGGTCATATGTAAGGGAGAGCAGCGGAGGCGTACTGCACAGTCCCCGACGAGGAAATCCGGAACTACAGCTGGGTAAAGGAAGTAATACTTTCCCTGTATTCCATAACACCAGAGGTGTACCGAAGGGGGTTCAGAGAGCTTAAAAAGACCGAAAAGGACTCTCACACTGAATGGGCCTGCCAACTACACCGAGCGGCCCTGGGATAGGTACAAGCCCACAAAGCGCGGTCCATGGAGGACCTACTACAGATACTGCTGGAACAATTCTATGATGAGCTAGCAACAGATATCCAAGAGTGGGTAAGGGACCGCAACCCTACGTCCCTCCCCGAAGCGGCCAGGAAAGAAGACGAATATATGGATGCCCGTAGGCAACGTAAATCTGTACCAGCTAGGACAGTAGTAAGACCCATCATGGGGACTACCTACCCCACCGGCCCAGCAGCACCACCACGGCAGCATCCACCCTTAGCTACCCCACAACAGCAGTTCTGGCAACTCCGAGACCGACCACCATGGATCCGGCCAGGCCCACCACCACCACCACCTCGAGCAGCAGCACACTATTACCAGACTGAGACACCAGCCCCAACTGTAGAACAGTGGGAAGTGTTACATGAAGCCAATCCACTCCAGGCAGAGGCAGATAATCGCCAACACCATCGGCAGACTGTCTATTTGGAGGGAAAAGCAGTACAAGGGCTCCGCGACTCGGGAGCCACCATAACACTGGTGAAGAGCCACCTAGTGCCCAACCACGCCAGAACCAACAAAACCGTGGCCGTAAGGGTAGCCAGGGGAACAGTATACCAGCTACCCACAGCAAGGGTACATTTGCATTGTGGAGCGGGGTCTGGAAATGTGGAAGTGGGGTTAATGCCGCAAATACCAGCAGAGTTTTTGTTGGGGAACGATCTGGGGAAGATCACCTCCGCTTTTGAGCCCCAGACCATCGCCATTGGAGAAGCACACCCAGTTGTCACCCGGCAATAGGCCTGCACCCAGGACCACAAGAGATCCTTCCCCTTAATTAGAGTGCGTCCCCTGGGCTCCCCCTGGTGAATTTGAGGCAGAGGTGATCACTGACCCCACATTACAAGTATATAGATATAAGGTCACCTCTGACCAACCCCGGGGCGGATGGGGAGAGATTTGTATGGGACAAGAAATTGTTATGCAGGGAGTCTGAGAAAAAAGTATGCTGGTGGTACCGCAGCAGTACCAATCAGAGTTGCTCCGGATAGCACATGATATTCCGCTATCTGGACATTTAGGGGTCAGTCGCACCCGGTATCGATTGACCCAGAGTTTATTCTGACCAGGAATCAGTCAAGAAATCAGGAAGTACTGCAATACCTGTGACACATGCCAGAAAGCCAAGTTACACCCCTTACCCATAGTTGAGGAACCGTTCAGCCGAGTAGCGGTGGATATAGTGGGTCCCTTAACCAAGCCTAGCCCCTCTGGCAAGAGATTTATCTTGACAGTGGTGGACTATGCTACCAGATATCCAGAGGCGGTGGCTCTAACTAATATCCATGCTGAAACGGTAGCAGTGGCTCTCATGCAGATTTTCTCCAGGATGGGGTTAACCAAAGAGATAATCTCAGATCGGGGTACTCAGTTCACGCGGAAGAAGTGACCCAGCACCTCTGGAAATTCTGTATCATTAAGCCAATAGTTAGTGCCCCCTACCATCCCCAGACCAATGGCCTATTGCGAAAGATTTAACGGAAACGCTGAAACAGATGCTCTGAACCTTTCACCGAGACCCACCGGGACTGGGAGAGATTCCTGCCCATCTCCTCTTTGCATACCGAGAGGTGCCGTAGGAATCCACAGGGTTCGCCCCGTATTGATTTGTTATTTGGGAGGCGGGTGGCGAGGTCCCCTAGATCTTATCAAGGAACATTGAGAGGGAGGCCATAGCACAGACGGTACCCATCATACCATATGTGCTAGAGTTCTGGGACCGAATGGAGGAATTAACCAGGTCGGTACGGGAGAAAGCCTTAGGCGGCCCAGACTCGTCAGTGCACATGGTATGATCGGGGAGCCAGGGACTGTACCTTTAAGGTCGGGCAGAGAGTTTTAGTCTTAAAAACCGGTCCGACATGATAGGCTACAGGCTGCCTGCAAGGCCCTTATAAAGTGATTGGAACAGAGATGTGACACTACCTAATAATCGGCCCTGTGCAGGGTCAGGGGGGCGACGCATGCTCCATGTGAACATGATGAAGCCCTACCAGAAGCGCTCTGAGGAGGTGACTGCTATATGCGCACCCACATCTTAGGAGCTTGACAACCTTCCCCTTCCAGACCTCCTGGGTGACAGAAGTTTGGTCTAGTGACATAGTGGAGGTCAAACTAGGAGATCGGTTGAGCCACAGAAGCATATTTGAGGTACACCACTGTTAAGAGAGAAGCAAGCCACCTTCTCTAATTCACCTGGCTACACTCCTCTGGCCACTCACCGAGTAGAGACACAGGTCAACCCGCACCATGCGGCAGACCCCCTACCGCATCCTTGAGGCGGTACGGAAGAACATGTGTATAGAGATTAACTAGATGCTCCAACTGGGGGTGATTGAGCCGTCGAACAGCCCCTGGCCTCCCCAGTAGTCCTCGTACTCGCTTCTGCATGGACTACCGGAGGTTAAACGAAAAGACAGTCTCCGACGCCTACCCTATACCTCACTACCATTAATCTCTGTAAGGGGTATTGGGCAGATCCCCTTTGCCCCCGGATGCCATCTCTAAGTCCGCCTTTGTCACCCCCATTCGGTATATACCAATGCCCTTTGAAATGAAAAACACCCCCGGCTACCTTCCAAAGGATGGTGGACCGGCTCTAGATGGGTTCCAGAGCTACACCTGCACTACTTAGATGACATCGCCATCTTTAGCAATACCTGGGCAGGAGCACCTGGCCCATATAGGAGCGGTTCTAGACGAGGATTAGGGAAGCAGGCTTAACGCTGAAGCCTGGCAAATGCAACATAAGAATGGCCGAGGTCCAGTACCTCGGGGCATCGAGTAGGCTGTGGGAAGCATAAGCCTGAGGCCTGCTAAAAATAGATGCTGTAGCCCAGTGGCCAACACCCCAGAACAAGACACAGGTTTTAGCTTTTCTAGGGGACAGCCGGGTATTATAGAAAGTTTGTTCCAAACTATAGCGCCCCGGTCAAACCGCTTACAGATCTCACCTGGAAAAACTTTCCTGCCAAGTAACCTGGACCCCGGAGTGTGAGTGGACATTCCAACAAAAATGCACTTATAAATGCCCCTGTCTTGGCAGGCTCCCGATCAACCAAATCTTCTCTTGTTCACACAGACACTTCTATGTTTGGATTGGTGGCAGTACCTGAGGCCAAGTCGGGGCCAATGGCGGAGAACATCCGTGGCTTATATAAGTCAGAAGCTGTTACCTAGAGAAGAAGCTACATCGCCATCGAGAAGAGTGGCCTGGCTGGGGTGTGGGCCCTGAAAAAGTTAACAACCCTCCTTGTATGGACAGCCCTTTTCTTTGTTCACGGAATCACAACCCGCCTGGTCTGGCTAAACCCGGGTGGCTGGGGATTAATGCCCAGCTGCTGCGCTGGAGTTTGGGGAAAACAAAACGGAAACGCTGACGGGTTGTCTAGACAAACTGACTTTGAAAAATGATCCGTGAGCAACCCCGGACATCCCAAGCCGATCCATGATGGATCAGACTGTGTATGCGGCTTGTGGGCAAGAGGGAGCAGTGTAGCGGACTTGCGTTTGGGGGCTACAATGTAAGTACTCAACTGGACTGTTGACTGAATTGCTTCTCAGGCTGAGGGGAGGGGATGTGTGGGCTGTAACCAGTCTGTGATTGAAGAATGGATAATTTTCTGTGGGTGTCTCCCTTGCATGGGAGAGTAGCATAAAAGTAGGGTATGTGCAGTGGCGACTCTAGGAACAATATATAGGGGGGGCACAAAGATACCACAGTCAAAAATGGGGGGGCAAAAACAAAATAAGTATATATAAATAAGATTACAAAATACGAGAGAATTGCGGTATGCAGGGATACATTTATAATAAAACAATTTACTTACAAAAGAAGCTATTCAGTCATCTGCTGTGCTGTCCTCTGCTTGCTTCCGCGGATTCTTTCCCCTTCTTTCTGTCTCTCGTCAGTGCGCAGTTATGGTGGATCTGTGGAAGACACACTGTTATGGGGGCATCTGTGGATGACACTGTTATTATGCCTCTCATTAGCCCTCATTATGTCTCTCATCACTCCCATGTCAGCCCCCATGCCTCTCATTAGCCACCATATCAGCCCTTATGCCTCATTAGCCCCCATTATAAGCCCTTATGCTTCATTAGCCCCCATTATTCCTCTTATTAGCCCCAATTATGCCTCTTCTTACCCCCATATCAGCCCCCATGCCTCTCATTAGCCCCCATATCAGCCCTTATGCCTCATTAGCCCCCATTATAAGCCATTATACCTCATTAGCCCACATTATGCCTCTTATTAGCCCCATATGCCTCATTAGCCCCCATATGCCTAATTAGCTCCCATATGTCTCATTAGCCTCCATTATAAGCCATTATGCCTCATTAGCCCACATTATAAGCCCTTATGCTTCATTAGCCCCCATTATTCCTCTTATTAGCCCCCATTATGCCTCTTCTCACCCCCATATCAGCCCCCATGCCTCTTATTAGCCCCCATATTAGCCCTTATGCCTCATTAGCCCCCATTATAAGCCATTATACCTCATTAGCCCACATTATGCCTCTTATTAGCCCCCATATGCCTCATTAGCCCCCATATGCCTCTAATAGTCTAATTAGCCCCCATTGTGTCTCTAATTAGCCCCCATGATGCCTCTCATTAGCCCCCATTATGCCTCATTAGCCCCCATTATGCCTCATTAGCCCTCATATGCCTCATTAGCCCCCATATGCCTCATTAGCCCCATATGCCTCTAATTAGCCCCATATGCCTCTAATTAGCCCCCATATGCCTCTAATTAGCCCCCACATGCCTCTAATAAGCCCCCATTATGCCTCTCATGATTAGCCTCTATTATGCCCCCAGCAGCCACATTTTTTATAAAATAAAAAACCACTTACCTCTCCTGCTTCTGGACGCCGCCTGCAATTTTCTCTCTCCTCAGTCGACTGTGCTCTGAACTGGCACGCACAGCGTGAGGTCACAGAGCTTACCCACAAATGACCCCATTTCGGAAAGTAGACACCCTAAGGTATTCGCTAATGGGCATAGTGAGTTCATAGAAGTTTTTATTTTTTGTCACAAGTTAGCGGAAAATTATGATTTATTTATTTATTTATTTTTTCTTACAAAGTCTCATATTCCACTAACTTGTGACAAAAAATAAAAACTTCCATGAACTCACTATGCCTATCACGAAATACCTTGGGGTGTCTTCTTTCCAAAATGGGGTCACTTGTGGGGTAGTTATACTGCCCTGGCATTTTAGGGGCCCAAATGCGTTCAAAGTAGTTTGAAATCAAAATCTGTAAAAAATGGCCGGTGAAATCCGAAAGGTGCTCTTTGGAATGTGGGCCCATTTGCCCACCTAGGCTACAAAAAAGTGTCACACATGTGGTATTGCCGTACTCAGGAGAAGTTGGGCAATGTTTTTTGGGGTGTCATTTTACATATACCCATGCTGGGTGAGAGAAATATCTTGGCAAAAGACAACTTTTCCCATTTTTTTATACAAAGTTGGCATTTGACCAAGATATTTATCTCACCCAGCATGGGTATATGTAAAATGACACCCCAAAACACATTGCCCAACTTCTCCTGAATACGGCAATACCACATGTGTGACACTTTTTTGCAGCCTAGGTGGGCAAAGGGGCCCACATTCCAAAGAGCACCTTTAGGATTTCACAGGTCATTTTTTACACATTTTGATTTCAAACTACTTACCAAACATTAGGGCCCCTAGAATGCCAGGGCAGTATAACTACCCCACAAGTGACCCCATTTTGGAAAGAAGACACCCCAAGGTATTCCGTGAGGGGCATGGCGAGTTCCTAGAATTTTTAATTTTTTGTCACAAGTTAGCGGAAAATGATGATTTTTTTTTCTTACAAAGTCTCATATTCCACTAACTTGTGACAAAAAAATCAAAACTTCCATGAACTCACTATGCCCATCACGAAATACCTGGGGGTGTCTTCTTTCCAAAATGGGGTCACTTGTGGGGAAGTTATACTGCCCTGGCATTTTAGGGGCCCGAATGCGTGAGAAGTGGTTTGAAATCAAAATCTGTAAAAAATGTCCGGTGAAATCCGAAAGGTGCTCTTTGGAATGTGGGCCCCTTTGCCAACCTAGGCTGCAAAAAAGTGTCACACATCTGGTATTGCCGTACTCAGGAGAAGTTGGGCAATGTGTTTTGGGGTGTCATTTTACAACTCGCCATGCCCCTCACGGAATACCTTGGGGTGTCTTCTTTCCAAAATGGGGTCACTTGTGGGGTAGTTATACTGCCCTGGCATTTTAGAGGCCCTAATGTGTGGCAAGTAGGTAAATGACCTGTGAAATCCTAAAGGTGCTCTTTGGAATGTGGGCCCCTTTGCCCACCTAGGCTGCAAAAAAGTGTCACACATGTGGTATCACCGTATTCAGGAGAAGTTGGGCAATGTGTTTTGGGGTGTCATTTTTACATATACTCATGCTGGGTGAGAGAAATATATCGGCAAAAGACAACTTTTCCCATTTTTAATACAAAGTTGGCATTTGACCAAGATATTTATCTCACTCAGCATGGGTATATGTAAAATGACACCCCAAAACACATTGCCCAACTTCTCCTGAGTACGGCAATACCAGATGTGTGACACTTTTTTGCAGCCTAGATGCGCAAAGGGGCCCACATTCCTTTTATGAGGGCATTTTTAGACATTTGGATCCCAGACTTCTTCTCACGCTTTAGGGCCCCTAAAATGCCAGGGCAGTATAAATACCCCACATGTGACCCCATTTTGGAAAGAAGACACCCCAAGGTATTCAATGAGGGGCATGGCGATTTCATAGAAATTTTTTTTTTTTTTGGCACAAGTTAGCGGAAAATTATTTATTTATTTTTTCTCACAAAGTCTCCCTTTCCGCTAACTTGGGACAAAAATTTAAATCTTTCATGGACTCAATATGCCCCTCACGGAATACCTTGGGGTGTCTTCTTTCCGAAATGGGGTCACATGTGGGGTATTTATACTGCCCTGGCATTCTAGGGGCCCTAAAGCGTGAGAAGTCTGGAATATAAATGTCTAAAAATTTTTACGCATTTGGATTCCGTGAGGGGTATGGTGAGTTCATGTGAGATTTTATTTTTTGACACAAGTTAGTGGAATATGAGACTTTGTAAGAAAAAAATATATATATTCCGCTAACTTGGGCCCAAAAAATTTCTGAATGGAGCCTTACAGGGGGGTGATCAATGACAGGGGGGTGATCAATGACAGGGGGGTGATCAGGGAGTCTATATGGGGTGATCACCCCCCTATAAGGCTCCATTTAGATGTCCGTATGTGTTTTGCGGATCCGATCCATGTATCCGTGGATCCGTAAAAAACATACGGACATCTGAATGGAGCCTTATAGGGGGGTGATCAATGACAGGGGGGTGATCAATGACAGGGGGGTGATCAGGGAGTCTATATGGGGTGATCACCCCACTGTGATTGATCACTTCCCTATAAGGCTCCATTCAGATGTCCGTATGTGTTTTGCGGATCCGATCCATGTATCCGTGGATCCGTAAAAATCATACGGACGTCTGAATGGAGCCTTACAGAGGGGTGATCAATGACAGGGGGGTGATCAATGACAGGGGGTGATCAGGGAGTGTATATTAGGTGATCACCCCCCTGTCATTGATCACCCCCCTGTAAGGCTCCATTCAGACGTCCGTATGTGTTTTGCGGATCCAATCCATGTATCCGTGGATCCGTAAAAATCATATGGCCGTCTGGAGCCTTACAGGGGGGTGATCAATGACAGGGGGGTGATAAATGACGGGGGGGTGATCAGGGAGTCTATATGGGGTGATCACCCCCCTGACATTGATCACCCCCCTGTAAGGCTCCATTCAGACGTCCGTATGTGTTTTGTGGATCCGATCCATGTATCCATGGATCCGTAAAAATCATACGGACGTCTGAATGGAGCCTTACAGGGGGGTGATCAATGACAGGGGGGTGATCAATGACAGGGGGGTGATCAGGGAGTCTATATGGGGTGATCAGTGGTTCATAAGGGGTTAATAAGTGACAGGGGGGGGTGTAGTGTAGTGTAGTGTAGTGGTGTTTGGTGCTACTTTACTGAGCTGCCTGTGTCCTCTGGTGGTCGATCCAAGCAAAAGGGACCACCAGAGGACCAGGTAGCAGGTATATTAGACGCTGTTATCAAAACAGCGTCTAATATACCTGTTAGGGGTTAAAAAAATCGCATCTCCAGCCTGCCAGCGAACGATCGCAGCTGGAAGGCTGGAGATCCACTCGCTTACCTTCCGATCCTGTGAACGCGCGCGCCTGTGTGCGCGCGTTCACAGGAAATCTCGGCTATCGCGAGAGGACGCGTATATGCGTCCACCCAGAAGAGCAGGGGCGCCGCCAGGACGCAATCCTGCGTACGGCGGTCCTGAGCAGGTTAAGGCAGTCGTCCCTAGGTGAGTATTGGGCTTACCCCAACTTATGTGTTGACAGCACAGACTGCAGATGGCAACACTATTATCAGCAGCCGACATGTTAAAAAAAGCCCACACTACAGAGTCATGTGCCGGCGTCCTGGGAGCGCAAGATGTGACCATGCATGGTGGATGGCTTGCTCCAGATACATTTGCAGTCTGCTTTTTGCCTCCTGTGCACTGCGAGTTCTGCCTGCTTCTCCTCCTCCTCCTCCTCCCTGTCTGCTGCTCTGTCTCTCCCTCTGGACTCCCCGCCTCTTCCTCTCTTGTGGGCAACCACGTGACGTCCATCGATACGTCATCATCGTTACCTTCACCACCACTGACATTAGAGATCTCGGAGTAGGCAGCAACAGCGGAGACCACCCTCCTTGGGCTGATGTGGGTACTGTCGTTAGACCGCTGGGTGGCGGCCGTTCCTCATCCGATGACAAGAATGGCTGCGCATCAGTAAGGTCTGGGAATGGATGGGAAAATAATTCCTCTGACTCGAGTGGAGGGGCTATGGTGGTGGTGTCTTTGGGGGTGCACACAGAAGAGAGTGAGGAGGGTGCAGATACAGAGGATGAGGAGGGTGCAGAAGCGAAAGGCTGAGTGAGCCACTCAACCAACTCTGGTGCGCTCTTTGAAGTTATCGCACGTGCCTTCTCCAACTTCCCACTTAGGCTCCGGGCTGGTGCACCTGCCCGACCCCTACCATGCCTTTGGAACGGTCTGCCTCTTCCTCTGCCTGTCATTTTCTAAATGACCCTCTGCCTAAGTCCGTAGAGAAGAGCAGTATTTGTGGAAGCTGGTATATCACAGCCTTCAATCAGTATTTGGTAGAAAAACGTTTATAGCAATAGCACCCCTCAATCAGTATTTTGTGGAAGAAGGTATATGGCACCCCTCAATCAGTATTTGGCGGAAACAGGTATATGGCAGCCCTCAATCAGTATTTGGTGGAAAAAGGTATATAGCAATAGCACCCCTCAATCAGTATTTAGTGGAAAAAGGTATATGGCACCCCTCAATCAGTATTTGTCAGAAACAGGTATATAGCACCCCTCAATCAGTATTTGGCAGAAACAGGTTGTCATGACCCGGGTTGTATTCGAACCGGGATCTTCCTGGTCTCTTAAACCATAGCCTTACCTGTTGTGCTACAGAAGAGATCTAGACTTTGGGAATGTCCTTACTGTGTTCAACACTACATCATACTCTCTAGCTCCACCTGCTGCCAGCTGTGGACAATTCTCAATCTGGACAGCCTTTAAATAGGAAGTGAGGACATCACTCAGTGCCCGTTTATTTGGATTTCTTCCCTGGGTGTTTTGACTTCAGTGATCTTCCTTGTATTGAACTCCTGCCTGATATCCCGACTATTCTACAGCCTGCTGATTTTGTACCTTGCCGCCAGATCGTGAATGACCTTAGCCTGCCTGACTCTTCTCCGGATTTTGATTGTGAACTATTTGCCTGACGACGCTTTGGCTGGATCTCAAGCACACTACTTCCACTTCGGACACTACCTTTTGCAGGTACCTTACATAATAAACGGGCCACAATGGCAGTGGACCCTGCTGAGATTGTTAAGGCGATTACACGTCAGGGACAATTGATCGGAGCTCATGAACAGCATCTTTCTTCCCTGGACGCCAAGTTAGATGAACTTTGCACCATGCTCAAATCTTGTTTGCCTGGTTCCTCTGCAACGGTTCAGACTCCGGATCCTACTCCTGCTACGGTCCAACCCGCCTCTTCTGTACCACCAAAACTTCCCTTGCCTGACAAGTTTGGTGGTGATACTGAGGACTGCAGAGGCTTTTTAAATGTTTGCCGTTTGCATTTCCGCAACAACCCTGCGACTTTTAGCACTTCGTCTGCCAAAGTGACTTTTGTAATTTCCTTGTTAAAGGGGAAGGCCCTGGCCTGGGTCTCTCCTTATTTGGAACGCAACGATCCTGTACTCCAAGATGCTGAAAAATTTCTGGCCTCTCTCCAGATTGTATTTGACAAGCCAGGTAGAGTTTCTGCAGCTGAGTACTCCCTCTTGGACATACAACAAGACACCAGATCTGTGGCACAGTATGCTATTGAGTTCCGTACCCTTGCTGCTGAAACAAATTGGGACTCAAGGGCATTACGTGCAGCCTTCCGAAAGGGTCTTACGGATCGCATCAAGGACGAATTAGTCTATAAAGATCTCCCAGAAGACCTTGAGAAATTCATAGAGCTGTGTGTTCGTCTGGATGTCCGGTACCATGAAAGGTGCCAAGAGAGACTTAGAACCCGCAAGTTTCCTAGGCCAGTTTACCGTTTGGCCCCTAACTTCCAAGCACCACCTCAGCCAGAACCTGAAACCTCTGCTGAACCCCAGACACCTGTGGAACCCATGGAGGTGAGCCGTCTCCACCTAACTGAGTCAGAGAAACAAAGGAGGCGTTCATTGGGCCTATGCCTGTACTGCGGACTTAAAGGACATTTAGTATCTGTCTGCCCCTCCCGTCCAGTAAAAGGCAGGGTCTAACCAGTGTTGGAGGAGCTGGCTTAGACCTTACAGGTAGATCCTCCAAGACCAAGATTACTGTTCCGACTACTATCCATTTATCTTCTAAGCTTGTTTTCTGTGAGGCTTTTGTGGATTCCGGAGCTGCGGGTATATTCTTGGACTACACTTTTGCAAGAAAGAACAACATCCTGTTTGTTCCTAAGTCTAGACCCCTGAACATTACCACCCTGAATGGACAGCCCTTGGGAGATGGTATTGTGAAATTCGAGACTACGACAATCACCCTGCAGGTAGGCCTCCTCCACAAAGAGGAAGTTGTCTTGTCTCTTATTGATTCTCCGCTTCTGCCTATCATCCTTGGTTACCCATGGTTACAACTTCACAACCCCTCTTTTGATTGGGAAAATGGAGAACTAACCTCCTGGGGATCGTCCTGTCGCCTTCGCTGTTTGTCTCAACCCAAAAGACTTTCTGCTTGCATGTTGGCTCCTGTGACTATCCCACCTACCTTGCCTCGTGAATACCATGACTTTGCAGACGTATTTTGCAAACAAAAGGCAGAGGTGTTACCCCCACATCGTCCTTTTGACTGTACAATTAAATTGATTCCCGGAGCACCTCTTCCCAAAGGAAAGACCTACCCCCTGTCTCTGCCCGAACAAAACTCTATGGAGGAATACGTAAGAGACAACTTGGAAAGAGGTTTTATCCGACCCTCTTCTTCTCCAGTAGGGGCAGGTTTCTTCTTCGTTGAAAAGAAAGATGGGGGCCTTCGACCATGCATAGACTATCGGGGGTTAAATCAAATCACCGTAAAGGACTCCTACCCTTTGCCACTCATTCTTGAACTATTTGATCTACTTAAGGGGGCTGTTATATTCTCCAAGCTAGACCTACGAGGGGCTTATAACCTGATTCGAATTAATGAGGGGGACGAGTGGAAGACAGCATTCAACACTCGTAATGGACACTTTGAATATTTGGTCATGCCATTTGGCTTGTGTAACGCACCTGCTGTCTTTCAACGTTTCATGAATGAAATTTTTCATGATTTCAGCAACCGTTTTGTGATCATCTACTTGGACGACATTTTAATCTTTTCCAAGACTCTTCCAGAGCACATCTCGCATGTGAAACAGGTATTACAACGGCTTAGAGAAAACCATCTTTATGCAAAGATCGAGAAATGCAGTTTCCATCAAAGCTGTATTCCTTTCCTTGGGTACATCATAAGTGCTGACGGTTTCCAAATGGACCCTCAAAAACTTTCCGCTGTCTTGCAATGGCCCCAACCGACCACTTTAAGAGGACTCCAAAGCTTTTTAGGATTTGCAAATTACTACAGACGCTTCATTAAGAGTTTTGCCTCCATTGCGGCACCCCTTACTGCCATGACTAAGAAGGGTACAAATTGCAAGGCGTGGTCTTCAGAAGCAAAATCAGCTTTCCAGCGATTAAAGGACATGTTCAGTAAAGCTCCAATTCTTCAGCATCCAAATCCTGACCTCCAGTACATTGTTGAGGTTGATGCCTCTGAGGTTGGAGCAGGTGCCGTACTCTCCCAGAGACAGCCAAAGTCTGGTAGAATCCATCCAGTAGCTTTTTTCTCTAGAAAGTTTTCTCCGGCAGAGATGAATTATGATGTTGGGAATCGAGAACTACTGGCCATCAAATTGGCATTGTCTGAATGGTGACATCTTCTGGAAGGGGCTTCCAAACCTTTTACTATCCTCACTGACCATAAAAACCTACTGTATCTTCAGACTGCTAGACGTCTGAACTCACGTCAGGCTCGATGGGCTCTGTTTTTCTCCCATTTTAATTTTGTCCTTTCTTACGTTCCAGGGCATAGAAACAAAAAAGCCGATGCTCTTTCCAGACAGTTCGCTTCCTCTGAAGAAGATCAACCAGCCGAACAGTATATAATCCCACCTCACAAAATTGTCGCACAGATCTCTACGGCCCTTTCCCAACAGCTACAAGAAACCCAGAATCGTGTTCCCCAGGGCTTGAAGATACCACCAGGTCGCCTGTACGTAGCCCCTAGTCTCAGAAAACCTATACTCATCTGGGCACATAATGGCACGTTATCCGGTCATCCTGGTGTCACCATCACTCTTAAGACCTTGCAGCGTCATGTCTGGTGGCCTCGTATGAAAAAGGATGTTACTGACTATGTGGCTGCCTGCCCAACTTGTGCTGCTAATAAAGTACCCCGCACATTACCTGCTGGACTGTTACATCCACTTCCGGCACCTCGCCAGCCTTGGACCCATTTGACCATGGACTTCATTGTAGACTTACCCAAGTCCGAGGGCATGACTGCTATATGGGTCACAGTGGATCGCTTTTCCAAAATGTCTCATTTTGTGCCGATTCCGGGATTACCTACAGCGAAAGCACTGTCCACTCTTTTCCTTTCCCATATTGTAAGACATCATGGCATACCTACCAATGTCATCTCAGACCGCGGATCCCAGTTCGTTTCCCGATTCTGGAGAGCGTTCTGCAAGAAACTGGGAGTAACGCTCTCACTCTCTACCTCACATCACCCTCAAACTGATGGTCAAACCGAACGCATGAACCAGACCCTAGAAACCTACCTTCGACATTATGTCAATGCCTTACACTCCAACTGGTCTGAGTATTTGCCTTTAGCTGAGTTCGCCCTAAATTCCCGTTGGCACAGTGCTCTTCATACCACACCATTCTACGCAGCCCTAGGCTATCACCCTCAGACTTTTCCCCTACTTCAGCCTTCTTCTGGTGTACCAGCAGCAGATCAGCGGGTGAAAAATATTCTACTACATTGGAAGAAGACTCGTTTATTACTACGGAAATCAGCAGGCAAGTACAGGCTTTTTTCCAACAGACGAAGACGCCATATACCTCCATATGTGGTGGGGGACAGAGTTTGGCTATCAACCAAGTATGTGAGACTGAAACAACCTTCTACCAAATTAGGCCCTCGATTCATTGGTCCTTACAGGATCATTGCTCGAGTTGGACCAGTTTCCTATCGCTTAAGATTACCTTCTTCTCTCCGGATACATCCCGTGTTCCACGTTTCACTCCTCAAAAAAGCTATTTTCAACCGCTACTCCAGATCACAACAGCTACCTCCTCCTGTTCTTGTTGATGGACAAAATGAGTTTGAAGTCTCCAAGATTCTTGATTCCAGAAGACAGGGCCATGGCCTTCGGTATCTGGTTCATTGGAAGGGGTATCCTGTCACAGACCGCTCCTGGGTTCCAGCCAAAGATCTGCATGCCCCTTCTCTTATACGAGACTTCCATACCTCGTTTCCCACTAAGCCCAGCGGAGGGGTCCATTGGGGAGGGGGCCCTGTCATGACCCGGGTTGTATTCGAACCGGGATCTTCCTGGTCTCTTAAACCATAGCCTTACCTGTTGTGCTACAGAAGAGATCTAGACTTTGGGAATGTCCTTACTGTGTTCAACACTACATCATACTCTCTAGCTCCACCTGCTGCCAGCTGTGGACAATTCTCAATCTGGACAGCCTTTAAATAGGAAGTGAGGACATCACTCAGTGCCCGTTTATTTGGATTTCTTCCCTGGGTGTTTTGACTTCAGTGATCTTCCTTGTATTGAACTCCTGCCTGATATCCCGACTATTCTACAGCCTGCTGATTTTGTACCTTGCCGCCAGATCGTGAATGACCTTAGCCTGCCTGACTCTTCTCCGGATTTTGATTGTGAACTATTTGCCTGACGACGCTTTGCCTGGATCTCAAGCACACTACTTCCACTTCGGACACTACCTTTTGCAGGTACCTTACACAGGTATATGGCACCCCTCAATCAGTATTTTGTGGAAGCAGGTGTATTGCAGCCCTCAATCAGTATTTGGTGGAAGAAGGTATATAGCAATAGCACCCCTCGTTCAGTATTTAGTGCAAGAAGGTATATGGCACCCCTCAATCTGTATTTGGCGGAAACAGGTATATAGAACCCCTCAATCAGTATTTGGCGGAAATAGGTATATGGCACCCCTCAATCAGTATTTGGCAGAAACAGGTATATAGCACCCCTCAATCAGGATTTTGTGGAAACAGGTATATAGCACCCCTCAATCAGGATTTTGTGGAAGAAGGTATATCGCAGCCCTCAAGCAGTTTTTTTGGGGGCAACAGGTATATCACACCTGTTGCAATTAGTTACTCCAATAGCGTTTGTCCCTCTATCTAGCTGCGGTATCGCAGCAGAACCGCACACAACTGCTGCACAAGACAAATACACTATAATATAATTTCTATGTTAGAAAGTATATTATAAGTATATCACACCCCTCAATATCACACCTATCAATAGCACACCTATACCAGTCCTTAAAAGGACTTTTGTGGCCCTATTAGATAGCATTTGGTGTCCCTAACTGTCCCTGCTCCAAAATGCAACCTCTCCCTACTGTCATGCCCTGCTCAGGTTATGTGCGGAGGTCTGCCAGGTTAGCAGCACGTGTGGAGTTTTTTGTTTGGTTTGGGTTTGGACTGGAGCTGTATCCGCCTCCCTTCAGGTGCACTGGGTGGGGTCATTTGTGTGAGTTTAAATTACGCCTAGTGTCCTGTGCGGGTTATAGCTTCTGTCTTGCTCTGTGGAAAGGTGGATTTGCTGTTTCTGCTCTGCTACAAGATAAGTTAGTTTTGGTTTCCTTTTTGTGTTCTGTCTAGGCTGTTAGCGAGACACCTGCCTCCTCCAGGACCTGAGGAAGCAGGATGCCTCTTTCCCCCTTTCCACCATCTCAGGGACTTTAGGGAATCTTCATCCTTAGGCACAGGGGAATGTTGATTCCCACCTTTACGGTCTTAACGTGGGCACAGAAGTCCAGGGAGAGCTGGTAGGGAATTGTCAGAAGGTGACCTTTATCCCCAGCTTCTGGCCTAGACGCTTGTTTTGAGGTTTTCTGTGTTTTTATTGTATCTTGTATCCTACCCACCGTGACATTATAACCCGCCCATACCTAGACTGCCATTTCTGCTTTGAGATGGAGTCAATTGATGCGTTAGTTGATTGCATGCAGGGATTATCCCTAGAGGTTGCTGATCTGCGTAATTCTGTCGCACGGTGTCAGAATGCTCTGGCATCAGGTGCTATAGGAAGAAGTCAAATTTATGGGGAGCCTAGAGTCGCTATCCCTGATAGATTTTCAGGGGGTGTGGATGACTTTATCAATTTAGAGAATCATGCAAGCTGTATTTTCAGCTGAGGCCATCTGGTGATGAGAGTCAGAGAGTAGGGATAATCATATCCCTGATTAAAGGGGACGGGCAGTCCTGGGCCTTTTCTCTGCCAACCGGTTCTCTGGCCCTCCGGTCGGTGGATGAATTTTTTAAAGCCTTGGGGTTAATTTATGATGACCCAGATCGGGTCTAGATGGCGGAATCTAAGTTGCGTAATTTATTACAAGGTGAACATACTGCTGAGGCGTACTGCGTTGAGTTTAGGAGATGGGCTATGGAGTCTGAATGGAATGACCCCGTGCTACGTAGTCAGTTTTGTCAGGGGTTGTCTGAGAGATTTAAAGATACCCTCGCTTTTCATGAGTATCCAGACATGTTGGAGAATGCTATGTCTTTAGCAGTATGGTTAGATAGACGCATTAGAGAGAGGTGTAAGGTCCCTTCCGCACGAGGGATCCCTTCTGGGAGTGGTTTTGTCTCACCGGTTCCCCAGTGTTATATGACATGTAATTCTGGGGTAGGGGAGGAACCCATGCAGCTGGGTCATGTGTCTTTCCATTCTGGTAATAGGAACTTTAGGAGGTTGCATAAGCTATGTTATTACTGTGGAGAAAGTGGTCATTTTGTTTATGCTTGTCCTTTTGTTAACCCCTTCAACCCCGGGCCTTTTTCACCTTCCTGTCCAGGCCATTTTTTGAAAATCTGACATGTGTCACTTTATGTGGTGATAACTTTAAAACGCTTTTACTTATACAGGCCATTCTGAGATTTTTTTCTCGTCACATATTGTACTTCATGACAGTGGTAAAAATAAGTAAAAAAATAAATAAATGTTTATGCATAAAAAAAAACTTATAAAAGTAGAGAAATTTAAATTAGGAAATTTTAAAATTTTTTTGGTTATAGATAGTAATACCTTCAAAAATAGTAATTACTTTACATTCCCCAAATGTCTACTTCATGTTTGGATCATTTTGAAAATGACATTTTATTTTTTGGGGACGTTAGAAGGCTTAGAAGTATGAAAGAAAATCTTGAAATTTTTTTGGAAAATTTCCAAAACCCACTTTTTAAGGACCAGTTCAGGTCTGAAGTCACTTTGTGAGGCGAATATCCAGAAATAGTAAAACCGCAGCACTCTCTTGTCTCTTTAATCCCTTTATTTCATCAAATTCATGCGACGTTTCGACCTGGACGGACTTTTTCAAGCAACTGACAATGCAACTTTACCAGGCTTAAATACCCTCCTACTAGGAGGAGCTAACACACATGTCAAAAAAATGTGTCAAAACAACGATAATAAATCAATAATAAATCATGGAGCTGGCATATATGTGGTTTTACTATTTCTGGATATTTGCTTGGAGGGACGCTACGGACTGACGTTCAACACCGCGTGCACCACCACATTAAGGTCGGTATACCCTGAGTGCTGCTACACCATCTATCTTATGTCACTTTGTGAGGCTTACATAATAGAAACCACCCAAAAATTACCTCATTTTAGAAACTGCACCCCTCAAGGTATACAAAACAGATTTTACAAACTTTATTAACCCTTTAGGTGTTCCACAAGAATTGATGGAAAATGGAGATTAAATTTCAGAATTAACTTTTTTGGCAGATTTTACATTTTAATCCATTTTTTCCAGTAGCAAAGCAAGGGTTAACAGCCAAATAAAACTCAATATTTATTACCCTGATCCTGCGGTCTACAGAAACACCCCACATGTGATTGTAAACTGCTGTACGGGCAGGGCGCAGAAGGAAAGGAACGCCATATGGTTTTTGGAAGGCAAATTTAGCTGAAGTGGTTTTTGGATGCCATGTCCCATTTGAAGCCCCCCTGATGCACCCCTACAGTAGAAACTCAAAAAAGTGACCACATTTTGGAAACTACGGGATAAGGTGCCAGTTTTATTGGTACTATTTAGGGGTACATATGATTTTTTTATTGCTCTATATTACGTTTTTTGTGAGGCAAGGTAAAAGAAAAATGAATGTTTTGGCATCGTTTTTATTTTTACAGCGTTTAACCGAGCGATTAGGTCATGTGACTTTTTTATAGAGCAGATCGTTACGCACGTGGCAATACCTAATATGTATACTTTTTTTATTTCTTTCATTTTAGCACAATAATAGCAGTTTGGAAGCAAAAAATAATCATATTTTAGTGTCTCATAGTCTGAGAGCCATAGCTTTTTTATTTTTTGACCGATTCTCTCAGGTAGGGTCTCATTTTTTGCGGGATGAAGTGATGGTCTGATTGGTACTATTTTGGGGGGTATACGCCTTTATGATCACTTGCTGTTGCAATTTTTGTGATGTAATATGACAAAAATTGCATTTTTTTTTTACACTTTTTTTTTTTACGGTGTTCATCTGAGTGGTTAGGTCATGTGATATTTTTATAGAGCTGTTTGTTATGGACGTGGAAATACCTAATATGTATACTTTTTTTTATTTTTTTTACTTTAGCACAATAATAGCAGTTTTGACACAAAAAATATGTTTTAGTGTCTCCATGTTCTGAGAGCTATAGTTTTTTTTATTTTATTTGGGCGATTGTCTTAGGTAGGGGCTCATTTTACGCGGGATGAGGTGACGGTTTTATTGATACCATTCTTTTTTACTTTATTCATTGTATTACTTTATTAATTTTATTAAGAACACTTTTTTTTACTTTATTTACTTTACTTTATTTATGACATTCACTTTTGGGGGTCTTATCCCCTCTGCAATGCATTACAATACATCTGTATTGTAATAAACAATGATAGAAATGGCTGCAGCTCTCACCTCTAACTTTAATCCACTAAGCACGGAAAAAAGGCCAGAACTGGGCCTAATAGAATATCCAATAGAAATAGAGAATCCAGCTTCTTGTGGAGTAAAAAATAGGTCTTTATTGGCTCATCGTATAAAATCCACCAAAATCACAGGAAAAAGGTGTACAGTAACATGTTTCAGGCTACAGAATCCAGCCCTTCATCAAGACATAACACACATATTAAAACCATTCCTTTTTATGTAGCACAAGGTCCAACCCCCTCCAATCAGCAAAGTGTCCGCACCTGGAGCCTGGAATGGGAACCATTCAGCGGTCCAGGGGAGGAGATCCAGCATCACAGGGGATGCATACATATACATAATGAACATATCTTAGTTGTATTGCAGAGTGAGGTCATGTTTACTATTTAACCCCTTTGGCATGCAGGTATCAAGTGAAAACATCCAAAAGGTTTCCCTGCTAAGGAGTTTTTGTCTGCGGCCCCCTCCTCTTATGGGCAATGAAACCACTTTAATCCCCTGTGCACAAAACGCAGATGCGTCTCCTCTGTGAACAGTGGTGAAGTGGAAAGTCGCTGCCGATACATTGCGAGTCTGAAAATGAGGAATATCACTAAGATGTTTTCTGATACGTATTTTCAGCTCATTTACAGTGCATCCAACATATTGAACTTTACAAATTTTGCATGTAATAACATACACAACAAACTCCGTATTACAATTGATATATTGTTTTAGAGTGTGTCTGTTGTTATTCACTGTAGATGTAACCTCCTTAGTGACACACATGTATCGGCAGCATATGCATTTCTTACTTCCACATTTATAATTGCCAGTAGTTTTTGGCCAGGAACATGGTATCAATAAACAGACTGGGGCTGAGTTTTTTTCCCACCGTAGGTGCTTTCTTGGATATACACCTGATACCCGCAGACACCACATCTCTCCACTCCTCATCGTAATTGAGGACAGGGAGATGTTTACGGATAATTCTGCATATGTGTGGATATTCTCTACTGTAGTTAGTAATAAAAACAGTAGGTTTTTTGTCCTCCTCAGCAAGATCTTCACTTTTTTTACTTTTTTTACATCTATAGGATTTTTTCAAGGTCTGAGGAAAGATCAGAGATTCCCTATCTTTCAATCTGGCAAACTCAACGCCTTTATTAATGTTCTGGAGTGTATAGCCTCTGCTCAGGAGTCTCTGTGTAATAATCTCTGTTTCTTTTAAGAACAACCCCTCTGTAGAGCAATTACGTCTAGCTCTAATCATTTCCCCCTTTGGTATGTTATTTATGACATGCGGTGGGTGGCAGGAGGAGGCAAGAAGAATGGTGTTCCCAGATGTCTTTTTTCTAAAGGTACAGGTAGTGACCAATCCCTCAGAGAGGTCCGATTCCAAATGTAAATCAAGAAAATCAATTTTAGCCGAATCGCTAATATAAGTAAGCTTGATGGAATCTGTACAGTTATTAAGATACTTGATGCACTGGGTCACCCTATTCTCCCCCCCTTCCCTGCCAAACCCACAGCATATCATCTATATAACGTCCATACCATTTAATAGAGCCAGCAAAAGGGTTGTCATCAAGAAACAGAAAATGTCGCTCCCACCACGCCATGTATATGTTTGTAATAGATGGTGAGTGTTTGGCCCCCATTGAAACACCCGACATTTGGAGATAGTATTTCCTATTGAACATAAAGAAATTATGTCTCATCAGAAAATCCACACATATGCACAAGAAATCCTGCAGTTCCACAGTATAGTCGCTATAGTGCGTCAGAAACCATTTAAGTCCTGAGGAATGTTAGTATATAGTGCGGTAATATCAGCCACAACCCAAATATATTCTTCACTCCACCTAAAGTTATAAAAATTCTGAAGCACTGTGCGACTATCCATCAAATAGCCAGGCATCAAAGGTATCAGTGGCTGTAGCAGGGAATCGGTCCATTCAGATAGTCTCTCAGAATAGGACCTGATGCCTGCCACAATCGGACGCATAGGGGGCGGGGAACCCGGTTTATGCACGTTTGGAAATGCGTGAAAGATTGGTGTGGTCGCATGTTCCACATAAATATACTCCACTTCTTTTTTGGATAAAATTCCCAATCTTTGACCCTCCAACAGAATGTTGTGAAGCTTCTCTTGATAAGGCCTCTTTCACACGGCCGTTTTTTTTTTTCGTTTTGCGGGCCGTTTTTTGCGGTCTGTATACGGTCCGTATACGGAACCATTCATTTCAATGGTTCCGCAAAAAAAACGGAATGTGTTCCGTATGCATTCCGTTTCCGTATTTCCGTTTTTCCATTCCGTTTAAAGATAGAACATGTCCTATATTTGGCCGCAAATCACGTTCCGTTGCTCCATTAAAGTCTATGGGTCCGCAAAAAAACGGAATGCATACGGAAATGCATCCGTATGTCTTCCGTATCCGTTCCGTTTTTTGCGGAACCATCTAGTTAAAATGTTATGCCCAGCCCAATTTTTTCTATGAAATTACTGTATACTGTATTTGCCAAACGGAATGGAAAAACGGAAACAAAAAACGGAACAACGGATCTGTTTAAAATGGACCGCAAAACACTGAAAAAGCCATACTGTCGTCTGAAAGAGGCCTAAGGGAGGAGCGGATTGGAATCCAGCAGCAGATAGGTGTTCTTGTTATTCAACATATTTAGAACTTGTTCCTTATATACACTGCTGTCTAAGATTACCACCGCTCCTCCCTTATCAGCCTTACGGATCACAATCTCCTGCATAACATGTAAAGCCTGCAAAGCATTCGTTTCCTCCCTGGTGAGATTGTTAAATTCTTGCTTGGACCTGTTTTTCTGTTTTACAGTACACAGATCCTTCTCTATTAACTCCTGGAATTTGTCAAGGGGCACAGAACGAGATTGTATCGGGTAAAACCCCTTATTTAATACCCTGAATGTTTCAGAGACATTTTGTAATTGTGAGTTCTCTGCCCTCTGACAAGATTCCTGAAGAGATGAAACACAGATCAATTCTTTAAAGTCAAACACTGGATAATACATAGAAACATAGAAACATAGAATGTGTCGGCAGATAAGAACCATAGATGTATCACTTAAGGTAGGAACCGTCTGCAACATTGTTTGATTTATTGAACCTGTGTTCACATTCATTATTGTATGACCTATTTGACCCGTGTTTACATTCATTATTGTTTCGCCTGTTTGGCCTGTATTCACACTCATTGCGTCTTTACTGGATGAAAAATGTTTTTTTAAAGTGAGATTTCTAGCAAGACGATTGATATCAATGATCGTGTGATACAGGTCAAAACTGCAGGACGGGGAGAAAGAAAAACCCCTCCGCAGTACCCCCTCCTGAATGGGGGAGATGGGCACTGAGGATAGGTTGATTACCTGCATGTCATCCTCAGCTATTTCCGGCGAATAGGATATCGCCGATTTTTTACAGTGCTTTCTCCCCGCCCTGTGTTTTTTGCCTGCTCCTTATGAGTGGAATCATCATGCGATTTATGCGGGGTCCCTGTATCAGAACCATTAGTTTTATCTGTAGCAGACTCCGCCGAGTCCATGTCCGTGGAGCTAAATGAAACACGTGAACTGCGTCTCCCCTTATTGCGGTTCATTTTCTTGAGAATTGAGCGTGGAACACCATTTTTACTATGAGACCAAGTAAAAACTGTGTCCGTACTATAGTCCAGAAGATCTCTGTTATACTTGCTTTGTTTGTAATCAATGATGGTGTCCTCCAATTTATTCAGGTTTTCTTTTAGTTTAATGTCCATATTGAGAAAACTGTCCTCTTGCTCATATTGTTTAAGGTCACCTTGTGAAATTTTAATCTCCTCATGGATTTCCTTCAGACACACTTCCTCCTGTGTAATAATGAGCTGCATCAGCCTCAAAGAGCAATCATTTAGAGTGTTGTACCATTGCGCTGCAAAAGGATTGGACTACCCGGTGGTAGGTTTCTTTTTTATACGTAGTTCCCTCAGTACCATATTCTTGTTCAGATATCGTTTCAGGGATGTACAATCCCACCACACTCGTAATTCCTTTGTTAAAAGTTTTTCCAGTGCTGTCATCTTGACTTTTAGCTCCATATCACCCTGTTTGGGTGTATTCATTGTATTGAAAATATCGTCCATTTTCTTAATGCGGTCCTCACATTGTTCTACGGATCGCAAAGCTGAGGACATTATACTTCAGTCAAAATAGATGACAAAAAGAAATGGTGGATTCAGAGCCTAAAATCTGTTTTACTCAGACATACAGAGGGAGTGCACACTGTTCAAATATGTCCAAAACAATAATAGAAATGGCTGCAGCTCTCACCTCTGACTTTAATCCACGAAGCACGGAAAAAAGGCCAGAACTGGGCCTAATAGAATATACAATAGAAAGAGAGAATCCAGCTTCTTGTGGAGTAAAAAATAGTTCTTTATTGGCTCATCGTATAAAATCCACCAAAATCACAGGAAAAAGGTGTACAGTAACATGTTTCGGGCTACAGAATCCAGCCCTTCATCAAGACATAACACACATATTAAAACCATTCCTTTTTATATAGCACAAGGTCCACATCTACAGTGAATAACAACAGACACACTCTAAAACAATATATCAATTGTAATACAGAGTTTGTTGTGTATGTTATTACATGCAAAATTTGTAAAGTTCAATATGTTGGATGCACTGTAAATGAGCTGAAAATACGTATCAGAAAACATCTTAGCGATATTCCTCATTTTCAGACTCGCAATGTATTGGCAGCAACTTTCCACTTCGCCACTGTTCACAAAGGTGACACATCTGCGTTTTGTGCACAGGGGATTGAAGTGGTTTCATTGCCCATAAGAGGAGGGGACCGCAGACAAAAACTCCTTAGCAGGGAAACTTTTTGGATGTTTTCACTTGATACCTGCATGCCAAAGGGGTTAAATAGAAAACATTTTATTTACAATTGGTCAAGAGACCATTGATGTCCCTCGATTAACACGTGTTACTAATTGTAAAATTTAACGTTTATTCCTTATCATTAAAACATTTAGAACTTCTTAAATTAAAATTATCAGCTCTGCCTGCCTTTTATATCTTGTATAATCACTCAGAGTCTGATTACTAGGTGGATCCACTAGGGGGCACTCTTCCCTATTACCTGTTAGGGTCTCTATTTTCTTATTGTCACCTGTGTTCAGTTAATGCACATTGTTTATTTCACAGTGCGCTACTCACTAGCGGTTTTATTCCCCCTTGTGGAATACACTCCTCTTAGTAGTATCTACCAGACCTGTGTTGACTAGGCATTCGCTGCCTAAAACACCCTAATAACACTTCTGCTCCCCGACATGTTTTGCCAAACACTTGGCGTCTTCAGGGGTATGAGCAGTGAATAGTGTGTTGGGGCGGAGCCAACCTTTTAAAACCTCCCTGCATGTGTCATAGTTCTATGGACCAATCTGAACCTCTATTACTCTAAACCAAGTCAGCTGACCTATCATTGTGTATCTAACAGTTGAGGCTCGATGTTAGCTCCTCCCACTGTCTCACCATCCAATGGACCTGCGCCGCTTCTATTGCGCCAACACTTAGTACTCATTGCCGGCACTATTATTCCCTGCGCATGTCTGGGCACTCAGCCAGCATTCCCAGATGGTCATACATATGCGTGCGCTCCCGATATCCATGACGCTCATCCTCTTGCGACCGTCCGGTATGTCGCGCATCTGCGCATGTCAAATGACTTAGTATTATTTCATTTTAGTTGCAAGTTGTGCTGCGTCTGCTCATGATAGTGCCGGTTTCTCAGGCTTCTATTGCGCATGCGCTAGGACTTAGTCCCCAGTTGATGGCCCATACTTCCTATTGCGCATGTCAATACACTTAGATTTCGTTTGCTGCCTTCTAATTTACCTTTGGATTAGTAAGATACTAACTTTCTGTGTGGTCCATTCATCTAGCTAGTGCCTCAATGCCCTCACTCACTTACAATATGATTTAAATCTGTTGATGAGTGGACTACATATATATAGAATATACGGGGTCTTTTATGGATCGTATAATGGGTATAGTTCTTTATTCCTCATGTTCCCCTATATGTCATATTCTTTACTTCATAGGGTAAACTACGCTTCCTACACTACATTAGTGCCTACTTATCCTTTTTGCATTTTGAGTGCTGTGCATAGATCCTTATTCCTACATTCCCTCAACAGTCCTTGGGGTAATTATATTCTATTATAGTGTTGGCGTATTTATTGATTTAAATATTATTAATTATTTAGTTTATTTTTATTTTATTTTATTTCATTTATGATTTTTTTTATAAATATTTATTTTTTACTTATTAATTTGATTTTTTTAGTTAATTATTTTAATAGTGCCTTTTAACCTTGTGGTACTATATTAACCGCCTCCGGACCGCCTAACGCAGGATCGCGTTCCGGAGGCGGCAGCCCTGCGCACAGTCACGCATATACGCGTCATCTCGCGAGACACGAGAGTTCGCTCAAAGCCGGCCCGCGCATGCGCATCGCGGGCCGGCAAAAGTTAGAAGAGTATTTCGTCACCAGCCTGCCAGCCAATGATCGTGGCTGGTAGGCTGGCAATTTTCAAAAAATCAAATCACAAGCCAGATAACACATTATATTAGTAAATATGATGTGTTAAATGGCTTGTCTGCTCCTCTGCTGGTCCTTTTCGTCAGTTGGTTCCAACAGAGATCACTGTGAGTACCCACCAACACTACACTTAGCCCCAGATCACCCCCCATCACTTGAATTAACCCCTTGATCACCCCTTGATCGCCCCTGTCAATCAGGTTAACTGTCACTTTTTTTTTTTCACTGGTATTGACTGTTAGGTTTTAGGATAGTTTAGGCCCCTTGGTTAGGTAGTTTAGCGTCAGTTAGAGCCGTGCCCACCGCACCGCAGTCACTGATTCGCTGATTAGCATATCGCTAATCAGCATTTGTACTTTTATAGTATCTGTAAGTGATCAAAACTGATCACAGTCAGATCTATAATAGTATTAGTGTCACCTTAGTTCGCCCTCCACCCAAAACGCAGTGTTTGCCCGATCAGGCCTGATTGGTCGCCCACACGTGCGTTCACCCACGCCCGCCCCGCCGCAGTGACAAAAAATATATTTTTTTTTGATCACTGCACAATCACTTTCCAAGCGCTGCGGCGATAAAAAAAATCAGTTTTGATATTTTTTATCAACCGCAGCGGCCTCCGGTACTTCGCTAGCCTCCCCTTTGTAAGACAGGCTTGCTTTTTTTCTTGGGTAGTCTCAGGGAATACCCCTAAATTTAGTAGTCCAAATGTCAAACAGGGGGTATTCTTCTGAAGAGGCCTACAGGATTCTGACCCAGTCGGATGAGGAATGGAAACCCTCATCTGACGAATCTAGCGGGTCAGAATATGAACCTGTAGAAAGCAGTGGCACTCTGACCCAAAGTTCGGACGAGGAGGTTGAGGTCCCTAATAGAACCAGGTGCACCCGGCCCCGTGTCGCTAGACCACAGGTTGCGCAGGATCCGCTTCAAGAGCAGCAGAGTGGGGCTGGCGCTGTCGGATCACGTGGTGAGGCATACACCAGCAGCGCAGCCCTCCCTGGACCTAGTACCAGCACTGCCGTACAACATGGTGAAGTGGTGAGCACCAGAAGGGCAGTTGAAGCTGGTACGGTGGCACGTGCAGTAGTTACCCCGTCGCAGCCACCGCACAGACAGGCCCGTAGACCCCCTAGAGTCCCTGAGGTGCTGGCAAATCCTGATTGGCAGTCACCAACTTCAGCCGCACCTGTAGTTCCCCCTTTCACCGCCCAGTCTGGAGTTCGGGTTGAGACAGCTCAGATCGGTTCGGCCCTGGGATTTTTTGAGCTGTTCTTGACTGCGGAGCTCTTGGACTTAGTCGTGGCAGAGACAAATCGGTATGCCACTCAATTTATATCCGCCAACCCGGGAAGCTTTTATGCACAGCCTTTCCGGTGGAAACCAGTCCAAGTTTCCGAAATTAAAACTTTTCTGGGCCTTCTCCTCAACATGGGTCTTACCAAAAAGCATGAATTGCGGTCATATTGGTCCACGAACCCGATTCATCACATGCCCATGTTCTCTGCTGCTATGTCCAGGGCACGATTTGAGGCCATCATGAGTTTCCTGCACTTTAGCGACAACACCACCTCCCGTCCCAGAGGCCACCCAGCTTTTGACCGGCTCCACAAAATTCGGCCCCTTATAGACCACTTCAACCAGAAATTTGCAGATTTGTATACCCCAGAGCAAAACATCTGCGTAGACGAGTCCCTAATACATTTTATGGGGTCAAATTGTATAAGCTCTGTGAAAGGGCCACAGGCTATACCCACAAATTTCGGATCTATGAGGGAAAAGATCAGACCCTGGAGCCGTTCGGTTGCCCTGACTACCTGGGGAGCAGTGAAAAGACAGTCTGGGACTTGGTGTCACCCTTATTTGGAAAGGGGTACCATCTTTATGTGGACAATTTCTACACAAGTGTGGCCCTCTTCAGGCATTTGTTCCTAGAACAGATTGGCTGCTGTGGCACCGCGCAAACTAGTCGCGTGGGCTTCCCCCAACGGCTCGTTACCACCCGTCTTGCAAGGGGGGAGAGGGCTGCCTTGTGTAACGAAGAACTGCTCGCGGTGAAATGGAGAGACAAGCGTGACGTTTACATGCTCTCCTCCATTCACGCAGACACAACAATACAAATTGAGCGAGCAACCCGTGTCATTGAAAAGCCCCTCTGTGTCCACGACTATAATTTGCTCATGGGAGGGGTGGACTTCAAAGACCAGATGTTGTCTCCGTATTTAGTTTCCCGACGCACCAGACGCTGGTATAAGAAGGTGTCTGTATATTTAATTCAATTGGCTGCATATAATAGTTTTGTTCTCTACAGTAAGGCTGGGAGAACACGATCCTTCCTCAAATTTCAGGAAGAGATCATCGAGAACCTCCTGTATCCAGGAGGTTCCGTGGCCCCAACCACCAGTGTAGTTAGCCGTCTACACGAGCGACATTTCCCCAGTGTCGTTCCTAGTACCTCAACCCAACCGTCACCCCGAAAAAGATGTCGTGTCTGTAGCAGGAGTGGAATAAGGCGTGACACCCGCTATTTCTGTCCTGACTGTCCTGACCACCCTGCCCTATGCTTTGGAGAGTGTTTCTGGAAGTACCACACACAGGTACACTTAGCATAGGGATTGCATCTCACAGGACAGGCACACAGGGCTATTAGGGCCCTTTTACTCACAGCTGCTGCAAACCTCTCCTTTCACCTGGGATAAAGTGCATAATGTACTTCGCCACATCTTTGGGCGATTTGCGCTTTGCACATTGTCCCATGGGGAAGGAGAGGTTTGTCCTATAAAAGGTAAAAAAAAACTCTTTCACACTTGCGTTGTCCGGATCCGGCGTGTACTCCACTTGCCGGAATTACACCCCGGATCCGGAAAAACGCAAGTGTACTGAAAGCATTTGAAGACGGATCCGTCTTCAAAATGCTTTCAGTGTTACTATGGCAGCCAGGACGCTATTAAAGTCCTGGTTGCCATAGTAGGAGCGGGGAGCGGGGGAGCGGTATACTTACAGTCCGTGCGGGGCGCTCGAGAATGACGTCAGAGCGCCCCATGCGCATGGATGTCGTGCCATGCGATCACGTGATCCATGCGCTTGGGGCACCCTGACGTCACTCTGGAGCACCCCGGGAGCCGCACGGACGGTAAGTATGCTGCTCCCCAGCTCCCCGCTACACTTTACCATGGCTGCCAGGACTTTAGCGTCCCGGCAGCCATGGTAACCATTCAGAGAAAGCTAAACGTCGGATCCGGTAATGCGCCGAAACGATGTTTAGCTTAAGGCCGGATCCGGATCAATGCCTTTCAATGGGCATTAATTCCGGATCCAGCCTTGCGGCAAGTCTTCAGGATATTTGGCCGGAGCAAAAAGCGCAGCATGCTGCAGTATTTTCTCCGGCCAAAAAACGTTCCGTTCCGGAACTGAAGACATCCTGATGCATCCTGAACGGATTTCACTCCATTCAGAATGCATTAGGATAAAACTGATCAGGATTCTTCCGGCATAGGGCCCTGACGACGGAACTCTATGCCGGAAGAAAAGAACGCAGGTGTGAAAGAGCCCTAAGCAAAAAAGATAACTTTCAGTTCAAAAAGTTAAAAAAAGTTTATATGTTATGTTCAAAAGTTATTATAAAGTTAATAAAATTTATTGCGTTGCGGCCTGGTTTTTTCTTTTTTGTTTTGTTTTTTTTACCTTCCAGGTGGACCAACCAATCGACTAGCTGCAGCACTGATGTGCATTCTGACAGAAGCATTGCGCTGCTGTCAGATTACACACAAGTCGGTGTATGCGGCGCTGCAAGACGAGATTTCTCCTCTGCAGTAAAAGATACGTTTGCCGAGGCATATGAGCTGAGGAGGTGGCGGTGTTCATATGCTTTGGCAAACACTTTGTATATATATAAAAAAAAAAAAAAAAATCCCGGGAATGATTTATTCATCCACATCGATTTGCCAGGGCATACGGGCTAAGTGGGTATGGATGTTGGGCGGAGCTCCTATGTCCTGGCAGACGCCTTTCCCCTCCTTTTTTTTTTTTGGCACTTGTGGGGTAGTTATACTGCCCTGGCATTCTAGGGGCCCAAATGTGTGGTAAGTTGTTTGAAATCAAAATCTGTAAAAAATGGCCGGTGAAATCCGAAAGGTGCTCTTTGGAATGTGGGCCCCTTTGCCCACCTAGGCTGCAAAAAAGTGTCACACATGTGGTATCGCCGTACTCAGGAGAAGTTGGGCAATGTGTTTTGGGGTGTAATTTTACATATACCCATGCTGGGTGAGAGAAATATCTTGGCAAAAGACAACTTTTCCCATTTTTTTATACAAAGTTGGCATTTGACCAAGATATTTATTTCACCCAGCATGGGTATATGTAAAATGACACCCCAAAACACATTGCCCAACTTCTCCTGAGTACGGAGATACCACATGTGTGACACTTTTTTGCAGCCTAGGTGGGCAAAGGGGCCCACATTCCAAAGAGCACCTTTCGGATTTCACCAGCCCTTTTTTTTTTTTACAGATTTTGATTTCAAACTACTTACCACACATTTGGGCCCCTAGAATGCCAGGGCAGTATAACTACCCCACAAGTGACCCCATTTTGGAAAGAAGACATCCCAAGGTATTCGCTGATGGGCATAGTGAGTTCATAGAAGTTTTTATTTTTTGTCACAAGTTAGTGGAATATGAGACTTTGTAAGAAAAAAAGAAAATGTATTTTCCGCTAACTTGTGACAAAAAATAAAAAGTTCTATGAACTCACTATGCCCATCAGCGATTACCTTAGGGTGTCTACTTTCCGAAATGGGGTCATTTGTGGGGTGTTTGTACTGTCTGGCCATTGTAGAACCTCAGGAAACATGACAGAGCTGCTTCAAAAAGCGGAAATTCACATTTTTGTACCATAGTTTGTAAACGCTATAACTTTTACCCAAAACATTTTTTTTTTTACCCAAACATTTTATTTTTATCAAAGACATGTAGAACAATAAATTTAGAGAAAAATTTATATATGGATGTCGTTTTTTTTGCAAAATTTTACAACTGAAAGTGAAAAATGTCATTTTTTTGCCAAAAAATCGTTAAATTTTGATTAATAACAAAAAAAGTAAAAATATCAGCAGCAATGAAATACCACCAAATGAAAGCTCTATTAGTGAGAAGAAAAGGAGGTAAAATTCATTTGGGTGGTAAGTGTCATGACCGAGCAATAAATGATAAAAGTAGGGTAGGTCAGAAGTGTAAAAAGTGGCCTGGTCATTAAGGGTGTTTAAGCTAAGGGGGCTGAGGTGGTTAATCATAGTAAGATATTTATTAATTCTTTAAAAAAATCTTTAAAAAAATGGTGATAATTGTGATCAAAGGAATATTAGTGTTAGGCGTAAACCAATACCTCTCGGATCTGTTGGGATGTTGGAATTATGATCCATGTACACACTTATATGTATTTTATTTTTTTTGTGCTTATTGTCTCATCATTTCTTCATTATTTTGTTTATTTTTATTTATTTTTATTATTATTATTTATATTTATTGCAGAGGTACATTTGTTGTCATCTTCCACCTACTAGTTGACAGACTGGTGGCTCTCCTTGGTCAGAATACATATATTATCAGAACTATTTCTCACTATTATTGTTATATTGCTGGTTTTTGGTTGGACCCACTGCCCCATTTTTTAATACATCATACAGTTCTATTGTTCCTTTATTTATCTCCAATATTAAATTATAATTCTGGAATCATTCTCACAGGAACGAAGCATAGGTAAATCCCTCATTAAGTCCATGAGGTGCTAGGCTTCCTAGGTGGTATATCCATCGGGCTTCCTCCTGTTGTAGCCTCCGATCCAAATTGCCCATTCTTAGGCCTAGCTTAAGCTTTTTAATCCCCCATACTTTTAACTTCTGGACGTTCCCATTATGTATATGGTGCATATGCCTTGAGAGAGGTGTATCACTGGTGGTATTTATGATGCTTAGATGTTTAGAGATACGCCTTCTAAGTTCTTGCGTGGTTTTTCCCACATAGATTTTTGGACAGTCACATTGTATGGCATACACTACTCCCATGGATTTACAATTGATATATTCTTTAATCTGATATTTTTTATTGTCACCAGGATTTAGAAATTCCTTTCTTGGCGACATCAACCTGCAGAAGCTACAGTCACCACATGGATACGACCCCGTCGTTCGGAGCCAGGTAGGTTTTCCTTGTTTTTTATCCTGAATGAAATGACTGTGCACTAGTTTTTCTTTAATATTCTGCCCCCTTCTATATGTGATAGCCGGTCTAGGGGTAATGGTTTCTTTCAATTCATCGTCTGAGAGTAGTATATGCCAATGACGTGTCAGAATCTTACGTATTTTTTCATGTTGTCCATCATAATTACCTATGCAGCGTATTACTTTTACTCTTGAGTAGTGGACAACCCAGAGCACAAAATGAGAAAGTAATACGCTGCATAGGTAATTATGATGGACAACATGAAAAAATACGTAAGATTCTGACACGTCATTGGCATATACTACTCTCAGACGATGAATTGAAAGAAACCATTACCCCTAGACCGGCTATCACATATAGAAGGGGGCAGAATATTAAAGAAAAACTAGTGCACAGTCATTTCATTCAGGATAAAAAACAAGGAAAACCTACCTGGCTCCGAACGACGGGGTCGTATCCATGTGGTGACTGTAGCTTCTGCAGGTTGATGTCGCCAAGAAAGGAATTTCTAAATCCTGGTGACAATAAAAAATATCAGATTAAAGAATATATCAATTGTAAATCCATGGGAGTAGTGTATGCCATACAATGTGACTGTCCAAAAATCTATGTGGGAAAAACCACGCAAGAACTTAGAAGGCGTATCTCTAAACATCTAAGCATCATAAATACCACCAGTGATACACCTCTTTCAAGGCATATGCACCATATACATAATGGGAACGTCCAGAAGTTAAAAGTATGGGAGATTAAAAAACTTAAGCTAGGCCCAAGAATGGATCGGAGGCTACAACAGGAGGAAGCCCGATGGATATACCACCTAGGAAGCCTAGCACCTCATGGACTTAATGAGGGATTTACCTATGCTTCGTTCCTGTGAGAATGATTCCAGAATTATAATTTAATATTGGAGATAAATAAAGGAACAATAGAACTGTATGATGTATTAAAAAATAGGGCAGTGGGTCCAACCAAAAACCAAGCAATATAACAATAATAGTGAGAAATAGTTCTGATAATATATGTATTCTGACCAAGGAGAGCCAACTGTCTGTCAACTAGTAGGTGGTAGATGACAACAAATGTACCTCTGCAATAAATATAAATAATAAATATAAATAAAAATAAAATAAACAAAATAATGAAGAAATGATGAGACAATAAGCACTAAAAAAATAAAATACATATAAGTGTGTACATGGATCATAATTCCAACATCCCAACAGATCCAAGAGGTATTGGTTTACACCTAACACTAATATTCCTTTGATCACAATTATCACCATTTTTTTAAAGAATTAATAAATATCTTACTATGATTAATATAGTACCACAAGGTTAAAAGGCACTATTAAAATAATAAAAAAAATATCTAATTAATAAGTAAAAAAAAAATATTTATAAAAAAAAATCATAAATAAAATAAAAAAAAATAATAATAAAAAATAATAATAATAATAAATAAACTAAATAATTAATAATATTTAAATCAATAAATACACCAACACTATAATAGAATATAATTACCCCAAGGACTGTTGAAGGAATGTAGGAATAAGGATATATGCACAGCACTCAAAATGCAAAAAGGATAAGTAGGCACTCATGTAATGTAGGAAGCGTAGTTTACCCTATGAAGTAAAGAATATGACATACAGGGGAACATGAGGAATAAAGAACTATACCCATTATACGATCCATAAAAGACCCCGTATATTCTATATATATGTAGTCCACTCATCAACAGATTTAAATCATATTGTAAGTGAGTGAGGGCATTGAGGCACTAGCTAGATGAATGGACCACACAGAAAGTTAGTATCTTACTAATCCAAAGGTAAATTAGAAGGCAGCAAACGAAATCTAAGTGTATTGACATGCGCAATAGGAAGTATGGGCCATCAACTGGGGACTAAGTCCTAGCGCATGCGCAATAGAAGCCTGAGAAACCGGCACTATCATCATGAGCAGACGCAGCACAACTTGCAACTAAAATGAAATAATACTAAGTCATTTGACATGCGCAGATGCGCTACATACCGGACGGTCGCAAGAGGATGAGCGTCATGGATATCGGGAGCGCACGCATATGTATGACCATCTGGGAATGCTGGCTGAGTGCCCAGACATGCGCAGGGAATAATAGTGCCGGCAATGAGTACTAAGTGTTGGCGCAATAGAAGCGGCGCAGGCGAAGGTCCATTGGATGGTGAGACAGTGGGAGGAGCTAACATTGAGCCTCAACTGTTAGATACACAATGATAGGTCGGCTGACTTGGTTTAGAGTAATAGAGGTTCAGATTGGTCCATAGAACTATGACACATGCAGCGAGGTTTTAAAAGGTTGGCTCCGCCCCCAACACACTATTCACTGCTCATACTCCTGAAGACGCCAAGTGTTTGGCGAAACATGTCGGGGAGCAGAAGTGTTATTAGGATGTTTTAGGCAGCGAATGCCTAGCCAACACAGGTCTGGTAGATACTACTAAGAGGAGTGTATTCCACAAGGGGGGATAAAACCGCTAGTGAGTACCGCACTGTGAAAGAAACAATGTGCATTAACTGAACACAGGTGACAATAAGAAAATAGAGACCCTAACAGGTAATAGGGAAGAATGCCCCCTAGTGGATCCACCTAGTAATCAGACTCTGAGTGATTATACAAAATATAAAAGGCAGGCAGAGCTAATAATTTTAATTTAAGAAGTTCTAAATGTTTTAATGATAAGGAATAAACGTTAAATTCTACAATTAGTAACACGTGTTAATCGAGGGACATCAATGGTCTCTTGACCAATTGTAAATAAAATGTATGGAAAGTTCCAACACGTGTTAGGGAGCTATATGTAAATTTAGTCAAATAGAAAACATGACCTCACTCTGCAATACAACTAAGATATGTTCATTATGTATATGCAGGGCTTTTTTTCTCAGAGAAAAGGTGGTGGAACTCAGCCCCCCTCCCCTGGTCACGCCCCTACCCACCCCTAGGACCGCCCCCTAAAACCGCCCCTTTAGAGGACAGGGATGCAAGTAAAATTTGGGGGGACTATAAAAGTCCAGCCCAGCAAACAAACCCACCAGATGGGGATGGCACTGTTAATGGGGGATCTGGGGATGGCACTGTTAATGGGGGATCTGGGGATGGCATCCGCAGATCCCTTATCCTATAACAGTGCCATCCACAGACCCCCCCATCCTATAACAGTGCAATCCACAGACCCCCCCACCCCATAACAGTGCAATCCACAGACCCCCCCACCCCATAACAGTGCCATCCACAGACCCCCCCACCCCATAACAGTGCCATCCACAGACCCCCCCCTTAACAGTGCCATCCACAGACCCCCCCCCTCCCCATAACAGTGCCATCCACAGACCCCTCCACCCCATAACAGTGCCATCTACAGACACCCACCCCATAACAGTGCCATCCACAGACCCCCCACCCCATAACAGTGCCATCCACAGACCCCCCTTAACAGTGCCATCCACAGACCCTCCCCCCACCCCATAACAGTGCCATCCACAGACCCCCCACCCCATAACAGTGCCATCCACAGACCCCCCTTAACAGTGCCATCCACAGACCCCCCCACCCCATAACAGTGCCATCCACAGACACCCCCCCACCCCATAACAGTGCCATCCACAGACACCCCCCCACCCCATAACAGTGCCATCCACAGACCCCCATTAACAGTGCCATCCACAGCCCCCCCACCCCATAACAGTGTCATCCACAGACCCCCCCACCCCATAACAGTGCCATCCACAGACCCCCCCATAACACTGCCATCCACAGACCCCCCCCCATTGCCGCTCCAGTACAGTTATAGAATGTGTAAAATTAATAATGATTCTATTCATGAGGCCCCCTCTGTAGTCGAACATTCAATATATCCATCCTACTCACAGGGCTGTTATCGTAATGCAGGCCGGCCGGGCAGACGAGCGGCAGCGTCACTGACTGACGTCACCTGCCTGCCCGGCCTACTTTATGAATGAAGCAGGCGGCGCAGGCACGTGACGTCAGTCAGTGACGCTGCCGCTCGTCTGCCCGGCCGGCCTGGATTACAATAAAAGCCCTGTGAGTAGGATGGATATATTGAATGTTCGACTACAGAGGGGGCCTCATGAATAGAATCATTATTAATTTTACACATTCTATAACTGTACTGGAGCTGGGGGCCGGAGCACAGTGAACGCACCGGCCCCCAGCTCCTCCTTCCAGTCCCTCCCCACTGATACATCGCAGCCTGCGATGCTGGAGCATGGCAGGCTGCGATGTCAAAAGGTGGCGGAGCGGCGTTCCGGTGCGTTCCGCCAGAAAAAAAGCCCTGTGTATATGTATGCATCACCTGTGATGCTGGATCTCCTCCCCTGGACCGCTGAATGGTTCCCATTCCAGGCTCCAGGTGCGGACACTTTGCTGATTAGAGGGGGTTGGACCTTGTGCTACATAAAAAGGAATGGTTTTAATATGTGTGTTATGTCTTGATGAAGGGCTGGATTCTGTAGCCCGAAACATTACTGTACACCTTTTTCCTGTGATTTTGGTGGATTTTATACGATGAGCCAATAAAGAACTATTTTTTACTCCTCAAGAAGCTGGATTCTCTCTTTCTATCTGTATTGTAATGCATTGCCTGTTAGTGTATGACACTGAGTCATACACTAACAGGTTGCCTAGGAGACCCAGCCTGAGGCTGGATCTCCTCGGCTCCCGTAGAAGGCAGTTCCCGATGCCGTGCAAGGCATTGGGCAGCCTCTGCACGGCATCGGGCTGCCTTGTGTCGCATCGGATCCCCGCCACAGCAGTGCGGGGACTCGATGCTCTCCCTCACCTGACACAAGCCTCTTCTATGTCGCGGTCAGCGCGGACCGCGGCATAGAAGGGGTTAATCCGCCAGCATCGGCTTTTACATCGATGCCAGCGGATACAGCAGGGGCCCGGCTACCATGGACTGCCGGGCCCCTGCAGTGATCGCGTGCGCACCGCTCGGGGCTAAGTTGCAGTGATCGCGTGCGCACATCCAGGGGCTAAGTTTGCCAAAGTCTCGGCTATACAATCTTTCTCAACCCGGAAGAGAGGTTATGTGGAAGTATATTGCCGAGAGTTTGGCAAAGGGTCATATTAGGCCATCTAAGTCTCTGGTCGCAGTTGGTTTATTCTTTGTAAAGAAAAAGGATGGTTCGCTTAGACCTTGTTTGGATTTCCGGGAATTGAACCGCATTACGGTCCGGGATCCATATCCCCTTCCTTTGATTTCTGACCTTTTTGATCAAATTGTTGGAGCCAAAGTGTTCTCCAAGTTAGATTAAGAGGGGGCCTACAATCTCATCATAATCAAGGAGGGGGATCAGTGGAAAAATGGCTTTCCACATGCACGAGGGTCATTTCGAGAATCTGGTTCTGCCTTTTGGGTTAACTAACGCGCCAGCGGTGTATCAGGCGATTTGTCAATGACATTTTCCATCATTTGGTGGGAAGGTTCATTGTAATTTACTTGGATGACATACTAATTTACTCTCCTGATCTGAAGACACATCATGATCACGTGAGACAGGTTTGTCGATCCTTCGGGAGAATAAATTATATTCTAATTGAGAAATTTTGGGTTTTCTGTTCAGAGCTTCCGTTTCTGGGATATCTGCTTTCTGACTCTGTTTTCATATGGACCCCGAAAAGGTCCGGGCGGTTTCTGGAATGGGACTGACCGGAGAACAGAAAGCTTTGATGGCGGTTCTTGGGATTTACCATTATTATAGAAAATATATCTTGAACTACTCGCCATTGTAAAACCGCTATGACTAGGAAAGGCGTCAACTTCTCTGTCTGGTCGGATGAGGCATTGCGGGCCTTTTCGGCTATTAAGGAATGTTTTGCGTCTGCTCCATTTTGATGCAGCCCGATGTGTCTCAGCCATTCAAGGGTGGAGGTGATGCATCAGAGGTGGGGGTTGGAGCAGTGTTGTCGTAGGGTTCATCTCCTGGCAAATGGCGATACAAGGTATTTAAGGAATATCACGATACTGTCCTGGCTGAACATCCTGGTGGCAAGTCCACCTTTGATCTTATTTTTCGGAGGTTCTGGTGGCCCTGTGCACGGTCAAAGGTTGCTCACCTCGACCTTCTGGTTCACTTCTTCGTTTGTCTATTCCATCTCGTCCTTGGACGCACTTGTGTATGGATTTTATTACTGATCTGCCGAGTTCCTCCAGGAAAACTGTGATTTTGGTGGTTGTGGAACTTTTTAGTAAAATGGCTCACTTTTTATCGTTAGCTATTCTGCCCAATGCTAAGACTCTTGCTCAGGTTTTTGTTGATAACATCATGAAATTACATGGTATTCCCTCGGAAGTGGTTACTGATAGGGGCACGCAGTTTGTTTCCAGGTTTTGGAGGGTGTTCTGCTCTCATCTTGGTGTTCAACTTTCGTTCTTTTCGGCTTTTCATCCGCAGTCGAATGGGCAGACAGAGCGTACTAACCAAATCCTGGAGACCTACTTGAGATGTTTTGTGGCTGAGAACCAGGAGGACTGGTCCTCATTTTTATTTCTAGCAGAGTTTGCTTTGGATAACCGTAGGCAGGAGTCAACGGGTAAGTCGCCATTTTTTGGCGCATATGGTTTTCATCCTCAGTTTGGTACCTTTTCTAGGACTGGTTCCTCTGGGATGCCAGAGGAGGAGAGATTTTCTTCTGCCTTGTCTTTTATCTGGCGGAGGATCCAAGTTAATTTAGAGAAGATGGGTGAGAGGTATAAGCGAATGGCTGACAGGAGACGTGTGACTGGTCCGGACCTGTGTGTGGGTGATCTGGTGTGGTTATCCACTAAAAATATTAAACTGAGAGTACCATCTTGGAAACTGGGTCCAAGATTTGTTGGACCTTACAAAATATCTGCGGTTGTCAATCCAATGGCGTTTCGTCTTGATCTTCCGCAGACCTGGAGGACCCATGATGTGTTCCATAGGTCTTTACTGAAGAAATATGTGAAACCAGTGGAACCATCGCCATTGCCTCCTCCCCCTGTTCTGGTTGATGGCAATTTAGAGTTCGAGATCTCTAGGGTTCTCGACTCACGTGTTCTTTGGGGTTCCCTTCAGTACCTGGTACACTGGCGGGGGTACGGCCCCGAGGAAAGGATGTGGGTTACGGCTGTGGATCTTAGTGCCAGCCGACTGGTGAGGGCCTTTCACAGGGCCCACCCAGATAAAGTTGGGCCGGGGTGTCCGGAGGTCACCCGTAGAAGGGGGGGTACTGTCATGCCCTGCTCAGGTTATGTGCGGAGGTCTGCCAGGTTAGCAGCAGTGTGTAGTTTTTTGTTTGTTTTGGGTTTGGAGTGAGCTGTATCCGCCTCCCTTCAGGTGCACTGGTGGGGTCGTTTGTGTGAGTTTAAATTACGCCCCTTCCCCAGTGTCCTGTGCGGGTTATAGCTTCTGTCTTGCTCTGTGGAAAGGTGGATTTGCTGTTTCTGCTCTGCTACAAGATAAGTTGGTTTTGGTTTCCTTTTTGCGTTCTGTCTAGCTGTTAGCGAGACACCTGCCTCCTCCAGGACCTGAGTAAGCAGCTGCCTCTTTCCCCTTTCTACCATCTCAGGGACTTTAGGGAATCTTCAGCCTTAGGCACGGGGGAAAGTTGATTCCCACCTTTAGGGTCTTAACGTGGGCACAGAAGTCCAGGGAGAGCTGGTAGGGAATTGTCAGGAGGTGACCTTTGTCCCCAGCTTCTGACCTAGACGCTTATTTTGAGGGTTTCTGTGGTTTTTTGTATCTTGTATCCTACCCACCGTACACCTACACTGGCAAAACACATAATGTAAAATGACGGCCAGATCGGTTCTACTATAGGGTTGGGGAAGTGTCCATGTGATGAAACGTCTCAATTGGCTGTCCTGTCCCACCTGATGGATGTGTCATGGGTCAAAGTTAGGAGCTATGTAAAAAATATGGCGCGTGCGAATATATTGCCATATGTTCGCATGTTCGGCGAATCGCGAATGACCAAAGTTCGCCGCAAAACGACCACCAGGCAAACCGCAAGGCCATCTCTATGTGTTATGCAAGCGGGTGTGGATCACTGCGCCACTGACTGGCTAAACTCTGGAGAAGCATGACTAAGCAACTACCTGGTCTTCATAAGAGCCTCTGATGGTGAGGATAGGCTTGGGCCTTTAGGGTAGTTGCCAGGTGCCACTCCAGAGCAGTTCCCTAGTCAGTGGCAGCTGACCAGGGGGTAAGAGATACCGGTGCAAGCACCGAGGGGACGTACGTGGTCTCAGGAAGTCCGGGGTCTGGGCAGGCAGCGATCAAGCAAGGTCCATAAACGAACTTCAAGGTCAGAGGCAGACGGCAAACAAGCAAAATCCAATAATACAAAAGCAGGGTCCGGTACACAGCAAAGCAGAACTTCAAAAACACCTTCACGCCAGGAACCAGACAAGCTAGTGACCATGAGTTGCTCAGGCATCTTCCTGGGTCAGGAAGCACCTTTAAATACTTCCTGCAATCCAGCCATTCGCTGGTGAGACAGAGGGCGTGTACAAGGGAAGAGAGACACACCCATGCAAGCCTAACAAAAAAGTGCAGGTCTCCAGCAGGAATTAAACTCTGGCATGGAGCACAGATACAAGAGTTAAGCTACCTGCTGCCCGCACTTGTCAGGACGGTGCATGGCAGCAGGAGTGAAAGAGGGAGCCCAGCGGCCGTGCCCGCAGGTAGGGGCTAACAGCACCCCACTCCTTATACCCCTCTCCTCCTCAGGCCTAGACAAAAAAAAATTCAGAAGAGGGGCATTGATGTTCTCTCTAGTTTCCCAAGATCTTTCCTCAGGGCCAAACACCTTCCAATTCACAAGAAACAGGGTTTTACCTCTACTCTTCTTCATCCCAGAATAGCTTTTACCTCATAAACGTTTTCATCACTGACCGCTACAGGAGCTGAGACAGGTTTTTTGACAAAAAGGAAGCAAATTACGCGAAACGCGCATTGAGGAGCGCTTCGACCCTGCCAGCAGCCCCCGCTATATCGGTATGTTTCATCCTTACTTCATGCACCCTCGGTTTTTGTCCTTGACCCATGTGGTCTGAGCCGTGGTCATGCGGTAATTAGTTTGTAAGGGGAGGCATGCCTTTAACTTAGATAGGTTCCCATACTGTATATCCCCATTTCTGAACATCCACCAGGAAATTTCTTTCCCTGATCACTGATCAAAGGGGGGTATACCACTGAGTAGTTTTCAGAGGGGTGTGCTGACAGGGTGATGTATGACTGTTTGTCCCTGCTTAGTTATACTCATATTGTGTATAATATGTTATGATTTTAATTGTTATGTGAATAAAATTGATTTTTTATTGATAAATAGTGTGGTTGCACTCCACTTGTGTTGTGTAGTTTCATATATTGCGGGAGTGTACCTCCTTTGTTAGAGACCGCGCGTGATCTAAAAATGATTCAGGATGACAGGTTTCAGCAGGGAGACGTGGAAGAAATTCAGTACCCAGAGAGAGGCTGGCAGCTTAAGCTTGTAGGAAACATCATTAATTTGCTTGAGGATTTCAAATGGACCAATGAAGCAGGGACCCAATTTGTAAGTGGGCATTTTGTTGATGTGTTTGGAGGCAAGCCACACTTTATCACCAGGAGAATCTCTATGGCCTCTTTCACACTGGCGTCATGTTTTTGGCCCGGATAAGATGCGGGTGCGTTGGGGGAAAATGCACGATTTTTCCACGTGAGTGCAAAACATTGTAATGCGTTTTCCACGCGCGTGAGAAAAATCTGCATGTTTGGTACCCAGACCCGAACCCGGACTTCTTCACAGTTCGGGTTTGGGTTAGGTGTTGTGTAGATTTTTTCTTATTTTCCCTTATAACATGGTTATAAGGGAAAATAATAGCATTCTTAATACAGAATGCATAGTACAATAGGGCTGGAGGGGTTAAAGAAAATTGCAAATAATTTTACTCACCTTAATCCACTTGCCCGGCTTCTCTTCTGTCTTCTTCTTTGAGGAATAGGACCTTTGATGACGTCACTGCGCTCATCACATGGTCTATCACATGATCCATCACCATGTGATGACCACAGTGACGTCATCACAGGTCCTTTTCCTGTGCACAGCAAAGATGAAGACAGAAGAGAAGCCGGGCTGTGCGAGCAAGTGGATTAAGGTGAGTTAAATTATTATTATTTTTTTTAACCCCTCCAGCCCTATTGTACTATGCATTCTGTATTAAGAATGCTATTATTTTACCTTATAACCATGTTATAAGGGAAAATAATAATGATCGGGTCCCCATCCTGATCGTCTCCTAGCAACCGTGCGTGAAAATCGCACCGCATCCGCACTTGCTTGCGGATGCTTGCGATTTTCACGCAGCCCCATTCATGCAGCGTTGCGTGGAAAACGCACAAAGAGGAGCATGCTGCGATTTTCACGCAACACACAAGTGATGCGTGAAAATCATCGCTCATGTGCACAGCCCCATAGAAATGAATGGGTCTGGATTAAGTGGGGGTGCAATGCGTTCACCTCACGCATTGCACCCGTGCGGAAATCTCACCCGTGTGAAATGGGCCTATGTCTTTTATCAGCAGCCTCCTTCATGCACACAGGAGCCTCTTTCAGAGCTGCCCTGGTTTCCTCTCAGATTTTAGAGAACTCTCTTAAAGTTGCATCTGCTGCAGGGGTACCAGAAGTAGAAGACATCGGGAATGGGATGTTAGGTTGTTGACCGTAAACAATACAAAATTTTGATTTGTTGGAAAACTAACTGATATGGTTATTATATTAAAACTCAGCCCAAGGTAATACCTCGACCCAGTAATCATGATTGAGGTTGGTGAAATGTCGCAAAAAATTGGTCAGGATTTGATTGACACATTCTATTTGACCATTAGACTGCGGATGATAAGCTGAAGAGCTATCCAGAGACACATTCAAAAGATTACAAAGAGCTCTCCAGAACTTAGACGCGAACTGCACACCTCTATCTGACATAATTCGGTGGAGAGAATCATGGAGGTGAAAAATGTGTTCAATAAAAAAATTTGCCAGCTGAGGAGCAGAAGGAAGACCAGGCAGAGGGACAAAGTGCACCATTTTGGAAAAACGATCCACCACAACCCAGATCACAGAACACCCAGAGGACAAGGGTGCCAAGGAGCTTCAGGAATAGGAAGAGGAAGTAAGAGGCCCGCAGGACGTTGCTTGGAGGTTTTATACTGCGCACATGACGGATGTCTTGCCGCATGACTGGCCACCAGTACCATTAAGCAATGAATTTGAAAGTCTTTTGTTGTCCGGCATGACCTGCAATTTTTGAGGAATGACCCCAGACTAGAACTTGCCTCCTGAGGTTCTGTTCAACAAAAGTCTTTCCGGGCGGAATCTCAGACAACTTGACAGGATAAACAGCAATTTTTGTGGGATCAATGATGTGTTGATGTAGAGGCTCCTTCTCCCGATCAGTAACATCAAAGGACCTTGAGAGAGCATCTGCTTCGACATTCTTCTCTGCGAACAAGGAAATGAAGAACAAAATCAAAACAGGCAAAGAATAAGGACCATCCGGCTTGACGAGGATTCAGTCTCAGTGCAGACTGCAAATAGGTCAGATTTTTGCGGTCGGTGTAGATCACCATAGGATGAGATACTCCCTCTAGAAGGTAACTCCATTCCTCCAGTGCCATTTTAATGGCCAATGACTTATTGTCACCAATCGAATAGTTGCGCTCAGGAGCAGAGAAGGCACTGGAGAAGAAACCACAGGTTACCAACTTACCGGAGTAAGCTTTTTGTGAAAGCACCGCCCTAGCTCCAAGAGACGATGTATCCACCAGGTAGAATTGCTTGTTAGCATCAGGGTGATAGAGAACCAGAGCCGCAGAAAAGGCCTGCTTCAAGGCTTGGAAGGTTGATTCAGCCTCAGCTGTCCAATTCTTAGGATTTGCTCCCTTATGGGTCAAGGCGGAGATGGGAGCAGTTAAGGACGAGAAGTGCAGCACGAACTGGCGATAGTAATTGGCGAATCCCAGGAACCACTGGATTGCTTTTAAACCTGAAGGCCATTTTAAAATCGCTGACAGTTTCTCGGGATCCATCTGCAGGCCAGTATTGAATATTATGTATCCTAGGAATGGAACAGAAGAAAGATGCTTCCCAAGACAGGACTGTCCCCAACAAAGCACCTCTACGGACCTCCAGTCAAGAACAGGTTCATGAACACGAAGCCACGGAAGTCCCAGGAGGAGAGGATGAGACAGACTTGAGAGGACCAGGAACTAAATATCTTTAGAATGAAGCGCTCCTACCTATAATCTTACAAGTCGCGCGAAGAACTGTATGGACTCAGACAGAGCCCTTTCATCGACGGACGATACCGTCAGAGGACTCTGCAAGCGTCGAACAGGTATCCGATGATGATCCACTAGGCATTGTTGCAGGAAGTTTCCTGCTGCTACGGAATCCAGAAGCGTCGTGTCAGTAAATCGAACATCGCCTAATGACGATTATTTTTAGTGTCTCCATATTCTGAGAGCCATAGTTTTTATTTATTTTTTGGGTGAGGTGACTATTTAATTGGTACTATTTTGTGGTAAATTTGACTATTTGATCACTTGATATTACATTTTTTTTAATGTAAGATGACAAAAAATGGTTGTTTTAGCACAGTTTTTATTTTTTTACAGCGTTCAGGTGACGGGGTGGATCATGTGATATATTTTTATAGAGCCGGTCAATGCCCAATACATCTGGTTTTTTTTTTTTTTTTTATGGGAAAGGGGCTTTTTTTTTTTTTTACTTGAAACTTTATTTTTTTTTATTATGAAAAACACTTTTTCACTTTTTTTTTTTGTCTCACTCTGGGACATCAACTTCTGGGGTTCTGATCCCCTCTGCAGTGCATTTTTTCTTTTCTCTATGTCACACGTCACCAGGGCTGACATGCTTAACCATTTCCAGACCGCCCAGCGTAAATTTACTGTTGTAGATGCTTAGTCGCACACTGCTTCTTATGTGTTTAGATTTCTTGGAGTTACCACCCTAATAGATAACGAATAACAAAACTCCTGAAATATAATGTCGAGATTGTTTGAGATGCAGAATATTGGCTTTCATTAGATATGCGGCTGTTTAGTAACGTTTCCATCTTTACATGGCCTTTTTCAAAATATAACAGAAAATAAAAATAATAACATAAATCAATCAATTTGTTTAAATTCACATTCATAGTGACTGTATCTATGTAACAATATCATAGTAGTATAACAGCTGGAGACATAGTACTCAGATACAATGACATGTAAAAACCAAGTAGCTAAATGAGACAAGGCAAATTACAGAATAAGGTAAAACATAGAGTAATACGAGATGACTCAAGGTTGTAAGTTGTAGGTAAGTAGTTTCCATCATCTTGGGTTCCAGCATCATGGACTTCACAGATAGCTCTTATAAATGTTAGAGCGATGCTAGGCATAATTGGTTAAGGGCATTATGAAATATAAGAAAGTCTAATATACATAGAAATCTTAGTAGCGATCTAGAGATGTGTAAATCAACATAAGTAGCAGAAGATAGGTGCCAATTTAAGTAACCAATAGAAAAAGAAAAGGATCTAAGCAAAACATTGAGGGTAACAAATGCCCAATGATCATATAATGTTTGTGAAATGACCGCTATTATAGGAATACCTGGTGCCGCTGGTGAAGAGAAAGGGAAGTCAAGAGATACGTGCTCAATATAAGAAACATGCGCTTGCACTGAGATGTAGGTGAGCTATGTGGAGCTAAATGGAGAAAAGAAATAGGGGATAATGAAGGGAATAGAATGGATGATGAAAAAGAATCAGAAAAAATGCAATTGAAAAGATATTAAATGAAAAGATGAAAATAAAGGTTAAAAATGTCAGTATGTAAATAGGGATATTATAATAGTCACAATATGGGGGGGTCGTGTGACATATATATATAACAATGGAAAAATAAAAGATATAAAAAGTAAAAAATAATGAAAAAATAGGAGGAAATAAAATTTTGCTGAAAAATTCTGAAAAAACAACTACATAAACAAGAAAAATAAAATTAAAAATATTGTAATCGGATAGTCACAAGTTAGCAAAATTACCACGAATAACGGAGAAAATAAGAAAAAACTGAAGAAACAATAAAAAAAGCAATCAAAGAATAATTAAAATGCAATAAAAGATAAAGAAAAAAAATAGAGAAAAAATAAAAGAAACAATAAATAAATAAAAGAAAAGTAATGACAAATAATAATAAAGTAGAGGAAACAATAATAGAAAATAATAAAAGGAGATAGGAGGAAGTAATGAAACTAGGAAAAATAAGAATAACAAAAAGGATACTAAGTCAGACGGCACCAGAATTTGGATCCCATATTATAGAATTTGTAGGGAACAAAGATAAACAAGTTAGTGCAGTATATAAAAGTACATACATGAATTATAATATTCCCTATGTTTGTTATTCTATCTGTCAATATTTGAGCATATGTAGAACTGAAGGTTTCAAATCAGGTGCTGAAAAATTAAATTAAAAATATTGTAATCGGATAGTCACAAGTTAGCAAAATTACCACGAATAACGGAGAAAATAAGAAAAAACTGAAGAAACAATAAAAAAGCAATCAAAGAATAATTAAAATGCAATAAAAGATAAAGGAAAAAAATAGAGAAAAAATAAAAGAAACAATAAATAAAGGAAAAATAATGGCAAATAATAATAAAGTAGAGGAAACAATAATAGAAAATAATAAAAGGAGATAGGAGGAAGTATTGAAACTAGGAAAAATAAGAATAACAAAAAGGATACTAAGTCAGGCGGCACCAGAATTTGGATCCCATATTATAGAATTTGTAGGGAACAAAGATAAACCAGTTAGTGCAGTATATAAAAGTACATACATGAATTATAATATTCCCTATGTTTGTTAATATTTGAGCATATGTAGAACTGAAGGTTTCAAATCAGGTGCTGAATCTCATAGACCCTATTCATCTCCATGGGTTCTAAACTCTCTGGTTTGTGTATCCAAAAAGCTTTGCGGATTTTGAGTTGTTTAATTCTATCCCTGCCTCTCCTAGAAGGTGCTATTTGCTCAATAACCTGGAACTTTAATTGTGAAATGGAATGGCTGGCGGAGTGGCAATGAGTCGGTACCGGTAACAGTAGATTTTTCCATCTGATATTGGACTTATGTTCACAAATGCGGTCACAAACTTTTTGTGTAGTTTCACCCAGATAAATGATCCCACAGGGGCATTTGAGTAAGTAATCTCCAAAATTGTTGCAAGTGTAAAAATCACGAATAGGAAAACTCTTGCCCGATTGTGGAATATATATATGGGAGCCCTTTTGTACATTGAAGCATTGAAAATAATGTATACAGGGAAATGTACCTTTCTTTCGGGTACATAGGAAGGTCTGTTTGGAGATGATTCTTGAGGGTCCAATATCAGCCTTTACCAGCAAGTCACGCAAGTTTTTGGTACGTCATGTGCAAGGTAAGATTAGGTTTTTGAATTCCGCTATAGTGAGATATGCTTTTTGTAACAATGGCCAATGATTTCTGACGCTATTGATTATTTTGGTAGATGGATATTTCATCCATCTACCAAAATAATCAATAGAAACGTGTGTACAAAGGGGATACGTTTTTCTGAACCTTTTGCTTTATCTGGTATCCGGAGGAGATGTTGCAGATATCCTCTGTCTAAAAAGCGCTGTTGCAGCTCTGAAAGTCTCAATTGGCGTTGTGGGTCTGTTTTGACTATGCATTTTGTGAGAACACGGAAGAGATTATTTTAGCTTAATAGAAAAAAGAGAAATGTAGAAGGTTATTCCAGACAGTGGGTTTTCTGTACAGATTGGAAGTGAGGGTACCACACATTGTTTTGGTAACTTGTTGTATCGAAAAAACTGATGGTGGTAGAGTGGTGATGGATGGTGAATTGGAGTTCAGGGTAGATCGAGTTAAGAAATGTATGAAATTGTAGGAGGGAGTCCAATGAGCCCTCCCATATGCAGAATATATTGTCAATATATCGTTTCCACACTATGACCTGTGAAGCGAAACGGGGATCAGTGTAGAAAAATAAGTTTATGAAATCTGTTATAACAATTAGCGTAAGAAAGCACTACATTGGACCCCATAGCAGTACCCTGTGGATGAAGGAAGAAATCGTCACCAAACATAAAGAAGTTGTTCATGAGGACTAGTAACATAGTACATAAGGCAGAAAAAAGACATTTGTCCATCCAGTTCGGCCTGTCATCCTGCAAGTTGATCCAGAGGAAGGAAAAAAAAAAACTGAGGTAGAAGCCAATTTTCCTCACTTTAGGGGAATAAAAAATTCCTTTCCGACTCCAATCAGGCAATCAGAATAACTCCCTGGATCAACGACCCCTCTCTAGTAGCTATATCCTGTAATATTATTACACTCCAGAAATACATCCAGGCCCCTCTTAAACTCTTTTATTGTACTCACCATCACCACCTCCTCAGGCAGAGAGTTCCATAGTCTCACTGCTCTTACCGTAATGAATCCTTTTTTATGTTTGTGTACAAACCTTCTTTCCTCCAGACGCAGAGGATGTCCCCTCGTCACAGTCACAGTCCTGGAGATAAATAGATGATGGGATAGATCTCTCTACTGACCCCTGATATATTTATACATAGTAATTAGATCTCCCCTCAGTCATCTTTTTTCTAACGTGAATAACCCTAATTTTGATAATCTTTCAGGGTACTGTAGTTGCCCCATTCCAGTTATTACTTTAGTTGCTCTCCTCTGGACCCTCTCCAGCTCTGCTATGTCTGCCTTGTTCACTGGAGCCCAGAACTGTACACAGTACTCCATGTGTGGTCTGACTAATGATTTGTAAAGTAGTAGGAATATGTTCTCATCACGGGCATCTATGCCCCTTTTGATGCAACCCATTATCCTATTGGCCTTGGCAGCAGCTGCCTGACACTGTTTTTTGCAGTTTAGTTTGCTGTTTATTAAAATTCCTAGATCCTTTTCCATGTCAGTGTTACCGAGTGTTTTACCATTTAGTATGTACGGATGACTTGCATTATTCCTTCCCATGTGCATAACTTTACATTTGTCAGTGTTAAACCCCATTGCCACTTATCTGCCCAAGCCTGCAATCTATCCAGATCCCTCTGTAGTAGTATACTGTCCTCTTCAGTGTTAATTACTTTACACAGTTTAGTGTCATCTGCGAAAATTGATATTTTACTATGCAAGCCTTCTACAAGATCATTAATAAATATATTGAAGAGAATAGGGCCCAATACTGACCCCTGAGGTACTCCACTATTGACAGTGACCCAATCTGAGTATGTACCGTTAATAACCACCCTCTGTTTTCTATCATTGAGCCAGTTACTTACCCACATACAGACGTTTTCTCCCAGTCCGAGCATTCTCATTTTATATACTAACCTTTTATGTGGTACAGTGTCAAATGCTTTGGAGAAGTCCAGATACATGACATCCATTGATTTGCCGCTGTCAAGTCTAGAACTTACCTCCTCATAGAAACTGATTAAATTAGTTTGACATGACCGATCCCTCACGAAGCCATGCTGATATGGCGTTATTTGCTTATTTCTGTTAAGATGTTCTAACATAGCATCTCTCAGAAAACCTTCAAACAGTTTACCCACAACAGATGTTAAACTTACCGGCCTATAGTTTCCAGGCTCTGTTTTTGGACCCTTTTTGAATATTGGCACCACATTTGCCATGCGCCAATCCTGTGGGACATTCCCTGTCAGTATAGAATCTGCAAATATCAGAAATAAGGGTCTTGTGGCTATGCCATTACTTAATTCTCTTAGGATACGGGGGTGTATGCCATCCGGTCCTGGCGATTTGTCTATTTTAATCTTTTTAAGTCGCTGTTGTACTTCTTCCTGGGTCAGACTGTCATGGTCTTACCTTCTTGCTGTTCTCCTTCGTTTGACATGTGCTGGCGGCCATCTTGGTTTCTGGGTTTCTTGTAGCCTTCCACCCTGCGGCTCCTCCTTCCCACTGGGAGGAGCTGGATGCCCAGCTCATATATATAGGAGGTCTGTGGCTTCAGTTCCTTGCTTGGTCCTCCTGTGTTCACATGCTTCTAAGACTGCTGCTGCTTCTGGTTCCTGATCCTGGTTTCGTCTGACTACCCTGCTGGTTCCTGATCCTGGCTTCGTCTGACTACCCTGCTGGTTCCTGATCCTGGCTTCGTCTGACTACCCTTCTGGTTCCTGATCTCTGGCCTCTCAAAGACTCTGCTTCGGTTTCACCATTCGTTTGGACTTTTGCTTTACAGCTTTATTTTCAATAAAGCCTTCTTACTTTCACTTATCTCTTGTTGTACGTCTGGTTCATGGTTCCGTGACACAGACAGGACACTTTTAATGGGGAATTTATTTCAACATTCAGCATTTCATCTGACAGTTTATTTTCCTCAGTGAATACATTGGAGAAAAAAATATTTAACAGCTTTGCTTTCTCCTCGTCTCTCTCTGCGACTCCCCCCTCATTACTCTTTAAAGGGCCGACACCTTCAGATTTATACTTTTTAACATTTATATAATTGAAGAACATTTTAGTGTTAGTTTTACTCTCTTTGGCAATTAATCTCTCGGTCTCTAGTTTGGCCGCTTTTATTTGTTTTTTACATGTTCTATTTTTTTCCTTATAGTTTTTTAGTGCTTCCGTGCTACCCTCCTGTTTTAGTGTTTTATATGCTTTCTTTTTGTCATTTATTGCTTTCTTTACAGTTCTGTTTATCCACATTGGTTTCTTTTTGTTCCTTAACCTTTTATTCCCATACGGTATACACCTCTCACAATGAGCTTTTAGGATGCTTTTAAAGATATCCCATTTTGTGGCTGTATTTTTATTTGTGAGGACTTTATTTAGTTAGGCCTATGGCCTCTCTTAGTTGGCTAAATTTAGCTTTTTTGAAGTTTGATATTTTTGTTCCTCCCTGTAGAAACGCTCTTTTGAATGATAATTGGAAGGTTATTACTTTATGGTCACTATTTCCCATGTGTCCCCCAACCTGCACGTCTGTTGTTCTGTCAGGTCTATTGGTTAATACGAAGTCCAGTATGGCCGTCCCTCTAGTCGGGTCCTGAAGCAGTTGGGAGAGGTAATTGTCTTTGGTTATTGCCAAGAACCTGTTTCCTTTATGAGATATACAAGTTTCAGTTTCCCAGTCTATATCTGGGTAGTTGAAGTCCCCCATAATAACCACCTCATTATGATTTGCCGCCTTGTCTATCTCATTTAGTAGTAGATTTTCTGTATATTAGGTGGTTTATAGTAAACTCCTATTAGTAATTTATTGTTCTTTTTAGCTCCATATATCTCTACCCACAGTGACTCCACATGTTCATGTCCCTCATTTATATCTTCTCGGACTGTGGGCTATAGACAGGACTTTACATAAAGGCAGACCCCTCCCCCTCTCCGGTTTTGACGACCCTTTCTAAACAGACTGTAACCTTGTACATTAACTGCCCAGTCATAGCTATCATCAGCCATGTCTCAGTTATTCCCACTATGTCATAGTCCTCCTCACACATCACTAATTCCAGTTCACCAGTTTTATTAGTCAGGCTTCTGGCAATAGTATACATACATTTGAGAGGTTTATGTATATTTTTTACCCTACACCTTTCCTTCCGAACTGTTCTAGTCCCTCCTTCCATTCCTCCCCCAGTCCCACTACCTTGCCCCGGTCTCTATCTGCACTATCTTCCCATCCTGTAACGTAATTACCCTCCCCCCAGTCCCTAGTTTAAACACTCCTCCAACCTTCTAGCCATCTTCTTCCCCAACACAGCTGCCCCTTCCCCATTGAGGTGCAGCCCGTCCCTACGATAGAGCCTGTAGCCGACAGAGAAGTCGGCCCAGTTCTCCAGGAACCCAAACCCCTCCTTCCTACACCAGTTCTTGAGCCACTTGTTAATCTCCCTAATCTCCCGCTGCCTTTCTTGTGTGGCCCATGGTACAGGTAGTATTTCGGAAAATACTACCTTTGAGGTCCTTGCCCTAAGCTTTTGACCTAAATCCCTGAAATCATTTTTAAGGACTCTCCACCTACCCCTAACTTTGTCATTGGTTTCGATATGGACCATGACCGCTGGATCTTCTCCAGCCCCTCCCAGTAATCTATCAACCCGATCCGCGATGTGTCGAACTCTAGCGCCAGGAAGACAGCACACTGTTCGGCGGTCTTTGTGACCGATTTCCCTATCTGTTCCCCTAATAATTGAGTCTCCCACTACCAGCACCTGTCTGGCCTGCCCTGCTCTCCTGGTCCCCTGCTTACCTGAGCTGACATTCCCCTGACTGGCAGAGGAACTGTCCGGCTGCGGCAGTGCCGTCCCTGGACTGATATCCCCCTCATCTGCCAAACGTGCAAACTTGTTGGGGTGTGTCAGATCAGGGCTAGCCTCCCTGGCGCTCTTCCCTCTACCCCGCTTTCTAACTGTTACCCAGCTAGCTACCTCACTACCTCACTAGTTCTAGTAACTCCATACAGAAGGATATGATGATGGATTCCATTGTGGTAGAGTGAAGTATGTTGATAACTGCCTTTAGGCCCTTTTCATGCTGAATCGATGTATAGAGACCAGTCATTGGGCATTTATTACCCTCAATGTTTTGCTTAGATATTTTGCTTTTTCTATTGGTTACTTTATTTATTTAAATTGGCACATGTCTTCTGCTACTTATGTTGATTTACACACCTCTAGATCACTGCTAAGATTTCTATATATATATTAGTCTCTTATATATCATAATGCCCTTAACCAATTATGCCTAGCATCACTCTAAAATTTATAAGAGCTATCTGTGAAGTCCATGAATGATGCTGAAACCGAAGACGATGGAAACTACTTACCTACAACTTACAAGCTTGAGCAATCTCCGTATTACTCTGTTTTACCTTATTCTGTAATTTACTTTGTCTCATTTGGCTACTTAGTTCCGACATATCATTGGATCTGAGTACTATGTCTCCAGCTTTTATACTACTATGATATTGTTACATAGATACATCCACTGTGAATGTGAATTTAAATACATTGATTGATTTATGTTATTATTTTTATTTTCTGTAATATTTTGAAAAAGGCCATAAAAAGGCGAAACTTTACTAAACAGCCGCAAAAAAGCCAATATTCTACATCTCAAACAATCATAACATCATATTTCTGGAGTTTTGTTATTAGTCAGCGTAAATTTACGTCGGTGGCCAGGGATTTTAAAATGGAACCTGCTGGCGCATGCATCGGCCGCCATGGCCATCAGATGTCTGCTGTTTTAAACAGCAGACACCCGACACTAATATCCACGACCATCGGTAATGCCGGTTGTAGACTTCTAACTCTTCAGATGCTGTTGACAAGCGTGTGCCTGCTGGAGCATGTATGCGGCAGCTCCTGTCCTCTTGTGTGACAGGAGGCTGCTGCATATTAGTTTCTCATACAATTCTCATTGCTAATGCATTGGAGTTTATGAGACAAGCAACCTGACCCTAGAAATAAAATAAAAAATGCCAAAATTGAAATTTTCTGTTTTTGGAATTTCTAGTGGTACGGAACCGCTGGCCTCTCACCTCCTTCCTGCTAGCCCAGCTGCCAAAGTAGCTTTGTCCCTCCACGCAGGCTGCAGCCTCCTATTTGCCAGAGGCTCTCTTCCTCTGCATGTATGGCTTCAGGGCATAAACACCCTGATCTGGCTACCCTAATGGCTGGCCACCCTAGGGTACATGGGGCACTTTTCCCCTGTGTAAAAGTGTCTGAGCATTTGGTTCTAGTCTGCTAGTGTTCTGCAAAGGTGTGCTGTTCCACGTTCCATGTACCGACTTCTGCCTGTTTTTCAGAATTGACCCTTTGCTGCCTAACCTGACCTCTGCCTGATCTCTGTTCTCACCTAGAAATGAGCGAATTTCTTAAAAATTTGATTTGGCTGCTTCGCCGAATAAAAAAAAAGAAATTAGCTTTGTGACTTATTACTTCATCATGAAGCACATTTTTTGTATTCTCTATGAGGAAATTCGGCTTCGCAGCAAATCAAATTTATTCTGAAATTCAGATCAAATTCCACTTCGTTGGATTTGATTTACTCAACTCTATTCTCACGCTGAGCTGCCCGTCCTGACCATGGACTGATTGCACGTACTCTGCCTGACAGTCCCTGTCTCTGATTTCAGTTTTGCCTGATCCCTAGGTGCTCCTCATTGGTGTTTCTTGTCTCTCATGGGTCAGCTGTTACTTAAACAGAGACTGCTCCAAGAGGTAGCAGCTCTGCCATTCCCTCTCTCTGACTTCAGTTTTGCCTGATCCCTAGGTGCTTCTCATTGGTGTTTCCTGACCCTCGTGGTTCAGGTGTCACTTAAACAGACTACTCCAAGAGGTAGCAGCTTGGTGGTTCCCTCTGGGCACCCAGGACCGACCTTATCTGGGTGAGACCTGTGAAAAGCTTTGACTAAACAACTGGCATTCATGTCAGATGCCGGTACCTACATCCTCTCCTCTGGTTCATAACCCTTCTAGTGAAAAAGATACTGAAGAGATCTATGGAGAACTCGAGAGTCAATTATCTTGGCGATCTAAAATTCCAAACTACCGTCCACCATGAAAGGAGCGGGTGGCAATCCCAGTCCAATACAGCAAGGACTTTCTCTGGATCCATTCGAAAACCTGAAGATGACAGCAGGTAGCCCAAAAACTGCACCTCGTGTGCACACACTTCTCTAATTTTACGTACAATTTATTATCTATTAGGATCTGTAACACCTGTCTAACGTGATCCTCATGCGTTTCCACATCTGGAGAATAAATTAGAATGGCATCCAAATAAAAGACTACAAACCTCCCCACAAGGTGATGAAAAATGTCATTCGCAAAATGCTGGAAAACCGCAGGAGCATTGGTCAACCCGAAAGGCATGACCAGGTTCTCAAAGTGCCCCTCAGGAGTATTAAAAGCCTTCTTCCATTCATCCCCTTCCTTGATCCTAACCAGATTATATTCCCCCCTTAAGTCCAACTTGTAGAACTCCTTGGCACCAATAATCTGGTTAAACACATCGGGAATTAAAGGAAGAGGGTAAGGATCATGGACAGTAATCCGATTGAGTTCACGGAAATCCAGAAATGGTCGAAGACAGCCTTCCTTTTTTTTTTAACAAAAAAGAACCCTGCTGCCACTGGAGACTTGGAAGGTCTTATGTGTCCTTTAGCCAAACTGTCGGTAATATAATCTCTCATGGCCAGTCTTTTGGGTTTAGAAACGTTATACAACCTAGATTTTGGCAACTTAGCTTCGGTTAGTATCTCAATAGATCCTAAAAAACTTGTAACAGGAACACTCAAAAATATATCTCTCAACACAAAAAAAACTAGTGAATCAATGTCCTAATAGGCAAATAATTTTTTATTAATCAGGATTAAAAGCTATTTCAAAATACAACATGATGGTAAGGGTACTTTAACACTAGCGGCAGGATGGATCCAACAGGCTGTTCACCCTGTCGGATGCATCCTGCCGCTATTTCGCCGTGCCGCCGGACTGACGCTCCGTCCCCATTGACTATAATGGGGATGGGGGCGGAGATCCGGAGCAGTGTGCGGTGAGAGGCCGCCGGACGTCAGACATGCAGCACTTTTAGTTCGGCGGCCTATCGCCGTGCACTGCCGTGCTGCGCCGGAGCTCCGCCCCCATCCCCATTATAGTAAATGGGGATGGAGCGGTAGTCCGGCGGCACGGCGAAATAGCGGCAGGACAGATCAGACAGGCTGATCATCCTGTCGGATCCATCCTGCCGCTAGTGTGAAAGTAGCCTAAGGAATCCAAATATAAAACACAGCCAAATCCATAAACAATACCTAACACTGGTATGGAGTAAATAAATAAATATCTGTACAAAAGCCTAAAAATTCATATGCTGAGTATGCAATACGCAGGCCTGCAGGGTATAGCGATGTGAGGTCACGGTTACTTAGGCAAACGAGGGTTGCTATAGGTTACTCACAGTTTGTAGGATGACCCTGGGCAGCGTACAGCAGTGATGGAGAGGCTGGCACAGTAGTCCTCTGGGGCACTCTTCGTGTATAGGGACCAGGCCTGATGGTGGGTGAGGTGCCCTGGATGTTGCAGATGTTTAATGTGCCTAGGGCAAGGTCCCTTTAAGGTTCGTGACGCCAGTGCCTGTAACGGTGGCACACCGATTGATAATGGTAATAAGTGAGGAACACGCTGTTATGGTGAACCAAAACTTCCTTTACTGGAAAACGGTTAACTTTATACAGTCTTTTGAAGGTTCCAAGTAATGCAGCAGTAATAAGCAGGCTTTCACATCAATGGCAGGTACAATGTTCTTTGCAAGATACTCAGAGGGTAAAAACAACACTTACAGACCAGGCTGCACTTTTCCTCAGAAATCCTGTGCACTATTCCTCAGAACTCCTGGCTGTCTTTATCCCAAGGCCCGTATTCCCTAATGCTGGCTTTATCCTTGGTAGCAAACTTCCTCAGGTATATATCCTTGCTTTGGGTGAATCCTTCTGCCCCTCAGCTTACTTGTCTAGCTGGAATCCTGGCTCTGCTCTTCTTATGGGAACTTGGTTTCTCCTAGGAGGCAAACCCTTCTCCTGGGGTAAATCTTCTGAGCTAACTCTGGCTCAATATCCATAGGCTGGCTAGTCTGCACTTGCTAGCCACCTGGTCTACATTACTCTTTCCTGTCTGGGCCTAACTATATATACTAGGGGTTCCCTAGCTCCCTCTAATGCCTAGGAGCAGGAACTACACCCTAACAGGCCTGATACACAGATAAACAGGAAAATATGCATAAAACATCATATCAACACAAATGTCATATTAACCCTTGTGTAGTGCCCACATTTATCTAGTGGGACACTACAAGTAGACAAGACTGTGAATACTGGAGGTAGGAATGCATCAATCGGGCAAACTGAATACGCCTCTAACTAGCATATAATCCTACATCCATAAGACAACCTTATAATACTACCACTAGCAAGATGGATAGTCATGTCAATATGCAGAGCATAATGTGTACTGAATGGGCAGTGCAACAAGACCAAAGTGTAAAACACAATCCTGTACCAAAAGGCTGTATAGTCATGTGAAGACTCAAAGCAGCAATAGATGATAAAGTGCACAAGTGCCAGGCTAAAGTGTGGACATGTAAACAGATGAACCTACCAGGAGGTAAATTGTGAGGCATCCGCTATCCCCTCTACGCACATTTCGCGTCTTAGCTTCTTCTGAAGCATAGGAAATTTTAGGCTTTTGTACGGATATTTTATTTATTTACTCCATACCAGTGTTAGGTATTGTTTATGGATTTGGAGGTGTTTTATATTTGTATTCCTTACCATCATGTTGTATTTTGATCATACAGTGAGCTTTTAATCATGATTAATAAAAATGTATTTGTCTATTAGGACATTGATTCACTAGTTTTTTTGTGTTGATTGAGAACTTAGCTTCGGGAATAAGATTGATAGGACAATCATATTCCCGATGCGGAGGTAAATCCTGGCATCCACTCTCAGAAAACACGTCGGCAAAATCAGATATAAAAGAGGGTAATGTCTCAATAGTTAAAATAGAAAAAGATGTATTCAGACAATTGTCAATGCAATAATCACCCCAATCCAGAATCTGTCTAGCTTGCCAATCGATGGTTTGATTGTGCTTGCTTAACCACGGTAAACCCAGAACCACCGATGCAGGGAGACCCTCCAACACAAAACACAAGATAAATTCTTGATGAAAGTCAACCACTCTTAATCGAATGTCATGCACCACTCGCGATAAACACTTCTGAGCTAGAGGTGCAGAATCAATAGCAAAAACAGGAATGTTTTTTTCTAATGCACTCGGTGACAACCCGTGCATACGGACGAATTGAGCATCAATCAGGTTCACCCCGACCCTGCAGTCGATAAACACCTCAATCCCTACAGTCTTTGACTCTAGCGCCACCTCAGCTGCCAGGAGAAATCGGGTACTACCAGTAAAAGACAAATGCACATTTTCTGATTCTCCTTTCACCCCTTCAAGAGTCAGATAGGAATAAAATGTCCCTTTTTTTTGCCGTTGAATGCATGGACATACTCTGATAAAATGTCCCTTTTGTCTGCAGGAAAAACACACTCCCTTCCTATTACCAGTATGCTTAAAAGCAGATCCAGGAGTAGGCCCCCCTAATTGTATGGGTTCGTCCCCAGACATAAGCCCAGGAGTATCCTCACCCAAAGTGTCAAAGGAAGACAATACGTTATGTGATAGAATGTCCTGAGAGTGGGGGCCCCTAGATCTCTCTCTCAGTTGTCTATCAATGCATACTGCAAGAGACATCCATAGACTCAGGATTCTCATGAAAGGCTAAAGTGTCCTTCAGCCTCTCTGATAATCCCTGACAAAACTGACTACGGAGAGCCGGATCGTTCCACGCAGTATCCGTAGCCCACTTCCTGAACTCAGAGCAATAGATCTCAGGAGAATGCTCTCTCTGACAAAGGCCACGTAGCTTGGTCTCAGCCAGGGAGGTCCGACCTGGATCATCATAGATGAGGCCCAGGGTTTGAAAAATTCATCCACCGACCGGAGAGACTGCGATCCAGTCGGCAGAGAAAAAGTCCATGACTGAGCGTCCCCTTTAAGCAATGAAATAACCACACAAACTCTCTGAATATCATCCCCAGATGAGTGTGGACGTAGCCTAAAATACAATTTGCACGCCACCCTAAATTAAATTGCCACTTTCCCCAGAGAATTTGTCCGGGAGGGCAACTTTAGGCTCAAGATAGGTCTGGTAACCACCACTAGGACCAGCAGCCTGTGGTCTCTGGATTTGCGAGACGGTCGTGCGGAGGTCAGCTACCTCCAAAGACAGCCCCTGCAGCTGCCCAGCCAGTGCAGCAATAGGATCCATGGCTGTACTGGAACAGGCAAAAAAGTGACGTTTTTTGCGGTTTATAGTGTCACATTCGGGAGGGAAACACCACACCGAACATAGGAAAGAAAAGGGGTAAGGGAATAAGGCCTGGAACTAAGGAAAGGAGATGGACACCACTTAATAAAACCCTAATCAAAGTCCTGACTAACTACCAGTATGAACAGACCCCAGAGGTAGGCAAGTTCATACACTGGAACCTAGTGTCCTAATTGACCCTATAGGACCCTGGACTAATGTCAGGATTGAGACAACTGGTTCCTGCAAGAGAAAGGATGAACAGAAGTCTCCCTAAGGACTTAATACAAAAGATAGGGAAATACAACACACAGAACTCAAACAAAATACAAAAGGGAAATGAAAGACTTAACTTCAAAGGAGCAATGGAAGCACCAGGAACTCTGCTGAGATCCACACACCAGCAATTCGCAACTTAAAGCAGAAACTATAAACCGCACAGCATAGTGGGAGAAGGTTAAATAACCACATTAGCAACACCTGAGGCAAGGGGTGTGGCCATTACCAGAAACAACACAGACGCCTATTGATCCACCATGAAAACTGTCAGATTAAACCATGTGTTGCCAGTCTCACTGATCTCCTGCCACCAGTCACGGGAACGTCCGTGACAGATAATGATGGAGAGAAGGAGGAGGATGATCCGCGTTCACAGCAGCGTGCCACCCAAATCAGCTTGCAGGCATCAGTGGAGTGTGGCTGGGTGGATACAGAGGACACAGACGATACACCTCCCAGCGAGGACAGCTTGTCGTTGCCTCTGGGCAGCCTGGCACAAATGAGTGACTATGTGCTGCAGTGCCTGCACAACCACCTCCGAGTTGCCCACATTCTAACCAGTTCTAAATACTGAGTGGCCACCCTGCTGGTTCCCCGCCACAAGGACAACATGCCATCCTTAATTCCATCACTAGAGCGTAGTTGGAAGATGCATGAGTACAAGCGCACGCTGGTAGATGCACTACTGATGGCGTGCCCACCTGACAGCGGGGGCTCAGTCGAAGCACGAGGCAGAGGAGGAGGAAGTCGCCAACACAGATGGGGCACCGCCAGCACCTCAGAGGGTAGGGTTAGCATGGCCAAAATGTGGAAAAGCTTTGTCAGCATGCCACAACATCCAGCACCACCACTTGAGCAGATTACTTCCTCAACCTCCGCATCCACTTCCTCCTCCACATGGACCTCAACCTCCTGGCTCAAGATTAGTAGATGACCTTGCGGTTCGCCCCGGCGGTCGTTTCGCGGTGAACTTTGCTTGTTGTCCGCCTGGTCCAGTTCTTTTGCATTGTGCAGAATTTTGACCCATGACACATTCATCAAGTGGGACAGGACAGCCAATTGAGACGTTTCAGCACATGGATACACCCCTACCCTATAAATAAACCGGATCTAGCCGCCATTTTACATTCTATGTTTTGCCAGTGTAGGGAGAGGTTTCTGTGTGAAGCAGGGACAGACTGTTAGGAACACCAAACGCTAGCTAATAGTTCCACAAAAGTCATTTTAAGGACTGGTATAGGTGTGCTATCGATAGGTGTGACATACTGAGGGGTGTGATATACTTATAATATACTTTATAACATAGAAAGGATATTATAGTGCATTTGTATTGTGCAGCAGTTGTGTGTGGTTCTGCTGCGATATTGCAGCTATACAGAGGGACAAACACTATTGGAATAACTAATTGCAACTGGTGTGATATACCTGTTGCCCCCCCCCCCCCCCCCCCAAAAAAAAAACGGGGGTGATATACCTATAATATACAGTTGCAAGAACATGGATGTGAACCCTTAGGAATGATATGGATTTCTGCACAAATTGGTCATAAAATGTGATCTGATCTTCATCTAAGTCACAACAGTAGACAATCACAGTCTGCTTAAACTAATAACACACAAAGAATTAAATGTTACCATGTTTTTATTGAACACACCATGTAAACATTCACAGTGCAGGTGGAAAAAGTATGTGAAACCTTGGATTTAATAACTAGTTGAACCTCCTTTGGCAGCAATAACTTCAACCAAACGTTTCCTGTAATTGCAGATCAGACGTGCACACCGGTCAGGAGTAATTCTTGACCATTCCTCTTTACAGAACTGTTTCAGTTCAGCAATATTCTTGGGATGTCTGGTGTGAATCGCTTTCTTGAAGTCATGCCACAGCATCTCAATAGGGTTGAGGTCAGGACTCTGACTGGGCCACTCCAGAAGGCGTATTTTCTTCTGTTTAAGCCATTCTGTTGTTGATTTCTTCTATGCTTTGGGTCGTTGCCCTGTTGCAACACCCATCTTCTGTTGAGCTTCAGCTGGTGGACAGATGGCCTTAAGTTCTCCTGCAAAATTGTCTTGATAAACTTGGGAATTCATTTTTCCTTTGATGATAGCAATCCGTCCAGGCCCTGACGCAGCAAAGCAGACCCAAACCATGATGCCCACACCACCATACTTCACAGTTGGGATGAGGTTTTGATGTTGGTGTGCTGTGCCTCTTTTTCTCCACACATAGTGTTGTGTGTGTCATGGGGTTCCGAAGGTGCACTCGGTCCCCCATTGCCCGCAGAACTGTTGCTTAGCTTTTGGAATGAGGTTCTGTGTTTGACCTCATTCCCAGGGCAGCTTTACTAGCTGGGTGGTTCCCTGCTCCTAGTCTGCCTTGAGCGCCGAGCTGATCACTCGGTGCTCGACTGGTTGGTCTGTCGGTCATGTGACGCTGGCCACGTCACATGACCCTCACTCCCCACTATAAATACAGGCAGCCTGCTGGCTACAGGTTGCCTGTTAATTTCTAGGTTCCTGGCTATTTGTTGGACTACTGAATATTTACCTGATCCTGTTCCCTGACGATCCTCTGCCTGCTCCTCCTGTACTGCGCATACATCCTGGTATTGTGACCTCGGCTCCCACCTGACTACTCTCTTAGGACTCCTCTTGTACTTCGCTACTCTCCTGGTATTTGACCCCGGCTTCTCCTGACCATTCTTTGCTTAATCCGTTGTACTGCGTAGCACTCTTGGTTCTGACCCGGTCCGTTCATGTTCCGTATTTTGTCTTGTCTGTCTTCCCTGCACATATCCTAAGTTAGGGACTGCCGTCCAGTTGTCCCCTGTCATCAGGACTCGTGAGGCAAGTAGGCAGGGCCAGGGGTGAGGGTGGAGCGCAGTGGTCACTACCCTTCCCCCTGTGTGTGTGTGGACGTGACCGTTACAGTGTGTTTCTTCCAAACAACTCAACTTTGGTTTTATCTGTCCACAGAATATTTTGCCTGCAGCAATGTTTTTTTTGGACAGCAGTGGCTTCCTCTGTGGTATCCTCCCAAGAAATCCATCCTTGTTTAGTGTTTTACGTATCATAGATTCACTAACAGGGATGTTAGCATATGCCAGAGACTTTTGTAAGTCTTTAGCTGACACTCTAGGATTCTTCTTCACCTCATTGAGCAGTCTGCTCTGTGCTCTTGCAGTCATCTTTACAGGACATATGTGGCCACAGGATGAGAAAGGCGCTCATAGGGTAAATAGGTAAAGATGAAACAGCGTTCTTCAATTTAAGTTGAATATGTGCTGCTCACATGTTTAAGTTGCACCGATTGGGTGCAACCGTGATAATGATCCGCTGGATTAGCTAGGTATCAGGTTGGAGCTGCCGCGTCCAAAGGAACCAAGGGCGGGGGCCAAGTCGCCACTTCGTTAATTACTAGAAATACTGACAGTGCCCATCACGACCTTTGTGGTCTGGCGAGCTGGTGTCCTTACAGCATGCACCACGTGCAGTAGCCGGGTCAGAATACACCAGCTACATCAGCCTCACCACCACAACAGCATTGCCTGACCAAGTATAATAGCAAAGCCACAGCGCTTCAGCCACATCTAATTCATCTCTGGCAAAGAATTGTACTACATTGTCAGTAAAAGTGACCGGGGAGCATTAAACGAACAGCAAACATCCAGCTGCACCTGCAGCTGCAGCACACCAGACTTGATAAAGGGGTCATGCGCACCCCGAAACGCGTTGTCTCTCAATAAACCCGTACTTGTCAAAACCGGTTGTGATTTGTGCCTCACGTCCACCAGCTCGCCAGACCACAAAGGTCGTGACGGGCTGTGTCAGTATCTTTACAGGACGGCCACTCCTAGGGAGAGTAGCAGCCGTGCTGAACTTTCTCCATTTAAAGACAATTTGTCTTACCATGGACTGATGAACAGCAAGGCTTTTGGAGATACTTTTATAACCCTTTCCAGCTTTATGCAAGTCAAGAATTCTTAATCGTAGGTCATCTGAGAGCTCTTTTGTGCGAGGCATCATTCACATCAGGCAATGCTTTTTGTGAAAAGCAAACCCAGAACTGGTGTGTGTTTTTTAAAGGGCAGGGCAGCTGTAACCAACACCTCCAATCTCAACTCATTTATTGGACTCCAGTTGGCTGACACCTCACTCCAATTAGCTCTTGGAGATGTCATTAGTCTAGGAGTTCACATACTTTTTCCACCTGCACTGTGAGTGTTTACATGGTGTGTTCAATAAAAACATGGTAACATTCAATTCTTTGTGTGTTATTAGTTTAAGCAGACTGTGATCGTCTATTGTTGTGACTTAGATGAAGATCAGATCACATTTTATGACCAATTTGTGCAGAAATCCATATAATTCCAAAGGGTTCATATACTTTTTCTTGCAACTGTACCTTCTAACATAGAAAGTATATTATAGTGCATTTGTATTGTGCAGCAGTTGTGTGCGGTTCTGCTTAGATACCGCAGCCATATAGAGGGAAAAACGCTATTGGAATAACTAATTGCAACTGGTGTGATATACCCGTTGCCCCCCAAAAAAACAATTAAAGCGTGCGATATACCTGCTTCTACAAAATACAGATTAAGGGGTTTGATATGCCTGCTTTCACAAAATACTGATTGAGAGGATTGATATAGTTGCTTACGCCACATATTGATTGAGGCCTGCGATACACCGGCTTCCACCAAATATTGATTAAGGGGTTTTATATACTAGCTTCCAGCAAATACTCATTAAGGGGTTCTATATACCTGTTTCCACAAAATACTGATAGAGGGGATTGATATACTTGCTTCCACCAAATATAGATTGAGGCCTGCAATACACCGACTTCCATCAAATATTGATTAAGGGGATTAATATACCTGCTTCAACCAAATATTGATTGAGGCCTGTGATATACCTGCTTCCACAAATACTGCTCTTCTATAAGGACTTTGTCACAGGGTCATTTTGAAAATGACAGACAGAGGCAGAGGAAGGCCATTCCGCAGGGGTGGTAGGGGTCGGGCAGGTGCACCAGCCCGGAGCCTAAGTGGGAAGTTGGAGAAGGTGTGTGTGATTACGTCAAAGGAGGCACCAGAGTTGGTTGAGTGACTCACTCAGCCTCCCGCTTCTGCACCCTCCTCACTCTCTGTATCTGCACCCTCCTCACTCTCTGCTGTGTGCACCCCCAAAGACACAACCACCACCATAGAGAAGCAGGCAGAACTCTCAGTGCACAGGAGGCAAAAAGCAGACTGCAAATGTGGAGCGAGCCATCCACCATGCACGGTCACATCTGGTGCTCCCAGGATGCCGGCACATGGCTCCGCAGTGTGTTTTTTTTTTTAACATGTCAGCTGCTGACAATAGTGTTGCCATCTGCAGCCTGTGCTGTCAACGCATAAGTCGCGGTAAGCACAACACTCACCTAGGGACGACTGCCTTTATAAGGCACCTGACCTCCCATCACCGAGCCCAGTGGGAGCGACACCGTCAGAACCCACAAAGCCACACTCCCGGCGCTCCACGTTCTGCCTCTTCTCCTCTCTCCTCCAATTTGTCCTCCACTCCACCTTCCACCATGCCGTTGTCACGTTCATCTGGCACAAGGCAGGCTTTTGTAGCCCAAATGTTCGAACGTAAAAAGTTTATGACGCCGGATAACCATCTTTCCCAATGGCTGACCGCCAACTACTGCCATATAAACTGGTGGACTCAGAGGCCTTTAGAAAATTTGTGGCCATTGGCACACTGCAATGGAAGGTCCCCGGAAAGAAATATTTCTCACAGAAGGGCATCACAGAGCTCTGTGGCCATGTTCAGCGGCAAGTGAATGCATCTCTGGCACACAGTGTCAGTGCCAAGATACATCTGACCACAGACACGTGGTTTAACAAACACGGGCATGGAAGGTACAGAACTTTTACTGCCCACTGGGTGAATCTTCTGACGGCTGTCAAGCATGTAACCCGTGGCACCCGTGTGGATTTGGTGTTACCACCATGGATTGCATGCAGGCCTGCCTCCTCTTCTCCTCCTACTCCATCCTCTGTCTCCTCCTCGGCTGACTCCTCCTTTTCCACTGCTACCGCCTCTTCCACTGCGTCCCCCAAACTCCCCAGAACCTATTCGACGTCATAGGTGAGACGTTGCCATGCTGTGCTGCGGCTGTTGTGCCTGGAAGCCAAGAGCCACACCAGTCCTGTACTCCTTTCAGCTCTGCGATCACAGGCCGATCAGTGGCTAACCTCGCTCAATTTGACAGTTGGTAAAGGGGTGTGCGACAATGGTGCCAATCTGCTGAGCATGCTGAAACAGGGCAAAATGGCACACGTCCGGAATTTAATCCTGCAGCGATTCATTGCCGAATACCCCAGGGTCCAGGACGTCTTGCGGCAAGCCAGGAAAATCTCTGGCCATTTTAGAAGATCTTACACGGCCATGGATCGCGTTACTGACTTTCAGTGGTGTGACCACTTGCCCATCAGACGTCAGATTTTTTACAGCCAGACGCGCTGGAACTCCAACCTTGTATATGCTTGATAGGCTGCTCCAGCATAGACATGCCGTTAATGACTACCAGTATGAACTCTGCAGCAGTACAGGTTCTGGGGAGCTTGGTTTCTTTTCACCATGCCAGTGGCTGCTCATGCGTGATGCATGCAGACTTCTGCGGCCATTTGATGAGATCACCAAACTGGTCAGTCGCAGCCAGGGCGCCATCAGTGACATCGTACCTTACGCCTTCTTTGTGGAGCATGCATTGCGTCGTGTCATTGATCAAGCCGTCGATGAACAGGAGCTGGAAGATGAGTCAATGTTTAATGAATTCCCAGGGAGGGCTACTACATCTGAGACAAGTCAGCAGGAGTCTGAAGAGGAGTCAGAGGAGGATGGTGGTGGGGAGAAGAGGATGAGGAGCAATAAAAGCAGGCTTTGAGGTGGACTTTAAACTTTTCGGGGATCCCTGATGTTGTCCGTGGCTGGGGGGCGGAGACCGAGGATGACATTCTCCTGGGCGATGAGCAGGAGCCAGGGCACTTCACTGCTTCCAATTTAGTGCAAATGAGGGCCTTCCTACTCCAGTGTTTGAAGAGAGACCCCCGTATAAAAAGAATAATGGTCAAGGACCTGTACTGGGTGGCAACGTACTTAGACCCCCGATACAAACACAAAATGGTGGACATGTTACCAGCATCACAGAGGGCTGTCAGAATGCAGCCTTTTAGGCCTTGCTGCGAAAGATGCTGCATTCTGCTGTTGCGGGCACTGGCAGAGGAATTACCAATCCTACAGTGCAAGCAAGAAGAGGGCGGTTTGAAGATGTGTTGGTCACTTCGTATATGAGATCATTCTTGCAGCTAACCCATCGACAGCGGCCCTCCGGATCCAGCCTCAGGGAACGCCTAGACCGACAGGTGTCCGACTACATACCGGCCGATGTGGACGCTCTGAGAAGCGTGGGTGTGCAGGCTTGACCTATGGCCAGAGCTGGCACAATTTGCCATGGAACTCTTGGCTTGCCCCTCATCCAGTGTCCTGTCCGAAAGGATGTTCAGCGCAGCAGGGGGGGATCGTGACCGATAAGCGCTCTCACCTAGCTCACGACAGTGTGGACTAACTCACATTTCTAAAAATTAATGAGGCATGGATCTCGGAGGAATTCGACAACTGTGACGACCACCTTTTAATTGAATTTCCTCATGCCAGCCCACACATATCCGCCACCACCAAGAACAAAGTATGGTCCCTGTCTTATGTAAATACAGCGGCATAAAAGGCCTTTTCTGTTCGGTGAATGCCTAATGTTTGGGGCCTGTACTACACTGGACTGCAATAAAATTGATATCCAATCACCCTCTAATATTCCTCCAGCCACATAATCACTCGATCTTTTCTGCACGGTGAATGCCTAATTGTTGGGGCCTCGGAGAAATTCAACACCTGTGACGACCACGTGCTATCGAATTTCACCTATTATCATTTGGGGTTTATTCAAAAGGGGGGATTTTGTTAGCCATATTTTTAATCCAATTTTATATTTTTAGTTCTTTTAAACATATGTATTTGACATGTATTTGTACTAGCCTACAGTAAAAATTCTATCCAGCGACCGCCTAAAATGTACCTCCAGCCACATAATAACTTGATCTTTTTTGTTCAGTGAATGCCTCATTTTTGGGGCCTATACTCCACTGGCCTGCAGTAAAATTGTTATCCAATGACCATCTAATATACCTCCAGCCACATAATTACTTCATCTTTTCTTTACGGTGAATGCATAATGTTTGAGGACTATAATCTAACTGGCCAACAGTAAAATTGTTATACGATGACCGCCTAATGTACCTCCAGCCACATAATCACCTGTTCTTTGCTGTATGGTGAATGCCTAATGTTTGGTGCCTGTACTCCACTGGCCTGCAGTAAAATTGATATCCAATGATCGTCTAATATATATCTCCAGCCACATAATTACTTGATCTTTTCTGTTGTAATATGGGGGAAGATCGCTCCAATAAACCAGGTGCAGGAGCCAGCCCAGGGTTAAAGAAAACAGATTTTATTTTCCAAAACAAAAATAGATACAGCTTCCAGCAGCCAAGGGGAAAACAAACCAAACTTAAAGTCTGCTTAGTTCAGCACAACATAATAAGTAGAATAGTCCGTTCAAAAATCAAGGTATTTTTAACCTGGGTTCTTTTAGTCCGTGGTAGATTTCAGTCGGCTTTCCTGCCAAACTTTCCACATGTCGTCAGTTTCCAGCTCTGTTCACAGCCAGCCACAGCAGTGTGTCCACCACACCACACACTCCACACACACCCTCACTCACTTCCTTATCAGGAGAGTGAGTTAACCCTGTGGGTACCGGATCCTATATAGTGCTTTCTTAAAGGCACCACAACCCAAATAATGGTGATACATATCTGTCACTGAGGATCCAATCTTGGCGTCTTCTACACTTGAATGCATCATTTTTTGGGGCCTATAATCTATCTGGCCAACAGTAAAATTGTTATACGGTCACCGCCTAATGTACCTCCAGCCACATAATGACTTGTTCTTTTCTGTACGGTAAATGCCTAATGTTTGGGGCCTGTACTACATGACCATATAATATATATCTCCAGCCACATAATTACTTGATATTTTCTGTACGTTAAATGCATAATTTTTTGGGGCCTGTAATCTAACTGGTCAATAGTAAAATTGTTATATGATGACCACCTAATGTACCTCACTTCTTCTTTTCTGTACGGTGAATGCCTAATGTTTGGGGCCTATACTACACTGGCCTGCAGTAAAATTGATATCAAATGACTGTCTAATATACCTCCAGCCACATAATTCTTTTTTTTTACATTGAATGCATAATTTTTTGGGGCCTGTAATCTAACTGGCCAACAGTAAAATTGTTATACGGTGACCGCCTAATGTACCTCCAGCCACATAATCACTTGTTCTTTTCTATACGGTGAATGCTTAATGTTTGGGGCCTGTACTCCACTGGCCTGCAGTAAAATTGATATCAAATGACCATCTAATATATATCTCCAGCCACATAATCACTTGATCTTTTCTGTACAGTGAATGCATAATTTCTGGGGCCTGTAATCTAATTGGCCAACAGTAAAATTGTTATATGGTGACCGCCTAATGTACCTCCAGCCACTTAATGACTTGTTCTTTTCTGTCCGGTGAATGCCTAATGTTTGGGGCCTGTACTCCACTGGCCTACAGTAAAATTGATATCCAATGACCGTCTAATATATATCTCTAGCCACATAATTACTTGATCTTTTCTGTACGTTGAATGCATAATTATTTGGGGCCTATAATCGAACTGATCAACAGTAAAATTGTTATATGGTGACCATCTAATGTACGGATGGAGTAGAGTTAACACTCCTGTTTTCTGAGATTTCTAAGTTGTGTTATCTAATCTAAGCAAACACCTTCAATTGCTTTTCAATCACTTTTGTCTCAAAATAACGCAATGAGAGTTAAGAAATTTGAGTTAAGAGCTGGAGTGCTAACCCTGCTACATCTGTACCTCTAGCCACATAATCACTTGTTCTTTTCTGTACGGTAAATGCCTAAAGTTTGGGGCCTATACTACACTGGCCTGCAGTAAAATTGATATCCAATGACTGTCTAATATACCTCCATGTTTAGGGCCTGTATTCCAGTGGCCTATAGTAACATTTTTATCTATTGATCCCCATCTAGTATGTCACTGTCCATGTTGTGGGACTATTTGTGCACTTCTAGTAAGTATTTGGTGGCTGCAAATATGACCTAAAGGTTTTTCAGGTTCGCCTGCCATTAAAGTGAATAGGGCCTGCCGCAAACTTGCAGTTCACGAACATTTGTTTGTCCATCACTAATGGCTACAGGTCACACGCAGAATTAACAGACACATTTAAAAAGTCAAAATAGAAACAACATTGGCTTCCTCCCCTGCCTCTTTGATCCTTCACCACCACCTCCACTGGGACCTCCACCTCCTGGCTCAATATTATTATTTGTTATATTAGAGAAGTATACCGGCCGTATCCCAAAATATGGGTATAGGTCACACACAGAATTAACAGACAAATAAAAAAATAAAAAAAAGAGTTCCTCCTCTGCCTTCTCCACTTCTTCCACCTACACTGCCATGTCCACAGCCTCCTCAACTTCCTTTTCTACTTGGACCTCCTGGTTGTTCAAGATTTTTTAATTTTTTTTATGTGTTTTATGTTATTTTAAGTCATTTCCCTATCCACATTTGTTTGCAGGGCAATTGTACTGCTCTTACCCCCATTTTGGTTCCTTTTGCAGCCCTCTAGCCCTTTCTATTACTTTTTTACAGCCATTTTTCAGCCCAAAGGTTTGTGTTCCCATTAACTTCAATGGGGTTCAGGGTCAAGTTCGGAACCCGAAACAAACTTTTGAAACAAAGTTTGTGCATACCCGTCGAACCTGAACATCCACAGGTCCGCTCATCACTAATGGTGATGAATTAACTTTGGACTCTCCCACAAGTGTTTGCAGCACAAGCTGAAAAGCAGTCTCTACCACATCATTCTATCCTGGGTAAATACTTGTATCTGTACCAGTTTAGTGATCTGTTAATATTGATCCAATTAGAATTTGCTCATTGACTTTTTTTTGTACTAAATAAAATAGAGCAGCATGTGAAAGAAAACTGACTGAAAAGAAATAAGCAATCTGTGGACACTAAATAGTTTATTGTAGAAGATTTGATTTTCTATTCATAGAATTCTGATTTATTTCTTCATGATTACAATTTGCTAAACCTGTGTCTTTCAGGCCTTTAGAAAATGGTATGGAAAATGAAAATGAAGAGCATCGTAGATCTGCCTCAGATCACATGGGTCATAATTGCCATTCTCAGTATCAACGAGCTCATGTGCGCTTTCTGGCCTATTTTGTGGCACATTCCATGGATGGGAGCAGGCAGCTGACCTATCTGTTGGGTTCTGAGTGGATGCTCGATGTATCTCCTCTGATTGGAAGTCAGGCAGTTATCAGAGATCAGCGTGTTGCACGTCTGGAGGAGAAGGGCAGTGTTCTTATCGGCCAACAGCCGGGTATTACGTCTGTAGAGGTAAAGTGCTCTATATTATTTTGGTTTGCTTTTAACTGCAGTTTTTCAATTACTTATTTCATGTTTCTTTACCTATATTAAAGCAGTCAGAACATTTCAAGGGTAGCTAAGTTGTCATTTTTTTTCCACACAGATGCAATCATTTATAATGTTTGGGCTTAGCCATACCTCCCAACTTTTGAAAAGGCCAGGGAGGGACAACATTAGGCTTTTTTTTTTAAACTAAGCTATGCCTCTAACAATACGTAATGCCTATCTATGCATGCCCAATACCCCCCAGATCCCTTTGTCAACTTAGTGCCCCCACACAGTAGATATCCCTAATCAGTGCGCCCTTACATTAGTGTAGCCCCCTTAATGCCCCCCTTACAAAAGTGTTATCCATGTGTTGTTAATAAAATAAAAAGGTTATAACTCACCTAAACCTAAAACATGGCCTGTGCACCCTCTAGTCTGCAGATAAGCTCATTAAATGCAATGATGTCACTTAATTGTGCCTGCCTGATGGAGGAAGCACTGCCCAGTGGAGCAGGAAGCTTATGGCTCCATGGTTCACCATTGCATTCAAATGTATTTGCTTTTTTGTTACGCAGATACAGTTGAAATTGGGACATATCTCAGCCCATCCGGGACTCAGAGGTGCACCTGCCCTTTCTGCTGCCTGAGGCAAAAATTGAAAAGGTGCTCATCCCCCTAAATACCCTACCAAAATTCTCAACCTAACCTCTTCCCTTCTAACATAACTTACAGCAAAACAAAACATACAGGGTAATACAGCACCAACTACCTTTTACATCCAGTAATGTCTCCTTTGATGTAGATTTCTCATCTTTTCCTTTCAGACCAGACCGCTATGATGAGTTCTTTTAGTCACGTCTTGTCTCTTAGTTTCCTACTTTTCCCTCCTCCTCCTCCCATCTTCTGAACACCCCATCCTGCCACCCCTAATACTGTGCCTGCTGTGCTCCCCAATACTATAATGCAGAATGAGATAATCCCCGACTGAGATCCCCCAAAAATGATTGGCACACAGTGCCCAATAAAATAATTGTACCAAGCAAATTGAGTCCCTGACAGTAATAGTGCTGTAAACATAAGGTCTCCCAAAAATATTTGTGCTAAGTGTGCCAGGGTGCCCCCCAAAGTAATAGTGCTTCCAAAAGTCCCACTAACAATAATAATTTTCTCAGAGCTCACTTAGTAGTAATAGTGCCCCTACAGTGCCCTCAACAGTACTAATGTCCCCACTGTGCCCCAGAAGTAAAAATGGTCTCATAGTGCCCATACTAGTAATCATTTTCCCCATTGTCCCCCAGTAGTAATTAAGCTAAGAAGTGCCTTTTGCGCTGTGGTATTAGAAAAATTTTGATCTCTTACTTTTAGTCTAACCAGACTGTCTGTTACTCTGTAATTCCTCTAGCGCCATTCTATGGAAACAGTAGGTTTAAAGAGCACACCAAATGCTTTAAATAACTTCTTTAACTTCAACTTTTCTTTATATAACACTGCCGCCTCCACAGAAGATAGTCCATGTACATAACACGTGTTGAAAAGATATCACAAAATGGCGGTATGCATAAGATGGTGGTTCAACTGTTCAATCTTGTCATTCAACATAAAATGGTGGTGCAGTTATTTAGGCACTTTATGATCTCTCTGAGAGGTATCTAACTAATGGTTCACTTGCTGAATTTGGTCGCAATTTGCAATATGCAGTTAGCAGTAACTATTTTCAGATTGGTTGAGTATGATCTGGTATGGTTGTATGCAATTTGGATTGCAATATGGAATTTGAATTTGGATTGTGAACTTTGTAGTTTGCAATTGGTGAAACTGTAAGTAAACATACATATAAAAAGTCTGGTATATAGTTCTAATCACTATATTAAAAGTAGGAACATTATATTACTGTTTTAACCACCTCAGCCCCCCTAGCTTAAAATGACCAGACCACTTTTTACAATTCTGCACTACACTACTTTCACGGTTTATTGCTCGGTCATACAACTTACCACCCAAATAAATTTTACCTCCTTTTCTTCTCACAAATACAGCTTTCTTTTGGTGGTATTTGATTGCTGCTAAGATTTTTCGTTTTTCTGATATTAATCAAAATAGGCCGCAATTTTCTCAAAAGAAGTGTATTTTTAACTTTCTCTGGTTAAATTGTTCAAATATAATTACATTTCTATACAAGTTTGTGTCAGAATTTATTGTGCTACATGTCTTTGATAAAAAAAAATCCAATAAGTGTATATTTATTGGTTATAGCATTTACAAACTATGGTACAAAAATGTGAATTTCCGCATTTTGAAGCAGCTCTGACTTTGAGCACCTGTCATGTTTCTTGAGGTGCTAGAATGCCAGGATAGTATAAATACCCGCCAAATGACCCCATTTTAGAAAGAAGACACCCCAAAGTATTCGCGGAGGGGCATGGTGAGTTCATGTATGATTTAATTTTTTTTCACAAGTTAGCGGAAAATGACACTTTGAGAAAAAAAATAAAGAATTAAGTTTCCATTTCTGCTAACTTCTGGCAAAAAAAATAAAAAATCTCCCATGGACTCACATATGCCCCTTAGTGAATACCTTGGGGTGTCTACTTTCCGAAATGGGGTCATTTGTGGGGTGTGTTTACTGTTCTGGCATTTTGGGCAGGGCTATATTGTGAGCAACCCTGTAAAGCCTAAAGGTACTCGCTGGACTTTCGGCCCCTTTACGCACCTAGGCTGCAAAAAAGTGTCACACATGTGATATCGCCGTACTCAGGAGAAGTAAGGCAATGTGTTTTGGTGTGTATTTTTACATATACCCATGCTGGGTGAGAGAAATATCTCTGTAAATTGACAACTTTGTATACATTTTTTTTAAAAGTTGTCATTTACAGAGATATCTCACACACAGTATGGGTATATGTAAAAATACACCCCAAAACACATTGCCCTACTTCTCCTGAGTACGGCGATACCACAGGTGTGACACTTAGGTGCACAAGGGGGCCCAAATTCCAATGAGTATCTTTAGGATTTCACAGGGCATTTTTTACGCATTTGGATTCTGTTAGCGGTTTTCCCCAGGCATGTTTATGCTGGTATATGATGAGGCATCAGACCTCCAACCCATGAATATTTCCCTGTGAAACGAATATCCGGTTTGCTTTGATCAGGAGATAAATATCAACCCAGACTTAACATAGGCTGTGAATCTGAAATCTTTATTTCCCAACACATACTTATAGGGCTTTTTGGGGGTGGGCGCATATTGTCTCTCAAGATCCAATTTGAACAATCCTGGTGTTTCTTAGTAGGCCTTGGGAAACATGTTTGTCCAGATACAGTTGAAACTTTGTTAAACAATACTGGTATCTTCTATATACAATACATGAAAAGGGTTATTTTAAATTGAACAGGTTTTTCTCTACATGCTAATAAGTTGAATAGGTTATCATAGTTTTCTGTCATTGTATGTGAGGTGAGATGTTAAATAGCCTTTTGTTAAGGGAGGCTTGTATAATCTATGTCTAATCTGTGATGTATCAAAAGAAAGATTATGAAAAATAACTTTCAGATTCCAAACTACTTCTCACGCTTTAGGGCCCCTAAAATACCAGGGCAGTATAAATACCCCACAAGTGACCCCATTTTGGAAAGAAGACACCCCAAGGTATTCCGTGAGGGGCATGGCGAGTTCCTACAATATATTTTTTTTTGGCACAAGTTAGCGGAAAATTATTTATTCATTTTTTTCTCTTACGAAGTCTCATATTCCACAAACTTGTGACAAAATTTTTTTTTTTACATGTACTCGCCATGCCCCTAACGGAATACCTTGGGGTGTCTTCTTTCCAAAATGGGGTCACTTGTGGGGTATTTATACTGCCCTGGTATTTTAGGGGCCCTAAAGCGTGAGAAGTAGTTTGGAATCCAAATGCGTAAAAAATGCCCTGTGAAATCCTAAAAGTACTCATTGGAATTTGGGCCCCTTTGCGCACCTAGGCTGCAAAAAAGTGTCACTTATCGCCGTACTCAGAAGAAGTAGGGCAATGTGTTTTGGGGTGTATTTTTACATATACCCATGCTGGGTGAGAGAAATATCTCTGTAAATGACAACTTTTCCCATTTTTTTATACAAAGTTGTCAATTTACAGAGATATTTCTCTCACCCAGCATGGGTATATTTAAAAAGACACCCAAAAGCACATTGCCCTACTTCTTCTGAGTACGGCGATACCACATGTGTGACACTTTTTTGCAGCCAAGATGCGCAAAGGAGCCGAAAGTCCAACGATTACCTTTTAGGAGGGCATTTTTAGGCATTTGGATTCCAGACTTCTTCTCACGCTTTAGGGCCCCTAAAATGCCAGGGCGGTATAAACACCCCACATGTGACCCCATTTTGGAAAGAAGACACCCCAAGGTATTCCGTGAGGGGCATGGCGAGTTCCTAGAAGATTTTTTTTTTTTGTCACAAGTTAGCGGAAATTGAACTTTTTGTCACAAGTTAGCGGAAAGGGAGACTTTGTGAGAAAAAATTAAAAATAAATCAATCTTTCATGGAATCAATAAGCCCCTCAGCGAATACCTTGGGGTGTCTTCTTTCAAAAATGGGGACATTTGGGGGGTGTTTGTACTGCTATGGCATTTGAGGGTCTCCACAATCATTACATGTATGACCAGCTGTCACGAGGGTGTCAAGAGCCACGCCTGACTCCGTTATACCCGGGGTCAGGAAGTCGCAGCGGGTGGCTGCGTGCTCTATGTAGAAAAAGAGTGCAATTTCTTAATGGTAGCTTTCTGGGTTTGCCTTGCAACTAGAGTTGAGCGAACACCTGGATGTTCGGGTTCGAGAAGTTCGGCCGAACTTCCCGGAAATGTTCGGGTTCGGGATCCGAACCCGACCCGAACTTCGTCCTGAACCCGAACCCCATTGAAGTCAATGGGGACCCGAACTTTTCGGCACTAAAAAGGCTGTAAAACAGCCCAGGAAAGGTCTAGAGGGCTGCAAAAAGGCAGCAAAATGTAGTTAAATCCCCTGCAAACAAATGTGGATAGGGAAATGAATTAAAATAAAAATAAAATAAATAAAAATTAACCAATATCAATTGGAGAGAGGTCCCATAGCAGAGAATCAGGCTTCATGTCACCCACCACTGGAACAGGCCACTGTCAGATATTTAGACCCCAGCACCCAGACAGAGGAGAGAGGTCCCATTGCAGAGAATCAGGCTTCATGTCATAGCAGAGAATCAGGCTTCATGTCATAGCAGAGAATCAGGCTTCATGTCATAGCAGAGAATCAGGCTTCATGTCACCCAACACTGGAACAGGCCAATGTCAGATATTTTTAGGCCCCGGCACCCAGACAGAGGAGAGAGGACCCATAGCAGAGAATCAGGCTTCATGTCATAGCAGAGAATCAGGCTTCATGTCACCCACCACTGGAACAGGCTATTGTCAGATATTTTTAGGCCCCGGCACCCAGACAGAGGAGAGAGGTCCCATAGCAGAGAATCAGGCTTCATGTCATAGCAGAGAATCATGCTTCATGTCACCCAACACTGGAACAGGCCACTGTCAGATATTTTTAGGCCCCGGCACCCAGACAGAGGAGAGAGGTCCCATAGCAGAGAATCAGGCTTCATGTCATAGCAGAGAATCAGGCTTCACGTCACCCAAAACTGGAACAGTCCATTGTCAGATATTTAGGCCCCGACACCCAGACAGAGGAGAGAGGTCCCATAGCAGAGATTCAGGCTTCATGTCAGCAGAGAATCAGGCTTCATGTCATAGCAGAGAATCAGGCTTCATGTCATAGCAGAGAATCAGGCTTCACGTCAGCCAAAACTGGAACAGTCCATTGTCAGATATTTAGGCCCCGACACCCAGACAGAGGAGAGAGGTCCCATAGCAGAGATTCAGGCTTCATGTCAGCAGAGAATCAGGCTTCATGTCATAGCAGAGAATCAGGCTTCACGTCAGCCAAAACTGGAATAGTCCATTGTCAGATATTTAGGCCCCGGCACCCAGACAGAAGAGAGAGGTCCCGTAGCAGAGATTCAGGCTTCATGTCATAGCAGAGAATCATGCTTCATGTCACCCAACACTGGAACAGGCCACTGTCAGATATTTTTAGGCCCCGGCACCCAGACAGAGGAGAGAGGTCCCATAGCAGATAATCAGGCTTCATGTCATAGCAGAGAATCAGGCTTCATGTCACCCAACACTGGAACAGGCCACTGTCAGATATTTTTAGGCCCCGGCATCCAGACAGAGGAGAGAGGTCCCATAGCAGAGAATCAGGCTTCATGTCATAGCAGAGAATCAGGCTTCATGTCACCCAACACTGGAACAGGCCACTGTCAGATATTTTTAGGCCCCGGCACCCAGACAGAGGAGAGAGGTCCCATAGCAGAGAATCAGGCTTCATGTCATAGCAGAGAATCATGCTTCATGTCACCCAACACTGGAACAGGCCACTGTCAGATATTTTTAGGCCCCGGCACCCAGACAGAGGAGAGAGGTCCCATAGCAGAGAATCAGGCTTCATGTCAGCAGAGAATCATGCTTCATGTCACCCAACACTGGAACAGGCCACTGTTAGATATTTTTAGGCCACTGCACCCAGACAGAGGAGAGAGGTCCCATAGCAGAGAATCAGGCTTCATGTCATAGCAGAGAATCAGGCTTCATGTCACCCAACACTAGAACAGGCCACTGTCAGATATTTTTAGGCCCCGGCACCCAGACAGAGGAGAGAGGTCCCATAGCAGAGAATCAGGCTTCATGTCATAGCAGAGAATCAGGCTTCATGTCACCCAACACTGGAACAGGCCACTGTCAGATATTTTTAGGCCCCGGCACCCAGACACAGGAGAGGTTCATTCAACTTTGGGTTGCCCCGCAATATAATGGTAAAATGAAAGTAAAAATAGGATTGAATGAGGAAGTGTACTGGAGTACAATAATATATGGTTAAGGGGAGGTAGTTTTAAATGTCTAATCTGCACAAGGGATGGACAGGTCCTGTGGGATCCATGCCTGGTTCATTTTTATGAACGTCAGCTTGTCCACATTGGCTGTAGACAGGCGGCTGCGTTTGTCTGTAATGACGCCCCCTGCCGTGCTGAATACACGTTCAGACAAAACGCTGGCCGCCGGGCAGGCCAGCACCTCCAAGACATAAAAGGCTAGCTCTGGCCAAGTGGACAATTTGGAGACCCAGAAGTTGAATGGGGCCGAACCATCAGTCAGTACGTGGAGGGGTGTGCACACGTACTGTTCCACCATGTTAGTGAAATGTTGCCTCCTGCTAACACGTTCCGTATCAGGTGGTGGTGCAGTTAGCTGTGGCGTGTTAACAAAACTTTTCCACATCTCTGCCATGCTAACCCTGCCCTCAGAGGAGCTGGCCGTGACACAGCTGCTTTGGCGACCTCTTGCTCCTCCTCTGCCTTCGCCTTGGGCTTCCACTTGTTCCCCTGTGACATTTGGGAATGCTCTCAGTAGCGCGTCTACCAACGTGCGTTTGTACTTGCGCATCTTCCTATCACGCTCCTGTGCAGGAAGTAAGGTGGGCACATTGTCTTTGTACCGGGGATCCAGCAGGGTGGCAACCAAGTAGTCCGCACACGTTAAAATGTGGGCAACTCTGCTGTCGTTGCGCAGGCACTGCAGCATGTAGTCACTCATGTGTGCCAGGCTGCCCAGAGGTAAGGACAAGCTGTCCTCTGTGGGAGGCGTATCGTCGTCCTGCGTTTCCCCCCAGCCACGCACCAGTGATGGGCCCGAGCTGCGTTGGGTGCCACCCCGCTGTGAACATGCTTCATCCTCATCCTCCTCCACCTCCTCCTCATCCTCATCCTCCAGTAGTGGGCCCTGGCTGGCCACATTTGTACCTGGCCTCTGCTGTTTCAAAAAACCTCCCTGTGAGTCACTTCGAAGAGACTGGCCTGAAAGTGCTAAAAATGACCCCTCTTCCTCCTCCTCCTCCTCCTGGGCCACCTCCTCTTCCATCATCGCCCTAAGTGTTTTCTCAAGGAGACATAGAAGTGGTATTGTAACGCTGATAACGGCGTCATCGCCACTGGCCATGTTGGTGGAGTACTCGAAACAGCGCAACAGGGCACACAGGTCTCGCTTGGAGGCCCAGTCATTGGTGGTGAAGTGGTGCTGTTCCGCAGTGCGACTGACCCGTGCGTGCTGCAGCTGAAACTCCACTATGGCCTGCTGCTGCTCGCACAGTCTGTCCAGCATGTGCAAGGTGGAGTTCCACCTGATGGGCACGTCGCATATGAGGCGGTGAGAGGGAAGGCCGAAGTTACGCTGTAGCGCAGACAGGCGAGCAGCGGCAGGATGTGAACGCCGGAAGCGCGAACAGACGGCCCGCACTTTATTTATGCAGCAGCTCTGACATGTCGTGGTAGTTGTGAATGAACTTCTGCACCACCAAATTCAGCACATGCGCCAGGCAAGGGATGTGCGTCAAACCGGCTAGTCCCAGAGCTGCAACGAGATTTTGCCCATTATCGCACACCACCAGGCCGGGCTTGAGGCTCACCGGCAGCAACCACTCGTCGGTCTGTTGTTCTATACCCCGCCACAACTCCTGTGCGGTGTGGGGCCTGTCCCCCAAACATATGAGTTTCAGAATGGCCTGCTGACGTTTACCCCGGGCTGTGCTGAAGTTGGTGGTGAAGGTGTGTGGCTGACTGGATGAGCAGGTGGAAGAAGAGGAGGAGGAAGCCGAGTAGGAGGAGGAGGCAACAGGAGGCAAAGAATGTTGCCCTGCGATCCTTGGCGGCGGAAGGACGTGCGCCAAACAGCTCTTCGCCTGGGGCCCAGCCGCCACTACATTTACCCAGTGTGCAGTTAGGGAGATATAGCGTCCCTGGCCGTGCTTACTGGTCCACGTATCTGTGGTTAGGTGGACCTTGCCACAGATGGCGTTGCGCAGTGCACACTTGATTTTATCGGATACTTGGTTGTGCAGGGAAGGCACGGCTCTCTTGGAGAAGTAGTGACGGCTGGGAACAACATACTGTGGGACAGCAAGCGACATGAGCTGTTTGAAGCTGTCTGTGTCCACCAGCCTGAATGACAGCATTTCATAGGCCAGTAGTTTAGAAATGCTGGCATTCAGGGCCAGGGATCGAGGGTGACTAGGTGGGAATTTACGCTTTCTCTCAAATGTTTGTGAGATGGAGAGCTGAACGCTGCCGTGTGACATGGTTGAGATGCTTGGTGACGGAGGTGGTGGTGTTGGTGGTACATCCTCTGTTTGCTGGGCGGCATGTGCCAACGTTCCTCCAGAGGCGGAGGAAGAGGCCGAGGCGGCAGCAGCAGAAGAGGTAGCAGGGGGAGCCTGAGTGAGTTCCTTGTTTTTAAGGTGTTTACTCCACTGCAGTTCATGCTTTGCATGCAGGTGCCTGGTCATGCAGGTTGTGCTAAGGTTCAGAACGTTAATGCCTCGCTTCAGGCTCTGATGGCACAGCGTGCAAACCACTCAGGTCTTGTCGTCAGCACATTGTTTGAAGAACTGCCACGCCATGGAACTCCTTGAAGCTGCCTTTGGGGTGCTCGGTCCCAGATGGCGGTGGCCAGTAGCAGACGGACTCTCTTGGCGGCGGGTGTTCTGCTTTTGCCCACTGCTCCCTCTTTTGCTACGCTGTTGGCTCGGTCTCACCACTGCCTCTTCCTCCGAATTCTGAAAGTCAGTGGCACGACCTTCATTCCATGTGGGGTCTAGGACCTCATCGTCCCCTGCATCGTCTTCCACCCAGTCTTCCTCCCTGATCTCCTGAGGTGGTATTCCCATGTCCTCATCATTAGGAAACATAAGTGGTTGTGTGTTAGTGCATTCTATCTCTTCCACCCCTGGGGAAGGGCTAGGTGGATGCCCTTGGGAAACCCTGCCAGCAGAGTCTTCAAACAGCATAAGAGACTGCTGCATAACTTGAGGCTCAGACAGTTTCCCTGATATGCATGAGGGTGATGTGACAGACTGATGGGCTTGGTTTTCATGCGCCATCTGTGCACTTTCTGCAGAAGACTGGGTGGGAGATAATGTGAACGTACTGGATCCACTGTCGGCCACCCAATTGACTAATGCCTGTACCTGCTCAGGCCTTACCATCCTTACAACGGCATTGGGCCCCACCAAATATCGCTGTAAATTCTGGCGGCTACTGGGACCTGAGGTAGTTGGTTCACTAGGACGTGTGGCTGTGGCAGAACGGCCACGTCCTCTCCCAGCACCAGAGGGTCCACTAACACCACCACGACCAAGTCCGCGTCCGCGTCCCTTACTAGATGTTTTCCTCATTGTTACCGTTCACCACAATAGGATAAAAATTATTTGGCCCAATGTATTGAATTCAAATTCAGGCCTTTTTTTACAGGCACCTAACACTATCTGGCTATCTATTTAGGTACCGTATTACACTAATACAGGCACAGCAGTAACGACAGATTTAGCTGAATATGAGTATATAACCTGGATGACAGGTATCCCTTTTACGGACAGAATTAGACTTGGAAATGCACGGTAGCATGTGAAGTTATTGAGGATGACCCTATCCGCACCTTCAATCTAATATACCCTTTTATGGATAGATTTAACCTTGGCGTGATAGAGCAGAAACCACAAATTTAGGGAATTGCTTAGTTGGGAATAGTATTTCAACCCAGAACAAAAACTGTGCTTTGGCAGACACTAAATAGATTGACCAGCCACAGCAGTAACAACAGATTTAGCTGAATATAAATTGTAGGCCTAGTATTTAGGCGCTGGATGACAGGTATCCCTTTTACGGACAGAATTAGTCTTGGAAATGCACGGTAGCGTGTGAAGTTATTGAGGATGACCCTATCCGCTCCTTCAATCTAATATACCCTTTTATGGATAGATTTAACCTTGGCCTGATAGAGCAGAAACCACTGATTTAGGGAATTGCTAAGTTGGGAATTGTATTGAACCCAGAACAAAAACTGTGCTTCGACAGACAGCAGGCAGTATTACAATTTTCTAGCCACAGCTGAAACACCAGATTTAGGGTACTGCTATTTTGGCAATTGTATTTTTACCCCTCAATAAAATAGCAAGCACAGCCAAGCCCCTGATGTAGGAAATAGCAAAAAAAAAAAAACACTATTGATGGTTAAAAATGGACTTGGTGGCAGCTTGTGCTGGCGCACCACAAGACACAAAATGGCCGCCGATCACCCCAGAAAAAAGTGACTGAAAAACGCTCTGGGCAGCCTTAAAACAGTTAGCAATTGAATAGCAGAGGTTGTATGATACACAGCTGTATATCGATCACTTCAGTAAATAAATCCCTGCCTAATCTCGCCCTAACAGCAGCAGCTGCATCCTATCCCTACACTGATCAGAGCAGAGTGACGTGACTCCAGCTTAAATAGAGGCTGGGTCACATGCTGCACTGGCCAATCACAGCCATGCCAATAGTAGGCATGGCTGTGATGGCCTCTTGGGGCAAGTAGTATGACGCTTGTTGATTGGCTTTGCAGCCTTTCAAAAAGCGCCAAGAAAGCGCCGAACACTGAACCCGGACTTTTACGAAAATGTTCGGGTTCGGGTTCGGGTCCGTGTCACGGACACTCCAAAATTCGGTACGAACCCGAACTATACAGTTCGGGTTCGCTCATCCCTAGTTGCTAAGCGTTGTTGTCCCCAGTTAAATCGCTGAGCGGTAATAATGTCCTGCATTTAGTAGCAAGTTGTATCCAGGAATATATTCAAAGTAGCGCTCCCACTTTCAAGTCTTTTTGTAAACAGTATCTAGTTGCTGGCTTATATACTGTTTCAATTGCTTGTATAGGAATCTCCAGAAAAGAAAAGAGAAAATCCTTGGAGGGTAGCTATATAAGTTCGTATCGCTTCACCTCCTAATGTCTCAGTAATATGACTTTTTATGTTTCACCCACAAGTGTGGGCTTACCTGCGCCTGTGTTGTTACTTTAGTAAGACTTTTTGGTAAGTCTCTCCTCCGTTCTAAGTCGGCGTCCCGGCTCCGGAGTGCTTTAGCGTCCCTCGTGTCTCTCACAACTGGTAATAAAATGGTAGTGAGGATCACGGACCTTAATTTCCAGGCGCTGGTATATGACGTATTGTAATACTTGGTGGAGTGAGGAAAGTCCTTCTTTGTTAAAGTGCACTTGGTTCCATAAAAAAGTTCGGGGGTATCAGTCCACGATTCACGCCAAACGCGTTTCGGGGAGACGCTTTCCCCTTCCTCAGTGTGAGGAAATAATAAATTGAATTTTTTTTATCTGCAAGGTATGAGGTAACGGTATGAGTGGTGGCCTAGCCAGTGGCTACAGTACAGTCTGTGGGCCAGAAACACACTGGCTTGCAACTGCGTTTATATCATAGAAAAATATTACATTGAATTTTTTTTTATCTGCAAGGTATTTGTGAGTGACACCCTGTAACGGTATGAGTGGTGGCCTAGCCAATGGCCACAGTACAGTCTGTGGGCCAGACACACACTGGCTTGCAACTGGGATTATATCACAGAGAAATAATTAATAGAATTTTTTTTTATCTGCAAGGTATTTGTGAGTGACACCCTGTAACGGTATGAGTGGTGGCCTAGCCAGTGGCCACAGTACAGTCTGTGGGCCAGACACACACTGGCTTGCAACTGCTATTATATCACAGAGAAATAATATTTTTTTTTTTTTTTATCTGCAATGTATTGTCTGTGACACCCTGTATGAATGGTGTGCACACAGTACTGTCTGTAGGCCAGACAGTAACTCACTGGCTTGCAACTGCTATTATATCACAGAAAAATAATAAATGGATTTTTTTTTTATCTGCAAGGTATTGTCTGTGACACCCTGTATGTATGGTGTGCACACAGTACAGTCTGTGGGCCAGACAGTCACTCACTGGCTTGCAACTGCGATTATATCACAGAGAAATAATAAATTGACTTTTTTTTATCTGCAAGGTATTTTCTGTCACACCCTGTATGAATGATGTGCACACAGTACTGTCTGTGACTGAGCCTGCAGCCTCTCACACACGGGCAGGCAACTGCAATATATATATATATATATATATATATATATATATAAAAAAAAAAAGCAGACTGATGTACCAGCCCTGAAAAGGGCTTTTTGGGGTGCTGTCAGGACGCTGTCCTTACAGCAGATGAGTCTGTGGACACAGAACACTGCCCTAGCTAACGCTTTCCCTATTAGATCAGCAGCAGCAGCACTATCCCTCCTCTCACTAAGAATGCAGCTTCCGAATGAATCTAAAATGGATGCTGTCCAGGAGGTGGGAGGGAGGGTCTCCTGCTGATTGGCTGGAATGTGTCTGCTGACTGTGAGGTACAGGGTCAAAGTTTACTCAATGATGATGTATAGGGGGTGGACCGAACATCGCATATGTTCGCCCGCCGCGACGAACGCAAACAAGCCATGTTCGCCGTGAACTGTTCGCCGGCGAATAGTTCGGGACATCACTAATGATAATACCAACCCTCTGTGGATCAGGACCAGAGGAGTGAGGACTTAGTCGAAAATAAAGTTTACAGCTTTACTTGAAAGCTAAAAAACAATGGCGGTCACCCGAAAACCGATTGGGTAATTTAATGTGTGGTTCTACCTGAACAGTGGCGGGAGCAAGAATGGGGGGAGTTCTCCTGAACCTGTAGTCTCTCCCCAAGTTCCTGTACTATTTGAGAAAGACCCTGCACATGTTCGGTGAGGCTCTGTAGAGGGTCCATGCTAAATTATGGTCTGTGATTCTGTCACGGGGTAGAGTCGCGTGTATAAAGATAGAGCGGAGGTGCACTCCCTGAGCTGCCACCCAGTCCCCCGTCCCTGCCTACTTGCACCACCCGCCCTAGGTGACGGGGCGCAACTGGGCGACATTCCCTGACTTGAGTAAGTGCAAGCAGAGAGATAGAGACAGCAGGGAAGCGGGCAGCCAATGAGAGGTAGCAATAGAACGGACAAAGAGGTGGAACAAGCAAGGTACCACCAAAAATGGAAGGGCGAGGCGGGTCATCTAGCCGGGGTCAGTCCAGAAGGTCACGTCAGTACAAGAGAAGAGGCAAAGACAAAATCCAAAAGCAAGACGAGGTCAAAATCCGAGAGGTAGCGTCAAGGTAGCCAGCAGGTTGCCTGTATTTATAGTGGGGAGTGAGGGTCAAATGACGTGGCCAGCGTCACATGACCGACAGACAAACAAGTCAATTACCGAGTGCGCTCAAGGCAGACCTAGGAGCAGGGAGCCTCCCAGCTAGCAAAAGCTGCCCTGGGAACGAGGCTGAACACAGATCCTCGCTCCCGAAGCTAAGCAGCAGGTCTGCGGCTGATGGGAGACCGAGTGCGCCTATCCCGCCAGAATCTACAGCGATATTTGGTCGGGCCTAATGCCGTTCTAAGGATGGTAAGGCCTGAGCAAGTACAGGCGCTAGTCGATTGGGTGGCCGACAGTGGATCCAATGTTCACATTATCTCCCACCCAGTCTTCTGCAGAAAGTGCACAGGTGGCGCCTTAAACTCATGCCCATCAGTCTGTCACATCACCCCTGTGCATAGCTGGGAACCTGTCTGAGCCTCAAGTCATGTAGCAGTCTCTTACGCTGTTTGAAGAATCTGCTGGCAGGGTTTCCCAAGGGCATCCACCTAGCCCTTCCCCAGGGGTGGAAGACATAGAATGCACTGACGCACAACCACTTATGTTTCTTGATGAGAACATGGGAATACCACCTCAGCACGTCTCTGATGATGACGAAACACAGGTGCCAACTGCTGCGTCTTTCTGCAGTGTGCAGACTGAAAAGGAGGTCAGGGTGGAAGACGATGCAGGGGACGATGAGGTCCTAGACCCCACATGGAATGAAGGTCGTGCCACTGACTTTCAGAGTTCGGAGGAAGAGGCAGTGGTGATACCGAGCCAACAGCGTAGCAAAAGAGGGAGCAGGGTGCAAAAGCAGAGCAGCCATCGCCAAAACAGTTCGCCTGCTACTGGCCACCGCCACCAGGGAACGAGCACACCAAAGGCAGCTTCAAGGAGTGGCACTTCCTCACACAATGTGCTGACGACAAGACCCGAGTGGTTTGCACGCTGTGCCATCAGAGCCTGAAGCGAGGCATTAACGTTCTGAACCTTAGCACAACCTGCATGGCCAGGCATCTACATGCGAGACACGGGCTGCAGTGGAGTAAGCACCTTCAAAACCAAGAAAGGGCTCAGGCCCCTTCTGCTCCCTCTTCTGCTGCTGTCTCGGCCTCTTCCTCCGCCTCTGGAGGAACGTTCACAGGAAAAATATTCGGCACTCACTCTATTTGCACGTTGCACTGGATAGGAATGGAATCCACGTATATTCAAGGAAAATCCCAGCAGTCGTGTCTTCAATCAATAGGATATTTATTTCATCAAATTAGAAATGTCCACAATCCTGGACGCGTTGCGGCTAGCATGCCTTCATCAGCAGATACAGGTATACAAAATGACCTAGTTTATATAAAGGGATATACTCCTCCCCCCATGAAAACATCTCCCACTCCCATTACCTACACAGAACATAAGCATAGTATTAGCTTATTAAATATGCATAATCTCATAGTCCCTATTAAGGCCTCTGGGATGTAAAGTATCCAACGTGTGGATCCAATACGCCTCTCTGCGCAGTAACAGCTTCTTTAGATCACCTCCTCTCCTAGGTCTTTTAACCTGTTCCAAAACTTGGAATTCCAAGTTTTGGAACAGGTTAAAAGACCTAGGAGAGGAGGTGATCTAAAGAAGCTGTTACTGCGCAGAGAGGCGTATTGGATCCACACGTTGGATACTTTACATCCCAGAGGCCTTAATAGGGACTATGAGATTATGCATATTTAATAAGCTAATACTATGCTTATGTTCTATTTTTCTGACTTCTAATATTCGGTGAGGGGCCTTATATACCTGGCAATGTATGAGATATATATATATAAATGTGGATATGATTTAGTATCATTTTTTTGCATACATGTGATTGTGAAGTATAATCTGAGACACAGACCCATTCTTTGTGATTTATTAATGGGCGTTTTTTCTTTGCTAATTATACACCCCTCCCATCACCTGTGTAGGTAATGGGAGTGGGAGATGTTGTCATGGGGGGAGGAGTATATCCCTTTATATAAACTAGGTCATTTTGTATACCTGTATCTGCTGATGAAGGCATGCTAGCCGCAACGCGTCCAGGATTGTGGACATTTCTAATTTGATGAAATAAATATCCTATTGATTGAAGACACGACTGCTGGGATTTTCCTTGAATATATCTGGAGGAACGTTGGCACCTGCCGCCCACCAAGCATCTCCACCATGTCACATGGAAGCGTTCAGCTCTCCATCTCACAAACCTTGGAGAGAAAGCGTAAATTCCCACCTAGCCACCCTCAATCCCTGGCCCTGAATGCCAGCATTTCTAAACTACTGACCTTTGAAATGCTGTCATTCAGGCTGGTGGAGATAAACCGCTTCAAACAGCTCATGTCGCTTGCTGTCCCACAGTTCCCAGCCGCCACTACTTCTCCAGGAGAGCCGTGCCCTCCCTGCACAACCAAGTATCGGATAAAATCAAGTGTGCACTGCACAACATCATCTGTGGCAAGGTCCACCTAACCACAGATACGTGGACCAGTAAGCATGGCCAGGGACGCTATATCTCCCTAACTGCACACTGGGTAAATGTATTGGTGGCTGGGCCCCAGGTGGAGAGCTGTTTGGCGCACGTCCTTCCGCCGCCAAGGATCGCAGGGCATCATTCTTTGCCTCCTGTTGCCTCCTCTTCCTACTCGGCTTCCTCCTCCTCTTCTACCACCTTTTCATCCGGTCAGCGACAGACCTTCACCACCAACTTCAGCACAGCCAGGAGTAAACGTCAGCAGGCAGTTCTGAAACTGATGTGTTTGGGGGACAGGCCCCACACCGCGCAGGAGTTGTGGCGGGGTATAGAACAACAGACCGACGAGTGGTTGCTGCCAGTGAGCCTCAAGCCCGGCCTGGTGGTGTGTGATAATGGGCGAAATCTCGTTGCAGCTCTGGGACTAGCCGGTTTGACGCACATCCCTTGCCTGGCGCATGTGCTGAATTTGTTGGTGCAGAAATTCATTCATAACTACCCCGACATATCAGAGCTGCTGCATAAAGTGCGGGCCGTCTGTGCGCGCTTCCGGCGTTCACATCCTGCTGCCGCTCGGCTGTCTACTCTACAGCGTAACTTCAGCCTTCCCGCTCACTGCCTCATATGCGACGTGCCCACCAGGTGGAACTCCACCTTGCACATGCTAGAGAGACTGTGAGAGCAGCAGCAGGCCATAGTGGAGTTTCAGCTGCAGCACGCACGGGTGAGTCGCACTGCGGAACAGCACCACTTCACCACCAATGACTGGGCCTCCATGCGAGACCTGTGTGCCCTGTTGCGCTGTTTCGAGTACTCCACCAACATGGCCAGTGGCGATGACGCCGTTATCAGCGTTACAATACCACTTCAATGTCTTCTTGAGAAAACACTTAGGGCGATGATGGAAGAGGATGTGGCCCAGGATGAGGAGGAAGAGGGGTCATTTCTAACACTTTCAGGCCAGTCTTTTAGAATTGGCTCAGAGGGAGGTTTTTTGCAACAGCAGAGGCCAGGTACAAATTTGGCCAGCCAGGGCCCACTACTGGAGGATGAGGAGGATGAGGAGGCGGAGGAGGATGAAGATAAAGCATGTTCACAGCGGGGTGGCACCCAAATCAGCTCGGGCCCATCACTGGTGCGTGGCTGGGGGGATACTGAGGACGCAGACGATACGCCTCCCACAGAGGACAGCTTGTCCTTACCTCTGGGCAGCCTGGCACACATGAGCACCTACATGCTGCAGTGCCTGTGCAATGACAGCAGAGTTGCCCACATTTTAACGTGTGCTGACTACTGGGTGGCCACCCTGCTGGATCCCCGTTAAAAAGACAATGTGCCGTCCTTAATTCCCTCACTGGAGCGTGATCGGAAGATGCGCGACTACAGGCGCACGCTGGTAGACGCGCTCCTGAGAGCATTCCCGACTGACGCCGGGGAACAAGTGGAAGCACATGGCAAAGGCAGGGGAGGAGGTCTGGGGGTGCTGGCCTGCCCTGCAGACAGTATACTCGCTGAACGTGTATTTAGCACGGCAGGAGGCGTCATTATAGACAGACGCAGCCACCTGTCCATAGCCAGCGTGGACAAGCTCACGTTCATTAAAATGAACCAGGCCTGGATCCCACAAGACTTGTCTGTACCTTGTGCAGAATAGACAGTTCTAACAGCCTCAACCATCCATCCTTGTACTCAAGTGCACTTATTCCTTTTTTTTTTAATATGTCCAAATATTTTGGGGGATACCCCTATGTAAAAATGCAAAATAACAAACATCTGTGTTGGCTACCTATTCCTCTTTCGCCGCCGCTTCCACCTACACCGCCACGTGAGCCTACACCGCCACATCCACCCACTCACCAACCTCTTCCTCCTACATCATTCCTAATTTAGTTTTTTTAAGGTATTTTATGTTTTTTTAATTCATTTCCCTATCCACATTTGTTTGCAGAGCATTTGCCATGCTCTTAAGCACATTTTGCAGCCTTTTGCAGCCCTCTAGCTCTTTCCAGGGATATTTTAGAGCCATTTTAGTGACCAAAAGTTCGGGTCCCCATTGACTTCAATGGGGTTCGGGTTCAAGTTCGGGTCAAGTTCGGGTCCCGAACCCGAACTTTTTTTTCAAGTTCGGCCGAACCTGCCGAACCCGAACATCTACTAGAGAGTTTTTAAATGCAACTAGTACTCCTCTTTTCTTAATGGGGTAATTGGAGTGGATTATAGTAGGGAAATTTGGGTTTTGGATTCTGGGGGGGTTGTTGTGTGAAATATGGGTTTGAAATTAAAGCAATATCTGCTCTCTGAGATTTGATCTCTTTCCACATCAGACTACTTTTGAATGGGGAGTTAAGGCCCCTAACATTCATGCTAAACATGTCAATTCCCATGATAATGGATTAGACATGAGATGTCGTATACCGTAATACTTTAGGCATCATAGGGGTCAGGTGTTTGACCTTCCTCCAATTATGCAAAAATGGTTTTGTGACACTAGTAAACCTGTTTGAAGGAGAGTGGGTCAATTTATATAAGATATAACTTTGGGCCCAAACTTCAATTGTGTAGTATAGTGTTGACCTTAATTTACAGAAAAATGATATAGTACAATATAATACCAGAGACAGTATAACAAAATTTGAACTACAAATAACACTTTTAGGAAGAGACTCTACCATCTCGTGTGTGGTATGAGTGCTTTTTTAGATTCTAAATTTAGAACCGAACTGGTAGTGGGGTCTAAGTGTTAACTTAGTGGCCCACATGAGAAAGACTTAACATAGACATATAAGATGTGATTTAACCTGAGCCCAGATATACTCACTTAAAGGATGGGCAAGCAAGTAAAGATATATCGTAAAATCCTTCAAGACCACTCTTTTACGAGTCATGTTTTTGCGTAGATGGTGGAACCTGATCAAAGTTCCATTTCTTCAGGAGGTCCATGCCTGCTTCAGGAAAGGATACCATGAGAGAAGTTCCCTGATATGTGAGTAGGATTTTGACAGGGAAGCCCCATTAGTATGGAAAATTATGTTTTTTTTAGTTCCTGGGTAAAGGTAGCAAATTTGCGTCTTTCTTGGAGAGTGGCCGCAGAAAGATTGGTGAAGAGTTTAAGTGCAGTATATGGAGCAGGTAGTTGTTGTGGCTTCTTCATCGCCGCCAGCATATTTTCTTTAATGTGGAAGAATGTGAATCTTGCAAGTGTATCATGAGGAAGTTCTGGCAAGTTCAAAATTCTTGTATGTCTGGAATCAGGATCTTCATTAGGTCCTTTATATATTGGAGTAATGCTGCATTGGAGATAGTTTCTGGTATACCCGAATTTAATATTATTTCTACGGCTGCTGTCCTCCAAATCTACCACCTTGGCCCTTAATGTCTTCATTTCGTCTTCTAGTGAGTAGTGGGCATCAACTAGTTTGTTGTAGGAGGTCGCAAAAGAGCCCATTTTGGTTTCAACGTGAGAAACCCTTTCTTCCACTTGTTGTATCGAGGACTGAAGGGGGGCCATGTTTTTTTAAGTCATTGCTCAGTGTGTCTCTAAAAGCCTCCAGCATCTCTTTGATGGTTTGCACCAACATTTCTTTATCTGCTGTTTGAAAGTCTGCAAAGGCGTTGTTATGGACATCACTCTGAGAGTCCTCAGCGGAGGAGTCATCGATTTGATCTTCTTCATCCAGGGTTTGAAGCCTTTGCTTTTGCTTAGCTGGGCTGGATAAAGGGGAATTATCATTAGACTTCACTGTTTTAGAGTAATGGTGGGTTTGTTTGTTTGTTTGTTTGTTTGTTTGAGGATAGGATCTGGTTGTATATCCGTTATGTTCCCTCAAGGATGCAGAGAGGGTGGTTGGTTTGTTCAGACGAGACATGGTGTTTTTTTCCCCCGTAATGTCTGTCTCAGAGCAGAATAAGTGGTTATAGCTTCTAGTAGGGTGCTGTATGTGCTCTGTGTGGTCTAAAGACTCAGAGGATCTTGGAGAATGTTGGGGGTTGTGCGTGTTGGTAGGGATTCTTTTTTTCTTTTTCTTATAACTTGACTCTTTTGATTTTTGCTTTAATGAAGAAGTTGTAGATTGCTTTCCCATATTTCTCCTGCCTATCTACCACTGTTGTGGACAGAGTATGAGTCGATTTGGTGGTTGCTGGCAGGACTGTGGTTGAAGTGTTATAGGAGGCCCAGGGTTAGCTTTTATCTCATGTGGCCATGGGTATTAGCGTCTCAGGCATTTCCTCTAAGCAGAGGTTGAGGCATTGTGTGTAGTTGTCACGGCTGTATGGGGGCAACAATAGTAATACACAGTACAGAGCTACTGACTGGACCCAGAACTAGGGAGGATAACGGGTGACCCCTGTCCGACCCTCAACGCTCTCCCTATTCTGCTAAAGCACATGCCCGGATCCAAATGGCGGAAAGAGGCATGCCCACGTGCCTAAGACTAATGACCACTGTAACCCCTACAATAGTGGAAGGGGCACGGCCACCAGTGCCCTACTCAGTATATGGAGGGAACCGTGGCCACCTCAGATCCAGTCAGAAAATAAACAGGAACACAACAATGTCTGCACACTTAGCTGACGGTGTTGCAGCCGCAGAGAAGACGGATCCAAGGACAGGCTGGCAATATCCGGAGTGCTAGCTGCAGCAGAACACAGGTCCAGTGAACTGATAGCTACAAGTGAAGAAACTAAAGCCAGAGCTACAACTGAAGTGAGAACTATAATCCACATCCTATCATAGGAGGAGGGGTGATATAAAGAGAGGAAAATCAAACACATGAAGGACAGCTGTGGTGAAAGAAACCAAAAGTAAACAGAGTAGTGAGAACTCCTCCCAGCTCTAGTAGTGACATCATCACAGGGGTGGAGAAACAGAGCTGTGAGAACGTCCCAAAGCTCTGGTAGTGACAGTACCCCCCCCTCTACGGGTGGACTCCGGACACCCAGGACCCACCTTCTCAGGATGAGCCCTATGAAATGCCCTGATGAGGCGAGTGGCTTTAATGTCCGACACCGAAACCCACATCCTCTCCTCAGGACCATAACCCTTCCAATGAACGAGGTACTGAAGAGAACCGCGGACCATGCGAGAGTCCACAATTCTGGAAACCTCAAACTCCAGATTGCCATCAAGCAAAATCGGAGGAGGAGGCAAAGAGGAGGGTACCGTGGGCTGGACATATGGTTTTAAGAGAGATCTGTGAAATACATTATGTATCTTCCAAACCCGTGGAAGATCAAGACGGAAGGCAACAGGATTGATGACTGACAAGATTTTATAAGGCCCAATAAACTTGGGACCCAATTTCCAGGAGGGAACCTTCAACTTAATGTTTCTAGTAGACAACCACACCAGATCACCCACATTCAGGTCCGGACCAGGCACACGTCTCTTATCAGCCACACGCTTATACCTCTCACTCATCTTTTTAAGATTACCCTGAATCTTTTGCCAAATGGTAGACAAAGACGAGGAAAATCTCTCCTCCTCCGGTAAACCAGAAAGAGCCCCTCCCGAGAATGTCCCAAACTGTGGATGGAACCCATATGCACCAAAGAATGGTGACTTATCAGAAGATTCCTGACGACGGTTGTTCAGAGCAAACTCGGCAAGAGGGAGAAATGAACACCAATCCTCCTGGTTCTCTGAAACAAAACAGCGCAAATATGTCTCCAGATTCTGATTGAGGCGCTCAGTCTGACCATTCGACTGCGGATGAAAAGCAGAAGAGAAGGACAGCCGAACCCCCAGGCGAGAACAGAAAGCCTTCCAGAACCTGGACACAAACTGCGTGCCTCTATCGGAAACAATATCAGAGGGAATGCCGTGCAATTTAACAATATGGTCGACAAAAGCTTGCGCCAACGTTTTAGCATTAGGTAAACCAGGGAAAGGTACGAAATGAGCCATCTTGCTAAAACGGTCCACCACCACCAGGATCACCGACTTCCCCGAGGAACGAGGAAGATCCGTGATAAAGTCCATGGACAGGTGTGTCCAAGGACGGGAAGGAATGGGTAACGGGAGAAGGGAACCTGAAGGCCGTGAACGAGGGACCTTAGCGCGAGCGCACGTCTCACAAGCAGCCACAAAACCCTCCACCGACTTACGAAGAGCCGGCCACCAAAATCTCCGAGCAATGAGATCCACCGTGGCTCTACTCCCGGGGTGACCAGCAAGAACCGTATCATGATGCTCCTTAAAGAGTTTGTGACGTAGCTCAGGAGGCACGAACAACTTCCCAGAAGGACAACGGGCAGGTGTCTCAGTCTGGGCAGCCTGGACCTCGGCCTCCAAATCAGAATATAGAGCAGAAACAACTACCCCCTCCGCCAAAATGGGACCCGGGTCCTCAGAGTTTCCTCCTCCCGGAAAACAGCGAGAGAGAGCATCAGCCTTCACATTTTTTATCCCAGGTCGGAATGTAACAACAAAATTAAATCTGGAGAAGAACAGAGACCATCTGGCCTGTCTCGGATTCATACGCCTGGCCGACTCCAAGTATGCCAGATTCTTATGGTCGGTAAAAACGGTGATAGGGTGCCTGGCCCCCTCCAACCAATGGCGCCATTCCTCGAAAGCCAACTTGATGGCCAACAACTCCCTATCGCCCACATCATAGTTTCTCTCTGCCGGGGAGAGTTTTTTAGAGAAAAAGGCACAGGGTCGCCACTTGGCAGGGGAAGGGCCCTGGGACAAAACCGCACCCACACCCACCTCGGAAGCATCCACCTCAACAATAAAAGGTAAGGAAACATCGGGATGCACCAAGACGGGAGCAGACGCAAAATTCTCTTTAATCTTAGAAAAGGCTGCAAGCGCCTCCTCCGACCAAGAGGAAAAATCCGCCCCCTTTTTTGTCATGTCAGTGAGGGGTTTGACAACAGAGGAATAATTCAAAATGAACTTTCTGTAATAGTTCGCAAAACCCAGAAAGCGCATCAATGCCTTCTGATTCTCAGGAAGCTCCCACTCAAGTACAGCACGGACCTTCTCGGGATCCATGCGAAAACCAGAAGCAGAGAGGAGAAAACCCAGAAATTGAATCTCCGATACCATAAAAAGACATTTCTCCAGCTTGGCGTACAATTTATTTTCCCGCAGAATCTGCAGAACCTGAAAAAGATGATCCTGATGGGTCTGAACATCAGGGGAAAAAATCAAAATATCATCAAGATACACCAATACAAATTTCCCCATTAAATGATAGAAAATACTATTAACAAAATGCTGAAAGACGGCCGGAGCATTCATCAGGCCGAAAGGCATAACGAGATTCTCGAAATGCCCGTCAAGGGTATTAAAGGCCGTTTTCCATTCATCCCCCTCTCTGACCCTGACCAGGTTGTACGCGCCTCTCAAATCCAATTTGGAAAACACCTTGGCCCCAACAATTTGATTGAAGAGGTCCGGGATCAGAGGAAGGGGATAGGGATCGCGAATCGTGATACGGTTCAGCTCCCTAAAATCTAGGCAAGGTCTCAGAGAGCCATCTTTCTTTTTAACAAAAAAAAAACCCGCGGCCACAGGTGACTTTGAGGGACGAATATGCCCCTTTTCGAGACTCTCGGAGATGTAAGTTCGCATAGCGATTCTTTCCGGTTGTGAGAGATTGTAGAGGCGTGCTTTTGGCAGCTTGGCGCCGGGAATGAGGTTAATGGGACAGTCAAACTCCCGGTGAGGAGGTAGCTCCTGAACACCGCTCTCGGAAAACACGTCCGAGAAATCAGAGAGAAATGATGGCACCGTTTTAGTAGACACCTCTGCAAAAGTCGCTGTGAGACAATTCTCTCTACAAAAGTCACTCCACTCATTTATTTGCCTTCCTTGCCAATCAATAGTGGGGTTATGTCTAGTGAGCCAGGGTAACCCCAAAACTAGAGGAGATGGCAATCCGTTAAGGACAAAACAAGATATATCCTCCACATGAGTGTCACCTACAGCTAGCCGGATATTGTGAACAATGCCTTTCAGAGATCTCTGTGAGAGTGGAGCAGAGTCAATAGCAAAAACAGGTATATCTTTATCTAATGTGCAAACCTGAAAACCATGCATGGCTACAAATTGAGTGTCAATAAGATTGACGGCCGCTCCACTATCGACAAAAATCTCACAAGAAATGACTTTGCTCTCTAGCGCCACCCTGGCAGACAGGAGAAAACGGGAACTGCAGGTCAGAGGAAAAGCATCAAATCCTACATCAACTTTGCCCAAAGTAGCAGATGAAGCAGAACTTGATGATTTACCTTTTGAGATTTTTCTCTTATTATCGCTCTTAGTACGGTTCAAGAATCTCCTAGATGGACAAACATTTGCCAAATGACCTATGCCCCCACAACAAAAACAGACCATACTCTGAGGACTAAATCCTCTTTTATCAGGGGCAAGTCGAGCTAGCTGCATGGGCTCCTCCTCAGAGGGGAGCGAGACAGGATGAGGCCCCTGCACACTGAATGAGTCCGCACCACTTCCCCTAGACTGACAATGGCTGGACAGAGAGGTCTCGTTTCTTTCTCTTAGACGCCTGTCAAGGCGTACCGCCAATGACATGGCAGACTCTAAGGACGTTGGTCTCTCATGGAAAGCAAACGCATCTTTTAATCTCTCCGAGAGACCATGACAGAACTGACTCCGGAGTGCAGCATCATTCCAACCCGAATCAGCTGCCCATCTCCGAAATTCAGAACAATAAAGCTCCGCAGACCGTTTGTTCTGGCATAAAACACGTAGGTTAGATTCGGCCAGAGCAACACGATCCGGGTCATCATAAATCTGCCCCAGGGCCACAAAAAATCCCTCCACGGATCGAAGGGAGGGATCCCCTGATGGCAGCGAAAAAGCCCAAGTCTGAGCATTACCCCTGAGCAGGGAGATGACAATCCTCACCCTCTGCTCTTGATTACCAGAAGAGTGAGGACACAAGCAAAAATGGAGTTTGCATGCCTCTCTGAAACGAACAAAATTCTCACTGCCCCCGGAGAACGTCTCCGGAAGTGAGACCTTTGGCTCGCAACAGACTCCATGAGCCGGAGCAGGGCCCAATGCTTGAAGCTGAGTCATAGATTGACGGAGATCCGCTACTTCCAAAGAAAGACCCTGCATGCGGTCAACCAGGCCAGAAAGCGGATCCATGTCAAAAAAGGACGGTTTTGGTGGATTATAATGTCACGGCTGTATGGGGGCAACAATAGTAATACACAGTACAGAGCTACTGACTGGACCCAGAACTAGGGAGGATAACGGGTGACCCCTGTCCGACCCTCAACGCTCTCCCTATTCTGCTAAAGCACATGCCCGGATCCAAATGGCGGAAAGAGGCATGCCCACGTGCCTAAGACTAATGACCACTGTAACCCCTACAATAGTGGAAGGGGCACGGCCACCAGTGCCCTACTCAGTATATGGAGGGAACCGTGGCCACCTCAGATCCAGTCAGAAAATAAACAGGAACACAACAATGTCTGCACACTTAGCTGACGGTGTTGCAGCCGCAGAGAAGACGGATCCAAGGACAGGCTGGCAATATCCGGAGTGCTAGCTGCAGCAGAACACAGGTCCAGTGAACTGATAGCTACAAGTGAAGAAACTAAAGCCAGAGCTACAACTGAAGTGAGAACTATAATCCACATCCTATCATAGGAGGAGGGGTGATATAAAGAGAGGAAAATCAAACACATGAAGGACAGCTGTGGTGAAAGAAACCAAAAGTAAACAGAGTAGTGAGAACTCCTCCCAGCTCTAGTAGTGACATCATCACAGGGGTGGAGAAACAGAGCTGTGAGAACGTCCCAAAGCTCTGGTAGTGACAGTAGTAGATCGCAATGCGGTAGTGGTTATTTCTGTTGTCTTTAACCAGTAACTTTGGATATATTTCGCTGCTTTAGGCCATTGTTTAGGTCGCGATTTCCAAAAGTCACAAAATATGTTAAATGTGGCCAAGGGTCAGATATAGTCGGAGGGTTAATGTTAATGTTGATATTTTGTAAAGAACAGGCCGTTTAGAGGCAGGGTGCTTAGTTACGCCTGCCAGCGGCCACAAATTTAGCCAGTGGCTTCTGTTCCCAGACTAGGCTGCGATTTTCAAAGGTCTCCTACATCAGCAATTTTGGTATTGAATGAATCCTTAGCTTGTCCAATGGCCACTTATGCTTTTTCGGGAGTTTTTCGCTTTGATTTAGCTGTTAAAAGGTGTTTTGTATACAGCGCTGATCAGAGCTGAAAGGAAGTGCGCCCGGTCGTGCTGGCACGCAAGCTCTGCCCCCTATAGCTAAATTTTTCAAGCTGCTAGAAGTTTCCTGACACTGGAGAAAATGGTTGGCACGGCCGAACATTACAATAACTTTATATGCAGATAGAGTGCTCCAATATATTCACGATTGCGAAATTGGCACTGATGCGAATATTTTGGCGCAATATGTGCAACTTCACAGTTTACCAGGTCTGACTACTTATTAGGGATTGGTGCACTAAGTATTGTTGTGAACTTGTGACATCACAGCACTATGTATGTACTGTATGTATGTATATAGCATACATACATACATACAGTCGTGGCCAAAAGTTTTGAGAATGACACAAATATTAGTTTTCACAAAGTTTGCTGCTAAACTGCTTTTAGATCTTTGTTTCAGTTGTTTCTGTGATGTAGTGAAATATAATTACACGCACTTCATACGTTTCAAAGGCTTTTATCGACAATCACATGACATTTATGCAAAGAGTCAGTATTTGCAGTGTTGGCCCTTCTTTTTCAGGATCTCTGCAATTCGACTGGGCATGCTCTCAATCAACTTCTGGGCCAATTCCTGACTGATAGCAACCCATTCTTTCATAATCACTTCTTGGAGTTTGTCAGAATTAGTGGATTTTTGTTTGTCCACCCGCCTCTTGAGGATTGACCACAAGTTCTCAATGGGATTAAGATCTGGGGAGTTTCCAGGCCATGGACCCAAAATGTCAACGTTTTGGTCCCCGAGCCATTTAGTTATCACTTTTGCCTTATGGCACTGTGCTCCATCGTGCTGGAAAATGCATTGTTCTTTACCAAACTGTTGTTGGATTGTTGGAAGAAGTTGCTGTTGGAGGGTGTTTTGGTACCATTCTTTATTCATGGCTGTGTTTTTGGGCAAAATTGTGAGTGAGCCCACTCCCTTGGATGAGAAGCAACCCCACACATGAATGGTCTCAGGATGCTTTACTGTTGGCATGACACAGGACTGATGGTAGCGCTCACCTTTTCTTCTCCGGACAAGCCTTTTTCCAGATGCCCCAAACAATCGGAAAGAGGCTTCATCGGAGAATATGACTTTGCCCCAGTCCTCAGCAGTCCATTCACCATACTTTCTGCAGAAGATCAATCTGTCCCTGATGTTTTTTTTGGAGAGAAGTGGCTTCTTTGCTGGCCTTCTTGACACCAGGCCATCTTCCAAAAGTCTTCGCCTCACTGTGCGTGCAGATGCGCTCACACCTGCCTGCTGCCATTCCTGAGCAAGCTCTGCACTGGTGGCACTCCGATCCCGCAGCTGAATCCTCTTTAGGAGACGATCCTGGTGCTTGCTGGACTTTCTTGGACGCCCTGAAGCCTTCTTAACAAGAATTGAACCTCTTTCCTTGAAGTTCTTGATGATCCTATAAATTGTTGATTGAGGTGCAATCTTAGTAGCCACAATATCCTTGCCTGTGAAGCCATTTTTATGCAACGCAATGATGGCTGCATGCGTTTCTTTGCAGGTCACCATGGTTATCAATGGAAGAACAATGATTTCAAGCATCACCCTCCTTTTAACATGTCAAGTCTGCCATTTTAACCCAATCAGCCTGACACAATGATCTCCAGCCTTGTGCTCGTCAACATTCTCACCTGAGTTAACAAGACGATTACTGAAATGATCTCAGCAGGTCCTGCAATTCATCTGATCACTCTCCATAACATTCTGGAGTATATGCAAATTGCTATTATAAAAACTTAAGCAGCAACTTTTCCAATTTCCAATATTTATGTAGTTCTCAAAACTTTTGGCCACGACTGTACATACAGCACTCTGTATGTAGCATGTATGTATGGACAGCAGAACCTATCAGCTACACTATATGACTATCTAACCTACACTATCTCCCACTGACTATCTGTATTATATATATAAGCTAACTAACTAACTAACTAACTAACTATCTAATGTAATGACACAGGAAACCAGAGAGCACAGCAATAACACTGGTGTCTCTCTCAGATCTTCAAAATACTGCATACAATGGCTGCTGGGGAGGTTCTTATCTGCTGGGTTGGCATACTTATCTTGAGCCGACCAGAATACAAGTTATAGGCAAATGGTTATTTGCCGCATTTGTGTGAGGGGAGGCGGGGCTATACTGTTTATAAGCCGCAGCCGCCTCCTCACCTTACCGGCAGCTCGTTTCTGCCCCACCCTCCCAAGTCCCCTTTTATTCTAACTACTCAATGGGGAGGGCCCCTTTAGCCTACCCTCCGTACAGCAGTCTCGGCATACCCCTACTGCTTAGCATAGTAGGTAGGTAGGTTGGCATACTTATCTTGAGCCGACCCGAATACAAATATATATATATACATATACTTATATACAGTGTATATATAGTAACATAGTACATAAGGCCGAAAAAAGACATTTGTCCATCCAGTTCGGCCTGTCATCCTGCAAGAGGAAGGAAAAAAAAACTGTGAGCTAGAAGACAATTTTCCTCACTTTAGTGGTATAAAAAATTCCTTCCCGACTCCAATCAGGCAATCAGAATAACTCCCTGGATCAACGACCCCTCTCTAAATATATATATATATATATATATATTTTTTTTTTATATATGTATTAAGGCAATTTGCCTGGATTTGTGGGAGGGGCTGAGGTCCGCCTCCAGCCTATTTAGGGCACTCCCCTTACCTGGCTCCTGCACCATCTGAGGTCTGAGCTTTTGGAGAGGAAGTCGCTTGTGGAGTTACTGGAGAGTTACCTGCGAGTTGCTGAGTTTCTGGGAGTTTTTCATTGCCATCAGTTTTCTGGATTTGGAGCATTCCTGTTCCATTTATCCTGCTTCACTCGGTTCACTGTGGGTCGCGTTTGCCCGTTAAACTGTGAGTCATCCATACGGTACAGCACGGGGCCTCACGGTTTGCCCCTTGTACCGGTTCATTTCATTTCACCAAACGTTGCACTCATGTCACGGTTTCTCGTTACAGGTCACTAGCATTTCATGTCTGTCATGCCTTTTGGTTCATGCATAGGAATTTGACTACACAGTACCCCTACTCCGGTCAACAAACCTGCAGCAAGCAGGCAGGTTATTTTCCTGTGCTTATCTCCCATTTCAGTTCTCATTTCTATTGGCCCCCCACAATCACTCACACTCATGCCCCCCCCCCCTTGTTCATGTCAAAACAGCATGACCAGAAGTGCACACACTTGCTCACATAAACCTTCCGGAGCAGTGTACACGGCACACACCCTCCCTCCATGATCAGCATTGCTGGACCCGCACCGCTGCTTCAGGCGCCCCCCCCCCCCCACTGCCTCCGGTCCGTTCCGTCGCTCCTCCTGCCGCGCTGCCGATGGCGGCCAGCCGCGTCTCGATGCCTGGTCTGCGCACGCGCGGCCGGGGTACTGCGCATGCGCGACGGTGCCATCGGCGCATGCGCAGTGTCCCGGGCGGCCGTCCGACAGTGCGGCTGGTGCGGGGAGCCGCCGTCAGGTCTGTCCGGCCTCCAGTCTGGCCGGCGGAGCTCCGGGTCAGGCGTTTCTGCATCATGCCCCCACCCGCACAGTCAGCACAGTCGGGGGGGGGGGCATCCAGCATTGCCTGCAAAAACCCCTCCATATTAAATTACCCCAGCAGCTCCCCAAACATAATCAGGAACCCGCCACATTGCACCATGGTCCAAAAAAATAAAAAATTTAGAAATATAGACATAGGAAACCCGCCATATAGCACATGGCCACTCGTTCCACAAAAAAAAAAAAAAAATCTAAACTCCCAGACAATCCGCACGTTCACACGTTCCGCATCATCATACGGCCACATCACAGGCCTCATTTCTCACACCATCCGCACAGGCATGGCATTCTCGCAGGCTTACGTTTATGATCCTCCTGGGTCATGCTAAATGTTCAAACTACAGTCCACACTCATCATACTACTTTCTGTCTACCCCCCCTTTTTTAGGCGGTCAAGCTTTAACATATTTGCGCTGCACGTGTGTCCTGTGAATTTTTTCTTGCTACCAGGTACGTACACCTGCTCATAAACAATGGTTCTCCTTACATTTCGGATGGTCCCGTTAGGGTCAGCGTGCTGGCTTTAGGGGCACTATAATCCCACTAGGTTACCCCCTCTTGGCTTCGCCATCAGTTAGTGGTCCCGCGAGGCCAACACCCCGCCTCAAACGTTCAGAGGCAGCCGCCCATCGCGCCACTCGTTAGTAAGCCGCCTCGCGTGTTGCATAGAGAGGGCCTCACCTGTCACTCCCTTCCCCTAGTCCTGTCTTACAGTCACCGAGAGGTCAACACTCCTGCCACTTCGACAAGTGGCCTCATTAACCCCTCGCGCCAACTCATAGATAGAGCCTCTCAAGCCGCTTGGCAATTAGCAGGGCCTCATCTGTCACCATGCAAGTATAATTTTTTCGCGTCCGGCCTAGCTAGCTTGCCAGCACGATCCTGTGTTTCCCTAAGCTAATCAACTGTTTTGTTTTAGTATGTCTCTGGATGGGAGAACTTCTCCCTACCTGGCACCCCTGCTAGATCCGTCACTGCTACCCAGGGAGACGATCTAGCCAGTCCAGCATCCATCAGATCCTGGACAATTCCGCGCATAACGACAGAGTTAAGGAGACGGCATGTTCCCTTCCCCGCAACGGCGAGGAAAGCAGAGCTTTTCCGGCTACTGCGCGCGTCAACCGATAACGGGGAGGCAGGGGAAGGACCTAGCCAGTCCAGCACAGGGGATATACATGCCATGCTGTCCTCTCTGATGACATCCATGTCTAAAGTCAACACCAGGTTGGAGAGGCTAGAATCTGTCACCACGCCCCTCTCCTTGGCAGGGCCACCACCGGCAGCGGCACCGGCCGGATTGCCAGTGATCATGCCGTCCGTTAGCCTGGAGGACCAAGAAGTCAGCCCGGCGCACATGATACCGGAGCACTTGAAAAGGGATATCCTGGAAGGTAAGGATGTAAACCTGGCCTCCCTTCTGATTGCCTCCCAGGATGTGGTTGAGAACACAACCTATGCCTATGATGAAGTTTCGGTTGTGGTCAAGTCTAGGGAAGCCCGCCTCAATAGGAAACTGACTATTCCCGAATTTGTTTTGGCTTTTGGCATCTATAGGGAGGTCATCTGTGCGGTCTACCCTAACAGAAGGGAGGAATTCGACCTCTACATGCACAAACTGGTGGACCTGGGCAACAAATACGGAGGGTCGGCTTTCTATGATTATCACAGATCTTTTTCGGCGAAAGTGGCGGGGGCTTTCTCCCAGTACGGAGTCCGCTCCAACTGGGCAAGGATCGACACAGTCATATTTTGTCGGCACTTCGCAGGCCTAAGGACACCAGCCTGTGCATACTGCTCCTCCACGGCCCACACCACCAATTTCTGCCCGAACACGGCGGACAGACAGGCCCTCTCACAAGCAGCCGGTCCCTCCGGGGTCTCGGAAAGATCAGCCCGGGACAAGCTGGGTCGGCCGATCAAGTTTCTGGGCAAGTCCCAGATTTGCAACAATTTCAATGAGGGGTCCTGCAATTACAGCGGGTGTAAATTGTTGCATATATGTACCAAATGTTTCCGGGCACATGCCAAGTCTATGTGCCCAAATAAAATGTTTGCAAAACCGTATCTAACAACCATCAACATGCCAGTTTTTTCCGCGTTCATGTCACAACACCCATCCAGGCATCTCTCAGATTTCCTCGTTTCAGGGTTGACAGAAGGCTTCCACACGGGCATCCTGCACATGCCAACTGGCACCCTGGAATGTCCCAATCTTCTATCCGCTCAACACAACCCCTCCGCGATTGACGCCCTCATAACCCAAGACGTAACAGAGGGATTCGTGCTAGGACCTTTCAAAACCCCCCCATTCGCCACATGGCGCACCAACCCCATTGGCATCGTCACTGGGAAATCTTCCCAGAAACAGAGGCTCATCATCGACTTATCGGCGCCACACGGTTCAGCCAACCCCAGTCTCAACTCCCTCATTCCCTCGGAGGAATTCTCTCTGCAATACACCACCATAGATCACGCCATCACCGCCATCATACAAGCAGGGGTGGGGGCATGGCTCAGCAAAACCGACATCGCCAACGCCTTCAAATTGCTACCGATTCACCCTACACTGTGGCACCTTCACGGCATCAAGTGGTCCGGAGACTATTATTTTTTCTCCCGGTTGACTTTCGGTTCCAAGAGTAGCCCGGCCATTTTTGACATATTTGCAGAAGCATTATGCTGGTTGCTTTTAAACGTAGCAAGGTGCCCGATGGTATTACATTACCTTGATGATTTTCTACTGGTGGAGGAAAACACTTCCCCCCCCCTCCAGCCTCAGAGCCACCATCAAGCTGTTCGAGGAACTTGGGGTACCCATCTCCACCAAGAAGACAGAAGGGCCAGACACAGTCATCACCTTCCTGGGTATCCAGTTGGATTCAGCCTCAATGCAAGCCAGTTTGCCATCCGGGAAGATCCAGGACATTCTCACCCACATAGACAACTACCTTCAACTCGGCACCTGCAACCGCAAAGAACTACAGTCCCTGCTGGGCTCCCTGAACTTTGCCATGCGCATCATACCTCAGGGTCGCTCATTTATATCACGGCTTCTGCACCTCTTCCCTTTTTTCCTACACGACTCACACAGGTTGTCCCTGGATGCCCACGCTGCGGCAGATCTGGGCATGTGGAGGAGATTTCTGTCCACCTGGAATGGCAGGAGCTTGTTTCTCCCTCAGCTGTCGGACTCTTCCCCCTCTATCTGGTCAGATGCGGCATCTACCACAGGCTTCGCGGCCATTTTTGGGAACGATTGGCTGTGGGGCAGCTGGCCTTCTGCAGTCCGGGATTTGGAAGGATTCTCCACTACCTCAGCGCTTTTCGAGATCTATCCTATCGCGGCGGCTGCCGCGGCGTGGGGTCATTCATGGGCGAACATGTCGGTCCGGTGCTATTCAGACAACCAAGCAACCTGCCAGATGATCAACAAAGGTCGTTCCAAATCCCTCACAATCATGAGGTTTCTGCGGAGACTTACTTGGTTGGCCGCTTGCAATAATTTCTTCTTACATTGTTTCCATGTCCCGGGGGTGTGCAATACGGCAGCTGACAATCTGTCTCGCTTCAAATTTCAGGCATTTCATCAGGCTCTCCCATCAGCATCACCCACGGCCTCCATCACTCCATCATTTCAACAGCTCATTCTGGATTAGAAGTCATCATGCGGCATAGCCAGACTTTGTCCCGCTTAGCACTGTCAGACAATACACATAGAACATACAACAGAGCGTTCACACTGTTCAACAGGTTCCTGATGGAACACAACATCACGCACCCTTTTGTCATGACGTCTCTTCTGGGGTTTGCTTCTTTCTGCCACCTCAAACTCAAAATGTCATACAACACCATCAAACTATATCTCACTGGCATTCAACATCATATGCTAATCATACACCCCAATAACATCAGCTTCATGGCCTCGCACCAGATCAAAACCATACTCAGAGGTATTCAGAAGACGGAACCCGCACGTCCAGCCCAGAGGCTACCCATAAACAATCATTTCTTCAAAGCATTATCCGACTTGCTGGACGCCACGCCTTTTGAAGCAGATACCAACTCCATCATCAAAACAGCAATTTACTTGGCCTTCTACGGATTCCTGAGACCCGGGGAATTCACTACAACCTCCATGACCCAAATCTCACCTTGTCTTCTTGTCTCCCACTTGACGAAACACATGGATCATTACATCCTGTCCTTACCTCACTCCAAGAATAGTCAGCACTTACCCGTCAACATTTCATATTACCCCACGCACAACAGATGGTGTCCAGTCAGGGTTCTGGATGCTTACAGTCAGCGTCACAAGTTTCTACCCTCTCAACCGCTACTTCAACTTCATGGTTCGGTACTCACTACCACCACCTTCATGACCCATGTCAGGTCATCCCTCACACAACTGGGCCTCAACGCAGCCAACTACTCAGGGCATTCCTTTCGCATTGGTGCCGCGTCCACGGCCTCCAGTGCCAACATCCCTACTCATGTCATCAAGAAATTGGGGCGCTGGAAGTCATCCGCTTACGCGCGATACATTCCCAATCTGACACAAGAGTTAAGAGTGGCTTTCCAAAACATGTCGGGTTGAGCTATTTATGTATTAATTGGCTACAATAAACTGGTTTATTTCCATTTTTGCCCTCTTCTTTCTCAGGCCTACCTCATCCTCGGTTTCGGCACACCACAACCGACTGCACTCATTCGCTGCTTTCCCAGGGCTCTTCACTGTACTACCGTAAGCGCCTAACACAAGTATTAAGGCAATTTGCCTGGATTTGTGGGAGGGGCTGAGGTCCGCCTCCAGCCTATTTAGGGCACTCCCCTTCCCTGGCTCCTGCACCATCTGAGGTCTGAGCTTTTGACCCTCCCACCACTCCACTCATTCACAACTCATTTCTTCCATATCTTTTCCTTGGGTAGGCCCTCTTCTTTCTCAGGCCTACCTCATCCTCGGTTTCGGCACACCACAACCGACTGCACTCATTTCCTGCTTTCCCAGGGCTCTTCACTGTACTACCGTAAGCGCCTAACACAAATATATATATATATATATACACACATACACATTTGTCTATGGGGGACATTCTGTGTCTGTAGGAGGGTTGCGGGTATTAGAGCCATACAGAAAACCTCCTCCCCCATGCGTAATTATATATATATACACTCAGCTAAAGAATTATTAGGAACACCATACTAATACGGTGTTGGACCCCCTTTTGCCTTCAGAACTGCCTTAATTCTACGTGGCATTGATTCAACAAGGTGCTGATAGCATTCTTTAGAAATGTTGGCCCATATTGATAGGATAGCATCTTGCAGTTAATGGAGATTTGAGGGATGCACATCCAGGGCATGAAGCTCCCGTTCTACCACATCCCAAAGATGCTCTATTGGGTTGAGATCTGGTGACTGTGGGGGCCATTTTAGTACAGTGAACTCATTGTCATGTTCAAGAAACCAATTTGAAATGATTCGAGCTTTGTGACATGGTGCATTATCCTGCTGGAAGTAGCCATCAGAGGATGGATACATGTTCTCATTCTGTTTACGCCAAATTCCGACTCTACCATTTGAATGTCTCAACAGAAATCGAGACTCATCAGACCAGGCAACATTTTTCCAGTCTTCAACAGTCCAATTTTGGTGAGCTCGTGCAAATTGTAGCCTCTTTTTCCTATTTGTAGTGGAGATGAGTGGTACCCCGTGGGGTCTTCTGCTGTTGTAGCCCATCCGCCTCAAGGTTGTGCGTGTTGTGGCTTCACAAATGCTTTGCTGCATACCTCGGTTGTAACGAGTGGTTATTTCAGTCAACGTTGCTCTTCTATCAGCTTGAATCAGTCGGCCCATTCTCCTCTGACCTCTAGCATCCACAAGGCATTTTTGCCCACAAGACTGCCGCATACTGGATGTTTTTCCCTTTTCACACCATTCTTTGTAAACCCTAGAAATGGTTGTGCGTGAAAATCCCAGTAACTGAGCAGATTGTGAAATACTCAGACCGGCCCGTCTGGCACCAACAACCATGCCACGCTCAAAATTGCTTAAAATACCTTTCTTTCCCATTCTGACATTCAGTTTGGAGTTCAGGAGATTGTCTTGACCAGGACCACACCCCTAAATGCATTGAAGCAACTGCCATGTGATTAGTTGACTAGATAATTGCATTAATGAGAAAAAAAACAGGTGTTCCTAATAATTTTTTAGGTGAGTGTATATACAGTCCTGATCAAAAGTTTAAGACCACTTGAAAAATGGCAAAAAATCATATTTAGCATGGCTGGATCTTAACAAAGTTCCAAGTAGATCTTCAACATGCAACAAGAAGAAAAAGAGTGAGACAAAACATTTCAATTTAATGAAAACAACGAATAATCTGAAACAGGCTGTTTTTCAGCTGATCAAAAACCCAGTCATTACCACACAGATGAGGGTCCTCAGTCATGAGGAATGCTCTCTGCAACATCTGGACATAGCCAGCGGCCGTTTGACGCCCCTGCACTTCCTGAAGCTCCATTGTTCCACTGAAGGAAAAAGCACCCCAGACCATTATGGCGCCCCCTCCACTGTGGCGCGTAGAAAACATCTCAGGTGGGATCTGCTTGTCATGCCAGTAACATTGGAAACCATCAGGACCATCAAGGTTACATTTTTTCTCATCAGAGAATAAAACTTTCTTTCACCTTTGAATGCCCCATGTTTGGTGCTCTCTTGCAAAGTCCAAACGAGCAGTTCTGTGGCGTTCAAGGAGACGAGGTCTTTGAAGACGTTTTTTGTTTTTGAAGCTCTTTAGTCTCAGATGCCGTCTGATGGTTATGGGGCTGCAGTCAGCACCAGTAAGGGCCTTAATTTGGGTCGAGGATCGTCCAGTGTCTTGACGGACAGCCAATTGGATCCTCCGGCTCAGTGCTGATGAAATTTTTTTGGGTCTTCCTTTTACTTTTTTGTTCCATAACCCTCAGGATCATTTAAGAAATTCCAAATGACTGTCTTACTGCGTCCCACCTCAGCAGCGATGGCACGCTGTGAGAGACCCTGCTTATGCAGTTCAACAACCCAACCACGTTCAAAAAGGGAGAGTTTTTTTGCCTTTGCCATCACAACATGTGACTACCTGACAGAAAATGACAATGAATCCACATCTTTGCACAGATTTGGCCTTTTAAAGGCATGTGGTCCTAAAATTTGGATCAGCTGAAAAACAGCCTGTTTCAGTTTAATCGTTATTTTCAATTATTAAATGCTCAAAATTTTTTGTCTCACTCTGATTTCTTCTTGTTGCATGTTGAAGCTCTACTTGGAACCTTGTTAAGATCCAACAATGTAAAATATGATTTTTTGCCATTTTTCAAGTGGTCTTAAACTTTTGATCAGGACTGTATATATATATATATATATATAAATATATATATACAGGGAGTGCAGAATTATTAGGCAAGTTGTATTTTTGAGGATTAATTTTATTATTGAACAACAGCCATGTTCTCAATGAACCCAAAAAACTCATTAATATCAAAGCTGAATATTTTTGGAAGTAGTTTTTAGTTTGTTTTTAGTTTTAGCTATTTTAGGGGGATATCTGTGTGTGCAGTTGACTATTACTGTGCATAATTATTAGGCAACTTAACAAAAAACAAATATATACCCCTTTCAATTATTTATTTTTACCAGTGAAACCAATATAACATCTCAACATTCACAAATATACATTTCTGACATTCAAAAACAAAACAAAAACAAATCAGTGACCAATATAGCCACCTTTCTTTGCAAGGACACTCAAAAGCCTGCCATCCATGGATTCTGTCAGTGTTTTGATCGGTTCACCATCAACATTGCGTGCAGCAGCAACCACAGCCTCCCAGACACTGTTCAGAGAGGTGTACTGTTTTCCCTCCTTGTAAATCTCACATTTGATGATGGACCACAGGTTCTCAATGGAGTTCAGATCAGGTGAACAAGGAGGCCATGTCATTAGATTTTCTTCTTTTATACCCTTTCTTGCCAGCCACGCTGTGGAGTACTTGGACGCGGGTGATGGAGCATTGTCCTGCATGAAAATCATGTTTTTCTTGAAGGATGCAGACTTCTTCCTGTACCACTGCTTGAAGAAGGTGAGCTTGACTCCATCCTCAACCCGAAAAGGCCCCACAAGCTCATCTTTGATGATACCAGCCCAAACCAGTACTCCACCTCCACCTTGCTGGCATCTGAGTCGGACTGGAGCTCTCTGCCCTTTACCAATCCAGCCACGGGCCCATCCATCTGGCCCATCAAGACTCACTCTCATTTCATCAGTCCATAAAACCTTAGAAAAATCAGTCTTGAGATATTTCTTGGCCCAGTCTTGACGTTTAAGCTTGTGTGTCTTGTTCAGTGGTGGTCGTCTTTCAGCCTTTCTTACCTTGGCCATGTCTCTGAGTATTGCACACCTTGTGCTTTTGGGCACTCCAGTGATGTTGCAGCTCTGAAATATGGCCAAACTGGTGGCAAGTGGCATCTTGGCAGCTGCACGCTTGACTTTTCTCAGTTCATGGGCAGTTATTTTGCGCCTTGGTTTTTCCACACGCTTCTTGCGACCCTGTTGACTATTTTGAATGAAACGCTTGATTGTTCGATGATCACGCTTCAGAAGCTTTGCAATTTTAAGAGTGCTGCATCCCTCTGCAAGATATCTCACTATTTTTGACTTTTCTGAGCCTGTCAAGTCCTTCTTTTGACCCATTTTGCCAAAGGAAAGGAAGTTGCCTAATAATTATGCACACCTGATATAGGGTGTTGATGTCATTAGACCACACCCCTTCTCATTACAGAGATGCACATAACCTAATATGCTTAATTGGTAGTAGGCTTTCGAGCCTATACAGCTTGGAGTAAGACAACATGCATAAAGAGGATGATGTGGTCAAAATACTCATTTGCCTAATAATTCTGCACGCAGTGTATATGCATACACTAGTACAATAATTGTACTGTATATTTGGGTGGGGGGCCCAGTTCTGAGATTCGCTATGGGGCCACTCGATTTCTACTTACGCCCCTGCTTTAAATGGTTATTCAGGTTCTTTCAAGTTATCCCCTATCCACGAGAACCCTCTGTACACCCTGAAACCCCCTGAAATAAACGGAGGGGCCAGTCACACATGTGCACGGCCGTTTAATTCATTTCTATGGGAATTCTGGAGATATCTGCGCAGTGTACACATCCTGTGGATAGGGAATAGTTTGAAACGAGAATACCCCTTTAAGGCTTTATATTGTCAGTAGTAGGCTACATATGCATGGAACCATGTCTACTGAAATAATTTCCAGAGCAAAAACTTAAGGGAAAATATTATCTTTTAGTTACTTTTGTTGTAGAAATATTATCTGTTGTAATCTGCTCGCATTAAACTTTGTGTAAGGAAATGTAAACCCCCCTTCCCTCAGCCGCAGTCAGAGGCAGACACAGGTGTTACCATTTTGCTTGAATTCTTCTGAGCAACTCCTTCTCCTCCTGCCCAGTCTGTTTCTTTTATTTACTACCAAAAGGTGTAAAAGGGGCTGGCCCAAAACAAGGATACAGGAAGTGATGACGAAGATGAGAACATAGCCAGCTCACAAACACATGTATCCTATAACCACTGGAGCGAACCTTATCTAGCCTTGCTCAGTGATCAATGCCAGATAAAGTTACTATGATCCTCATGCATGTTTATTTACAGGACAACGTCATTATCTCCAGCGACTGATCAGGCGCACTAGAGACAACAAACGCACGTTCCTTTCATTTATTGTTCTCTTAACAAATGCATCCACGCCAAGCCAATAAATCTGCGTCTTGCGCGGGGGCCCTAGCCGGCGTCCATACATCAGCCAACAAAACACTACTCTGCTGAACACATCAGTCTCCCCCGGCCCACAGCCCAGTGCTTAGCACATGGGCCATTCGCCGACGGAGACCTCTGCGCCCAGCAGCTGTGACAGGACATACACGGAATGATATCCACTCCAATGGTTTACCTTGACACTGAGAGACATGATGACAAAACACAATATATTAAATACACATCCTAATAAAATTTCCACAACAGTCCCTCCTCTTTGTCATATGCTCCCCAGTGTCCCTCAACGTATCTCGATCTTCTTCTTTAAAAAAAAATAGTCTTGTCTACGAAAAGTCCTGAATCCATAAAACAAAACAGATGATGGAAAACAAAAAGTCAATCTTGACACGTAGCTTAAAGGGCTTCTGTCACTCCACTAAACTCATAATTTTTTTTTGTCTCCTTAAAATCCTTATGCTGCGATTTCTCAATATATAGGGCTATTACTCAGTTTGGTTCAGTAGTTATATAAAAAAACTGACTTTTATAATATGCAAATTACCTCTCTAGCAGCAGGTAGGGCGGCTACCTGCTGCTAGCAGCCGCATCCTCCATTCATAATGACGCCCCCTCCTCATGTTGATTGACAGGGCCAGCGGACACGCTCGTTCTCTGCTGGCCCTGTCTGCGTTTTAAATCTCGCGCCGGTCTTCATGTGACGCCTGCGCCGGGTGTACATGTGATGTCATCGGCGCAGGCGCACTGAGGACGGAGCGGCCGAGCGAGCGTCCTCCCCTCAGTGCGCCTGCGCCGACTCAAGACAGGTATGGCGCCGGCGCCAGATTTTGAATGCAGACAGGGCCAGCAGAGAAAGAGCGCGTTCGCTGGCCCTGTCAATCAACATGAGGAGGGGGCGTAATTATGAATGGAGGATGCGGCTGCTAGCAGCAGGTAGCCGCCCTACCTGCTGCTAGAGAGGTAATTTTCATATTATAAAAGTCAGTTTTTTTATATAACTACTGAACCAAACTGAGTATTAGCCCTATATATTGAGAAATCGCAGCATAAGGATTTTAAGGAGACAAAAAAATAATGAGTTTGGTGGAGTGACAGAAGCCCTTTAAAACAAATGTTGACTCAGAGATTCTTTTCTTCGGGAGCAGACTCAGGAGGTGGTGTTTCGCACTGGTCGTCATCTGATTTGGAATCCTCTGCATCTGCTCCATGGTTTGGTCTTCAGGGCATCTTGTCTGTTCGGGCTTCGGTAACTCAGTCGATTAGACATCAGGAACATCTCACTCCGGCGTATAGAAGGAATGGAAACAAAAAACATAAGTACATGTCCTATTTCCTTTCGCCCGGATCCAGTGGAAAACCAGTGAGCCCCAAGACGTCCCAAAGCTTTAAAAAGGATTCCGACCCTAACTAGTCATAGCTCTGCCTCTGCCCTGCTCCTGTCAGTATGGGCCTGACCCTTGTCAATGGTGTCTGCTAGCCAGGCATAACCGTCATCTAATTCACAACTGGAGGATCCCACATGTACGGGTTACCTAGCTGCCCGGACACCCATACAGGATTAACAAGCGAGGAGCAGGAGTCAGAGCTAATATTAAACCTATAGCTGATATTACCCTCTAGGAATGTAAAACCAGTGCTATCAACACATGTCTCCTTCTAACAAATAAACAAAAGTGATACTCTTCATTCTTTGACTTAGTTGAGCAGCTTCTTGCAATGACTGGTGTGGATCCAGTTGTCTCGTCCCTCGAACTTCAGAGAGGTTGGCGTCATCAGCAGCACCTGGAATGGCCCAAGATATCTTGTCTCTAGTCCCGCCCTCGGATGTTTTTTTAGCACGACCCAATCACCTGGTTGACTAGAATGAACACTGGTTATTGAGTCTAGGTCCGGGAGAAACTCCCGAACCCGGTGGTGGACATCGGGTGATAACCCGTGGGGCTGCCTCAGGGCATACCTGATGGAATAAAAGGGTTACAGCGGAACATTCAGGCCATGGATCGGCCGTGATTTTTACCTTCTTTGCAAAAATCTGACCCAAGTGCCATCAAAGAAAAGGCAGTCGTGATGGCAGTCGTAATTCCCTACTAGGTTAGAAATTGATTGACATTTGAGAGGTTAGAAAGTTTGAAGATCGTTGTTTTCGGCACCACTTTCCCCTCTTTTCATCGCCCTTAAAACCAGGATGAAGAGAATCTGGATTAAACATGGTGCATCGTCTCAATGTTAGATGGAGAGATGAGGGAGGGATGAGAGGGAGAGATAGAGAAAGAGAAAAGCGCTTCTATTGAACTCTGCAGTCTTAGCGGGATGGAAGTACATGACAGTGTTAGTTCGCACTGTCTGGGACTTTTGAATGCCCTGTTGCTGGAGATGGATAGATTCGTGCAGCCACAGTTCTGCTTTCTGGAGGGAACCATGGCTTTGGAGTCTAGTGGGGAATTTACGGACAAACTTTTTCCCAATCCAGACCTCAAAGGTCCCTTCTTTGGGGATGGTCCACTCTGAACCTACAGTCCCTTGGTGCCAATCTTTGAGGGGCTTAACAACTCCTCCTCCATAGATGGATTTCATGTACTGCTTGGCTGTCCTATAGTCAGAAGTGGTACCCTTCTGTTCCCTAAATTTCCCTAAACCCATGCTCGAGCCTTCTAAAAGTAGGTGCGTCCATCCTACAGTGTCCTGGACGGCTGCTACTCCCCTTTGTTCGCCTCTGAGTTGCCCTAGGGTTTCTGGCACCGACACACAGACTCCGTTCACCCTAGTTAGACCTCAGGAAAAGGAGTAATCAGTGTGAGGAAAAGGGCTCTCGCCGACACACGGCGGCCCTCAGAGTCTCCTAATGAGATATACCAGCCTCGGTTTTGGCTCTGAATAGTGACCTGACCACAGGATACCTTCTGTGGGGACGAGGGGTGCACAGGAAACAAACACACAGTACTCCTGTGGGGAATGGGGTTACTCACACAGCTATTGGTATGCCCGGGTGATTATATATCACCTTGTCTCCTTAAAAAAAGCTCATCAACTCACTTTCCTTTGCTGATATGATTCTATATAGTCAAGCTGAACAGCACACAAAGCCCTTGCAGAGACCCCCAGTACTCCTAACCAAATCTACAGAGAAGAGAGAGGGAAAGAAAGAGAAAAAGAAAGAGCGCCAAAATATGAAAAAGGAAAAAATTAATAATAGACTAAAAATAAAAATGGGTTGGTAAATAAGGAAAAACTGAAAAAACTTGATTACATCAATAAAAACCTAAAAATTAAAAATCTATTAGTAAAAGAAGAAAAATATAAATGTAAATTAATCAAAGAAATACCCAAACAAAAATAGACAAAAATAACTGAAAATAAAACCGAAAAAGATGCCAAAATATGAAAAAGGAAAAAACTTGATTACAACAATAAAACCTAAAAATAAAAATGGATTAGTAGAAGATCGGTAAACAGGAGAGAAAAAACACAACATAGAAAACTTCAATTACAGAAAGTCTTGCTATATACATTGAGATTCAGTAAAAAGTAAATTTTAACTTAAAAACCGAAACTCAAATACAAAAACAAAAACCATTTGGAACACATACAACTGAATTAACAAATCAATGTCTTGGAGGGTTCACCTGAAACCGTACAGGAGAATTTCTACCCACCCAGTCATTGAAATGTTAATTTGCCCAGCCCTAAACAGCTTCAGATTCATTTTACCAGAGAAGCAGGATTTAACATTACAAGGTCCCAAAACCGGTTTTTCCTAGGGGAAGGGAAAAATCTATTTAAATTCGGTCTTAAGAGTTAAAATGGTTTACAAAGACCTTAATTTAACCTTCTTTGGCACACAAAAATTAGAAACTCTACTGAATTCCAGGAACCGATCTCTTTCCTCTCTGAGTTTCACATTTTCTAATTTTAACTGTTCATATTGGGATTTAAAATCTGCTTCATTGATCAATGACCTTGGCTGTCCCTGGGTTATCTGCCTTTGCAAAGAACCATGTCTGGGACCATTACCCCACCTTGCTGAATAAACCACTTTACTTTTAGGTGTGGTTCTGGGGTACGGGTACTTAACATACCTGTGTCTGTTGCCATTAGCAACGTCACAATATTGTGCAATGTGCCCGTATTCCCTGCATGCAAAACAACGAATAGCTTGCCTCCCTGCACAATATCTTGTCTGGGCACATGGTGATTTGACTTGGCACACAACATTAACTATCCTAGCATGACTAGATCCCACACTACTATCTGTATTAAGTCCACTTACCACAGACTCATCTGAGGAATCTTCTGGCCTTGTGTTAATACTTCCAACTCCAGGGTCAGACACATTGTCCATCTCCATCCCTGAGTCGGTTCCACTATCTGAAACACAGTCCTCAGACTTCCCCATGCTTACAGACCATACATTACCTCCAATCCTAGACACATTACTCTCTAATGGTTGCTTCAATGACTCTGACAATTCCCTTACAGCACCCTGTGCACGCGTCAGGCTTTCAGATAAACATTAATTTTCCATGCGCAGCTCAGTATTACACCTCACAGTACATTCATAATTAGTGCTAGCTTCAGCTGCCTTCTGGACAAGAGTTCTCAATTTAAGAATTTCCACTTTTAAATCTTCCACTTCTCCTTCCAAACTCAGCTTCAGCCTACAAGACTCCTGATATTTATCCGCTATCCACCCAGCAGCAAAAATCAGAGCATACTTGCCTTTCCTTTTGCGCCATTTTTTGGTACCGATCAGGTTTGCTACACAATTCTGAGCCTGCAGCCATGGATCAGTAGATCCCTGCATAGCTTGAAGAATGGCCGCCCTGTCCTTCAACTTTGAAACTTCTTTAAAAATACTTTCCATTGCACAAGAAAACAAACACCACAATGGTTGCTACAAAAAATACACTGCTATCGATCTCTAGGAGTTGTCCCAATACTTTTGGCACAGAACAACAGGCACCTCCTTTCTACACTGTAGTACCCGTATTAATTATGCCAAACAAGTCTACAATTCAATGTAACAGCCACAGATATACAAACATTAAGCAGAATCATCAACTATAGGACAATTTCACCACTAAACTGCCACTAATGTTCACACAATGATTCCTGTATCAGACTGGTCACTGCGCTATACCATAACCGAACACTCCACTGATATCCAGCACAAAACTTATCAAAACAAAATCAAACTGTACATAGAAAGGTTACAAAAAGACAAGATAACTATTCTGGACAAAACTAACATTTCAGGCAAAAACAACCAAATCGCTTTCCATAGCAAACTAACCAAGATGGCTGACAAACCACATGTCTTAAAGATAGCCGACAAACCACATGGTCATCACACAAAGGAAATCAAGATAGTGTCTACAAAATCCAGCAATAGAAACAGTTTCTATATTCCCTGTTCCCCACCCCGAAACCAGAGCAAAACCTCCACTCTGTGGGTGATTTACAGGTTAACAATATAAAAATACTCTCTAAATGCTGTCTCTAATGTACAAACACTAGAACTAATTGCTGCCTCTATAAACCTCTATATATTCGCCTCTTACAAAATCACAGTAATATAAAAGTTAAGAAGTTACAAAAAAACACAATACCCTGTACTGCTCAGCACACACATCACAATCTCTGTATAATCAACTCAGATCCACCAAAAACTACACAACGGAAAAACTCTTACCTTATCCTTACACAAATAGAGCAAAAAATGTTCTTTTAACAAGCAGACATTTTCTCTGATGCAGCAGACAAAACTACAGTTTACTATTCTCTCCCTTTTACCTGCTGTGCAGAGAAAGAAATCAGTTGAATCCTTCCAAGCTCGCCATACTTTTGTAGAAATATTGTCTGTTGTAATCTGCTCGCATCAAACTTTGTGTAAGGAAATGTAAACCCCCCTTCCCTCAGCCGCAGTCAGAGGCAGACACAGGTGTTACCATTTTGCTTGAATTCTTCTGAGCAACTCCTTCTCCTCCTACCCAGTCTGTTTCTTTTATTTACTAACAAAAGGTGTAAAAGGGGCTGGCCCAAAACAAGGATACAGGAAGTGATGACATACAGGAAGTGATGACATAGGAAGATGAGAACATAGCTAGCTCACAAACACATGTATCCTATAACCACTGGAGCAAACCTTATCTAGCCTTGCTCAGTGATCAATGCCAGATAAAGTTACTATGATCCTCATGCATGTTTATTTACAGGACAACGTCATTATCTCCAGCGGCTGATCAGGCGCACTAGAGACAACAAACGCACGTTCCTTTCATTTATTGTTCTCTTAACAAATGCATCCACGCCAAGCCAATAAATCCGCGTCTTGCGCGGGGGCCCTAGCCGGCGTCCATACATCAGCCAACAAAACACTACTCTGCTGAACACATCAGTCTCCCCTGGCCCACATCCCAGTGCTTAGCACATGGACCATTCGCCGATGGAGACCTCTGCGCCCGGCAGCTGTGACAGGACATACACGGGAAGATATCCACTCCAATGGTTTACCCTGACACTGAGAGACATGATGACAATACACAATATATTAAATACACATCCTAATAAAATTTCCACAAACCTTTTTTAGTTATTTATCCCTAACGGTTTAATTAGTAGTGGAATGGGCCACGGGTGGGTAGTGGGTGGGGTTAGGGGGCCCAATTCAGATTTTTGCTATGGGACCCAATGATTTCTATGTATGACCCTGCGTGCGACTTAATATTGTCACATGGTCTGTCAAAAAGGAGACTTGCAACTATTTTTACAACTAAAATAGTTGCAAGTCCCTTAATAAATGACCCCTTAGTCTTCATCTCTTTCATAATCACACAGTAACCTCCCATTTACTCAACCGTGTATTTCAGCATCTGCAGTATACCTAATAGTTTATGAGCAGCACATGCATCCAGGCATCTTCCATTCCTGTCAACCTTTCAGATAATTGATTCAGTGGTCTTGTTCTAACATTCAGATTTTATTTATTTAAAGTTTTAATGTTTTATTGCATTAAAGCAAACAGGTTCTTATTCCGTTAGGGTATGAGCACACAGTGCAGTTCGTATTGGCGTGTGTGGCTGCGTTCAAGTATTGTGCACACTGTCTTTATTGTTAATTGCTATGCGGAATTGAAGGTGTCGCATGGCCATTAACAATAAAAACCAACTAAAAAGTGCAGTGTTCGTTATTTTAATTACAGCTGCTGCGACCCATACAGCCGTGTGGTACTGTCACAAGTACCACATGACCACACCACGTGGTCAAACCCTGATTCTTCTAGTCTGAAGCATTTTCATTTGTAGCATGCAATAAGAAAACTGCTTGCGATTTAGGTATTTTTATGAAACCACTAAGGCCGAGTTCACACTTCAGTTATTTTCTCAGTTATTTTCATTAATTATTGTTAGCCAAAAACAGGTTCGGGTCAAAAACTCAGAAGAGGAAGAAATCTTTAAGTTATACCTTATTTTTGAGTAGGCTTCACTACTGGTTTTGGCTCACAATCAATGATACAAGTAACTACCCAAATAACTGAAGTGTGCATGCAGCCCAAGGACTCATGCACATGAATGTGTGCCGCCCATTGCGTGCATTGGAGACCACAAATTATTGGTAAATTTTGGATCTTTTCATAAATGAAGGGTAAATATATTGACTCAATAATTTATGACTGTCATGAAGTACAATGTTTCACAAGAAAACAATCTCAGAATGGCTTGGAGAAGTAAAAGTGTTCCAAAGTTATTACCACATAAGGTGGCACATGTCAGATTTGCAAAAATGGCCTGGGCAGGAAGGTGAAAACTGGCACATTGACCCTGATTTATCAAAAGGGGACAGTTTGCTTTCAAATTTCTCTCTTCGTGTAAAGGTAATGGTCTGCGAGTCAAATTTATAAAAGTGGCGCACAGCACTTGATGAATTTAGAATAGGCAAACTATCACATTCTGATTTATTTTCCCCTGCCACCAGGCAAATGGAGTGCAGTTGAGACAACTTTTTGAGACTTGTCTTCTTGTCTTCTATCATGAATAAGGCCAAAAACCAACTAACTCCACAGGAATGCACACAAACAGCTGGATTTTTTAAGTTGACTTAGCAGGAACCAAAAATAGTTTTGGCTTGTTGCATCCTATTGATAAATTTGTCTTAGAAGTAAAACGAGTAAAAAGTCACAATTTACTCCAAACTAAAGACAAAGCCAGTTTCATAAATCAGGGCCATTCAGCTTACTGTAGGTTAGTTTCATACTTGTGACTGACATCTCCAGCAGGCTGTTCCGGCAGGGAGCATCCTGCCAGAGCTGTCTGAATCCCATTGCCAGAAGCTGCGTGCAGCAGTTTCAGTACGGCCAATACTCTGCATATTTGCCGGGTTGCGGTTGGATCTCTGCCAGTCCCCATTATAGTTAATGGGGCCGGTGGGCCTTCATATAGCTTCCAGCAATGCTGGATCCAGACAGCTCTGGAAGGCTACTCCCTTCTGGAGCAGCCTGCTAGTGATGTCAAGCTCTTGTGTGAAATTAGCCTCAGAAATAGGAATACTTCGAGAATCTTTTGATACATAATGAAAGACACTACAAAGTTGTTAAAATATTTTTCATTTACTTAAAGCAAATAGAGCAAATCATTGATGAAAACCTAAACTATACTAGAACTTATATACATAATGTTACCTTTTTGCCATTCATGTCTGTGATGCATTTTTTTTTTTTTACCTGTATAGGTGCGCTCTCCACTCTCACATTCAGTTCTTGGAGAGCAAACAATCTTAGTTTCTGCAGAAACGGTTTCCATCTTAGAACTGCATTCAAGCTTGATGTGGAATATATCCCTCTCTGTCACCCCATCTGTTATCAAACATTCTGGTGTTTTTACAATTTCATACAAGTCTCAAGAAGCTAGAATGATTCCTAAACAGGTACAGATGGTTTTGAGTCTTTACTTCGTGTAATTCTGAGCAGTCTTTTTTTCACATTAGCTTTTCAAAGGTTATAACTAGTGTTGAGCAAAGCAAAGCATTTGAAGCGGAATTCGGTCCAAAGTTTACGAAAAATTCGATTTGCAATGAAGTCAAATTTCCTTGTGCTTCGTGGTAACAAATCAGGTTTTCCTAAAATGGCAGTTGCACATGTTAAAAGCTCAAAATAAGAAGCCCAGGAACACAAGATCACCCATAATGCCGTGCAGCCAGCCAATCAGCAGTTAGTCATCCCCTGTGATGTCACAGCCATATAAAAGCTCCTCCCACGCAGACTCCGCTATTGTCCTGTGAGCTGAGTATAGGGAGAGAGCGTTAACGCGCTAGGGACAGTATGTCACGGATGTAGTAGGGGAGAACACCAAAAGACAACAAGACGGAAGGGAAAAGACACTAGGCCTCACCGGTGGGGAAGGAAAAGAGTCACCACCTATGAAACCCTGCTCCTGGCCCTAACTCCTATCCGTATGGGCACCTCTCGATGGTAGAGATGCCCATACACAGGAACCTAGAAAACCCTGGTGGCCCTCAGATGCCCTAGACTTAATGACAGGGCAGAGACAACCCGCTCCTTCCCTGGTGAAGGAACCAGCGTCTCACTGAGGCCTAGTAAACAACAGAGGGGGGGGGGAATACAAAACACAACAAGCGGAACACTTAACTTCTAAGGATGATGGATGATCAGGACTTCAACTAGAACCACACTCTAGCTCTTCCAACACCAAATGAAGCTATCCAGAGCAAGGAGTGATGGGTGAAGTCAAACTAAATAGGGGGAGGTAAAGGTCACATAATCCACACCTGAACAGGAGGTGTGGACATACAAGCAACACACAGACAAAGTAAAACCAAAAGATGCTGTCCGATCATTAATGAGCAGATAATCTTTAAGACCTTCTCAAACCTGTCACCGGTGTGACAGTACCCCCCCTTCTACGGGTGACCTCTGGGCACTCAGGACCAACCTTATCAGGATGAGCTCTGTGGAATGCTCTCACCAGACGACTAGCATTAACATCAGTTGCTGGAACCCACATCCTCTCCTCTGGTCCGTACCCTCTCCAATGAACGAGATACCGGAGGGATCTCCGGAGAACTCGGGAGTCTACAATCCTGCTGATCTGAAATTCCAAATTGCCATCCACCATGACAGGAGCGGGAGGCAAGGAGGACGACTCAACAAGTTCAACACATTTCTTTAACAACGATTTATGAAATACGTTATGGATTTTTAATGCCTGAGGAAGTTCAAGACGGAAGGCTACAGGATTAACAATGGCAGTGATCTTACACTGGTCAAAAAAATAAAGGGAACACTTAAACAACACAATGTAACTCCAAGTCAATCCCACTTCTGTGAAATCAAACTGTCCACTTAGGAAGCAACACTGAGTGACAATCAATTTCACATGCTGTTGTGCAAATGAGATAGACAACAGGTGGAAATTATAGGCAATTAGCAAGACACCCCCAATAAAGGAGTGGTTCTGCAGGTGGTGACCACAGACTACTTCTCAGTTCCTATGCTTCCTGGCTGATGTTTTGGTCACTTTTGAATGCTGGCGGTGCTTTCACTCTAGTGGTAGCATGAGACGGAGTCTACAACCCACACAAGTGGCTCAGGTAGTGCAGCTTATCCAGGATGGCACATCAATGCGAGCTGTGGCAAGAAGGTTTGCTGTGTCTGTCAGCGTAGTGTTCAGAGCATGAAGGCGCTACCAGGAGACAGGCCGGTACATCAGGAGACGTGGAGGAGGCCGTAGGAGGGAAACAACCCAGCAGCAGGACCGCTACCTCCGCCTTTGTGCAAGGAGGAACAGGAGGAGCACTGCCAGAGCCCTGCAAAATGACCTCCAGCAGGCCACAAATGTGCATGTGTCTGCTCAAACGGTCAGAAACAGACTCCATGAGGGTGATATGAGGTCCCGACATCCACAGGTGGGGGTTGTGCTTACAGCCCAACACCGTGCAGGACGTTTGGCATTTGCCAAAGAACACCAAGATTGGAAATTCGCCACTGGCGCCCTGTGCTCTTCACAGATGAAAGCAGGTTCACACTGAGCACATGTGACAGACGTGACAGAGTCTGGAGACGCCGTGGAGAACGTTCTGCTGCCTGCAACATCCTCCAGCATGACCGGTTTGGCATTGGGTCAGTAATGGTGTGGGGTGGCATTTCTTTGGAGGGTCGCACAGCCCTCCATGTGCTCGCCAGAGGTAGCCTGACTGCTATTAGGTACCGAGATGAAATCCTCAGACCCCTTGTGAGACCATATGCTGGTGCGGTTGGCCCTGGGTTCCTCCTAATGCAAGACAATGCTAGACCTCATGTGCCTGGAGTGTGTCAGCAGTTCCTGCAAGACGAAGGCATTGATGCTATGGACTGGCCCGCCCGTTCCCCAGACCTGAATCCAATTGAGCACATCTGGGACATCATGTCTCGCTCTATCCACCAACGTCACGTTGCACCACAGACTGTCCAGGAGTTGGCAGATGCTTTAGTCCAGGTCTGGGAGGAGATCCCTCAGGAGACCGTCCGCCACCTCATCAGGAGCATGCACAGGCGTTGTAGGGAGGTCATACAGGCACGTGGAGGCCACACACACTACTGAGCCTCATTTTGACTTGTTTTAAGGACATTACATCAAAGTTGGATCAGCCTGTAGTGTGTTTTTTCACTTTAATTTTGAGTGTGACTCCAAATCCAGACCTCCATGGGTTGAAAAATTTGATTTCCATTTTTATTTCCATTTTATTTTTGTGTGATTTTGTTGTCAGCACATTCAACTATGTAAAGAACAAAGTATTTCAGAAGAATATTTAATTAATTCATATCTAGGATGTGTTATTTTTGTGTTCCCTTTATTTTTTTGAGCAGTGTATATAAACCAATAAATCTTGGTCCCAACTTCCAAGAAGGTACCTTAAGTTTAATGTTTCTTGTAGACAGCCACACAGAATCACCCACTCTCAGGTCCAGACCACTCATACGTCTCCTGTCAGCCGCACGCTTATACCTGTTGCCCATCTTTTTCAGGTTATTTTGGATTTTCTGCCAAATAGAAGACAAAGAAGAGGAAAATCATTCCTCCTCAGGGATGCCGGAATTATGAGCACCAGAAAATGTACCAAACTGTGGATGGAACCCATATGCCCCAAAAAACGGCGACTTGTCAGTGGATTCCTGTCTACGGTTATTTATAGCAAACTCAGCTAACGACAAAAATGAAGACCACTCTTCCCGATTCTCTGAAACAAAACATCTCAAGTAAGTCTCCAGATTCTGATTAGTGCGCTTCGTCTGTCCGTTTGACTGAGGATGAAAAGCTGAAGAGAAGGACAATTGTACACCCAGACGAGTACAGAACGCTCTCCAGAATCTGGAAACAAACTGAGTCCCTCTATCGGACACCACATCAGAGGGAATGCCATGTAGTTTCAGGATGTTGTCGACAAACACCTGCGCAAGAGTTTTAGCATTGGGTAGACTAGGTAATACAATAAAGTGTGCCATTTTACTAAAACGATCGACAACCACCAGGATCACGGTCTTTCCTGAAGAATTCGGTAAATCCGTGATAAAATCCATGGACAAATGGGTCTAGGGTCTGGACGGGATGGGCAATGGAAGCAGAGATCCGGAAGGCCGAGTTTGTGTCACCTTAGCACATGCACAGGTACCACAGGCTGACACATAGTCCTCAATACACTTACGCAACCCGGGCCACCAGAATCTGCGAGAGATGAGATCGATAGTCGTTCTGCTCCCAGGGTGCCCAGCAAGCACTGTACAGTAAAAAAGAAAGATATCTAATCACCAGTCCGCAAAAATGTTGCGTTGCAGGTCCGAGGAGTGTTGTGGGGTCAATCACACTTTCATGGAGTATATATATATAGGGTTCGGACCGCGCGTGTCATAAACAGACGGTATACAAACAGTTTTTTTCTTTTCTCCTTCTCCTTTTAGAAAAAAACCGAGGGCTGCAAATGTCCTATTTGTGGATATCCTGCAACTGAAAAAACTAAAATAGTGTAAATCCGTACGGTTGTTTTGCCCTGCAGTGCACAGGTTGTACTTAAACGGCACTCCACCAACAAAAAGCGTGCATGCGATATCCTCCGCGGCTGGTTAGATTTTTTGCGGCGAAGATCCACGTTCATACACGGCCAAACAGGGTTCAACCACGGACTTGGTTCCAGTACACACCAGATGAGTCTGTTAATATTCCCAATTTATTTTCCTAAAAGTTTCTGTGGATACAAGTGGCTCCTACCATAGTGAAGCTCCGGTGACTGTTTTTAAAATGTTTATTAGTACATACTTACAAACATGCACTTTAAAATTCGCATTAAAAATCCCAGCGTCTTAGTCTTTGCCCTAAGGGAATAACTACCCCTTCGTAGACAGGAATCCACTGACAAGTCGCCGTTTTTTGGGGCATATGGGTTCCATCCACAGTTATGACACGCGCGGTCCGAACCCTATATATATATAAGCACTGTACAGTGATGTTCCTCGAACACCTTGTGACGTAATTCGGGGGGGAACAAACAATTTCCCCTAAGAACAAGAGTCCGGAGCATCCTCCTGTGCCTCCAACACCCTGGCCTCGAGATCAGGATAAAGAGCGGAAATAACTACCCCTTCAGATAAAATGGGACTAGGGTCATTAGACTCACCCCCCCTTCCCCCAGGAAAGCTACGTGACAAAGCATCCGTCTTGATGTTCTTAACCCCAGGGCGGTAAGTGACTATGAAGTTAAATCTGGTGAAAAACAATGACCATCTGGCCTGCCTTGGGTTCAGTCGCTTAGCCGACTCCAAGTAGGCCAGATTCTTGTGATTCGCAATTACCATAATAGGATGAATTGCTCCTTCCAACCAATGCCGCCATTCCTCGAACGCCAACTTAATGGCCAGCAATTCCCTATTCCCCACATCATAATTCCTTTCAGCAGTCGAAAGTTTTTTTGATAAAAATGCACATGAGCGCCATTTACTGGGTGAAGGACCCTGCGACAATATTGCTCCTACCCCAACCTCTGACGCGTCAACCTCAACAATAAATGGCTGAGACACGTCCGGTTGCACCAGAAAAGGGGCTGAAGCAAAACATTGTTTCACAGCAGAAAAGGCATGTAATGCCGCATCAGACCAGATAGAAATATCAGCACCCTTCCTAGTCATGTCTGTTAAAGGTTTAACCACCGATAAATAGTTCAAGATAAATTTACGGCAGTAGTTGGTAAACCCCAAAAACCGCATACGCGCTTTCAGATTTTCGGGTCGATCCCAGTCCAACACGGCACGGACCTTCTCGGGATCCATACGGAAACCTGAGGATGAGAGCAGGTAACCCAGAAATTGCACTTCCTGTACAGCAAATACACACTTTTCCATCTTAGCATACAACTTATTCTCTCTTAGGATCTGTAACACTTGTTTCACATGATCCTAACATAGTAACATAGTACATAAGGCCGAAAAAAGACATTTGTCCATCCAGTTCGGCCTGTCATCCTGCAAGTTGATCCAGAGGAAGGCAAAAAAAAACTGTGAGGTAGAAACCAATTTTCCTCACTTTAGGGGAATAAAAAATTCCTTCCCGACTCCAATCAGGCAATAAGAATAACTCCCTGGATCAACGACCCCTCACTAGTAGCTATATCCTGTAATATTATTACACTCCAGAAATACATCCAGGCCCCTCTTAAATTCCTTTATTGTACTCACCATCACCACCTCCTCAGGCAGAGAGTTCCATAGTCTCACTGCTCTTACCGTAAAGAATCCTTTTCTATGTTTGTGTACAAACCTTCTTTTCTCCAGACGCAGAGGATGTCCCCTCGTCACAGTCACAGTCCTGGGGATAAATAGATGATGGGATAGATCTCTGTACTGACCCCTGATATATTTATACATAGTAATTAGATCTCACCTCAGTCGTCTTTTTTCTAACGTGAATAACCCTAATTTTGATAATCTTTCAGGGTACTGTAGTTGCCCCATTCCAGTTATTACTTTAGTTGCCCTCCTCTGGACCCTCTCCAGCTCTGCTATGTCTGCCTTGTTCACTGGAGCCCAGAACTGTACACAGTACTCCATGTGTGGTCTGACTAATGATTTGTAAAGTAGTAGGAATATGTTCTCATCACGGGCATCTATGCCCCTTTTGATGCAACCCATTATCTTATTGGCCTTGGCAGCAGCTGCCTGACACTGTTTTTTGCAGCTTCGTTCCTGATAAGTCTCCATATTAGGCGAATGAATTAGTATGTCATCAAGGTATACAACGACAAACCTCCCCACCAGATGATGAAAGATGTCATTGACAAAGTGTTGAAAGACCGCATGAGCATGGGTTAACCCAAAGGGCATGACCAGGTTTTCAAAATGACTCTCAGGGGTATTAAATGCGGTCTTCCACTCATCTTCCTCCTTGATCCTTACCAGATTATATGCCCCCCTCAGATCCAATTTAGAGAACACCTTGGCACCAACAATCTGACTAAACAAATCCGGAATCAAAGGAAGGGGGTAAGGATCACGGACGGTAATACGATTGAGCTCACGGAAGTCCAGACATGGTCTCAGGGTATCATCTTTTTTCTTTACAAAGAAAAACCCAGCAGCCACTGGGGACTTGGATGGTCTAATATGTCCCTTTGCCAAACTCTCGGTGATATACTCTCGCATAGCCTTTCTTTCGGGTTCCGAAAGATTATACAACTGAGATTTGGGCAATTTAGCTCCGGGAATAAGATTTACGGGACAGTCATACTCCCGTTGCGGAGGCAACTCCTGATTACCACTCTCAGAAAACACATCAGAAAATTCAGAAATGAACGAGGGTACAGTTTTAGTGGTAACCATAGAGAACGATGCATTAAGACAGTTGTCCATGCAAAAATCACTCCACTCGAGAATCTGTCTCGCTTGCCAATCGATGTTAGGGTTATGTTTGCTTAACCATGGTAAGCCCAACACCAACGGAGCAGGCAGACCCTCCACATTTGGAATTTAGATTTGTAGTTCGTAATATAAAGGTTTGGTCAATAATACATTAGACAGGTAATAGTGTGTTCACAAAAAGGTTAATTAATGTGCGTTAAACAATTATTTTCTAATATAACTTACGGGCCATTTTTTTTTAAAGATAAATGATATATTGTACAATGTTATATTGGCCTTTTCAATAAAAAAAAAACTAATGAACTGTTACAATTTTTTTTAAATATAAATGGTTTATTTTAATGGTACAACAGTGTTTATGTAAGCTATGAATAAACATGCTGTAGTTGGGGGTTGTATAATTTTTTTATACTTATTTAATCGGTCTTCCGCAGCCCCATTCGTGACAAAATTTTGTCTGCTGCAAAATAATAACATGCCACTCTCTATTACTGCTTAGTTATGCCAAACTTTGTGTAGGCATTAGAATACCACTTTAACTTACCAACTGCATGCTGATCTTGTCCTGATACTTCAGAGTTCTGTGTAGTCATTATGCTCCACCGTTACCAATGACTGCTGCTATTATCCTGATCATTGAGAGTTATGTGTAGGCCGTATAATCCACTGTTAATATCTACCTGATGCTGATTTTGCTGCTGTCTGTCCTGATCATGGCGAGTTATCCTTCGGCCTTTTGACAATCCACATTACCTGCTGCTGCCTGTCCTGCTGAGTTAGGACAAGATATGTTTAGGTCTTTGTGACGAGACCAATCTCGCCACATTGCATTGGAGAAGCCTGGTTGCCCGCCTGCTTCCTTTAGACTATGGCCCCATGTTGAAACGTGTGATTTTCCCCTGCAAAGACTATGTGAAAGAATTTGGCTCCATGGCAATTAAACTGTATTCGTGTAGTCTGAGTGCCATTCACCTAATAATTGAATGCACTCAGACCTGAGATATCTGGGGATATGTTAAATGTCTATGTTTTATGCAATAGCTGCACAGTTAAATATTCTTATGTCTTTTATTGTCTTTTGCCTGTGGCTAATGAAGTTTTGCCTCTGCCCTTGGAGATAAATTGGATAACTTCCCAATTGTCTCCAGGACAGAAGACATTGTGTAAAACTGAGTATTCTCCTGCCTGTGATAATTACATTAACCCATTGTGTAAGGTAATTGTATCATAGGCAGAGGGGAGGATTTTGTGTGGGAGTGTCCGAGTGTATTGTACGTGGTTACTGGTTGTTTTACAAAACCCTGTGGGTGTGTAAGAATGTGTATAAGAACAATAAACACACAGCTCCGGCTGTCCACTGCTTTACCCTCAACACAGAGTTTGGTCTCGTTCTTGGGGGGATTCACTGTATGCTATTAGAGACTGATTGCTAGGAGTGTAAGCCGCTTGGGTGTGTTTCCTATTCGTCTGCTAGCAGCTATTCGTAAGGTTCCGTTCAGAGTTTGGAGCATTCCCTTGTATGCCGTTCGGGTGTTTGGTGTTCTGTAAGTAGCTGTGCCTGTAGCTCTGGAAGGGGAAGATCGCCTTAACGGTTTTAACCCCTTTTATGCCCGGGTGCCATTACAATTGGTGGCAAGCGACAGGATGGTTCTCACAGCCCAGAAGGACAGCTACAAAGTAACATCATTCCCTGGAATTACAATTTGAGGACAACGCATGTCCCAGTACAGCGACCCTGACAGCAGCAGGATGGAACCAGCAGTGGCATTCGATGAGAAAGACCTGGATGGCCGGGATGCATTAAGGAAAGGCGTCTGGTACCAGGCCCTGGATAATGTACAATACCAGCGAGGCGAGAGTCTCCCCAGTGAAGAGCAGCGATTGCAGAAGCAAGTGGTCCTGCGGATGCCCTTCCTGGGAAAGCAGCCCCTGGAGGAATGGGTGAAGGAACTAGAGCACCGAGTATGGCAGAAGCTATGGCTGGAGGGTCCCTACCAGGCGCTCTGGTGGTATATGGCACAGTATATACCCTGGACAGCTGAGCATGACAAGCCAGAGGGAGAGGAGTTTGATGGTCCTGGCTTGTGTGATTTACAGAGAATTGGGAGCCCAGTCTCCATTCCCTAGCGGCCGTGTGATTTACAGGGAATTGGGAGCCCAGTCTCCATTCCCCAGCGGCCGTGTGATTTACAGGGAATTGGAAGCACAGTCACCATTCCCCAGCGGCCGTGTGATTTACTGGGAATTGGGAGTCCAGTCTCCATTCCCCAGCGACCATGTGATTTACAGGGAATTGGGAGCCCAGTCTCCATTCCCCAGCGACCGTGTGATTTACAGGGAATTGGGAGCACAGTCTCCATTCCCCAGCGGCCGTGTGATTTACAGGGAATTGGGAGCATAGTCTCCATCCCCCAGCGGCCGTGTGATTTACAGGGAATTGGGAGCCCAGTTTAACGCACCAGGGGGAGAGAGTAAGCCCCACAACAGTGCAGATGGAACCGTGGTCTCTGCACTCACAGCACAGGGGGTAGGGACAGACATAGCAGGAGATAGATTCCTGATGCAAATCAACCACTCTTAAATGAATGTCATTCACTACCTGCGACAGGCATTTTTGGGCGAGAGGTGCTGAGTCAATTGCAAAGACAGAAATACTATTCTCTAATGCATTAGTAGTCAACCCGTGAATGCGTACAAACTGTCCATCAATCAAGTTAACTCCTGCCCCACTGTCGATAAAAGCTTTGATTTTCACAGTTTTGGACTCTAGCGCCACGTCGGCTGACAGGAGAAAACGGGTACTACCAGTAAAAGACAAAAGTAGGTTTTCTTGCTGCCCACCCACGCTACCAATAGTAATTTGGGGATTAAACTTTTTTTTTCTTTTGTTTACACCTTGATGCTGCAAGTATGGACAAGCTTTTGCCAGTAGTTCCAGGAGTAGCTCCTCCTAACTGCATAGGCTCATCACAAGGCACAACCACCCGAGTCTCTCCACCATAAGTGTCAAAGGAAGCAGTATCCTTATTGGACAGTACGTTCTGAAGGAGAGGACCTCTAAATCTCTCCCTCAGGCGTCTATCAAGGCGTACAGCAAGGGACATAGCTGCTTCCAATGACTCAGGATTTTCATGAAAAGCCAATGCGTCCTGCAGTCTCTCAGAGAGACCCTGGCAGAATTGGCTACGGAGAGCAGAATCGTTCCACTCTGTATCCGTAGCCCATCTCCTAAATTCAGAGCAAAAGGTCTCCACAGAACGTTCTCCCTGCCGCAAACCCCGTAACTTGGTCTCGGCCTGAGAGATCCGATCCGGGTCATCATAGATAAGACCCAAGGCTCTAAAGAATTAATCTACTGACCGGAGGGACGGTGATCCGGTCGGCAGAGAAAAAGCACAAGATTGGGCGTCCTCTTTAAGTAATGAAATAATCATACCCACACGTTGACACTCATCACCAGAAGAGTATGGACGAAGCCTAAAGTATAATTTACATGACTCCCTGAACCGGATGAAATTGTCACTACCCCTGGAAAACCTGTCCGGGAGAGCTACCTTCGGTTCAGGGCAGGCCTGGAACCCACCACCGGAACCAGCAGCCTGTGGGCTCTGAATCTGCAAAACCATCGCACGGAGGTCTGCTACCTCCAAAGTCAGATTCTGCATCTGTTCGACCAGTACAGTCATAGCATCCATAGCTGCACAGATCAGAACAAAAAATGGCGGCATGGGCTCTGGATAATGTCACGGATGTAGTAGGGGAGAACACCAAAAGACAACAAGACGGAAGGGAAAAGACACTAGGCCTCACCGCTAGGGAAGGAAAAGGGTCACCACCTATGAAACCCTGCTTCTGGCCCTAACTCCTATCCGTATGGGCACCTCTCGATGGTAGAGATGCCCATACACAGGAACCTAGAAATCCCTGGTGCCCCTCAGATGCCCTAGACTTAATGACAGGGCAGAGACAACCCGCTCCTTCCCTGGGGAAGGAACCAGCGTCTCACTGAGGCCTAGTAAACAGCAGGGGGGGGAGTAATACAAAACACAACAAGCGGAACACTTAACTTCTAAGGATGATGGATGATCAGGACTTCAACTAGAACCACACTCCAGCTCTTCCAACACCAAATTAAGCTATCCAGAGCAAGGAGTGATGGGTGAAGTCAAACTAAATAGGGGGAGGTAAAGATCACATGATCCACACCTGAACAGGAGGTGTGGACATACAAGCAACACACAGACAAAGTGAAACCAAAAGATGCTGTCAGATCACTAATGAGCAGATAATCTTTCAGACCTTCTCAAACCTGTCACCGGTGTGACACAGTAATCCAGCAGCCATGTTTGATCTATCCACCATGTTCTGCCATCTTGTCGTAACCCTAATAATGTTAAAAGCAAAATACCACTAGGTTCATAGTATGGAAGGATCCACATGGGATTATGGTCATCTCTGTTGTGGGTCTCTTATATTTTATTGTTTTGAGGAAGGTTTTCCCACCTCAGTTCTGTGTACCATCTCTGGTACCATAACACAGGAGATCAGAGGCTGCTGTAGGGGGGAGCAAGACCACATGACTATGGCCACCACCACTGCCAGTGGCGGACATTAGTGCCAGGTGTCTGCTCTTTAAAACAGCAGACACCCGGCAGCCATGGCACCCACTTCACGCGCCAGTGAGCGCCATTTTTAAATGTCCGGTTGCCAACGTAAATTTACTATTGGCGGTCAGTAAAGGATTACCTTCCAAGCCTTCACACTAAGATAGGCCACCAAGTGGGAAGAATATGATAAGGCAAAGCGACCTGGGTATACCTGCTTTATAGCGATTTGTGACAAATTAATTTGTAACGTATCAAATTTCTTGGTGAGCTTCAGCAAAGTTGCCAAATCAAATTTTTCAAAACTTTGCTCTTCTCTAGCTATACCCCAATGTTTTTCTAGGGTGATTAGACCCAGAGTGATTCTTAAATGCCATCCTATATAATGCATTGGACTTTTACATGTCTAGTTTTAGGTTTGTCTCATAAAACCTTTCATTAGATATGCAGACATAAGGCACATCCTTAGATCCGATGCACACAAGCATATTCTGGTTCAGTACAACTTCCAAGTGGAACAGACCTGTAATACAGTATCCATGGCGTTGTAGAGGGTCATACTATACCTCCATATGCCTTTTGATTTCATATGTGGTTTTGTATGAATCTGTTACAATTCAAACACTAGCAATTCTTGTAGTACAATAATCATTTAGTATAAACGCTACATTATGTGATCTTTTGCCAATGTGAACAATGTAAAAACAGGCGTGTTATATGTAAATCATTATGTTACTCTACGTGTCTAAATATCTTTGATAATGTGAGTAAACGATTGCATGTGAATAGATTTGTACATGATAACCTGTGTATGAAAATGCTTGTCTGTCATTGGCATTAAATCACTAAATGCCATTATGTTGTTTAGCACCTTACCACTATCCACTTGTCTAAAAGCACCATTAGCATGTATGCCTGTAAATTAGTTGGTTTCTCTTTCTCTGCTTGTTTATGTGAATAGTGTAAAAATTGTCCTAACAGGTTAAAGGTTAAAAATGACTTTTTTGTTTCTTTTTGTTTTTCAGGAGGCTGTTCTATGTGTTTGGCTATTTTTCAGTGATATGTCTCTCGTTCCAATAACCATCTATAATCCTCAAGAACTGGTTTTAACCATTGTGTCCTCTGATGTCTCCGTTCTGTCAGTTGGTCGTGCTATGATATCAACAAGCTATTGGTCTATGCCAGTATTAATTTTGGAAAATCCAGGTGAAGAACCTCTAGTGCACATGTCTCTTTTCCTGCCAGAGAGATGTAGAGAAAAGGAAACCATCGGTTTACTCAGTGCTGGGTATATTAGAGTTACGTTCCCAAGAAATGGAACAATAGGAGATGAACATCTTGGCAGAGACATAATACAGGGAGACACCGTCCTACTGACCAGGGACAGTAACATTATCTCAAGTGCTAACAATGTTATTCCAGGAACCAGTGACATAATCCTTAGGGGTGATCATACTACTATAGAAGATAATAAATCTCATTTTGATGATATTGTTACAACACGGTGGGGAATACCAGGCTTACAAGAAGGACTTTATGGACTCCTTGCAATATTCTCTCTTCTTACCCTTCTGTTCTTTTTTAGTTGCCTGACCTTTATACGACGGCACAAGAAAAAACCAGCACATGAGGACCCTGCCAATCCTGAGGCTCCAAACTGGGTATGGTTAGAAGGGTCAGATTCAGATAGATCAAAATCACAATCAGGAGGGGGTGAGGAAGAGGAGGGAAGTGGGCAGTGGGATGCCAGGAACTTGGGTTCTCAAAGGCTGACAAGTACTTTCCATCCAGTAAGAAATTTCCACAAGGATGAGACTAATAGTGAATGTTACTCTGCTACCAACTCTTTCTCAAGATCTACCAACCATTCTAAAGCTTATTTAGAAGCAAAAAGATCTGAAGTTAGGTCAATTAAAACAGCAAATTCACATGGAGAAAGAAGAATTGAAGGGGTACCTAATGATCCTAATGTGCAGTCTATTTTGGTGGCAAATGAGGAGGACATTGTTTGGGTATGTAAGGATATGGGTATGAGAGAGCCTCAAGAAATCCTGAGCTACATGAAAAGGATCAGATCTGAAACACCTCATGGTGATGATATTAGTAGAGAAGGACTAAGTCTTAGGGAAATGGATATACCTGGAGCTAGAGTTAAGTGAATCACTAAAAGCCACAAAAATAAATGAGTGTTGTAAAATAGTAGATGAGGAACATAAGCCTAAACCATATGGACACCTTTTGGGGTAATTGTAATGGAATGCATGAATGTTTGGTTTAAAGGGAACCTGTCACCTGGATTTTGTGTATAGAGCTGAGGACATGGATTGCTAGATGTCCGCTAGCACATCCGCAATACCCAGTCCCCATAGCTCTGTGTGCTTTTATTGTGTCAAAAAAACAATTTGATACATATGCAAATTAACCTGAGTTGAGTCCTGTCTCTGACTCATTTCACGTACAGGACTCATCTCAGGTTAATTTGCATATGTATCAAATCATTTTTTTGACACAATAAAAGCACACAGAACTATGGGGACTGGGTATTGCAGATGTGCTAGTAGCCATCTAGCAACCCATGTCCTCAGCTCTATACCCAAAATCCCAGTGACAGGTTCCCTTTAAAAAAATCATTCCAATTGGGTTTGAGAAAACATTTTCAACCATTTGTTTTTCTGCGACCTGCATATGTTCTCATACATTGCAGGATGCTCAGTCCCGTTCCTGTTCAGATCTAAGAAAAAAATTACTTATTCCAGTCTTTTACATACAAGCGCTGCAGATACTCTCCACAAAGTAGATGCTCTTCATGTAACAATTATGAAATAAAACAATAGATTTGCACTGCTTTCAGACAAAGGGAGAATTCCAGATGAATGGCAAGTCAGTAGATCACTCAGGTGTCTCCCATTGGTCTTCCAAAGTCCACACCTTAAGCGTAATCAGTCACCACTATTCGCTGCTGGGGCCAATACTTCTTATTTCAGATCCCCTTCCAAATCTCTTGCATGCAGATCACTAGGTGGCCTGGCGCTGGAAGGAGCAGGACGCGGGTGATGTAAGCTCCGCTCCTGCTTCGTCGCCGACAATGAATTCTACCTCCCAGAGAGGCAACCAGATCATAACCCACATACCCAGTCGCCCGCTCGGGCCTACACATCCTGCTGCGCGGAAGCTGCCGCGACACTTTTAGTCACACCATTCCCACTGGAAGTCAAGGCGATTCGGCGGGTAGCAAACGAGAGCCTCACAAAAACTACAGGCCACTCGGGCTGCAGCGGTCAGTAAACTTTATCTTCCGAATAAGGGCACATACCCCACCCCAGTGCCAACTTTCCCCACGCGGGACTCTTCTGCATGTGTAGAGCTTAGCACCGGATGTGTAAGGGTTGAAGCCAGGGGTAGAGAGCTCTGAGTCTTTTATTAGCAACCCCACCTTACGTAAATCTTTCCCCCTCCTCACCTTGTCACTCACCATGGTCAAAGTAGGGAAACCAGGGGGAACAGGCCCTAAGACAGTAAAGAAGTCACAGTCAGAAATGGAGAAGTTTCTCCATAAAAAGTCCACAGATCCTCAACCATTAAGTCAATCGACTGACCGGAACATGGCTTCCGCCACAGAACCGTCAGATCATGAGCGCTCAGGAGCTGAAGACTGCCAAGAGGGAGACCCCTTCATCTCCACATCACGAAAAACTTTACAGCAGATCATCGAATCAGCAATAGCTCAAAGAACTTTCAGACATAAAAACAGACAGAGAGATCGGAGGCAGAGTTTAACAATTAGAAGAGAACCAAGCATCCTTTGTATCTTTTGGAGAGGCTACTGCTTCAGCCCTCTCACACTACCAACATAATCTCAATAATTTACTTTCATATGTGGAGGATCAAGATAATAGAGTGAGGCGCAACAACCATCGCTTAAAAGAAGTTCCGGAATCGGTGCCTATATCATCTGTGATGGACATCACCAAGGAAATATTGAAACCTCTACTGCCATCCAATATGAGAGATCATTTTATCCTTGAAAGAGCACATAGAGCACTTAGACTAAAGCCCAAAGAAGGAGAGGCTCACCGAGAAATAATTTGCAAAGTCCTCAACTTTCACCACAGGGACATGATTCTTAAAGCAACCAGAAACGGTCAGGATTTGTCCTTTGAGGGCTCTCCTATACAAATCTGCCAGGACTTATCACAGGTCACTTGTCCAAACGACATAAGCTAAAACCATTTCTGGACCTTTTGAGGAAAATGGACATTCCATACAGATGGTTATTTTCGTTCGGGAACGCTTTTACCTATCGAGGAGCACACAAAGTAGTACGATCTCCAATAGATCTGCTTCCTATCGACAAGCTTTTTGATCTGGATCCCTCAAATGCTCCAACTTGGGACCCTATCTCTGACGTGGCGGAACTACCAAACCTTCCCGCTGCGGTCCCGTGGAAAGTGAAGAAGACCTGAAAAAGACAGGCGGCCAAACCGGACTGATACTCCTTTAAACAGATTGGATTCCCAGGCTGCAATTGAATAATACTACAGTAAAGCCTTCCATATACCAGGGTTTAGGTCTTCTTCCCCTACTCACTCTGCAAAACTGTTACCCTCTTTTCTAACCCCTTATGTCCAACATCCCATATCCTCCTGACCTTCCCTCCCTCCCCCCCTCCTTTTTCCCTTTGTCCCTTTTCTCCACCCTCCCCTCTCTCCCCGCCCCACTGCAAGCTCTATCTACAGTAGCTCTGGCGCTAATACTCCTTCTACTGACCAGTAGGTGATAGCTCACAGAAGGTTTGGTCAATGCGTTTACTATCACTTTCACAGAACCTGATTCACTGAATAGGGATGGACGGTTTAAAATGAAAATAATCATTTTAAACTGTCCATCCCTATCCCTGACCAGTAAGTGAGACCAACTTCACCCTTCTTTGGGTTATAGCCCTACTTCACCTTTATTCCCCGTCTCCAGCCTCAGGATATTTTCCTGAAGTACTATAGGGACAGAGAAAAAAAATCTAACCCTACTCCCGTTTTTTCTCTTCCCCTTTATTGCTCTGTTCTGTTTTTATTGTATTATTACAACTTGTGTTTTAAACTGTTCATTTTGTTATTCTATCAATAAGAAAGCAGGCTAAATGTCAGCTGTTAATGCAGTGTTGTGGAATGTGCGGGGACTAAATTCACCCTCTAAGAGATCCAGGGTATTTCAACTGCTCAGATCCCTTCATGCAGATGTTGTGCTATGCCAGGAGACCCATTTTAAACAGGGTAAGCTTCCTACTCTACACAAAACCTACTTCACACAATGGTTCCACTCCTGCTACTCTGCCTCCAAAACCAGAGGTGTAACCATTGCTGTAAAAAAATCACTTCATTTTACTCTGATGTCCAGCCTAGCGGACACTGTTGGTAGATATTTGTTCCTGAAAGGCCAAATAGCCAATACACCAGTTACGCTTGCAGGTATATACACCCGTAATGTAAAACAAGTGCCCTGGTTGACAGACACTTAGACGCCTTGAATCTTTCCAAGAGGGCATCTGCATTGTAGGGGGAGATCTTAAAGGGATTCTGTCATCAGAATTTAGGCCTATAACCTAAACATATGGCGAGGTCCCTACTAATACACAGAATCCTAAAGTGACCTTATCAAATGCGCCTGTGGCTCTATAATCATATAAAACAGGTTTATATAAGCTGTCACTCACTTAAAAATGTGTCCAAGGGGACGTCTCACGATGCAGGGTGCCCGGCTGCAGCCATCTCCTTTCGGTGCCAAGCGCCGCCTTCTGAATTGAAATCTCCGCCCTCCCTTCCATTAGATCCGCCTACCTCGGTTCATCGTTCACTCCTGGCAGCGGCCTCGTCATGCGAAGTGCGCATGCGCCGGCCGGCGCACTTCGCTAGAACCTGCCTTGGCCGCCCGATTACAGCCTGTAATCGGGCGGCCAAGGCAGGTTCTAGCGAAGTGCGCTGGCCGGCGCACTTCGCATAACGAGGCCGCTGCCAGGAGTGAACGATGAACTGAGGTAGGCGGTTCTAATGGAAGGGAGGGCGGAGATTTCAATTCAGAAGGCCCCTTGGACACATTTTGACGTGAGTGACAGGTTATATAAACCTGTTTTATATGATTATAGAGCCACAGGTGCATTTGATAAGGTCACTTTAGGATTCTGTGTATTAGTAGGGACCTCGCCATATGTTTAGGTTATAGGCCTAAATTCTGATGACAGAATCCCTTTAACATCACCTTGGACCCTCTACTCGATTCCTCCAACCCGAATCACCGTGTTTCCTATAGGAAACGTAGAGCATTAAGGATTGCCCTGTCATCCTGCAGACTTATTGATACTTGGCGAACAAACAACCCACCTGGCAGGGATTACTCGGAAGCTCATAATTCTTATCAAAGAATAGATTACATTCTCCTCTCCTCCAAATACTTAACAATAATGGTTAAATCCTCAATCCACAACATCTCCATCTCAGACCATGCCCCGGTCTCATTATCCATAGTCCCTTCCCGCCCGCTCTTTTATGTGGCGAATTAATGAGACGATACTCCAAGACCCATCACACAAAGCCCGCATCATGACCTTACTAAGCAACTCTTTTGCCCAAATACCTTTGCAAATACATCTCAAACGATGATCTGGGAAGCCCATAAAACAGTGGTGCAAGGTGATCTGATCTCATTATGCTTCTACCTCAAAAAATGTGAGACCCTTAAAAGAATAGAAGCCCTAGAAAGACAACATAAAAGAACATTACACATCGCCACAAAAAACAGAATTAACTGTTCAGAGGGAGAAATTGATGCAACTCCTCAACTTAAAAGCATCTAAAGCAAATCTTTACGCTAAGCAAGGATTTTTGCCAACACAAGCGAAGCTACATTTTGGCACCCCCCCTCCAACCCACCCCCACCTTGCAGCTCACCAGGCCCTGGTCCCGTCTGCAGCAGCTGGCTTCTCCTCTGTGTGGTCCTGGTATCTTCTCTCTGCTTCAGACAATCGCTGGTTTGAGGACCGTATTTTTCGCCCTCTAAGACGCACCTAGGTTTTAGAGGAGGATAATAAGAAAAAAATATTTTCTATTACACCTCAGGTCAGACCAGCAATCAGACCCCAATGTTAATCAGACCTCAGATCAGACCCCCATGACAGACATCAGCCCCCATCCATCAGCCACTCATTGCAGTAAGCCGGATTGGTGACTAATGCACACTGGTGCAAAATTAACAGTTTTTAGTTCGTGACGCCAATTGCAATGTGTGCAGGTTATAGTCTCAGGGCCCTTTAAGATGTTATAACTCACGTACCAGGTGAGGAATGCCAGAGGGGGAATAAAGTCTCTGTGTAATGTCAACGGTGTCTCCTACCTTGGTACGGCTGGACTCCTGGATCCTGGCTCACTTGCAATAAAATGAGTGTTGTTAATAGGAGCAACTGAGGAACTTGGGTAATAGTAAATGAGATCCAGACTGGAGATAATCCAACTTGTCTTTACTTAATGGCAGCATCAATCCATACAAGTTACAGCAATAGTCTTGGATCCCAGCAGGTATAGGCAATGTATGGCAGGGATCAATATCTCTTCTGCAGCTATACTATGTGCCTGGAGAATATGGCAGGTATTTATCTTCTGCTTTGTCTGTCTTCTGCTTGGTATGGGCCTGACTAGCTGAGGTGGAATTTGGCTTCTCCTGGTCTCTGGATATGTACTCACAGCTTGGCTCACAGGGAATGCTTCTTCCTGGAGGCTGGAGGTGGCTGCTTTTCTTGTCAACCAGCTGAGGCTGATGGCTCAGGCTGGGAAGAGTGATCCTTGGCCTCAGCCGAGGCTCGATCCTGTCTTGGGATCCCTGTTTCTGGGAGCTCCTACTAACACAGCCTTCCCCAAGCAGGGGTGGCTGGTACACTAACTAGAACTTTCTTTCCTCCCCATGAGGCAGGAAGTGGGAACATTCCACACCTCCTCAAAGAGGAGGGGAGCTAGCCTGGAATGTACTATTCCAGTCTAGATATGCTAAACTGAACTAAACACATTGCTGCCACCTGCTGGTGTACATGGAAAATACAGCAAAATATATATAACAGGCCTAGAAAATGTATATACAGGGAAATGCAATGTTAGATTACACCAGATGACAATACATATACACCTGACATGTTGTAGCAGCCATTAGCCCCCATGTCAGCCATTAGCCCCCCATGTCAGCCATCAGCCCCCCATGTCACATTTCTCCCCCTCCATGTCAAATCACACACCTATGTCACATCAGCACTCCTTGTCACATTTCTCCCCCTCCATGTCACATTTCTCCCCCGACTTTTTACATAATCCCCTTTGTCACATCACCCCCATGTCACATTTATCCTCCCATGTGTGATTTCTCCCCCTCAATGTCACATTTCTCCCCCTCAAGGCCTCAATGTCACATTTTCCCCCCTCCATGTCAAATCACCTATGTCACATCAGCCCTCCATGTCAAATTTCTCCCCCTTCTTGTCACATTTCACCCCCTCAATTTCACATTTCTCCCACTCAATCCATGTCACATTTCTCCCCCTCCTAACCATGTCACATCACCCCCTTCGTGTCACATCTTGATCACATCATTACCCCCTATTGTGTCACATTTCAGTCCCCCATGGCACATCACCCCCCCCCCCCCCGGCCGGCCCTTGCCCCATCCCCATGTCACAGACTACAGACATTGTCCCCCCTCCCATCATATCATGGTCACCACCCCCCCTCCATTTATGATTGTTGTTTGTGTAATAACTTTTTAAAAACATATTTATGCCGTGCACTCTGGCGCTAGTGCGCTCATCAGTGATCACCTACCCACCTGTCCTGCTGCTACGGCAATCTGGCTGTGTGTGAGTCAGACTCACAGACACAGTCAGCTCCAGTCGCTGCTGCCGCCCGCCGCTGTGCAACTCGCCAGTCACACCCCCCTGGCCTGACCCCGTGAACGTGTTGCCGGGCCCGTGCCACTCTGTGAGTGAGGGCCGGGGCCGCACAGCGCACGTGCAAAAAAGAAAAAGAAGGTTAATTTTTCCACCCTCCCCCAGGTTGCGCCCTAAGGCAGCCACTTGGTCTGCCTTATGGTAGCGCCGGCCCTGGCGCTAAGCATAAGATGTACATGCATGGTAATAAGGGCTCTAGACTTATGGCTCTTATGGACAAAAGAGCTAGGGAACAGACCTTCATCAAATCCATTAGGGCTTCCAACAGACAACAGACCACTAACACAAAGTTCATTGCAGAACACTTTAAACTATTCTATGAAGCCTTATACAATCTGAGATAAGGAGACTCTCATGAAGAATCTTATCTCAGACAACAAGTTATAAACAACTTCCTACATGACTTATCCCTGCCTTCCCTAGATGATTCTCAAACAGCCCAATTAGCTACACCAATAATCCTTTCTGAATTACAATTGGTCTTAAAGGAATCCCCCAAGCGTAAAAGCCCGGGCCCAGATGGATTAACGGACATGTATTATAAATCATTGCAAGATATCCTTCTTCCCCACATGCTCTCGACTTTCAATTCTTTGATTGTTGGGAATACCTTTCCCCCACAAACTTTAGAAGCCCATATTACGATCCTGCCCAAAGAAGGGAAAGACCCGGAACTATGGTATCTACTGTCTGATTTTCCTGCTCAACGTGGACGTTAAAATATTTGTCATTACGAGTGTATTACTGTAGTGCGGCGGCGGCATGAAGCGCACGGCATCATAGCAAGCAATGATGCCGCGCGCTCCTGCTCTCAGCAGGATTCCAGGCCGGGTTACCACGGACCGCTTACAGCCACGGAACATGGCCGTGTGCATTTGGCCTAACACTGAACAGGTAGGTTTTGTGAAGACCATGGAGGGTTGAGACAATACCCTCAGAGTCTTGCATTTGATCCAGCTGGCCAGGCGGAAAAAAATCACCATTGGCCTTTCTATTTACCGATGCTGAAAAAGCATTTGACCAGGCCGACTGGGTCTATATGCAAGTCGTATTACACAAATTTGGCCTACCAGAAACCTTTCTTAACTTCGTCTCAGCACTGTATTCTTGCACCTCAGCAATGATAAGGGTTAACGGAACAATGTCCCCCCTTTCCAAATAATTAACGGCACTAGGCAGGGTTGCCCCCTCTCCTTTTTGTGTTCACAATGGAAACTCTCATCCAATCAATTAGGCAAGACGCAGAAATAAAGGGGTTCAAAGCAGGAGGTACTGAACATTTTACTGCAGCCTATGCTAATGACTTACTAGTTATCACCTCTAACCCAGAATCCTCATTTCCGGCTTTGTCCCGTCTCTTTGACCAATTCCACCATCTGTCCAATTTTAAAATCAATCCATCGAAATCTGAGACGTTGAACATCACTTGCCTACCCTCTGGAATCTCAGCAGTAAAAAAGGTCACATCCTTTCCATGGTCCTCTTCATCCATCAAGTACTTGGGTCTACATATATCCCCATCACCCAATAGTTGGTACTCACTAAATTATGTGCACTTATTGCAAACGATTGAAGCTACTCTCAACTCCTGGAAGATCCCGTTTATCTCATAGATGAGTCGCTCCAACCTGCTCAAAATGATAATAACTCCCAAAATATCATACCTGATGCAGACTCTGCCTATCTATCTTCCTCCCTACTTCTTTCTTAAACTATTCCTGAAATATGTCTAGGGCTCATCCCATCACACATAGCTTCTAGCACACTGATCAAACGAAAGAGGGAGGAAGGGATTGATTACCAGATATGTTGTCAACATATGAGTCCACCCAAAAACAAAACCAATAACCCCAAAGAAAAGTGGGAGACACACATATAAAATATATGTAATTTATTAAGACATGATCAAATAACAAACAATATATAAGATATAAGGCACAAGTGTACAGGAGGGGGGGAGACCTCATGTAAGGAGGTCAGATACAACCTCTCTCCCAAACACCCAGGTGGCAGGGAAAAAGGGGTCACAGCCCTAGGTATACATCAGCATGAAAATTGTGAGAACTGTAGGTTCACTCAAAATAACATGTACTGGTATGTATGTTGCATGCACAGAAAGATAAATGAAAAAATTTACAAATAGCACAAGGCAAACTAGCCCACCCAAAGACCTGGGACGAAGCCTCTCCAGGTGAAACGTACGTCGAGGTGCAGCTTTTGGTAACACGTTCTGGGTCCAGCATATCCTGGGTAATACATGTTTTGTTGTTTTGCTCAGTTAGTTATATTTCTTTTTATATTTCTATTACCACCTGCACTTGGCAACCTTGCCTCTGTTTGTATTTTACAGTTCAATGGCTATGTGCATACTTTATGCGGCCATCCCAGGTCTTTGGGTGGGCTAGTTTGCCTTGTGCTATTTGTACATTTTTTTCATTTATCTTTCTGTGCATGCAACATACATACCAGTACATGTTATTTTGAGTGAACCTACAGTTCTCACAATTTTCATGCTGATGTATACCTAGGGCTGTGACCTCTTTTTCCCTGCCAGCTGGGTGTTTGGGAGAGAGGTTGTATATGACCTCCTTACATGAGGTCTCCCCCCCTCCTGTACACTTGTGCCTTATGTCTTATATATTGTTTGTTTGTCATAATTTACTGACACAAGCTTCCCTGTATCTTTGGAAAAAATATCTAAGAATCAAACATTCTGGCCTACCACCTCCCTGCTTATAAGCCTGGGAGACCTGCTGGGCCTTCAGGATCCATACTCCTCACAATGGCTTCCGTTGCAAAAGAAATTGAGGTGCCATCTGATTGGTGACATATTACAAGAGGGTTCATTCCCAGATTTGGTCACTCTCCAGTCGGCTGTTAGAGGAACTACAATAGACGACATCATATACAGTCAGGTCCATAAATATTGGGACAACAACACAATTCTAAGATTTTTGGCTCTATACACCACCACAATGGATTTGAAATTAAACAAACAAGATGTGCTTTAGCTGCAGACTGTCAGCTTTAATTTGAGGGTATCTACATCCAAGTCAGGTGAACGGTGTAGGAATTACAACAGTTTGCATATGTGCCTCCCACTTGCTAAGGGACCAAAAGTAATGGGACAGAATAATAATCATAAATCAAACTTTCACTTTTTAATACTTGGTTGCAAATCCTTTGCAATTAATTACAGCCTGAAGTAGTCTGGAACGCAGAGACATCACCAGACGCTGGGTTTCATCCCTGGTGATGCTCTGCCAGGCCTCTACTGCAACTGTCTTCAGTTCCTGCTTGTTCTTGGGGCATTTTCCCTTAAGTTTTGTCTTAAGCAAGAGAAATGCATGCTCAATCGAATTCAGGTCAGGTGATTGACTTGGCCATTGCATAACATTCCACTTCTTTCCCTCAAAAAACTTTTTGGTTGCTTTTGCAGTATGCTTTGGGTCATTGTCCATCTGCACTGTGAAGCGCCGTCCAATGAGTTCTGAAGCATTTGGCTGAATATGAGCAGATAATATTGCCCGAAACACTTCAGAATTCATCCTGCTGCTTTTGTCAGCAGTCACATCATCAATAAATCAAGAGAACCAGTTCAATTGGCAGCCATACATGCCCATGCCATGACACTACCACCACCATGCTTTACTGATGAGGATCATGAGCAGTTCCCTTCCTTCTCCATACTCTTCTCTTCCCATCACTCTGGTACAAGTTGATCTTGGTCTCATCTGTCCATAGGATGTTGTTCCAAAACTGTGAAGGCTTTTTAGATGTCGTTTGGCAAACTCTAATCTGGCCTTCCTGTTTTTGAGGCTCACCAATGGTTTACATCTTGTGGTGAACCCTCTGTATTCACTCTGGTGAAGTCTTCTCTTGATTGTTGACTTTGACACACATACACCTACCTCCTGGAGAGTGTTCTTGATCTGGCCAACTGTTGCGAAGGGTGTTTTCTTCACCAGGGAAAGAATTCTTCGGTCATCCACCACAGTTGTTTTCCGTGGTCTTCCGGGTCTTTTGGTGTTGCTGAGCTCACCGTTGCGTTCCTTCTTTTTAAGAATGTTCCAAACAGTTGTTTTGGCCACGCATAAAGTTTTTGCTATCTTTCTGATGAGTTTGTTTTGTTTTTTCAGCCTAATGATGGCTTGCTTCACTGATGATGACAGCTATTTGGATCTCATCTTGAGAGTTGACAGCAACAGATTCCAAATGCAAATAGCACACTTGAAATGAACTCTGGACCTTTTATCTGCTCATTTTAATTGGGATAATGAGGTAATAACACACACCTGGCCATGGAACAGCTGAGAAGCCAATTGTCCCATTACTTTTGGTACCTTAACAAGTGGGAGGTACATATGCAAACTGTTGTAATTCCTACACCGTTCACCTGATTTGAATGTAAATGCCCTCAAATTAAAGCTGACAGTCTGCAGTTAAAGAACATCTTTTTTGTATAATTTCAAATCCATTGTGGTGGTGTATAGAGCCAAAAATGTTAGAATTGTGTCGATGTCCCAATATTTATGGACCTGACTGCATAACCATTTATATTTAAACTTTTAAAAGCTGATTAAAATGGGAGATATTACCTGAGAGTTGACATGGCTAGAGAAATTAGCAGCATTCCGCCCCTGGCTTTGGATGGTTATATCAAAAGTTAATGCAGGCCAGCATTCAGACGCCCCAGGAATCCATGTATTGTCATGCATCTCAGCATGGGAGAAAGAACTATTTCTCAATCTCAAGCATATATATATACATTTTGCCTGGGACCATCTAGTTGTGTCCTTTTACAAGAAACGGCATGCAAATTAGTCAGTCTATGGTACAAGACTTCGGTGGTGCTGAATCGCATGAATCCTACAATCCCAGCCATCTGCTGGAGATGTGCCAAACATGTTGGTTCATATATCCACCTATGGTGGGATTGTCCCAAAATCTAACTTTTTCCGCCAAACGCTCCTCCCATGACCACGGAGGTAATCTTTCTTAACCTCATACCACCTTTAACGAAAAACTATAATAAACTACTCTAGATACAACTAGTACTATTGGCTAGGGCCATGATTTCATTATATTGGAAACAACCGACTGCTCCTCCAATATCCCACTGGATCAATAAGATTGGTCAAATTGCGAGGTTGGAGGAACTTTGCTCATATGCAAATGGTCAACACAATAAATATAAACTTACCTGGGCTCCTTGGAAGTCCTTTGCACAAGGCCCAGACATAATCCCATATATAATAGATAATCAGGGATAAAGGTTAAATCTACTAAAGTGGAATCTCTTAACAAGTGTAAACATGATTTTAGGTGTTTCGTCCCTGCGCCTTCCACTTCTCTAATTTTCTTTGGCTTTGTGACAAACTTTTTGTCAAGGTATGTTTATATTTGTTTACCCATACTTTTACCTGAACCATGCTAGCTTCACACTAGCCATAAGCACCTCTGGGCAACTTGAGAAGGTCGATATTGATGTATAATTAAGTTTATAGAATAAGTAGCCCATACGAAGGTAGTGAAGCCGTAGCAGACCTCTAGCAACTTTTATTCGCACATAATGTTACTTGATGTGTTTTTGCTCATTTATCTGTTCTGTACATTTCTCTACTTTGTGAAAATCAATAAAAAAGAGATTTGACACAAATCTCTTGCATGCAGTGCCATTCAGGCTGGTTTCTGGCAGCTCAGTCTGGAGCCCATCTCTCTGCTCTCCTGATCACAAATCTAAGCTAACATCTTCACAACAACAAAAAATTAAGGAATGCCAGTTTTATGAACATTCAGAAATAATTTTTAGCAAAGAAATCCACCGCAAATTTCAGTCATTTCTGCTTTTAATTTGTCAATTTTAAGATAATCTACAGGGTTTGTGTAGTAATATGGATATTTTATAATTTAGTGATATGTAAGAGAAGATAATAAGGTATCATGATCTCCATCTCTACTGTTGAGGTCTTATAATTACATATTATAGACATCCAATTGACAATCAATAAGATTGAATAAAAAAGTTATGTTATTGTCTACTTAAGGAAGTGAGCTAGTTAAAAGTTGTCAGAGTAAGAGGGTAGAGGGTACACTCATTGACAAAAAAAGAAAAAGAAAAACGAATGCACCCAAATAGAAACTTGGCATTAATTATGTCTCAGGCAGATAAGTAAATGATTACAGGTTTGGTCTGACTAGACTCTAGATCTTGCCCTATAAAAATTTTCTCAGTTCTCAAACAATGAGAGGGGGTGCATAATTATACTAAGTGAAGCTTTCTAAGCTGTTCTTACCTAGCTGTTAGCAGATGTTGGGAGAAGTAGTTATGTGAGGGCATGTACATGTGGCGAACAGGCTATGGAAGGCCTTGGCAGACCACCAGTAGAGAGGATCATTTGGTCCACCAATAGGCACGAGCAGCTCCCAAAGTTTTGTACGTTTGCCATCCAGATGCAGGTGGCAGCTTCATCACAGAGTCCTGTCTCGAAATTAGCATAAGGAAATTTGCTGTCATGGCACCCATTATGTGTACTGCCATTGACAGCCAGCCACTGTTACCTTCATTTGCAGTGATATCATGAACAAGAAATCATGACTACTATGGACTGGACCTGTATTGTCTTTGGTGATGAATTCAGGTTCTATTTGGGATACAAACAAGGTTGAGTTTGAATATGGAGACCTGGTGATGAGTGCTTTAATCCTACCTTTGCTTTGGAGCAACACACTGCCCCAAATGCTGGTGTGTGATCTGGGGAGCCATTGCATACTACAGTCAGATGCCCTAGTGGTGATACTATAATGAGGAACAGTGGCGTCGCTACAGGGGGGCAAGGGGGGCGGCAATTGCCCCCCCCCAGGTCATTCCTTGCCCCCTGGGTGCCCACCCCGCTGATTCGCTGCTGCGCCCGGCCGCCCGCACTACTGAGTGATTCACAACACAGACAACATACACAGACATGACAGATGGGGGTGGGGGCGGCTTTCGGACCGAGCGGAGGCAGAGCGTGCAGGGCGGGTGCAGGCTGGGAGTGCGGCAGCCGCAGAGTTGACGTCACCACGTAAAGCTGTGTGCCTGCCCGCCCGCGCAAACGCTTGCTTCTGTTCTGCAGCTCTGCTACTGCGTCTGCTAGTGAGCCTGTCTGTGCCCAGCCCAGGCCCCAGCTTCGGACAGGAGAGGAGGACTGTGTGTGGCAACTTCCCAAGAACTCTGCCTGGCCCTGCCCTGGCCGGCCCCTAGGCAAGCTAAGAAAACAAAGTAAGAATAAAAAGTTTTTAAAAAAGTATGTACCCCCACTACCTCGCCTCATGGCCTGCCTGCTTGCGCCCAGCCCCTCCTCAACCCTGATACCCCTATAACTTATTATATTATACAGGGGTAATATAACTAAGGAGCCCTGTATAATGTCCCCTGATAGCACTGAGTCCTCCTCAGTTATATTACCCTTGTATAATGTACCCTGATACCCCTTAGTTATAATATTACCCATAATGTCCCCTGATACCCCTCAGTTATATAACTGAGGGTAATCAGGGTACATTATACAGGGGGTAATATAACCAAGGGGTATCAGGGTACATTATACAGGGGGTAATATAACTTATATTACCACCGTATAATGCCTGATAGGCCTCCTGAGTTATATTACCCTTGTATAATTATACAGGGGTAATGTAAGCTATATTAGCACCGTATAATGCCTGATAGGCCTCCTGAGTTATATTACCCTTGTATAAGTATGTACCCGGATACCCCTTAGTTATATGATCCCGGCGGGGTCATATAACTAAGGGGTATCAGGGTACATTATTATACAGGGGTAATATAACTCAGGAGGACTATCAGGCATTATACGGTGGTAATATAGCTTACATTACCCCTGTATAATGTCCCATGATAGCCCTCCTCAGTTATATTACCCTTGTATAATGTACCCTGATACCCCTTAGTTATAATATTACCCATAATGTCCCCTGATACCCCTCAGTTATAATGAGGGCAATCAGGGTACATTATACAGGGGGTAATATAACCAAGGGGTATCAGGGTACATTATACAGGGGGTAATATAACTTATATTACCACCTTATAATGCCTGATAGGGCTCCTGAGTTATTGTGACATGGTGCATTATCCTGCTGGAAGTAGCCATCAGAGGATGGATACATGTTCTCATTCTGTTTACGCCAAATTCGGACTCTACCATTTGAATGTCTCAACAGAAATCGAGACTCATCAGACCAGGCAACATTTTTCCAGTCCAATTTTGGTGAGCTCATGCAAATTGTAGTCTCTTTTTCCTATTTGTAGTGGAGATGAGTGGTACCCGGTGGGGTCTTCTGCTGTTGTAGCCCAACCGCCTCAAGGTTGTGCGTGTTGTGGCTTCACAAATGCTTTGCTGCATACCTCGGTTGTAACGAGTGGTTATTTCAGTCAACGTTGCTCATCTATCAGCTTGAATCAGTCGGCCCATTCTCCTCTGACCTCTAGCATCCACAAGGCATTTTTGCCCACAGGACTGCCGCATACTGGATGTTTTTCCCTTTTCACACCATTCTTTGTAAACCCTAGAAATGGTTGTGCATGAAAATCCCAGTAACTGAGCAGATTGTGAAATACTCAGACCGGCCCGTCTGGCACCAACAACCATGCCACGCTAAAAATTGCTTAAATCACCTTTCTTTCCCATTCTGACATTAAGTTTGGAGTTCAGGAGATTGTCTTGACCAGGACCACCCCCCTAAATGCATTGAAGCAACTGCCATGTGATTGGTTGACTAGATAATTGCATTAATGAGAAATAGAACAGGTGTTCCTAATAATTCTTTAGGTGAGTGTACATTCACATGCTGTTTGCCTCAGCATCTGCAATTTGTGTAGAAACTTATACTACAGTATATTGTTTCCATAGTTTTCCATGAAGCGAATATAGACGTAAGTGAGCAGATGGATCTAGACGTGTAACATCCTTTCTTATGTGTTACAGCTTGTACAGAGTATTTTGTTATCTTATTTATATATACTTTATTTTGTATTTTTCAGTAGTATGATTAGCTGGTGAAAATTATTAGTGCCCCCCCCCCCCATTTTTGACTGTGTATCTTCTGAGCCCCCGCCCCCCCTATATATTGATCCTAGAGTCGCCACTGAGGAACACTAGCAGCTTTTTGATTTGTGCAGGACATCCTGTGGCAACATGTGTTGCCTCTGATGGTAGGGCTTCCAGCTTGCATTTTTCAGAAGGTTAATGCTTGCTCACACACATCAAGGTTTTCACTTCCTTGACCTGCCCAGTCACCAGATTTTAACAGTTGATCAATTATGGGACCAGCTAAGATGTCAACTTTGGCATCCTACAAGTGTTTAGGATCTACAACCCCAGCTGCAACATCTGTGGGTAAATGTTCTGCAGCATACCATACAGAACCTGTATGGCTCCATGCCCAACTGTATCTCATCTTGTATCTTGATTAGTGGTGGCCTATCAAGGGACTAGAGCCATATTTCAGTTGTAAAGTTTTCCCAATAAACATCATCATCAACATTTTACTCTAATAATTGCTTACATATATCATCATTAGGCCTGATGCACACGACCGTTGTGTGCACCCGTGGCCGTTGTGGCGTTTTCCGTTTTTTTTCGCGGACCCATTGACTTTCAATGGGTCCGTGGAAAAATCGTAAAATGCACTGTTTTGCAGCCGCATCCGTGATCCGTGTTTCCTGGCCGTGAAAAAAATCGGACCTGTTTTTTTCACGGCCAACGGTTCACGGACCCATTCAAGTCAATGGGTCCGTGAAAGAGCACGGATGCACACAAGATTGGCATCCGTGTCCGTGATACATGGCCGTAGGTTACTTTCATACAGACGGATCCGTCTGCATAAAAGCATTTTCAGAGCTGAGTTTTCACTTCGTGAAAACTCAAATCCGACAGTATATTCTAACACAGAGGCGTTCCCATGGTGATGGGGAAGCTTCAGGTTAGAATATACTAAAAGAACTGTGTACATGACTGCCCCCTGCTGCCTGGCAGGTGCTGCCAGGCAGCAGGGGGCAGCAGGGGGCAGCCCCCCCCTGTAGTTAACACATTGGTGGCCAGTGGGCCCCCCTCCCTCCCCTGTAGTTAACTCTTTGTTGTCCAGTGCGGTCGGCCCCCCCTCCCTCCCCTGTAGTTAATTCTTTGTTGTCCAGTGCGGCCGGCCCCCCCTACCTCCCCTGTAGTTAACTCGTTGGCCGCCAGTGGGCCCTCCCTCCCCCTCCTAATTAAAATCCCCCACCCTATCATTGGTGGCAGCGGAGAGTACCGATCGGAGTCCCAGTTTAATCGCTGGGGCTCCGATCGGTAACCATGGCAACCAGGATGCTACTGCAGTCCCGGTTGCCATGGTTACTTAGCAATTTGTAGAAGCATTATACTTACCTGCGAGCTGCGATGTCTCCGTGTCCGGCCGGGAGCTCCTCCTACTGGTAAATGACAGATCATTAAGCAATGCGCCGCACAGACCTGTCACTTACCAGTAGGAGGAGCTCCCGGCCGGACACGGAGACATCGCAGCTCGCAGGTAAGTATAATGCTTCTACAAATTGCTAAGTAACCATGGCAACTGGGACTGCAGTAGCGTCCTGGTTGCCATGGTTACCGATCGGAGCCCCAGCGATTAAACTGGGACTCCGATCGGTACTCTCCGCTGCCACCAATGATAGGAGGGGGAGGGAGGGGGGAGGGCCCACTGGCCACCAACGAGTTAACTACAGGGGAGGGAGGGGGGCCCACTGGCCACCAACGAGTTAACTACAGGGGAGGGAGGGGGGACCCACTGGCCACCAACGAGTTAACTACAGGGGAGGGAGGGGGGGCCCACTGGCCACCAATGAGTTAACTACAGGGGAGGGAGGGGGGGCCGGCCGCACTGGACAACAAAGAGTTAACTACAGGGGGGAGGGGGGGCGGCCGCACTGGCCACCAATGAGTTAAAAACAGGGGGGGGTGGTGGTCTGCCCCCTGCTACCTGGCAGCACCTGCCAGACAGCAGGGGGCAGTCATGTACACAGTTCTTTTAGTATATTCTAACCTGAAGCGTCCCCATCACCATGGGAACGTCTCTGTGTTAGAATATACTGTCGGATTTGAGTTTCACGATCTAACTCATATCCAACAGTATATTCTAACATAGAGGCGTTCCCATGGTGATGGGGACGCTTCAAGTTAAAATATACCATCGGATTGGAGAAAACTCCTGACTTTACATTGAAAGTCAATGGGGGACGGATCCGTTTGAAATTGCACCATATTGTGTCAACGTCAAACGGATCCGTCCCCATTGACTTGCATTGTAATTCAGAACGGATCCGTTTGGCTCCGCACGGCCAGGCGGACACCAAAACGACTTTTTTTTCATGTCCGTGGATCCTCCAAAAATCAAGGAAGACCCACGGACGAAAAAACGGTGACGGATCACGGACCTACGGACCCCGTTTTTGCGGACCGTAAAAAAAAACGGTCGTGTGCATGAGGCCTTACATTCACATATATAAAATTTTATTCAGTTACAACAACTTCTTCTTTGTGCATTAATCAGTGTATATATGATAAACTAAAGCACATCCCAGTCTGTAGGATATTAAAATAACTTTGCTCAAGTATTTCAATAATATTTTCAGTATACAAGTTATACAATATATTCAAGTTTAAAGGGGTATTCTGGTATTACACTTTAGTTATCTCTATTGAGACAGCTAAGTACAGTGCTTGGCTGTTTCCGGCAGTACTGTAGGGTTGGATTTTAGCACCAGTGCACATGCTCTACCTGTCTCTCCTATCATACAACGGAACACTTTTCTCATAATCATTGTCGTTTCCAGAAATCTAGAAGTTAACCCCTGCCTGGTAAATAGGGAATAGCTTGTCTTAACCAGACTATCGCTTTAATCAAAATTCCTTTGTCACTTTCACTGTATAACGCGATGTAAGAATTGATATTTTATTAAGGTAAAGCATACCAGAGAGCTGTTACAAAACCATTACATGTATAATAATAATAAGACAAGATGGATGTCCATTATACTTGCGATTCTGTTGGCAAGCATGTCTAACATAAAAATGGTGGGTTTAGCAATAAGGCTTGTGTAAATCTAATTGCATATTTCTAGCTAATTGGTTTTAAAGCACTTACCTCAACAAAACTTGGTTTGGCAAACAAACAAACCAAATAAAGCATGCTTAGGCTACTTTCACACTTGCGTTCAGAGCGGATCTGTCTGCTGTCTGCACAGACGGATCCTCTCCTATAATGCAGACGTTTGGATCCGTTCAGAACGGATCCGTCTGCATTATAGTTTAGAAAAAATTCTAAGTGTGAAAGTTGTTCAGACGGATCCGTCCAGACTTTACATTGAAAGTCAATGGGGGACGGATCCGTTTAAAAATTTAGCCATATTGTGTCAACTTCAAACGGATCCGTCCCCATTGACTTACATTGTAAGTCTGGACGGATCCGTTTGCCTCCGCACGGCCAGGCGGACACCCGAACGCTGCAAGCAGCGTTCGGGTGTCCGCTTGCTGAGCGGAGCGGAGGCTGAACGCTGCCAGACTGATGCATTCTGAGCGGATCCGCATCCACTCAGAATGCATTGGGGCTGTACGGATGCGTTCGGGGCCACTTGTGAGAGCCTTCAAACGGAGCTCACAAGCGGAGCCCTGAAAGCTAGTGTGAAAGTAGCCTTACAAACACATTGTGGTTACAACTAAAAATTTCCAGAGCCCACAGCATAGCATGAAGGACATTTGGTCATGCCCAGTACATTACAACAATGTGAAACTGCAATTTTGCAGCTGGTTTTAGAAGGCACCATTAAGCTCAGGAGAAAGATTACACTTTGCATGACAGAAATCTGGTAAATTGGCGACATGCACTGCCTCTGTATGTAGGACCTAGAGCAGTAAACAGACTTTGCATAAAAGTTATTTACCACATGTATTTACATGACATTTCACATCCAACTACAGCCTTTCTCAATTAATTTGAAAAAAAGCTTTAATTTAAAGGGAACCTGTCAGCGGCAAAACCCATCCCAAACCGCCAGGAGTACCTTCAAGTAGCCGGCAGTGAGTTTCGAATGATGATTTTCTTACTGCATTCTGATGAGGCAGAAGTATGAAAAACGCTTTTTTGTCCCCCGTCCGCGCTATTTTCCAGTCAGGCTTGAAGTCAAGGGGGAAGAGGCCTCTTTGCTTCAAGTCAAGGTAACTGCGCCCCCTTCCCTGCCACTTTGCTGTGACTGACAGCCGGTTGTCGGGCATAAGCGCTGTCAAAGAGGCCGCTGCCCCCTTGACTTCAAGCATGACTGGAAAATAGCGTGGACGGGGGATAAAAGAACGTTTTTCATACTTCTGCCTCATCAGAATGCAGTAAGAAAATCATCATTCGAAACTCACTGCCGGCTACTTGATACTTGGTACTGCTGGCGGTTTGGGATGGGTTTTGCCGCTGATAGGTTCCCTTTAAGCCAAAAAGAAGTGTGTTTGCCAAACTAAACTATTGAGCAGTGTTCAAGAGAGACTTGATCTCTGCTGTTGCCTGACAATCTGCTTTGGATTCTTAAAAAGGAACTGTCAGCTTTTCAGGGGCATACACAGGTTTCATATGGCCACACAGCCAAACAGTGTGCCCCTGCACTACCCAGTTTTCCTGTATGCATGCATCAAACACTCTCAGGTAATACAAAGTGGAAAGTGTGACACTCCCAAATTTCTGACCTTTTGTGAAATTTTTTATTAAGTGGTAGAAATTGTAATTAAAAAAATTGTAATTAAGAAAATTACACTCCATCTCACACTCCACCCAGCTATATCTCACATCTGTGTTGGAAAAAGTAGAATAGTTGCTTTATAATTATACTACTCATTCTGAACAAGAACACCATATTTATAAATTCATTTACACCAGACAACTGAAATAAATTCACTGTTAAATCTCCTCACTCTATGGGCTTATGCACATGCCCATTGCAATTTTTTGCAGTCCGCAAATTGCAGATCCTTAAAATGGAACGGAACATCCTGCCCTCTGTAGAACTGTCAGCAAAAGATAAATAAAAAACATACCTTATTTTTTTATTTATTTTGCGGGGAGTGCGAAATGGACATACGGATGCGGACAGCACTGTGATGTCCGCATCTTTTGCTGCCCCATTGAAATAATTGGGTCCGCATCAGAATTGCAAGAAAAGCACAGAATACTAACACTAACAGTACCATATGCCACAATGGAGAACAAATTAGATCACAACAGCCACATTACCCTATAAATATCAACCAGATTATCCCCATGAATGCCAGCTACATTGCCTCTCTAAGTGCAAATCATATTGTGGATAGTACAGTTCCCCTATAATACATACACATTTCCCCTGTAACACACAAAGTACATACAGTTTCTTCATCTAAAAAACAGCTGCTCCATGTAGTACGCCAATAGTATATACAAAGCTCCTCCGCACACAGTATATACGCATACACAGCACCTCGACTCACAGTATATATGCATAGCACCACCACTCACAGTATGCATTAATACAGATCTCCTCCACTCACAGTATATACACATCTTCTATGCTCACAGTATGTACACATCCCCTACACAGCCTACCTTAACAGTATATACATAACTCCTCTGCCCACAGTATATAGACATCCTCCACTAACAGTATATATACACAGCCTCCACTAACAGTATATACACAACTATAATATACACAATATATATCATTTCACACACATACAGGTCCCATAATCATACTGCTCTGGATGGTGACAGGTGACATTGCAGCACTGGTGACTAGGACAGCTGGAGCAGGACAGGCAGCAGCTCCGGAATCTGCTTGTCCTGTCTGGGGAAAGTCTCCTGCACAAGCTGAGTTCTGGACCTCGGCTGCTTTGCCTGAGTGAGGGGGGGGGGGGGGGGGGCATGGGGTTAATGAAAAAATAGAGATGCTGGCCTGAGGTTCGGGGCTATATGCTTATAGTCTAGGGGCCCAGGCCCCGAATCCACATCCCTGGCATGTCTGTAGGCAATAAGCAATAAGAGCATTTAAAGGGGTTCTCCCACGAAAAATAATCAGCAGTTTTTAAACCACCACATGAATCTGAATCCTTAAATTGCATGTAATTAAAAATGTAGCATAGCTTCTGAGGTATTCAATAAAATGTATCTGTATAGCACCATCTGCAGTTTATTTTATCTTATTCCTTTGTCCTGTTCACTGAGATGGCCGCACATGCTCAGTTTAATTCTTTAACTGCCTCTTGAGCTGTGATAGGGAGAGCATGAATACGCACCCTGAGCTGCAGAAGATAGGACACTCCCCTTGAGCTGTTAGCTTGTTATAAATCTAGCAGAGCAGTGGATGTGGAGATCTCTGGATCCATGTGAGGTACAGGGCTGCCTCGAGCTTTGTTAGAAAGAGATTGTCATGTCCTATATGATGTCTGATTTAATGCTACAGTGGATGGTCATCAGTAAGAAGATTTCTCTACAGCTGTTAGGGGAGGCAGCAGAACTACATTTCTCAGCTCCAGTGGCGACTCTAGGAACAATATATAGGGGGGGCACAAAGATACCACAGTCAAAAATGGGGGGGCAAAAACAAAATAAGTATATATAAATAAGATTACAAAATACGACAGAATTGCGGTATGCAGGGATACATTTATAATAAAACAATTTACTTACAAAAGAAGCTATTCAGTCGTCTGCTGTGCCGTCCTCTGCTTGCTTCTTTCCCCTTCTTTCTGTCTCTCGTCAGTGCGCAGGCGTACTGTTATGGTGGATCTGTGGTAGACACACTGTTATGGGGGCATCTGTGGATGACACTGTTATTATGCCTCTCATTAGCCCCCATTTTGCCTCTCATCACTCCCATACCTCTCATTAGTCCCCATATAGGCCCTTATGCCTCATTAGCCCCATTATAAGCCCTTATGCCTCATTAGCCCCCATTATTCCTCTTATTAGCCCCCATTATGCCCCTTATCACCCCCATATCAGCCCCCATGCCTTTCATTAGCCTCCATATCAGCCCTTATGCCTCATTAGCCCTATTATAAGCCCTTATGCCTCATTAGACCCCATTATGCCTCTTATTAGCCCCCATGATGCCTCTCATCACCCCCATATCAGCCCCCATGCCTCTCATTAGCCCCCATATCAGCCCTGATGCCTCATTAGCCCCCATTATAAGCCATTATGCCTCATTAGCCCACATTATGCCTCTTATTAGCCCCCATATGCCTCATTAGCCCCCATATGCCTAATTAGCTCACATATGCCTCATTAGCCCCCATTGTGTCTCTAATTAGCCCCCATGATGCCTCTCATTAGCCCCCATTATGCATCTTATTAGCCCCCATTTACCTCATTAACCCCCATATGCCTCATTAGCTCCCATATGCTTAATAAGCCCCATTATGCCTCTAATAGTCTAGTTAGCCGCCATTATGTCTCTAATTAGCCCCATTATGTCTCTAATTAGCCCCCATTATGCCTTTCATTAGCCCCTATTATGCCTCTCATTAGCGCCCATATGCCTCATTAGCCCCCATATGGCTCATTAGCCCCCATATGCCTCATTAGCCCCATTATGCCTCTAATAGTCTAATTAGCCCCCATTGTGTCTCTAATTAGCCCCCATGATGCCTCTCATTAGCCCCCATTATGCATTTTATTAGCCCCCATATGCCTCATTAGCCCCATTATGCCTTTAATAGTCTAAGTCTAATTAGCCCCCATTATGTTTCTAATTAGCCCTTTTATGTCTCTAATTAGCCCTTATTATGCCTCTCATTAGCCCCCATTATGCCCCCAGCAGCCTCATTTTTTACAAAATAAAAAAACACTTACCTCTCCTGCTCCTGGACGCCGCCTACAATTTTCTTTCTCCTCAGTCGACTGTGCTCTGAACTGGCCCGCACAGCGTGAGGTCACAGAGCGCCCTCACGCTGTGCGCAGCCCTGCACAGCTGACAGCCGAGGACCAGGAAGCGGTAAGTACATAGCGTTCACCACTTCCTGGTCCTTCGGTACTAATGAGCGCTTCCATAATGGAAGCGCTCATTAGTATTCACCTGGGGCTCAAGAGGCCACGCAGCTGCTTTGGGGAATCAGCGGGGACACCGGGGGGGGGGGGGGGGAAAGAACAACATAGGGGCCTCTAGCGACGCCACTACTCAGCTCTCCTTGGAGCAGTGAGCAGGAGACAAGTAACTGGCACTTGAATAAGTAACTGACTGATTTTGGTTTTGCCATAGATGATTATGGAGAAGCAGCCATCTACAGTTAGTCTAGTAAAGCAAAAGATGCCTAGTTATTAAAAGAGAAAGCAGAAGTATTAAGCCAAGGCTCGACGATTCATCTACTCCAGTGTCCTCCTGAGAGAAGTGTCATCCCAAAGTGATCGTCCTAAATGCATCCTGCTAATCCTTCTCTTCATGAACTACACTGCGTGCAGAATTATTAGGCAAATGAGTATTTTGACCACATCATCCTCTTTATGCATGTTGTCTTACTCCAAGCTGTATAGGCTCGAAAGCCTACTACCAATTAAGCATATTAGGTGATGTGCATCTCTGTAATGAGAAGGGGTGTGGTCTAATGACATCAACACCCTATATTAGGTGTGCATAATTATTAGGCAACTTCCTTTCCTTTGGCAAAATGGGTCAAAAGAAGGACTTGACAGGCTCAGAAAAGTAAAAAATAGTGAGATATCTTGCAGAGGGATGCAGCACTCTTAAAATTGCAAAGCTTCTGAAGCGTGATCATCGAACAATCAAGCGTTTCATTCAAAATAGTCAACAGGGTCGCAAGAAGCGTGTGGAAAAACCAAGGCGCAAAATAACTGCCCATGAACTGAGAAAAGTCAAGCGTGCAGCTGCCAAGATGCCACTTGCCACCAGTTTGGCCATATTTCAGAGCTGCAACATCACTGGAGTGCCCAAAAGCACAAGGTGTGCAATACTCAGAGACATGGCCAAGGTAAGAAAGGCTGAAAGACGACCACCACTGAACAAGACACACAAGCTGAAACGTCAAGACTGGGCCAAGAAATATCTCAAGACTGATTTTTCTAAGGTTTTATGGACTGATGAAATGAGAGTGAGTCTTGATGGGCCAGATGGATGGGCCCGTGGCTGGATTGGTAAAGGGCAGAGAGCTCCAGTCCGACTCAGACGCCAGCAAGGTGGAGGTGGAGTACTGGTTTGGGCTGGTATCATCAAAGATGAGCTTGTGGGGCCTTTTCGGGTTGAGGATGGAGTCAAGCTCAACTCCCAGTCCTACTGCCAGTTTCTGGAAGACACCTTCTTCAAGCAGTGGTACAGGAAGAAGTCTGCATCCTTCAAGAAAAACATGATTTTCATGCAGGACAATGCTCCATCACACGCGTCCAAGTACTCCACAGCGTGGCTGGCAAGAAAGGGTATAAAAGAAGAAAATCTAATGACATGGCCTCCTTGTTCACCTGATCTGAACCCCATTGAGAACCTGTGGTCCATCATCAAATGTGAGATTTACAAGGAGGGAAAACAGTACACCTCTCTGAACAGTGTCTGGGAGGCTGTGGTTGCTGCTGCACGCAATGTTGATGGTGAACAGATCAAAACACTGACAGAATCCATGGATGGCAGGCTTTTGAGTGTCCTTGCAAAGAAAGGTGGCTATATTGGTCACTGATTTGTTTTTGTTTTGTTTTTGAATGTCAGAAATGTATATTTGTGAATGTTGAGATGTTATATTGGTTTCACTGGTAGAAATTAATAATTGAAATGGGTATATATTTGTTTTTTGTTAAGTTGCCTAATAATTATGCACAGTAATAGTCACCTGCACACACAGATATCCCCCTAAAATAGCTAAAACTAAAAACAAACTAAAAACTACTTCCAAAAATATTCAGCTTTGATATTAATGAGTTTTTTGGGTTCATTGAGAACATGGTTGTTGTTCAATAATAAAATTAATCCTCAAAAATACAACTTGCCTAATAATTCTGCACTCCCTGTATTTACTAGATGATACTGCTGGTTATTGGAGGCATAAACCAAGCCTAGATTAACAGAAGAGTGAGTAAACTGTTACACCACTGCAGGCTAAGCTGCCTCTGGACAGTGATGAATAAAGCCATACAGAATATTGTCCATTTAATGCTGAAGCGAGAGTTACTACTTAAGTTATTGTGAAAACTACAAGTCTTTCCTGTGTCATTAAGTGCACCTACAGTTTATTAAGCGCGCCAACATCCGCGGCAACTGAGCCCCAACGTGCAGACCTTATATTTGATATTCAGACTTTAGTATAAATTATAGCATATCATATATATTTAAAATGCATGCAATTGTCGGGGGATTGTGAGGAGATGTGTGATAATATGAACAGTGTGTGAAAAGAGCAGAGCTGTTTTCAAGAGCTTAATATCATATCATCAATATTATATCTTTTTGGTCAGTACCATTTGTCTTATCTGAATATCCCATTCTTATTTCTGATTGTCTCACCTTTAGGGGAAGAAAAATTATATACTGTAAATATAATAATTTATTTATTCATTGTTAACTTTAACTTTAAATTCTTTTGTGAGCATATCATATTGTGTGTATCAAGCTGGGCGGGGGGTTTCCTGAGTCAATCCTTGGCAGAAGAGATAAATCCTCCTGCATACCTCACAAGCTCCTATCAAGACTCAGGTGGAGCCACTGCATCACTGAAGAAGAAGAAATACATTAAACTCCTGTAAGTTAGAGAATTAGTCATAGATTATAGTTTTATGGGAAAATAATCAAATTCCAGCTCATTCTAGGCTTTGAGGTGAGTAATTGGCAGCCTTCCCTCTATGACTGTGCATACAGAGATAGCTCTCAAGCACTGATAGGAACATCTCCTCAACTTTAGGCCTCTTGCACACGAATGTGTGCGCCCCGTTGCCATATTGCGGACCGCATTTGCGGATCCGCAATACATGGGTGCCTTTCCGTGGGCATTCTGCATCACGGATGCGGACCTATTCACTTCAATGGGCCCTCAAATCCGGAGATGCGGAATGGTGCGGAACGGAAGCACGGAACGGAACCCTACGGAAGCGCTACGGAGTGCTTCCGTGGGTTTTCATCCCGTACTTCCGTTCCGCAAAGAGATAGAACATGTCCTATCTTTTTGCGGAATGGCCGGATCACGGACCCATTAAAGTGAATGGGCCCGCGATCTGCTGCGGCTGCCCCACGGACTGTGCTCGTGCATTGCGGCTCGCATTTTGCAGGCTGCAGCACGACCACGGGGCACACACGTTTGTGTGCAAGAGGCCTTAAAGCCCAGAATGAGCAGTAGTTTAAATGAAATGCAAGTTTTACTTAATAATTTCCTATAAAACTATATATCAATCTGCTCAGCTACTCCTGCTCTATAACATGCTGTAGATTCATTTGCCGTTTCATGATGACAGGTTCTCTTTAAGGACCATGCAAATTTTTCTGTTTTCATGCTTTCCTTTCTACCTTCCAAAAGCCACATATTTAAAAATATGTTTGTTCACATATTTATATGAGGGCTTATTTGTTCCAGGACAAGTTGTGTTTTTTTATGGCACCGTTTAATTAAAATAGTATATCTTGTATTGTCAAACAGGAAAAAAATTATTTGTTTGGTGAAATAAAAATAAAAAACACACTTCCACTAAAGTTTTTGGGGTTTTGATATTGCGACATTCACTATCCTCTACAAATTACATGACAACCTTATTCTGTGGATCAGTATGATAATGTTGATACCAAATTTATATAGTTAAAGTTTTATTGAATTATGTTTTACTTCTTCTAAAGAAATAAAAAACCTTTGAAAAAATAAAAGATTTCTTTGCCTCACCATTTTCTGATACCCATAACTTTTTAATATTTCTATCTACAGAGTTGTATAATTACTTGTTTTTTGCAGGGAGAAGAGTAGTTTCTATTGATACAATTTTTGAGAAGATGCAACTTTTTAATCACTGCATCATCATAATTTTTTTGGTTTGTTTTTTTCACCATGCAGGAAAAATATTTTGATATGTTATTAGTTTGGACATTTTCAGATGCAAATGCCTGTGATGTTTACTTTTTATATGTAAATTTAAGAAATGGGATCAAATATCAACAAGAATTATAATTAGAGAGGAGCGATCGAATTTCCTCGTGCTTCGTGGTAATGATGAATCACATTTCTTCTAAAATGGCTGCTGCACATGTTAGGCTACTTTCACACAAGCGTTAATATTTTCCGGTATTAGGATCCGTCATAGGGTTTCAATACTGGAAAAAAAGGCTTCAGTTTTGTCCCTATTCATTGTCAATGGGGACAAAACATAACTGAACAGTTTAGTAGTGTTTTCATACCGGAGAGCAGACCGGTATGCGGTTTGCTTTCCGTCCTGGGATGCGGAGCAAGACGGATCCGTCATAACCCACAATGCAGTCAATGGGGACCGATCCGTTTTCTCTGACACAATAGAAAACGGATCCATCCCCCATTGAATTTCAATGGAGTTCATGATCATGACGGATCCGTCTTGGCTATGTTAAAGATAATAGAACTGAATCCGTTCATAATAGATGCAGATGGTTGTATTATCAGTAACGGAAGCATTTTTGCTGAGCCCTGTCGGATCCAGCAAAAATGCTAGTGTGAGAACGAGGAAGTGAGAAGCCTGGGAAAGAGGGATCACCCACAATGCCATGCATGCAGCCAGCCAGCCAATCAGCAGCTAGCCAGCCCCTGTGATGTCACAGGATTATTAAAAGCTTCAGCCTGCTTTGTCTCTGCCATTTTCCAGTAAACTTAGTGCAGGGAGAGATGTGACAGGCACTAGGGACAGTGTTTAGGAAATACTTTATTGTCGAAAAATAACTATTGAGCCGTTCAGGGAAAGATTATTCATAGCGTAGGGGTGTAATAGGGAGGCATTATCCACACTATAGGGAGAGAGCAGGGACCAATTGCACTGTGTAAAGCCTGGGTAATAGGAGCTATTATATTACACCTTGCTGCACTAATTGGGTTTAAAAAAGTGATCTAATACTATAGATTTTAGGTTTTTGTATTCTTTGATACATCAGTAATTCCAGTAATAATTGATTCTGTTATTGGGGGGAAATTACAGTCTGATAAAACAAGTTTTGGGGTGTATTTAGCTTATATATAAGTACATTCATTTATCCTTGCTTCTGGGGTGAAATTTTGGTCTGATACTACAAGTTTTGGGGTGTTTTTTTAATATATTATTTCATCTATTCATCCTTGATTCTGGGGTTAAATAGCGGTCTGATACAACAAGTTTTGGGGTGTATTTATATATAAGTACATCCATTCATCCTTGCTTCTGCGGTGAAATAGTGGTCTGATACAACCAGTCTTGGGGTGTATTTAGTTTATATATAAGTACATCCATTTTTCCTTGCTTCTGGGGTGAAATTGTGGTCTGATACAACCAGTTTTGGGGTGTATTTAGTTTAAATATAAATACATCCATTCATACTTGATTCTGGGGTAAAACTGCGGTCTGAAACAATGGCCCCATCATAGAGTGCGGAGGGTGGCAACCGCATGAGGAGTCAACACAGTGGCCCAATGACAGAGTGGTGAGGTGGCAACAGTATGAGGAATCAACAACAGTGGCCCAGTCACAGAGTGGTGAGGGTGGAAAAAGCATGAAGAGTCAACACAGCGGCCCAGTGACAGAGTCGTGAGGTGGCAACAGCATGAGGAGTCAACATAGTGGCCCAGTGAGAGTGTGGTGAGGTGGAAACAGCATGAGGAGTCAACACAGTGTCCCAGTGAGAGAGCGGTGAGGAGTTAACTTGTGACAATTTGGCTGTCACTACATGAGCAACCGAACATGCATCGGGCCATTTTCGCAAGGGACTCAGAGAGACTCCCTGTCTCCATCTCCACTGTATACTGCCACTGTGTCTCGGGGTCATCTGCCTGGTCTTCTTCATCTCCCTCTACCTCCTCCTTCTCCTCCTCTCCTGTCACTTGTGCAGAAAAAACACCCATTTCTGTATACCTTGCTTGTGCGTAAATGTTCTCCTACTCCTCTAGTTCAGCTCCCACAGGGCTCAGGTGGTCATGAGATATAGGCGCTACATCTCCTGTCCCCTGGCCAGCCAAATTTAGCAGCATCTGTTCCAGAACATGAAGCAGCGGAATGACATTGTTCATCCCGTAGTCCTGGCGACTGACAAATAAAGTGGCCTCCTCAACGGGCCCGATAAAACAGCAGGTGTCATGCATGAGCTGCCACTTGCTAACGTCAAAGTTACACAGGGGAGTGTTCCTGTCCGCCTGCATCATCAAGAAATCCTTTATGGCCTTCCTCTGATTATATAGTTGGTCCAACATATGGAGGGTGGCGTTCCAACGGGTGGAAACATCTCATATGAGGCGATGTTGGGGAACGCCATTCTGCCTTTGCAGCTCAAGAAGCGTGTGCTTTGCAGTGTACGAGTGGCTGAAGTGCATGCACAGTTTCCTGGCCATTTTCAGGATGTCTTGCAGATGGGTGGAAGACTTAAGGAACCGCTTTACAACCAGATTAACCACGTGTGCCATGCAGGGTGCATGGTTCCGCGCTCCTTGACGTGGCGCCAACACAATATTCTTCCCGTTGTCGGTGACCATGGTTCCAATCTTAAGTTGGCGAGGAGACAGCCAAGATTAGATTTTTTGATGGAGGACGCGGAGCAGTTCCTTCCCTGTGTGCCTCCATTCGCCCAGGCAAATTAGGTGCAGAACAGCGCGACACTGCCGTGTCCTGCACATGTGGTATGCTGGAGGAGCACTCCGAATTGTGCCTGCAGTGGAGGCTGAGGACAAGGTGGAGGATGAGGAGGCAGCGGAGGACATTAGTGCAGGACCTACAGCTTGAGAATGAGGAGGCAGCAGTGCCGTCACCTGGCCAAGTTGCTGGTGTGGCTGGGCAGGAAACACATTTACCCAGTGGGCCTTAAAGGACATATATTTTCCTTGACCGTAGTTACAGCTCCACACGTTGGCGCTGCAATGAATTTTAGCAGACACTGACAGGCTTAAGGACTGGTCCACCTTCTGTTCAACATATGTGTGCAGAGCTAGTAGTGCCTTTTTGGAGAATGACAGCTTGGGACTCTCTACCTTGGCTTGGCACAATCCATCAGTACTCTAAATGGTGCAGAGTCCACCAAATGGAAAGGGGGGGACTGTAGTACCAGTAACTTGGCCAGAAGCATGTGCACGCATACTGTTGTCTTTTTGCAATCGCCTCTGTGATCGATTGCTGATGAAATGAGTGACAAGGAATAGAAGAAGGAGGAGCAGGTGGAGCATCAGTACCAGTAGATGATGGGAAGGAAACATAGCTCTCTTCTGCTGTGGTGGTGGAGCCTTCACTGCAGGAAAAAGGGTGCGGGCCACTGGGTGATGCAGCGGTTGCTGCCTAGGGCTGTACCACTACATTAGCCCCACGGTTTTCCAAAGCCACTTTATGGTGACGTTGCATGTGTTGATGCAGGGCGGTGGTGCCAACATTGGTACCCTAGTCATGCTCCACCTTCTGCCCAACAATTCTGAAAATGTCCTGCGGCAGCTATGGCATTTTCCCCCTACCACTCCATGTTGACTGCTTTCTACCGCTGCCTCCGTGAACCCGTGCACCGCTACTTCTTTCCGGACAAGTAGGCTTCTGCATAGTGGGCGGTCTATCCCAGGCACGTTTGGCTCGCGACCGCCCACTGCTGCTACCCTGTTGACTCACAGCCATGTTACCACCCTGCTGGCTCAGCCGCTGCCTCACGCGTAAGCGGCCAACCTCTTCTCCTGATGAAGCCCCCTCTTCACCCAGCTCCACCGTGCAATCTGCCACATCATCGTCCACTATTGTCTGCATGTCACTGATGTCACCCTCATCAGTCTCAGGGCCACATTCCTGACCACTCGCAACACCAACTCCCATGCTACTCTCATTACCACTACTTGCCCGCCTACTGGAGGAAGCAGTGGATCTCTCCTCCAGATCTTGGCTGGGCAGTAGCTGCTGACTGTCCTCTAGAATCTCGTCCTCGCTGAAAAGTGGAGCCGAGCCGATCGCATACAAGCTGAGTGAACAGAAAATGACAGAGGCAGGTTGAGTTCAGGAGTGGGCACAGAGCTTGTTCCTGGGCCATGCCAACTAAGCGTTGTGTCAGAGGAACCCACTATCTGCTGGCTGGGATGTCTGATGTCACTTCCGACGAAGTAGAAGACCGAGTCAACCATTCAAGGATGGCTGGGTTGCTGGTAAAGACACGACTGCTAGATGACACTGGCAGCTCTGGCCTGTTGATGCAACTGCTGATGCCACCCCCTTCTTCTGCTGCTACTTCTGCCTGCTCCATAAACATTTGGCCACTCCCTTAGAAGGGCCTGTCACATGTCTGTCCAACATACTATACATTAAAAGAAAGTGCAAGGGTAAAAGAGCAATACTATTAGACTGCAATTTAAACCCAGAAGCAAAGATGAATGGAATTACTTATGTATATGAAATAAATAACCCCCAAAACTCATTGTATCAGGCTGCAAATTCACCCCAGAAGCAGGGGTGAATGGAAATGATTATATATCAACTAAATACACCCCAAAACTGGTTATATCAGAGCACACTTTCAGTACAGAAGCAAGGGTGAATGGAAGTAGTTATATATCAACTAAATACACCCCAAAACTGGTTATATCAGAGCACACTTTCAGTACAGAAGCAAGGATGAATGGAAGTAGTTACAGTCAGGTCCATAAATATTGGGACATCGACACAATTCTAACATTTTTGGCTCTATACACCACCACAATGGATTTGAAATGAAACGAACAAGATGTGCTTTAACTGCAGACTGTCAGATTTAATTTGAGGATATTTACATACAAATCAGGTAAACGGTGTAGGAATTACAACAGTTTGCATATGTGCCTCCCACTTGTTAAGGAACCAAAAGTAATGGGACAGAATAATAATCATAAATCAAACTTTCACTTTTTAATACTTGGTTGAAAATCCTTTTCTGTCAATTACATACAGCCTGAAGTCTGGAACACATAGACATCACCAGACGCTGGGTTTCATCACTGCTGATGCTATGCCAGACCTCTACTGCAACTGTCTTTAGTTACTGCTTGTTCTTGGGGCATTTTCCCTTCAGTTTTGTCTTCAGCAAGTGAAATGCATGCTCAATCGGATTCAGGTCAGGTGATTGACTTGGCCATTGCATAACATTCCACTTCTTTCCCTTAAAAAACTCTTTGGTTGCTTTTGCAGTATGCTTTGGGTCATTGTCCATCTGCACTGTGAAGCACCGTCCAATGAGTTCTGAAGCATTTGGCTGAATATGAGCAGATGATATTGCCCAGAAACACTTCAGAATTCATCCTGCTGCTTTTGTCAGCAGTCACGTCTTCAATAAATACAAGAGAACCAGTTCCATTGGCAGCCATACATGCCCACGCCATAACACTACCACCATCATGCTTCACTGATGAGGTTGTATGCTTAGGACCAGGAGCAGTTCCTTTCCTTCTCCATACTCTTCTCTTCCCATCACTCTGGTACAAGTTGATCTTGGTCTCATCTGTCCATAGGATGTTGTTCCAGAACTGTGAAGGCTTTTTTAGATGTCATTTGGCAAACTCTAATCTGGCCTTCCTGTTTTTGAGGCTCACCAATGGTTTACATCTTGTGGTGAACCCTCTGTATTCACTCTGGTGAAGTCTTCTCTTGATTGTTGACTTTGACACACATACACCTACCTCCTGGAGAGTGTTCTTCATCTGGCCAACTGTTCTGAAGAGTGTTTTCTTCACCAGGGAAAGAATTCTTCGGTCATCCACCACAGTTGTTTTCCGTGGTCTTCCGGGTTTTTTGGTGTTGTTGAGCTTACCGGTGCGTTTCTTCTTTTTAAGAATGTTCCAAATAGTTGTTGTGGTCATGCCTAATGTTTTTGCTATCTCTCTGATGGGTTTGTTTTTTCAGCCTAATGATGGCTTGCTTCACTGATAGTGACAGCTCTTTGGATCTCATCTTGAGAGTTGACAGCAACAGATTCCAAATGCAAATAGCATACTTGAAATTAACTCTGGACCTTTTATCTGCTCATTGTATTTGGATAATAAGGGAATAACACACACCTGGCCATGGAACAGTTGAGAAGCCAATTGTCCCATAACTTTTGGTTCCTTAACAAGTCGGAGGCACATATGCAAACTGTTGTAATTTCTACACCGTTCACCTGATTTGGATTTAAATACCCACAAATTAAAGCTGACAGTCTGCAGTTAAAGCACATCTTGTTTGTTTCATTTCAAATCCATTGTGGTGGTGTAAAGAGCAAAAAAAATTATAATGTCCCAATATTTATGGACCTGACTGTATATATCAACTACTTTGTACATACAACCCCAAAACTGGTTGTTTCAAACTGCAATTTCACCCCAGAAGCAAGGATGAATGGAAGTAGTTATATATCAACTAAATACACCCCAAAACCGGTTATGTCAGAGCAAACTTTCAGTACAGAAGCAAGGCTGAATGGAAGTAGTTATATATCAACTAAATACACCCCAAAACTGGTTATATTGTAAGCCGTGTACCGGGGTGGGCTCCCCAGGATACAGTGAAGTCACAGACAAGAAAAGCGACACTGACACCAGCTTTATATGCAAAAACAGAAACTTTACTTTAACAATAGTAATAACACAACAATACAAGTATACACAGACTAAGTTATCCCCCAGGCCCACAGTCACCGTCCCTGTCCGAGGAACAGGCCTAGCCCGATGGCGCACACAGCAGAGCCTGCAAGTCGTGCTGTGCCGCTACAGAGGACACACCTAGCCGGTGGCAGACGCAGCAGAGCCTGCAAATCAATTACTGCGCTGCAGTCCAGTACAGTAAGGCCTAGCAAAAGATATAACCCTAACAATCTAACTAATACAAGGCCTAGGCTAGTCTCTGTTACTTCAGGCGCCACACAGTATAATACAATCAGTAACCAGGTGTACTGACCTGCGTCCGTTCTGGGCCCGAGGATGCCGCTTACACGGGATGGCCACCAACCTCTCAGCAACCGTGCGGCCTTGCTTGATAATAAGGCTTCTGTCCACACACTGTAAATGGTCTTCCTGGGACAATCTCTCTTTCAAATTGCTGGATCCAGTAAGGGGACAATAGCTACTTTCCTTCCTCTGTGTGTCCATTCTCTCCCGGACATCCGCAAGCCAGGATGGAATCAGATTCAGTCTCTCACAGAACAATCCTTCCCTCATGTCAGATCAGCTTAGACTTCCTGGTTCACTCAGAATCAGCCAGCATGAGTCATAACAAGCTTTAAATATGCAAATCCCAAAGTGTGCTGGTTGTAGCTGCAAAACAGTGGCATCTAGTGCCCGGAATGCCATATTACAGTTTCAATACAATTTAAGCACAAACATTATACAGGCAGAGCTGTTCCACAATCTCACAATATCAGAGTACACTTTCAGTACAGAAGCAAGGATGAATGGAAGTAGTTATATATAAACTACATACAACCCCAAAACTGGTTGTTTTAAACTGCAATTTCACCCCAGAGGCAAGGATGAATAGAAGTAGTTATATATCAATTAAATACACCCCAAAACTTGTTATATCAGAGCACACTTTCAGTAATGCCCATTGTGCCCCCTTCATAATAATGCCCATTGTGCTCCCTTCATAGCAGTAATGCCCATTGTGCCCCTTTCACAGTAGTAATGCCTTCTGTGCCCATTTGTAGTAGTATTGCCCTCTGTGCCCCTTTGTAGTAGTAATCCTCTCGGTGCTCCCTTTCTAGTAGTAATGCCTTCTCTGCCCCTCCATGGTAGAAATGCCCTCTGTGCCCCCCATCGTAGAAATACCCTCTGCTAAAAAATAAAAATAAAACAGTAACTAATCACCTTGTCTTGTTCCTGAAGCTCACAGTCCTGTCTCCCCTGAAGACACAGTTCGCTTTGCAACACTGTGTGGGTGGAAGTTAGGCAGATTCCCGGGCTGCAGGCTCCTCCCACACAGGCCGGTAGCGTGATCTGAGCCTGCAGGCTGAATGGTGAAGCAGGGAGATGTCTTCCTGCTTCACCATTCAGTGTGGGAGAGACGGAGCATGGGAGCTGAGTGACAGGACTGCAGCTCCCATTTCTATCTGTTTTAATGGAAGCGCTCATTGGTTCTGGGCTCTGGCACCCCCTGACAGCAGGCACCTGGTGCAGACCGCTTCCACCCACCCCCCCTAGCATGCCACTCTCATAGCACACTTTCAGTACAGAAGCAAGGATGAATGGAAGTAATTAAATATCAACTAAATACACCCCAAAACTGGTTGTATCAGACAGCACTTTCAACCCAATAACCAAGGCCGGCGTCAGCACCCGGCATACCCGGGCAAGTGCTGGGGGCAACAGCACAGCTGCCAGAGGCCAGAAGCATCAATACAGATGGAAGCGCTCATTGCTGAAGTGCAGGGAGCTGGGTTCTGTCACTCACCACTCAGCTCCCCGCACTCCTACCCTTCTTCAGGCCTGCAGTGAACTGACTGATGAAGCAGGAAGACTTCTCCCCACTCCACCATTCAGCCTGCAGGCACAGATCACGCTGTCGGCATGTGTAGGCGGAGCCTGCAGCCCAGTAACCTGTATAAGCTCCGCCCACACTGCTGCCGAGCAATCTGTGCCTGCAGGGAAGAGAGGACTGTGAGCTTCAGGAATGGGACAAGGTGAGTAGTTACTGTGTTTTTTTGTTTTTAATATAGAGGGGTCACAGAGGCCTTTATTACTATGGAGGGGGCACAGAGGACTTTATTACTATGGGGGGGCACAAAGGTCTTTATTACTATGGAGGGGGCACAGAGGACTTCATTACTTTGGAGGGGCACAAAGGACTTTATTACTATGGAGGAGGCACAGAGGTCTTTATTACTATGGAGTGGTCACAGAGGACTTTATTACTATGGAGGGGGCACAGACAGCATTACTCCTCTGGAGGGGCACAGATGACATTACTAATGTGAAGGGGGCACAATGGGCATTTCTACTATGGAAGGGGCACAGAGCCAGAGGGCATTACTACAATGAAGGGGGCACAGTGGGCATTATTACTGTGAAGAGGGCACAATGGGGATTTCTACTATGAAGGGGGCACAATGGGGATTATTACTATGAAGGGGGCACAATGGGAATTATTACTGTGAAGGGGGCACAATGGGGATTATTACTGTGAAGGGGCACAGATAGGGCATTACAACTGTGAAAGGGGCGCAGAGAGGGAATAACTACGGTGAGAGGGCACAATGTGAGCATAACTACTGTGAGGGGGCACACATCTGTACAAAACTACTGTGAAGGTTGTACAATGAGGGCAATACTACTGTGAGGGGGTACAATTTTTTTAAAGTATTGTGGAGGGGGGGGGGGTGCCAGAGAAATGACCCGCCCTGGGTGCCAAACACCATAGGCACACCACTGAATCAGGGAACTATGTGCTCCCCGCTCCACCGCTCCACCCATTCCTGAAGCTCACAGTCCTCTCTTCCTCAGCAGGCCAGCGCTCCACAGCAGCAGCAGCAGGATGTTCTCACACATCGTCCTGCTGATCTGTGTAGAAGGAGGAGCCGGGGCAGGCTGGGGATCAGCCTCTGCTCCTCCTAAACAGCAGCGCAATGTTTCACAGTATCCTGCTGCTGCTGATGGGGAGCGCAGATCATGGGAGGAGCCAGGTGATTGAGGCGAGGAGTATTTATTGTTTGTTTTTTTTCACTTCCTGTGAAGGGGGCACATCTGGGCATAACCACTGTAAAGGGGGCACTGGGCACATGTTTTGGCATATTCACCATAAGAGGACACATATCTTGGCATATCTACTGTGAAGGGGAACATATCTTGGCATATCTACTATGAGGGGGCACATATCTTGGCATATCTACTGTGAGGGGCACATATTTTGGGATATCTACTGTGAGGGGGCACATATCTTGGCATATCTACTGTGAGGGGGCACATATCTTGGCATATGTACTATGAAGGGGGCATAGCTTGGCACATATCTGTGAGTAGACCTGCGGGACTGAAACACTGGGTAGAAAATAAAAGTAGGCACATAAGGACTGATTCACATATATCCGCTCTGTAGCATGCTCTGTGTAAGGTATTTAATTTATAATACATGCAGTTTCATTGCTGTATGCACCATGCAAAATGCCACAAGGGGGCCCACTGAGAGTTTATCGCCCAAGGGCCCACATGAACCTGGAGCCAGTGTAACGTTACATTACTCTACTTCGTGAGATTTCCCTACCTCGTAACTTCCGTTTGCAACGGAAATGACGTTTGCAACGGAAATGGCCATTTTTTCTGTTAAATAATATATTTTTATTTAACAGAAAAAATGGCCATCAGATTTCCCTACCCCCACACTGCGCAGGCGCGGAGATCGGATGGATGTTCTGTAGTTAGTCGCGCTTGCGCACTGGGCCATAATTTTTCCCTACCCTAAGGCTGGTGAGGCTCTCCGGTGCATGCGCAGTGTCCCGGTGTCCAGCTGAACTCCGCTGTGAGATTTCCCTAAACCGTCGTTTTGCGCATGCGCAGATCGGCACAACTCCTCACGTCATTTTCGGTCGTCCGGAAGTTACGAGGTAGGGAAATCTTACAAAGTAGGGTAATGTAACGTTACACAGGCCCTGCCAATAACAGATGCTAGGTTTACTGCAATTACTGTTTAAAACAAACTAAAATCTGTAGTAATTGATTACATTTAGTAACCCCAATTTGTGAAGCAAGGTGTAATAGAATAGCTCCTATTACCCCTGCTTTACCCTCTCCTATTGGTCCCTGATCTCTCTCTACAGAGTGGATAATGCCTCCCTATCCTTTTCCTATACTATGAATAATCTTTCCCTGAACAGCTCAATCTTTTTTTTTTTTAAAGGGAACCTGTCACCAGGATTTTGTGCATAGAGCTGGGGACATGGGCTGCTAGATGGCCGCTAGCACATCTGCAATACCCAGTCTCCATAGCTCTCTGTGCTTTTATTGTGTTAAAATACCGTTTTGATCCATATGCAAATGAACCTGATATGAGTCCTGTGTCCGGAGATTAGTCCAATTTTCTGAGCGCAGCTGCAATGAGCAGGACACTGGGTCATTGGGGCTGCTATGCAGTGGGTCAGATTTAGGTGTAACTAAGTTCGTGACGCCAGTTGCAGCTTGCGCAGGTACTATAGCAGGGCCCTTTAAGATGGCATGAGCACACGTACTAGGTTAGGAATTCCAGAGGGGGATATTGTCTCTGTATTGTGTCAACGGGGGCTCCTACCTTTAGTACGGCTGGACTCCTGTATCCTGGCTCACATGCAACAAATTGAGTGTTGTAAATAGGAGTAATGGAGGAATGATGGAATTCCACACAGAGAATATGGTCCAACTTGTCTTTACTTGAGGTTATCTTATGCAGCTCTAGATCCATACAATGTTACAGCAATAGTCTAGGGTCCCAGCAAGTATTGGCAATATGTGGCAGGAATTATATCTATATTCTGCATCTGGACATACGCCTTTAAGAATCTGGCAGGTATCTGTCTTCTGCTCTGTCTATGTTCTGCTTTGTTTGGGCCTGACTAGCTATGGAGGTACTTATCTTCTCCTTGTATTTGGAATCTGTACTTACAGGACTGCTCGCAGGGAATGGTGGTTTCTTCCTGGAGATCTAGTAGTTCTGAAGTTGGCTGCTTTCTTTGTCATCCAGCTGAGGTAAGGAACTCAGGCTGGGAAGGTTGCTTTGGGCCTTAGGTTAGGCCTGAATCCTTGGTTGGGATCCCTGTTTTCTGGGAGCTTCTATTTACACAGCCTACCCCAACAGGGGGTGGCTGGTACACTGCCTAGAACTTTCTATCCTCCCTCTGAAGTAGGATCTGGGAACATTCCACTCTTCCTCAGATAGGGGGAAGCTAGCCTGGAATGGTCTATTCCAGCTAGATCTAACTCTAACCATGGTTTGCCTTCATATTGCTGCACCTGCTGGTGTACATGGAAATTACAGCAAATATATAAAATACAGACATAGACATGGCAATGCACAATGAGATTACATCAGATGGAGATACATTAACAATTGACATTATTGTAGCCAGGTGACAGAGTTTTAGTGACATACTCTGGGATGTTACACAGCACCGCCCCGCGTCTTCCGAATCTCCTCCTTGCTGGCTGACGTCACAGAGCTGGAGCGCCGAAATCTCGCGATGCGCGAGCTAGCGCATGCGCAGTGTCGGCATCATGTACATTCCCTGTGCTGGCATCAGCACAGGGAACGAACTACGCATGCGCTAGCTCGCGCATCGCGAGATTTCGGTGCTCCAGCTCTGTGACGTCAGCCAGCAAGGAGGAGATTCGGAGGACGCGGGGCGGTGCTGGTCTCCTTTCCACTGGACTCATCTCCGGACACAGGACTCATATCAGGTTCATTTGCATATGGATCAAAACGTTTTTTTAACACAATAAAAGCACAGAGAGCTATGGGGACTGGGTATTGCAGATGTGCTAGCGGCCATCTAGCAGCCCATGTCCCCAGCTCTATGGACAAAATCCTGGTGACAGGTTCCCTTTAAAGTCTTTTCTAAACAATGTCCCTAGTCCCTTTAACGTCTCTCTCCCTGCACTAAGTTCACTGTAAAATAGTGGAGACCGGGTATGAGGAGGCTTTTTATAGGGCTGTGACATCACAGGGGATGTCTATCTGCTGATTGGCTGTCTGCATGGCATTATGGGTGCTCCCTCGTTCCGCTCCCTCCTCATTCCTTCTGGGATTCGTGTCCCCACCTATCCCTTGGTTGAACTTGATGGATTTATGTATTTTTTCAACCATATTAACTATTTAACTATGTAACCATTAAGCGTGAGGAAATTCAACTTCAGTACGAATCCAATTTTTCCTGAAATTGCTTTTGAATTGTTATTCAACACAATATTTTATAAAACAAACTAATAAAACTGTCCTGGACAAAAATAATGGTACCCTTAAAGGGGTTCTGCACTTTGTTTTAACTGGATAGATCATCAGCTTCTGATCGGCCAGAGTCTGACACCCGGGACCCCCGCCGATCAGCTGTTTGAGAAGGCAACGGCGCTCCAGGAGCGCTGCGGCCTTCTCACTGTTTACCGCCGGCCCACTGACGTCACAACTAGTATCAACTAGCGTGGGCGTGGCTAAGCTCCGTTCAAGTGAACAGAGCTTAGCCCCGCCCACGCTAGTGAATACTAGTCGTGACGTCACTGGGCCAGCGGTAAACAGTGAGAAGGCCGCGGCGCTCCTGGAGCGCCGCTGCCTTCTCAAACAGATGATCGGCGGGGGTCCCGGGTGTCGGACCCTGGCCGATCAGAAACTGATGATCTATCCAGAGGATAGATCATCAGTTAAAACAAAGTGCAGAACCCCTTTAAGGGTACCATTATTTTTGTCCAGGACAGTTTTATTAGTTTGTTTTATAAAATATTGTGTTGAATAACAATTCAAAAGCAATGTCTGATTTGTATTAGTTGATTTTTAGTACATTTTTATTTATTATTGCTTTTGTCAGTTTCAAGTTATTGTGGGTTTTGCTTTCTTTCATGGAAGGCTACCAACAATTTTGTCCACATGTGTATGCTATTTTCATAAATCCCCCTAAAAATCGAACTGTCTGGAGATGCCCTGACACAGATTTCAGACACTGTTTCACGTTAGAGATTCAAAATGCTACCCTTTGTAATGTAAGACATGATTATATTGCTTTTATTGCTATCCCCCCTTCCAAAAAAAAGAATAAAATAAAAATGATTGACCTGTCTGGAGATGCCTTGACACAGAGTTCAGACTCTTATTTCACATTATCACTCAGAGATTTCAAATGCTACCCTCTGTATTATAAGATACACGTTGCACACTTGTATTCTGTTTTGCTATATAAAAAAAAAAAAAGTATTTCTCAATTTCACTCCGTATCCCCCAACCCCCCAAAAAACTAAAAATTAACAGTTTGGAGATGCCCTGACACAGATTGTACATTATGTTACTATTTTCCCAAAACTTTGCGCACCGCACCCAAAAAAAATTGAACTGTCTGGAGGTGCCTAGAAAAGATTTTGGACTGGTATTTCACATTATCATTCAGAGATTGAAAATGCTATCCTCTGAATTGTAAAACTCACATTGCACACTTAAATTCTGTATTGCTATATTTGGCAAAACAAAAAAAGGGTAAATTGTATGGAGATGCCCTGACACAGATTTCAGACTCGTATGTCACGTTTTCACTCAAATATTTAAAACACTACCATCTGTATTGTAAGACACACGTATATTTCTATTTTCGCAAACGCCCAAATTTTTTTTTATAATAATTGAACTGTCTTTAAAAGCCAGGAAATCGATATAGTTCAGACCAGTATTTCACCTTTTCACTCAGAGATTCAAAACTCTACCCTCTGTATTACAAGATGCAACTGGAGATGCCCTGACACAGATTTCAGACTCGTATGTCACGTTTTCACTCAAATATTTAAAACACTACCATCTGTATTGTAAGACACACGTATATTTCTATTTTTGCAAACGCCCAAAAAAATTCTAATAATAATTGAACTGTCTCTAAAAGCCCGGAAATCAATATATTTCAGACCAGTATTTCACTTTTTCACTCAGAGATTCAAAACTCTACCCTCTGTATTACAAGATACAACTGGAGATGCCCTGACACAGATTTCAGACTAGTATTTCACATTTTGATTTAGGCTGGGTTCACACGGGCGAGATTTCCACGCGGACGCAATGCGGGAGGTGAACGCATTGCACCGGCACTGAATCTAGACCCATTCATTTCTATGGGGCTGTTCACATGAGCGGTGATTTTCACGCATCACTTGTGCGTTTTGTGAAAATCGCAGCATGCTCTATATTTTGCATTTTTCACGCAACGCAGGCCCCATAGAAGTGAATAGGGCTGCGTAAAAAATCGCAAGCATCCGCAAGCAAGTGCGGATGCGGTGTGATTTTCACGCATGGTTACTAAGATGAAAGTCTATTCACTGTATTATTTTCCCTTATAACATGGTTATAAGGGAAAATAATAGCATTCTTTAATACAGAATGCTTAGTAGAAGGTTAATTGAGGGTTAAAAAAAAAATAATTAACTCACCTCCTCCTCTTGATCGTGTAGCTGCCGGTCTCTTCTTACTTCTTTAATCATGAGCTGCCGGCTAAAGGACCTGTGGTGACGTCACGTCACATGGTCCAATCACATGACCATGTGATTGGACCATGTGATGAGCTCAGTGACGTCACCACAGGTCCTTTGAGAGGTCCTGAGGAAAGAACAGGAGACCGTCAGCTACGCGATCAATTGGGGGAGATGAGTTTTTTTTATTTTTTAACCCTTAATTGAACTTCTACTAAGCATTCTGTATTAACCGCTTGCCGCACACGTAACGCCGATAGGCGTCCGGGCGGCAGCGCTCTCAGGGCTCAGCGACGCCTATTGGCGTCATCTCGTGAGACCCGAGATTTCCTGTGAACGCACGCTCCTGTGAGGACACAGGATCGCAAAGTAAACAAGTTGATCTACAGCCTGCCAGCGCTTATCATTCGCTGGCAGGCTGTAGATGCTATTTTTTTAACATCAGAAAGGTATATTAGACGCTGTTTTGTTAACAGCGTCTGATATACCTGCTACCTGGTCCTCTGGTGGTCCCTTTTGCTTGGATCGACCACCAGAGGACACAGGTAGCTCTGTAAGTAGCACCAATCACTACACTACACACACATCCCCCTGTCACTTATTAACCCCTTATTAACCCCTGATCACCCCATATAGACTCCCTGATCACCCCCCTGTCATTGATCACCCCCCTGTAAGGCTCCATTCAAATGTCTGTATGTGTTTTGCGGATCCACGGCAATGTGCTTTCTGCATTTTGCGGATCCGCACATTGCCAGAACTATATAGAAAATGCCTTTTCTTGTCCGCAATTGCGGACAAGAATAGGACATGTTCTATATTTTTGCAGAACGGAAGTGCGGACCCGGAAGTGCAGATCCGCAATTCCGGATCCGAGCGGGACAAAGTCTGTCCCCATAGAAATGAATGGGTCCGCAATTCCGTTCCGCAAAATGTGGAACAGAATTGCGGACGTGTGAATGGGGCCTAAGGGTCCCTTATCACCGCCAGTTATATAGCTACTTGTTAGGTAGTTAGCGCCCAGCCCACCGCACCGCAGTCACTGATTAGTCGCTGATTAGCATCATCGCTGTCGCTAATCAGCACTAGTACTATATAGTATCTGTAAGTGATCAAGACTGATCGCAATCAGATCTATATCAGTACATTATGGTCACCCTAGGCTCTACAAAAACGCAGTGTTCGCCCGATCAAGCCTGATCTTGTGCGCACACTTGCGTTCAGTCCGCCCCACCGCAGTGACAGAATTTTTTTTCTGATCACTGCAAAAACACCGTAAAATCGCTGCAGCGCTATAAAGATCACTTTTGAGCTTTTTGGATCTTTATTAGCGATCGCAGCTTTTTTTTTTGCACATTTTTTGGCAGAGATTTTTACATCCACATTGATCGATGCGAATGAAGAAATCTGTGCCGTTCATTTTTTCTTTCAGCCCAGAGGCTGAACGAAGAAAAAAAATCTCATTACCCGTATGCTCAATATAAGGCCTCATGCACACGACCGTGCCGTTTTTTGCGGTCCGCAAACCGCGGATCCCTAAAAAAACGGAAGGCGCCCGTGTTGACTTCCGCAATTTGCGCAAAGCGCGGACAGGAATAGGACATGTTATATTTTTTTAGCGGGGCCGCAGAACGGAGCCACGGATGCGGACAGCACACGGAGTGCTGTCCGCATCTTTTGCGGCCCCATTGAAATGAATGGGTCCGCATCTGAGCCGCAAAAACGGCGGCTCGGATGCGGACCCAAACAACGGTCGTGTGCCTGAGGCCTAAGGAGAATAGCAGAAACTCCTAATGCTGGCCATACATGTAATGATTGTGGAGACCCTCAAATGCCAGGGCAGTAGAAACACCCCACAAATGACCCCATTTTGGAAAGAAGACACCCCAAGGTATTCGCTTAGGGGCATATTGAGTCCATGAAAGATTGAACTTTTTGTCACAAGTTAGCGGAGTCTTTGTGAGAGAAAAAAAAAAAAAAACAATTTCCGCTAACTTGTGCCAAAAAAAAAATCTTCTATGAACTCGCCATGCCCCTCACGGAATACCTTTGGGTGTCTTCTTTCCAAAATGGGGTCACATGTGGAGTATTTATACTGCCCTGGCATTTTAGGGGCCCTAAAGCGTGAGAAGAAGTCTGAAATCCAAATGCCTAAAAATGCCCTCCTAAAAGGTACTCGTTGGACTTTCAGCCCCTTTGCGCATCTTGGCTGCAAAAAAGTGTCAAACATGTGGTATCGCCGTACTCAGGAGAAGTAGGGCAATGTGTTTTAGGGGGTATTTTTACATATACTCATGCTGGGTGAGAGAAATATCTCTGTAAATTGACAACTTTGTATAAAAAAATTGAAAAAGTTGTCATTTACAGAGATATTTCTCACACACAGTATGGGTATATGTAAAAATACACCCCAAAACACATTGCCCTACTTCTTTTGAGTACGGCGATAACACATGTGTGACACTTTTTTGCAGCATAGGTGCGCAAAGGGGCCCAAAATCCAATGAGTACTTTTAGGATTTCACAGAGCATTTTTACGCATTTGGATTCCAAACTACTGTACTTCTCACGCTTTAGGGCCCCTAAAATGCCAGGGCAGTATAAATACCCCACAAGTGACCCCGTTTTAGAAAGAAGACACACCCAAGGTATTCCGTGAGGGGTATGGTGAGTTCATGTAAAATTTTATTTTTTGTCACAAGTTAGTGGAATATGAGACTTTGTAAGAAAAAAAATATATATATAAATTTCCGCTAACTTGTGCCAAAAAAAAATATCTTCTATGAACTCGCCATGCCCCTCACGGAATACCTTGGGGTGTCTTCTTTCCAAAATGGGGTCACTTTTGGGGGTATTTATACTGCCCTGGCATTTTAGGGACCCTAAAGCGTGAGAAGTAGTTTGGAATCCAAATGCGTAAAAATGCCCTGTAAAATCCTAAAGGTACTCATTGGAATTTAGGCCCCTTTGCATGGGTGTAGGAACCCCCAAAAATCTTGGGGGGGACAGCATTTTTGCTCGCCGGGTATATTCTTATTCAGTAAACTGAGAGTTGTTTATATCGTAAAATTTTAAGTGTGTGTGTGAAAAATCTCACAACAAAAAAATATGCAAAAGGAACAGTTCTTTGTTTATCCGGTCACAGAAATTAACCAAACGTTTGGCATATATTTCAGTTATTCCGGGTACTATCTGTGCCAGTAATACTAGACCCCCCCAATCATGTGCCAGTAATACCAGACCCCCCCAATCATGTGCCAGTAATACCATACCCCCCTCCAATCATGTGCCAGTAATACCAGACCCCCCAATCATGTTCCAGTAATACCAGACCCCCCCAATCATGTGCCAGTAATACCAGACCCCCCTCTAATCATGTGCCAATAAGATCCCCAAGTTAATAAGACCTCAGATCACACCTCAGCTCAGACCCCAATATGAATGACCCCCAATCAGACCTCAGATAAGAGCCCCATGCCTCAAAGCAGCCCCCAGTGCCTCTCATCAGCCAGTAATACCAGACCCCCCCAATCATGTGCCAGTAATACCAGACCCCCCTCCAATCATGTGCCAGTAATACCAGACCCCCCTCCAATCATGTGCCAGTAATACCAGACCCCCCCCCAATCATGTGCCAGTAATACCAGACCCCTCCAATCATGTGCCAGTAATACCAGACTCCCCCAATCATGTGCCAGTAATACCAGACCCCCCCAATCATGTGCCAGTAATACCAGACCCCCCCAATCATGTGCCAGTAGTAATACCAGACCCCCCCAATCATGTGCCAGTAGTAATACCAGACCCCCCCAATCGTGTGCCAGTAGTAATACCAGACCCCCCCCCCAATAATGTGCCAGTAGTAATACCAGACCCCTCCAAATCATGTGCCAGTAGTAATACTAGACCCCCCCAATCATGTGCCAGTAGTAATACCAGACCCCCCAATCATGTGCCAGTAATTCCAGGGCCCCCCCAAATTCCTCAATCATGTGCCAGTATAATACCAGGGCCCCCCCATTATGTGCCAGACTGCCAGTTAAAAAAAAAAAAAAATTAACACTTATACTTACCTCTTTGGAGCGATGCGATGCAGGCCTCTTCCGGCCTGTGTCCGGACTCCAGCGCTGTACGGCTCAGGCGGCGCGATGACGTCATCGCGCCGCCTACGCCGGCCTCTGATAGGCTGCCGGCCTAGTAGTTCCGACAGCCTATCAGAGGAACAGGAAAGGGACACACCTCCCTGCCCTGCTCCTCCGCACAGCCTTCTGTTTGTATCGCTGTCCTGAGGACAGCGATACAAACAGATCACTATGGAGATGAGCGCTTCGCTTCCACAATGGAAGCGCTCATCTCAGTGCCTGCCCCGCCACCGCACAGTGCCTGCCCCGCCGGCGCCGCACACACACTGCCGCTGGCCTGGGGGGGATTTGATCAAACCTGTCCCCCCCGCATTATTTCCTGGGGGGGATCTGTCCCCTCCATCCCCCCCCCCCCGCTTCCTACGCCCATGCAGAACAGACATCTTACTCCAGTCACTGTGTTATTGGTAGTGCTGTACATGTCCACTGTGCTGTATATGTATGGCACTCATTCACAGGTTAATGTTGTAATATAATGTATATTTATATAACTGTAATTGTAATTTGCTTTATTTAATAGCTCCTCCTGATACATTCATCTTGTTAGGTTGCTAGTACACATACCAGTTTGGTTCAGATGTGGATCATAAAAGGAGAGAAAGAATAAAAGATATACACCACATCTTAACTCTTTTTGCTTCTAAAACTAAAAACTGATAAATTTCTGCACATGTACACCCTTCCTGATAATGTCATATGTTAGTCTTTTCAAAGCAATTTCATAATTGCATTTGAAAAACGTATTTAAAAGACCACTAAAAGCATAACAGTTAATGATGTGGTGTAAAAAATATTTGTGGCCATTTTACAATTGTTACCTATTTTGTTATGTTTATGACTAGAGATGAGCGAATCGAATCCCGCAAAGTGGAATTTGATCTGAATTTCAGGATAAATTTGATTCGCCTAGAAGCCGAATTTCCTTGTGCTTCGTGTCAGCGAATCGATTTAACCTGAAATAGTATAAAAAACAAAAAAAATTAAAACTTACCTCCTCCATTTGCTCGCGACGGGCTGCCAGCCTCTACAGTGGGGGAAATAATTATTTGACCCCTCACTGATTTTGTAAGTTTGTCCAATGACAAAGAAATGAAAAGTCTCAGAACAGTATCATTTCAATGGTAGGTTTATTGTAACAGTGGCAGATAGCACATCAAAAGGAAAATCGAAAAAATAACTTTAAATAAAAGATAGCAACTGATTTGCATTTCATTGAGTGAAATAAGTATTTGAACCCCTACCAACCATTAAGAGTTCTGGCTCCCACAGAGTGGTTAGACACTTCTACTCAATTAGTCACCCTCATTAAGGACACCTGTCTTAACTAGTCACCTGTATAAAAGACACCTGTCCACAGAATCAATCAATCAAGCAGACTCCAAACTCTCCAACATGGGAAAGACCAAAGAGCTGTCCAAGGATGTCAGAGACAAAATTGTAGACCTGCACAAGGCTGGAATGGGCTACAAAACCATTAGCAAGAAGCTGGGAGAGAAGGTGACAACTGTTGGTGCGATTGTTCGAAAATGGAAGGAGCACAAAATGACCATCAATCGACCTCGCTCTGGGGCTCCACGCAAGATCTCACCTCGTGGGGTGTCAATGGTTCTGAGAAAGGTGAAAAAGCATCCTAGAACTACACGGGAGGAGTTAGTTAATGACCTCAAATTAGCAGGGACCACAGTCACCAAGAAAACCATTGGAAACACATTACACCGCAATGGATTAAAATCCTGCAGGGCTCGCAAGGTCCCCCTGCTCAGGAAGGCACATGTGCAGGCCCGTCTGAAGTTTGCCAATGAACACCTGAATGATTCAGAGAGTGACTGGGAGAAGGTGCTGTGGTCTGATGAGACCAAAATAGAGCTCTTTGGCATTAACTCAACTCGCTGTGTTTGGAGGAAGAAAAATGCTGCCTATGACCCCCAAAACACCGTCCCCACCGTCAAGCATGGGGGTGGAAACATTTTGCTTTGGGGGTGTTTTTCTGCTAAGGGCACAGGACAACTTATTCGCATAAACGGGAAAATGGACGGAGCCATGTATCGTGAAATCCTGAGCGACAACCTCCTTCCCTCTGCCAGGAAACTGAAAATGGGTCGTGGATGGGTGTTCCAGCACGACAATGACCCAAAACATACAGCAAAGGCAACAAAGGAGTGGCTCAAGAAGAAGCACATTAAGGTCATGGAGTGGCCTAGTCAGTCTCCGGACCTTAATCCAATCGAAAACCTATGGAGGGAGCTCAAGCTCAGAGTTGCACAGAGACAGCCTCGAAACCTTAGGGATTTAGAGATGATCTGCAAAGAGGAGTGGACCAACATTCCTCCTAAAATGTGCGCAAACTTGGTCATCAATTACAAGAAACGTTTGACCTCTGTGCTTGCAAACAAGGGTTTTTCCACCAAGTATTAAGTCTTTTTTTGTTAGAGGGTTCAAATACTTATTTCACTCAATGAAATGCAAATCAGTTGCTATCTTTTATTTAAAGTTATTTTTTCGATTTTCCTTTTGATGTGCTATCTGCCACTGTTACAATAAACCTACCATTGAAATGATACTGTTCTGAGACTTTTCATTTCTTTGTCATTGGACAAACTTACAAAATCAGTGAGGGGTCAAATAATTATTTCCCCCACTGTATCTTGCTTGAACATCTCGGCCGAAATCCCGTGCGGTGCAAGATTACATCATCACTCCGGCCGGCGTGATGACGTCATACATCACCACGCCAGCCGGCGTGATGACGTAATCTTGCACCGCAGAGGATTTCAGCCGAGATCTTCAAGCAAGATAGCGGCAACTGGCCCGTCGCGAGAAAATGGAGGCAGTAAGTTTGATTTTAATTTTTTTTATTGCTAATTTTAAACTCAAATGCCACAATCATGTATGAACGCAGCATCTGAGGGGTACAATGACAGAGGCGGCGCTATCGCAGCTCCCTGTCATTGCGACCGCTACCTCCAAAAAACGCGCTTCGTGACGAAGTAATTCGCCACAAAGCAAATTTTTGGCTGAAATTCGCTTATCTTTATTTATGACTTTTGATGCTATATAAGTCAAAGTTGTAATTAATTTGGTGTGGGTAAATGTGTAAGGCTTCTTTCACACTGGCGTTAGGATTGTCCGGCCTACTGGATCCATACTCCAAAGTTCGCACGAGTGTACTGCCAGAAATCTGGGTGGGAGTTGCGGCCGCAGCATGGCAAGCATGCCAAGAGGAGGCCAGATAAGAACCGCAGCACGTGGTTGCTGGAACAGCCTGCCAGACAATTACTAACGCCAGTGTAAAAGAAGCCTAAATAACTAGATGTTAATTCCAAGTAGCTATTCTACTCTCATGTTTTACATGTATATTAAGTAATTTGTTAACAAAAAGAGCTGAAAAGCATACATTGTTATTATGAACAAGCATTTTTATTAGTAGGTTATTTTGCTAAATATATGGTATTACATAATTTTGAACATTTTGAACATTAGAGGAGTGAAAATTAAACTTTCATAGCTGCAACACTATTCAAGCAACAGTTACTGTACGTTAGCCCAGGAGACTACATGGGGAGATATTACTTATGCAATTGGAGCCATTGCTACATAATTATTGGCCCTATCAAACACTACATAATATTCACGGATAAAAACGTCTCCCAGGATCCACAAATCCCCTGAGTTGGTTGGCAGATTCATGGCCTGGAATCCACTGGTGCAACCTTGCTCATCCTGTGAAATAACAAGGCATGTCAGAGCAAGCAGTTTCTTTTCAAAATAATGCAGCAACAACAGTTCATAATGTCTTCTATATGATGTATTTAATACATTGTATTAGAAAGGCAATTTGTTTAACGTACCTGACGCACATAGGCACTGGCTGGCAGTGGAAATTGTACACCATTGATGGTAAAAACAATAGTTGGCATGCTGCTGATGTTGTTGCAGTTGATAACATACTAAAAATAACAAAGAAATTTAAGTCCATGAGTTATATACTTCTCTGAGTTACTTGTCTGACATTATGTGAGAATTACACACCTGTCCATTTGAATCCTGATTTGCGCCAATGTAGTACTGAATGTTGGAAATGGGACTGGATGGACCAGCAAGAAGAGATGTACCAGTATCCACAATGGCTTGGCAAGAGCCACTACAAGCAATGACTTGTCCATTGATTGAAATGCTATTCACAAAAATACAAAGGTGTGTTTATTAAATAGTAAACTTTCTGTACCTGTATTTTAAGTGTCATACATTTGCAGAGATCATTATGCATGGTGGACAATTCTGCACTCACCTGTCAACTGTTATTTGCCAGTATGTTTCAGCAGTCAGAGGTACCCAAGTTAAACTGCCACTATAATATGAGGTATCAACTCCACCAAACAGCACAAAGCTGCCACTCTGTCCTTGACTAAAACAGAAAAATACAGCAAATATAGTAATTGCTGTTGTGATACAAATATATCTATATCATTTTATGTCTGAAAAATGCAGACATGTTACATAAATAATGCTCTTTTATGAACCTTTTTCTATTTTGCATAAATTACATGAGCCACAGTCTGTATGTTAAAGGGGTTGTCCAGCCGTTAATATTGAAGACCTATCTTGGCAATAGGTCATCAAAATTAACGACTGGACAACGCCTTTAAGTACAGCAAGTGCTGCCAATAAAATAAAAATGTAATTCCTTCATTATTCTGCCACTGTAAGCAAGTGCCTAATGGATGGCTGTGACTTATGGTACTAGTAGAGGCAGGCATGGAGATCAAACAAAGGCTGACAAGTAATGATGATAGTAGTATTCATTAGATGGCCTATTGTGAAAATATATGGGATGTCTTATTGACACTACTAAAAAGGGGAGTTTTGGTGATTAATGGAAGAAAGCCAGGTTGTGACCACTGGAGAAATGGTACAGGGTGTTGTAACAGGTGCAAGGCACTGCTATAAATACTGGAGGAATGAGAGTAGCCCTGCTCTGACTGTTGGGGATTGAGAAAACATGTTACATGTCATTTTGGCCTTCTCTGTAATTTAAGTAAGAAAAAATTAACTCTTGAACTTACGAGCTTAGATAGACAGAGAAGAGGTCTTGGGGAATTAGACCCTGGTTCCACATATTGTCAAAAACTGGAGTAGCTTGAGAAGATGCCAGACTTGGAAATGCGAGTCCCAAGATTCCATCAAATGGAGAATAGTACAGGAAGGAGCCAGGTTCAGTTTCACTCAAACCGAATATCTGATTTGTGACTTGTATGTTTCCAACCTAAAAAATAGGAGGATAAAACCGTAATGGGAAGCCCATATCTTTAATCCAAAATTTAGAAAAAAAGGTTACAGTGTGAAAAGATGGAGAAGGTAAATTTACCACTATTTGCAAAAGTATTCTCAGACAAACAAAACCTCACCTAATTTTTATTCATAAAATGAGTTATGCCATGACTGATGTGCAAAAAAGAAAATCAGAAATAATATAGTATATGATAATTTCTTTCTAACAAAGCTAGAACCAGTCCTGCACCTCAGAGAACCTTGCCATTTATACCTAAGATCTCCCCATTCATTGGCTGCAATTGCTCTACTAGATTCAGGCTGGCGGCTAGATTCAGACTGGGTGTATACTTTCTCAGGGGCAGTCCTTTCCATATCACAGCTCATGGGGTGTGTCCTTTCTGCTGCAGTTCTATCTCTGTAACTGTTACAGCTTCTAACAGTAAATAGGACTGGTGGCAGTTGAATAATGGAACTGGTCATATGGTGGATGTGCACATTAAACAGCAGAGGCTCCATTATAGTGAAGTAACTGGAGCATTTTTGTAATACAGAAAATGAGAGCATAATTTATTTTTCTTACTGAATTATATAAAAAAAAACATGTAATGTCGGCATAACCCCTTTAAAAGAAAAGGTTTCCTATCATTTATATATAAGCACCAGCTTTGCACACTCTTGGCATTCTCTTGATGAGCTTCAAGAGGTAGTCCCCTGAAATGGTCTTCCAACAGTCTAGAAGGAGTTCCCAGAGATGCTTAGCACTTGTTGGCCCTTTTGCCTGCCTTCACTCTGCGGTCCAGCTCACCCCAAACCATCTCGATTGGGTTCAGGTCCGGTGACTGTGGAGGCCAGGTCATCTGGCGCAGCACCCCATCACTCTCCTTCATGGTCAAATAGTCCTTACTTTCAAAGTTTTCCCAATTTTTCGGCTGACTGACTGACCTTCATTTCTTAAAGTAATGATGGCCACTCGTTTTTCTTTACTTAGCTACTTTTTTCTTGCCATAATACAAATTCTAACAGTCTATTCAGTAGGACTATCAGCTGTGTATCCACCTGACTTCTCCTTACTGCAACTGATGGTCCCAACCCCATTTATAAGGCAAGAAATCCCACTTATTAAACCTGACAGGGCACACCTGTGAAGTGAAAGCCATTTCAGGGGACTACCTCTTGAAGCTCATCAAGAGAATGCCAAGAGTGTGCAAAGCAGTAATCAAAGCAAAAGGTCGCTACTTTGAAGAACCTAGAATATGACATATTTTCAGTTGTTTCACACTTGTTTGTTATGTATATAATTCCACATGTGTTAATTCATCGTTTTGATGCCTTCATAGTCATGAAAATAAAGAAAACTCTTTGAATGAGAAGGTGTGTCCAAACTTTTGGTCTGTACTGTATATATATCAAATACAAAATGGTGCCCAAAAACCATTCTAGCAAAATCTGCCTCCAAAAAACATATGGCGCTTATTTCCTTCTGACTACTGCCATGTGCCCCTAAACTGAAGAATCAAAGTAATGTATATTAAGGTTTATTTTTCTGTTAACATATAACAAAGTTAACATAAAAATGTTGACACCTCTATTTTCCTTTAATTCTTTTGGAACACCTTAAGGGTTAACAAAGTTTGTAACATCAGTTTTCAATAATTTTAGGGGTGTAATTTCTATAATGGTGTAATTAATGGGTGGTTTCCATTACGTAAGCCCCTCAAAATTACTTTATGACTGAATTGGTGCTTAAAAAATTGTTTTGGAAATTTTATTGAAAAATTGCTTCTAAAATTGCCTTGAGGCTTGAGAAAGGCTCTAGATCAGAGCCGAAACATTGCATCACATGGGTGAATAAAGAAAAACCTTTGTTCGTTTTTCTATTTATATACCAAGGGCGCCGATAAAAAGGTTCAGAAAAAATCTCCATTTTTATCTTCAATACTTTATCTATCTTGCCACACCTGGGGCAGAGTAAAGGAACCTTGGCAGCAGTACAGGAACCCGCATGCTGGACGGGAGAATACTGGCAAAAGCATCATACAGTTGTTGTGGCTCTACACAACAACACATGGTAAGCGCTTCTTGTATAAAGTGCACTCAGACTGTAATACAGCCACAAACACACGGCGCGGCCTCCTGTCTCCTTTGTCTTTTTTCCTTTAACATAGTCAAGTAGACATATGATGGAAAATTTTAATGAATAACTATTTTGTGAGGTATCACTATCTGCCATGAAAGTAGAGAAATTCATATTTAGAAATCAGCATATTTGCGGATTTTTTTTATAAGTAAAAGTAAAACATATTGACTAAAATTTATCATTAACATCAAGTGTAATGTGTCATGATAAAACAATCACAGAATGACTTGGATAAGAAAAACAGTTCCAAAGTTATTACCACATAAAGTGACTCATGTCAAATCGGCCTGGGATTTAAAGGGCTTCTGTCAGCCCACTAAACCGTTTTTTTTTTTTTTTGCTTAATAATAACCCCTACACTGCGATTTATCCATACATAAGTAAAATAAGAATTTTGGTTTAGTAGAATTTGCTAAAACCCTATTTTTATAATATGTAAATTACCTTGCTACCAGCAAGTAGGGCGGCTACTTGCTGGTAGCAGCCGCATCCTCCGATGGTAATGACGCCCCCTCTGCTTGTTGATTGACAGGGCCAGCGGACGGGATCTTTCTCCGCTGGCCCTGCCTGTTTTCATTCAATATCTGGCGCCTGCGCCGCGGCCGTACCTATCTTCAATCGGCGCAGGCGCACTGAGAGGCGGCCACTCAATGCGCCTGCGCCGATGACGTCACATCTACACCCGGCGCAGGCGCATTGAGGATGAAGCGGCCGAGTGAGTGGCCGCCTCTCAGTGCGCCTGCGTCGATTGAAGATAGGTACGGCCGCTGCGCAGGCGCCAGATATTGAATGAAAACAGGCAGGGCCAGCGGAGAAAGATCCCGTCCGCTGGCCCTGTCAATCAACAAGCAGAGGGGGCGTCATTACCATCGGAGGATGCGGCTGCTACCAGCAAGTAGCCGCCCTACTTGCTGGTAGCAAGGTAATTTACATATTATAAAAATAGGGTTTTAGCAAATTCTACTGAACCAAAATTCTTATTTTACTTATGTATGGATAAATCGCAGTGTAGGGGTTATTATTAAGCAAAAAAAAAAAAAACGGTTTAGTGGGCTGACAGAAGCCCTTTAAGGTGAAACGTGGCTCGGTACTAAAGGGGTTAAAATGTCCAGACAACATATAAGACAATTTAATAACACATACAAAAGCGCCACTCAGATGAGCTACCAATAATGGCAACACTGCTCTACAGAGAATCCAAGGTGCTTTTCTATTACAGAGAAAAGTTGTGTTGAGTTCTAGTGTACATTAAAAAAAACAATCTTACTAGTGTTGATCGAGCACCAAAGTGTTCGGGTGCTCAGGTCAAACACCTCAGGATGCTCAGGTGCTCTACAGAGCACCTGAGCACAATGGAAGTCAATGGGAGAGCCCGAGCATTAAACCAGGCACCCCCTGCTCTGAAGAGGGGAGGGTGTCTGGTTCATAGGAAAAAGTCAGAAATTGATGGAAACACCACTGAAGTGGTTTGGGAACAGCATGGGGACGATGTCTGGATGCATCTTGGACTCCCAGGTCGCTGCTGGGAACGATGTTGTCCGAGTAGTACACCACTTTTACAGACTGACAATAATACACACAAAATCGAAGATAAAATCGATTTTAGAGGAAAAATTGTTAGGAAACATTCTTTCCTGTATATTTACTTGTATATAAAGTGCAAGTGCTGCCAAAAATTACAAGGAAGAGGCACTCCGATACAACCTGTATATCACATAAAGGAGGGCATCATTCACATTGTGGTGCAATTGTTCAGGTAGTGGGACTCCTACACTCATAAAGCCTATGCACTAAGTGAAAGGGCTGCCAAAAATTACAAGGAACCGGTACTCCAGTACACCCTTTATTACACATAAAAGAGGGCATTATACACACCCTTGAAAAATTATGATTGATGACCTGCTGGTGACCCTCAAAAACATTAGGAGCAAGGGCCTGCTGGTGACCCTCTAAAACATTAGGGGCAAGGGCCTGCTGCTGATCTGACCATCTAAAACATTAGGGGTGAGGGTCTGCTACTGAGCTGACCATCTAAAACATTAGGGGCGAGTGTTTGCTGCTGATCTGAGCATCGAGTGCCTGCTGCTGAGCTGACAATTGAAAAAATTATGGGCGAGAGCCTGCTGGTGAGCTGACCCTGTAAAACATTATGGTTGAGGGCCTGATGGTGAGCTGACCCTCTCAAACATTATATGTGAGGGCCTGCAGGTGAGCTGACCCTTTAAAAGATTGTAGGTGAGGGCCTGCTGGCAAGCTGACCCTCTAAAACATTACATGCGAGGGCCTGCAGGTGAGCTGACCCTCTAAAAGATTGTAGGTGAGGGCCTGTAGGTGAGCTGACCCTCTCAAACATTATATGTGAGGGCCTGCAGGTGAGCTGACCCTCTAAAAGATTGTAGGTGAGGGCCTGCTGGCAAGCTGACCCTCTAAAACATTACATGCGAGGGCCTGCAGGTGAGCTGACCCTCTAAAAGATTGTAGGTGAGGGCCTGTAGGTGAGCTGACCCTCTAAAACATTACATGCAAGGGCCTGCAGATGAGCTGACCCTCTAAAAGATTATAGGTGAGGGCCTGCTGGTGAGCTGACTCTCTAAAACATTACATGCAAGGGCCTGCAGATGAGCTGACCCTCTAAGAGATTGTAGGTGAGGGCCTGCTGGTGAGCTGACCCTCTAACACATTATATGCGAGTGCCTGGAGGTGAGCTGACCCTCTACAACATTAGGAGCGAGGGAAGACTAATAAGCATGTTGATATGATGGAAGAGGAGGAGGGGGTGGACGAGAAAAGGAAGATTGAACCATATACGCTTTTTTTGTGGTGGAAGGGGTGCATAGGAATACAGTGTATTCAGTACATTATAAAAAACACATTTAAAGTGCCATTATGTTCAGCCGCTTTCCTATGGTGGAGTCGAGAAGTCTGGGGCAATCCAGGTCATGTTCATTTTTATAAGAGTCATTTTCAGTTGACAGGCGGATGCGCTTATCAGTTATTATGCCCCCAGCAGCACTAAATACCCGCTCTGACAAAACTCTGGTGGCAGGGCAGGCCAGCACCTCCAGGGCATAGAACGCCAGTTCATGCCACGTGTCCATTATGTTCAGCCGCTTTCCTATGGTGGAGTCGAGAAGTCTGGGGCAATCCAGGTCATGTTCATTTTTATAAGAGTCATTTTCAGTTGACAGGCGGATGCGCTTAGCAGTTATTATGCCCCCAGCAGCACTAAATACCCGCTTTGACAAAACTCTGGTGGCAGGGCAGGCCAGCACCTCCAGGGCATAAAACACATTTATATGCGAGTAGTTGTAAGGCACAGAGGGATCATTGAGGACGCTGACACGGTCTGCTATGCACTGCTTCACCATCTTCCAAAACGTTTTCCTTCTTGTGACACTAGGCTGGTGTAGTATTGCCTTGCCTCTGTTGGAACTGCTGTGTGTTCCCCTCGTCTCCCCTACTTGGTTGGCCAAGGAACTACGTACTCTGCAGCCAGCGTTGTCAGCTGGAAATTTTTGGAACAATTTTTCCACAAGGACCTTCTGGTATTGCACCATTTTGCTCATCCTTTCCACCACAGGAATGAGAGATGAGATGTTCTCTAGCGGGGGTCGAGAAGGGTGAACAACCAGTAATCGGTGTTGTCCAAAATGCGCAAAACGCATGGGTCACGGGAAAGGCAGCCTAATATAAAGTCAGCCATGTGTGCCAGAGTCCCAACAGGCAAGACTTCGCTGTCATCATCAGGAGGATGACTCTCAATCTCCTCATCCTCCTCCTCCTCTTCTGCCCATCCACGCTGAAAAGATGGAATTAAACTTCCATGGGTACTTCCCTCTGTAGCGGAGGCAACCGTCTCCTGCTCCTCCTCATCATCATCCAATTTGCGCTGAGAAGACGAACTGAGGGTGGTCTTGCTATTACCCTGTGTAATGTCTCCCCCCATTTCTACCTCTTCCACATGGAAAGCGTCGGCCTTAATTGTGAGCAGTGAACGTTTGAGTAGACACAGAAGTGGGATGGTGATGCTGATAATAGCATTTTCGCCACTCACCATCTGTGTTGATTCCTCAAAGTTTCTTAATGCCTCACAGAGGTCAGACATCCCTGCCCACTCCTCACTTGTGAAGAGCAGTAGCTGACTGGAAAGGCAATGACCATGTTGCAGCTGGTATTCAACTACTGTCCTCTGCTGCTCACAAAGCCTGGCCAACATGTGGAACGTGGAGTTCCAGAGCGTGCTCACGTTGCACAACAGTCGGTGAGCTGGCAATTGTAAGCGCTGCTGCAGCGTTAACAAACCAGCGGAAGCTGTTGATGACTTGTGGAAATTGGCACACACGCGGTGCACCTTCACCAGTAGCTGAGGCAAATTGGGGTAGGTTTTGAGAAACCGCTGAACCACTAAGTTGAAGACGTGGGCTAGGCATGGGATGTGTGTAAGCTTCCCGAGCTCCAAAGCCGCCACCATGTTACGCCCATTATCAGACACAACCATGCCTGGTTCTAGGTTGAGTGGCGAGAGCCACAGCATAGTCTGGTCTCTTATCCCCTGCCACAGCTCTGCGGCGGTGTGCTGTTTGTCACCTAAGCAGATCAGCTTAAGCACGGCTTGTTGACGCTTCCCCACTGCAATGCTACACTGCTTCTAGCTACCGACTGATGGCTGACTGGTGCTGCAGGAGGATAATTCTGAGGTGGAAGTGGAGGAGGAGGCGGAGGAGGATGAGAAGTGGGGGTTGGAGCCACTAACGTGGGTAGTGGCGGAAACCCTGTGTGGAGAAACTAACCTCGCCACTGGGTTTTGGAGGGGCCTGTTTGCCAGCCTTTTGCCTCAGTATTATGGCCCATATACTAACTTTGAAGGAGAAGACAGATTGGCCGCACAGCCTAAATCTGTGGAACTGTTTTGGGCAGGAAAGCCATGCTTGCGGTCGGCCAAATGTGACTTCCATGGAATTTGGGAACCCCTGTTCGGATCTGGGTGATTTTTGGATATGTTGTTCACCCAGATCAGAGCTATCCGTGGATGTATAAATTATGGGAATATGTGGGGTTTTGAGGTGTTTTCTGTGTTTTAGGGAAAAATATGTGTTTTCTGCCTGTGAGTGATTAAGTTAGCCCATTATGTTTGGTAATTGTATCACAGGCAGAGCTCATTGTGTTTTGGTAATTGTATTTTGTTGATTGCGTCAAATACAATGCATATTCTGTTATTGAGTGCGTCACAGGCAATGCCATTGTGTTTGTTAATTGCGTCACAGACAATGCCATTGTGTTTGTTTATTGCATCACAGGCAATGCCATTGTGTTTGTTGAATGTATAGTTTTTGTGTTTAAACTGTAAAACTGTAAAGTATTGGCTGCTATGTTATGTCCTCAGTTCTCAACCAGGTCCACGGGGGTGGTACCCTTGTTGGAAAATGTGTATATAAGTCAATGCTTGTGTGTTCAATAAAGAGACCAGCTTTACCCCTTCATGAATTTTTGGCTCATGTTTGGGGGATGGGATAACTACACTCTTGGGATTGCTATATCACAATACTCCCCTGAGTATAAGCTCTTGTAAGAGCTTGTTCATGGTTCCTGCTCTCTGAATTTAGGAGAGGTTCACCCACTGGAAGCTGAAGCCCGGTCTTGGGTCCAGCGTGGGTGGAGGACGGTGAGACCCCAACCAAGCTGCGGCGGTTCGTGGGGTCTGTGGTGGTTATGGTGTCAAGTTGAGTGCTTGGAGCCCTCGGGAAGCACTAGGAGCACCCATCAAGGGAGGTACCCAGTCGGGGTGCCAGGAGATCCGTTACACCCTGATGGAATTAGGGACCGAAATCCTTGGCGTCTGTAGCACCTGTACCATCCTAGGGTACGACTCGCTCCCGGCCGCCACAACGTTCACCCAGTGTGCCGTCAGGGAAATGTAGCGTCCCTGGCCACAAGCACTTGTCAATGTGTCAGTGGTTAAGTGGACCTTCCCAGTAACTGCGTTGGTCAGGGCACGTTTGATGTTACGGGACACATGCTAGTGTAAGGCTTGCATGGCACATCGTGAAACATAGTGGCAGCTGGGGAGCTGGGGACTGCGTAATGAGGGACGGCCGCCGACATCAGGCTGCGGAAGGCCTCAGTGTTCACAAGCCCAAATGGCAATATTTCCAGGGCCAGTAATTTGGAAAGTTGAGCATTTAGTGCTATGGCCTGTGGGTGGGTGGCTGGGTATTTGCGCTTGCGTTCAAATGCCTGGGGTAAGGACATTTGTACACTGCGCTGGGACACGGAAGTGGATGTGGTCGCTGATGGTGCTTGCAAAGGTATCCGGGCCTGCGCCTTCACCAGGGGATTGGCCAGCACGTAACACAAAGGAAGAGGAGGCAGTGGTGTGACCCGCAGACACAGATTGTGGACCCAGGCATTCGGCCCACCTATTACGGTGCTTTGATGCCATGTGGCGGATCATGCTGGTGGTGGTGAGGTTGCTAGTGTTCACGCCCCTGCTCATTTTTGTATGGAACATGTTGCAAATTACAATTCTTTTGTCGTCCGCACTTTCCTCAAAAAAGCGCCAGACTGCAGAACATCTACCCCTTGGCAAGGGAGATTTGTGCTCCGGGGAACAGTTGCGGGCCTGTTTGGTGTGGCCCGCATTCTCCCTTTTGCCACCCCACTGCCTCTTCCAGCCTGTTGCGGTGCTGCTTAAGCCTCCCCCTCTGTACTGCTGTCCTCGCTCGGCTTACCACCTTCCCAGGTTAGGTCAGTGACTTCATCGTCCACCACCTCCTCTTCCACTTCCTCACTCTGCTCATCCTCCTGACTTGTTGACCTAACAACAACTGCAGTTATTGACAACTGTGTCTTATCCTCATCATTAACCTCTTGAGACACTAATTGCCGTTCACTTATTGGCAACTGTGTCTCATCATCATCATCAACCTCGTGAAACGCTAATTGCCATTACCCACCGTCATCTTCTTCTGACTGTGGATGCTCAAGAGTTTGGGCATCAGGGCACAAGATCTCATGTCCCTCTTCAAGCGGGCTTGTAAAGAGGCCCAAATTAAGGAATGGCGCTGAAAAGTGCTCCTCTGAATATCCGAGTGTTGTATCACTTAGTTGCCAAGACTCTCCATGGTGGGAGGAAGGAGGATCAGGGTGAGGATTGTGTTGACCAGACTCTTGGCTACTGAGACTGGACTTGGTGGAAGACAGGGTGGTGCTTAACCGACTGGCAGCATTATCTGCTGCAATCCAACCGACTACCTTGTCGCACTGGTCTGACTTCGAGAGCATTGTCTTGCGCCACCCTGCAAACTGTAACATGAAGCTAGGTATCGTGGATGATTGTTTTTCTTGTGCTCTGGCAGCAGACACAGTTTCAACACGCCCAGGGCCACGACCTCTGCGTGCACCATCAGCATCACGGCCACTTCCCCATCCCTCACTGCTCGCCTGCTTCATATTAAATGTTATATATGCTTGAAAGTATGTCACACATACAGTAGCGTAGGATTTGTAAGTGTATGCGCAAAAAAAAAAGTAAAGGTATTTGGGATGTGGAAACGTCACACAGGAGAAATACCACAGAAAATGTCGCTAATATCAGCAGTGGCTAATATAAAATTACAGGGAATGCCACAGGTATTTTGGATGTGGTAACGTTACACAGGAGAAATACCACAGAAAATGTCGCTAATGTCAGCAGTGAATAATATAAAATTTCAGGGAATGTCACGGGTATTTTGGATGTGGAAACGTTACACAGGAGAAATACCACAGAAAATGTCGCTGATGTCAGCAGCGGCTAATATAAAATAACAGGGAAGGTCACAGATATTTTGGAAGTGAAAACGTTACACAGGAGATGTACCCCAGGTAATGTTACTGTCCTCAGTGGACGCCGTCTACGGAAAAAGTACACTGGATGTCAGTGATATTTTTGGGATGTGCACACGTTACACAGGAGATGTAGCGCATCTAATGTCACTGTCCGCAGCGGACACCGTCTACGGAAAAAGTACACTGGATGTCACTGATATTTTTCCTTACATAGGAAAAATACCACAGATAATGTCGCTGATGTCAGCAGCGGCTAATATAAAATTACAGGGAAAGTCACTGGTATTTTGGATGTGGAAACGTTACACAGGAGAAATACCGCAGAAAATGTCGCTGATGTCAGCAGCGGCTATTATAAAATTACAGGGAATGTCACAGGTATTTGGGATGTGAAAACGTTACACAGGAGATGTACCCCAGGTAATGTCACTGTCCGCAGCAGACACCGTCTACTGAAAAAGTACACTAGATGTCGATGATATTTTTGGGATGCGCACACGTTACATAGGAGATGTAGCACAGATAATGTCGCTGTCTGCAGCTGCCTAACTATTGCACGCTACTCAGCGCAGGATGCGCTAAACATAGATATTTCTGCCACACACAATATCCTTAAAAGGACTTTTGGGTCTGTAAAGTTTTAGCAATTTAGCGCAGGTTGTTCTAAAAATATATATTGCTGCTGCCACACACAACAATAGTCCTTAAAAGGACTTTTGGGTCTCTGACTAGTTTTTCTACTGAAAAAAAATATATATTGCACTCCCTACACTATCTTTCCCTTCCTCAGCACAGCTCTCCCGTAATAACAATGAGCCGAACATGTGTCATCAGGTGCTATATAGCACCCAGTGACGCGTTCTGGCCAGCCAATCACTGTAATGCCAGTAACCAACATAGCTAGGAGACTCGAGCATTGCTCTCGAGCACATGCGGTATTCGGCCGAATACCGCCATGTGCCGAGCATCGAGATGCTCGAACCGAATTGGTGTTCGGCCGAGCATGCTCTATCAATACTAGATCTTACCAGTTCATAGACAATTCCAGTGAGATTGCCCTTGTTAAGGTTTGCAACATACTCACATGGAGAACCAGTGTAGGGCTGCAAGGAATTTTCAAGGTAAGTTACACCACATTACTGGACCCTATCTCCTGGATCTGTTCCATGACTTTCTTGATCTATGATCTGGTAAGATCGCTTTTATTTATGTGCACCTTGGATTCCCCGTAGAGCAGTGTTGCTGTTATTGGTAGCTCACTTTTGTGGCACTTTTGTATGTATTTTTAAATAGCCTTATATGTTGTCTGGACATTTTAAATGATGTTAAATTATAATATTGTTCTTTTACATGAGTTCTCTCTCTCTCTCTCTCTGGTTTTAAATGGTAAGTACTGGTAACCATCACTAATAAATCAAAACCACCAAAGTACATTCACCAAAATATCAAATCTTCCTCATGCTATACTATATACAGTATGCAAAAATGCACACAATTGGCAAAAAAAACTACACATCAACAATATATTGGGAGAGGAACTCTTTTGTCTGCATTTAAAGGGGATCTCTGAGCTTTGGTGAAAAATCCTTCAGTGTGCTGACCAGAAAGAGGTCTGCTCAGTACTTATCTCTCCAAGCTACAGACAGCCTGGTATAGGGCAGAAAAAGCTGAATAGATTGATATATATTTTTATGGGGAAAAATTCAGTATATTTTGTAATTTCTACATTCATATTCCTGCTCATTCTGGTCTTTGAAGTCAGAGATAGCTGTCAATCACTGATCCTTGACTTTAAAGCCCAGAATAAGCAGGAATACACATGTATAAATGTTATAAAAGTTATACTGAATCTTTTCACATAAAACTATATATCCTTCTGCTCAGCTCCTCCTGTCTGCAGCTCAGACACCACGTTCAAAGTGACAGGTTCTCTTCAACACTAGGCTAGAATTCAACACAAGGATATTGTGCATTGTTTGCTTGTTTCTAGCAAGGTTGCCAATTACAGCAGCAAGGGGTTTAAATTTAGATTCATATTTATTATGTGTTTTTTTCTCTTACTCTTCAACCCCATTAAAACATGGGATCCATAACTATCCAGGTAGGAGGTCCTATAAACTAGTTGATTGGTGTTAGGAGTAGTGCTAAAGCTATGGTAGAGAAGGGAGAAGTGCATCTTGGATTTGATTGCGTAGAGCAACAGGAAGAGATACATATAGGATGTAAACAAAATGCTACTAAGTTCATGTCTTGTGCAATGCATGTGTAACAGAACCCCTGTTATTGCCTGGACGACAGACGGTAACCTGGTATAAACCCCCTGAATTCATTACTTTTATTTTATTGACTGTATCACAGGCAATGCCCATTGTGTTTGTTGATTGCGTCACAGGCAATGCACATTGTGTTTGCTGATTGTGTCACAGGCGATGCCCATTGTGTTTGTTGATTGTGTCACAGGCAATGCCCATTGTGTTTGTTGATTGCGTCACAGGCAATGCCCATTGTGTTTGTTAAATGTATAGTTTTGGAGTTACAGAAATGTGTTAAAAAGTATATTGTTTGCTAGGAAATAATTGAGCTGATACTACAAATAACTCAATTATCTCCCAAGCAGAAGGGAGGAATGTACAGTGATGAATGGGTGTGTTTAAACTGAAAAACTGTAAATGATTGGCTGCTATGTTTATGTCCACAGATCCCAACAAGGTCCACGTGGGTGGTAACCTTGTTGGAAAATGTGTATAAAAGGAAATGCTTGTGTGGTCATTATATCAGTCCTGCTTAACCACTATATGTAGCCTTGTCTCGTTATTGGAGGGTACCTGCTTCCAGCTTAATCACTAGCACTTTTAAGAGCTCTACGTCTCTCTCTCTACAAGGATACAGCGGCTGGGATATCTGGAATACTCTGTAGCACAGCCTGTTGCCGGGAAAAGGATGACTCCGACGGCATACACCCTGCTCACAATCTGGGTGGCCGTTACAGTATGGATACCTTGAACAGACGTTGACGGTGAGTACATTTGCACTTGATTCAAGCATGTTGCAGGTTTTTTTTACAAAAAGGATGTACTGTACACCGAATGCTACAAAGTGTATGTCCTGTGCAATGGGTGCATGCCTTGAACAGTCGTTGTGGGTGAATACATTTGCACTAGATGCAGGTACTGTATGTTGCAAATTTGAAGCCCAGGTTTTTGTTCTAGATGCATAGCTTTCAACACCCAGAACCATTGAAAACCTAGAGAATTTTAGACCTCACTATGCAGATACTGGCTGGGCCAGTGAAATGGAGGTGGGTGGAGGAAGGTAAAATCAGGACTCTGAGGCCAGTAGCAGTGAAAAAAAGGGGTAGGGGGAAAAGTGTCATGCAGGCTAGTCCTGAGATGGCACACCCTAGTAAGTATGACTGTTTGGCTGATATTAAGAATGTAAACATAGGACTAGCATCAAGGCAGCAAGGCATTGCTCCTAGCAACCTGAGGCAATTACTGCTGTAGGAAGGATGGAAGTGCAGCAAAGCTCAGGCAGATGCTGCTGGTAGGGGACTCAATTATTAGGCGGACAGATAGGGACATCTATCACCGAAAAACGTGAATGCTGAACTGGGTGTTTGGGTTCAGCATATTATGGATTGTATATATACAGTTGCAAGAAAAAGTATGTGAACCCTTTGGAATTATATGGATTTCTGCACAAATTAATCATAAAATATGATCTGATCTTCATCTAAGTCACAACAATAGACAATCACAGTCTGCTTAAACTAATAACACACAAAGAATTAAATGTTACCATGTTTTTATTGAACACACCATGTAAATATTCACAGTGCAGGTGGAAAAAGTATGTGAAGCCCTAGACTAATGACATCTCCAAGAGCTAATTGGAGTGAGGTGTCAGCCAACTGGAGTCCAATCAATGAGATGAGATTGGAGGTGTTGGTTACAGCTGCCCTGCCCTATCAAAAACACATACCAGTTCTGGGTTTGCTTTTCACAAGAAGCATTGACTGATGTGAATGATGCCTCGCACAAAAGAGCTCTCAGAAGACCTTCGATTAAGAATTGTTGACTTGCATAAAGCTGGAATGGGTTACAAAAGTAATTCCAAAAGCCTTGCTGTTCCTCAGTCCACGGTAAGACAAATTGTCTATAAATGGAGAAAGTTCAGCACTGCTGCTACTCTCCCTAGGAGTGGCCGTCCTGTAAAGATGACTGCAAGAGCACAGCGCAGACTGCTCAATGAGGTGAAGAAGAATCCTAGAGTGTCAGCTAAAGACTTACAAAAGTCTCTGGCATATGCTAGCATCCCTGTTAGCGAATCTACGATACGTAAAACACTAAACAAGAAGGGATTTCATGGGAGGATACCACAGAGGAAGCCACTGCTGTCCAAAAAAACATTGCTGCACGTTTACAGTTTGCACAAGAGCACCTGGATGTTCCACAGCAGTACTGGCAAAATATTCAGTGGACAGATGAAACCAAAGTTGAGTTGTTTGGAAGAAACACACAACACTATGTGTGGAGAAAAAGAGGCACAGCACACCAACATCAAAACCTCATCCTAACTGTGAAGTATGGTGGTGGTGCATCATGGTTTGGGGCTGCTTTGCTGCGTCAGGGCCTGGACGGATTGCTCATCGAAGGAAAAATGACATTTTGCAGGAGAACTTGAGGCCATCTGTCCACCAGCTGAAGCTCAACAGAAGATGGGTGTTGCAACAGGACAACGACCCAAAGCATAGAAGTAAATCAACAACAGAATGGCTTAAACAGAAGAAAATACACCTTCTGGAGTGGCCCAGTCAGAGTCCTGACCTCAACCCGATTGAGATGCTGTGGCATGACCTCAAGAAAGCGATTCACACCAGACATCCCAAGAATATTGCTGAACTGAAACAGTTCTGTAAAGAGGAATGGTCAAGAATTACTCCTGACCGTTGTGCACGTCTGATCTGCAACTTGGTTGAAGTTATTGCTGCCAAATGAAGTTCAACCAGTTATTAAATCCAAGGGTTCACATACTTTTTCCACCTGCACTGTGAATGTTTACATGGTGTGTTCAATAAAAACATGGTAACATTTAATTATTTGTGTGTTATTAGTTTAAGCAGACTGTGATTGTCTATTGTTGTGACTTAGATGAAGATCAGATCACATTTTATGACCAATTTGTGCAGAAATCCATATAATTCCAAAGGGTTCACATACTTTTTCTTGCAACTGTATGTATATATATATATATATATATATATATATTGTAGGGGTTTAGCTCTTCTCCGGGGGTGATTCACACAAATATCGTCGCCAGACACCAAGTTTCTGGTCCAAACATCACTTTATTTGGCTCCTCAGCAATCCAAACATAAATGGTACAAAATAAACACCTGCCCGGCTGGGCTCTAACTAAACATATAATATCCTGACTCACCTAAAGTCACAGTTCACACCCTGTGAACACATGCGGCTTTGTCAGCCAACGTCCCACAGCCTCCTGGCTGTACAGAGCACAGTACACCCACTGTCTCCAATTCAGTATTTCTTGTGGGGGATTGGGGCTCAGTAGTCTGCCTGACTATGGCCCTGCGACCCTCCCAGGTGTCGCTGCGTCCCCCAACTCCAGGCTATCTCCCAGCCTTGTGGTCCCTCAGCCTTGCCCAGCTGAGACCACACAGACAGAGCCTCCAGGCCTCTGTCCACAGGTAACACACTACCCCCTTTCTGACACTCTGGGAGGTGCCTTATGCCAGGCTGATTACCTCCAGCTTCTCTCACCTATGGTGGAACAGGGGTGTGGACCACACTATCCACCCCTTCCTTGCCTCTAACCTGAGTGAGACCTGTCACTGTCTCACAATATATATTGCTAGGTGGGTAAAAGCAGAAAAATGCTGTCCATTTTTAAAACGCAAATCTGGCTGCTGTATACTACAAAGAATAGGTCTATAGTCTCATAGTCACAAGTTCAATGCTACTAATCTCCGCCACAGAAACAATCAGAAACTCGTTGAAAAGGTAAGTACATACGGAGTAGTTCAGTTAATGTTGAGACTGCTAGGTGGGGCTGGAGAAGACATGGTACACCTTGGTACCAATGGAACAGGTTAGGGGGAGATGGAAGGTCTTTAAACATGATTATAGGGAACTAGGAGAGAAGCTCAAGTCTAGGACCTTCAAATAGCTTTTTCAGAAATACTACCAGTGCCACAAGCTTCACCAGATAGACAGCAGGAGCTTAGAAAGTTAAATAACTAGCTCAGAAGCAGGTGCAGGAAGGAAGGGTTTAGGTTCATGTAGAAATGGACTAACTTCCCTGTTGGTTACAGGCTCCACAGGAGGGATAGGCTGTATCTTAATGGGAGGGTGTAGCTGTGCTCAGGGGAAAAGAATGGTTAGACAGCTGGAGGAGCTTTTAAACTAGCATCTGGGGGCCATACCAATATGGGGGTATGGACAGTGGGCATTTTTTGTGTGCTTAGGTTAGTAAGGCAAGTAGGGAAGTGACTAAGAATAAGTGAACACCCATGAAAAAAGAGCTGATGGTAACATCAACCTTTTACAAACCAACAATAAAAACCAAAGTACCCAAACAATCTCAAGTATTCACATTCTGGGAACTAAATGTGGTAAAACACTGGGTAACACTAACATGGAAAAGGACTTAAGAATTTTAGTTGAGAATAAATTTAACTGTAGTAGACAGTGTCAATTAGCCTCTCAAGGGCAATAAGATAATTGGTTGCATCAAAAGGGACATAGATGCATGTGATGCAAACATAGTTCTGCCACTTTACAAACCAATAGTCTGACCGTACATGTAGTATTGTGTACAGTTCTTGGCTCCGGTGCACAAAAAAGACAAAAGCAGAGCTAAAAGAGGGTTCAGAGGAGGGCAATTAAAGTAATAAATGGAATGAGTCGACTACAGAAAGATCATCAAAATTGGGGTTAATTAACTTAGAAAAATAGGACTGAGGAGAGGTCTAATGACGATGTAGAAATATATCAGGGATCAGTACAGAGATCTCTCCCATTATCTATTTATACAAAGAACTATGACCGTGTCAGGGGGACATCCACTACGACTAGAGGAAGGAAGGTATTTACACAAACATAGAAGGAGATTCTTTACTGTAAGAGCAGTGAGACTATGGAACTCTCTGCCGGAGGAGGTGGTGATTGTGAACTCACTAGAAGAGTACAAGAGGGGCCTGAATGCATTTCTGAAGTGTAATAATATTACAGGTTATACCGTATTTTTCGCCCCATAAGATGCACCTAGGTTTTTGAGGAGGAAAATAAGAAAAAAAATATTTTTAACCAAATGGTGTGCTTTTGGTGGGTTTGAACTAATGGCGGTCTGTGCATGACACTATTATGGGGGCTCTGTGGATGATGCACTGTTATGGGGTGGGGGATTTGTGGATGGCACTGTTATGTGGGGGATCTAAGGATGGCACTGTTATGGGGGGAGCTGTGGATGGCACTGTTATGGGGGGATGGCATTATGATGGTGGGGTGGATCTGTGGATGACACTGCTATATGTGTCATCCACAGATCCCCCCATAACAGTCCCATCCACAGATCCCCCCATCATAATGCCATCCACAGCCCCCCCCCCCCATCATTATCCCATCCACAGATTCCTAGGGAGGGGCTGTAGTAGGCGGGGAGAGCGGCGGGGCAGTGCAGGCACTGTACTATGGCCCCGCCGCTCAGTATGTACTGTATTATACGTAGTGTTAATCATCATATCTAAACTGAATAATGATGCGCTCCCCCTGCTCCCCATGTGTACCGTACTTACCGGTACACATGTCACGCTCCTGTAGTAAGCACTAGCAGCTAGCAGGCAGGCCGGGCGGCCGTAACTCACTGAGGTCATGTGCCTGCTCCGCCTGCTTCATTCATAAAGTAGGCGGAGCAGGGACGTGACCTCGGTGAGTTACGGCCACCCGGCCTGCCTTCTACAGTATAATACAGTACATACTGAGCAGCGGGGCCAGAGTACAGTGCCTGCACTGCCCCGCCGCTCTCCCCGCCTACTACAGTCTCTTCTCCCTTCTCACTAATACATCGCAGTCTGCTATGCTGCAGCATCGCAGACTGCTATGTAAATTGCCAGCATTCGCCCCATAAGATGCAGGGGCACTTTCCCCCCACTTTTGGGGGAGGAAAAGTGCGTCTTATGGGGCAATAAATACGGTAGTTACTAGAATTCTGTAGAAGGGTTGTTGATCCTGGGAGTTATTCTGATTGCTTGATTGGAGTCACGAAGGATTTTTTTTAATCCTAAAATGAGGAAATATTGTCTTCCACCTCATGAGGGTTTTTTGTCTTCCTCTGATTAAGGACTTTGCAGGATAACAGGCTGAACTGAATGGACGTATGTCTTTTTTCAACCTTATAAACCATATCACATTAAATAGTAACTTTAAAATTTTATTTCCACAAATGTCAGAAGTATAACACACACGCTGGGGGAGTTGGAATCTATAGTACTATAGTTGGTGTGGCTGAGATATGACTGGACTCTTCACATGACTGGGATGTAATCATCAGGGTTTATACACTTTAAAGGGATTATGTCACCAAGTTTTGGGCTATAGAGCTGCGGACATGCACGGCTAGATCGCCGCTAGCATGTCCGCAATATACCTGTCCCATAAAGCTGTGTGCTTTTATTGTGCTTAAAAAATGATTTTATATATATGTAAATGAGTCTTGTATGTGTCCAAGGGGCTGTACTAACCTTCCTGGAGCCCAGCCACGCCCGCCTGTGAAGGAGCCCAGCACCGCCTATGTCCTCTGAATCTCCTCCTTTCATCAACGATAGATTGCCGTAATCTCGCGATGTGCGAGCTCGTGCATGCACAGTTCTTTCCCTGAGGCTGATGCCAAGCACAGGGAAGGAACACTATACCGGCACTGCGCATGCGCGAGCTCGCGCATCGCGAGATTACGGCAATCTATCGTTGATGAAAGGAGGAGATTCGGAGGACATAGGCAGTGCTGGACTCCTTCACAGGGGGCGTGGCTGGGCTCCAGGAAGGATAGTACAGCCCCTTGGACACATACAAGACTCATTTACATATATATAAAATCTTTTTTTAAGCACAATAAAAGCACACAGCTTTATGGGACAGGTATATTGCGGACATGCTAGCAGCGATCTAGCCGTGCATGTCCGCAGCTCTATAGCCCAAAACCTGGTGACAGAATCCCTTTAAGAAAGACATGGCCAATAGAAAAGGCGGTGACTTGTGCCAGTATATGAAAGTGAGTGTGATATGAAAGGGAATGAGAAAGGAGCAATTGTGGGTGAGGATGTTGAGGGTGTTGAAAACTTATGGGTGGAATTACTGTGCAAAGGGAAATAAACACTAATAAAATAATACTTGGTGTAATCTATAGACCCCCTAACATCCAGAGGAGATAGAAGTTCAGCTGTATGTATAACCAAACAAAGTGGGCTGAACCAGGGGGTACTATGGTCATAGTTAGAGATGAGCGTATTTCTCAAAAATTCAATTAGACCGGTTCACCAAATTTTTCAAAAAGATTTGATTCGACCTGAATTCATTTGTGCCGAATCGCGTTAAAAAAACAGCTATTTCCTGGCTGCAGAGAGACTGTATAGTGGTGTAGAACAATGTGCCTTGCAGTCACATGCATAGGGAGTCTGCTGTAATAGTGAAACAATACTGTGAGTCAGTATGACATGCAGATGACAGGCGTAGCTCTTAGAATCACTGCACACTTCACTTATTTGGGCAGTTATGGGGCCAAAACCAACCAAATAACTCAAGTGTGAACTCAGCCTTACAGGTCGATGTTAGCGCCAAGAAGAATCGCACTCCTTTTACACCCTCGTCAGTTGATTCCACATAGATGTCTACAGAACATGTCCTATTAAACGCTTATACAAGTTGAGCCCCCCGACAGAGTGGAGAGGGTGTCAGCAGTAAGTTTGTGTTGATGTCACTGATTATTTTGCCCTTCCTCTAATCCGTCAGAACAATAACCCCCAAAAAACGTTTCACAACGAATGCCTAATTCACGTAATTCAGTCCGTACAGCAAAAGGAAGTCTACAATCACCCATCAATTTTCCCAAAATAGTCTGTTTCACAAAAAAATTCCCCAACAAAGGGCTAATCGACATAATTCGTCCTGTACAGCAAAAGAAAGTCTACAATCACCCATCAATTTTCCCCAAAAAAAGCTGTTTCCCAAAAAATTCCCCAATGAAGGGCTATTCAATGTAATTCGGTCCGTACAGCAAAAGGAAGTCAACAATCACCCATCAATTTTCCCAAAATAGTCTGTTTCACAAAAAAAATCCCCGACAAAGGGCTGTTTCACAACGAATGCCTAATTCACGTAATTCAGTCCGTACAGCAAAAGGAAATCTACAATCACCCATCAAATTTCCCAAAATAGGCTGTTTTACAAAATAATTCCCCAACAAAGGGCTAATCGACGTAATTCGTTCTGTACAGCAAAAGGAAGTCAACAATTACCCATCAATTTTCACAAAAAAGGCTGTTTCACAAAAAAATTTCCCAGAGAATGGCTAATCGACGTTTTTCGGTCCGTACATCAAAAGGAAGTCTACAATCACCCATCAATTTTCCCAAAAAAGGCTGTTTCACAAAAAAATTTCACCACTGAATGACAATGTAAATTCACTGCAGAATGGCTAATAACACATACACTGCGTGCAGAATTATTAGGCAAATGAGTATTTTGACCACATCATCCTCTTTATGCATGTTGTCTTACTCCAAGCTGTATAGGCTCGAAAGCCTACTACCAATTAAGCATATTAGGTGATGTGCATCTCTGTAATGAGAAGGGGTGTGGTCTAATGACATTAACACCCTATATTAGGTGTGCATAATTATTAGGCAACTTCCTTTCCTTTGGCAAAATGGGTCAAAAGAAGGACTTGACAGGCTCAGAAAAGTCAAAAATAGTGAGATATCTTGCAGAGGGATGCAGCACTCTTAAAATTGCAAAGCTTCTGAAGCGTGATCATCGAACAATCAAGCGTTTCATTCAAAATAGTCAACAGGGTCGCAAGAAGCGTGTGGAAAAACCAAGGCGCAAAATAACTGTCTATGAACTGAGAAAAGTCAAGCGTGCAGCTGCCAAGATGCCACTTGCCACCAGTTTGGCCATATTTCAGAGCTGCAACATCACTGGAGTGCCCAAAAGCACAAGGTGTGCAATACTCAGAGACATGGCCAAGGTAAGAAAGGCTGAAAGACGACCACCACTGAACAAGACACACAAGCTGAAACGTCAAGACTGGGCCAAGAAATATCTCAAGACTGATTTTTCTAAGGTTTTATGGACTGATGAAATGAGAGTGAGTCTTGATGGGCCAGATGGATGGGCCCGTGGCTGGATTGGTAAAGGGCAGAGAGCTCCAGTCCGACTCAGACGCCAGCAAGGTGGAGGTGGAGTACTGGTTTGGGCTGATATCATCAAAGATGAGCTTGTGGGGCCTTTTCGGGTTGAGGATGGAGTCAAGCTCAACTCCCAGTCCTACTGCCAGTTTCTGGAAGACACCTTCTTCAAGCAGTGGTACAGGAAGAAGTCTGCATCCTTCAAGAAAAACATGATTTTCATGCAGGACAATGCTCCATCACACGCGTCCAAGTACTCCACACCGTGGCTGGCAAGAAAGGGTATAAAAGAAGAAAATCTAATGACATGGCCTCCTTGTTCACCTGATCTGAACCCCATTGAGAACCTGTGATCCATCATCAAATGTGAGATTTACAAGGAGGGAAAACAGTACACCTCTCTGAACAGTGTCTGGGAGGCTGTGGTTGCTGCTGCACGCAATGTTGATGGTGAACAGATCAAAACACTGACAGAATCCATGGATGGCAGGCTTTTGAGTGTCCTTGCAAAGAAAGGTGGCTATATTGGTCACTGATTTGTTTTTGTTTTGTTTTTGAATGTCAGAAATGTATATTTGTGAATGTTGAGATGTTATATTGGTTTCACTGGTAAAAATAAATAATTGAAATGGGTATATATTTGTTTTTTGTTAAGTTGCCTAATAATTATGCACAGTAATAGTCACCTGCACACACAGATATCCCCCTAAAATAGCTAAAACTAAAAACAAACTAAAAACTACTTCCAAAAATATTCAGCTTTGATATTAATGAGTTTTTTGGGTTCATTGAGAACATGGTTGTTGTTCAATAATAAAATTAATCCTCAAAAATACAACTTGCCTAATAATTCTGCACTCCCTGTACTTATTTTTGCTATTAATACAGCGCAACAATGTCTGTATGACAATGTAAGTAATGGCAGTATAACAATGTCGGTTCACTGCAGACCGGCTAATGAGACATATTCTTTTTCCTATTAATACACCCCAAAAAAAAATTTCTAACAATCACTATTCACCGCAGAACGGCTAATAGGACGTACGTATCTATCCTATTAATACACCCTGTAAATGGCTGTAGTACAATGGAACTTCACCGCTAAACGGCAAATATTTTTTTTCCCACTGTTACACACCAAAAAGGGTTGTAATTTTCTTACTTCACCACACAACGGCTAATAATCCCTTTTTCTTTTTCCGCACTAATACACGCCAAAAAGGGCTTTAGAACATATAACTGTACCGTTGAACGGCAAACATATTTTTTCTTTTTCCACTATTACATGACAAAAAGGGCTTTAGAACATAACTGCACAGCTGAACGGCAAATATATTTTTATTTTGCTATTATTACACGACAAAAAGGGCTTTAGAACATATAACTGGACCGCTGAACAGCAAATATGATTTTATTTTGCCACTATTAGGCTACTTTCACACTGGCGTTTCTGGGTCCGCTTGTGAGATCCATTTCAGGGCTCTCATAAGCGGCCCAAAACGGATCAGTTTAGCCCCAATGCATTCTGAATGGATCATCCGCCTGATGATTCAGAGCAAAACGGATTCGTCCTGACTTACAATGTAAGTCAATGGGGATGGATCCATTTGCACTGACATAATATGGTGCAATTGAAAACGGATCCGCCTCCCATTGACTTTCAGTGTAAGTCAAAATGGATCTATTTGCATTATCATGCTAAACGGCAAATATATATTTTTCTTTTTCCCACTAATACAAGCCAAAAAATACTTTAGAACATTTAACTGCACCGCACAAGGGCAAATATATTTCCTTGTAATAAACCCTGTTAATGCCTGTATCAAACAGCACTTGCACCCTAATAAGAATGGTTTGCTGGAATTATTGAACTGTATAATGGCAATTTGGATCCCCAGTCAGTGCAGCAAGGTGTAAAAGGACTGTTCCTATTACCCAGGCCCTAACCTCCCCTACTGAACCCTGTTCAACATAAATGCTGTGGAATGATTCCTCCCTATCCTTTCCCTACGCCTTGAATAATCTTTTCCTGCACTTGTAAAAAATTTTTTTTAGCACAATGAAGTTTTTTCTAACACTGTCCCTAGCGCCTGCTGATGTCTCTCCCTGCACTAAGTACACTGGTAAATGGCAGAATCCAAGATGGCTGAGGCTATTTATAGGGTTGTGACATCACAAGGCTGGCTGGCTGCTGATTGGCTGCATGCATGGAATTATTGGTGATCGTGCCTTCCCAGAGTTCCTTGCTCCATGTCCTCATATGTGCAGCAGCAATTTTAAAAATGTGATTTGTTACCATGAAGCGTGAGGAAATTCGGCTTCGGTGCGAATCAATTTTTTTTTTTCAATTTGCTTATCTCTGATAGTGACCATAAACCTAAAAAAAGCAAAATTTAGCCAACTAAGAGAGGCCATTGGCCTAACTAACTGGGACAAAGTCCTCAAAAATAAAAATACAGCCACAAAATGAGATATTTTTAAAAGCATCCTAAACTCTAATTGTGAGAGGTACATACCTTATGGGCATAAAAGGGTAAGGAACAAGAAAATGTGGATAAATAGAATTGTAAAGAAAGCTCTAAATGACAAAAAGAAAGCGTTTAAATCACTAAAACAGGAGGGTAGCGAGGAAGCATTGAAAAACTACGAAGAAAAAAATTGAATATGTAAAAGACGAATAAAGGCAGCCAAACTAGAGACAGGGAGAATCATTGCCAAAGAGAGTAAGACTAACCCTAAAATATTCTTCAATTATATAAATGGTAAAAAGTATAAATCTAAGGGGATGTCAGCCCTTACAGAGTGATGAAGGAAGAGTTGCAGTGACAAAGAGAAAGCAAAGTTATTAAATATTTTTTTGATGGCTGTATTCAGAGGAAAATGCAGTATATAAAAGTAAATTCCCCATTAAAAGTGCCTTGTCCGATCCAGGAAGAAATATAATGGAGTCTTAAAAAGATTAAATTAGACAAGAGAATATTAAGTAATGTCAAAGCCAGACCCTTTTTTTTTATATATATTTAACCACTTCACATCCACCCATAGGATATAAACATCCTATGGGTGGATGTTTATCTCTGAATGGACTTCTGGAACGTCCATTCAGAGATGGCAGCTGCACGCTAATCGTGCAGCTGCCGAGCGGGGAGCCCGCTGTCAGTGATAGCTAGGCAACCCAGAGAGAAGACAGGAACAGTTCTCAGGGGACAGAAAGTATAAAATAATAATAAAAAAAATAAAAAAAATAAAAAAAAAGTGTTTAACCACCTCCCGACCGCCGAACGCACGGATGCGTCCTGGAGGCGGTCGATTCATTCCTCCTGGACGCATCCGTGCGTCATCTCGCAAGATGCGAGATTTCGGTCAGAGCCGGCCCGCGCATGCGCATCGCAGGCCGGCAATAGTTCAAGGAGTATTTCGTCAGCAACCTGCCAGCCAATGATCGTTGCTGGCAGGTTGCTGATTTTTAAAAAATCGAATCAGAAGCCATCTAACACCATATATTTATAAATATAAGGTGTTAAATGGCTTCTCTGCTCCTCTGCTGGTCCTTTTGGTCGGTTGGTTCCAGCAGAGGAGCAGACATGACTGTGAGTACCCACCAAACACTACACTTAGCCCCAGATCACCCCCATCACCCCAATTAACCCCTTGATCGCCCCCCTGTCAATCACCTAGTGAAAGGGAAAAAAGTGATCAGTGTAAACTGTCACTTTTTTTTTCCACTAGTATTGACTGATAGTTTTAGGATAGTTTAGGTCCCTTGGTTAGGTAGTTAGCGTCGGTTAGCGCCCAGCCCACCGCACCGCAGTCACTTATTCGCTGATTAGCGTATAAGTGACTGCGTACTTTTATAGTATCTGTAAGTGATCAAAACTGATCACAATTGTATTAGTGTCACCCTAGCTCGCCCTCCACCCAAAACGCAGTGTTTGCCCGATCAGGCCTGATTGGTTGCCCCACCGCAGTGACAAAACCTTTTTTTTTTTTGATCACTGCACAATCACTTTACAAGCGCTGCGGCGATAAAAAAAATCAGTTTTGATATTTTTTATCAATCGCAGCGGCCTCCGGTACTTCGCTAGCCTCCCATCTGTAAGACAGGCTTGCTTTTTTTCTTGGGTAGTCTCAGGGAATACCCCTAAATTTAGTAGTCCAAATGTCAAACAGGGGGTATTCTTCTGAAGAGGCCTACAGGATTCTAACCCAGTCGGATGAGGAATGGGAACCCTCATCTGACGAATCTAGCGGGTCAGAATATGAACCTGTAGAAAGCAGTGGCAGTCTGACCCAAAGTTCGGACGAGGAGGTTGAGGTCCCTGATAGCACCAGGCGTACCCGGCCCCGTGTCGCTAGACCACAGGTTGTGCAGGATCCGTTTCAAGGGCAGCAGAGTGGGGCTGGCGCTGTCGGATTACGTGGTGAGGCATACACCAGCAGCGCAGCCCATCCTGGACCTAGTACCAGCACTGCCGTACAACATGGTGAAGTGGCGAGCACCAGAAGGGCAGTTGAAGCTGGTACGGTGGCACGTGCAATAGTTACCCCGTCGCAGCCACCGCACAGACAGGCCCGTAGAGCCCCTAGAGTCCCTGAGGTGCTGGCAAACCTTGATTGGCAGTCCCCAACTTCAGCCGCACCTGTAGTTCCCCCTTTCACCGCCCAGTCTGGAGTTCGGGTTGAGACAGCTCAGATCGGTTCGGCACTGGGATTTTTTGAGCTGTTCTTGACTGCGGAGCTCTTGGACTTAGTTGTGGCAGAAACAAATCGGTATGCCACTCAATTTATAGCCGCCAACCCGGGAAGCTTTTATGCCCAGCCTTTCCGGTGGAAACCAGTCCAAGTTTCCGAAATTAAAATTTTTCTGGGCCTTCTCCTGAACATGGGTCTAACCAAAAAGCATGAATTGCGGTCATATTGGTCCACGAACCCGATTCATCACATGCCCATGTTCTCTGCTGCTATGTCCAGGACACGTTTTGAGACCATCCTGCGTTTCCTGCACTTTAGCGACAACACCACCTCCCGTCCCAGAGGCCACCCAGCTTTTGACCGGCTCCACAAAATTCGGCCCCTCATAGACCACTTCAACCAGAAATTTGAAGATTTGTATACCCCTGAGCAAAACATCTGCATAGACGAGTCCCTTATACATTTTACCGGGCGCCTTGGCTTCAAACAATACATCCCAAGCAAGCGCGCCGGGTATGGGGTCAAATTGTATAAGCTCTGTGAAAGGGCCACAGGCTATAACCACAAATTTCGGATCTATGAGGGAAAAGATCAGACCCTGGAGCCGTTCGGTTGCCCTGACTACCTGGGGAGCAGTGGGAAGACAGTCTGGGACTTGGTGTCACCCTTATTTGGCAAGGGGTACCATCTTTATGTGGACAATTTTTACACAAGTGTGCCCCTCTTCAGGCATTTGTTCCTAGAACAGATTGGCTGCTGTGGCACCGTGCGACCTAGTCGCCGGGGCTTCCCCCAACGGCTCGTTACCACCCGTCTTGCAAGGGGGGAGAGGGCTGCCTTGTGTAACCAAGAACTGCTCGCGGTGAAATGGAGAGACAAGCGTGACGTTTACATGCTCTCCTCCATTCACGCAGACACGACAATACAAATAGAACGGGCAACCCGTGTCATTGAAAAGCCCCTCTCAGTCCACGACTATAATGCGCTCATGGGAGGGGTGGACTTCAATGACCAGATGTTGGCTCCTTATTTAGTTTCCCGACGCACCAGACGCTGGTATAAGAAGGTGTCTGTATATTTGATTCAATTGGCTGCCTATAATAGTTTTGTTCTCTACAGTAAGGCTGGGAGAACAGGATCCTTCCTCAAATTTCAGGAAGAGATCATCGAGAACCTCCTGTATCCAGAAGGTTCCGTGGCCCCATCCACCAGTGTAGTGAGCCGTCTACACGAGTGACATTTCCCCAATGTCGTTGCTGGTACCTCAACCCAACCGTCACCCCGAAAAAGATGTTGTGTCTGTAGCAGGAGTGGAATAAGGCGTGACACCCGCTATTTCTGTCCTGACTGCCCTGACCACCCTGCCCTATGCTTAGGGGAGTGTTTCCGGAAGTACCACACACAGGTACACTTAGCATAGGGATTGCATCTCACAGGACAGGCACACAGGGCTATTAGGGCTCTTACACTCACAGCTACTGCAAACCTCTCCTTTCACCTGGGCTAAAGTGCATAATGTACTTCGCCACATCTTTGGTCGATTTGCGCTTTGCACATTGTCCCATGGGGAAGGAGAGGTTTGTCCTATAAAGGTAAAAAAAAAAATAATAATCACCGGTAAGCAAAAAAGTTAACGTTCAGTTGAAAAAGTTAAATAAAGTTTATATGTTCCGTTCAAATTTTATTATAAAGTTAATAAATTTATTGCGTTGCGGCCTGGTTTTTTCTTTTTTGTTTTGTTTTTTTTACCTTCCAGGTGGACCAACCGATCGACTAGCTGCAGCACTGATGTGCATTCTGACAGAAGCATTGCGCTGCTGTCAGATTACACAAAAGTCGGTGTATACGGCGCTGCAAGACGAAATTTCTCCTCTGCAGTAAAAGATACGTTTGCCGAGGCATATGAGCTGAGGAGGCGGCGGTGTTCATATACTTTGGCAAACACTTTGTATATAAAAAATTAAATAAAAAATCCCGGCAAGGATTTATTCATTCACATCGATTGATGTGAATGGAGAAATCTGGTTTGCCAGGGCATACGGGCTAAGTGGGTATGGATGTTGGGCGGAGCTCCTATGTCCTGGCAGACGCCTTTCCCCTCCTTTTTTTTTTTTGGCAGAGATTTTTTCATCCACATTGATCGATGCGAATGAAGAAATCTGTGCCATTCATTTTTTCTTTCAGCCCAGAGGCTGAACGGAAAAAAATAATCTCATTACCCGTATGCTCAATATAAGGAGAATAGCAGAAACTCCTAATGCTGGCCATACATGTAATGATTGCGGAGACCCTCAAATGCCAGGGCAGTACAAACACCCCACAAATGACCCCATTTCGAAAAGAAGACACCCCAAGGTATTCGCTGAGGGGCATATTGAGTCCTTGAAAGATTGAAATTTTTGTCCCAAGTTAGCGGAAAGGGAGACTCTGTGAGAGAACTCGCCATGCCCCTCATTGAATACCTTGGGGTGTCTTCTTTCCAAAATGGGGTCACATGTGGGGTATTTATACTGCCCTGGCATTTTAGGGGCCCTAAAGCGTGAGAAGAAGTCTGGGATCCAAATGTCTAAAAATGCCCTCCTAAAAGGAATTTGGGCCCCTTTGCGCATCTAGGCTGCAAAAAAGTGTCACACATCTAGTATTGCCGTACTCAGGAGAAGTTGGGCAATGTGTTTTGGGGTGTCATTTTACATATACCCATGCTGGGTGAGATAAATATCTCGGTCAAATGCCAACTTTGTATAAAAAAATGGGAAAAGTTGTCGTTTGCCAAGATATTTCTCTCACCCAGCATGGGTATATGTAAAAAGACACCCCAAAACACATTGCCCAACTTCTCCTGAGTACGGCAATACCACATGTGTGACACTTTTTTGCAGCCTAGGTGGGCAAAGGGGCCCACATTCCAAAGAGCACCTTTCGGATTTCACCGGCCATTTTTTACAGATTTTGATTCCAGACTTCTTCTCACGCATTCGGGCCCCTAAAATGCCAGGGCAGTATAACTACCCCACAAGTGACCCCATTTTGGAAAGAAGACACCCCAAGGTATTCCGTGAGGGGCATGGCGAGTTCCTAGAATTTTCTATTTTTTGTCTCAAGTTAGCGGAAAATTATGATTTTTTATTTTTTATTTTTTTCTTACAAAGTCTCATATTCCACTAACTTGTGACAAAAAATAAAAACTTCCATGAACTCACTATGCCCATCACAAAATACCTTGGGGTGTCTTCTTTCCAAAATGGGGTCACTTATGGGGTAGTTATACTGCCCTGGCATTTTAGGGGCCCGAATGCGTGAGAAGTGGTTTGAAATCAAAATCAAAATCTGAAAAAAATGGCCGGTAAAATCCGAAAGGTGCTCTTTGGAATGTGGGCCCCTTTGCCCACCTAGGCTGCAAAAAAGTGTCACACATGTGTCTTTTTACATATACCCATGCTGGGTGAGAGAAATATCTTGGCAAACGACAACTTTTCCCATTTTTTTTATACAAAGTTGGCATTTGACCGAGATATTTATCTCACCCAGCATGGGTATATGTAAAATGACACCCCAAAACACATTGCCCAACTTCTCCTGAGTACGGCAATACCAGATGTGTGACACTTTTTTGTAGCCTAGGTGGGCAAAGGGGCCCACATTCCAAAGAGCACCTTTCGGATTTCACAGGTCATTTTTTACACATCCGAAAGAAGACACCACAAGGTATTTCGTGATGGGCATAGTGAGTTCTTGGAAGTTTTTATTTTTTGTCACAAGTTAGTGGAATATGAGACTTTGTAAGAAAAAAAATTAAAATTAAAAATCATCATTTTCCGCTAACTTGTGACAAAAAATAAAAAGTTCTATGAACTCACTATGCCCATCAGCGAATACCTTAGGGTGTCTACTTTGCGAAATGGGGTCATTTGTGGGGTGTTTGTACTGTCTGGCCATTGTAGAACCTCAGGAAACATGACAGGTGCTCAGAAAGTCAGAGCTGCTTCAAAAAGCGGAAATTCACATTTTTGTACCATTGTTTGTAAACGCTATAACTTTTACCCAAACCATTTTTTTTTTTACCCAAACATTTTTTTTTATCAAAGACATGTAGAACAATAAATTTAGAGAAAAATTGATATATGGATGTCGTTTATTTTTTTAAATTTTACAACTGAAAGTGAAAAATGACATTTTTGTGCAAAAATTTCGATTAATAACAAAAAAAGTAAAAATGTCAGCAGCAATGAAATACCACCAAATGAAAGCTCTATTAGTGAGAAGAAAAGGAGGTAAAATTCATTTGGGTGGTAAGTTGCATGACCGAGCAATAAACGGTGAAAGTAGAAGTGTAAAAAGTGGCCTGGTCATTAAGGGTGTTTAAGGTAGGGGAGCTGAGGTGGCTAAAAAATAAAGATTTCAAATGTAAAAAAAAAAAAAATTCCCCAATTAAGTAATAAAAAAAGTTAAAAATAGAAAAAAAAAAATTAAATAGACATATTTTGTATTGCCGCATCCTTAACGACTGGCTCTATAAATATATCACATGATTCACCCCGTCCGATAAACACTATTAAAAAAAAAAATTCAATAAATGCAATTTTTGTCACCTTACATCACAAAAAGTGCAACTCCAAGTGATCAAAAAGGCGTATGTTCCATAAAATGATACCAATAAAATCGTCACCTCATCCTGCAAAAAATTAGCCCCTACATAAGAAAATCTTAAAAAAAAAAATATATATATATAGCTGTCAGAACATGGTTCAAAAATGTTATTATTGTGTTAAAGTGAAATAAATTAAAAAGTATGTATATTAGGTGTCCGTAACAACCAGCTCTATAAAAATATCACATGACCTAACCTCTCAGGTGAACACCGTAAAAAAATCTAAATAAAAACAGTGCCAAAAAAAGCGATCACAAGTGTCACAAGACTTAACACTCTAAAAATAAATAAAAACTGCTAAAACAACAAATTTTTTGGTCACCTTGCGCCATAAAGTGTAATAATGAATGATCACATAATCATATGTACCCAAAAATGGTACCAATAAAAACATAAACTCTTCTTGCAAAAAATGAGCCCCTGCACAAGACGATCGGCAGAAAAATAAAATAAAATATGGCGTTCTGAAAATGGAGACACAAAAACATAATTATTTTTTCAAAAATGCTTTATTATGTAAAACTTTAACAAACAAAGAAAATAGACATATTTGATATCATTGCGTCTAACAACCTGCTCTATAAAAATAGCCCATCATCTACCAGGTCAGATGAATGTTGTAAAACATAAAAACAGTGCCAAAACGGAAATTTTTTTGGTACCTTGCCTCACAAAAAACATAATATAGAGCAATTAAAAATCATATGTACGCCAAAATATTACCAATAAAACTGGCACCTTATCCCCTAGTTTCCAAAATGGGGTAACTTTTTGGACGTTTCTACTGTAAAAAAGGGGGGCTTCAAATGGGACATGACATCTAAAAACCAGTTCAACAAAATCCGCCATCCAAAAACCATACGGCGCTCCTTTTCTTCTGCGCCCTGCTGTGTGCCCTTACATCAGTTTACCACCATGTGTGGGGTGTTTCTGAAAACCGCAGAATCAGGGTAATAAATATTGAGTTTTCAGACACTTAGTCCTGTTATGACTAAGGAGTAAGTGTCTGAAACACATAAACTGGTGTTGGGTGTGAGGATTTGTCCACAAGTTTTAATTTTGTTAATATAAATAAAGAAACAAGTGACACAACTACATTGAAGTGCTGGAGCTGCGTTTTTTACGACACCAAACTTTGTAAAGTACCTAACACGGAAGAGGACAGTATACTGCTACAGATGGATCTAGAAAGATTGGAGGCTTGGGCCGAGTAGTGGCAGATGAGTTTTAACACTGACAAATATACGGTTATGCACAAGGGAAGGAAGAATATATGTCACTAATACTAACGGTGGTACACTGGATAACACTGACATGGAAAAGGACTTAGAAATTTTAGTAAACAGCAAACTAAGCTATAGAAACCAGTGTCAGGCAGTTGCTGCCAAGTCCAATAGGATAATGGTTGGCATCAAAAGGGGCATAGTCCCGCCACTTTACAAATCACTATTCAGACCACACATGGAGTACTGTGTACAGTTCTGGGCTCCTGTGAACAAAGCAGACATAGCAGAGCTGGAGAGGGTTCACAGAAGAACAACTAAAGTAATAACTGGAGTGGATGGACTACAGTACCCAGAAAGATTATTAAAATTAGAGTTAATCACTTTAGAAAAAAGTAAACTATGTATAAATATATCAGGGGTCAGTGCAGAGATCTCTCCTATTATATATTTATCCCCAGGACTGTAACTGTGACTAGGGGACATCCTCTGCGTCTGGAGAAAAGGAGGTTTCTACACAAACATAGAAGATGATTCTTTACTGTAAGAGCAGTGAGACTATGGAACTCTCTGTCTGAGGAGGTGGTGATGGAGAATTCAATAAAAGAGTTCAAGAGGGGCCTGGATGTATTTATGGAGTGTAATAATATTACAGGTTATAGTTACTAGAGGGGGGGTCTTTGATCCAGGGAATTATCCTGATTGCCTGATCGGAGTTAGAAGAGTGAGGAAAATTGGTTTCTACCTCACAGGGGTTTTCCTCTGGATCAACTTGCAGGATAGCCAGCTGAACTATAAACTATGTTACTATGTTACTAAAGTAATAATAAAAAAAAAAGCTCATAAAAAGTTGCGGTTCACATCACCCACTTTATCTGACTCTATTTTATAAAAAAAACAAATAAGGAGCTCATTCTGAACATCATATTTATCAATGTATTTACACAACACAACTGGTATAAATACATTTGTAAATCCCCCTCCCCCATACATATCCATGCCTGTGGCTTCCCTTAGTGTATTATAAAACCCTTTGCCTGAAACAATCACTAGCAGTGGCGGATTATAATTAGGGCGTTTGGGTCGGCAGCCCACGGGCCCTGTATAGCTGGTGGGCCCAACGCAAACGTCCACAAACTACGGCGGGCACGGGAGCGCATAGTTCCCTGCCCCGCCGACCAATCACCACCATAAGCTTCAAGCCTAGTAGGCCTGAGGCCAATGTGGTGGTAGAAGCCCGGCACGGCGTGCGTGGTGACGTCATTGCGCAGCTTGCGTGATATAGGGGCACGCGCAGGACTTTGACGTACGCGCGCCTGCCTCACCATTCCGTACACAGGTAAGTATTAGCTTATTTTTTTGTGTGTGTGTGGGGGGGCAGAGGAGGACATATTACTACAGGGACTGTCTGGGCAAATGTTTCCATGGGGGAAAATTACTGAATTGGGGGCAGTGTGGGGGAACATTTCTTAATGAAGGGCAGTGTGGTGGCAAATTACCTAATGAAGGGTAGTGTGGGGGCAAATTACTTAATGGATGGCAGTGTGGGGGCAAATTACTTAATTGGGGGCAGTGTAGGGGCAAATTACTTAATTTGGGGCAGTGTGGGGGCAAATTACTTAATGAAGGGCAGTGTGGGGGCAAATTACTTAATGGATGGCAGTGTGGGGGTAAATTACTTAATGAAGGCCAGTGTAGGGGCAAATTACTTAATGAAGGGCAGTGTGGGGGGCAAATTACTTAATGAAGGGCAGTGTCGGGGCAAATTACCTAATGATCGGCAGTGTGGGAGGTTATTTCTTGATGGGGCAGTGTGGGGGCAAATTACTTTGTGGGGGAAAACTACTACATGGGGAACAGTGTGGGGGGAATTAATACATGGGAGGCAGAGTGGAAGAAATTACTGCACGGAGCAGTGTAGGGGAAATTACTGTATGGAGCCACGTGGGGGAAATTACTATATGGGAGCAGTGTGGGGGAAATTACTCTATCTGGTAGTGTGGGGGAAATTACTATATGAGGGCAGTGTGGGGGAAATTACTATATGAGGGCAGTGTGGGGGAAATAACTATATGTGGTAGTGTGGGGGAAATTACTATATGAAGGCAGTGTGGGGGAAATTACTGTATGGAGCAGTGTGTGGAAAATTACTATATGGGGCAATGTGGGGGAAATTAGTATATGGGGGCAGTGTGGGGGAAATTTGTATACGGGCAGTGTGGGGGAAATTACTATATGGGGCAGTGTGGGGGAAATTACTATATGGGGTCAGCGTTACTATTAGGGGACATTATTTCTGGGGACACTATACAGGCATTATTACCTGGAGCACAATATAGGGTGTTATTATAACTGGGTGCACTCTAAGGGTCATTATAATTGCTGTAGACACTACAGGGACCTTTGAGCTAATTTATCAAACTGCTGTAAAGTATGACTGGGTTAGTTACCCATAGCAACAGATTCCACCTTTCATTTTTGACAACTCCTTTGGAAAATGAAAGGTGAAATCTGATTGGTTGCTATGGGCACCTAAGACAGTTCTACTTTACACCAGTTTAATAGATAACCCCACGTTCCTGTGTAACAAACTCTGTAGAGACGAGATGCGGCTGAAAGAATTTGAGTTGGCGTTCTGGGTCAAACGGAGGAGAAGATGAAAGAGAAGATCTAAATGACAGGAGATGTCCCTGAATGTAAGAGGTATGTGGTGTTGTATCCCCCTATATGTAGAGCTGGCTCACTTATGTGACCTGTGTCACATCTTCTCCTCCAAGTCTTTTTTTTATCTTAATCATATGTATTTTAAATAACATTTTAATTTGTCACCTGCAGTCCTATGTAACAGCCCAGATAACAGTGATAACTTTCTGTGTGCAGATAATGTAGTAGATGTTCCATGCAGTTCTATGTAACACCCCACATAACACAATAGTTCACTGTGTTATGTGGGGTGTTACATAGGACTGCAGGTAACATCTATGCTATCTGTACTCAGAGAGTTATGAGATGGTGGGGGTCAGACTCCTGGCACCCCCTCCAATCAGCTGTTTGCGGAGACCGCGATGTTCAGCCTCTTTGCTCCTTACCAAGCACAGCACTGTCCATTTGATAGCACTGTGCTTGGTATTGCAGCTCAGCCCCAATCACTCAGATGGGGCAGAGCTGCACCAGACCATGTAAACAATGTAATATGGCCTAGGAAGAGACTGTGGCGCTTACGAAGCACCGCAGCCTTTTCATACAGAAAAAAAACTTAAACTAAAATGGAGGGGGGGGGGGGCCGGAGTTGGGTAGACAGCCCCGGGCCTATCATGCACTTAATCCGCCCCTGATCACTAGGAGGAGCTCGGTGCATAGGAATTTATACGTTTACTATTGACTGAATGTAAGTTGTAAAAATCTATTTGCACTGAGCTCGCCCTAAATATAGTGTTTTTATGTCGGGAACCGAAGATGCAGTTCACAATTTGCATATTAATAATATACAAACATATGTCATTTTATACAGATATACTGATATTTTTTATGCCAAACATGTCTACCAAACTATTCCCTTATGATATGCTGTATTGACCTTTATCTATTTCAAATTCAATAAAGCCTCACCTGTACAGTGTCATATCCAAGGAAGCCAGTCATACTTCCAGTTCCATACTGGATGGATAAAGGAGTGTTGGTAGCTTGGAATGTGGATGATTTCTGTGGGTTGAACATATGGTGGTTGGCTATGAAAAATAAAAAAAATGTTTTTAGATGTATTTTTGCATGAAAGATACCAAATGATACCAATTACCAAAATGTTTGCAAAAGGGGTTATAGCATGTGTTGGGACATTATGTCTTGGGGATTTTTTTTTTTGATTGCCATAATCATAATGTTTAGTTTTAAGTAGAATATTACAAAGGCGAATGTGAATCTGCTATGCCACTAAACTGATGGTTGGGGCTTTATCCTGGAAGCCCCATTGTCTTCACCCTTTGACCCCCATACAGGGACCTGGACTCCACTACAGGTAAACCAACAGGCCGCTAACTCTTGGAATAGTCTCAGTTTAGTAGCTGCTGACACACAGTGGTCAAGAGGCACCAGTGCAGAGCACTGAGGGATCAGGCAAAACCATAGTCAGGAAACAAGCTGTTGTCAGGGCAGGCATCATACTGAAATCCAGTAAACAGTACAATGGTCCGGGAGGGCAGCACACGGTCTGAAGGAGGAATAGGCAGAGGTCAGCTCATGCAGCGATCAGTCAACTAGAGAAACAGGAAGAGTTTGGTACATGGACAGACAAGATAAAGATGTACCATCGTAGGAAACTAGCTAACTATAACCTATTGCTCAGGCACCTTCCCACAGGGAAAAACGTGGGAAAGGGAACCTGCCACCATGAAAATGCAATGTAAGCTACAGGCAGCAAGTTATAGAGCAGATTTATATATGATGACTATGAAGACTATGAAAATTAAAAGATGCAGCAGAACGAAGGCTAGAGAGGAGTAAAAGCAGTGTGCCTCTGGCAGACCTACCCACCAGAAGGAAGCAGGAAGATGCTGATGGGTACAAGTTGCTGGAGAACAGACAGTGGGGACATGATGATTGCTTCAATGGCTGTACCCATTGGGTGAGGTGAGGCAGGGGTAAGCCATGATAATATAGAGAAATTGATTTCTAGATTCTGTATGTGGTTTAGGCATAATAATATAGGCTTACTAACTAAGCCTATACAATAGTGCCGATGAAGCCATTTATTGGTTAGTGGGACCTCATCGTTGTATTTTTTTTCTTTGAATTTGCTATCGAAAATCTTGAGAGAGATGGCATAAATTGGTTACAAACATTTATAGTCAATGTAGGCATATATCTGGTACTTCAGTGTAGTTTGATCAAAACACATTTTCTTATAATATATCCAAAGTCCAAAGATTCACCGAGGAGCTTTGATCTGTAACTACATTGCCTGGATAGTTATTCACACAGTAATAGTTTATGACAGAAAAGTGACCACTAGTTATGTTCTTAGTATAATATGATTGTCCCCTTGCTAAGAGGTGTATTACATTCATTTTTTTCTTTAATCTGCAGTACATGTGGGGGAAACGTAGTTATGTTCTTCATATGTCCTTTATGTTTTAGAAAATCAGTTGTGTAACGATCAAAGTCACAGGGAATATGAACCCACCAGTGTCCAGTGCCATTTTCAACTGAATCTACACCTCCAGATCAAAAAAATGTTGGCGCTGCTTTAGGGAGGTAACATGCACTCCGATGATGTTAGTGTCCTGGAGTAGGAGGCACAATGCTGTGAAGTCATTGTGTTGCCTGCGCCAGGACAGCAAGCAGCAAGAAGATCTGGTTGCTTGTTGTGCGAACAGACATTGAAGTGAATTTGCCTTTTTTATTGGTACAAAGAGGTGTTGTGGGGGCAAAAACAGGGACATTATTCTATTGTGGTACACATAAGAAAAACATTTCTGTGCAGGGAGCACAAATGGGAGCATGCAGAGGACACAATTATTGTGTGTGAAGTCTGGGCACTATTAGGCTGGGTTCTGTCTTCTTCTTTGATGATCTGTGAGGAAAAGGACCTGTGGTGACGTCACTGCGCTCATCACATGGTCCGTCACATGATCCATCACCATATTAACGCCCGGGGCCAAAATCTGCCCTGGAGCCAATAAAATTCTAGTTACACTCCTGTAGAAAACTTCCTTTCAATTAACCTACTGGATTATTCTGAGTTAATAGAGTGGCTCACCTTTCAAATTTCTTTTTAAGCTAGATCAGCAAGGCTATTTGATTATGTTATAATGTCTCAAAAGAAAACTGGATTGTCCGAACAGGACACTTTAAATAAGGCATTTCAGCTCTTCTGACATGTTTTGTGTTGAGTTAGGGTCCATTCACACGTCCGTTTTTTCTTTCCTGATCTGTTCCGTTTTTTGCGGAACAGATCAGGACCAGATCTGGACCCATTCATTTTCAATGGGTCCTGGAAAAAATCGTGTTGTGCCTTTTCATAGGTAAATGCATTCATATCCAATTCATTATTGTCAAAATGGATGTTCATTGCCTTTAAGAGCCATGCTCGACTATAGTTGCAATTTTGTATGTCTTGAGTAGGCCAAATTAAGGTCACACAAAGCTTAATGTTATTCTACTCATAAATGTTCCAGTCTGGGAAGAAGCCTCATTGTTTACTTTTAAATTTACGACGGTAGATAAAGATGAGCTCTGTGCAGCTGGTGATCATTACCTATACAATTAGGCATTTATTAATGAAACAAAATATATAATATGTATGTATTCATTTAATGAGCCTTAGTTAGTCCTTAGCATAAGACAATCAGTAGGACATATATATATTTGTCTATATTATATTGTTATATGTACGAAGGCAACATGTATCCAGTATATTGTATATATTTCTCATTAGAAGAGTGTCTGTGAAGATGTGTATTTTGTAACAATTAATCACATCTTTGGTATGACAGAGGAGGTACTGATATCTCTGTGAGAAAACAAGCCATTTACGATCCATAAATTAGGTGTGAGAAACGTTCAGAGAGACGCCTAGAGGTCTGTCTCTAATTGCTACAAGTGTCAGAATTAATCCCTATGGCTTTGAATTAAAGCTTCTAAGGTCAAAATGTATATTCAGACTTATATAAGTTAACCCTTTATGCTATGATGCAGATAGTTTATACAGCAGTGCCACCTAGGTATCAGTAGGTGACATTACAACAGTAGCAAAAGAGCATTCTGGGTAAGGTTATGATGTCACATTTATTATCAATGGTCACACCCATCCGACAATGATTGGAAAGTTCCAAACCAGGAAGGTGTGTCTAACTGATAAGTTTGTGATCATAAGCCATGCACAGGAGGTAGAGGAGGAAGAAAAAAAGAAGAGGGAGAAAGAGAGAGGAAAGAGAGAAGTTGAGTCTCTAGAGGGGTCTATCAAGATGAAAGCCATAATGAGATGCGCTATGATGGACCACCCGGCTTTCCTAGGAGCAGAAGTGAGATTCCTACTAGGACTTGGTAAGAGACACAGAAAATGATATTTCATTTTATTAAGACTAATTTGATAGTGTGGGTGAAATTATACCATCTAGATTGGCGAATAAATAAATGATTAAATTAATTGATCATCTCCATATTGAGATGTAATCTTAGGATATTGTGAGACTTCATTCTACCTGCAGAAGAATCTAGACTCATAATCTAGCAAAGCATTAAATGATTGCTTATATATATATATATATATATATATATATATATTATATTGATAGAACATTCTTCGCCAAGCTAAGTGATGGATTCCCACAGGAAGAACTTATTTCAAGTCCTTCCATTTAAGATATGGTCTAGCAAAATCCTAGATCCCTGTTATTTATCTTAATAGTCTTACCAAAGTCATATATGTGTAAATAGTCCAGGATGGGCTCGGAAGGATACAGTTATCTCTTCTAAGTTATATCCTTGAATGGATTTGCCCATGCCTGAAGTCATGTGGTGTGTAGTTGGTTAGGGGGGGGCAGAATGTATTTATCATTCTATATTGATGTCTAGGATTAGACATGCCCATCCTGATATCATGAGGTTTTCTCTGAACAGAAGTAATGTATATAACTTATGTTCCTACTTTGATATCCTAACCTAATAATAGCTTTGTTATAATGTGAAAAGTTATTTCCACTCACATGTATTGTTAAGCTTGTAATGCTTTATATTAAAGCTATATATATTCATTTGCATGTATCATTATGTTTATTTACTTATATATGTTTAGAATCTTGTAACCAATAAATCTGCATATTTTTATAATACCTATGTATTATTGTATAATGCAGAACTACATTTTATCATTAACGTCATCTCACGTCAAAAAGAACTTATTTATCTGAGGAAATAGTCGGACTCAGATGTGAATTGTAACAATTAGGTTGTCTACAATTCACCAGGTCATGATTTTAAGAATTTATGACAAATTTTATAAATTATTTTTTTTTATGGTTAATTATTTTTATGACCATAATTAATAATTCATAATTGAATTATTACCCACCGACAGACAGCACAATGTGTGCTGTCCGTTTCCGTTGTTTCGTTCCGCATGTCCGTTTAAATATAAAACATGTCCTATTCTTTTCCTGAAAAATCGGATCCTGGTACAATACAAAGTCAATGGATCCACAAAAAACGGATGACATACGGATGTCATTCCGTATGTCATCCGTTTTATACGGAATCCGTTCCTGGAAATTACATTTAAATTTTTATTTTATTTTTTTAAAGAAATCCAAACAACTTTATTTGCTTATTGAAATTTATACATGTTTCCGTTTTTTGCGGATCCGCAAAAAACGGATGACATACGGAAACATTTTCAGGAACAACGGATCCGCAAAAAACGGACAGAAAATCGGATTAGAGAAAAATACTGACGTGTGAATGTTGCCTAATTTTGTCTAGAAATATATGAATAAACTCAGAACTAGGCATTTTTATTTACCATATCATTATTTTACTTTGTCTACTCTAAAACAGCATTTATAAGAGCATATTAGAAATAATATGGAAAGGGGTTCTCCTGAGTGCACAACCTTTTATTGGTGAGCTAAAAACATAATATAAGTTTAAAAGAGAGAGATCATACATCTTAAGAATGGACTCTGGTCAGAGAGAAACCACTGTAAGGCCTCATGCACACGACCGTATTTTGTTTCCATGTCCGATCCGTTTTTTTTGCGGATAGGATGCGGACGCATTCATTTCAATGGGTCCGCAAAAACCGCGCACAGCACACCGTGTGTTGTGTGCATCAGTATGTCCGTTCCGTTGCTCCGCCCAAAAAATTGTGCATGTCCTATTTTTTTCTAGTTTGCGGACAAGGATAGGCATTATTACAATGGATCCGCAAAAAAAACGGATGCCATACGGAACGTCATCTGTTTTTTTGCAGACCGCAAAACACATACGGTCATGTGCATGTAGCCTAAGGTAGAGCCAGATATGAATTAGAAATGTATAGATACTTTAATCACTCACTGCAAGCTGGACTAGAGCAATAAACTGAAGGCACCCACAAGTTAGAGGATCCTGTATCAAATATGACCGTGAAAGACTGAGGTGGGGTTCCAATAGAAATAGTTCCAAAATACTCAATCTAGAGAAAACAAGATATAAGAAGTGTTTATTAAAATAATGATTAAATTAAGAGATTCTGGTTATCAAATTAGTGGTAAATGGCAGTTAAAGCAAGATTAGCATGCTTTATTCAGATTTTAATCATGCCCCCAGTCTTAGCATTGTCAGGTTCTCAAATAGCATTAAATGGCTGCTGAAGGAGGGTCATGTGACCAGGCAAATCATCTCAATGTGATGCCTTCTCCGTTCAAACAAACTGCACCTGCCATTTGCACTTGTTATGTTGGGAGATTTACTGCAGGTACAGTGTGTCTGAATGGAGGAGGCATCCCATGGAGGTGATTTGTCCATCAGCAGCCATTTTGTGGACAGCACAAAAGACTTTGTAAACAAGGGGGCATATCTTTTCCAGCTTCTCATGACACTTTATGCAATATTAAATAATATAATTAAAAAGTACTACTTGTCTTGTTAGTGTGTATGGAAAAAAAAATGCTAAAATGGTATTCAGGGGAGAAAATTCCTTTAACTGTGATTTCACCCATACAATTTTTTTTATGTTACTGCATTTTTTGTTTATGTCACTTAGCCCAGATTTACTAATCTGTATATGGGGGGAAAAAAATCTGTCTAAAAAGTGGTGTAAATTGACACATCTATGGTTTCTACACTTTTTTCACATCATGCTTGGCAAGGAGTGGAGCTTACTGGATAGGGGGAGGCATACAATGCCCCAAAATTGCACCACAATCCTGTCATAAAACTCTGTCTCAAAGTAACCCAACCAATAATTGGTATAGAGTCAAAGAAAAGTCTGTATCCTTGCACAATATTTATCACCCAGCCTAAGTCACTGTGATAAATATAGTACATGTCTAGACAGAATATCTAAACTTACTCCTCCTTTAAGATTGGTAAGTCTGGGCCACTGTGTGCGAAACCACCCTTGGAGGCTCACATACTAAGGAGAAGCATATCACACGCCAGTCTGAAAAAAGTAAGATGCCATTTTTTTTTTACGATTAAATCCACAGGATTTACTTTATGCTGTTAAAGATAAAACAGGGCGCACCATAGGGTAATACCGTTTGTAGACAGGTAAAATAAATGGTTCCAGTGCAAGGCTCACCTTTGATAGTTGTGCTACCTGTAGGCACAACTCTAGTGAAAGCTTGTCAAGATGTCTACTAGAGTCACGATTTGATGGTGGATCTGCAGCCGCGAAGGGATGACTTCTTGTCGGAGATACCTGAGGTCTCCAAGAAGTGGTAAAATACGAAAGTAAGTAGATAAGGTTTCCCAGGCGCAAGCATCCAGTCCAGATGGTGATAGTGAAAAGATACTTTTATTGCAGAAGTACAACGCGTTTCGGGGAATAGTTCCCCTTCATCAGGTACATAACACTGTTGTACTTCTGCAATAAAAGTATCTTTTCACTATCATCATCTGGACTGGATTCTTGCGGCCTTATCTACTTACTTTCGTATTATTTTTTTTAAGAGGCAGCCTCCTAAATGGCATCTGTCAACCGATTTGTACCTATGAAAGTGTCTGACCTGCATGTGCGCTTGACAGCTGATGGCATCTGTGTTGGTCCCATGTTCATATGTGCCCTCATTGCTGAGAAAAATGAAGTTTTAATATATGCAAATGAGCCTGTATGAGTTGAGCCTGTTGCTGTTACACCTAGACCCTCTCATCCCTCTGCAATTGATGCACCCTCTGCATTTTGATTGACAGTGCTAGGCATGATAACGTTTCTCACTGTCTGGCCGTGTCAGTCGGAGTAAAAAGGGTGCAGCAGTTGCAGAGAGAGCAGAACCTCTAGGTATAATGGCAACGCCCCATTGCTCCTAGAGGATCATTTGCATATATTAAAACATAATTTTTCCCAGGAATTCGGGCACATATGAATGTAGGACCAACACATATGCCTTCAGCTGCCAAGCACACATACAACAGGTGAACCCCTCTCATAGGTACAAATCTGCTAACAGATGCCCTTTAATACGTTTGTCACATCTGCAATGGTTTTATGACAGAAACAGAAACCTATGGCAGCTAGGAGCAGGAGTATATTGTAGTTATAATTTTCAGCAGTTTTCTAAAATAAATTATTGTAAATTTGTTGTGCCAATGTGGAGAGCAATTTTGGCTAAACACCGTCCATTTTTAAAGGCTATATACACTTTTGGGGGAATTTTTTCTTATTATTGCATTCTACTCATTATGAGGTAAAAATCATTTTTTCAATTGGTCTTTATTAACCGCTTCACGTCCGCCCATAGACTATAAACGTCCTATGGGTGGACGTCTATTTCTGACAGCACGTTTTAGAACGTCCTGTCAGAAATAGCAGCTGCACGCTAATCGTGCAGCTGCTGATCGGGTTGCCCGCTGTCAGTGACAGCAGGGCAACCCTAAGACAAGGCAGGGACAGTTCCCAGGTGTCCCTGCCTTCACGATCGCTGCAGACACAGCGCTCACCGAGCGCTGTGTCTGCAGAGAAGGAAGCGCTGTGCGCTTCCTGTTCCGGCCCGGCGGTCATGTGACCGCCGTGACCGGAGTGTGCAGGAGCTGTGTGAGGTCTCTCAGAGACCTCGATCAGCCCTGCTCTGAGGCTGTACAGCGCTGGATTGCTGCTGTACAGCCTCTCTAGGGGTGCATTTGTCCTGTAACTGGGGCTACTATGTCAGCCCCAGTTACAGGAGAAATCAACAGTGAAAAAAAAAAAGAAAAAGTGAAGCAAATGTCCCCCAGAGGTCTTGTATGACCTTATGGGGGACGAAAAAGTGTAAAAAAAAAAAAAAAAAAATAAAGGGTTGAAAAAATAAAATAAAATAAAGTTTCACATGTAAAAAAAAAAAAAGTTCCCAAGTAAGGAATAAAAAAAAAAAATTTAAAATAGAAAAAATAAAATAGACATATTTGGTATTGCCGTGTCCGTAAAAACCAGCTCTATAAAAATATCACATGACCTAACCCCTCGGGTGAACACCGTAAAAAAAAAAAAAAAAATTTTTGTCACCTTGCATCACAAAAGGTGCAACACCAAGTGATCAAAAACGCGTATGTCCCACAAAATAGTACCAATAAAACCGTCACCTCATCCCGCAAAAAATGAGCCCCTATATAAGAAAATCTCTCAAAAAATAAAAAACCCACAATATGATTGTGGGGTGCCAGTGGTTGCTATGGCAACAGAAGGCCAAACAATGGCATTCGGGACTACTAGCTGTGGAATCTAACTATTATATAACTATTGCAGTGTACTATACAAGTGATCAGAACAGTGCAAGCTAAAGTCCTCAAGTAGTAACTAAAAATTTAATTTAAACATAAATAAACATGAAAAGAAATAAATAAAAATGACAAAGTGAGTAAACACCCTTTACCCATATCTGTTAAATTAAAATAAAAAAATAATAAACTACATGTAATTAGTATTGCCTTGTACATAATTACCTGATCTATAAAATGAACATATTACTTATACTGCACAGTGAACTCCGTTAAAAAAAAATAATAAAAAAATAATGCCAGAATTACTTTTATTGGTCACCTTATCGCCACAAAAATATGGAATAAAGTGATAAAAAACCAAATGGTATACCAAAATACAGTATCCTAATATGGTACCAATAAAAACTACAACCAATCCCTTAAAAAACAAACTCTCACACAGCTGCCTTGATGGAAAAATAAAAATCTAATTGATGTTAGAATATGGCAATGCAAAATACTACAGATTTTTAATAAAAGAAAATGATGATGAAAGAGCAGTAAAACATAAAAAACTATATACATTTGTTATCACCATAATCGCACCTACCCCACAGAATAAAAGGAAAATGTTGAGGATACCACAGTGAACCTCATGAAAAAAAAAATATATATATATATATATATAATGTTTTGGCCATTCACCTCCCAAAAAATAAAATAAAAAGTGATCAAAAAGACATATAGACCCAAAATGGCACTAATAAAAACTATAACTTGTCCTGCAAAAAACGAGCTACAGCTTGGTTAACAAAAAAAGGTTATGGCTCTTAGATTATTATTCTGGCAACATCCAGGTTTTAATCACATATTGTTTTTTCCATATTTGTGAGAAATTGCATAACAAATGGCTTTGTTTTTTGCCTTTTACCTTTCATGGGAATAAAACATTTGGGGCTAAAGCAGCATACCATTAGAATTATTTTTTTTTTTTCCATTTACACAGTTCAATGTTGATAAATTCTATATAATATCTGTGGAGCCAAAACCACTATTGCCCCTCAAAGACACTGAATCTATCTTTAAAAGCACAGTTCAAATTTCAGATTTTTTTTTTAAATAAAAGAATATATCAACCAAAATGTATTACTCACATAAAACACGGTGTGTCTCAAAAATAGTCTCAAAATCACTTATATAAATAAAAGCATTCAAAAGTTATTATAGCTTAAAGTGAGTAAGATTTAAAAAATAGAGCTCTGACATTTGGTCTAAAATGACTTTATCATCATAGAAGAAGGGGCCTATTATTTATTATCAGTACTGAACAATTATGAATTTTAATTTTGCACAAATAATCACCCTCCCAGAAATGTCAAATTTGTATTGTAGATTTGTAATTGATGTCTGAAGTAAATATAGCTGTTGTACAACTTAGGTAGCTGAAGTGCATTTTAACCCCTTAGTAACACAACTAATTTTGGCCTTACAGGGGTATTCCCATCTTAATAATCATATCTCACATAGTGCCTTATGTAAATTTATTGAAATCTGCAAATACATTTGGTTTTCATGGGAAACTGCCACCTACTGTATACTATCCTGCAATGGCGGTTATGCTTGTGCAGTGGCCTCTGAGTGTATTTTGATAAGTCTGCTCGGGTTCTTGGGAGCAATCCTAGTTTGATCATGTGCAGTAGCTCCCAGCCACCCCTCTGAATCTCTGTAGAGTTCAATAGGACAGCTCTGGCTCATGCTCAGTAGCCTCTATGTTGTCTTTACAGCTCCACTTGGCAGCTAGCAAAAATAAATAAGTATAGCAGAGGCCGGTGTGATTTCTTCAAAGCACACTGTTATCTTTGTATTTAAACTGAGCTTTCATTTCAGTGTTTAGCATATCAGCAGCATGGATGAGACAAACAGCTGATACACAGAGCAATGCTCTTTTTCCTCTCTGCTAGCTACAGCACAAAGTGAGCCTTTTACACACAAAGTGACTAGTGCAGCCTGTCGCATCTACAGGTGAAACTCGAAAAATTTGAATATTGTGCAAAGTTCATTTATTTCAGTAATACAACTTAAAAGGTGAAACTAACATATGAGAGAGACTCATTACATGCAAAGCGAGATATTTCAAGCCTTTATTTGTTATAATTTGGATGATTATGGCTTACAGCTTATGAAACCCCAAAGTCACAATCTCAGGTACCCTTTGCTCAGGGGGTACCGATTAATTAGCTGACTAGAGTGTGACATTTTGAGCTTAGAATATTGAACCTTTTCACAAAATTCTAATTTTAAGCTGCATTAATGCAATTCCTTTTAATTTGTATTACTGAAATAAATGGACTTTTGCTGGATATTCTAATTTTTCGAGTTTCACCTGTAGCTCTCTGCACTGGATCTGTACATCATTGCTTACCAGGCAGCCAGCATACAGTACCTAAGATATATGTGCAGCTGCTGGTTTATGTAACTGGTCAGAAGCAATCAGTGTTATAAAGTATAATAGGCAAATGGGCTAAATGGAGCTGAGTACCGCTTTGTGTGACAATTTTTTTTCTCTTTCTTCACACTTTTGAAATTCCTGATGCTGCATATTTTACTTCAGAGCAGCATTTGGATCACGCACCCAGGGTCAGTATGATTATGATGATTCCATATTTATATAGTTTTTTATTTTATATTACTTGCATAATAGAAATACTTGTTTTTACCCAAAAAAAAAATCTGTTTTGTGGCACTGCATTTCAAGACCCAAAACATTTTTATTTTTCTTATCATATAACCGCGCAAGGGCTAATATATTAGATCCTCTCTAGTGATAATCATTATCATGATAGAGGACGTTTTTTTCTCTCATACGCTCCAGGCAGGCTGAAATCAAAACTTGCTGAGAGAGGGAAGGTGGGGGGGGGGGGGGCTGATGCTTCAAGCCCTCATAGCTTGGGCTTTGTAGAAGACATCACAGAATTATATTCTTTCCATCGGTAAATATACTCTTTTGAAATTGGGTTGCTAGTGAAAGCAACTGAAACCTTCTTTTACTCTCAGCTGCTGTCACTCCTGACCCGATTTCAAAAGCCTCTATTTCCTGATGTGGAGGAGATATGGTAATACTGTGATTCTTATCTTGTTTGAAAGATTGGATTGACAGCTTTATAATAAGGCCCATTCTATTTTTTACAGAGTCCAAGGTATGAAGGCTTAAAGTAGCCCTCCCTTCTTTGCCCTGCTGGCCAAGCTCTGCTCAGGCTGGACTGTTAGGTCCTTTTCCCAAAGCATGAACAAAGCTCAGGAAAAATTGTTATGGGTTAATTTGCTTTCATATTTATTTTTACTTTAAAATACCCTTATAAAATACCTTTCAAAAGTAATTTTACATTCACACATTATACAATTTGCTGTTTGAACAGTTGTAATATTGCTTTGTCTAGAAGTTTAAATTACTACTCACATCCATGTAGTTCTGAAGAGGTTCAGCAGATGTCTGAGCTAAACTTGGAAAATACTTAGTTGCCGGATTATAAGGATTATTACGTAGGTAGTCACCCAGTAACCCCAATCTGTTTAGACGGCTGCGGAAAGACTCTGCCTTTCTGAGAGGGACTCTATAAGAAATAATTTATGTTGTGAGTGTTACATATGCTGGAATATATACATTGTTTAAAAGACAAGAAGATTTACACTGACAAAAGAAAATTTGACAAAAGAAAACAGTTTACATACTTGACCATGCCACATTCTGCCAGAATTACCAGCCCCAAGAGAAGGAGTAACTTCATATTTGCCAAGTGTAACTAAGGTGTATAAGCATAAATTGGGCTTTAGATAGACTGTGAGAGATCCATGCAGCGTTTATATATACACCTCTTGGAATTCCCACCTTCACATTAATGGATACTAATCTGATGGGAATTCTTCCATCACCTTGGTGAAGGGGAAATGATCTGAAACAATCCAGTTTAGAACTGGTTATCTGGGCTTCTTGGAAACTCATGATAACTTGTTATACTGATATTGTCAACTGTTTGATTAAAGGTATAATAAAGTCAAGCAAATAAGATTTTGGAGGACATAGATAATTTTATTTACTGCCTAGCAAATTAAAATCCATTTTATCATAATATGCCAATATAATACATTTGAGTGGGTGTGACTAAAGTCACATTACAACTGCACAAATTGTTAGATTTACCATTTGTACAGATGCAACAAAAGCATAAATATTGTAGTAAGGTACAAGGGGTCATCATTGATGGTAGGTATGTGTCACCGAGGTTCCTGGCCTCGGTGAAGTAAGAGCCGGTATTTTCATGTGTCAGCGGCAGCTAATGCTGATTGACACTTTTGCTATTTAGTATGGCTGTAAATAGCTGATCCGGGATGGCACTTATTGGGAGTAATGTAAAAGTAAAGATGGGCACTCTAATATCCGGAACCACCGGGTGATAAATTTATTCACAATAGCGTTAATTCACAATAGCATTACTTGCATATAGTAACAGTTTCATAAAATATAGACAATAAATGAATTATCTAAAATAGGCCTAGCTAAATATCTAATACATATAAATAGCCGCTGTTGAAAAACCATTAGGGATAGGATTAATAGTCCGCTGCTGATAAAACAACCTCTGATTGTAATGGTAGAGTACTTTGGATAAATATTCAATAGGCGTCTGCCAATGTTGCTTTTAGGTGATGTATCTCACAAGAAAAAATATGAAGAGATATATATAGTGACAAATCTTAAGAATATAGTCATAAAAAATATTAGTGATCACTTGAAAATTGTGCACAAAAGGAAAAGTCAATTTAAACTGTAAGGTGTTGCTAGTAGGTGATATTCAACGTGAATATAGTAGTGATTCCACAACAGCAGCAGATGTCTCTGAATGTCAGTATTTGCTCCAATAGTAATCACCTTCCGCAGTCAACCATCGATTTAAGCAATAGTAGCTGGTGTAGCGACCAGTAAGTGTCGGTATTTGCGCCAGTAATGGTCACTTACCACAGTCCACTATAGATTCAAGCAATAATAGCTATTTATGATAGTACTCACGCTTGATGCTGTAATCCGGTCTGTAGCGAAACTGTAAAAGCGGCTTACCTCCTGTGTGAAATAAAGAGGTACCTTGCTAGTGTATCTAGACACTGTGGTCCGCTCTCAGTATTAGTCGCAATTGTCCAGAGCCGTCCTGGTTCACAGCTTTCGCTCTGTTTGAATCCTAGGCAGAGTCTCAGTTCGTCTGTAATGGGCGTTTTCTCCCTGCTCCGGACAGCTGATTTAATTATTCCAGCTGGTTTTCTGCTGTCCGTGAGTTCCCAGACTGTGGCCAGTAGATCTGGTATTTTTCAATGAAAAAGCGCTTTTTCCTAGATAACAATCATATTATTGAGAATCTAGTTCTGCCGGTTTTCTGCCAGAGTTAGTGTCCTATCCGTCCACGCCAGACGCGTTTCGAAGGTTGGGCTACCTTCTTCCTCAGTGGCTTTGATAGGAACTACCTGGATATCCGGTTTTTATACCTCTGGCTATCAGGGGAGTACTTCATTAACCCTGAAATGGATCATGTGTATCCGATGATCTTTTAATCATGTAGCTCTTCTACTACGGTTCTTATGCGGTTTTGCAATGAATATAACTGTCAAGAGAGTTCGCAATTGACCCTAAAATAACTCTTGTAGGTCTAATAATCATATGATCATACAGTCTTTCATCACACATCCCATGCGTTTTTTTAAAGTTCGATTTTTTTACTGCGTTTTTTTTTTTTTTTTTTTTTTTTTTATTAGGTGCGGTTTTTTTACTGCTGATTTGAGAAATTCATATATTCTGTTATTCTTTTATTCTTTTCTCACCGCATTTTTCCTTTTACAATAAAAAATCACTTGGCGGTTTCTAAATAATTATTAATAAATTATAAGTTTTATATATCAATGATCATGCACACAGGACCCGTATCATAATCTGTTAGTGGCTCGCTCATGATACGTAGTACTTGGTGTCCATCTCATAGAATATATATATATATATAAAACATTACGCAAATACTTAAATACAGTTTATTATTTTATTAAATACCATAAAATATGCGATATAAAATATAAAACTTTAAAATTGTAGTTTAAAATTTTATTCAAGAGAGAGACATAAAAGAGATTTATATAAAATGATCTCAACTGGAGAGCTGAATAAAATTTAATAATTCCATATAATTCATTTTAGAATAGGTTCTGATCTCATGATAGTCCAGAGAATAGTGGATAATTTCATAGCAGGTGAATACTCATGATGTATTAGGGTTGGAAGCCTCCCGGCCAGGGGGGGTCACAGTGCTGATAGTCAGCCCGACTGGTACCCCTCGTGATCTGAGGGCATCCAACCCCTTAGAGGAATCCGAAGATCTCGAGTTCGGCGTTTAGTCCGGCAGGTGCCAAACTGCATGGGATGTGTGATGAAAGACTGTATGATCATATGATTATTAGACCTACAAGAGTTATTTTAGGGTCAATTGCGAACTCTCTTGACAGTTATATTCATTGCAAAACCGCATAAGAACCGTAGTAGAAGAGCTACATGATTAAAAGATCATCGGATACACATGATCCATTTCAGGGTTAATGAAGTACTCCCCTGATAGCCAGAGGTATAAAAACCGGATATCCAGGTAGTTCCTATCAAAGCCACTGAGGAAGAAGGTAGCCCAACCTTCGAAACGCGTCTGGCGTGGACGGATAGGACACTAACTCTGGCAGAAAACCGGCAGAACTAGATTCTCAATAATATGATTGTTATCTAGGAAAAAGCGCTTTTTCATTGAAAAATACCAGATCTACTGGCCACAGTCTGGGAACTCACGGACAGCAGAAAACCAGCTGGAATAATTAAATCAGCTGTCCGGAGCAGGGAGAAAACGCCCATTACAGACGAACTGAGACTCTGCCTAGGATTCAAACAGAGCGAAAGCTGTGAACCAGGACGGCTCTGGACAATTGCGACTAATACTGAGAGCGGACCACAGTGTCTAGATACACTAGCAAGGTACCTCTTTATTTCACACAGGAGGTAAGCCGCTTTTACAGTTTCGCTACAGACCGGATTACAGCATCAAGCGTGAGTACTATCATAAATAGCTATTATTGCTTGAATCTATAGTGGACTGTGGTAAGTGACCATTACTGGCGCAAATACCGACACTTACTGGTCGCTACACCAGCTACTATTGCTTAAATCGATGGTTGACTGCGGAAGGTGATTACTATTGGAGCAAATACTGACATTCAGAGACATCTGCTGCTGTTGTGAGTATTCACCTGCTATGAAATTATCCACTATTCTCTGGACTATCATGAGATCAGAACCTATTCTAAAATGAATTATATGGAATTATTAAATTTTATTCAGCTCTCCAGTTGAGATCATTTTATATAAATCTCTTTTATGTCTCTCTCTTGAATAAAATTTTAAACTACAATTTTAAAGTTTTATATTTTATATCGCATATTTTATGGTATTTAATAAAATAATAAACTGTATTTAAGTATTTGCGTAATGTTTTATATATATATATATTCTATGAGATGGACACCAAGTACTACGTATCATGAGCGAGCCACTAACAGATTATGATACGGGTCCTGTGTGCATGATCATTGATATATAAAACTTATAATTTATTAATAATTATTTAGAAACCGCCAAGTGATTTTTTATTGTAAAAGGAAAAATGCGGTGAGAAAAGAATAACAGAATATATGAATTTCTCAAATCAGCAGTAAAAAAACCGCACCTAATAAAAAAAAAAAAAAAAAAAAAACGCAGTAAAAAAATCGAACTTTAAAAAAACGCATGGGATGTGTGATGAAAGACTGTATGATCATATGATTATTAGACCTACAAGAGTTATTTTAGGGTCAATTGCGAACTCTCTTGACAGTTATATTCATTGCAAAACCGCATAAGAACCGTAGTAGAAGAGCTACATGATTAAAAGATCATCGGATACACATGATCCATTTCAGGGTTAATGAAGTACTCCCCTGATAGCCAGAGGTATAAAAACCGGATATCCAGGTAGTTCCTATCAAAGCCACTGAGGAAGAAGGTAGCCCAACCTTCGAAACGCGTCTGGCGTGGACGGATAGGACACTAACTCTGGCAGAAAACCGGCAGAACTAGATTCTCAATAATATGATTGTTATCTAGGAAAAAGCGCTTTTTCATTGAAAAATACCAGATCTACTGGCCACAGTCTGGGAACTCACGGACAGCAGAAAACCAGCTGGAATAATTAAATCAGCTGTCCGGAGCAGGGAGAAAACGCCCATTACAGACGAACTGAGACTCTGCCTAGGATTCAAACAGAGCGAAAGCTGTGAACCAGGACGGCTCTGGACAATTGCGACTAATACTGAGAGCGGACCACAGTGTCTAGATACACTAGCAAGGTACCTCTTTATTTCACACAGGAGGTAAGCCGCTTTTACAGTTTCGCTACAGACCGGATTACAGCATCAAGCGTGAGTACTATCATAAATAGCTATTATTGCTTGAATCTATAGTGGACTGTGGTAAGTGACCATTACTGGCGCAAATACCGACACTTACTGGTCGCTACACCAGCTACTATTGCTTAAATCGATGGTTGACTGCGGAAGGTGATTACTATTGGAGCAAATACTGACATTCAGAGACATCTGCTGCTGTTGTGGAATCACTACTATATTCACATTGAATATCACCTACTAGCAACACCTTACAGTTTAAATTGACTTTTCCTTTTGTGCACAATTTTCAAGTGATCACTAATATTTTTTATGACTATATTCTTAAGATTTGTCACTATATATATCTCTTCATATTTTTTCTTGTGAGATACATCACCTAAAAGCAACATTGGCAGACGCCTATTGAATATTTATCCAAAGTACTCTACCATTACAATCAGAGGTTGTTTTATCAGCAGCGGACTATTAATCCTATCCCTAATGGTTTTTCAACAGCGGCTATTTATATGTATTAGATATTTAGCTAGGCCTATTTTAGATAATTCATTTATTGTCTATATTTTATGAAACTGTTACTATATGCAAGTAATGCTATTGTGAATTAACGCTATTGTGAATAAATTTATCACCCGGTGGTTCCGGATATTAGAGTGCCCATCTTTACTTTTACATTATTATACGGTGCTTGGAGTGCGACATCAGATAGGTGCACCTGACCGTCCCAAATCAGGAGGCAGAGCCGTCCTATATATTTTGATCATATTGTTATAGTTGAACGCACTCAACTAGGACTGAGCTCCCCCTGCTTTTGTGATGGATATCTGGAACCATCTAGAAAGTAAAAGACTTAAGATAGAAACATATCGATTTGATGATACCTATTTAGGTGATTCAAGTGATATTCAAGGAGAGAGATCCATTTCTGAGGTTTTCAGGGAACTTGAACCACTGCTGCTGAAACAACTCAGACAGCAGTGGGAAATCAAATCCCTGAAAGTATACATTGAGGATAAAAGAATACCTAAGGGATTACAATTGTCTAAAACCCCTGCACAGGACCTGTGTAACGAAGAATTCATCAAAGAATGGGAGTCCTTACTGTTCTCTCAATCAGTTACCTTGATACAATTAATTATAAAAAGGAGGTGTAAAATATTAGAAGAAATTACCGAGAGAATAAATCAGATAAAAATAGTAGTGGATAAACTACCGGCGAGTGATGAATTGCGGATGTGGCAGGAACGCCTGTGCAGGAGTTTGGATAAAATGGAGTCTGAAATAATCAGTAGGAAAACAAGGAAATATAGACATAACCCCAGATTGGATGAGAGGGAAAGATATAGAAATGACTCACTGGAGAGAGAAACAAACACTAGACCTCCGGGACAACCTAATATGGATGATAATCCTAATAGGTATAATATCCCGGTTAACAATAGATTTGAAGCACTGAGTTATAATCATTTTTTAGACAGGACCCCGCCCCATCACAAAACAAGAATCAGAAGGAGATCAAAAACACCGGATGCTGTATACCCTCAACATCAACAGACACCACTGATACATCACAATACAAGAATCAGACGCAGGTCACAATCACCACTAACAGGATACCAACAACATCCACAACCATCACCAACTCATACATACAACTTGAGGAACAGACACAATCACCAAATAGAGAATCACGAGCCACAACAGAGGTCATGGCCACCACAGAACAGACACTATCAGGCATCCAGACATGTAAGAGAAGAGACATACAGACAGCAACAAACAGACCTAAATGGAAGACACGAAGAGGTCAAAGAAAAAAGAGGGACCTACAACAGACACAGGCACTGAAAGATAAAGAAGCCATAGTGAACCTAAGCTCAGTGGTTTTGACTGAACACCAGACAAAACTACTGAGCAAGGGGTTGAAATTTGCTCCAACAGCAAGATTAAATAAATTTGACACCTATATTGGAGTGGAGAAGTTTATACGGAAGCTCTGTCTTAAAAAATATTTTCTAAAAAATCCGATTTTAACAAACTCAAAGGAACCAGGGGAAGGAGAAATTAAATATACTGAATTAAAATTGAGGTCGAAAAAATTCCCCAGACAGGAGATCAGTGCCGAGATAGCCACCTTTCAGAAAAATATAGAGACTGAATTAAGGAAGATACCCGATAAATGTGGACGAAGAAGTAATCTAACTAAGCAGGAAATATATGCAATAAAAGAACTACAAAGCTGCAATAATCTCACTATCCGCCCTGCGGATAAGGGGGGGGGGCGATTGTCCTCCTGGAAACTGAAAAGTATAATGCGGAGTGTTTAAGACAATTAGGGGATGCAACTACATATAGGAAGCTTACAAAAGACCCCACAGAGGATTTTGCAGAGCTATTGAATCAATTCTGCGAAAAAGGCCTCAATGGAGGCCTCCTAACGAAACAGGAGTCAGACTTTATCTTGGGGACTCAACGAAGACTTCCCGTCTTCTATTGTCTCCCGAAGATCCACAAGAATATAATTGACCCACCAGGCCGCCCGATAATCTCTGGCATAGAGTCGTTGACATCCAATTTATCCCATTATATTGACAGATTGATCCAACCTACTGTCAAGCAGACCCCCACATACATTAAAGATACCACACAAGTTGTCCAATTACTGGAAAACTTGAAAGTGGAGCCACATTGGCGTATGGGGACCTTGGATGTCCAATCGCTCTATACTGCTATTAACCATGATCAGGGTATAAATAACATGAGATTGCAACTTGAAAAACATGGAAACCTCAAGAAGAGACAAATAGAATATCTGGCAGAGGGTGTTGAACATATACTCACGCATAATTATTTTTTCTTTGAGGGGGCATACTACCTCCAGACCCGGGGCACTGCCATGGGCACCAGATTCGCCCCCAGCTATGCCAATTTATTTATGGCACAATGGGAACAAGAAACCATACTACCCAGGCTGGGGTCGGATCTGGTGCTCTGGCAGCGCTTTATTGACGATGTTATTTTCATTTGGCAGGGCGATGAAGGGGAGCTATTTAGCTTCCTAGAAGAGATCAATACTAATAATTACAACCTTAAATTTACATCGAATATTAATCAAGACAGCACTGAATTCCTAGATTTATTGATTACTACTGAAATGGACCACTATGTGTGTACCACCTATCAGAAAAAAGTGGCGAGAAATAGTTTTATTCTGTACTCCAGTTGTCATCTACCCTCCTGGTTGATGAACATACCGACAGGTCAATTCCGGAGGATTAAGAGGAATTGTACCAGGGAGGGGAAATTTGAAGAAGAAGCTATTATCATGAAAAACCAATTTTTGGCCAAAAAGTATCCAGATGAAATAGTGGATAAAGCTTTGCAGAAAGTCAGAGAAATGGACAGAAACCAGTTTTTTGTTCCCAAACAGACCACTACTGAGATAGAAGCCAGTGGAGAAAAATTCCGTATCATCTTACCGTATAATATACAATATAAAAAGATTGAGCGGATTATAAAAAATCACTGGCATCTGATCCAGAAGGACAAAATCATAGGCCCCCTTGTTCCACTAATACCAGAGATAATATATACGAAAGCATCTAATTTGGGATTGAAGATAGCGCCATCAATCAAACAGAAATCAATAACTAAAGGATCCACTAATAATTGGCTTAAAAGCAGCGGATTTCATAGATGTGGACGCTGTGTGAATTGCAAAACTACATCTTTTGCTAGAAAAACCACACGAGTAACCTCAACCCAAAATACTTTCTCTGTTGAGATTAAACAACTTTTAACATGCAATAGTTCGAATGTCATATATATAATAGAGTGTATGTGTGGCAAACAATACATAGGCAGAACTAAAAGACCATTAAAAGTAAGAATAGCGGAACATGTAAATAATATTAAAAAGGGCTATGACAAACATGTATTGTCCAGACACTTTAAACTGGTTCATAACCAGGACCCAAAAACCCTGAAATTTTCAGCTTTTGAACAACTAGACCGACATTGGAGGGGGGGCAACCATATTGCCCGAATGTCTAGGACTGAGTCAAGAAGAATTTTCGAGTTCGGCAGTTTGGCACCTGCCGGACTAAACGCCGAACTCGAGATCTTCGGATTCCTCTAAGGGGTTGGATGCCCTCAGATCACGAGGGGTACCAGTCGGGCTGACTATCAGCACTGTGACCCCCCCTGGCCGGGAGGCTTCCAACCCTAATACATCATGAGTATTCACCTGCTATGAAATTATCCACTATTCTCTGGACTATCATGAGATCAGAACCTATTCTAAAATGAATTATATGGAATTATTAAATTTTATTCAGCTCTCCAGTTGAGATCATTTTATATAAATCTCTTTTATGTCTCTCTCTTGAATAAAATTTTAAACTACAATTTTAAAGTTTTATATTTTATATCGCATATTTTATGGTATTTAATAAAATAATAAACTGTATTTAAGTATTTGCGTAATGTTTTATATATATATATATTCTATGAGATGGACACCAAGTACTACGTATCATGAGCGAGCCACTAACAGATTATGATACGGGTCCTGTGTGCATGATCATTGATATATAAAACTTATAATTTATTAATAATTATTTAGAAACCGCCAAGTGATTTTTTATTGTAAAAGGAAAAATGCGGTGAGAAAAGAATAACAGAATATATGAATTTCTCAAATCAGCAGTAAAAAAACCGCACCTAATAAAAAAAAAAAAAAAAAAAAAAAAAACGCAGTAAAAAAATCGAACTTTAAAAAAACGCATGGGATGTGTGATGAAAGACTGTATGATCATATGATTATTAGACCTACAAGAGTTATTTTAGGGTCAATTGCGAACTCTCTTGACAGTTATATTCATTGCAAAACCGCATAAGAACCGTAGTAGAAGAGCTACATGATTAAAAGATCATCGGATACACATGATCCATTTCAGGGTTAATGAAGTACTCCCCTGATAGCCAGAGGTATAAAAACCGGATATCCAGGTAGTTCCTATCAAAGCCACTGAGGAAGAAGGTAGCCCAACCTTCGAAACGCGTCTGGCGTGGACGGATAGGACACTAACTCTGGCAGAAAACCGGCAGAACTAGATTCTCAATAATATAATTGTTATCTAGGAAAAAGCGCTTTTTCATTGAAAAATACCAGATCTACTGGCCACAGTCTGGGAACTCACGGACAGCAGAAAACCAGCTGGAATAATTAAATCAGCTGTCCGGAGCAGGGAGAAAACGCCCATTACAGACGAACTGAGACTCTGCCTAGGATTCAAACAGAGCGAAAGCTGTGAACCAGGACGGCTCTGGACAATTGCGACTAATACTGAGAGCGGACCACAGTGTCTAGATACACTAGCAAGGTACCTCTTTATTTCACACAGGAGGTAAGCCGCTTTTACAGTTTCGCTACAGACCGGATTACAGCATCAAGCGTGAGTACTATCATAAATAGCTATTATTGCTTGAATCTATAGTGGACTGTGGTAAGTGACCATTACTGGCGCAAATACCGACACTTACTGGTCGCTACACCAGCTACTATTGCTTAAATCGATGGTTGACTGCGGAAGGTGATTACTATTGGAGCAAATACTGACATTCAGAGACATCTGCTGCTGTTGTGGAATCACTACTATATTCACGTTGAATATCACCTACTAGCAACACCTTACAGTTTAAATTGACTTTTCCTTTTGTGCACAATTTTCAAGTGATCACTAATATTTTTTATGACTATATTCTTAAGATTTGTCACTATATATATCTCTTCATATTTTTTCTTGTGAGATACATCACCTAAAAGCAACATTGGCAGACGCCTATTGAATATTTATCCAAAGTACTCTACCATTACAATCAGAGGTTGTTTTATCAGCAGCGGACTATTAATCCTATCCCTAATGGTTTTTCAACAGCGGCTATTTATATGTATTAGATATTTAGCTAGGCCTATTTTAGATAATTCATTTATTGTCTATATTTTATGAAACTGTTACTATATGCAAGTAATGCTATTGTGAATTAACGCTATTGTGAATAAATTTATCACCCGGTGGTTCCGGATATTAGAGTGCCCATCTTTACTTTTACATTATTATACGGTGCTTGGAGTGCGACATCAGATAGGTGCACCTGACCGTCCCAAATCAGGAGGCAGAGCCGTCCTATATATTTTGATCTTATTGGGAGTAGTCAAAGTGCTGGGTGGGTGACTACTCCCCATGTTCCAGGCCAGGTTTTGACAGCACCTGGCTATCCTTAAAAAGGCAGCTGGGCTCAGCAGTAGAGAACGCACTGTGTGTTGTGATCTGAGCCCTGTGCTGGGCTGAAAAGCCTGAGACGCGTGCTTAGGGAGAGCAGGCCACCTAAAGCCTGCATTTAGACTGCTGGAGGCAGAACCGCTGACAAGGTGACGTTTTTGGTTATGCATGAACTTTCTACTTGGTGTGAACAAACACCAACCCTGCAAAGAGTGTTTTTTGTTTGACCTTATGCATGAATAAAGATGGACATTTGAATTACAAACTTATACTTTGCCTCTTTACTGCACCCTCTTATCCCAACTACCAGAGCGAATCCTCATAATTGGTGGAAGATGCGGGAAGGTTCAGTGAGGCTGGCGTAAAGGCCGAAATATTTAAGTTTTTCCGGGCATGGTTGTATGTCTTACATTAAACCAGCAAGATTACAACCCGTGTCTCTCGACAAATTGGAAGCTGTCGTGAAAGCCCTCGTGGAGGCTAACTTGCAACAGCGGGAGGCTAATAAGAATCAGCAGGAAACCAACCAGCTGATATTGCAACATGTGATGGCTTTACAAGTGGCAGGAGCATCCCAGAGCATCCACGATGCCCAAAAAGCAGTCTGTGCGGCGATCGCTAAGATGAACCCCTCGGACGACGTCTAGACCTATCTGGCGGTGTTCGAAAAGATGGCTGTGAGGGAGAAACTACCCCAATATCAGTGGGCTGAGGTCATTGCTCCGTTCCTGGCCTCTGGACCCCAGCAGGTTCTTTTCGACTTACCATGATCAAGCGGCCAATTACACGACAGTAAAGGTTCTGGCAAGACTGGGGGTGAATGTGTTGGTCCAGGCCCAGTGGGTGCATCAGTGGGAGTTTAACCCGGCTGAACCCGCGAGACCTCAGTATTATGATCTGTTACACTGGTTGCAAAAATGGCTGCAGCCTGACGTGCTGAGTTCCACTGCTATGCTGGAGCGTCTGTTGGCTGATGTATTCTGGAGGGCTTTGCCGTATCCTCTCCAGCACTGGATAGGCAAGAGTCTCCTGGTAATTCCCTTGAGATGGTCAACCTGGTGGAGTGCTATGAGGCTACCAGGACTTTACAGGGGGGTTCTTTTGGGAGGGGGCAACCCCGGAAATCTCCACCCAAGACCGGGCAATTGGTGCCAGCAAAACCCACCTGGGATATACCCCCTACAGACCTAGCTCCGATAGTCTGCTGGCGGTGTCAGGAGCCTGGCCACATAAGGGCCGACTGTCCCCATCGGGGGGGAACCCATGGATACTAACTATGGCTACCGCCACTCCTTGTATGCCAGGAAGCTGTGTGCAACAGGTACCCCAGAGACATAGACAATAGCCACCTGTGCCAGGTGGAAGTGGGAGACACTCTGGCGGTAGCTCTGCAGGACTCAGGGAGTCTGGTGTCCCTGGTAAGAGCTTCCCTGGTGCAGCCTGCCGAGTATACTGGACGAGAAGTCGGGGTCGTGTGCATCCATGGAGACTTAAAGGACTATCCCACTGCTCTGGTGTCTCTGTCCACGGTGGCCGACAGGTGGACCCACGAGGTGGCTGTCGTCACCAATTTACATTATGAACTTATAATAGGGAGACTTCCCGGGTTTCCCGGCACTATGGCCGGATACGAAAGTTACCAATACCCTTGAGAGTGACATAACCCCAGTAGAGTGGCCTTGCTCAGGGGGGAGGCCATAACCCTGGGAACCTGAGACCGAAGTGCCAGCGGTAGGGGTGGCTGCCACTTTGGTGGAAGAGGGGGAGACAACCCAGTTGAGTGTAATGGTGGGAAACATGGAGGATTTGCTGCCGGGCCTGAGTTGGCAGACCTCAACGTCTCCGGGGAAATTTTCAGTACAGCACAGCACCGGGACCCAACACTATCTCGGGCCTGGGAAAATGTTGTTATAGTTGATGGTGAACCTCAACAACCGGGGGTCGAGTTGATGTTTCCCCGTTTTGTGGTTCATCAGAAGATGCTGTATCGGGTAAACCAACTACGGGGTGAGCATGTTGAACAGCTGGTGGTGCCCAAGGCGTATCGCAAGCTCGTGTTGGAGCTAGCCCACCAACATGTTCTTGGGGGACACCTGGGATGGCAGAAAAAGCAGGACTGGATACTACAGTGGTTTTACTGGCCTAGTATGTTTAGAGAGGTGGAAGAATTTAGTAAGTCTTGCCCAACCTGCCAGATAACTAGCCCCAGCTACATTTCCATAGTCCCCTGGTACATCTCCCAATTATCAAAGTTCTGTTAGATCGAATCACCATGGATCTCATAGGGCCAGTACCAAAATCCACTAGAGGGCACAAAACATCTTGGTCGTCCTAGACTATGCCACTCGGTACCCGGAGGCGGTGCTCCTGCGACATACATCGGCCAAACTCATAGCTAAGGAGTTAATGGAGATGTTTTCCCGAGTGGGGCTACCTAAAGAGGTTCTGACCGACCAAGGGACCCCTTTTATGTCAAAGGTCATGAGGGAACTCTGTAAATTACTGCACATAAAACAGCTGTGGACGTCCGTTTATCATCCGCAAACGGACGGCCTGGTAGAAAGGTTTAATCAAACATTAAAAAACATGTTAAAAAGAGTGGTGTCTAAGGATGGGAGGGATTGGGACCTTCTTCTGCCCTATCTCATGTTCGCAGTGCGAGAGGTGCCCCAGGCTTCTACTGGGTTCTCGCCCTTCAAACTGCTATATGGCTGACATCCTCGCGGTCTGTTGGACATAGCCAAAGAGGCATGGGAACAACAACCCACACCATATAAAAGTGTAATTGAATATGTCACCCAGATGCAAGAGCGGATGGAGAAAGTGTTGCCTCTTGTTAGGGAACATATGGAGGCAGCCCAGCAAGCCCAGAGTAGGGTCTATAATCGGCAGGCTTGGGTCCGGATCTTTAACCCAGGAGATTGGGTTTTGATTCTGGTACCGACGGTCGACAGTAAGTTCCTGGCTAGGTGGCAGGGACCCTATGAACTCGAAAAGGTCGGGGAGGTAAACTACAAGGTACACCAGCCAGGGCGGCGAAAGCCGGAGCAGGTGTACCATGTGAATTTACTCAAACCTTGGAAAGATAGGGAGACCAGTACAGATGACAGACCGCGGCTGGGTTTTCTAGGGGAAGAGGTTCCAGCCCCCTTTCTGATACAAGGGAAGAAGTTGCCACAGTGAAGATTGCTGATAGCCTTTCCTCTAAACAGACTCAGGAGGCCAGGGAGTTCGTCAGCAGAAACACGGACGTGTTCTTGGACTTCTCTGGACGCACTTCTATCATCCAACCATACCGGGTACCCGGGGCTCGGCGACAAGCCATCTCAGAAGAAGTGCAGCTAATGCTACAACTAGACGTCATTGAGGATTCCAAAAGTGAATGGGCCAGTCCAATAGTCTTAATTCCCAAGCCAGACGGCACATTATGGTTCTGTAACAATTTCTGCAAACTAAATGACATTTACAAATTTGATGCGTATCCCATTCCTCGGGTGGATGAGCTTATTGAGAGGTTAGGCAAAGACTGGTATTTTTATGTTTTGGACCTCATCAAACGGTACTGGCAGGTACCCTTAACGGAGGCTGCCAAATATAAAACTGCCTTTATCATACCAGAGAGGCTGTATCAGTATAAGGTGTTACCCTTTGGTCTGCACGGGGCCCCCTCCACCTTTCATCGGCTCATGGACATTGTGCTGTGTCCACACCGTCGGTATGCTTTGGCTTACCTGGACGATATTATCATCCACAGTACCAACTGGGAAAGTCACCTACCCAAGGTACAGGCTGTAGTGGACTCCCTTTGAAAGACTGGACTAACAGCTAACCCCAAAAAATGTGCAATAGTGTAAGAGGAGACGATATACATGGGGTAAGTCAACGGGGGGGGGCATCCCATTGTCTTCCTCAGCCGTAAGCTTACCCCAGCTGAGACCAGGTATAGTATAGTGGAGAGAGAGTGCCTGGCTATCAAGTGGGCACTAGAGTCTCTCCGCTACTATTTGTTGGGGAGAAAGTTCCGTCTGGTGACTGACCACTCCCCTCTCAAATGGATGAGCCAGGCCAAGGACTACCCGGTGGTTTTTCTCTTTACAGAACTTTTACAGAAGTTTTGGTGGAACACAGGGCAGGCCGGTTACAGGGAAGGGCGGATGCTCTGTTCCGGGTATACTTTCTAGCGTGTGTTCACCCCCTCAGAGTTGAAGAAAGGGGGGAGGTATGTAGGAAGGTGCAAGGGGTCGTCAATGATGGTAGGTATGTGTCACCGAGTTTCCTGGCCTCGGTGAAGCTAATGCTGATTGATACTTTTGCTATTTAGTATGGCTGTAAATAACTGATCTGGGTGGCTCTTACTGGGAATAGTCAAAGTGCTGGGTGGGTGACTACTTCCTACGTTCCAGGCCAGTTCACAGCACCTGGTTATCCTTAAAAAGGCAGCTGGAGAGAACACCCTGTGTGTTGTGATCTGAGCCCTGTGCTGGGCTGAAAAGCTGAGACCCGTGCGTAGGGAGAGCAGGCCACCTAAAGCCTGACTTACTGAGGGGTGTAATATACAAACATAGAAAGTACAGTCCTGATCAAAAGTTTGAGACCACTTGAAAAATGGCAAAAAATCTTATTTTACATTGTTGGATCTTAACAAGGTTCCAATTAGAGCTTCAACATGCTACAAGAAGAAATGAGAGTGAGACAAAACATTTTTTGAGCATTCAATTAATTGAAAATAACGATTAAACTGAAACAGGCTGTTTTTCAGCTGATCCAAATTTTAGGACCACATGCCTTTAAAAGGCCAAATCTGTGCAAAGATGTGGATTCATTGTCATTTTCTGTCAGGTAGTCACACGTTGTGATGGCAAAGGCAAAAAAACTCTCCCTTTTTGAACGTGGTCGGGTTGTTGAACTGCATAAGCAGGGTCTCTCACAGCGCGCCATCGCTGCTGAGGTGGGACGCAGTAAGACAGTCATTTGGAATTTCTTAAATGATCCTGAGGGTTATGGAACAAAAAAATCAAGTGGAAGACCCAAAAAAATGTCATCAGCACTGAGCCGGAGGATCCAATTGGCTGTCCGTCAAGACACTGGACGATCCTCGACCCAAATTAAGGCCCTTACTGGTGCTGACTGCAGCCCCATAACCATAAGACGGCATCTGAGACTGAAGGGCTTCAAAAACAAAAAACATCTTCAAAGACCTCGTCTCCTTGAACGCCACAGAACTGCTCGTTTGGACTTTGCAAGAGAGCACCAAACATTGGACATTCAAAGGTGGAAGAAAGTTTTATTCTCTGATGAGAAAAAATGTAACCTTGATGGTCCTGATGGTTTCCAACGTTACTGGCATGACAAGCAGATCCCACCTGAGATGTTTTCTACGCGCCACAGTGGAGGGGGTGCCATAATGGTCTGGGGTGCTTTTTCCTTCAGTGGAACAATAGAGCTTCAGGAAGTGGAGGGGCGTCAAACAGCCGCTGGCTATGTCCAGATGTTGCAGAGAGCATTCCTCATGACTGAGGGCCCTCGTCTGTGTGGTAACGACTGGGTTTTTCAACAGGACAACGCTACAGTACACAATGCCCGCAGGACAAGGGACTTCTTCCAGGAGAATAACATCACTCTTTTGGCCCATCCTGCGTGTTCCCCTGATCTAAATCCAATTGAGAACCTTTGGGGATGGATGGCAAGGGAAGTTTACAAAAATGGACAACAGTTCCAGACAGTAAATGGCCTTCGTGCGGCGGACTTCACCACTTGGAGAAATGTCACCTCATGGAAACGCTTGCATCAAGCATGCCAAAACGAATTTTGGAAGTGATAAACAATATCGGCGGAGCTACCCATTAATGAGTTTATGTTTGGAAGTTGGATTTCTGTTTTGGGGGGGGTTTAGTTTTTTTTTGGAGGTGTGGTCCTAAACTTTTGATCAGCTGAAAAACTGCCTGTTTCAGTTTATTTGTTGTTTTCATTAAATTAAATGGTCAAAAAATGTTTTGTCTCACTCCCATTTCTTCTTGTTGCACGTTGAAGCTCTACTTGGAACCTTGTTAAGATCCAGCCATGCTAAATATGATTTTTTGCCATTTTTCAAGTGGTCTTAAACTTTTGATCAGGACTGTATATTATAGTGCATTTGTATTGTGCAGCAGTTGTGTGCGGTTATGCTGCGATACTGCTGCTACACAGAGTGCCTAACACTATAGGAACAACGGGTATAGAGAGAAAGAAAAAAAGCGAGGGTTAATCCAATCTAGTGGATGACTCCAAGAGATAGGATATAACTAGAGGCGCCAGTGGATGGAGAACAGGAAAAAACTATATAGAAAGTATATAATTGGTATATAACAGGCTTCACCTCAGTATTGTTGTTGAAGGCTTTGGCTTCTTTAATGTAGAAAACTGGTTCATAAAAGGCTTTTATGAACCAGTTTTCTACATTAAAGAAGCCAAAGCCTTCAACAACAATACTGAGGTGAAGCCTGTTCTTTCCTACTGGGCAACTATCAGTTTTGAAGACTCCACAGGCGCTCCTGGCTGGGGGGTTATTGGTCCATGCTGGTGTCTTGAGATTATCCAGCTGGCCACCCCCCGTGAAGTGAGTTGATTATTTTCTTTGGCTACTTCAATATACCGTCATATGGCTAATATATGTGATTATTTCCACTTATTGGGATTATAGGTATGCTATAGTGGTGTGTCTATTGTCCTCTCACTCCCCCTCTTCCTTTTGGTCACCCTGATTAGGGGAAACGCCCAACCTTTATTTACAGCTAATCAGCTTTTAATCATTCTATTATATACAAAATATTTCTTTGTTATACACTTTGGGTTTTGGCGCTTCTTATAGGGGTGTAACCTCCTTCACTTGTTAAGTCTTTTTTGTTCACTATAGGAACAAATTATTTCTACTGGTGTGATATACCAGTTGCCCCCCCCAAAAAACTGATTGAAGCAGGGGTGTTATATACCAATTATATACTTTCTATATATAGCATTTGGATAGTGCAGCATACTGGTGTGATATACCAGTTGCCCTCCCCCCCCCTAAAAAAAAGTGACAGCCTACAGTAAAATTGTTATTCAGTCACCGCATAATGTACCTCGAGCCACATAATCACAATTTCTTTTATGTCAGGTAAATACCTAATTTTTAAGGCCCGTACTCCAACAGGGCACATTTTAGAGAATTTCCTTTTAAGACGCATAAAAATGTCCCCTGATTAAGATACATATTTTTTGTTGGAATTTTTGTCATTGATCTCCCTCTAGTATGTCCCACTGTCAATGTTGTGGGACTATTTGTACACTTCTAAAAAGTATTTGGTGGCTGCAAATATGACCTGAAGGTTTTTCAGGTTCGCCTGCCATTAAAGTGAATGGGGCCAGCCGCAAAATTTGATTGTGTTTGCGAACCATCCAGGCCGATGTTCGTCCATTACTATTAACAAGCCTATAAAATTCTACCTTTAATTGGGTGCAGCAGCAGTGCAATGCGGATGTGGAAAGAGTAGGGAAATAAGAGGCACTTGGCCACAATAGTAGCGGCAGCAGAAGCAGCATAGCATGAAAAATACAAGGCAGTAGATCAGCTGCCTATGGGTAGTTGTAGTAATAGTAGTAGTAGTCCTGTAGTGGTAGTAGTGACAGATGCTTTGTGTTAGTTCTGGTGGCAGTAGGGGATTAGCAGCAACGAGCAGCAGCTGGGGTGGTAACGGCAGCAGCAGTCATATGGTATAGGTTGTCAGGCAGCAGCATGATGGAGGCGGCAGCAACCGTACGGAATATGTTGGTAGGCAGGCCACAGCAGTGGCATCATGGCTTGATTAATTTTCACAAAAGTTAAGTTTTGGACACTGGCGAAACACAACTTGGTCTACTTGAGTGTCACCACGCTGTCCATGGCACTACAAACCCTCTCCAAGATGACACTGGAGGCTGAGCAAGAAAAAAGAAAGAGAGCATGCTATGCCAGTTCAGGCCACTGTTCCAGTCTGCCTGCCCAGAAATCTATGAGGTCAGGGAACAGGGTATGTTCTAGATACAAGCCAGAGTGTAGGTAGACCTGAACCTGGGCATTAGGGGGGGGGGGGGGGGGCTTTATTTGCCTCACCATGTGAAAAACCTGCTCATTATTATGTTGAGGAGACTGAACTGGTTACTGCTGCGGCTTCTACTGCTTTTGGGCGGCGGAGAAGGGCCTCTCTATCAGACACACTGCCAGCAGGCGTCTGCTCACCGAAAGCTGGGGCTGGTAATAACATAATATAGTAGGAACATAATTTGTCCTCTTTTTCTGCGGGAGGAAAACATTCTCCGATATTGCTTTGAAAGCGAGGGTCTAAAAGCATGGCTATCCAGTAATAGCTGCTTGATGTCAATGATCTGCCTGTCACTGCTAAGCAAGTAAGCATACAGCTCACCATTCTGGCCAGCGTGCCTGAGGAGCCAGTTCTTTCTCCACCTCTGACTCCTCCTCTTGCAGTGGCAGCTCCTCATCCTCCACGGCTACAGGGAGGACAGCAAGATGCATTAGCTGTTCCTTTTCCACTGCCACCCCTTACTGCATGAGTGTCAGCGTCTGTTCTAAGATAAATATCAGGGGGGTGAGACTGTTCATGCCGCAGTGTCCTTGCTGACAAACTTCAAAGGGCTTCAGTACCTGACAGGGATCTCGGATGAGCTGCCACTGCCTGACCTAGAAGCAACACGTTCCCTGCTGCTGAGGCTGTCTGGTGCATGACAAAATCGTTCCCAGCTTTACACTACTCATACAGACGCTCGAGCATGTGCAATGTTGAATTCCAGTGAGTTGGAATGTCGCTGATTAGGCAGTGTAGGGGCAGACAGCAGGATGTTTGCTGATTGATGTACTTTAGCAACTGCTTGCTTGTGTGTCTACTATCGCCCTGGCAAAATAGCTTCAACACGGTGTGTTAAAGCGTGAGTTTACACGTGATAGGAAGGAGGGGGAGTGGGAGCAACGCTGTGCCCTGCTGCTGTTGGGTACATGAGCTATCAATAGAGTAGAGGGGGGGGGGGGGGGGCGAATAAGTGCCTGGTGTTGGAGCCAGGCCGACACTATTGTGGTGGTAGTCAAAATGCCCTGGCCTTGTTGCCAGAGTGCTGCCTGTCCACAAAAACATTGACCTCTGTCCACATCCTCTCCTCTGGTCTATAACCCTTCCAGTGAACAAGATACTGAAGAGATCTACGGAGAACTTGAGAGTCAATAATCTTGGCGATCTGGAATTCCAAACTGCCGTCCACCATGGCAGGAGTGGGTAGCAAGGGGGACGACTCCAAAGGTTCAGCATATCTCTTCAACAAAGATTTGTGAAATACATTATGAATTTTCAGAGCCTGAGGAAGTTCAAGACAAAAAGCTATAGGATTAATAATGGCAGTGATCTTATATGGACCAATAAATCTTGGACCTTACTTCCAAGAAGGACCCTTCAACTTAATATTTCTTGTGGACAGTCACACTAAATCACCCATACTTAGGTCCGGACCATTCATACGTTTCCTGTCAGTCAGCCACACGTGTATACTTGTTGCCCATATTCATCAAGTTATTTAGAATTTTACGCCATATAGAAGACAATGATGACGAAAAACTTTCCTCCTCAGGGATACCGGAAGTATCCGAACCAGAGAATGTGCCAAATTGCGGGTGAAACCCATATGCCCCAAAAAATGGCGACTTAGGCCTCTTTCACACTTGCGTTGTCCGGATCCGGCGTGTACTCCACTTGCCGGAATTACACTCCGGATCCGGAAAAACGCAAGTGTACTGAAAGCATTTGAAGACGGAACCGTCTTCCAAATGCTTTCAGTGTTACTATGGCACCCAGGACGCTATTAAAGTCCTGGTTGCCATAGTAGGAGCGGGGAGCGGGGGAGCGGTATACTTACAGTCCGTGCGGCTCCCCGGGCGCTCCAGAATGACGTCAGAGCGCCCCATGCGCATGGATGACGTGATCCATGCGATCACGTGATCCATGCGCTTGGGGCGCCCTGACGTCACTCTGGAGCGCCCGGGGAGCCGCACGGACGGTAAGTACACTGCTCCCCCGCTCCCCGCTACACTTACCATGGCTGTCAGGACTTTAGCGTCCCGGCAGCCATGGTAACCACTCTGAAAAAGCTAAATGTCGGCTCCGGCAATGCGCCGAAACGACGTTTAGCTTAAGGCCGGATCCGGATCAATGCCTTTCAATGGGCATTAATTCCGGATCCGGCCTTGCGGCAAGTGTTCCGGATTTTTGGCCGGAGCAAAAAGCGCAGCATGCTGCGGTATTTTCTCCGGCCAACAAACGTTCCGTACCGGAACTGAAGACATCCTGATGCATCCTGAACGGATTACTCTCCATTCAGAATGCATTAGGATAATCCTGATCAGGATTCTTCCGGCATAGAGCCCCGACGACGGAACTCTATGCCGGAAGACAATAACGCAGGTGTGAAAGAGCCCTTAGCCTTGGACTACTGTCTACGATTGTTTATGGCAAACTCTGCCAAAGACAAAAATGAGGACTATTCCTCCTGGTTCTCAGAGACAAAACATCTTAAGTAAGTCTCCAGACTGATTAGTGCGCTCCGTCTGTCCATTCGTCTGAGGATGAAAAGAAGTACAGATTCTGGACACAAACTGAGTCCCACGATCCAAGACCATGTCAGAGGGAAAGCCATGATGTTTCACAATGTTGTCAACAAACACTTGCGCAAGTATTTAGGCATTATGTAGGCCAGGCAATGCTATAAAGTACACCATTTTACTAAAACAATCAACTACCACCAAAATAACTGTCTGTCCAGACGAATTAGGCAGATCAGTCATAAAATCGATAGATAAGTGAGTCCATGGTCTGGATGGTATGTGCAACGGAAGTAGAGATCCAGAAGGTTTAGTATGTGTCACCTTAACGCGTGCACAGATACTATAGGCCGACACATAGTGCTCAACACACTTACACAGAATCTACGAGAGATGAGGTCGGCAGTGGATCTCCTCCTAGGGTGTCCCGTAAGAACCGTACAATTATGTTCCTCAAACACCTTATGACGCAATTCTGATGAAAACAAAAAACAATTTGGGGAAATTCCCCCTTACCGGCTCTATCAGGGAACCACAGTATGCACAAAGCTGTCGGCGTGTCACAGTGAGCAGAGACTCCTGGATCCAAATATGAGAAAAAAACAGCACTGTCGTATTCCAAACTGGTCACTTTATTTGTAGAAAAGAATAAAGTGACCAGTTTGGAATATGGCAGTGCTGTTTTTTTCTCATATTTTAATTTTGATCGAACAAATAATTTCCCAGAGGGGCAAGACTCCGATGCGTCTCCATGAGCCTCTAACACTTTTACCTCTAGGTCAGGGTATAGAGTGGATATCACCACCCCCTCTGACACTATCGGACTCGGATTTTTAAAATCACCACCTCCAGGAAAACTATGTGACAAGGCATCTGCCTTGACATTCTTAACCCCAGGACGATAAGTGACCGTGAAATTGAATCTGGTGAAAAACAAAGACCATCTGGCCTGCCTCGGGTTCAGGCGTTTAGCCGATTCCAGGTAAGCCAGATTTTTGTGATCTGAGAACACCATGATCGGATAAATCGCTCCTTCCAACCAATGACGCCACTCTTCCAAAGCAAATTTAATGGCCAGCAACTCTCTGTTACCCACATCGTAATTTCTCTCTGCAGCAGAGAGTTTTTTAGAGAAGAATGTACATGGGCACCATTTACCAGGTGACAGGCCCTGCAATAAGACTGCTCCTACCACCACCTTGGACACATCAACTTCCACAATGAAAGGTTGTGATACATCCGGCTGCACCAATATAGGGGCAGAAGAAAAGCATTTCTTAACCGCAGAAAAGGCTTGCAACGCCGAATCAGACCACCCTGAAACATTCGTCCCTTTCTTAGTCATGTCAGTTAAGGGTTTCACCATTGTTGAATAGTTCTGCATAGATTTACAGTAATAGTTGGTGAACCCCAAAAACCACATAAGAGCCTTCAGATTTTAGGGTCGATCCCAGTCTAATACAGCATGGGCTTTCTCAGGATCCATTCGAAAACCTAAAGATGACAGCAGGTAGCCCAAGAATTGCACCTCATGTACAGCAAAAAAACACTTCTCTAATTTTGCTTACAATTTATCTCTTAGGATCTGTAACACCTGTCTAATGTGATACTGATGAGTCTGGAGAATAAATTAGTATGTCATCCAAATACATGACAACAAACCTCCCCACCAAGTGATGAAAAATATCATTCACAAAATGCTGGAAAACCACAGGAGCATTGGTCAACCCAAAAGGCATGACCAGGTTCTCAAAGTGACCCTATGGGGTATTAAAAGCCATCTTCCATTCATCCCCTTCCTTGATCCTGACCAGATTATATGCCCCCCATAAGTCCAACTTGGAGAACGCCATGGCATCAACAATCTGGTTAAACAAATCAGGATTCAAAGGAAGGGGGTTAGGATCACGGAGTAATCCGATTGAGCTCACGGAAATCCAGACATGGCCTAAGAGTTCCGTCCTTTATTTTAACAAAGAAAAACCCTGCTACCACTGGAGATTCGGAAGGTCTTATGTGTCCTTTAGCCAAACTCTCGGTAATATACTCTCTCATGGCCATTCTTTCAGGTCCAGAAAGGTTATAAAACCTAGGTTTGAGCAACTTAGCTCCGGGAATAAGGTTGATAGGACAATCATATTCCAGATGCGGAGGTAAATCTTGGCATCCACTTTCAGAAAATACATCGGCAAAATCAGATATAAAAGAGGGTAATGTTTTAGTGGTTAAAGCAGAAAAAGATGTATTCAGACAATTGTCAATGCAATAATCACCCCAATACAGCATCTGTCTAGCTTGCCAATCAATGGTTGGATTGTGCTTGCTTAACCACGGTAAACCCAGGACCAACAGAGCAGGGAGACCCTCCAACACAAAACACAAGATAAATTCCTGATGACATCCGATTAAGAGTGGGTGACTTTCATGCACCAACTGAGATAAACACTTCTGAGTTAGAAGTTCAGAATCAATAGCAAAAATGAAAATGTTTTTCTGTAATGCACGAGAGATGAACTGAGCATCAATCAGGTTCACCGCTGCCGCACTGTTGATAAACACCTCAATTCCCATAGTCTTGGACTCTAGCGCCACCTTGGAAGTGAGGAGAAATCGGGTACTACCAGTCAAAGACAAATGCACCTTCTCTGACTCCCCTCTCACCCCTCCAAGAGTCAGATGGGAATTAGACGTCCCCTTTTGTTTTTTTTTTTTGACGCTGAATGCACGGACATACATTGATAAAATATCCCTTTTGTCTGCAGAAAAAACACACTCCCTTCCTATAACTAATACTCTTAAAAGCAGATCCAGGAGTAGCTCCCCCTAATTGCCCACAGACATAAACCCAGGAGTAACTTCACCCAAAGTGTCAGAAGAAGACGATACGTTATGTGATAGTACGTCCTGAGAGTGGGGGCCCCTAGATCTCTCTCTCAGGCGTCTATAAATGCTTACTGCAAGAGACATAGCGGCTTCCAGAGACTCAGGATTCTTATGAAAGGTCAAAGCGTCTTTCAGCCTCTCTGATAATCCCTGACTGACTAACTGACTACAGAGAGCCAGATCGTTCCACTCATTATCCGTAGCCCACCTCCTAAACTCAGAGCAATAGATCTCAGCAGAACGCTCTCCCTGACGAAGGCCATGTAGCTTGGTCTCAGCCAGGGAGGTCCAATCCAGGTCATCATAGATGAGACCCAGAGCTTTGAAAAATTAATCCACCGAACGGAAAGACTGTAATCCAGTCGGGAGAGAAAAATCCCATGACTAAGCATCCCCTTTAAGTAACGAAATAACCACACGAACTCTCTGAATCTCATCCCCAGATGAGTATGGACGTAGACTAAAATACAATTTGCACGCCTCCCTAAACAAAATTAAATTATTACTTCCCCCAGAGAATCTGTCCGGGAGGGCAACTTTAGTTTCGAGAAAAGCCTGATAACCACCACTAGGACCAGCAGCCTGTGGTCTCTGGATCTGAAAGACGGTCGTGCGGAACAAGCAAAAAAAATTACGGTTTTGGCGGTTTATAATGTCTCGGGTGTGGGAGGGAAACACCACACCGAACATAGGAGGGAAAGGGGTGAGAGAATTAGGCCTGCAAACTAAGGAAAGGAGATGGACACCTCCTAGTAAAACCCTAATCAAAGTCCTGACTAACTACCAGTATAAACTGTCCCCAGAGGTAGGTGAGTTCATACACTGGAATACCTAGTGTCCTAACTCACCCTATAGGACCCTGATACTAATGTCAGGACTGAGACAACCTGTGCCTCCAAAAGGAAGGATGAACAGGAGTCTCCCTCAGGCCTTAATACAAATGACAGGGAAATGCAACACAAAAAATAACCCAAACAAAATACAAAAGGGAAAGAAAACACTTAACTTCAAGTTGCTATGGCAGCACCAGGAACTCAGCCGAGATCCACACACCAGCTATCCACAGCTGAAACTGAAGCTATAAACCTCATAGGACAGTGGTTAGAGTTGAGCGGACCCCTGGATATTCGGGTTCGATGGGTTCGGCCGAACTTCACAAAAAAGTTTGAGTTCGGGACCCAAACTTAACGCCGAACCCGAACCCCATTGAAGTCAATGGGGACCCGAACTTTGGAGCACTAAAATGGCTCTAAAAAAGTCATGGAAAGAGCTAGAGGGCTGCAAATGGCATTAAAATGTTGTTAAAAGCATGGCAAGTGCTCTGCAAACAAATGTGGATAGGGAAATTACTTAATACCTTAGGGACCGGGCTCATTTTCACCTTAAGGGCCAGGCCATTTTTTGCAAATCTGACCAGTGTCACTTTATGTGGTGATAACTTTAAAACGCTTTGACTTATCCAGGCCATTCTGAGATTGTTTTTTCGTCACATATTGTACTTCATGACACTGGTAAAATGGAGTCAAAAAAATTCATTTTTATTTATAAAAAAAATACCAAATTTGCCAAAAGAATTGAAAAATTTGCAGATTTCCAAGATTCAATTTCTCTATTTCTATAATACATAATGATACCTACAAAAATAGTTATTACTTTACATTCCCCATTTGTCTACTTCATGTTTGGATCTTTTTGGGAATGACATTTTATTTTTTGGGGATGTTATAAGGCTTAGAAGTTTAGAAGCAAATCTTGAAATTTTTAGAAAGCAAGGGTTAACAGCCAAACAAAACTCAATATTTATGGCTCTGATTCTGTAGTTTACAGAAACACCCCATATGTGGTTGTAAACCGCTGTATAGGCACACGGCAGGGCTCAGAAGGAAAGGAATACAGTTTTTGGAAGGTAGATTTTGCTGGACTGGTTGTTTGACACCATGTCCCATTTGAAGCCCCCTTGATGTACCCCTAGAGTAGAAACTCCAAAAAAGTGACCCCATTTTAGAAACTACACCCCTCAAGGTATTCAAAACTGATTTTACAAACTTTGTTAACCCTTTAGGTGTTCCACAAGAATTAATGGAAAATAGAGATACAATTTCAAAATTTCACTTTTTTGGCAGATTTTCCATTTTAATAATTTTTTTCCAGTTACAAAGCAAGGGTTAACAGCCAAACAAAACTCAATATTTATGGCCCTGATTCTGTAGTTTACAGAAACACCCCATATGTGGTTGTAAACTGCTGTACGGGCACACGGCAGGGCACAGAAGGAAAGGAAAGCCATACGGTTTTTGGAAGGCAGATTTTGCTGGACTGGTTTTTTGACACCATGTCCCATTTGAAGGCCCCCTGATGCACCCCTAGAGTAGAAACTCCAAAAAAGTGACTCCATTTTAGAAACTGGATAGGGTGGCAGTTTGGTTGGTACTAGTTTAGGGTACATATGATTTTTGGTTGCTCTATATTACACTTTTTGTGAGGCAAGGTAACAAGAAATAGCTGTTTTGGCACTGTTTTTATTTTTTGTTATTTACAAGATTCATCTGACAGGTTAGATCATGTGGTATTTTTATATTCTTAAAAACCACGGGCGAATCTAAATTCCACTCGGTCACGAGGGGAATAAAGAAAACAAGAGGGATGGGGGGCACACAATAGGATAGTACGTTCAACACAAAATAAATTGATTGAAGAATAAAGGTGCTCACCTTTTAGGGTTGTGCTAAAGATAGGCACAACTCTATTGTAGACTTATAAAGATGTAGACCCTTTAGATCCATGAATGCAGCTGCAGAAGGAATTTCTTTGGGATCAGATGCCCAATCCCCCAAAGGATGCTTGTAGGAAAGGAAGTTCTGGTCAGGTGCAAAATCACTGGTAAAGCAGGTCTTTGTAGATGAATTTTCTTTATTTCATAAATACCATATATACATAGAACAACACGTTTCGGGGCTCAGAATGTCCCCTTCATCAGGTTATTAGGTAATAGTATAAACTAGCATTAGCCAGATGTTTATATATGTATAAAAAACAGCCAAAAAATGAAATACGTGGGGGCTGCCCACAAGTAGGAGGAGATAGCCCTAGGTGAAATAGTATGTATGTATTAAAACAGCTATTTTCCAGCACTAAAACAAGTACTTCTATGTTACAAAGTTAATCTACTAATATGCCAGTTAAAACGATCTTAAGAAATATGTAAAACGAATGAAAGTAGTCTCAAGCCGGGAAGTGAGGGTCACATGACCGCCTCTCTGCGATCACGTGATGGAGGCCGGGAGAGAGTTTCCCTGACGTCAGAGCGCTAGCGCATGCGCTCTGTTTCCCTACATCGCTTGGGAGGCAGGAAAGTCATGTGATCGCAAAACTTGCGATCACATGGCTGGTAACCATAGAATCAGAGACGCTTATGTGCGTTTGCAGGAAGCGCAATGCATACATCTGGATGTGGGGAACACTATCGGTAGCCAAGGCAATCCAACAATAAAATAGAAAGTGCATCACCCTTGTCAGAGGTGTCTTAGGGGGCCATTAGAGAGAGACATATAGAAACCAATGACAATTAGAATTGGGAAAAAATGAGAATTAATATAAATTCAAAGAGAGGAGGAAGCCTCCATATATAGATTGATATTAAAGACATGGGCATTATATATAGATAATATAGATAATATAGATAATATGTGAATATATATGGGACATACTCATTACCCATAATTCACTTATTGGTTAGGGCAGGGGGGAGGGAAAGGGTAGCCTTCGTATATAAGTGAAAAGCAGGACCATGGTGATACACATGGTCATAATATATAGATTATACATGGATGTATATATATATATCATGGGACATAGTCATTACCCATAGTTCTCTGATTGGTAAGGACAGAGGGGAGGGGGGGATAAGGGAAGAACAGGAATTGATTAGTTGCCCAATAGATAGATACTCATAAAAAAAATCCTAAATAAAAGGACCCCATGCAATTTATGGGAATTTTACGCCAGAAGTACATATATAAAATAGTACAGTGTTTGTGTATATGAAAAAAATTGCTCATTATCTTCCTCTTGGAAATATAAAAATAAAAATCAATATAAAAATAGATAAATAAATATAAATAAAAATATATGTGTATAGATATATGCATAAAAAATTATTATGAAGGTGTAAAAACATTACATACATATATAAGTGTAAAATATTATAAATATTATGAAAGTAAATATAATAAAATAGCAACAAAGGTACCTAAAAGGTAAAAGGGTGGAGATGGGGAGGGGAAGGAATATGAATATATAACAGGATCATATGATGTAGTAAATTGTATTTCTGTCAGGACCGAGAGATATTCACCCTTATAAATTAATCTCAAATGCTTCTTTGAGACCATAGGGGTTCAAACTATTCAATTTGAAAATCCAGTACATTTCTCTGCGTCTAATGTACTTGGTGTCCTTATGTAGGTGAATCGAGATGTGTTCAATCGGTGTCTCATTAAACCCAGCTGAACTACCCTCATGATGTTCTGTCGCGTGTCTGGATACTCTGTATTTCAGGTACTTTTTCTTAATATTTGATTGGTGTTTATTGAGCCTGTTTCGTAATGTTTGAATCGTACGCCCAATGTATTGTAAATGGCACGGACATTCCAAGAGGTATATAACATGGTTGGAGTCACAGTTAGGACTACTCAAAATGGGAAAGGACTCTACACTCACTCGACTGTGGAAGATGGATTTCTGGCATATACTTAAGCAGCATAAGCATCTTTTATGACCACATCTTGAGCTGCCTTTAGGGGCAGTGGTACCATAGTTTTCAGTGTGATGTTCAACTGAATTTAGTTTGCTTGGTGCAAGAATATTTTTTAGAGTACGTGCTCTCCTATATGTTAGCTTTGGGAGCTCTGGAATAATCTGGTTTAAGATGGGGTCTCTTTTTAAGATATTGATACAAAGTGAACTGGGCACTCTCAAATACTGGAACCAACACTAAATGTATTATTAAAACCAATAAATGGATTCATGGAATAAAACCACAATATGCAGTTGAAGGTAAAATCAATAATACATAAAATCTGAGTTCCTGCTAGACACAAGTAAAAGTGTGTATAGTGACACAAGTAGCGCAATTGAATCCCAACAAATAGTAAGGTGCACCTAGTGAGTGATAGCCTATAGTGGCTTAGTGTGGTCGATCGAAACAATGTCTATTGCTTCAATGAGTAAGTCACTCGTTCTGATTGTTATGCTTAGTCCCTTGTAATGTAATTATTCAGATAGGGGTAGCAAGGTCTATTCGTTCCAAACAAAAGCACTTTCGAAAGCTATTACTTATCACTTCTCCACCATATAACATAGGCAACGGCGTCCCGCTGTGTTAAGGTGTCAGCAGCGTCCCGCTGAAGTGAAGTGAACTGTGTGCTTCGACACTAAGTAGTTTCTTGCCGGCATAGAATTAAGAACGTTCTTACCATATGGAGTGTCTGTGCCTGAATATTGCTCTAGACGTTGGACATGTACTGGAAGGGCCGATGTCTTACGAGCGATTCCCGTCTGACCTCCCACACTGGCGGCTGTGTGCACATGGACCTTCGTTTTAAATAGCGGTCTTTGTTTGCAGCTTCATTTAGGCCACCTGTCGCGCGGCAGACGGTAATCCAATAAGCACTTCAACACGAACTCCATGATGGCTCCATCATCATTTGTCAGTGGTCATTGGGGGTCGAAACCAGACGCATTTCGGGGCAAGAATGACCCCTTCCTCAGTGGTTATCGGAATCCTACAAAATCTGGTCTGGATCATTTTTGTGGGTACTGGGTGATCGTGCCAGTTTTGTATAGTCACTTAGGTTAAAATATCAAATATATGATCCATAAATGATCCCAATGTGTTAATAATATATGTTCACATGTTTGTAGTTCTTATGTAAAAGATCATAAAAAACACAATAAGAAAAGATTAAAATCAGGGTTAAAGGGTTTCTACCACCACATTTTCACCTATTTAGCTGTCAGACACTAGCGATCTGCTAGTGTCTGCTCTACCTAACCATGCTATTGTAATCCCTTTCTGTGCAGCGGTTACCCTAAAAAACGTAGTTTTATTGCTATGCTAATGAGCCTCTAGGTGCTATGGGGGCGTCTTTTCAGCACCTAGAGGCTCCGTCCACTCACTATTTCCGCCGCCCAGCGCGCTCCAGCCCGCCCCTCTCCTCTAGATTGACAGCCCACTCGCGCCTGCGCCGCGTGCTTCTGTATTCGGCGCAGGCGCAGTGACTGTTGGACTGCTCCCTGCGCGGTAATCAGCGCAGGCGCAGTGAAGTTGCCGGCGCAGGGAGACAGTCACTGCGCCTGCGCCGAATACAGAAGCACACGGCGCAGGCGCGAGAATTCGGCCGAGATGCAGAGAAGTAGTCTGTCAATCTAAAGCAGGGGGGCGGGCTGGAGCGCGCTGGGCGGCGGAAATGGTGAATGGACGGAGCCTCTAGGTGCTGAAAAGAAGTCCCCATAGAACCTAGAGGCTCATTAGCATAGCAATAAAACTACGTTTTTTAGGGTAACCGCTGCACAGAAAGGAATTTCAATAGCATGGTTAGGTAGAGCAGACACTAGCAGATCGCTAATGTCTGACAGCTAAATAGGTGAAAATGTGGTGGTAGAAACCCTTTAAAGCAATGTTGCAAATTAAAACCACGACATACAATTAAACACCCATAGTCGTTGTATCTATTAGTGTAAAAAACGCATCAGAACCAGTGCGGTACCGGTGCGGTTTTCCTTAAAAGGTGCTAAAAAGGATGAAATTAAATATTACTCCTTTATGATGGTGATTGAGTTGTCTTGTTGCGATTAGGTCTGTTAAAACCTCAACATTAGTCATTTTGTAGTTATCTTGTCATGAGTTGGGATTTAAATGGTAATTCGCATGCTGTACATGTGATGGGGGGATTAGTAGTGGAGAATATGGTGGGGGCCCCTTGTCAAGGCAAACCCGGCCAAGAAATCAAAGAACCTGGCAGGGTTAACCATCGGTAAGGTGCGCCCACCGACCCTCTAGAGGAACAAAGAGTTCAAACTCTCTATTCAATCCTGCTGGAAGCAGAGTATTCAACTCGAAAATTCGTTGGGTTTCCAACCTGGACATTTTACTTACATGATCTCCCCCCTCCAATCCTTTTTAACCCTGTCCATGGCCGCAAATTTGAGACCTGATGGGTTTTTGTTATGGGTAATTTTAAAATGGTTGGATAGTGAATGTGTTTCTAAACCTTTCTTAATGTTGGCTACATGTTCCAAAATTCTCTTCTTCAGGGACCTTTTTGTCCTCCCCAAGTATTGGCGTTTGCACGGACACTCTATAATATAAATAACGTCTTTCGAATTGCAAGACAAAAATTATTTTATTGTGTGCCTGTGTTTATTTGTAGTAGATAAAGTTTCACTAGTTTTCCGTGTGAACGAAGTGATCTTGCAATTTGTGCCTTTGCCGCATCTAAAAAAAACACATATATTCGCCCAACTTTGAATTGAAGAAGTGTGCTGTTTATTATTTTTAATTGTTGGGGCTACTTTGTTCCCTAGGTTCGGTGCCTTGGTGAATGTAATCAGGGGATTAGTAGGGATCATAGAGCCCATAATTGTATCTTTCTTTATCAAATGCCAGTGTTTTTGTATGATGGTCTTGATTTTTTTATGATCATTACTATATGGTAACACTAACCGTAATTGTTCTCCCTTCTGTTCCTTTTGAGATTTATTCTTTTCTCAAAAAAAAAATCGGTTCGTTCTAAGTTTCTCACTCTACAGAGTGCTCCATCTACAAGTTCCACAGGATATTCCTTTTATAAAAACTCACTTTTCATTTTTTCTGCTTCTAGTTCGAAATGTTCGTTGGAAGTACAGTTGCGTTTTATTCTGCGAAACTGGCCCTGAGGGATATTGATGAGCCAACTAGGGAGATGACAACTGCTGTATAGAATATAGCTATTTCTTGCTGATGGTTTCATGTAGGTGCAACTTTAAAAAAATTTCTCCTCCACATCAGGGGCGTAGATAAGGGGGGGATAGGGGGGTTCAAACCTCCCCCAGGCGTGCCGCTGACCCGAACGCCCACATACTGTATTACTGCTGCGGGGCACGGGAGCGCATAGCTCCCTCTCCTGTCGCCTATCACCGCCATAGGCTTCAGGTCTTGTAGGCCTGAGGCCTATGCGGTAGTGAAATCCTGGCGCAGGCGTGCGTGATGACGTCATCGCGCCTGTGCCGGGACGCAGCACTGTGACGCGCCTGACTCATCCCGCCTTCCTCTGCGAGCAAACGCCTGGTCCTGGACATAGGTGAGTATTTAGCTTTTTCATTTTTTGTTCATTTTTTATTTTTTTTATTTCATGTGCCTACTTTGGGGGACATGGGGGGGACACAGGAGGACATATTAGGGAAGATAAATCGAGTACATGATGGGGGGGGGAATGTGGGGGCTGTATGGGGCCAAATTATTATGGGAGGGAATACTATGTGGGGGCAAATTATTATGAGAGGGACTACTATGTGGGGGCAAATTACTAGATGGGGCAGTGTGGGGGCAAAATATTATGGGAGGGACTACTATGTGGGGGCAAATTTCTATATGGGGGCAGTGTGGGGGAAACTATTGTGTGGGGGCAGTGTGGGGGTAATTTCTATGTGGGGGCAGTGTGGGGGTAATTGCTATGTGGGGACAGTGTGGGGTCATTTCTATGTGGGGACAGTGTTGGGAAATTGCTATGTGGGGGCAAATTACTATGTTGGGGCAAATTACTATGTGGGGGCAGTGTGGGGAAATTGCTATGTGGGGGGAAATTACTATGTGGGGGCAAATTACTATGTGGGGGCAGTGTGGTGGAAATTACTATGTGGGGGCAGTGTGGTGGAAATTACTGTGTGGGGGCAAACTACTATATGGGGGCAGTTTGGGGGAAATTACTGTGTGGGGGCAAATTACTATGGGGTGATTACTATGTGGGGGCAGTGTGGTGGAAATTACTATATGGGGGTATTGCTATTGGGGAGGCACTCTAGGGGCAATTCCATTATTTCTTTGGACACTATGCAGGGATTATTGCCTGGAGCACAATAGAGGGTGGTATTATTACTGGGGGTCTCTAGGGGACATTATAGCTGCTGTGGACACTATAGTAACATTTGGGGTAATTTATGAAACTGGTGTAAAGTAGAACTGGCTTAGTTGCCAATAGCAGCCAATCAGGTTCCACCTTTCATATTTGACAGCTCTTTTGGAAATCAAGTTCTACTTTACACCAGTTTGATAAATTACCCCAATTATGTCTATTAGGGTCACTATTTTTTCAGCAGTATAATACCTGGGGCATTGGGGGGCACAGTATTGGGGGTGGCAGCAGGATGACACTGTGGGGACACCAGGATGAGGAGGTTGATGGAAAAATTGAGAAATCTAACGTGTCTGTGTTACAAACTGTAGAGACGAGATGCGGCTGAAAGAATTTGCCATGGTGGTCTGGGTCAAATGGAGAAGAGGAAAAAGAAGGTCTACATGACAGGTGATGTCACTGGATGTAAGAGGTATGTGGTGCTGTATTCTCCTCCATGTCTTTTTTATTACAATTATATGTATTTTAAATTTGGCAACCAAATTTTTCAGTTTAGGACCCAATTTGGGGCATTTTTTTTTAGTCTGAAGATGTCATATGGCCTAAGAAAAACTGTGGCGCTCATGAAGCACCGCAGCCTCTTCATACAACAAAAAAAAACTAAACTAAAATGGAGGGGGGGGGGCCCAAGTTGGGTAGACAGCCCCGGGCCTATCATGCACTTAATCCGCCCCTGGGCAGCATAGGCGTGCGCACGGGGTGTGCCGGGTATGCCTGGGCACACCCTAATTACACCCCTGTGCTCCGCCGCCTGCCAGCCCCGCACTAGTGTAATTTGAGAAAGCTGAACCCCCCCAGAAAAAAAATTATCTACGGCCCTGCTCCACATAGATTTTCAAGTCCAAAAATTCCAAACTTTCTCCACTAGTAGTGCCAGAAAATTTAAGATTAAAATTATTAACATTAAGTTCCTCTAAAAAGACATTGAGTGTTTCCTTTCCTGATTTCCAGATAAAAAATACATTGTCGATGTATCTTTGCCATAGCACCAGGTCCGTCCCCAGTCTGGGGGCAATGACCTGCTCCTCCCAGTCTGCCATAAATAAATTAGCATAACTGGGGGCGAACCTGGTGCCCATCGCTGTACCTTGTATTTGTAAATAATAATCACCATTAAAGTTAAAATAATTATGCGACAATATAAAATCGATGCCATCAATTAAAAACTTAATCTGTCTGGGGTCCAACCTGCCTTCTTGTTGCAACTGGGTATTAACTGCCCTTTTACCCTGCTCATGATTGATGACAGTCTAGCGAACCCATTTGCCAATTAGCATCAAATACTGTTTTTTTTATTATCTTGATAATTTGTGTTGAGTCTTTTGTGTATGAGGTGATGTTTTTAACTCTTGGCTGCAGTAGTACATCAATATAGTGAGAAAGATTGGACATCAAGGAATCAATCCCTGAGTCAATAGGACGCCCCGGTGGGTTGTTTTTATCCTTGTGGATTTTGGGTATGCAATAAAACACTGGTATGCGTGGGTGTTTATTTAAAGGGAATCTGTCACTAGCAATTTACCAATTATTTTTTTTTCATGAATCCATGTTTAACAGAGTACCTTTTTTCCATCTGTCTTGTTCTTTTGATTGTGAGTCTTGTCATTTCTTCAAAAAAATCGATTCTTATGATATGTAAATGACGCTGTAAGGAGCCCAGAGGGGCGTTATTCTTTCTCCACGGTGCCCAGGAACGCCCCTCTGAAGTGCCGTGCCCGGCTAAATTTGAAAACTAATAACGCCTCCAAGTTCATCTACTGTAAGTCGCCTCCCAGAGGCGCGGCTAAGTGCTCATACACCCCCCGATCCTCCTCTCGCCGGCATCCCAAATCCCGCGCAGGCGCAGTGCCATCAGTCATCTTATCATAGCGCAGGCAATCGCTGGCACTGCTCCTGCGCGGGATTTGGGATGCCGGCGAGAGGAGGATGGGGTGTTTGCCGCAGAGCGCGGCGCTGAGGAGGGGGGTGTTGAGCACTTAGCCGCGCCTCTGGGAGGCGACTTAGATGAACTTGGAGGCGTTATTAGTTTTCAAATTTAGCCGGGCACGGCACTTCAGAGGGGCGTTCCTGGGCACCGTGGAGAAAGAATAACGCCCCTCTGGGCTCCTTACAGCGTCATTTACATATCATAAGAATCGATTTTTTTGAAGAAATGACAAGACTCACAATCAAAAGAACAAGACAGATGGAAAAAAGGTACTCTGTTAAACATGGATTCATGAAAAAAAAATAATTGGTAAATTGCTAGTGAATAGGGATGAGTGAACCCGAACTGTATAGTTCGGGTTCGTACCGAATTTTGGGGTGTCCGTGACACGGACCCGAACCCGAACATTTTCGTAAAAGTCCGTGTTCGGGTTCGGTGTTCGGCGCTTTCTTGGCGCTTTTTGAAAGGCTGCAAAGCAGCCAATCAACAAGCGTCATACTACTTGGCCCAAGAGGCCATCACAGCCATGCCTACTATTGGCATGGCTGTGATTGGCCAGTGCAGCATGTGACCCAGCCTCTATTTAAGCTGGAGTCACGTAGCGCCGCACGTCACTCTGCTATGATCAGTGTAGGGAGAGGTTGCAGCTGCGACGTTAGGACGAGATTAGGCAGATTAACTCCTCCAAAAGACTTCATTCTGTGATCGATCTGCAGCTGTGGATCATTGAAGTGCTATTATTGACTTGCTCACTTTTTTGAGGCTGCCCAGAGCGTTTTTAGATCACTTTTTTTCTGGGGTGATCGGCGGCCATTTCGTGACTTGTGGTGCGCCAGCACAAGCTATCACCAAGTGTATTTAACCATCGATAGTGTGGTTATTTTGTGCTATATCCTACATCAGCTGCAGGCTGAGCCTGTGTCACCGAAGTGCATTTAACCATCAACAGTCTGGTTATTTTTTGGCCATATACTACATCAGCTGCAGGCTGAGCCTGTGTCACCCAAGTGCATTTAACCATCAACAGTCTGATTATTTTTTGGCCATATACTACATCTGGTGCAGGCTGAGCCTGTGTCACCCAAGTGCATTTAACCATCAACAGTGTGGTTATTTTTTGGCCATATATTACATCAGGGGCAAGTTGAGCCTGTCACCCAGCGCCTAAAAAATAGACCGGACATTTCTATTCAACCAAATCTGTACTGTTTTAGCTGGTCAAGTTATTTGTAGTGACCGTAAAAGCACACTTTTTTTTCTGGGTTGAAAAACTATTCCCAAATTTGCCATTCTCAAAATAACTAGTTTCTGGTATTTGAGGCCTACTTGAAATCTATCCCAAAAAGGATATCTTACATTGAAGGTGCTGATAGTGTCATTCAGAAAAACCTAAGACACACGCTAGCGTGCAGATAGAAGTCTGATTCTGTGATTAAACCTATACCTGTCACACAGTGCAAAAAAAAACAGGCCTCACATCTCTATTTAACCAAATCTGTACTGTTTTAGCTGGTCAAGTTATTTGTAGTGACCGTAAAAGCACACATTTTTTTCTGGGTTGAAAAACCATTCCCAAATTTGCCATTCTCAAAATAACTAGTTTCTGGTATTTGAGGCCTACTTGAAATCTATCCCAAAAAGAATATCTTACATTGAAGGTACTGATAGTGTCATTCAGAAAAACCTAAGACACACGCTAGCGTGCTGATAGAAGTCTGATTCTGTGATTAAACCTATAACTGTCACACAGCGCAAAAAAAAACAGGTCTCACATCTCTATTCAACCAAATCTGCACTGTTTTAGCTGGTCAAGTTATTTGTAGTGACCGTAAAAGCACACTTTTTTTTCTGGGTTGAAAAACCATTCCCAAATTTGCCATTCTCAAAATAACTAGTTTCTGGTATTTGAGGCCTACTTGAAATCTATCCCAAAAAGAATATCTTACATTGAAGGTACTGATAGTGTCATTCAGAAAAACCTAAGACACACGCTAGCGTGCTGATAGAAGTCTGATTCTGTGATTAAACCTATACCTGTCACACAGCGCAAAAAAAAACAGGCCTCACATCTCTATTTAACCAAATCTGTACTGTTTTAGCTGGTCAAGTTATTTGTAGTGACCGTAAAAGCACACTTTTTTTTCTGGGTTGAAAAACCATTCCCAAATTTGCCATTCTCAAAATAACTAGTTTCTGGTATTTGAGGCCTACTTGAAATCTATCCCAAAAAGAATATCTTACATTGAAGGTACTGATAGTGTCATTCAGAAAAACCTAAGACACACGCTAGCGTGCTGATAGAAGTCTGATTCTGTGATTAAACCTATACCTGTCACACAGCGCAAAAAAAACAGGCCTCACATCTCTATTTAACCAAATCTGTACTGTTTTAGCTGGTCAAGTTATTTGTAGTGACCGTAAAAGCACACTTTTTTTTCTGGGTTGAAAAACCATTCCCAAATTTGCCATTCTCAAAATAACTAGTTTCTGGTATTTGAGGCCTACTTGAAATCTATCCCAAAAAGAATATCTTACATTGAAGGTACTGATAGTGTCATTCAGAAAAACCTAAGACACACGCTAGCGTGCTGATAGAAGTCTGATTCTGTGATTAAACCTATACCTGTCACACAGCGCAAAAAAAAAAACAGGCCTCACATCTCTATTTAACCAAATCTGTACTGTTTTAGCTGGTCAAGTTATTTGTAGTGACCGTAAAAGCACACTTTTTTTTCTGGGTTGAAAAACCATTCCCAAATTTGCCATTCTCAAAATAACTAGTTTCTGGTATTTGAGGCCTACTTGAAATCTATCCCAAAAAGAATATCTTACATTGAAGGTACTGATAGTGTCATTCAGAAAAACCTAAGACACACGCTAGCGTGCTGATAGAAGTCTGATTCTGTGATTAAACCTATACCTGTCACACAGCGCAAAAAAAAAAACAGGCCTCACATCTCTATTTAACCAAATCTGTACTGTTTTAGCTGGTCAAGTTATTTGTAGTGACCGTAAAAGCACACTTTTTTTTCTGGGTTGAAAAACCATTCCCAAATTTGCCATTCTCAAAATAACTAGTTTCTGGTATTTGAGGCCTACTTGAAATCTATCCCAAAAAGAATATCTTACATTGAAGGTACTGATAGTGTCATTCAGAAAAACCTAAGACACACGCTAGCGTGCTGATAGAAGTCTGATTCTGTGATTAAACCTATACCTGTCACACAGCGCAAAAAAAAACAGGTCTCACATCTCTATTCAACCAAATCTGCACTGTTTTAGCTGGTCAAGTTATTTGTAGTGACCGTAAAAGCACACTTTTTTTTCTGGGTTGAAAAACCATTCCCAAATTTGCCATTCTCAAAATAACTAGTTTCTGGTATTTGAGGCCTACTTGAAATCTATCCCAAAAAGAATATCTTACATTGAAGGTACTGATAGTGTCATTCAGAAAAACCTAAGACACACGCTAGCGTGCTGATAGAAGTCTGATTCTGTGATTAAACCTATACCTGTCACACAGCGCAAAAAAAAACAGGCCTCACATCTCTATTTAACCAAATCTGTACTGTTTTAGCTGGTCAAGTTATTTGTAGTGACCGTAAAAGCACACTTTTTTTTCTGGGTTGAAAAACCATTCCCAAATTTGCCATTCTCAAAATAACTAGTTTCTGGTATTTGAGGCCTACTTGAAATCTATCCCAAAAAGAATATCTTACATTGAAGGTACTGATAGTGTCATTCAGAAAAACCTAAGACACACGCTAGCGTGCTGATAGAAGTCTGATTCTGTGATTAAACCTATACCTGTCACACAGCGCAAAAAAACCAGGCCTCACATCTCTATTTAACCAAATCTGTACTGTTTTAGCTGGTCAAGTTATTTGTAGTGACCGTAAAAGCACACTTTTTTTTCTGGGTTGAAAAACCATTCCCAAATTTGCCATTCTCAAAATAACTAGTTTCTGGTATTTGAGGCCTACTTGAAATCTATCCCAAAAAGAATATCTTACATTGAAGGTACTGATAGTGTCATTCAGAAAAACCTAAGACACACGCTAGCGTGCTGATAGAAGTCTGATTCTGTGATTAAACCTATACCTGTCACACAGCGCAAAAAAAAAAACAGGCCTCACATCTCTATTTAACCAAATCTGTACTGTTTTAGCTGGTCAAGTTATTTGTAGTGACCGTAAAAGCACACTTTTTTTTCTGGGTTGAAAAACCATTCCCAAATTTGCCATTCTCAAAATAACTAGTTTCTGGTATTTGAGGCCTACTTGAAATCTATCCCAAAAAGAATATCTTACATTGAAGGTACTGATAGTGTCATTCAGAAAAACCTAAGACACACGCTAGCGTGCTGATAGAAGTCTGATTCTGTGATTAAACCTATACCTGTCACACAGCGCAAAAAAAAAACAGGCCTCACATCTCTATTCAACCAAATCTGTACTGTTTTAGCTGGTCAAGTTTTTTGTAGTGACCGTAAAAGCACATTTTTTTTTTTCTGGGTTGAAAAACTATTTCCAAATTTGCCATTCTCAAAATAACTAGTTTCTGGTATTTGAGGCCTACTTGAAATCTATCCCAAAAAGGATATCTTACATTGAAGGTGCTGATAGTGTCATTCAGAAAAACCTAAGACACACGCTAGCGTGCAGATAGAAGTCTGATTCTGTGATTAAACCTATACCTGTCACACAGTGCAAAAAAAAACAGGCCTCACATCTCTATTTAACCAAATCTGTACTGTTTTAGCTGGTCAAGTTATTTGTAGTGACCGTAAAAGCACACTTTTTTTTCTGGGTTGAAAAACCATTCCCAAATTTGCCATTCTCAAAATAACTAGTTTCTGGTATTTGAGGCCTACTTGAAATCTATCCCAAAAAGAATATCTTACATTGAAGGTACTGATAGTGTCATTCAGAAAAACCTAAGACACACGCTAGCGTGCTGATAGAAGTCTGATTCTGTGATTAAACCTATACCTGTCACACAGCGCAAAAAAAAACAGGTCTCACATCTCTATTCAACCAAATCTGCACTGTTTTAGCTGGTCAAGTTATTTGTAGTGACCGTAAAAGCACACTTTTTTTTCTGGGTTGAAAAACCATTCCCAAATTTGCCATTCTCAAAATAACTAGTTTCTGGTATTTGAGGCCTACTTGAAATCTATCCCAAAAAGAATATCTTACATTGAAGGTACTGATAGTGTCATTCAGAAAAACCTAAGACACACGCTAGCGTGCTGATAGAAGTCTGATTCTGTGATTAAACCTATACCTGTCACACAGCGCAAAAAAAAACAGGCCTCACATCTCTATTTAACCAAATCTGTACTGTTTTAGCTGGTCAAGTTATTTGTAGTGACCGTAAAAGCACACTTTTTTTTCTGGGTTGAAAAAACAATTCCCAAATTTGCCATTCTCAAAATAACTAGTTTCTGGTATTTGAGGCCTACTTGAAATCTATCCCAAAAAGAATATCTTACATTGAAGGTACTGATAGTGTCATTCAAAAAAACCTAAGACACACGCTAGCGTGCTGATAGAAGTCTGATTCTGTGATTAAACCTATACCTGTCACACAGCGCAAAAAAAAACAGGTCTCACATCTCTATTCAACCAAATCTGCACTGTTTTAGCTGGTCAAGTTATTTGTAGTGACCGTAAAAGCACACTTTTTTTTCTGGGTTGAAAAACCATTCCCAAATTTGCCATTCTCAAAATAACTAGTTTCTGGTATTTGAGGCCTACTTGAAATCTATCCCAAAAAGAATATCTTACATTGAAGGTACTGATAGTGTCATTCAGAAAAACCTAAGACACACGCTAGCGTGCTGATAGAAGTCTGATTCTGTGATTAAACCTATACCTGTCACACAGCGCAAAAAAAAACAGGCCTCACATCTCTATTCAACCAAATCTGTACTGTTTTAGCTGGTCAAGTTATTTGTAGTGACCATAAGAGCACACTTTTTTTTCTGGGTTGAAAAACCATTCCCAAATTTGCCATTCTCAAAATAACTAGTTTCTGGTATTTGAGGCCTACTTGAAATCTATCCCAAAAAGAATATCTTACATTGAAGGTACTGATAGTGTCATTCAGAAAAACCTAAGACACACGCTAGCGTGCTGATAGAAGTCTGATTCTGTGATTAAACCTATACCTGTCACACAGCGCAAAAAAAAACAGGCCTCACATCTCTATTCAACCAAATCTGTACTGTTTTAGCTGGTCAAGTTTTTTGTAGTGACCGTAAAAGCACATTTTTTTTTTTCTGGGTTGAAAAACTATTTCCAAATTTGCCATTCTCAAAATAACTAGTTTCTGGTATTTGAGGCCTACTTGAAATCTATCCCAAAAAGGATATCTTACATTGAAGGTGCTGATAGTGTCATTCAGAAAAACCTAAGACACACGCTAGCGTGCAGATAGAAGTCTGATTCTGTGATTAAACCTATACCTGTCACACAGTGCAAAAAAAAACAGGCCTCACATCTCTATTTAACCAAATCTGTACTGTTTTAGCTGGTCAAGTTATTTGTAGTGACCGTAAAAGCACACTTTTTTTTCTGGGTTGAAAAACCATTCCCAAATTTGCCATTCTCAAAATAACTAGTTTCTGGTATTTGAGGCCTACTTGAAATCTATCCCAAAAAGAATATCTTACATTGAAGGTACTGATAGTGTCATTCAGAAAAACCTAAGACACACGCTAGCGTGCTGATAGAAGTCTGATTCTGTGATTAAACCTATACCTGTCACACAGCGCAAAAAAAAACAGGCCTCACATCTCTATTTAACCAAATCTGTACTGTTTTAGCTGGTCAAGTTATTTGTAGTGACCGTAAAAGCACACTTTTTTTTCTGGGTTGAAAAAACAATTCCCAAATTTGCCATTCTCAAAATAACTAGTTTCTGGTATTTGAGGCCTACTTGAAATCTATCCCAAAAAGAATATCTTACATTGAAGGTACTGATAGTGTCATTCAGAAAAACCTAAGACACACGCTAGCGTGCTGATAGAAGTCTGATTCTGTGATTAAACCTATACCTGTCACACAGCGCAAAAAAAAACAGGTCTCACATCTCTATTCAACCAAATCTGCACTGTTTTAGCTGGTCAAGTTATTTGTAGTGACCGTAAAAGCACACTTTTTTTTCTGGGTTGAAAAACCATTCCCAAATTTGCCATTCTCAAAATAACTAGTTTCTGGTATTTGAGGCCTACTTGAAATCTATCCCAAAAAGAATATCTTACATTGAAGGTACTGATAGTGTCATTCAGAAAAACCTAAGACACACGCTAGCGTGCTGATAGAAGTCTGATTCTGTGATTAAACCTATACCTGTCACACAGCGCAAAAAAACCAGGCCTCACATCTCTATTTAACCAAATCTGTACTGTTTTAGCTGGTCAAGTTATTTGTAGTGACCGTAAAAGCACACTTTTTTTTCTGGGTTGAAAAACCATTCCCAAATTTGCCATTCTCAAAATAACTAGTTTCTGGTATTTGAGGCCTACTTGAAATCTATCCCAAAAAGAATATCTTACATTGAAGGTACTGATAGTGTCATTCAGAAAAACCTAAGACACACGCTAGCGTGCTGATAGAAGTCTGATTCTGTGATTAAACCTATACCTGTCACACAGCGCAAAAAAAAAAACAGGCCTCACATCTCTATTTAACCAAATCTGTACTGTTTTAGCTGGTCAAGTTATTTGTAGTGACTGTAAAAGCACACTTTTTTTTCTGGGTTGAAAAACCATTCCCAAATTTGCCATTCTCAAAATAACTAGTTTCTGGTATTTGAGGCCTACTTGAAATCTATCCCAAAAAGAATATCTTACATTGAAGGTACTGATAGTGTCATTCAGAAAAACCTAAGACACACGCTAGCGTGCTGATAGAAGTCTGATTCTGTGATTAAACCTATACCTGTCACACAGCGCAAAAAAAAACAGGCCTCACATCTCTATTCAACCAAATCTGTACTGTTTTAGCTGGTCAAGTTATTTGTAGTGACCATAAGAGCACACTTTTTTTTCTGGGTTGAAAAACTATTCCCAAATTTGCCATTCTCAAAATTGTGGTGAACGGGAACAATGAGGAAAACATCTAATAAGGGACGCGGACATGGTCGTGGTGGTGTTAGTGGACCCTCTGGTGCTGGGAGAGGACGTGGCCGTTCTGCCACAGCCACACGTCCTAGTGAACCAACTACCTCAGGTCCCAGTAGCCAGCAGAATTTACAGCGATATTTGGTGGGGCCCAATGCCGTTCTAAGGATGGTAAGGCCTGAGCAGGTACAGGCATTAGTCAATTGGGTGGCCGACAGTGGATCAAGCACGTTCACATTATCTCCCATCCAGTCTTCTGCAGAAAGCGCACAGATGGCGCATGAAAACCAAGCCCATCGGTCTGTCACATCACCCCCATGCATATCAGGGAAACTGTCTGAGCCTCAAGTTATGCAGCAGTCTCTTATGCTGTTTGAAGACTCTGCTGCCAGGGTTTCCCAAGGGCATCCACCTAGCCCTTCCCCAGGGGTGGAAGAGATTCACTAACGCACAACCACTTATGTTTCCTGATGATGAGGACATGGGAATACCACCTCAGCATGTCTCTGATGATGACGAAACACAGGTGCCAACTGCTGTGTCTTTCTGCAATGTGCAGACTGAACAGGAGGTCAGGGGTCAAGACTGGGTGGAAGACGATGCAGGGGACGATGAGGTCCTAGACCCCACATGGAATGAAGGTCGTGCCACTGACTTTCAGAGTTCGGAGGAAGAGGCAGTGGTGAGACCGAGCCAACAGCGTAGCAAAAGAGGGAGCAGTGGGCAAAATCAGAACACCCGCCGCCAAGAGACTCCGCCTGCTACTGACCGCCGCCATCTGGGACCGAGCACCCCAAAGGCAGCTTCAAGGAGTTCCCTGGCATGGCACTTCTTCAAACAATGTGCTGACGACAAGACCCGAGTGGTTTGCACGCTGTGCCATCAGAGCCTGAAGCGAGGCATTAACGTTCTGAACCTTAGCACAACCTGCATGACCAGGCACCTGCATGCAAAGCATGAACTGCAGTGGAGTAAACACCTTAAAAACAAGGAAGTCACTCAGGATCCCCCTGCTGCCTCTTCTGCTGCTGCCGCCTCGGCCTCTTCTGCTGCTGCCGCCGCCTCGGCCTCTTCCTCTGCCTCTGGAGGAACGTTGGCACCTGCCGCCCAGCAAACATGGGATGTACCACCAACACCACCACCTGCGTCACCAAGCATCTCAACCATGTCACACGGCAGCCTTCAGCTCTCCATCTAACAAACATTTCAGAGAAAGCGTAAATTCCCACCTAGCCACCCTCGATCCCTGGCCCTGAATGCCAGCATTTCTAAACTACTGGCCTATGAAATGCTGTCATTTAGGCTGGTGGACACACACAGCTTCAAACAGCTCATGTCACTTGCTGTCCCACAGTATGTTGTTCCCAGCCGCCACTACTTCTCCAAGAGAGCCGTGCCTTCCCTGCACAAACAAGTGTCCGATAAAATCAAGTGTGCACTGTGCAACGCCATCTGTGGCAAGGTCCACCTAACCACAGATACGTGGACCAGTAAGCACGGCCAGGGACGCTATATCTCCCTAACTGCACACTGGGTAAATGTAGTGGCGGCTGTGCCCCAGGCGGAGAGCTGTTTGGCGCACGTCCTTCCGCCGCCAAGGATCGCAGGACAACATTCTTTGCCTCCTGTCTCCTCCTCCTCCTACTCAGCTTCCTCCTCCTCTTCTTCCACCTGCTCATCCAGTCAGCCACACACCTTCACCACAAACTTCAGCACAGCACGGGGTAAACGTCAGCAGGCCATTCTGAAACTCATATGTTTGGGGGACAGGCCCCACACCGCACAGGAGTTGTGGCGGGGTATAGAACAACAGACCGACGAGTGGTTGCTGCCGGTGAGCCTCAAGCCCGGCCTGGTGGTGTGCGATAATGGGTGAAATCTCGTTGCAGCTCTGGGACTAGCCGGTTTGACGCACATCCCTTGCCTGGCGCATGTGCTGAATTTGGTGGTGCAGAAGTTCATTCGCAACTACCCCGACATGTCAGAGCTGCTGCATAAAGTGCGGGCCGTCTGTTCGCGCTTCCGGCGTTCACACCCTGCCGCCGCTCGCCTGTCTGCGCTACAGCGTAACTTCGGCCTTCCCGCTCACCGCCTCATATGCGACGTACCCACCAGGTGGAACTCCACCTTGCATATGCTGGACAGACTGTGCGAGCAGCAGCAGGCCATAGTGGAGTTTCAGCTGCAGCACGCACGGGTCAGTCGCACTGCGGATCAGACACACTTCACCACCAATGACTGGGCCTCCATGCGAGACCTGTGTGTCCTGTTGCGCTGTTTCGAGTACTCCACCAACATGGCCTGTGGCGATGACGCCGTTATCAGCGTTACAATACCACTTCTATGTCTCCTTGAGAAAACACTTAGGGCGATGATGGAAGAGGAGGTGGCCCAGGAGGAAGAGGAGGAAGAGGGGTCATTTTTAGCACTTTCAGGCCAGTCTCTTCGAAGTGACTCAGAGGGAGGTTTTTTGCAACACCAGAGGCCAGGTACAAATGTGGCCAGACAGGGCCCACTACTGGAGGACGAGGAAGACGAGGATGAGGAGGAGGTGGAGGAGGAGGATGAGGATGAAGCATGTTCACAGCGGGGTGGCACCCAAAGCAGCTCGGGCCCATCACTGGTGCGTGGCTGGGGGGAAACACAGGACGATGACGATACGCCTCCCACAGAGGACAGCTTGTCCTTACCTCTGGGCAGCCTGGCACACATGAGCGACTACATGCTGCAGTGCCTGCGCAACGACAGCAGAGTTGCCCACATTTTAACGTGTGCGGACTACTGGGTTGCCACCCTGCTGGATCCCCGGTACAAAGACAATGTGCCCACCTTACTTCCCACACTGGAGCGTGATAGGATGATGCGCGACTACAAGCGCGCGTTGGTAGACGCGCTACTGAGAGCATTCCCAAATGTCACAGGGGAACCAGTGGAAGCCCAAGGCGAAGGCAGAGGAGGAGCAAGAGGTCACCAACGCAGCTGTGTCACGGCCAGCTCCTCTGAGGGCAGGGTTAGCATGGCAGAGATGTGGAAAAGTTTTGTCACCACGCCACAGCTAACTGCACCACCACCTGATACGGAACGTGTTAGCAGGAGGCAACATTTCACTAACATGGTGGAACAGTACCTGTGCACACCCCTCCACGTACTGACTGATGGTTGGGCCCCATTCAACTTCTGGGTCTCCAAATTGTCCACGTGGCCAGAGCTAGCCTTTTATGCCTTGGAGGTGCTGGCCTGCCCGGCGGCCAGCGTTTTGTCTGAACGTGTATTCAGCACAGCAGGGGGCGTCATTACAGACAAACGCAGCCGCCTGTCTACAGCCAATGTGGACAAGCTGACGTTCATAAAAATGAACCAGGCATGGATCCCACAGGACCTGTCCATCCCTTGTGCAGATTAGATATTAACTACCTCCCATTAACAATATATTATCCTACTCCAGGGCACTTCCTCATTCAATACTATTTTTAATTTCATTTTACCATTATATTGCGGGGCAACCCAAAGTTGAATGAACCTCTCCTCTGTCTGGGTGCCGGGGCCTAAATGTGTGACAGTGGCCTGTTCCAGTGGTGGGTGACGTGAAGCCTGATTCTCTGCTATGACATGAAGACAGATTCTGCGCTGACATAAGGCCAGATTCTCTGTTACGGGACCTCTCTCCTCTGCCTGGGTGCCTGGGCCTAAATGTGTGACAGTGGCCTGTTCCAGTGGTGGGTGACGTGAAGCCTGATTCTCTGCTATGACATGAATACAGATTCTGCGCTGACATAAGGCCAGATTCTCTGTTACGGGACCTCTCTCCTCTGCCTGGGTGCCTGGGCCTAAATGTTTGACAGTGGCCTGTTCCAGTGGTGGGTGACGTGAAGCCTGATTCTCTGCTATGACATGAATACAGATTCTGCGCTGACATAAGGCCAGATTCTCTGTTACGGGACCGCTCTCCTCTGTCTGGGTGCCGGGGCCTAAATGTGTGACAGTGGCCTGTTCCAGTGGTGGGTGACGTGAAGCCTGATTCTCTGCTATGACATGAAGACAGATTCTGCGCTGACATAAGGCCAGATTCTCTGTTACGGGACCGCTCTCCTCTGTCTGGGTGCCGGGGCCTAAATGTGTGACAGTGGCCTGTTCCAGTGGTGGGTGACGTGAAGCCTGATTCTCTGCTATGACATGAAGACAGATTCTGCGCTGACATAAGGCCAGATTCTCTGTTACGGGACCTCTCTCCTCTGCCTGGGTGCCTGGGCCTAAATGTGTGACAGTGGCCTGTTCCAGTGGTGGGTGACGTGAAGCCTGATTCTCTGCTATGACATGAATACAGATTCTGCGCTGACATAAGGCCAGATTCTCTGTTACGGGACCTCTCTCCTCTGCCTGGGTGCCTGGGCCTAAATGTTTGACAGTGGCCTGTTCCAGTGGTGGGTGACGTGAAGCCTGATTCTCTGCTATGACATGAAGACAGATTCTGCGCTGACATAAGGCCAGATTCTCTGTTACGGGACCGCTCTCCTCTGTCTGGGTGCCGGGGCCTAAATGTGTGACAGTGGCCTGTTCCAGTGGTGGGTGACGTGAAGCCTGATTCTCTGCTATGACATGAATACAGATTCTGCGCTGACATAAGGCCAGATTCTCTGTTACGGGACCTCTCTCCTCTGCCTGGGTGCCTGGGCCTAAATGTGTGACAGTGGCCTGTTCCAGTGGTGGGTGTCGTGAAGCCTGATTCTCTGCTATGACATGAATACAGATTCTGCGCTGACATAAGGCCAGATTCTCTGTTACAGGACCGCTCTCCTCTGTCTGGGTGCCGGGGCCTAAATGTTTGACAGTGGCCTGTTCCAGTGGTGGGTGACGTGAAGCCTGATTCTCTGCTATGACATGAATACAGATTCTGCGCTGACATAAGGCCAGATTCTCTGTTACGGGACCGCTCTCCTCTGTCTGGGTGCCGGGGCCTAAATGTGTGACAGTGGCCTGTTCCAGTGGTGGGTGACGTGAAGCCTGATTATCTGCTATGACATGAATACAGATTCTGCGCTGACATAAGGCCAGATTCTCTGTTACGGGACCGCTCACCTCTGTCTGGGTGCCGGGGCCTAAATGTGTGACAGTGGCCTGTTCCAGTGGTGGGTGACGTGAAGCCTGATTCTCTGCTATGACATGAAGACAGATTCTGCGCTGACATAAGGCCAGATTCTCTGTTACGGGACCTCTCTCCTCTGCCTGGGTGCCTGGGCCTAAATGTTTGACAGTGGCCTGTTCCAGTGGTGGGTGACGTGAAGCCTGATTCTCTGCTATGACATGAAGACAGATTCTGCGCTGACATAAGGCCAGATTCTCTGTTACGGGACCGCTCTCCTCTGTCTGGGTGCCGGGGCCTAAATGTGTGACAGTGGCCTGTTCCAGTGGTGGGTGCCGTGAAGCCTGATTCTCTGCTATGACATGAAGACAGATTCTGTGCTGACATTAGGCCAGATTCTCTGTTACGGGACCTCTCTCCTCTGCCTGGGTGCCGGGGCCTAAATGTGTGACAGTGGCCTGTTCCAGTGGTGGCTGACGTGAAGCCTGATTCTCTGCTATGACATGAAGACTGATTCTGCGCTGACATGAAGCCAGATTCTCTGCTATGGCATGAAGAGACTGATTCTCTGCTGACATGAAGCCAGGTTCTTTGCTATGGCATGAAGAGACAGATTCTCTGCTGACGTGAAGCCAGATTCTCTGCTATGGGTCCTCTGTCCAATTGATATTGGTTCATTTTTATTTTTTTTATTTTTATTTTAATTCATTTCCCTATCCACATTTGTTTGCAGGGGATTTACCTACATGTTGCTGCCTTTTGCAGCCCTCTAGCTCTTTCCTGGGCTGTTTTACAGCCTTTTTAGTGCCCAAAAGTTCGGGTCCCCATTGACTTCAATGGGGTTCGGGACGAAGTTCGGATCGGGTTCGGATCCCGAACCCGAACATTTCCGGGAAGTTCGGCCGAACTTCTCGAACCCGAACATCCAGGTGTTCGCTCAACTCTACTAGTGACAGATTCCCTTTAATATAAAATTAAACTCATCTTCATTTAAAATGCCACTTCTTTTCCCCTCCTCACACAAATTGACCAAGTCCAAATAAAATTGGTGGGTTGGGTCTTTTGGTAATTTTAGATAGGTTTCGGCATCTGACAATTGTCTTAAACACTCTGCGTCATATTTCTCCACATCTTGTATTACTATCAATCCCCCCTTATCTGCGGGGCGGATGATGATATTATTGTCTTGTTGAAGTGCCTTTAGGGCTGCAATTTCTGTTCTTGTTAAATTATGACGTTTGTATCTATTATTATTATTATCCTTAACCTTCCGCAAATCATTTTCTACACATTCCTTAAAAGTGATCATTTCTTGGCTCATTTCATTCCTAAGGTATTTTTTTTATGGATTTTTCAAAGATGTGTGTGTATATTGGTGTCATTGGTCAATAGGATTGACTTCTTTACATATGGGATTTTTTTTAATATATTTTTTTAGACAGAGGCGTCTCATAACTTTCTCGATCCCAATGAATGTTTCAAATTTATTCAGTCGCACCGTAGGGGCAAATTTCAAGCCTTTATTTACCAATTGCTTCTGGGTGTCTGATAATGTGACAGAACTTAAATTATTAATAGAGTCATTTGTTACACGGGACTCATTTATCTGTGATAGTAACGCCTTCTTTCTTCTTCCCCTCCTTGTCTTCCCCTTTCTTCTTCATATTGTCTTGTCCTGGGTCGATAATTCTGATTGGGATAATCGTAGTGTTGGTTGTGCACTCTCCCCATTGTTTGTGTCCTGAAATCTTGTGTGATATCTGTGGTTTGTTCCTCAGATTGTAGTGGTGGTCTGTCGGTGTGTCTAAGTGCAGTGTCTTTGGTTTCATTGGTGGTGATCTCTGTTTCTAGCATGTCCTGTGGTGTAGTGGGGTTCGATCTAAAAAATGCTCCCTCTCTTCTAAAACTTCAAATCTGTTCGGAATAGGTATAGAGGGATTAGTGTATTTGTGTGTGACTTAATCTTTAGTACTAATATCCTTCAAACTAACAGCTCCATAGTTTGTTGTGATACTTTGTGCTCCCTCTCCATTTTCCCCATCTTTCTTTCTTTCTTTAGTTCCTTTTTTGTTATGTTTGAATTTCTTCACTTTTTTATCTATTATTTCCTGCTCTATTCTATCTAAATTGGTGCATAATCTAGACTGTAGATTATTCAATTCATCATTTCTGGGAAATCCGTCTACTATTGTTTTCATTTCAGCAATTTTCTTGGTAGTTTCGTCAAGTATTTCTGACCGTCTTCTAATTATTAGATTAGATAGTGCAACAGACTGTGTCTAGCAGGAACTCTGATTTTATGTATTATTGATTTTACCTTCAACTGCATATTGTGGTTTTATTCCATGATATTTATACCATATAGTGATGATCATAAAAAAATCAAGACCATTATACAAAAACACTGGCATTTGATGAAGAAAGATAAAATTATGGGCTCTATGATCCCTACTAATCCCCTGATTGTTCCCTAGGTTTGGGGCCTTGGTGAATGTAAAGTAGCCCCAACAATTAAAAATAATAAACAGCACACTTCTTCAATTCAAAGTTGGGCGAAAATATGTGTTTTTTTTAGATGCGGTCAATATTGATGAGCGGCATGTGCCATATTCGATTTCGACGAAATTCGCGAATATTCGATAGAATATTCGTTTCATATTCTTCGAAATCGAATATTCGTCATTATTCTAGTTATTGCGATTAATATGCAATTTAAATAATCGCGTATTGCGATTGTAACTTAAGGCTACTTTTCTATTGGTTTGATATCTAGAATTAGCGAAGATGACGAATATGACGAATGTATTCGTCATATTCCTCAAAACGAAGATAACAAAGTATTCTCCATCTTCGTTTTAGCTACCTATTCGTCAACTTCGCTAATTCTAGCAATCAAATAGGAAAGTTGACTATAGAGACAGCTGTGTTTAATTCGCTATGCGATTATATATATATATATATATATATTTTTTATAAATAGAATAATTATAATAATTATCAAGTATTATAATTATTCTATTTATTTAAAAAAAAGCAAAGTAATATAATCGCATAGCGAATTAAACACAGCTGTCTCTATAGTCAACTTTCCTATTTGATTGCTAGAATTAGCGAAGTTGACGAATATGGAGCTAAAACGAAGATGGAGAATACTTCGTTATCTTCGTTTTGAGGAATATGACGAATACATTCGTCATATTCGCTAATTCTACCAAGCCAACCATAGTAAACCAGGTCTAAGTTGAAATCGCAATGCGATGACTTCAAGTTATATTAATCGCATTGCCGAATATGGAATATAACAGTGCTAAGTTGAAATCGCAATTCGATTAATATAACTTGAAGTCATCGCATTGCGATTTCAACAGCACTGCTATTTATATATATTCCATATTCGTTAACTTCGTTAATTCTAGCAAGCTGACCCATTAGAAACCCAGCTCTAAGTTGAAATCGCAATGCGATTACTTTGTTATATTAATCGCACTGCGATTTCAACTTAGAAGATAGCAAAATATTCTACATCTTCCTCAATTTAAGTTACAATCGCATTACGCGATAATGACAACCACGTCATTATCGAGTAAGGCGATTTATCTTTCTATATCTAATGCTCCACAAAAGTTAGCCTAACACCATATTAAAGTTACAATCACATTACGCGATAATGACAACTATGTAATTATCGAGTAAGGCGATTTATCTTTGAATGTATAATGCTCCACAAAAGTTAGCTTAACACCATATTACAGTTACAATCGCATTACACTATGACAACTACGTAATTATCGAGTAAGGCGATTTTGTTGTCCCATATCGAGTATAGCGCGTTGAATCTTTTAATCCTAAAATTCGCTTCACATAAAATTTATCAAACAGTGTTGGATATAGTTGGTATACTAGACATCCGTTAAAATAAGTGAAAATGTCTATCGAAAAATAAATGGCGGGACATTTACCACAGCAGTGGCCATGAAAAAAGAAATGCGATTTTAAATAAACACGATAAAAAGCGATAAAATCGTTTTTTTTTTTTTTGTTTTTTTTTACGAACTGACAGAGGAGAATCGTGAACCCTCCCTTCTCCTAGCTTGAATAGCCAATGGGAATGGCCTGTCACACCTTAGCAACATCCATAGCAACCAATTGGTTAGTAGCCTGCCCCTTCACTATATAAATAAAGACACCACCCGGTTGCCATTTTGTGGGTTTAGTTGTTGGGGTGAGAGGAGCAAGAGCGTTTGTCAGTCGAAATTGTGCATTAATCGAAATTACAGTTTATTAGATAGATAGGGATTAGGGAAGTGAATAATTAGATAGTTTGTAGGGTGCAGGGTAGGTCAGAAAGTTAGTTTAGGCAGTGTTAGGGCTAATTTTATTATATAAAGTTCAGTGTAGAGTAGGGACTAGTTAGTTTGAATTGATCAAATACAGATAGGGAATTAGATAGTACTTTCAGGATCAATTAGCTTAGTTCTTAGGGTTTAGTGTAGGATCAACTTTATTATTTACAGATATAGTTAGGGTTTAGGTTAACTTTGGATATATTAGCTTAGTGTAGGGTCTTAGTTTAGTGTCCTTCTGTGTAAATTTGTAGTCTTTCATTGTCTGTTCCGAGTTTGTTCATTTTGTCCTAGTCCGTCCGTCTTTGTCGGTAGGTAGGAGAAAAAAAAAAGTTTTAGTGTTACTTGTGTTTGTTTTGTCTTTGTGTCGTTGTAGGTAGTTAGGAGAAAAAAAACAAAAAAACAAAAAAAAAGTTTTACTGTTACTTGTGTTCATTTTGTCCTAGTCCGTGTCTTTGTAGGTAGTAGAAAAAAACCAAAAAACCCCAAAAAAAGTTTTAGTGTTACTTGTGTTCGTTTTGTCTTAGTCCGTGTCTTTTTAGGTAGGAAAAAAAAACAAAAAACACAAAAAAAGTTTTAGTGTTACTTGTGTTCTTTTTTGTCTTTGGCCGTGTCTTTGTAGTTAGTTAAAAAAAAAAAAAAAAAGTTTTAGTGTTACTTGTATTTGTTTTGTCTTAGTTAGTCTGTGTCTTTTTAGGTAGGAGAAAAAAACCATACTAGTGCAAAATAACAAAAATAAATAAAAAACTTATATTAATAATTAATTAGTCTTCTGTCTTTAATTTCTTTTGGGTTTCTATAACTTTTATTTTTATTATTTTTGTTATTTAATATCACTTGTTTTTTTGGGGTTTTTTTGTCACCGCCCCAATAAAGTTTATTCCATATATTTATATATATTTTCTTTTTTGTTGGTTCTTCAAAAAATGAGCCACAAAGGCGAGGCACGCAGCCAGAGCAGTAGGGGCAGGAGAAGGAACACAGCTGGACAGCAGCCAGCACGTGGACGCTCCGCCAGTCATGGACAGGCAGGCGCAGTCAGTGGAGCACGCCTGATCCCAGATTTTTATGGGCGTGGCAGCCGCCCAATCGGTTCTGACGAGGCGTATGCAATTGTGGCTTATGTGGCACAATCCAGCGCTCGCAGCAGGAGCAGCAGCATCAGCAGCGGTGGGGCAACTCCTCCTCCTGCTTCACCACCCCCCATTCCCCAAGATACTACCCTGCTCCTGTTTAGCGACAGTGAGAGGGACATCTTGGGGGAGTTAATGCAGGAGGGTGATCTTGAATTTAGTCCACCCGATCATCAGGACCTTATGGAAGGGATAGAGGAGGAGGAGGGGGTACCTCCAGTGAGTACCCCAGTGACATCCCTTCCAACGGGTGCCGGTGGGGTCAGCCACACTACTCCCGCACCTAGTCAGACTCAGGTGTCATTGAGGGGACAGCAGAGCCATGGCAGGGGCTCCACGTCAGCTGGTCCTCTCATTCCATCACATGGGGGCCTTAAGTCTGAGGAGGAGGGTGCCACCTCCTTCGTCATGTGATAGCAGCACTGACGAAGGTAGGCAGGCGAGGCAAATGGTGCGCCAGGTCACCAGGGAGCCCAGTGTCAGGGGCTCCACTGGTAAGAGCGGCAGGCAGCAGCAGCAGCCAGCTTCTACTGTGCGCAGGTATCCTCCGCCCCATCTGACCAGAGGTTTGGGCGGAAGTCGCCTGTTTGGGCCTATTTCACCCTGGCAGCAGATGATGTCACAATTGGCATCTGTCAGCTATGCCATGCCAGGGTGAGGAGAGGGAGGTGTTTGGCTCGGCTGGGTACCACTGCCCTGACCCAGCACCTTAGAGTCAATCACTTGCGGGAGTGGGAAGAGATGCGGGGTGGTCGTAGCAGCAGCGCCACCACGAGTGTGCAGGGGACAGCACCTCCTGCCACTGTTCCGCATCAGCAGCAACAGCAGACTGAAATTCAGTCCCACTCCACCGCTCCCTCTCCTAGAGGTACTGGTACCAGCAGCCATACCTCTGCCTCCACTGCACCCTCCTCCAGGTCCTCCTCCTCTGCCGTCCGGCGCCAGCCCTCAATTGCTGAGGCTTTCGAACGCACCGCGCCCTACACCCCCGGGGACAGACGTGTGCATTCTCTCAATGGGCTCCTGGCAAGGGTTATTGCCTAACATCTGCTGCCCTTCAACCTTGTGGATAGCAATCCATTCAGGCAGATGTTGGAGCAGGCCCAACCTAGATGGCGTGTCCCCAGCCGCCATTTCTTCACCAGGACCCGCGTCCCTGCCCTCCACCAGCATGTGGTGCAGAATGTATCCCTGTCGCTGGATCACGCTGTCAGTGACAGGGTGCATCTGACCATGGATGCCTGGACCAGCAGGGTGTCCCTCCGAGGCGCCGGGGAGGGAACAGCGGCATCAGACTTTGTGGTGCCGCCACAGGGTGTCAAGGGTAGAAACACTAGCCTCCCTCCAGCCACTGTCTCCACAGCTGCTGAGCCCCCCAGCAAGTGTCCCCGTAGCTACTCATGTGTGGGGCACGTCCGCTGCCAGGCCGTGCTCCAGCTTGTTAGCTTAGGGGAACGGAGACACACTGGACCTGATGTTCTATCAGCACTACAGGATCAGGTCCAGAAGTGGCTAACACCCCGAAGGCTCCAGGCAGGTATGGTTGTCTGTGACAACGGCAGCAACCTCCTCGCCGCCCTCCATGCTGGCAGTCTGACACACGTCCCCTGCATGGCACATGTCCTCAACCTGGTTGTACATTTTCAGGATTGAGTGACATTGTGCAATGTGTCCGTCAGATTGCCAGCCACTTCTGACGCTCCCCAACTGCCTCTGCGTCCCTGTCCAAACTGCAGCGGTACAACAGCCTGCCCCCTCACAGGCTGCTTGTCGACAGCGTGACGCGGTGGAACTCCACCCTCCACATGCTGGAGAGGTTGTGGGAGCAGAGAAGGGCGGTGAGGAAATACCTGCTTGACCTAGGCACTCTAGGGCCAACCAACCCACTCCCATACATCACTAATGCGGAGTGGGGGCAGATACAGCAGGTCTGCCACGTGTTGGCCCCATTTGAGCAGGCGACCAAGATGGTCAGCGGGGAGCATGTCGGCCTCAATGACGTGCTCCCCTTAGTGTTCCTGCTAGACAGGACACTAGATCGCCTGCTCGAGGCTGGGGAGAGTGCCTTGGTGGAGCAAGATGAGGCGGCCTTGCTCCACCAGGACCAGGCCCAGGACGACGTGGAGGAGGAGGAAGACATTCACGACGACCAGGAGTCTGCGCCTGGTCAGGAGGGAGAGACGGTGTTGGGGGCACCGTTAGTCCGGGGGTGGGGCAGCAGCAACAGGGACCATCATGAACAGCAGCTTGAGGACCAGGATGTCATGGTCCCTGGCAGCCATGAGGAGGCACAGCGGGCTGTCCTCTTCCCTATGGCTGCCCACATGCTGCACTGCCTCAGGAGGGACCCCCGGATCACGAAAATGAAGGAGAGTGACGATTTCTGGTTGGCCACCCTTTTAGACCCTAGATGCAAGGGGAAGCTGGAGCAGTTCATCCCAGCCAGCCGGAGACAGGCCCGGATGGAAAAACTGCGGGCCTGTCTCATCAAACGGCTGGAGGAGGCTAACCCGCGGCCTCAGGCTCCAGTTCTCCCCGCCCATCTCACCCAGCCGACGGCTGGTCCCAGCAGCACCAGCCGAATTGGTGACCTTATGGGTGAGATGAGGCAGTTCTACCAGTCTGCGCGACCCAGTAGCAGCAGCAGCAGTCACCACCAGCGGCTGGCCCGCATGGTGGCTGACGACATGGGGTCAGTCGGTGCTTCCGACAGCATGAGCACCGACGACCCCATGGAGTACTGGGTCGCCAGCCTGGACACCTGCCGTGAGCTCGCTCAGTATGCGCTGGAGCTACTGTCTTGCCCCCCCTCCAGCGTACTGTCTGAGCAGACTTTCAGCGCGGCAGGTGGGGTGGTCACGGACAAGAGGACCCGTCTGTCCACTGACTCCGTTGACAGACTCACATTCATCAAGATGAATGAGTCCTGGATTGGCAGTGACTTCTTGGCCCCCGCGGTCGGTTCAGGCCGTTGAGAGGTCCCTTGTCCATCACTCTCCTTTTCTCTCCCTCCCAAAATCCGTTTTTTTTAAATATTTTTAACTTATTTATTGATATTTTAAATTATTTATTAAATTATTTATTTATATTTATATTATTATTATATTATTTATTAATTAAAATGAATTTATTTTTGATAAATTTAGTTATGAATTTATTGATGAATTATTTATTTTTATATTTATTATATATATATATATATATATTTATTTATGATTTTGCATTATATTTTATCTATTTATTAATTTATTAATCATGAATTTTAAAATTTATATATATATATGCATTGTTTTTTTAAAGCGTTTTTTGATTTTTAAATTTTATATAATCATGTATGTTTCAATTCAGTAATAGTGTGTATGAATTATTATTTTTCTTATTTACATATTGATTAACGATTTTATTTCTTGTAATGTATTGATCATTGAAACAGAGGAATACAGCGGCTCACCCCCTCACCGTATGGATAAGGTGCTCACCCTTCAGGTCCCACCCTCAGGACCACAAAAAACGAATGAGGTGTAGGCAGATATGAAGGGGCACACTCAGAAGGGAAACACAATTAATGATAGTAATAATATACACTGCTCAAAAAAATAAAGGGAACACAAAAATAACTCATCCTAGATCTGAGTTAATTAAATATTCTTCTGAAATACATTGTTCTTTACATAGTTGAATGTGCTGACAACAAAATTACACAAAAATAAAAAAATGGAAATCAAATTTTTCAACCCATGGAGGTCTGGATTTGGAGTCACACTCAAAATTAAAGTGTAAAAACACACTACAGGCTGATCCAACTTTGATGTAATGTCCTTAAAACAAGTCAAAATGAGGCTCAGTAGTGTGTGTGGCCTCCACGTGCCTGTATGACCTCCCTACAATGCCTATGCATGCTCCTGATGAGGTGGCGGACGGTCTCCTGAGGGATCTCCTCCCAGACCTGGACTAAAGCATCTGATAACTCATGGACAGTCTGTGGTGCAACGTGACGTTGGTGGATAGAGCGAGACATGATGTCCCAGATGTGCTCAACTGGATTCAGGTCTGGGGAACGGACGGGCCAGTCCATAGCATCAATGCCTTCGTCTTGCAGGAACTGCTGACACACTCCAGCCACATGAGGTCTAGCATTGTCTTGCATTAGGAAGAACCCAGAGCCAACCGCACCAGCATATGGTCTCACAAGGGGTCTGAGGATCTTATCTCGGTACCTAATGGCAGTCAGGCTACCTCTGGCGAGCACATGGAGGGCTGTGCGGCCCTCCAAAGAAATGCCACCCCACACCATTACTGACCCAATGCCAAACCGGTCATGCTGGAGAATGTTGCAGGCAGCAGAACGTTCTTCACGGAGTCTCAAGACTCTGTCACGTCTGTCACATGTGCTCAGTGTGAACCTGCTTTCATCTGTGAAGAGCACAGGGCACCAGTGGCGAATTTGCCAATCTTGGTGTTCTCTGGCAAATGCCAAACGTCCTGCACGGTGTTGGGCTGTAAACACAACCCCCACCTGTGGATGTCGGCCCCTCAAATCACCCTCATGGAGTCTGTTTCTGACCGTTTGAGCAGACACATGCACATTTGTGGCCTGCTGGAGGTCATTTTGCAGGACTCTGGCAGTGCTCCTCCTGTTCCTCCTTGCACAAAGGCGGAGGTAGCGGTCATGCTGCTGGGTTGTTGCCCTCCTACGGCCTCCTCCACGTCTCCTGATGTACTGGCCTGTCTCCTGGTAGCGCCTCCATGCTCTGGACACTACGCTGACAGACACCGCAAACCTTCTTGCCACAGCTCGCATTGATGTGCCATCCTGGATAAGCTGCACTACCTGAGCCACTTGTGTGAGTTGTAGACTTCGTCTCATGCTACCACTAGAGTGAAAGCACCGCCAGCATTCGAAAGTGACCAAAACATCAGCCAGGAAGCATAGGTACTGAGAAGTGGTCTGTGGTCACCACCTGCAGAACCACTCCTTTATTGGGGGTGTCTTGCTAATTGCCTATAATTTCCACCTGTTGTCTATCCCATTTGCACAACAGCATGTGAAATTGATTGTCACTCAGTGTTCTTTCCTAAGTGGACAGTTTGATTTCACAGAAGTGTGATTGACTTGGAGTTACATTGTGTTGTTTAAGTGTTCCCTTTATTTTTTTGAGCAGTGTACTTTAATATACTTTAATATTCTAAAACCATACCCCTAAAAATTACATAAAACATACATACTACATATAAGTAGTGGATGGCCTATGGGATCCTCACTCATACACACAATATTACACTATTATGGAGATTCCTGCATCCACAACCACTCAGTGGAGCTGCTAATATAGCATGAAACAGTCACTGTAAATTCTATTGAACCATATGGCAGCGTGGTTGCAGTGTCCACATGTCCCAATCAGAGTACTATTCCCGTTAGGCGTAGCAATGTAACCGGGGCACGGCTGAGCAATAATTGTGTTGCAACAAAAGTTCTGGTATCCGGCAACAAAATCCTGCACGCTCACTGACAAATATCGGATAGAATCAATATTGACTTCACAATAAGACTAGAAGTGTCATTACTCACAGTCTCTTCAAGCGAGTTGTAATGCTCATATACGAGCCCGGTCTTACCCCTCTTCACTGCTTCACCGCAGCGCTGTTCCCAGGTGGCCTTACACCAGCGTGGTGTGCTGGGCCTGTACGTGGCGTCCCGCGTGACCCTTTTGGCTAGGGGACCGGATGGACGCTGTGCTGACGTCACTATTAGTCGACTGCTCCTTCAGTCTTTGGATTCAAGCAGATCTTTTTCCTTTATCCTTTAGACTCACGCTGTCGCTTCCTTCCTTTTCTCTTTAGATGATTCCACGCTCACTCTGTAATGCCAGACGCGTTTCAGGGTCTTACACTGAGGAAGGGGCGAAGACCCTGAAACGTGTCTGGCATTACAGAGTGAGCGTGGAATCATCGAAAGAAAAAAGGAAGGAAGCGACAGCTTCGGGAATAGTACTCTGTTTGGGACATGTGGACACTGCAACCATGCTGCCATATGGTTCAATAGAATTTACAGTGACTGTTTCATGCTATATTAGCGGCTCCACTGAGTGGTTGTGGATGCAGGAATCTCCATAATAGTGTAATATTGTGTGTATGACTGGGGATACCATACGCCATCCACTACTTATGTGTAGTATGTATGTTTTATGTAATTTTTAGGGGTATGGTTTTAGAATATTAAAGTATATTAAAGTATATTATTACTGTCATTAATTGTGTTTCCCTTCTGAGTGTGCCCCTTCATATCTGCCTACACCTCAATGTATTGATCATGTTTTAATAAATATTAGTATTGATTGTGATAATTTTTTATATATTTATAGTTATATTCACATATATATTGTATTTCTAAATGTATTTACTGTATAATATGTAGATTATTCAAATTATGAAATGTACAGTTGGTTTTTCATTATATTTATGTATTGATTAATGTCAGTATTGATCCATTTTTAAATAATCAGACATTATTTATTTTCTTAATTTATTTTTTTAAGTAATTAGTGTGCATGGACACACAGCACACAATCTGACCTCACTAGTCTGCTCCAGGTTTCCCGATCAGGCACATGGAAGATGCAGCAGAACACTGTGTTTTCGCTTACAACGACATCATGTGTTTTCTCAAAACCAGAGGGCTGTGGAAGTGTCGGTGTTTAGCAGCGGCTCTTTCATTCCTCCTCATGTCTGTGAGGAGGAATGTGTCCCGACGCTCCACCCACCCATACACGATCAGTATCGCACACACGATAGTCTACATCCAACTGCTACACCCATCCCTCATGTGCCTTTGTGAGCACCATTGGCAGTGATGAGCCAAGTTTCATCGGCCGGAGTCTGGAAGCATTCCGTCATGATCCGACGGGGGCAATGCAAACTCCCTTTGGCGATGAAGCAGCGTTGTTCCAAAGCAGATGGAAGGGTCCACATTGGGGCTTCCACCAGTGAGTAACCTTCATGATCTCTTGCCGGTCCTAGGGCATAATGATCCATTATAAGGGCCTTTTTTTAACACCCGGGGTATTAGTGTCAGGCGCAAAGGGTGCATACTTCAGCATGGCGGGGCTGATAGGCACAGCGGATCGCCAACACTGTCATCCAGCACAGTGCATTTTTCAGTCTGTTAAGAGGGGAACAAATGTTCTTCAGTTACATAGAACTGACAGTAAACTGTTTGTGCATAACGATTAGCAGTTTGGCTCCTTTTACACGGGCGTCGCAGATATGGTCCGAATGCGTCGCGTGAGCTTTCATGTAAAATCATGTGATTTTGCAAGCAAAGTTAATGACTTTTATCTGCGATTGTGTTAAGTTATTCATTTTTTTTCCACGGTGGTTCAATGCGTTTTGATGCACTTTTCACGCCTCAGTTAAAAAAATTAAGATTTATTTACAACATATCTTACCAACCATCATTGAAAAACGCAATGTGCCCACATCAGCTTGAGGATGCGATGCGTTTTTCACGCAGCCCCATTAACTTCTATGGGCCCTGTGTTGCTTTAAAAACGCAGGATAAAAAACAAGCTGCATTTTTGAAGCAACGCACAACTGATGCGTGAAAAATAAAAGATCACGTATTCCTACCGCGCGTTTAACTCGCCCGTGAGAAAGACGATGAATTTTTTATAATTTTTTAAAATAGTATTCTTTGAGGATTTATATAAAGGTACAGTAATACGGTCCTCTAAAATGCGGTTGTATGGAGGAGGAGAAAAGATCAGCACTTAAATGGATCAGATGTGGTAGGTAAATATATAGATGTTCTCTATAATGCAATATTAATATATCTATCTCACCCATTACAGCCTGGAAGCAATCAAATTTGCTAAGAATGCTGATATCAGCATTCTATTGGACCGTATTATTGCACATAGATATAGAACGTAAATTAAAAATTATTTTTAATTATATAAAATACATAATAAAACCATAACCGTGATTAATAAAGCCCAAACAGTTTACTGTCAGTTCTATGTAACTGAAGAACACTTGTTCCCCTCTTAACAGACTGAAAAATGCACTGTGCTGGATGACAGTGTTGGCGATCCGCTGTGCAATGCTGAAGTATGCACCCTTTGCGCGTGACATCAATACCCCGGTTGTTCAAAATAGCCACTTAAAATGGATCATTATGCCCTAGGATTGGCAAGAGATCATACAGGTTGCTCACTGGTGGAAGCCCCAATGTGGACCCTTCCATCAGCTTTGGAACAACGCTGCTTCATCGCCAAAGGGAGTTTGCGTTGCCCCCGTCGGATCATGACGGAATGCTTCCAGACTCCAACCGATGAAACTTGGCTCATCACTACCTTCGGTGCTTACACAGGCACATGAGGGATGGGTGTAGCCGTTGGATGTAGACTAGCGTGTGTGTGATACTTATCGTGTATGGGTGGGTGGAGCGTCGGGACATATTTCTCCTCACAAACATGAGGAGGAACGAAAGAGCCGCTGCTAAACACCGACACTTCCACAGCCCTCTGGCTTCGAGAAAAAACACATGATGTCGTTGTAAGGGATAACAAAGTGTTCCACTGCACTTTCAATGTCCATAATCTGTAAAATGAGAGATCTTGTTCTATATGTACATGTTAATTCCTTTATATATTTACATACATTTTATAGATAGCTATAATGTATATAATTAATCTCAATATGTCTCACTTGATGTATGGTGTTTCCCGGGTCTGGTGGGGGCCCATTCCCGGGAACACACTGCTGCTGCCCACATGTCACCTGCTGTTGCTGCAGCTGCTGTCGGAGATGTCTCAGTTGATGTATGGTGTTGCCCGGGTCTGGTGGGGGCCCATTCCCGGGAACACACTGCTGCTGCCCACATGTCACCTGATGTTGCTGCTGCTGCGGATGTCGGAGATGTCTCAGTTGATGTATGGTGTTGCCCGGGTCTGGTGGGGGCCCATTCCCGGGAACACATTGCTGCTGCCCACATGTCACCTGCTGTTGCTGCTGCTGCTGTCGTAGATGTCTCAGTTGATGTATGGTGTTGCCCGGGTCTGGTGGGGGCCCATTCCCGGGAACACACTGCTGCTGCCCACATGTCACCTGCTGCTGCTGCCTGTCCTGCGGAGTTAGGCCGAGATATTTATAGGCCTTATACTCCAATGTAACTTCTACCAGCTGATGCTGCTGCTGCTGTTTGTCTTCGACATCACGTTGACTTGTCTGTAGGACTTTTAAAACAACGTTGGCTGCTGCTGCCTGTCCTGCAGAGTTAGGCCGAGATATTTATAGGCCTTATCCCCCCATGTAACTTCTACCAGCTGATGCTGCTGCTGTTTGTCATCGACATCACGTTGACTTGTCTGTAGGACTTTTAAAACAATGTTGGCTGCTGCTGCCTGTCCTGCGGAGTTAAGCCGAGATATTTATAGGCCTTATACTCCAATGTAACTTCTACCTGCTAATGCTGCTGCTGCTTTTTGTCATCAAGATCCCGTTGACTTGTCTGTATGACTTTTAAAACAACGTTGGCTGCTGCTACCTGTCCTGCGGAGTTAGGCCGAGATATTTATAGGCCTTATACTCCAATGTAACTTCTACCAGCTGATGCTGCTGCTGTTTGTCTTCGACATCACGTTGACTTGTCTGTAGGACTTTTAAAACAACGTTGGCTGCTGCTGCCTGTCCTGCAGAGTTAGGCTGAGATATTTATAGGCCTTATACTACAATGTAACTTCTACCTGCTGATGCTGCTGCTGTTTGTCATCAAGATCACGTTGACTTGTCTGTAGGACTTTTAAAACAACGTTGGCTGCTGCTGCCTGTCCTGCGGAGTTAGGCCGAGATATTTATAGGCCTTATACTCCAATGTAACTTCTACCAGCTGATGCTGTGTGTCTTGGTGCTGTTGACTTAGTTGTAGGACTTTGACCAATAAAGTTAATCTTATGGTGCCATTTAATCTGAATATTTAGTCCTATGTATGTGTCGAACTTACACTATAGCGTTGAGATTTATAAGATTGGGTGTTTATTCATCCTGCCTGCGTAGTTGTGTAAAAAATATTGTAGTCCTTTTAGTGAAGAGTTATCATTTATAAGCTGCTGCCTGTCATGACAGTGCTTGGTTACGCAGATCGATGGGTAGCCCTTGTTCTGTAGCTTTAGTATTTAAATTCTACTGTCTGCCATTATTCTGCTAAATTATGATTGATCCTTGTATTACATTACAACAAAATACGTGTTTAAGCAGTCTGTCAAGATTGTTTAGAGACAACCGGCATGGACCACTTATTTTTAATAGTGTTTTCTCTAGTATAGAGTATTGGAATTCTCAGAAATTGGTGTGCATGTTTGCTATTTTGACATGTGCTATGCTCATTATGTATAATCAATGATTAAAATAATATTATAAAAAAAATATTATTTATTTTAAGTGTTAATAATCAACATTCACAATTTTCTTTTATTTGATTTGATTTTTTATTTTAGTTTGTTATTTTTTAAAAAAAATTGTGTTTGGGTGAGCCTTGTTGTGGTTGTCACTGTTAAAGGTGGGGACTGCACCTGGCCTTCCATTGTCAGCAGTTGTTGTGCAGTTAAAACTGTACAGGACTGATTGATAAACACAAAAATAGTTCATTATTTTATTATTTATATATTTTTTTATATAAGGATCGAGGTTCGAACATGGTGTCGTCAGTCATTCTGGGAGGGATGTATGACTTCCGTGTTGGCCTCTCTCTACATGGTTTTGTGTGACTGGCGTCATACGCAGCCGTGTGGTAATCCGGTTTTGTGAATGTTGAATTATTGGCACATTTTGGTTTGTAAAATATTTTATTGCAAAAAGAATAAAAGATGTCATCATCTTAGACATGTATGTTACATCAGATCGTTTCCATACATTGCACGTCAAGAGTCCGACATTTACATGGACAATTTTGCATAGTTTTACAACACATAAAACAAAAACAACAACAAAAAGCGACAATAAATGAAAAGCACAAGTATGCATAGTATTTCTAGTTTTTATTTGCCTAAATACTGTAGTATATCAGGTGCCTGTACATCGATTTCCTATGCACCGCGGGGATGAGCAATTTGATAGAACATCTCGTGAGCCTATCAATATCTTTTAAGTGAAGTCACAGAGTTTTTTCCAAGGCCCCCACACCCTCTCAAAAAAGGGGGTGTTGTTGATCTCCCAATGGGCTATTTGCTCCATCCGGAACACCTGATGACAACGGGCCAGCCAGTGCGCGATATTGGACACTAATGTCGACTTCCAATTTGAGGCTATAAGGAGTCTAGCTACCGCTAAGAGATGTTGGTGTAACTGATTGGCATAAGGGGAACGACAGGTCGTCGGTTTTAGACCAATAAGGCAATACTGTGGCAAACGTGGAAGAGTTTCGCCCTGCAGCTTAGAAATAGTGTCACACACTCCCCTCCAGAAAGGTGCCAGTAGGTGCCAGTCCCACCAAATGTGAACAAATGAACCTTCAGCATTCAAACATCTCCAGCACTGCGAATGGGAGGAAGGAAAGATCCTATGTAATCTCTTCGGGGTGTAGTACCATCTAGTAATCATTTTGTAATAATTCTCTTGCAGGCGTACACATCTAGATATTTTATTAGTTTGAGACAGCAATAATTTTATTTCGCCAGGCGTGAACTTAGTATTCAAATTTTTCTCCCAGCTCTTAATGAAAGGGGGAGTGGTTGTTTGGACTGTTTCAAGTAGTGAGGCATATATTTTGGAGATTTTTTTTTTAGGTTCATTCCTTCCTAGGGCCATCTGTTCAAACCCTGTGGGCTCAGTTTTGCACTGGGGCATTGTACCTGAGGTGGCTTTCAGAATGTGTGCATAATGAAAACGAGATAGGTGTAATGACCGGCGTCACGCAAAGGGAGGGAAATGGGAAGGCCCTGTCCAAGGGAGAGGGAAAGGTGGTGACCCCTGACTCACCTTGCGGCTGGCACCTGACTGCCCTGACGTCCCTAGACGGGTTCCTCACCCGTACGCCGATCACGTGCCTAAACCCTGGCTTTCCCTAAGATGAGCCCTGTGTAGTGAACAGGGCGGTGGGATCACTAGTCCGCACCACTGACACTAAGAGGAAAACACCAAGGAGAGGACAGACAATACAGACAAACATATAATCCCAGGTGGGCGACAACAGCAGACCACCAAAGCCCAACAGGGATCCGGAGGGTAACACTCTGGAACAACAACCAGGGATCTCAGCTACTCAGCTCCAGTGGGTCAGTATAGAAGTCCAGGCAGGAAGCTCTATATCTGGCAACCAGAGAAGTGGGAGATGGGAATATAAGGAGGTTGGGATTGCTGGACAAGAAACAGCTGAGGAGGAGAAGCTACGGATCCCTGAGTGAGCCAAAAAGGATTGCAAGGCAAACCCAGAAAGCTACCATTACGAAACAGCACTGTCTTTGTACATCGAACGCGCAGCCCCCCGCGACTTCCTTACCCCGGGTATAACGGAGTCAGACGTGGCTCTTGACACCCTCGTGACAGTACCCCCCCTTCCACGAGGGGCCTCCGGACACTCAGGACTAGGTCTCTCAGGATGAGAGGCATGAAAAACCCGAACTAACCTGTCGGCGTTTACCTCAGACGCTGGAACCCACATTCTTTCCTCGGGACCGTAACCCTTCCAATGCACCAGATATTGAAGAGAACGGCGGACCCGACGAGAATCAACAATTTTGGATATTTGAAACTCTAGATTACCATCCACAATAACAGGAGGGGGTGGCAGCGGTGATGGTTCTAGAGGTAGAACAAGTCTGAGGTAGCTCCAGGCGAAAAGCCACGGGGTTAATGATGGCTACTATTTTGTAAGGACCAATAAACCTAGGACCCAGTTTCCAAGAGGGAATATTGCTAGTAGATAACCACACATAGTCATTCACTCCTAGGTCCGGACCTGGCGACCGTTTCTTATCAGCCATGCATTTATATTTTCCTCCCATATTTTTCAAATTAGCTTGCACTTTCTGCCATACAGATGAAAGAGACGACGAAAGCCGTTCCCCCTAGGAACCCCCAGAAGACCCCCCCTCTTTGAAAGTACAGAATTGGGGGTGAAAACCATATGCACCAAGAAATGGTGACTTGCCAGTAGATTCCCGACGGCGATTATTTATGGCAAACTCGGCTAACGGTAAATATGATGACCACACCTCTTGGTTTTCAGACACAAAACATCTTAGATATGTCTCAAGGTTTTGGTTGGTACGCTCAGTCTGTCCATTCGACTGAGGATGGAAAGCTGAGGAAAAGGACAAGTGTACCCCCAAACGGGAACAAAAAGCTTTCCAAAACTTAGAAATAAACTGGGTTCCCCAATCCGAAACAACATCGGAAGGGACCCTGTGAAGCTTCACGATTTCACTGATGAATACCTGAGCAAGAGTCTTAGCATTAGGTAGTGCGGGTAACGCAATGAAGTGTACCATTTTGCTAAACCTGTCCACTACTACCAAGATAACTGTTTTACCCGCAGACAAAGGTAAGTCAGTGATAAAATCCATTGACAGATGTGTCCATGGCCTATTGGGAATGACAAGTGGCAATAAAGACCCCGCAGGACGTGTATGAGAGACTTTCGCGCGCGCACAAGTAGAACAAGAAGACACAAAATCCATTACATCCTGACGCAACCTTGGCCACCAAAAACGACGAGACAATAGCTCCAAGGTTGCTTTACTACCCGGGTGCCCAGCAAGTGCCAAATTATGATGTTCCTTTAATAATTTGAGACGCAGGTTCAATGGTACAAACAATTTCTCTGAGGGGCAAGAGACCGGGGCGTCCCCCTGGGCCTCTAACACCTTCCCCCCCAGAACAGAGTGTACCGCAGAGACAACCACCCCTCTTTGTAGAATGGGTACCGGATCACTCACATTACCCCCTCCAGGGAAACAACGCGATAATGCATCTACCTTGGTATTTTTTGCCCCAGGACGATAGGTAATAACATTAAACCGGGTAAAAAATAGCGACCACCTAGCTTGTCTAGGGGTGAGACGCTTAGCTGATTCGAGGTACAGAAGGTTTTTGTGGTCCGTAATCACAGTGACGGGGTGGATTGCCCCCTCTAAAAAGTGACGCCATTCTTCAAACGCTAGTTTAATAGCTAATAGTTCCCTATTGCCAATATCATAGTTCTTCTCTGCTGCAGATAGTTTTTTAGAAAAGAAAGCACAAGGATGCCATTTGCCAGGAGACGGACCCTGAGACAGCACAGCCCCCACTCCCACCTCTGACGCATCTACTTCAACAATAAAAGGCTGGGAGACATCAGGTTGGATTAGTACAGGTGCCGAGGTAAACCTCTCTTTTAGAGCGGAAAAAGCAATTTTAGCGGCGTCAGACCATTTAGAAAAATCAGTCCCCTTCCTAGTCATGTCAGTAAGGGGTTTTACAATCACCGAATAATTTTTAATGAATTTTCTATAGAAATTTGCGAAGCCCAAGAACCGTTGCAGTGCTTTGAGGTTCTCAGGAAGATCCCAATCTAAAATTGCCTGGACCTTCCTAGGATCCATACGGAAACCTGAAGCAGATAATAAATACCCTAGGAACTGTATTTCCTGAACAGCGAAAACACACTTTTCAATTTTAGCATATAATTTATTCGTCCGTAGGACCTGCAGTACCTGTCTGACATGCACCTCATGTGTTTTCAGATCCGACGAATAAATTAAAATATCATCTAGGTATATCACCACAAACCTGCCGATAAGATGACTAAAAATGTCATTAACGAAATGTTGGAAGACAGCAGGAGCATTGGTCAGACCGAAAGGCATGACTAGATTTTCATAATGCCCCTCAGGGGTGTTAAAGGCTGTCTTCCACTCATGCCCTTCCTTGATACGAATCAGATTGTAGGCCCCCCTAAGATCAAGTTTTGAGAACCACCTAGCACCCGCAATCTGATTAAACAGGTCAGGAATGAGAGGAAGAAGGTATGGGTCTCGGATGGTTATCTGGTTTAATTCGCGAAAATCTAGGCAAGGACGCAGGCCCCCATCTTTCTTTTTAACGAAGAAAAACCCTGCAGCCACGGGTGAAGAAGAGGGTCTGATGTGTCCCTTAGCCAAGCTCTCAGAGATATAATCTTTCATGTCTTGTCTCTCTGGACCCGAAAGATTATATAACCTGGTCTTGGGTAATTTTGCACCGGGAATCAGGTTAACCGGGCAATCATAAGGACGGTGAGGTGGTAACTTCTGACAACCCTTTCAGAAAAAACGTCCTCAAAGTCCGAAACAAATGTGGGTAGGGTAGCTATGGAGGCGACTAAGCAATTGCTATTTAAGCAATTTTCTCTGCACTGCTCACTCCACTCCAATATCTCCCTGGCCTGCCAATCCACTACTGGATTGTGCGCTACCAACCAGGGAAGACCCAACACCATCGGAGTGGGAAGCCCCTCCAGAACATAACATGATAGACACTCGTTATGGTGGTCCCCTACCCAAAGGTGTAAGTTATGGACAATGTGAGTGAGGTTTCTCTGAGACAGAGGAGCAGAATCAATAGCGAATATGGGAATAGGTCTCTGTAGCGTACAGAAAGACAAACCCATAGTGTGGGCAAAATGGGCATCTATCAAATTTACTCCTGCTCCACTGTCTAGAAAAAAAGAAATAGTCTCCGTCTTAATGCCAAAAACAACAACCGCTGGCAACACAAATTGTGATGTTCGTATGGAGGAAACGTTTACCCCCCGGCTGACATCCTCCACACAGCCTGGGGTTAGTAGTTTTCCGACGGTCTTTTGTTTTTGAGGAAGGAAGGACAGACATTAATAAAATGACCCCTCTCCCCACAGAAAAAACAAACCCCACGCCTACGGCGAGCCTCAGGAGGATGGACCTGACGAGTAGTTCCTCCTAGCTGCATAGGCTCGTCTAAGTCCGTACAGACTAACTGCTGCTTGAGAGGGGTTACCAATTGCTCCGGATTTTTCAATTCTGATAGAAAGGGACATCACCGCATCAAGGGAAAAGGGAGTCTCATACAGCGCAAGCGCATCCTTAATCCTTTTGGATAACCCAGAGCAGAACTGACTCCTGAGAGCTGGGTCGTTCCACTGGGTATCCGTAGCCCACCTATGGAACTCTGCGCAATACTCCTCTACTGGCTGCTCTCCCTGTAGGAGTCTCCGTAATTTTGATTCAGCCAGTGCGACTCGTCAGGGTCGTCATATATGAGACCCAAGGCCCCAAAAAATTCATCCACTGACCGGAGAGCCTGGGAATCAGTGGGTAAAGAGAACGCCCAGGATTGCAGGTCCCCCTGCAGCAGGGAAATAACAACCCCCACCCGCTGTTCTTCATTACCAGAGGAGTAAGGGCGCAGTTTAAAATATAATTTACAGGCCTCACGGAACATCAGAAATTTGTCCCTTCCCCCAGAAAATCTGTCAGGAAGAACAACCTTGGGTTCCGCAACAACCTGGTTACCTGTAGCAACCGCTGGGCTTGCGGTCTGTTGCAATTGCTGCTGTTGCTGGAGGACCGACGCCTTCAATCCTGCCATCTCCAAAGACAGGCCTTGAAGTTGCTTTGACAAAGCAGCAATTGGATCCATACTGGATTCTAAGTAGGTAGAAAGATTTTTTTTTTTTTTTACCTACACAAAATAAGGGCCAGATATAATGTAATGACCGGCGTCACGCAAAGGGAGGAAAATGGGAAGGCCCTGTCCAAGGGAGAGGGAAAGGTGGTGGCCCCTGACTCACCTTGCGGCTGGCACCTGACTGCCCTGACGTCCCTAGACGGGTTCCTCACCCGTACGCCGATCACGTGCCTAAACCCTGGCTTTCCCTAAGATGAGCCCTGTGTAGTGAACAGGGCGGTGGGATCACTAGACCGCACCACTGACACTAAGAGGAAAACACCAAGGAGAGGACAGACAATACAGACAAACATATAATCCCAGGTGGGCGACAACAGCAGACCACCAAGGCCCAACAGGGATCTGGAGGGTAACACTCTGGAACAACAACCAGGGATCTCAGCTACTCAGCTCCAGTGGGTCAGTATAGAAGTCCAGGCAGGAAGCTCTATATCTGGCAACCAGAGAAGTGGGAGATGGGAATATAAGGAGGTTGGGATTGCTGGACAAGAAACAGCTGAGGAGGAGAAGCTACGGATCCCTGAGTGAGCCAAAAAGGATTGCAAGGCAAACCAAGAAAGCTACCATTACGAAACAGCACTGTCTTTGTACATTGAACGCGCAGCCACCCGCTGCGACTTCCTGACCCCGGGTATAACGGAGTCAGACGTGGCTCTTGACACCCTCGTGACAATAGGTTGCCAAGCTCATTCTCTCCCTCATGGTTAGTACCTATGAAATCGTGTACCTGGGTGGAAATCGTCTTAGGCCCCTCACCTAATGTTGACCTAAACTCTGGGGTGGAGTCCCACAGAACATCTCTAACCTGTAATAAAGGCGTGTTTCGCTCTGATATCAATTTTTTGGACACTTCCGCGAACCAAACTTTAAGGGTATTGCGTGTAAGAGGGTTGGTTATCTGTCTCATGGTCTCCTGTCTATAGCTCGAAAGTAATGCTAGGGAACGCAATGATATACTCGTTAAATCATTTTCTAACCCCACATCTAGCCTCTCTGGCGAGTTACGCATCCATTCTAAAACTCTTAAGCCCTGGATTGATTTGTAGTAGAGGAGAAAGTCTGGTACGCCTAAACCCCCTAGTTTCTGGGGTTTAATCACTTGGCTGTAGGGCAGTCTAGGTCTGGCACTACTCCAGAGGAAGCGCGTCAGAATCCCCTTTAGTTGCAAGAAGAAAGCTCTAGGAACCCTTATTGGCAGTGCTTGTAAATAGTATAGCACCTTTGGGAGAATCATCGATTTGATTAAAGTCCTCCTGCCAAACCATGAGGTGAACGGCAGGTCCCATGATATCATAAGATCCTTAACCTTTCGTGGAATATTTTTTTTAATTTTCCTCGTACAAGTCAGAGTAGTGGGACGTGATATTCACACCTAGGAAAGGGATACTACTAGTAGACCAAGCAAAAGGGGTACTCTGTTCTAATCGGGATTGTGTTTGTGAATCCAGCGAAACATTTAAAACTTGCGATTTGGAGAGTTGACTTTGAAGTTTGATAGGTCTCCATAAAAGTCCAATAGGGTATGGATCGCTGGGAAAGCTTCGCTGGGGTTTGTGATGATAAAGAGGAGGTCGTCTTCGAACGCAGCAAGAGAGTGGGTTCTCCCTTTTATGGTTACTCCCTGGATCCTTTGATCCTGCCGTACAGCTTGTAATAATGGCTCCACTGACAGAATGAAAAGGAGTGGGGAGAGGGGGCAGCCCTGTCTAGTGCCATTACTAATTGTGAAAGGGGGGGAAAGTGAGTTATTCACCAGGACTCTTGCACTTGGGTTGCCATACATAGCCATTACTGCCGTTATAAAGCTATCTGGTATTGCAAAGGTCTTCAATGCAGCACACATAAAAGACCAATTCACTCTATCAAAAGCCTTCTCGGCATCTGTGCCGAGAAGAACTAATGGAGTGGAAGTAGAGTTAGCATGGTGGATAATATTAATCAGGCGACTTATATTCATTCTCCCCTCGCGGCCACCCACAAAACCAACTTGCTCAATATGGATCAACTGGGGTAATAGCAGCTGTAGGCGAGATGCAAGCATCTTAGCTAGTAGCTTGAGGTCTGTATTGAGCAAGGATATTGGTCTATAACTGGTGCATAATGAGGGATCCTTCCCTTCCTTAGGGATAATTGTTATTTGGGCTGCTAACATGTGAGGATGTAGGGGTTTACCTTCCCATAGCGAATTACATACCATTAAAATTCTGGGTAGGAGGGTTGTGTGGAAAGAGTCATAATATTTCATCGGCAGTCCGTCAGGGCCTGGGCTTTTGTGTAGGGGTGAATCTTTAAGAGCTTTCTTTAGTTCGACAATGTCAAACGGGCGGGATAACTTCTGTGATTGCTCTTTCTTTAGTTTGGGCAGATTAAGTTTTGATAACCAATTTTCCATGTCTAAGAGTTTAGCATGGCTTTCAGCAGTAGGTAACTCCTTATTTAAATTATACAGCTTAGTATAATATTCTGTGAAACATGACGCTATTTGTTCAGTTTGGTAGACCATTTGTGTCGGGGAATGCTGTATTTTTTGGATGTATGAATGGGCTTTAGTTTTTTCAGTTGGGACAACATGAATTTAGAGGCTTTGTCGCCATGAGCATAATACTTAAACTTGGCTGACAAAAATAGTTTTGCTGATCTAGAATTCAGCAGATTTTTCATTTGCGATCTAAGGAGGTCAAGTTTTCCTAGTAACTCAGGTGTCTGTTTTTTTTTATGTAAGGACTCCGCCTCAGATATTTGGCCCTGTAGTTCAATTATATCCGCCTCTCACCGTTCCAGGTGTTATTTCTGGGGAGTCATTGAGGGCAAAATACTCCTCAATTTTCTCCTTTATGTTCTCCACATTTTGCGGGGCTGCAGGAGGGTTTCATTCAGTCTCCATATCATTTCTCTTTTAGGGATATTGAGCAGATGTTAACTCATGAAAACTGGCGCATGGTCTGACAATAAAATGGAGCCTATTGACGCCATAGTGCAACAAGGCAGCAGTGAGGTGGACACCAGGACATAATCTAACCTTTGGTAGGATTTGTGTGCCGGTGAATAATACGTGTAATCTTTTTGTCCCGGATGGAGGGCTCTCCAGCTGTCTACTAGTCCTACGTTGGTGATATTTCTTCTGATAGATCTTAGCGCTGCATGTGGAATCGATGATCTCCCGAGGGAAGTATCTATTTCTGGAGAAAAAGCAACATTTAAGTCTCCACCTAAAATCATTGGGCCTTCAGCAAACCCCTGGAGTAGTGCCAGAGTGCTACTCAGCCAGGTCGCCTGGGCTGTATTTGGTACATAAACACTCCCAAATGTATAGATCTGCTGTCCTATTACTCCTTTGACAAAAATATATCTTCCCTCTACGTCAACAAGGGATGAACCCATCTCAAAGGGAACATGTCTATGGAAGGCTATACTGACCCCCTTGGAGGCAGAAGCTGGTGAGGTGCTGTGAAACCATTGGTTATAGGTCATGTGGCTCAATTTGGGCACGTGTTTCATTCTGAAATGGGTCTCTTGAAGGAGCAAAATTTCTACTTTCTGCTTCCTCATTAATGCACAAATCTGACCCCTTTTAGTAGGTGCGTTCATCCCTCTCACATTAAATGAACATGCTTTTACTACCGCCATTCATATCACAGTATTTCCCCGTCTCCGCTAATAAAATAAAAATAAAAACAAAAACAAAAAGGCAGATCTAGCATAAAAATTACTGAATCAAACCTGTCGCTATGAACAAAACTGAAAGGTACCGGCATCCGGAAAGTTGCACATATCCTAACTGTTATAGTATACTCATAATCATGTGTGTGTTTCAAATGTGCAGTCGGTAGCATATTAGCACAAACTTTGTCTAACAAGAACAGCAACAACCTAGTTCCTAACAGGAACAACTGGTGGTTCTCATGAGTAGGTATGAGAATCGTGGGCGTAGGCTGCCACCTAGAGGATCTAAATGGGTGTGCAGGCAACTACTGCAACACAGGTAAGGAAATGGGTTAAAAGGCAATATTCTAACCAAAGTGCATTATAAATTCAACTTAAGGCACATAAAGTGTTAAACTTTAGACTAGTGCATTTTATACTCAGTCTTTTCCAAGTGATGGACTGCAGGAACGACGTTTCTCAAATCTTCTTATCTGACGCTGCGGTCGTCCAGCGCTCACCGGTGTCCAGGGCAGTGCTGGAAGCTGGGTGAGTTCTTGAACTGGGTTCCAGTCCTCTATCTGCAGGTCTGTAATGTCCAGCTTTTCGTAGATTCTTCTGAGGTCTGCAGGTGATCTGACCGTGATCTTCCTATCTGGGAAATTTATCAGCAGGCCAAAAGGGTACAGCCAGCGGTATGTCACCTTGCGCTCTCTCAATATATCTAGCAGAGGCTTGAGTGCTTTCCTCTTTCTCAGGGTCAGCGGTGAGAGGTCCTGGTATATCAGGATAGTAGAACCGTCATAAGAGACTTGCGGCATAGATCTTGCTGCTTTAAGTATACATTCTTTAGTCTGGAAGCTATTCAGTTTGCACACTATGTCTCTTGGAGGTTCAGCTGGACCTGGCGGTGGGTGCAGGGCCCTGTGGGCTCTCTCTAATGTGAAGTCCAGGTTCTCTCCCCCCTGTGTTAAAATTTTGAAAAAGTCTGCTAATGTGGACATAATGGCGTCCGCTTGTATGGACTCCGGGAAACCTCTAAGTCTGAGGTTATTTCGCCTGCCCCGGTTGTCCTGATCTTCAAGCTGGCTATACAGAGAGTTCAGTTTGGAGACCCAGAAGTTGAATGGGGCCGAACCATCAGTCAGTACGTGGATGGGTGTGCACTCGTACTGTTCCACCATGTTAGTGAAATGTTGCCTCCTGCTAACACGTTCCGTATCAGGTGGTGGTGCAGTTAGCTGTGGCGTGGTGACAAAACTTTTCCACATCTCTGCCATGCTAACCCTGCCCTCAGAGGAGCTGGCCGTGACACAGCTGCGTTGGCGACCTCTTGCTCCTCCTCTGCCTTCGCCTTGGGCTTCCACTTGTTCCCCTGTGACATTTGGGAATGCTCTCAGTAGCGCGTCTACCAATGTGCGTTTGTACTCGCGTATCTTCCTATCACGCTCCAGTGCAGGAAGTAAGGTGGGCACATTGTCTTTGTACCGGGGATCCAGCAGGGTGGCAACCCAGTAGTCCGCACACGTTAAAATGTGGGCAACTCTGCTGTCGTTGCGCAGGCACTGGAGCATGTAGTCGCTCATGTGTGCCAGGCTGCCGAGAGGTAAGGACAAACTGTCCTCTGTGGGAGGCGTATCGTCATCGTCCTGCGTTTACCCCCAGCCACGCACCAGTGATGGGCCCGAGCTGCGTTGGGTGCCACCTCGCTGTGAACATGCTTCATCCTCATCCTCCTCCACCTCCTCCTCATCCTCGTCCTCCAGTAGTGGGCCCTGGCTGGCCACATTTGTACCTGGCCTCTGCTGTTGCAAAAAACCTTCCTCTGAGTCACTTCGAAGAGACTGGCCTGAAAGTGCTAAAAATGACCCTTCTTCCTCCTCCTCCTCCTGGGCAACCTCCTCTTCCATCATCGCCCTAAGTGTTTTCTCAAGGAGACATAGAAGTGGTATTGTAACGCTGATAACGGCGTCATCGCCACTGGCCATGTTGGTGGAGTACTCGAAACAGCGCAACAGGGCACACAGGTCTCGCATGGAGGCCCAGTCATTGGTGGTGAAGTGTTGCTGTTCCGCAGTGCGACTGACCCGTGCGTGCTGCAGCTGAAACTCCACTATGGCCTGCTGCTGCTCGCACAGTCTGTGCAAGGTGGAGTTCCACCTGGTGGGCACGTCGCATATGAGGTGGTGAGCGGGAAGGCTGAAGTTACGCTGTAGCGCAGACAGGCGAGCAGCGGCAGGATATGAACGCCGGAAGCGCGCACAGATGGCCCGCACTTTATGCAGCAGCTCTGACATGTCGGGGTAGTTGTGAATGAACTTCTTCACCACCAAATTCAGCACATGCGCCAGGCAAGGGATGTGCGTCAAACCGGCTAGTCCCAGAGCTGCAACGAGATTTCGCCCATTATCCCACACCATCAGGCTGGGCTTGAGGCTCACCGGCAGCAACCACTCATCGGTCTGTTGTTCTATACCCCGCCACAACTCCTGTGCGGTGTGGGGCCTGTCCCCCAAACATATGAGTTTCAGAATGGCCTGCTGACGTTTACACCGGGCAGTGCTGAAGTTAGTGGTGAAGGTGTGTGGCTGACTGGATGAGCAGGTGGAAGAAGAGGAGGAGGAAGCCGAGTAGGAGGAGGAGGCAACAGGAGGCAAAGAATGTTGCCCTGCGATCCTTGGCGGCGGAAGGACATGCGCCAAACAGCTCTCCGCCTGGGGCCCAGCCGCCACTACATTTACCAAGTGTGCAGTTAGGGAGATATAGCGTCCCTGGTCGTGCTTACTGGTCCACGTATCTGTGGTTAGGTGGACCTTGCCACAGATGGCGTTGCGCAGTGCACACTTGATTTTATCGGATACTTGGTTGTGCAGGGAAGGCACGGCTCTCTTGGAGAAGTAGTGGCGGCTGGGAACAACATACTGTGGGACAGCAAGCGACATGAGCTGTTTGAAGCTGTCTGTGTCCACCAGCCTGAATGACAGCATTTCATAGGCCAGTAGTTTAGAAATGCTGGCATTCAGGGCCAGGGATCGAGGGTGGCTAGGTGGGTATTTACGCTTTCTCTCAAATTTTTGTGAGATGGAGAGCTGAACGCTGCCGTGTGACATGGTTGAGATGCTTGGTGACGGAGGTGGTGGTGTTGGTGGTACATCCTCTGTTTGCTGGGCGGCAGGTGCCAACGTTCCTCCAGAGGCGGAGGAAGAGGCCGAGGCGTCAGCAGCAGAAGAGGTAGCAGGGGGAGCCTGAGTGACTTCTTTGTTTTTAAGGTGTTTACTCCACTGCAGTTCATGCTTTGCATGCAGGTGCCTGGTCATGCAGGTTGTGCTAAGGTTCAGAACGTTATTGCCTCGCTTCAGGCTCTGATGGCACAGCGGGCAAACCACTTGTCGTCAGCACATTGTTTGAAGAATTGCCACGCCAGGGAACTCCTTGAAGCTGCCTTTGGGGTGCTCGGTCCCAGATGGCGGTGGCCAGTAGCAGACGGACTCTCTTGGCGGCGGGTGTTCTGCTTTTGCCCACTGCTCCCTCTTTTGCTACGCTGTTGGCTCGGTCTCACCACTGCCTCTTCCTCCGAACTCTGAAAGTCAGTGGCACGACCTTCATTCCATGGGGGGTCTAGGACCTCATCGTCTCCTGCATCGTCTTCCACCCAGTCTTCCTCCCTGACCTCCTGTTCAGTCTGCACACTGCAGAAAGACGCAGCAGTTGGCACCTGTGTTTCGTCATCATCAGAGACGTGCTGAGGTGGTATTCCCATGTCCTCATCATCAGGAAACATAAGTGGTTGTGTGTCAGTGCATTCTATGTCTTCCACCGCTGGGGAAGGGCTAGGTGGATGCCCTTGGGAAACCCTGCCAGCAGAGTCTTCAAACAGCATAAGAGACTGCTGCATAACTTGAGGCTCAGACAGTTTCCCTGATATGCATGGGGGTGATGTGACAGACTGATGGGCTTGGTTTTCAGGAGCCATCTGTGCGCTTTCTGCAGAAGACTGGGTGGGAGATAATGTGAACGTGCTGGATCCACTGTCGGCCACCCAATTGACTAATGCCTGTACCTGCTCAGGCCTTACCATCCTTAGAACGGCATTGGGCCCCACCAAATATCGCTGTAAATTCTGGCAGCTACTGGGACCTGAGGTAGTTGGTTCACTAGGACGTGTGGCTGTGGCAGAACGGCCACGTCCTCTCCCAGCACCAGAGGGTCCACTGACACCACCACGACCATGTCCGCGTCTGCGTCCCTTACTAGATGTTTTCCTCATTGTTACCGTTCACCACAATAAGAAAAAAATTATTTGGCCCAATGTATTGAATTCAAATTCAGGCCTTTTTTTACAGGCACCTAACACTATCTGGCTATCTATTTAGGTACATTATTACACTAATACAGGCACAGCAGTAACGACAGATTTAGCTGAATATAAATTGTAGGCCTAGTATTTAGGTGCTGGATGACAGGTATACGTTTACGGACAGAATTAGACTTGGAAATGCACGGTAGTGTGAAGTTATTGAGGATGACCCTATCCGCACCTTCAATCTGATATACCCTTTTATGGATAGATTTAAACTTGGCCTGATACAGCAGAAACCACTGATTTAGGGAATTGCTAAGTTGGGAATTGTATTTCAACCCAGAACAAAAATATATCCTTTGCCAGACAGCAGACAGTATTACAATTGGCTAGCCACAGCTGAAACACCAGATTTAGGGTACTGCTATTTTGGCAATTGTATTTCACCCCTCAATAAAATAGCAAGCACAGCCAAGCAAGTAGGATATAGCAAAAAAAAAAAAAAACACTATTGATGGTTAAATGTATTTGGTGGCAGCTTGTGCTGGCGCACCACAAGACACAAAATGGCCGCCGATCACCCCAGAAAAAAGTGACAGAAAAACGCTCTGGGCAGCCTAAAAACAGTGAGCAATTAAATAGCAGAGGTTGAATGATTTACAGCTGTAGATCGATCACTTCATTAAGTGTTTTTGAAGAGTAAATCACTGCCTAATCTGGCCCTAACAGCAGCAGCTGCATCCTATCCCTACACTGATAGGCGCTACGTGACTCCAGCTTAAATAGAGGCTGGGTCACATGCTGCACTGGCCAATCACAGCCATGCCAATAGTAGTCATGGCTGTGATGGCCTCTTGGGGCAAGTACTAAGACGCTTGTTGATTGGCTGCTTTGCAGCCTTTCAAAAAGCGCGAAGAAAGAGCCGAACACCGAACCCGAACCCGGACTTTTACGAAAATGTTCGGGTTCGCTCATCCCTACTTGGCACTATTACGTTTTTACACTACTTGACTGCTGTGCCATAGTTAGGGGAAATAAATCATTACAGTTCAATAAAGAACCAAATTCAAAGTAAATTTTTCTTTTTTGGTTTATACAAAATATCTTTGGCCTAAAAGGGTATAGTTAAAAAAAAAGAGAATATCCCAGCTGCGCTTATGAAATGTGGTCATAAAATAGGAAAGCCGAAGAGGCTGACAGTTGAAACTTGCTATCTGGAGGACCGTTAAGAGTGGATAGATACTACTGTATAGTTACCCTGCTTGGAGTGAATTCAAATACTCCTAAATAAAAATAACAAACATGTGTAGTATAACAGATAAATCAAAGTTAGGAATGCAACTGGTTTATTAGTCTTGGTTTGAGGAAAATCTGCCTGCGGTGAAGACTAAACTGACACCTGTGTGTGGACAGTGAATAAGTTAAGAAATCCACTGCAAATATTTTGACTCCAGGATGGTGGTGGTAAAAACATTGTCGTCATCCTACTCCTCGACTTCCTCCAGTGACTATGAGGGTAATGAAGGTGGTTGGTGAGAGGGTACAGCTTCACCTCTTACCCACATCTGGTGGGCTAGAGTCTGAAATATGGCCCAATGGTACCGCCTGCTCTTGCTCCTCCACAGAGAAATTATCCTCCAACACCTTCTTTAATGGAGTCCTGAGGAGGAACTTATAAAGAAGAAATTACTACATAATAACAGATTAAAAAATATAAAAATGTTAAAGCATAACAAAGTTTTAGGTCAAAAAATTTGTATATGATGGGTTCTGGATTCTGGATAGGATAATTATTATATCAATGTTTTATTGCGCTTGTTTAGGATTAAAAACGAATTACAAAACAAGGGTTAAAGATGGTTTAACATTGACTAACTTAATATCTCAAGTAAGGTTATAGGGGATTTTTTTTGGAAGGTACTATTGCTGGTACTGGATGATTGAAATTTAGAAATAAAAACAATATTTGATAAGAGGTTAAATCATATATCTTAAACTTGATGTGAGTGTATATATAGAAATAAATAAATATATATATATATATATATAGGTATATATAGATCTATCTATATATATTTACTCTGGCAGAAGGACCATGATTCGCGTGGGTATATTTCATGTATTTTTTTTTTCATGTTTCAATGGGTCATGAAATGAAATCAACAGTATCCTATTAATACTGACTGGCGATCAGGCTAATTTTCTATAATTTGACAAAGATGGGCCATATCTTTGACTGTGCAATAGTTATGGAAAATCCTGCGCTTGTGCTGGGTCCCCCATGAATTTATGAACAATTACACGTCACCTCTTTGCCTTACAGGAGACCGTCACCCCATTTCTCGTGTGAGTGAGGCCCCAGCTTTGTCATGTCTAGGTTCTATCTTCTACCCTCGATACAGGCTTCATTTTGGGGTGGCTTTCATACCGGTACCATAATTACGGCCCGAGTTCTTGAAAAATGTATTTTCCTGGGTGGCTAAGAGACTGGCCCTACATGTCTCATTATGCTAATCCTCCCTCCCAGCTCTCTTCATGTTTGAGGTGTAAATTAACCAGGCATAAAGGTAGGGGGAATTAGCATGTGTTTAGCTTGGGTGCCTAACAATAGCACCAGGAGACCTACGGTCTGAGGTTTCCTTATGAAGTTGGATGAGGTGTGAGGTGATCTCAGCAGATGGTTATTAGGGTCTGTTGTCTTCAGAGGCTACAGGTGCGGCCATATGGACGTCCTGCTTCCTGGCTTAATATTCTTAATATTCTTATTTTACATTAACAGTTACCCGGATTATACTCCTAAAATTTTTTATGAATAAGATCCGGATAGGGACGTGACATTGCATAAGACCTACCTCATAGCATATCGCTGTGTAGTTGTGCCATCATCCGTTATATGACTGAATATTTCAGGAGCTGAAAAGTGGTCAAAACTTGTGATCAGTGCTTCTTGCAACCGGGGATAGGACCAGCGAGCTTGTATTAACTGATAAGACAACATGTGTATGGCTGTTAGGCTTGTATTGGCTATCATACTGTTATTTATTTTGGAATGTATCGGGATAGTACGTCCAAGAGAGCATAGAACACCGCAACAATTATTTCCTGTTAGCAATGGATCTGTGTTGAAAGTTTCATTGAAATCAATGGTTGCTTTTTGGAGTTTTTGAGGGACATACATACATATGGTACATTTGATATATACAGGTTCTTCTAAAAAAAAATAGCATATTGTGATAAAGTTCATTATTTTCTGTAATGTACTGATAAACATTAGACTTTCATATATTTTAGATTCATTACACACAACTGAAGTAGTTCAAGCCTTTTCTTGTTTTAATATTGATGATTTTGGCATACAGCTCATGAAAACCCAAAATTCCTATCTAAAAAAATTAGCATATTTCATCCGACCAATAAAAGAAAAGTGTTTTTAATACAAAAAAAGTCAACCTTCAAATAATTAAGTTCAGTTATGCACTTAATACTTGGTCGGGAATCCTTTTGCAGAAATGACTGCTTCAATGCGGCGTGGCATGGAGGCAATCAGCCTGTGGCACTGCTGAGGTGTTATGGAGGCCCAGGATGCTTCGATAGTGGCCTTAAGCTCATCCAGAGTGTTGGGTCTTGCGTCTCTCAACTTTCTCTTCCCAATATCCCACAGATTCTCTATGGGGTTCAGGTCAGGAGAGTTGGCAGGCCAATTGAGCACAGTAATACCAGTGGTTTTGGCACTGTGAGCAGGTGCCAGGTCGTGCTGAAAAATGAAATCTTCATCTCCATAAAGCTTTTCAGCAGATGGAAGCATGAAGTGCTCCAAAATCTCCTGATAGCTAGCTGCATTGACCCTGCCCTTGATAAAACACAGTGGACCAACACCAGCAGCTGACATGGCACCCCAGACCATCACTGACTGTGGGTACTTGACACTGGACTTCAGGCATTTTGGCATTTCCCTCTCCCCAGTCTTCCTCCAGACTCTGGCACCTTGATTTCCGAATGACATGCAAAATTTGCTTTCATCCGAAAAAAGTACTTTGGACCACTGAGCAACAGTCCAGTGCTGCTTCTCTGTAGCCCAGGTCAGGCGCTTCTGCCGCTGTTTCTGGTTCAAAAGTGGCTTGACCTGGGGAATGCGGCACCTGTAGCCCATTTCCTGCACACGCCTGTACACGGTGGCTCTGGATGTTTCTACTCCAGACTCAGTCCACTGCTTCCGCAGGTCCCCCAAGGTCTGGGATCGGTCCTTCTCCACAATCTTCCTCAGGGTCCGGTCACCTCTTCTCGTTGTGCAGCGTTTTCTGCCACACTTTTTCCTTCCCACAGACTTCCCACTGAGGTGCCTTGATACAGCACTCTGGGAATAGCCTATTCGTTCAGAAATTTCTTTCTGTGTCTTACCCTCTTGCTTGAGGGTGTCAATGATGGCCTTCTGGACAGCAGTCAGGTCGGCAGTCTTAACCATGATTGCGGTTTTGAGTAATGAACCAGGCTGGGAGTTTTTAAAAGCCTCAGGAATCTTTTGCAGGTGTTTAGAGTTAATTAGTTGATTCAGATGATTAGGTTAATAGCTCGTTTAGAGAACCTTTTCATGATATGCTAATTTTTTGAGATAGGAATTTTGGGTTTTCATGAGCTGTATGCCAAAATCATCAATATTAAAACAAGAAAAGGCTTGAACTACTTCAGTTGTGTGTAATGAATCTAAAATATATGAAAGTCTAATGTTTATCAGTACATTACAGAAAATAATGAACTTTATCACAATATGCTAATTTTTTGAGAAGAACCTGTATATATATATATACAGTTGTGTTCAAAATTATTCAACCCCCAATGCTGTAAAGGGTTTTAGGGAATTTAGTGTACATTTGTAATTGTGTTCAGAATGAAATCTTACAAGGACTTTTTAAAGAACCAAATGCAACTAAAATGACATCAATTGTTTTTGTAATACAGTATTAAATGTTTTTTTTGTGATTTCTTCATTGACACAATTATTCAACCCCTTAAAGACTACCACTCTTAAGAACAGAGGTTCATTCAAGTGTTTTCGATCAGGTATTGAAAACACCTGTGGGTGTCAAGGAGCAGCAATCAAGCATAACAAGCACCAATTAGGCAGATTTAAAAGGACTGTGATACTCAGCTCCTTCTAGACATTTACTGGTGTATTTACAAACATGGTGAAGTCAAGAGAATGGTCCAGGAAGACAAGAAAAGAGGTGATTTCTCTTCACAGGAAGGGCAATGGCTATAATAAGATTGCAAAGATGTTAAACATACCAAGAGACACCATAGGAAGCATCATTCGCAAATTCAAGGCAAAGGGCACTGTTGAAACGCTACCTGGTCGTGGCAGAAAGAAGATGCTGACTTCGACTGCTGTGCGCTACCTGAAGCGCAAAGTGGAGAAAAGTCCCCGTGTGACTGCTGAGGAACGGATAAAAGATTTGTCAGAAGTGGGTACTGAAGTTTCAGCTCAGACAATAAGGCGCACACTGCGTAATGAAGACCTCCATGCCAGAACTCCCAGGTGCACCCCCTTGCTGTCTCCAAAGAATAAGAAGAGTTGACTGCAGAATGCCAAAAGTCATGTGGACAAACCACAAAAGTGTTCTGTGGACTGATGAAACAAAATTAGAACTGTTTGGGCCCATGGATCAACGCTATGTTTGGAGGAGGAAGAACAAGGCCTATGAAGAAAAGAACACCTTGCCTACTGTGAAGCATGGCGGGGGGTCAATCATGCTTTGGGGCTGTTTTGCTTCTACAGGTACAGGGAAGCTTCAGCGTGTGCAAGGTACCATGAATTCTCTTCAGTACCAGGACATATTGGATGAAAATGTGATGCAGTCCGTCACAAACCTGAGGCTTGGGAGACGTTGGACCTTTCAACAGGACAATGATCCCAAGCATACCTCCAAGTCCACTAAAGCATGGTTGCCGATTAAAGGCTGGAACATTTTGAAGTGACCATCGCAGTCACCAGACTTAAATCCGATTGAGAACCTCTGGTGGGACTTAAAGAAAGCAGTTACAGCGCGCAAGCCTAAGAATGTGACTGAACTGGAGGCTTTTGCCCATGAAGAATGGGTGAAGATACCCGTAGATCGCTGCAAGACACTTGTGTGAAGCTATGCTTCACGTTTAAAAGCTGTTCTAACTGGAAAAGGATGTTGTACTAAGTACTAAGATTGAATGTCACTTGGGGGTTGAATAAAACTGATAATGATGTGAGCACAGAAAATACATTTGTGGTTATTTCATTATAAATGTTATGTTATATTTGTCTGACTTACAAGTGCCTCTTTGATTTAATTGTAAACAAGATGGAAATGATCAAAATCAATGTCAAACTGGCCAAAACACTCAATTTCAGTGGGGGTTGAATAATTTTGAACACAACTGTATATATGTAAAAGGAATGATTTGCTACGTTTCTAACCATGTACAAAGTAAACATTTCGAGACGAATCTAAATAATTACTTTCATAAGAGAACATGTACATTACTGAGTGTTGGCGATGTTATGTCAGCATTGTACCGGGACATTTTTTTGTCTCGGATCTACGTGATCCATTGACTATGACTATTTTCTTGTGCCGGTGGTCATGTGTGTGCCACAATTCAAACCGAATACTGCGGACTGTGGCGCTCATAGCAGCACGCGTGACGGGACCAGCTCCAATCATAGACATTGTACAGCATGTATACAGGGAGTGCAGAATTATTAGGCAAGTTGTATTTTTGAGGATTCATTTTATTATTGAACAACAACCATGTTCTCAATGAACCCAAAAAACTCATTAATATCAAAGTTTAATATTTTTTGAAGTAGTTTTTAGTTTGTTTTTAGTTTTAGCTATTTTAGGGGGATATCTGTGTGTGCGGGTGACTATTACTGTGCATAATTATTAGGCAACTTAACAAAAAACAAATATATACCCATTTCAATTATTTATTTTTACCAGTGAAACCAATATAACATCTCAACATTCACAAATATACATTTCTGACATTCAAAAACAAAACAAAAACAAATCAGTGACCAATATAGCCACCTTTCTTTGCAAGGACACTCAAAAGCCTGCCATCCATGGATTCTGTCAGTGTTTTGATCTGTTCACCATCAACAGCGTGCAGCAGCAACCACAGCCTCCCAGACACTGTTCAGAGAGGTGTACTGTTTTTCCTCCTTGTAAATCTCACATTTGATGATGGACCACAGGTTCTCAATGGGGTTCAGATCAGGTGAACAAGGAGGCCATGTCATTAGATTTTCTTTTTTTATACCCTTTCTTGCCAGCCACGCTGTGGAGTACTTGGACGCGCGTGATGGAGCATTGTCCTGCATGAAAATCATGTTTTTCTTGAAGGATGCAGACTTCTTCCTGTACCACTGCTTGAAGAAGGTGTCTTCCAGAAACTGGCAGTAGGACTGGGAGTTGAGCTTGACTCCATCCTCAACCCGAAAAGGCCCCACAAGCTCATCTTTGATGATACCAGCCCAAACCAGTACTCCACCTCCACCTTGCTGGCGTCTGAGTCGGACTGGAGCTCTCTGCCCTTTACCAATCCAGCCACGGGCCCATCCATCTGGCCCATCAAGACTCACTCTCATTTCATCAGTCCATAAAACCTTAGAAAAATCAGTCTTGAGATATTTCTTGGCCCAGTCTTGACGTTTCAGCTTGTGTGTCTTGTTCAGTGGTGGTCATCTTTCAGCCTTTCTTACCTTGGCCATGTCTCTGAGTATTGCACACCTTGTGCTTTTGGGCACTCCAGTGATGTTGCAGCTCTGAAATATGGCCAAACTGGTGGCAAGTGGCATCTTGGCAGCTGCACGCTTGACTTTTCTCAGTTCATGGGCAGTTATTTTGCGCCTTGGTTTTTCCACACGCTTCTTGCGACCCTGTTGACTATTTTGAATGAAACGCTTGATTGTTTGTTGCTCACGCTTCAGAAGCTTTGCAATTTTAAGAGTGCTGCATCCCTCTGCAAGATATCTCACTATTTTTGACTTTTCTGAGCCTGTCAAGTCCTTCCTTTGACCCATTTTGCCAAAGGAAAGGAAGTTGCCTAATAATTATGCACACCTGATATAGGGTGTTGATGTCATTAGACCACACCCCTTCTCATTACAGAGATGCACATCACCTAATATGCTTAATTGGTAGTAGGCTTTCGAGCCTATACAGCTTGGAGTAAGACAACATGCATAAAAAGGATGATGTGGTCAAAATACTCATTTGCCTAATAATTCTGCACTCCCTGTACATGTAATGCAAAAAGTTTGAAATACAAGTATTAGTAATGTGATCAAGTCACCAAAATAAACCAAAAATTAGTTCTATTAATGTAAAATGTTTGATTTTAGGTTACCGTTAGAATATTTAATTGAATTAAAATTGTATGTGTGTGGTGTATGAGGAATGGTGTATTGGCCATCTGAGGAGAGGTGTACCTGTCTAGTGAATTGACGGTACGGTATGGGGTGTACAGCTGGTTCGCCTGCACGTGGTGCACCCTGGGTAACGCTAAATGAACCAGCAAATACTGAAATACTGGAGGTCGATCCTTACTTCTCCTAAACTGTGTGTGTGAGTGAGGAGGTGGGGGGGTGAGTTGAAGGAAGGGGGTTTAAGGTGGTGGAGGGTTTTTACAGGGGAGGGGGGTTGGTGTGGTTTTTATAGCGTGGGATATACAGTGTGTAGCACGTAAATAGAGGTGCTATGTGCATATGAGAGATATTTGTCTGCTATCCATACATACAGGGAGTGCAGAATTATTAGGCAAATGAGTATTTTGACCACATCATCCTCTTTATGCATGTTGTCTTACTCCAAGCTGTATAGGCTCGAAAGCCTACTACCAATTAAGCATATTAGGTGATGTGCATCTCTGTAATGAGAAGGGGTGTGGTCTAATGACATCAACACCCTATATTAGGTGTGCATAATTATTAGGCAACTTCCTTTCCTTTGGCAAAATGGGTCAAAAGAAGGACTTGACAGGCTCAGAAAAGTAAAAAATAGTGAGATATCTTGCAGAGGGATGCAGCACTCTTAAAATTGCAAAGCTTCTGAAGCGTGATCATCGAACAATCAAGCGTTTCATTCAAAATAGTCAACAGGGTCGCAAGAAGCGTGTGGAAAAACCAAGGCGCAAAATAACTGCCCATGAACTGAGAAAAGTCAAGCGTGCAGCTGCCAAGATGCCACTTGCCACCAGTTTGGCCATATTTCAGAGCTGCAACATCACTGGAGTGCCCAAAAGCACAAGGTGTGCAATACTCAGAGACATGGCCAAGGTAAGAAAGGCTGAAAGACGACCACCACTGAACAAGACACACAAGCTGAAACGTCAAGACTGGGCCAAGAAATATCTCAAGACTGATTTTTCTAAGGTTTTATGGACTGATGAAATGAGAGTGAGTCTTGATGGGCCAGATGGATGGGCCCGTGGCTGGATTGGTAAAGGGCAGAGAGCTCCAGTCCGACTCAGACGCCAGCAAGGTGGAGGTGGAGTACTGGTTTGGGCTGGTATCATCAAAGATGAGCTTGTGGGGCCTTTTCGGGTTGAGGATGGAGTCAAGCTCAACTCCCAGTCCTACTGCCAGTTTCTGGAAGACACCTTCTTCAAGCAGTGGTACAGGAAGAAGTCTGCATCCTTCAAGAAAAACATGATTTTCATGCAGGACAATGCTCCATCACACGCGTCCAAGTACTCCACAGCGTGGCTGGCAAGAAAGGGTATAAAAGAAGAAAATCTAATGACATGGCCTCCTTGTTCACCTGATCTGAACCCCATTGAGAACCTGTGGTCCATCATCAAATGTGAGATTTACAAGGAGGGAAAACAGTACACCTCTCTGAACAGTGTCTGGGAGGCTGTGGTTGCTGCTGCACGCAATGTTGATGGTGAACAGATCAAAACACTGACAGAATCCATGGATGTCAGGCTTTTGAGTGTCCTTGCAAAGAAAGGTGGCTATATTGGTCACTGATTTGTTTTTGTTTTGTTTTTGAATGTCAGAAATGTATATTTGTGAATGTTGAGATGTTATATTGGTTTCACTGGTAAAAATAAATAATTGAAATGGGTATATATTTGTTTTTTGTTAAGTTGCCTAATAATTATGAACAGTAATAGTCACCTGCACACACAGATATCCCCCTAAAATAGCTAAAACTAAAAACAAACTAAAAACTACTTCCAAAAATATTCAGCTTTGATATTAATGAGTTTTTTGGGTTCATTGAGAACATGGTTGTTGTTCAATAATAAAATTAATCCTCAAAAATACAACTTGCCTAATAATTCTGCACTCCCTGTACATGTTACAGACATTGTAGTGTGATGTAAAATTTGTGCCATAATCAAACAGCTTCACACCCAATGACGTAGCTATACTTCCGCGGCTGATGTGCGTGACCGTCAGTAATACTGATGGTGGAAATTTAACCCATAAGATGCAGTGGTAACTTGTTAACTGTAACAATACAAGCAATAGGAAACTTTAAGCAATACTGTTGGATTCGCAATGCGACCAATATTCTATCATTGCCAATCCAGCTTTGGCGAATTTAGTATAGGCGGTATTGGTAGACTTAACCTCTTCAGGACACATGACGTACCGGTACGGCATGTTGTCCTGTTACTTAAGTTTACGGCTTTACCTGCGGTTTGCGGCGGAGATCCGCCGTGCCATCGGGTCCCCATGCGGCTGTGGGGGGGACCAGATGGCATGGAAGGCAGCACGATGCCTAAGGAACGAGGGGAGGGGAGAGGGAAAGAAGAAGAAAAAAAAAGAAAAAATTGGAAAATGTATAAATTATTACAATCAGTCAGATCTTCCAGCCGCCACATATCCTAATCCACTTCTCATCCACATCTCTCTGCCTATACAGAATCTGTTCATAGTTTTTTACCTTGTTAACTAGATTTATCCAGGTGTTTAATTCTGGAATGTGCCGAGCAAACCAGGTCCGGCTAACCAGAATTCTAGCTAACAGCAATATCCTGCCTAGAAGAATCTTTTGATGCTTATGGCTACTTATTGTGGAAAACTCATTAAGCAAGAACACTTGAGGTTCAAAGGGTATTCGTATTTTAAGTTTATAAATAAGAAAGTTATTGATATTATTCCAGTATTTTCTAAGTTCTGAGCATGTCCAGATCATATGGAGGTAGTCCGCACCTAGGATATCGCATCTAGGGCACTTGGATGTATCTCTTAGCCCACATTTATTTAGCCATATAGGGGTAACATATAGTCTATGACAGATATTAAAATGTACTAGAATATCGTTAAAGTTCTGGGATAGTGAGCCTAAATTAGCGAAGATATTCCCCCACCCTTCTAGTTGCATATTCGGACAATCCAACTCCCAGGCTCTCTGTCCTGGTGACTGGGTAACACAAAACCGTGCCTTAAGTAATAGTTTATATATATTTGAAATCTTCAATCTTAAAGGTGTCCTCCCTATCCAATCATTTAAAAAAGATGAACTATCTATAGCCAACACTAATTTATCATCCAGACTAGATAATGCTGAACGCAGCTGGAAATACCTAAACCATGAAAGGTTTTCTACATTATGTGATAACTCTGTGAATGACTTAATCTCTCTATCCTTAACTACTTGTGAGATGTAAAAAATCCTATTCTTTGGCCAAAATGTGTCGGCTGCTATACCATCTAACATCTGTAGGTGTACGTTGTGCCAAAGAGGCGTGAATGTGAGTGAACCCTTTACCTTCAGCCATGTTCTAGTAGTGGCCCACACTTTCGAAAGTAATTTTATAGTCTCTCTATGACCCCGCTCTTGACTACTCAATAGCCCCGATTCCAAAAGGGTAAATATATTATTATATGAATAGCTCCCTACTAAGCTCCCTAGAAGTGCATTATTTTTCGATTCATAACACATCAGTAGCTGGGCAGCAATAAAATACCCTTTAAGATAGGGGAGATTTAAACCCCCATATTCCAGTGGTTTGTATAGATGTTCCAATTTTAGCCGGACTCGTTTTCTTCCCCACACTAAATCATTAATTATTCTTTCCATGAGTTTAAAGTATTTATCTTCTTTCCAGGTAGGTGTATTCCTGAGCACATACAGAAATTGTGGTAGTATCACCATTTTAACCAATGAAACTCGGTCAGCTCTGGATAGAGGAAGTCTCAACCAGATCCCTATTTTTGCTCTAGTTTTCGTTATCAATGGGATCAAATTAAGTTGGGCAAAATTTTGAACCCTGGACGATATAATCAAGCCCAAGTATTGAAAAGTGTCAACGATGTCCAACTGAGTTACAAGAGCCTCCTTCTGGGGTAGCGGGTCTATTGGCATCAAACTGGTCTTATACCAGTTTATAAGAAGACCGGACACCTCACCAAATGATTTAACCATTTGAATGATTCTGGGGAGAGTTGCTTCCGTGTGGTCTATAAAAAAAAGAACATCATCCGCATATAGCGAGATAGGGTCTTGCACTCCTAGTATTCCAAATACTTTAACCTGATCATCCTGCCTAATGGCCAGAGCTAGGGGCTCAATGTAGATATCAAATAACAATGGGGATAATGGGCAACCCTGGCGCGTACCTCTATTTAGATCGAAACTAGTGGTCAAGATCCCGTTAAGACTCAGTATTGCCGTAGGGGATCTATACAATAATTTAAGGATATTTATAAATCTTTCCCCAAAGCCCATCCTTGTCAAAACCCTCCAGAGGAAGCGCCACTCCACCCTGTCAAAGGCCTTAGAGGCATCCAATGACAGGATGGAGCAAGCGGTCCCCCCAGGGGCCTGTATGTTGGCAAAGAGCCGATGCAGATTGTGATGCGTGCCCTTATTTTGAATAAAGCCATTCTGATCTGGGTGGACAATGGAGGAAATAACCCGGGAGAGCCTTGTGGCCAAAATCCATGCGAGGAGCTTTACATCTGCATTAAGCAGTGAAATCGGTTTATACGATCACAGATCTGCGGGGTCCTTACCTTTTTTTGGGATTAATGTTATTACGGCTTCCATCATTGAGTCTGGCAGTTTCCCATCCTCCACCGATTCAGCAAAGACCCCTAAGAGTCTAGGGAGAATAAACTCCTTATATTTGCTGTAGAATTCATATGGGAGTCCGTCTGAACCGGGGGTGGAATTCCCTGAACATAGTTTGATTGCCCCCTTAAGTTCCTGAATCGAGAACTCTACCTCAAGTGCTTTCTTTTGGGCCAGAGTAATAGTTGGAAACACAATACCATCGAGGTAAGAATCCATCATTTCATCTTTTAATCTCAGTTTCAGCTTTATAAAGATCTGAAAAGTAGTCCAAAAAGGTCTTCTCTACAGAACCTTGTCCATTAACCATCCTACCGTTAGCCAGCCGGACATTATCTATATATTTTTTGGATTCTTGACTCGAGATCACTCTGGATAAGAGTTTTCCAGGTCTCCCTGACCTAAAATTTTTTAAAAAAACTACACTTCTATATAAATTTTTCTCAAAATTTATTGTTCTGCATGTCTTTGATTAAAAAAAATGCAATAAGTGTATATTTATTGGTTTGCGCAAAAGTTATAGCGTTTACAAACTATGGTACAAAAATTTGAATTTCCGCATTTTTCTGAGCACCTGTCATGATTCCTGAGGTTCTACAATGCCCAGACAGTAAAAACACCCCACAAATGACCCCATTTCGGAAAGTAGACACCCTAAGGTATTCGCTGATGGGCATAGTGAGTTCATGGAACTTTTTATTTTTTGTCACAAGTTAGCGGAAAATGTTTTTTTTTATTTTTTTGTTTTTTTTATTACAAAGTCTCATATTCCACTAACTTGTGACAAAAAATAAAAACTTCCATGAACTCACTATGCCCATCACCAAATACCTTGGGGTGTCTTCTTTCCAAAATGGGGTCACTTGTAAGGCTATTTATACTGCCCTGGCATTTTAGGGGACCTAAAGCGTGAGAAGTAGTTTGAAATCCAAATGTGTAAAAAATGCCCTGTGAAATCCTAAAGCTGCTCCTTAGAATTTGGGCCCCTTGGCGCACCTAGGCTGCAAAAAAGTGTCACACGTGTGGTATCGCCGTACTCAGGAGAAGTTAGTCAATGTGTTTTGGGGTGTATTTTTACATATACCCATGCTGGGTGAGAGAAATATCTCTCTAAAAGAAAACTTTTCCCATTTTTTTATACAAAGTTGTCATTTGACAGAGATATTTCTCTCACCCATCATGGGTATATGTAAAAAAAAAACACCCCAAAACACATTGCCCTACTTCTCCTGAGTATGGCGATACCACATGTGTGACACTTTTTTGCAGCCTAGGTGCGCCAAGGGGCTCAAATTCTAAAGAGCACTTTTAGGATTTCACAGGGCATTTTTTACACATTTGGATTTCAAACTACTTCTCAAGCTTTAGGTCCCCTAAAATGCCAGGGCAGTATAAATACCCCACAAGTGACCACATTTTGGAAAGAAGACACCCCAAGGTATTTCATGATGAGCATAGTAAGTGAATGGAAGTTTTTATTTTTTTGTCACAAGTTAGTGGAATATGAGACTTTGTAAGAAAAATAAATAAATAAATAAATAAATAATTTTCCGCTAACTTGAGACAAAAAATAAAAAGTTCCATGAACTCACTATGCCCATCAGCGAATACCTTAGCGTGTCTACTTTCCAAAATGTGGTCACTTGTGGGGTATTTATACTGCCCTGGCATTTTAGGGGACCTGAAGCGTGAGAAGTAGTTTGAAATCCAAATGTGTAAAAAATGCCCTGTGAAATCCTAAAGGTGCTCTTTAGAATTTGGGCCCCTTGGCGCACCTAGGCTGCAAAAAAGTGTCACACATGTGGTATCGCTGTACTCAGGAGAAGTAGGGCAATGTGTTTTGGGGTGTATTTTGACATATACCCATGCTGGGTGAGAGAAATATCTCTGTCAAATGACAACTTTGTATAAAAAAATGGGAAAAGTTGTCTTTTAGAGAGATATTTCTCTCACCCAGCATGGGTATATGTAAAAATACACCCCAAAACACATTGACCAACTTCTCCTGAGTACAGCGATACCACATGTGTGACACTTTTTTGCAGCCTAGGTGCGCAAAGGGGCCCAAATTCCAATGAGTACCTTTTAGGAGGGCATTTTTAGACATTTGGATTTCAGACTTCTTCTCACGCTTTAGGGCCCCTAAAATACCAGGGCAGTATAACTACCTGACAAGTGACCCCATTTTGGAAAGAAGACACCCCAAGGTATTCCGTGAGGGGCATGGCGAGTTCCTAGAATGTTTTGTTTTTTTGGCACAAGTTAGCGGAAAATTATATATATATTATTTTCTTACAAAGTCACATATTCCACTAACTTGTGCCAAAAAATAAAATTTTACATGAACTCACCATGCCCCTCACGAAATACCTTGGGGTGTCTTCTTTCCAAAATGGGGTCACTTGTGCGGTAGTTATACTGCCCTACCGGGTTTTACATGCAATTGGTCCAAACAAGTTGTTTGATCCATTCCAGATCTTCTACTCTGCTTAATCATAGAGGATTTTGGGTATAAAAAGGGGTATATTCCCCTCTGCGGGTTACCACTGAGGAAGGGGCTAGGAAAAGACCCCGTAACGCGTCTGGTTTCAAAAGACACGCACATCAGCTGATGGACGTCCTGACCCTAACAACTTGAACTGATGATCTTTACCCTGATGAACTTTTTTGGCATATAGCGAATATTCTGACCCTTACATCGATAGAGTTACAATCAAAGCTCCCACATCGGAGAATCTCTACACTGAGGGCTATCAACTGGCTCACACTGCTCCCGCTGAATCTCTACTAACAGGTACCGCCGAATCTGACTCCATTAGCCACGTGGGATGCCACCGTGTGCTTTAGACAGACGGCATGTGCAAGTGTGATATTCATTTTGCCATACAGGGGATACTGATCGAATATGTTGTTATAATCGAAAAGAATAATCGAAAGAAAATATCGAATTTTAGTCCGGACATTTATTTGAATATTAGAACATTTATTCGATATTAATTAATCTTCATACTGTCGATCATCCAACATCGAATTGTCATCGATTTTATATCCAATCAGGACATATTCATTTATCTGAGTTGGACTAAGCACCCTTTGCATGTCATTGCATATCCATCTATTTATGATTTTGCTTTTAATCTGAATATTTTTCATATTGAACATTTTTTATTGTGTATTTTGTTATATTGTTTATTTTATCTTAACTTGATCTATATATTGGTGTAATAAATACTATTAATATTTGAATATTTTTAAATTGGTTCACATAAGTTGCCGTTCCCGGACACGATGGGGCGACCGGGGGGACATGTCCCATTTTTATGGATTTTGGGGAGTAGATATAAACACGCCACTTTTGGGTATTCAGAGACCAAACTTTGGGCTTGTTTCTGAGTGATAATACCATTCTCCCTAGCATGTTCCACAAGAGCACCCAATTCCCGTTTGTATTGTTCACTCGGATTAAATGTCAATCATTTGTAACAGGTGGAATCCCTAAGTTGCCTATATGCCTCCTTTTCGTAAGCATATATAAAAGAAAAAAACAGAAAGAGGCAGCGCCTCTTGTGTAGAACCTTACAGACAATAATACAGAAATACACTGATTATGCTTACCATGTGGTGTTGTGAAAAGTCACAACACCTATGTTTCGCCTTGCTGGAATTATTCCCGTCCAGTCTGCGGGGGATGGATCTGCATCTGCTGCCTTGGTCTATGCCCTTTTTCCGTCGCTCACGGTCAAAGAGATAAAGCAGGTTTAGTTGAAAGAAGAAGATCGGACCAAATTAAACGGCGCTGATGCAGAAGAAAGACTCTGTGTTGAGATGTTACCATATAGGTAATCTTTTATTCAAAAGTCTACGCGTTTCATCAGGACAATAAAACTTATTAGGATAAAACATGTGTTCTGGTGTGCTTTACTATATAAACTCTGTTTGGGCGCGATGTGCAGTGACATAGGGGGCGTGAGGGGGGCGGGTTTGTGGGCGTGGAGGAGTCTGGTGTTGCTAAGCTACTGTGACCTCCCTTACGGCCGGTATTGCTGTTCTCAAGGCAGTGGGTAGGGGAGATTAGCATAAAGGGCGGGGATAGGGCGGGTTCCAGAGCGGGGGGAGGATGTCTGTGGTGTCGGAGCACTGAACATTAGCCGCTGATTATAGGCAGAGATGATTGCCGATAAGCGGGAGGTGCCGACCAGAGGCATTATGTGCCGATAAGAGGCATTATGGTCCCTCTTCCGATCCGCTGGCCGATAGTGTAGTAACTGCCGGACAGACGGATTGGTAGGCGGGACATGGGAGGAGTTCTGGCTAGTGGCAAGGGAGGAGCCAGGTTGCCTGGTGTGTGGTACGCTAGCTCTCGTTGCTATGCCCTTATGTGACGTATAAGGGGCGTAGAGGCTGGGAGTGACGTACAGGGGGCGGTGTTCATAGCCCCGATCACATGACAGTGTCCTTCCATTGTGTTTATAGCATTAGTGACCGGTATGCTTGGCTACGGGGGTAAGGTATGCAGGCGATGTGGAGGATAGAAATGAAGAGGGGTATCTGTGCGCTTATAAAATATAGTAAAAGATAAAGGGTAAAAAATGCAGATATATATATATATAGATATATAATAAAAGGAAATTTGGAAAGACATAAAAGATATCCCCTATAAACATGTATACACATACATATGTACACACGTGTATACACAGGGAATAAGAAGTAAAAAGGGAGTGAGTTAAATGAGATACGTGAATTAAATGAATTACATAAATAAATAAATATATGTATACGGCGGTATATTAACCACTTCAGCCCCCAGTGCTTAAACACCCTGAAAGACCAGGCCACTTTTTACACTTCTGACCTACACTACTTTCACCATTTATTGCTCGGTCATGCAACTTACCACCCAAATGAATTTTACCTCCTTTTCTTCTCACTAATAGAGCTTTCATTTGGTGGTATTTCATTGCTGCTGACATTTTTACTTTTTTTGTTATTAATCGAAATTTAACGATTTTTTTGCAAAAAAATGAAATTTTTCACTTTCAGTTGTAAAATTTTGCAAAAAAAACTACATCCATATATAAATTTTGCTCTAAATTTATTGTTCTACATGTCTTTGATAAAAAAAAATGTTTGGGTAAAAAAAAAATGGTTTGGGTAAAAGTTATAGCGTTTACAAACTATGGTACAAAAATGTGAATTTCCGCTTTTTGAAGCAGCTCTGACTTTCTGAGCACCTGTCATGTTTCCTGAGGTTCTACAATGCCCAGACAGTACAAATACCCCACAAATAACCCAATTTCGGAAAGTACACAACCTAAGGTATTCGCTGATGGGCATAGTGAGTTCATAGAACTTTTTATTTTTTGTCACAAGTTAGCGGAAAATGATGATTTTTTTTTTTTTTCTTACAAAGTCTCATATGCCACTAACTTGTGACAAAAAATAAAAAGTTCTATGAACTCACTATGCCCATCAGCGAATACCTTGGGGTCTCTTCTTTCCAAAATGGGGTCACTTGTGGGGTAGTTATACTGCCCTGGCATTCTAGGGGCCCAAATGTGTGGTAAGGAGTTTGAAATCAAATTCTGTAAAAAATGACGAGTGAAATCCGAAAGGTGCTCTTTGGAATATGGGCCCCTTTGCCCACCTAGGCTGCAAAAAAGTGTCACACATCTGGTATCTCTGTATTCAGGAGAAGTTGAGAAATGTGTTTTGGGGTGTCTTTTTACATATACCCATTCTGGGTGAGATAAATATCTTGGTCAAATGCCAACTTTGTATAAAAAAATGGGAAAAGTTGTCTTTTGCCAAGATATTTCTCTCACCCAGCATGGGTATATGTAAAATGACACCCCAAAACACATTCCCCAACTTCTCCTGAGTACGGAGATACCAGATGTGTGACACTTTTTTGCAGCCTAGGTGGGCAAAGGGGCCCATATTCCAAAGAGCACCTTTCGGATTTCACAGGTCATTTTTTACAGAATTTGATTTCAAACTCCTTACCACACATTTGGGCCCCTAGAATGCCAGGGCAGTATAACTACCCCACAAGTGACCCCATTTTGGAAAGAAGACACCCCAAGGTATTCCGTGAGGGGCATGGCAAGTTCCTAGAATTTTTTATTTTTTGTCACAAGTTAGTGGAAAATGATGATTTTTTTTTTTTTTTTTCATACAAAGTCTCATATTCCACTAACTTGTGACAAAAAATAAAAACTTCCATGAACTCACTATGCCCATCAGCGAATACCTTGGGGTCTCTTCTTTCCAAAATTGGGTCACTTGTGGGGTAGTTATACTGCCCTGGCATTCTAGGGGCCCAAATGTGTGGTAAGGAGTTTGAAATCAAATTCTGTAAAAAATGACGAGTGAAATCCGAAAGGTGCTCTTTGGAATATGGGCCCCTTTGCCCACCTAGGCTGCAAAAAAGTGTCACACATCTGGTATCTCTGTATTCAGGAGAAGTTGAGGAATGTGTTTTGGGGTATCTTTTTACATATACCCATGCTGGGTGAGAGAAATATCTTGGTCAAATGCCAACTTTGTATAAAAAAATGGGAAAAGTTGTCTTTTGCCAAGATATTTCTCTCACCCAGCATGGGTATATGTAAAATGACACCCCAAAACACATTCCCCAACTTCTCCTGAGTACGGAGATACCAGATGTGTGACACTTTTTTGCAGCCTAGGTGGGCAAAGGGGCCCATATTACAAAGAGCACCTTTCGGATTTCACAGGTCATTTTTTACAGAATTTGATTTCAAACTCCTTACCACACATTTGGGCCCCTAGAATGCCAGGGCAGTATAACTACCCCACAAGTGACCCCATTTTGGAAAGAAGAGACCCCAAGGTATTCGCTGATGGGCATAGTGAGTTCATGGAAGTTTTTATTTTTTGTCACAAGTTAGTGGAATATGAGACTTTGTATGAAAAAAAAAAAAAATCAGCATTTTCCACTAACTTGTGACAAAAAATAAATAATTCTAGGAACTCGCCATGCCCCTCACGGAATACCTTGGGGTATCTTCTTTCCAAAATGGGGTCACTTGTGGGGTAGTTATACTGCCCTGGCATTTTCCAGGGGCCCTAATGTGTGGTAAGTAGGTAAATGACCTGTGAAATCCTAAAGGTGCTCTTTGGAATATGGGCCCCTTTGCCCACCTACGCTGCAAAAAAGTGTCACACATGTGGTATCGCCGTATTCAGGAGAAGTTGGGGAATGTGTTTTGGGGTGTCATTTTACATATACCCTTGCTGGGTGAGAGAAATATCTTGGCAAAAGACAACTTGTCCCATTTTTTTATACAAAGTTGGCATTTGACCAAGATATTTATCTCACCCAGCATGGGTATATGTAAAATGACACCCCAAAACACATTCCCCAACTTCTCCTGAGTACGGCGATACCAGATGTGTGACACTTTTTTGCAGCCTAGATGCGCAAAGGTGCCCAAATTCCTTTTAGGAGGGCATTTTTAGACATTTGGATACCACACTTCTTCTCACGCTTTGGGGCCCCTAGAATGCCAGGGCAGTATAAATACCCCACATGTGACCCCATTTTGGAAAGAAGACACCCCAAGGTATTCAATGAGGGGCATGGCGAGTTCATAGAAATTTTTTTTTTTTGGCACAAGTTAGCGGAAATTGATATTTTTAATTTTTTTCTCACAAAGTCTCCCGTTCCGCTAACTTGGGACAAAAATTTCAATCTTTCATGGACTCAATATGCCCCTCACGGAATACCTGGGGGTGTCTTCTTTCCGAAATGGGGTCACATGTGGGGTATTTATACTGCCCTGGCATTCTAGGGGCCCTAAAGCGTGAGAAGAAGTCTGGACTATAAATGTCTAAAAAATTTTACGCATTTTGATTCCGTGAGGAGTATGGTGAGTTCATGTGAGATTTTATTTTTTGACACAAGTTAGTGGAATATGAGACTTTGTAAGAAAAAAAAATAATAATTCCGCTAACTTGGGCCAAAAAAATGTCTGAATGGAGCCTTACAGAGGGTGATCAATGACAGGGGGGGTGATCAATGACAGGGGGGTGATCAATGACAGGGGGGTGATCAATGACAGGGGGGTGATCAGGGAGTCTATATGGGGTGATAACCACAGTCATTGATCACGCCCGTGTAAGGCTTCATTCAGACGTCCGTATGCGTTTTGCGGATCCGATCCATCTATCAGTGCATCCGTAAAAATCATGCGGACATCTGAATGGAGCTTTACAGGGGGGTAATCAATGACAGGGGGGTGATCAGGGAGTCTATATGGGGTGATAACCACAGTCATTGATCATGCCCCTGTAAGGCTTCATTCAGACGTCCGGATGCGTTTTGCGGATCCGATCCATCTATCAGTGCATCCGTAAAAATCATGCGGACATCTGAATGGAGCTTTACAGGGGGGTAATCAATGACAGGGGGGGTGATCAATGACAGGGGGTGATCAGGGAGTCTATATGGGGTGATAACCACAGTCATTGATCATGCCCCTGTAAGGCTTCATTCAGACGTCCGGATGCGTTTTGCGGATCCGATCCATCTATCAGTGCATCCGTAAAAATCATGCGGACATCTGAATGGAGCTTTACAGGGGGTTGATCAATGACAGGGGGGTAATCAATGACAGGGGGGTGATCAGGGAGTCTATATGGGGTGATAACCACAGTCATTGATCATGCCCCTGTAAGGCTTTATTCAGACGTCCGGATGCGTTTTGCGGATCCGATCCATCTATCAGTGCATCCGTAAAAATCATGCGGACATCTGAATGGAGCTTTACAGGGGGGTAATCAATGACAGGGGGGTGATCAGGGAGTCTATATGGGGTGATAACCACAGTCATTGATCATGCCCCTGTAAGGCTTCATTCAGACGTCCGGATGCGTTTTGCGGATCCGATCCATCTATCAGTGGATACGTAAAAATCATGCGGACGTCTGAATGGAGCTTTACAGGGGGGTAATCAATGACAGGGGGGTAATCAATGACAGGGGGGTGATCAGGGAGTCTATATGGGGTGATCACCACAGTCATTGATCACGCCCGTGTAAGGCTTCATTCAGACGTCCGGATGCGTTTTGCGGATCCGATCCATCTATCAGTGGATCCGTAAAAATCATGCGGACGTCTGAATGGAGCTTTACAGGGGGTTGATCAATGACAGGGGGGTAATCAATGACAGGGGGGTAATCAATGACAGGGGGGTGATCAGGGAGTCTATATGGGGTGATCAGGGGTGATCAGGGGCTAATAAGGGGTTAATAAGTGACGGGGGGGGGGGTGTAGTGTAGTGTAGTGGTTCTTGGTGCTACTTTACTGAGCTACCTGTGTCCTCTGGTGGTCGATCCAAACAAAGGGGACCACCAAAGGACCAGGTAGCAGGTATATTAGACGCTGTTATCAAAACAGCGTCTAATATACCTGTTAGGGGTTAAAAAAAACACATCTCCAGCCTGCCAGCGAACGATCGCCGCTGGCAGGCTGGAGATCAACTCTCTTACCTTCCGTTCCTGTGAGCGCGCGCGCCTGTGTGCGCGCGTTCACAGGAAATCTCGCGTCTCGCGAGATGACGCATATATGTGTGACTCTGCGCAGGGCTGCCACCTCCGGAACGCGATCCTGCGTTAGGCGGTCCGGAGGTGGTTAAATAAATATATATATATGGTGGCGGTATATGTATGTGCATGTCCTTCCAGGTGATGGCGGTATAGACATGCATAGGGGTGTAGGGCGGCCGTCACGAGCATGTGTACCCATGGACACACATATGCAGTGGATAGTCTCCAGCCGCACACGTCAGGGCTACTGGTCTTAATTTAGTCACACATATTGGAGTATTAGAATATAGTTTCCTTATTAGAGTATGGTTTCGCTCATTTCGTTTAATCCATATGGCCTCAGAGTATCTAATTGGTAGATCCAATAGACCTCTCTTCTTTGGAGGATACTGAATCTATTATATGGGTTGGGTGGTATATGGTCAATAGGAGTGATTGTTAGTTTATGTCTATTTTTTTCTCGTGTGGTGGCGCAGTGTCGAGAGATGCTGTGTTTGATGCATAGTTTTTGGATGTTATGTCTATGCTGGTTAACTCTGCAGTGCAGTTCCTGTGTTGTGCGGCCTATATACTGGAGGCCACATTCACATTCGATTAAGTATATGACGTAACTACTTTTGCAAGTTAGATGGTATTTTATTGGGAAGCTAGTGCCGTTTTTTGTGGAACTAAAGGAGGTCTTATTGTGTGTGATCATGTCGCAACACAGGCATCGTTTCGTGGCGCATTTGTAGCTACCCACGCGTTCCTTTCTAGTTATATTTTTGATTTTTGTATGTTTTTTCTGTTTGCTTGGGGCTAGGACACTTTTTATTGTAGGTGCTCTTCTGTAGGTGATCGTAGGTATATTGGGGAGATATTTTTCAAGGTGAGGATCCTGCCTCAAGACGTGCCAATGTTTGGACAGTATTGCGCGAATCGTTTTATTAGATGTATTATATTGCATAATTAGGTTTAAATGTTTTAGATTTTCTTCCTTTTGATCTTTGGCTACACTCAGTAGACATTCTTTCTGCGTATTTTTTAGGCTCCTTTTGTATGCGTCTTTTAATAATTGGCTTGGGTAGCCTTTATCGGTGAATCTTTTTTGTATAATTTTTGCTTGTTCCTTGAACGTCTCGTTTTCTGTGCAATTACGTCTAATGCGCTTATACTGGCTATATGGTATATTTTGCAGCCATTTTTTGTGGTGAAAGCTCTTATAGTGTATATAACTGTTAGTATCGACCTGTTTAAAAAATGTCTTTGTTGTAACGATGTTACTTGTAATATTGATGGTAATGTCTAGGAAATCTATTTGTTGTTTCTGGAAGTTTGGAGTGAAGGTGATCCCCCAGTTCGTATTATTCAGTTTTTCGTGAAACTTTAGGGCTGAGTGTTCATCCCCGTCCCAGATGATAAAGATATCATCGATGTATCTCTTATAGTAGATGATCTGCTCGTTGATGACGTGCTCATTCTCAAAGTGGCCCATAAATAGGTTAGCGAAAGCTGGCGCTACTTTCGTACCCATAGCAGTACCGCGACATTGATGATATGTGATGCCGTTGTATATAAAAAAATTGTTCTCTAAGATGAACCGTAAGCACTCTAATAGAAAGTTGACCTGTGGTGATTTTAGGGTAGTGTCGTTGCGTAGTGTGGCTTCTACGCACTTGATCCCTAGATTGTGTTCGATGTTTGAGTATAATGCTGTAACGTCCATGGTGAATAATGCATAGGTGCTCCTCCATGTTATGTTTCCAATTTCTTCCATTAGCTGTCTTGAGTCATGTAGGTAACTTGGTAGATTCTGGACATATGGTTGAAGAAAGAGATCAAGATAATGGGATAGATTACTTGTTGCTGAGTTTGTGTTTGACACGATGGGCCTCCCTGGGGGTTTTTCTGTATTCTTGTGTATTTTTGGTAAATGATAGAAGTACAGGTTTGACGGTGCTTTAGGTATAAGGAAGTTTTTTTATTTTTTATTTTTGCTGAGTTTGTGTTTGACACGATGGGCCTCCCTGGGGTTTTTTCTGTATTCTTGTGTATTTTTGGTAAATGATAGAAGTACAGGTTTGACGGTGCTTTAGGTATAAGGAAGTTTTTTTCTTTTTTATTTATGTATTGAGTTTTATGGGCCCTTTTAACAAGGCTTACAAGGTTCTTAATTATATCCGGGAAGGGATTGTTATCTATTACCTGGTAGTACTCAGTATTGTTTAGGATATTGTGTGCTTCTTTTTCGTATTCTTCTACATTTTGTATTACAATCCCACCTCCTTTATCAGCTGGGCGGATTATTAGGTTCTCATTGTTTTTAAGGCTCCTTAGGGCATATGTCTCTTGATAGGATAAGTTTCCATTTTTCGGGGGTCTCTTTGGTTTCTGCTCAAAGGCAATTTTCTTTATAAATAAAATACTGGAAGACTGGCACTCTCAACACGTGGAGTCGTATGGTTTGAATGCAGATCACAAAATTTATTAATAAGTACATAAAAGGTTAAAAAGTAAAACTATGTAAATTCATACACTAACAATAATTGGTCACAATCTGGTGCCAGTGATGACAAATATATCAAGGTCAAATATTCACTTATTCAGTGTTGAAGGTCTTTTTTATGATAGTTCACCAAAATATTTAAGGAAAAGAAAATGACAAGGAAGGAATCCTCCTTCTTCTTCTTGGTGAAAAAAGATCCAATGATGTAGATGTTTCAGTTGTAATAAACTTTAAGTATAATGTTCCTTTTTGTATCTTGAGCGGACTATATAATTTGGCAATTTGGAATGTATCTGGTAACAACCCACTCTGTGGGTTTACCTTTATGCTGGTCAGTCCCTCTGATGTTTCAAGGTATGTTTAATACCAACCCGCTATACGGGCTTACCTTTATGCCAGTCCGTCACTCTGATGTTTCAAAGTGTATTAGATAACAACCCACTATGTGGGCTTACCTTTTCCTTCGTGCCGGTCGGTCACCCAGATATTTCGGGACTTGCTGGAAGCCGGCGTCCCGGCTGTTCCTTAGTCAGCATCCCACGTAAAGTCAGAGACGGATTCGTCGCTCCGGAAGTGACGTATCGGCACTTAGGATTTTGCTCTTTGGTTTTTTCTTCTTCCGATTATCTGAGGCTTAAGCTTTGTTACAGCCGATCGGATTTACAGTGCACTGTTGTCCCGCAAGATGTAAGGAATATCTTCTTATAGTTGGGTCATATCTGGATCTTTAGTCGGATCACTGGAAACCAAACGCGTTTCGGGGACACCTCTCCCCTTCTTCAGTGGCAATGACCCTACTCCATATTTGGTTGGTTTTTATACTCTTGGTTGGAAAATTCAAAAATCAGACATGGAGTATTTGTTAACATCATTTCTTTCAATTCTAGATATTTTGAATATCATTTTTTCTTTTTTCACATATACCCTCAATATTTTTTCTCATCTGGTATTCCATAAATTAAATTATTTTTCAATTTTTCATTTGCGTTTTTATTGCGTTTTAAATGCGTTTTTTATTTGACACATGCGTTTTTTTGGCAAAAGTTGCAACTTTCCTCAGGTTATAAGATCCTTAAAGGATTTTGTTGCATCAACTTTAATTAAGCTTTTATAGTGATTTTTGTCATTATTTTCAAAACATATTCAATTTGTATCCCATTGAATCATTTGTCATCTCTCACTATATATTGTATAATGTTGACCATCATTTTTATCAGAAACACACATTGTTTAAAATTATAAAAATCAGTCTTATTATAAAAAATATATTTAAATTTCTTATAAAATGTAAACTGCATATATTGTGATTCTCCATGTTTTATCTTGGTTCTATATATTACTATTGTATGTGACATCTTATTCGGATTGTTCAGAGTGTAATGGGTATCGTCAAAAACATTCATCCAATAACCCATATTATATGGATTAACCACCAATCAACAGGATATGGGAATTGAGTCGATTTTGCTTTTCGGAATTGTAGTAATAATTCTTCTTGAGATTATAGATCTTTTTCAAGGTATATAATATTGGATGAAGAGAGGGGTACAAATGCTTGTCTCCGAGGGAGAATCGCAGCACTGATTAACAGTAAAACATGCGATTACCCGTCAGAGAAAAGCAAATGTCCCATAGTCTTAAAGAAAGCCAAAAATCTCCAAATCTGCGTTTAGTCCTCTTGGTATGAGACTTCCAAAATCATAGATTCGCTTCGATTCTGCCCTTGACATTTTTTCAATATGATTGCCGCCCCTCCAGTCGTGCTCTATCTGCTCCAGTGCTAGGAAGGAAAGGCCTCCGCCATCTTTATTGTGAATTTCTTTAAAATGCCTTGATAAAGCATTATTTTCACAACCTTTGGCTATATTGTTTAGATGTTCAGACATACGTACCTTGAATTGTCGTTTAGTCCTTCCAATATATTGTTTATTACATGGGCACTGGATCAGATAGATCACGCTGGAGGAGTTGCACGTCAGAAAACCTTTAATGTTCATTGAAAATGCATTCTGAGTTGAGGAGATTTTTTCTGTTTTTTTAGGAAATTTAGTTTTTTTACACCCCATACAGGATCCGCATCTAAAAAAGCCGTCCGGTTTTAACCAATTTTGATTTGTTTTCTTCTGTTTTCTTTTAACAGTTGGTGCTATCTGAATGCCTAAATTAGGCGCTTTAGTGTAGGTTATAAGGGGATTTGCTGGAAGTAGTGGGCCAATAGTCTTATCATGGAGGAAATGATGCCAGTGACGTTTTATAATTCCAGTTATCTGTTTGGAGCGAGCATTATACGGTAAGATCATCCTAAATTCCGAATTTTGGTTCAGTTTTTGTATTTTAGTTTCATCAAAAAAAGTGGTTCTATCCAATTTTCTCACTTTGTCTAATGCCTCACCCAGTAATTTTTCTGGGTAGAGTTTTTCTTTAAACTGTGTTTTCATTATAGAGGCTTCTTCTTCGAATTGGGTCTCTTCCGTACAGTTTCTTCTAATACGTCGAAACTGTCCGAAAGGAATGTTCATAAGCCAATTTGGCAAGTGACAACTTGAGAAAAGGATGAATCCATTTTTAGCTGTAGGTTTATGGTAGGTGTTGCAAACATATTTGTTTCCTTTTTTGGTGATCTGAATATCTAAAAAGTCTATTTTTTCTGTGTTTAGTCCAGCCGTAAAACACAGATTGTATTTATTGTTGTTGAGATCTTCAAAAAATTTGGATAAACTGATCTCATCTCAGCGCCAAATAAAAATAATATCATCTATATAGCGCCGCCATAGGACCAGGTCCTCCCCCAGTCTGGGACTGATGTTTTCTTGTTCCCACTGGGCCAAAAACAAGTTGGCATAGCTGGGGGCGAACCTGGTTCCCATGGCGGTGCCCCTCAACTGTAAATAAAAGTCCTCCTCAAACATGAAGTAGTAATGGCATAAAATATGATCAACTCCCTCCACAATAAAGTCTATCTGTTCCAATTTAAGGGTGTTATCCCTTTTAGTTGGTTTTTAAGGGCCTCAACTCCCTGCTCATGATCTATCACAGTATATAGGGATTGGACGTCCAGTGTGTTTATAATCCATTCTGATTGGACGTCCAAACCCTCTAATTCTCTAATTATTTGTGTTGTGTCTCTAATATGGGACATAGTTTTTTTTAACAAATGGCTGGAGTAGAGTGTCCAGATACTGCGACAGGTTGGATGTTAGGGAACCTATTCCCGATATGATAGGACGACCGGGGGGATTGGTCAGGTCTTTATGTACTTTTGGTAGACAGTAAAATATTGGCAATCTCCCCGGTGTGCCCATAATGAATTTATGTTTATAATCTTGGAGGATTCCCTGCTGTAATCCTCTGTCGCAGTATTCTAATAGAGAGGCCCTGAATGTTGTCAGGGGATCTGCTTTGATCAGTTTGTATGTGGACTGATCTGTAAGTTGTTTCATACATTCATTGTGGTATTGTTCTTGACCCCAAATAACTATGGCACTGGGGTCAAGAACAATACCACAATGAATGTATGAAACAACTTACAGATCAGTCCACATACAAACTGATCAAAGCAGATCCCCTGACAACATTCAGGGCCTCTCTATTAGAATACTGCGACAGAGGATTACAGCAGGGAATCCTCCAAGATTATGAGCATAAATTTATTATGGGCACACCGGGGAGATTGCCAATATTTTACTGTCTACCAAAAGTACATAAAGACCTGACCAATCCCCCCGGTCGTCCTATCATATCGGGAATAGGTTCCCTAACATCCAACCTGTCGCAGTATCTGGACACTCTACTCCAGCCATTTGTTAAAAAAACTATGTCCCATATTAGAGACACAACACAAATAATTAGAGAATTAGAGGGTTTGGACGTCCAATCAGAATGGATTATAAACACACTGGACGTCCAATCCCTATATACTGTGATAGATCATGAGCAGGGAGTTGAGGCCCTTAAAAACCAACTAAAAGGGGATAACACCCTTAAATTGGAACAGATAGACTTTATTGTGGAGGGAGTTGATCATATTTTACGCCATTACTACTTCATGTTTGAGGAGGACTTTTATTTACAGTTGAGGGGCACCGCCATGGGAACCAGGTTCGCCCCCAGCTATGCCAACTTGTTTTTGGCCCAGTGGGAACAAGAAAACATCAGTCCCAGACTGGGGGAGGACCTGGTCCTATGGCGGCGCTATATAGATGATATTATTTTTATTTGGCGCAGAGATGAGATCAGTTTATCCAAATTTTTTGAAGATCTCAACAACAATAAATACAATCTGTGTTTTACGGCTGGACTAAACACAGAAAAAGTAGACTTTTTAGATATTCAGATCACCAAAAAAGGAAACAAATATGTTTGCAACACCTACCATAAACCTACAGCTAAAAATGGATTCATCCTTTTCCTCAAGTTGTCACTTGCCAAATTGGCTTATGAACATTCCTTTCGGACAGTTTCGACGTATTAGAAGACCCAATTCGAAGAAGAAGCCTCTGTAATAAAAACACAGTTTAAAGAAAAACTCTACCCAGAAAAATTACTGGGTGAGGCATTAGACAAAGTGAGAAAATTGGATAGAACCACTTTTTTTGATGAAACTAAAATACAAAAACTGAACCAAAATTCGGAATTTAGGATGATCTTACCGTATAATGCTCGCTCCAAACAGATAACTGGAATTATAAAACGTCACTGGCATCATTTCCTCCATTATAAGACTATTGGCCCACTACTTCCAGCAAATCCCCTTATAACTTACACTAAAGCGCCTAATTTAGGCATTCAGATAGAACCAACTGTTAAAAGAAAACAGAAGAAAACAAATCAAAATTGGTTAAAACCGGACGGCTTTTTTAGATGCGGATCCTGTATGGGGTGTAAAAAAACTAAATTTCCTAAAAAAAACAGAAAAAATCTCCTCAACTCAGAATGCATTTTCAATGAACATTAAAGGTTTTCTGACGTGCAACTCCTCCAGCGTGATCTATCTGATCCAGTGCCCATGTAATAAACAATATATTGGAAGGACTAAACGACAATTCAAGGTACGTATGTCTGAACATCTAAACAATATAGCCAAAGGTTGTGAAAATAATGCTTTATCAAGGCATTTTAAAGAAATTCACAATAAAGATGGCGGAGGCCTTTCCTTCCTAGCACTGGAGCAGATAGAGCACGACTGGAGGGGCGGCAATCATATTGAAAAAATGTCAAGGGCAGAATCGAAGCGAATCTATGATTTTGGAAGTCTCATACCAAGAGGACTAAATGCAGATTTGGAGATTTTTGGCTTTCTTTAAGACTATGGGACATTTGCTTTTCTCTGACGGGTAATCGCATGTTTTACTGTTAATCAGTGCTGCGATTCTCCCTCGGAGACAAGCATTTGTACCCCTCTCTTCATCTAATATTATATACCTTGAAAAAGATCTATAATCTCAAGAAGAATTATTACTACCATTCCGAAAAGCAAAATCGACTCAATTCCCATATCCTGTTGATTGGTGGTTAATCCATATAATATGGGTTATTGGATGAATGTTTTTGACGATACCCATTACACTCTGAACAATCCGAATAAGATGTCACATACAATAGTAATATATAGAACCAAGATAAAACATGGAGAATCACAATATATGCAGTTTACATTTTATAAGAAATTTAAATATATTTTTTATAATAAGACAGATTTTTATAATTTTAAACAAAGTGTGTTTCTGATAAAAATGATGGTCAACATTATACAATATATAGTGAGAGATGACAAATGATTCAATGGGATACAAATTGAATATGTTTTGAAAATAATGACAAAAATCACTATAAAAGCTTAATTAAAGTTGATGCAACAAAATCCTTTAAGGATCTTATAACCTGAGGAAAGTTGCAACTTTTGCCAAAAAAACGCATGTGTCAAATAAAAAACGCATTTAAAACGCAATAAAAACGCAAATGAAAAATTGAAAAATAATTTAATTTATGGAATACCAGATGAGAAAAAATATTGAGGGTATATGTGAAAAAAGAAAAAATGATATTCAATATATCTAGAATTGAAAGAAATGATGTTAACAAATACTCCATGTCTGATTTTTGAATTTTCCAACCAAGAGTATAAAAACCAACCAAATATGGAGTAGGGTCATTGCCACTGAAGAAGGGGAGAGGTGTCCCCGAAACGCGTTTGGTTTCCAGTGATCCGACTAAAGATCCAGATATGACCCAACTATAAGAAGATATTCCTTACATCTTGCGGGACAACAGTGCACTGTAAATCCGATCGGCTGTAACAAAGCTTAAGCCTCAGATAATCGGAAGAAGAAAATACCAAAGAGCAAAATCCTAAGTGCCGATACGTCACTTCCGGAGCGACGAATCCGTCTCTGACTTCACGTGGGACGCTGACTAAGGAACAGCCGGGACGCCGGCTTCCAGCAAGTCCCGAATTATCTGGGTGACCGACCGGCACGAAGGAAAAGGTAAGCCCACATAGTGGGTTGTTATCTAATACACTTTGAAACATCAGAGTGACGGACTGGCATAAAGGTAAGCCCGTATAGCGGGTTGGTATTAAACATACCTTGAAACATCAGAGGGACTGACTAGCATAAAGGTAAACCCACAGAGTGGGTTGTTACCAGATACATTCCAAATTGCCAAATTATATAGTCCGCTCAAGATACAAAAAGGAACATTATACTTAAAGTTTATTACAACTGAAACATCTACATCATTGGATCTTTTTTCACCAAGAAGAAGAAGGAGGATTCCTTTCTTGTCATTTCCTTATCCTTAAATATTTTGGTGAACTATCATAAAAAAGACCTTCAACACTGAATAAGTGAATATTTGACCTTGATATATTTGTCATCACTGGCACCAGATTGTGACCAATTATTGTTAGTGTATGAATTTACATAGTTTTACTTTTTAACCTTTTATGTACTTATTAATAAATTTTGTGATCTGCATTCAAACCATACGACTCCACGTGTTGAGAGTGCCAGTCTTCCAGTATTTTATGTATTTTGTAACCGTGAAGGGTGATTCACATATAGACTAGAGCACCTCTTAGTGGATGCGAGTGGGTGTAGCTATTTCCTATATCTTTTCTGCAATTTTCTTTATGTCTGCTGATATTAGGTCAAAGAATGTCGGTATGAAATGTCCCTGACTTTGGACTGGAAAGAAACAAGATTTGGGAAGCACTTCTTGATGTTTAAAAGTTTCAGATTCCTCTGTGTTTATGTTCATCATAGTGTCTTTTTTGTTTTTTGTATTCTCATGTTCAAAATGTCTTTTTATTGTCAGGTTTTTTCTAAATTTTTGGATGTCTAGGTACAGTTCGAACATATTGACATTATTATAGGGACAGAAAGAGAGACCCTTTTGAAGGAGGCTATTCTCTGACTTTGTGAGTTCATGCGATGATAAATTGAAGATCTTCACCGTTGGTATGGGGGTGATTTCAGTAGGACCATTTTCATTTTTATTTATATTCTTTTTGTTCTTCTGGTGTTTGCCTCCCCTGCATCCTCGGGTTCGTATTTTCTTTTCCCTGGGGTGGGTTTGAAGAATTTTGTTATGTGCTGGGTGTTCATTTTTTGGGTGTCCACCGGTTCTTTGTGTTTCATTGTGGTGCTGGGTATTTGTGTTGTCTGTTTGATATGGTCTAAAAAAGGAACCAGGGCTGATGCTCCTGACATGGTGTTGTCGATAATAATTACAGACTCGTATTTGCTGTTTTTTTCTTGGGTCGAGGTCTGGTGTATTGTAAGGAGGGAATTGTTAAAATCATCGTCTAGTAGGAGGTTTGGACTTGGTGACTTTGTGTTTGGGCTGCCACCTGATGGCAGGTCGAATGCCTCACTGATTTGGGTGTTTTTCTTTGGGCTCGGTGTTCTGGGTAACGGAGCTGTTACCGTATCTGTTTCGGTGTCTGTTTTTGTGGCGTGTCTCATTTTATATTCGAAATATTTCGTTTTTAGTGCTTTGAATTTGACTAAGAATTCATCGTTTGTTGAATCTGAGTCAGTGTAGCTTGTGGAATGGTTGGGAAGCTCCTCTGGTGGGGTTACCTCCTTTGGTTTTTGTGTATGTGCAGCTTCTATTGTCGTATTGTTCGTATTGGAAGTTGTCAGTATGATATTATTTTTCTGAGGAGGTAAGGGAACTGGCAGAGGTGGGATATTGCTTTTCTGAGGAAGTAAGAGAACTGGCAAAGGTGGGATATTACTTTTCTGAGGAAGTAAGGGAACTGGCAGAGGTGGGAGACTACTCTTAGATGCTTGGTTAGTTGCGGAGTTTTCTATGCCTGTCTTTTCCGACGTGATGGAAGTATTTTGTAGTGTATATGGGCTACTGTGGTGAGGTTTTATATATGATGGCTGGCGAGTATCTACTATACTGGCTGTCTCCTTCCTATACATTTTAGTAATGGTATTATTTTTGTTAATGGTACCTGTCTCAGTTGTATCTATGTTACGTGGTTTCTTATACATTTGGTTGGTAAAGGAGCGTGTTTTGACGTCAAAGTTAGTATAGGGTCTGTGTTCCATGGGGGGATTTTTGTTATTTTGGTGTCCCCATTTTTGTTGGACTATGGGATTATGTTGGGTTTTTTTGGGGTGCGCTAGCCTATATGTACCTTTTTCTTTATCGCGTCTGTCTCTTTGTAGTTTATTGGCTTTGCTAGCTATAATATTCTGTTCATTCTGATATATTCTATTAGTTAGATTGTGATTCATAGTGGTATAATCAGGATAGTGGGTGAAAGGCTGTAGTTCTTTCATTATTGCTTCAATTGTTGTTATATGTTTAGTGGCAAGGGCCTCTCTTTTGTTGGAGATAATACGCATTAGCCCTACGGCACACTGATCTAGATAGGAGTTCCATTCGTAGGAAAAATTAGGGTCATCAGAGAAGGTGGGGACAATGCCTATTCTTAGTCCACGTGGTGCTATGTTCTCATCTATGTATAGCTGTAAAAACATTATGTCTAGGGAGGGTAGAAGCTCACTTCTCAGGTTATCCTCTAAGACATTAAAAAGTTTCCTTTTCGTAAGCATCTCTAGGCCACACTACCACATTACCGCCTTTATCGGCGGGCTTGAACACCAATTCCTTCATTTTTTGTAATTCCTTTACGGCTTTTATCTGTATAAGAGACAGATTGTTTAGACTGGGTGGATACGTGGCCGTAATTTTATAGAGATCACGGGTGAGAAGCTGGACAAAGGACTGAACATTAGGGTACAAATTGAGTGCGGGGAACCTCGTTGACTTAAGTAAAAGGGAAGGTGGAAACTTACCACAAGATCCGTCTATCTTTGGTTCCTGCGCCTCCAAAAGTTCTTCCAATATTGTGACTGCTTCCTTCTCTTGTGGGGTAGAAAGACCTTGTGACACTTCTTTGATAGAAAACATCCTTTTAAAAATCAGCTTTCGAGCGAAAAGGTTAAGATCTTTTATTGCTGTAAAGCAATCAAAATAATCAGATGGAACAAAAGATAAGCCAAGACTTAATACATCCAATTGTGATTGAGACAACACTTTGTCCGATAAATTAATTACCTTGGATTTAGTATCGGGTGTTGGGTTATCAACATTACGTTTCGGGTAATTTTGCTTATAATGTGTAGGAGACGCTTTCCTTTTCATTCTGCGGCTGGGATATCGTGAGGGTATCCGACCTGGTTGGCTGGACTCACTGCCCACAGATGTACTAGAGCAGTGTTTCCCAACCAGTGTGCCTCCAGCTGTTGCAAAACTACAACTCCCAGCATGCCCGCACAGTCAAAGTCTGTCCGGGCATGCTGGGAGTTGTAGTTTTGCAACAGCTGGAGGCACACTGGTTGGGAAACACTGTACTAGAGGACACAGAACTAGACCTTGATCTATTTTCAGCCAGGATCTTGCGCCATTTATAAACAAAATTATTTTCAAAATCTGATTTATCACGCTGGAACTTTTTACTTTTAACCGCCTTGATTTGTTTTTCCCATACATCATAGGAGTCTTGAATCTCTTTTTCCCACCTTTCTAGCTCACTGGCGGACAAACGTGCCACCAGCTGTTCGGTGGTATGTTTGATAGTTTGTTCCAGTTCACACTGCGTTTTTTTGTTTAGTTCGATGATTGCCTGTATCAAGGACCTAGAGCAAGCATTGCATGACTCCTCCCATTTCATCAAGAAATCCGTGTCCTGACTGTTATACGTAGGAAAAATTTGGATCCTTAATCCTCTTGGGATGTAGTTGAATTTCAAATAGTTTTCAAGTGATACCTGGTTCCACCAGGTCTTGACTTGTTTAAGATGGTGTTTTTTGAGTTCATTCTTGAGGTCCCTTATCTGCCGACCATCCACCTCCTCACCAATGTTCCCACCATTGTTGAACAGATCTTCTGCCTGTGTATGCCATAAGGCTGTACGTGTCCGGAATTCCATCTCAAGATGAGACTTGGGGATAAAACAATGCAATCTGAAAAAACAAAGGGCAAAAAAAAAATTGCTACCAAATTGTTACCGGACAGAAAAAATCGCAAAGAATTGCGGACCCACAAGGAGCCTTAACTATCACCAAAGAAATTGCACCAAAATCTTTGCATAGTAAATATAAATAAACTTTATTGACAATGTAAAATACATACATGAAGATAAAAAAAAGGCAGCACAAAGGTGTCCCCGCCAGCTCTGTGAGAAGGTCTGTTAGACGTTCTTCCCTACCTCTTGCATGACGTTCTTTGTTTTGGTTTCACTTTGTCATCTCCTTTCCTTCTCCCAGCTGTCACCTATTTGCACTGATTATCTCCCTTTATATTCCCTCCCATACTGCCTCACTTTGCGGTTTATACTTCTTCCTGGATGAGTTGTTCACTGCTGGATGCTGCTTCTCCTGATTCCTTTATTTGTGTTTCCTTGCTGGCTTGATTGTAGGTGACCCTGACTCCGTCCGTATTAAGTGCAGGGAGCCGGTGGTCGTGTCCCCTCACTATTATAGGGTTTTCAGGTGTCACATAGTATAAGGTACGAGGGCATGCAATCGTCTATCATAAATACCTTTGCATGGGCATAGCAGTCAGGGAGAGCTCTAGGGGTTTTATAGGGTTCACCCATATGCTCCTTAGTTTGGGATCAAGCCAGTCGGATGTTTATTTATAAGTTCCAGCTTTCTGCAACATCATCCGTGACATTATAAACCGCCATAACCGTCTTAAGCATGGATCCGGTTTCAGCCTTGATTGACCGGATGCAAGGTCTTTCACTGGAGGTAGCAGATCTCCGTAAAACTGTGTCTCAGTTTTAGGTGACCGGTTCTGCTTGCGTTCATGGAGTTTGTTCCGAGCCTAAGATCTCGCTTCCGGATTCGTTCTCCGGGGGTAGTGAGAATTTTGTTCGCTTTAGAGAGGCTTGCAAACTCCATTTTCGCCTACTTCCCCATTCCTCTGGTGATGAGGAGCAGAGGGTGGGGATCATCATCTCGCTGCTCAGGGATAACGCTCAGTCTTGGGCCTTTTTGCTGCCGGTCGGGGCATGGCCCCTCCGATCGGTGGATTAATTTTTTGTAGCCCTGGGGCAGATATATGATGACCCAAATCGTATTGCTCTGGCTGAATCTAAACTGCGTCTTTTATGCCAAGGTAAACAGTCCGCAGAGATATATTGTTCAGAATTTCTGAGATGGGCAGCTGATACTGGTTGGAATGATGCTGCACTCCGAAGTCAATTTTGCCATGGTCTTTCGGAAAGATTGAAAGATACATTTGCTTTTCATGAGAGACCAGCCTCGTTAGAATCTGCCATGTCTCTAGCTGTTCGTATTGACAGGCGTCTTAGAGAGAGACAGGAGACTACTCCTTCCTGTCATATTCAGTCCAAGGACAGTGGGGCTGTCTCATTCAGTGCGCAGGGGTCTCAGTCTCTCTCAATCCCCTCTGAGGAGGAGGCCATGCAGCTGGGTTTGCTTGCCTCTGATAGTAGAGGATTCAGCTCTCAGAGGAGGGTTTGTTTCTGTTGTGGGGGTGTAAATCATTTGGCTAATGTTTGCCTCTCTAGGAGATTCATGGAGTTTTCTGAGGGTAATAAAAGAAAAACAAAAAGAAAAAAGCCCTCTAAAAACTTTCCATTTGCTACTATTGGCAAGGTTGATGCGGAAATTGAAGGTTTGCCATTTACTTGTAGTTCACGTTTTCTCCTACCTGCCAGGGTGGCGCTAGACAGCAAGAACATTGTTTGTGAGATTTTTGTAGATAGTGGAGCAGCTGTCAATCTCATTAATAATCAATTTGCAATAACGCATGGTTTCCAGGTATGCACTTTGGAAAAGGATATACCTGTTTTTGCTATTGATTCCGCTCCACTTTCTCAAAGGGCATAGTTCATAATATCCGTTTGACTGTGGGTGATGCTCATGTTGAGGATATGTCATGTTTCGTCTTAAGCGGATTACCTACTCCTCTAGTGTTGGGGCTACCCTGGCTCACTAAACATAACCCCACCATTGATTGGCAAGCAAGGCAAATAAATGGTTTAGTAGGCGCCTTAAATGGCACAAGTTTTTCAAGGATAGTGACAGACAAACTTGTGAAAAACTTGGCCTCAGTGAGGGCGACTCTATTGCCTTACACTCGCTATATCAATTAGGGGAGGAAGGCAGCCGCCGGCCAGGTCAGGGTCCATATACTGATCTTAAACCTGGTAGTAGAAAGATGCCCCCACCAATAATCTATGAATGTGTGGACATCTTTCTACAGATGGTGATTAACGACCTTGAACAACTAGAACATGTGTCCCCTCGCCACTTTAATTTACCTCGGACGGAAATGCAGGCACTGATATCCCTTGAAAACGATAAATCCATTGTGATTAAACCGTCAGACAAGGGTGGCAACCTGGTCATTCTGGACCATGGAGCCTATCAGAATATGTGTCTTGATCTCCTTAAAGATAAGGACGGCTACAGAGTACTGCCCGCCAATCCTCTAATTGTATTCTCCAATGACCTGAAAGATATCCTGACTGGAGCATTAGCTGAGAAGGTCATCTCAACTATGGAATTTGATTTTCTATTTCCGGCCCATCCCACCATAGCTACTTTTTATGGGTTGCCCAAGGTCCACAAGGGCATTACACCCCTTAAAGGTCGCCCGATTGTCTCCGGGGTTAATTCATTGACCCAGAATTGCGGTGTATACATTGACCGCGTGCTGAGGGAGTTCGTTGTGGCCCTACCATCTTATACGAGGGACACAATGGACTTCCTCAGTAAGATAGAGATGATCAGTGTGGACCCTGGATGCATATTGGCAAGTGTGGATGTCGAATCCCTCTACAGTTCAATCCCGCACAACAAAGGTTTATTTGCTGTCGAGTATTTTTTTAAAACAAGGGACATCCATTGCAGAACTCATAATGCCTTCGTCCTCAGACTTCTCGAGTTTACTCTGACCCACAACTTTTTCCTCTGTAATTGCCGTTTCTACCACCAGCTCAGGGGGACGGCAATGGGGAGCTCGTGTGCCCCGACTTACGCCAACCTCTTCCTGGGCTGGTGGGAGGATGTGTACGTGTTTCCAGATGCTGATACCTGGTGGTCCAATAAGATCATATTCTGGACACGATACATTGACGATATCTTAATCGTATGGAAAGGTGGGTCAGAGGAACTCCGAGAATTTGTAACGGCCTTAAATAGCAACGATATTGGTTTGCGGTTTACTTTTGAATCTGATCCTTTTACTATCCCTTTTCTGGATGTCCGTATAACTAAAGAGGGTGAGAAACTCTCTGCGAACATGTATAGGAAGGAAACCGCAACTAATTCGCTGCTACATTGGAAAAGTCACCACCCTACACCGCTTAAACGTGGCATACCCAGGGGCCAATACCTCCGTGCTCGGAGAAACTGTTCTGAGAATGAGGCATTCCGGGGTGAGGCTAAAAAACTCCAGATAAGATTTAATGAAAGGGGTTATCCCCAGACGGTCCTTGGGGGCGCTTTTCAAAATGCCTCAGAGAAAAAACGTACTGAACTTCTCATTCCTAAACCTAGGACAGAAAGTGGACAACAATTAATACGGCTTATCTCTACCTTTGACTCGGCAAATAGCCAGGTGGTCTCAATCCTCAAAAGGTATTGGCCTATTCTACATATGGACCCGGATCTTAAGGATGTGCTTACTGCACAACCTAGTGTTACATACAGACGGGGGAGGAGTCTCAAAGACCGGCTGGTCCACAGCCACTACACAACACCTAGTGGAGTAGGGACGTGGCTCGATCGAAAGCCATGTGGCATGTTTAAATGCGTCTCATGCAAAGCATGCGCATTTATTTCTACTGCAAAATCTATTAAATGCTCAGTCACCGGTCAGACATATAAATTCAGGGACTTCTTTAATTGTAAGAGCAAAGGAGTGGTATATATATGCCAGTGTCCATGTCCTATGGATTATATAGAAAAAACTGTTAGGGAAGTCAGACGGCGGATATGTGAGCATGTGAATGATGTGGCCAAGAAAAACATCACCCCGGTCGCATCACATATCAATGATATCCACGGCGGCGATCCCAATTGTCTCAGTTTCTCTATACTGGAGGCTATCCCCCCATCCCCAAGGGGTGGCAAATGGGATCGCAAAATTCTTCAAAAAGAGTGCGTCTGGATCCATCGCTTTAAATGCCAGGCACCCCTTGGCATTAATGAAAGACTTACCTTCTCATGCTTCTTATGAACAGGTTAGATGGAATATGTGCTCAGCGTGCTCTCCCTGAACATGGATAAGCCTACTCGGTGAATGTATAAATCAGGATAAAATGATTAGGATACCTTTAGTATCTTAAGATTAAAATTTAAGCGTTATTCATCAAATATACGCTTAGTGCTGCCCTTTATCTAGGGAAGGCATCTCAATCTCCGGCCCTCCAGCTGTTGCAAAACTACAACTCCCACAATGCCCTGCTGTAGGCTGATACCTGTAGGCTGTCCGAGCATTGTGGGAGTTGTAGTTTTGCAACAGCTGGAGGGCCGCAGTTTGAGATCCCTGATCTAGGGCATGCACCGCAAGTGAAATATTGTGCAACATCTCTTATTCCTATCAAGTTATGGCTCATACCGACCTCCCCCCTATATGCTCCATTATCCTCAGCATATAATCAATCCAATGCCATCTGCGCTGATCCAGCTGAATATTAGCCACTTATCTCTATAGGTTACCCCCTGATAGTACTGTCGCCTTCTAGATATATGAGACCGCAACGCACTGATGATATGTTGTATCTATATAGTGTACCTTACAATATATATTATATTAACTTCATCACCGGAAAAGCCTCCATCTGTCTAGTTAACTGATAGTACAGATGGAGTGCTTTTTGAACATTGTACCTGATGAGATATGGCCATGCGTTCCACAGGACCGGATGTTATTGTTGTTTGCGGTCCATTCGATGGAGGAGGCGCGGCCTATTGCTGGCCAAAACTGATTATTAGCCGGTGTTCTGCCAGATCTCTATAGCTTGCCAAAAGTCTATAGCGGAAGTGACGTGGTGCGCTGCGCAAGCGCACTTCAGCGAAGCATTCCTGCAGCACCGCGCGTGCGCACACATTTCTTAAAGTGACAGTCATCTCCATTAAAATACAGCTCCATTAATCTACATTAATTTGTTCGCTCGCCACGCATCGGGCTCGGCCTCGCTGCGCTCGGCATTTAGTAAAACTAACTCTATGCCGCCATTGATAGTAAAGAAGGAAATGGATAGTCTCTTTCTTTACTATCCATTTCCTTCTTTACTATCAATGGCGGCATAGAGTTAGTTTTACTAAATGCCGAGCGCAGCGAGGCCGAGCCCGATGCGTGGCGAGCGTACAAATTAATGTAGATGCTGTATTTTACTGGAGGTGACTGTCACTTTAAGACGATGATGCGGATGATTTGTGGAAGTGCGCTTGTGCGCTTGCGCAGCGCACCACGTCACTTCCGCTATAGACTTTCGGCAAGCTATAGAGATCTGGCAGAACACCGGCAAGATCCTGGAACCGGATGTGACGTTCGGCCGCGTTCCATAGGGCGGAAGTGCGGCACACATGCGGTCCATAGACCGGAAGTGATGTAAGCAGAGACCTCAGGGAACCGGAAGTGGCTCATTTGGCGTTCTGAAAGCGCCAGATTCAAATCAGCTGAGGAGGGGATATTTAGGGAGGTAGGTAGTTCGGTATGTGTATCCATCTGGAGGCATAGGAAGTCATCGGAACGCTAGAGAAATGTAAGTGGGGACCATGTGGTCTGTTTTTGATTGACTTAACTGGACTTTGGCATGAAACAGAATTTTACACTATATGTTTTTACAGTCTTTGGATAATATGGCCTCATCTAAATTGGCTTTTGACCAAGCTGGCTGTCCAGGACTATAAGTAAGTGACCCCTATTGGGTTGAAATATTAGTAACCTTGCATGAGGGCTTATTCTGATATATCTCTAACTTCCATTTACAGGTGGGATGTATCTAATGGTCCGCTTGGTCCCATACACATATCAGCATCTGCGTATCCGATCCTATGTCCTCCATACGTATCATGAGTAACTATCTTTCTATGTAACGGTTTGCCCATGACTGTCTTCTGACCCCCTGATGAACCTAGCAATAGGGGAAACGCGTCGGGGTACTGATGAGAAATAGCCTGGGAACATATTGTCATCAAAACATTCCTTTTAGGCTTCTCATAACGGTGCTGTAGGATTTATCCTTTCCTCTGCACCTTTATATTTGTCTCAGTTTTTCATCTATGTGGGCTGTGATTTGCACAGGTGTCAATTAACTGTGACACAGTTAATGTCCGTTATCTATACGGGACAGCCAGGTATCGCTTATTGAGAGGAGGGTATACGCAGGGCAGTCAGTCCAGGAACGAGGACAGGGAGTCTCCACCATCAGGGGACGTCCCTGGACTGAGTAGTGATTCAGGGTGAGAGTAGGGACAGGTTAGACATCTGTACACTCCCCCGTATACTGCCCTATGTACACCATACCTCTATAACCAGATCACTGGGTGGCTACCCCGTGTAAACAGTGTTTATATTTTTATATCGTTTGTTTTACAATTTTTTTCACTGGTGAATCACAAAGGTGGTATTATTTTATTTGATTAAATTAGTAAAAGTTACGTTTTAAAGGGTCAATTCTGCTGGAACTTTCAAATAAATGGTTGGAGTGATTTTTGCAGAGAGAATTGCCTTACGGCGTCTCTTTCAGAGGTTTCTAACAAGACTATGCCATCTTTTCTCACTGAATTTTCGGATGTGTTTTCCGAGAGTGGTGTCCAGGAGTTGCCCCCGCACCGGGAGTACGACTGCCCTATTAATCTCATCCCAGGCGCCAAACTGCCAAAATCACGTTTATACAATCTCTCCCAACCTGAAAGAGTCGCTATGCGTACTTATATCTCTGAGAGCCTGAGAAAGGGACACATCCGACCCTCGAAGTCACCTGTTGCTGCTGTTTTTTTTTTTGTTAAGAAAAAAGATGGTTCTTTAAGACCTTGTCTAGATTTCAGGGAGCTGAACCGTATCACGATTCGTAACCCATATCCGCTTCCTCTGATCCCGGACCTGTTTAACCAGATTGTTGGGGCTAAGGTTTTTTCTAAGTTGGATTTAAGAGGTGCATACAACCTAGTCAGGGTCAGGGAAGGGGACGAATGGAAGACGGCCTTCAATACCCCTGAGGGTCATTTCAAGAATTTGGTTATGCCCTTTGGTTTGATGAATGCTCCGGCCGTCTTCCAACAATTTGTACTGGTGTATCTGGATGACATTTAGATTTTTTCTCCTGATTTCAAGACTCATCGAGACCACCTACGTCAGGTCTTGCTGATTCTGCGGGATAATAAATTGTACGTTAAACTGGAAAAAATTGTGTTTGCGGCTCCAGAGATTAAATTTCTTGGTTTTCTTCTCTCCGCTTCTGGTTTTCACATGGACCCTGAGAAGGTCAGCGCTGTGCTTGATTGGGAGCTTCCTGAGAATCAGAAGGCGCTGATGCGGTTTTTGTGTTTTGCCAATTATTACAGAAAGTTCATTTTGAATTATTCCTCTGTTGTTAAGCCACTCACTGATATGACTAAAAATGGGGGAAGATTTTTCTTCGTGGTCGGTAGATGTGCTTAAAGCCTTTTCTAGACTTCCGGTTCCGGCGCGCACATGTGAGGACGTGAGGTGGAGGAGCTCCGCATACCCTGCTACATATCGGGGGCTTACCGGGATCGGAAGCAAGATCGGTGTCTCTAAATGTGAGTTGGGAGACACATGGACAAATACCTAATACGTACCGTCCCCCGCAGACGAACTCTCCACTTCCGAAGCGGCACTCAGCACAGCCGCGACTGGACAAGATGGCGGAGGGTAAGCGGAGAAATACCCGCTCCTCCTCACAGCCCCCTTTGCTATCCGAGGCAGACAACTCTGGGGGAGAAACACCTCCACACTCGCAGCAGATGCTGCAGCTTCAGGAATTAGAGCTCCCCAGTAAAGAGATAGCGATGGCGGTAGCGCAGATACTGGCTCCAGACATTAAGGCCACGCTGGAATCTACTATTGCGGGGACAATGAAGCAACTGCAGCAAGACATTGCGCAGAATTCATCCCATATACGGGAACTGGAACAAAGAACAGGAGTCCTGGAAGATGAATTAAATAGAACCCAGACACAAGTTAGAGAAATAGTACGCATTAACCAGGCTCTGCAAGACAAAGTAGAAGATCTGGAGAACCGTTCTAGGAGGAGCAATATTCGTATTATAGGTCTCCCTGAGGACATTCCAACACATCAATTGGCGCGATTCTGCTCCTCAGAACTTCCTAGGGCGATGGGCTTTGAAATGCCACTCAAGGTTGAAAGAGCTCATAGAATAGGCCCCCCCAGAGAACCGCGCCTTGAGGGCCAAGCTTCCAGACCGAGACCTGTTATAGCCAAGTTTCTTAATTATGCAGATAAGGAAGCTATTTTGCTGAAATACCGACGCCTGAATCAACCCCTTAGGGTAAGGGAAAGCAAGCTTTTATTGTTTGGCGACTATTCGATGGAGGTTGCTAAAAGAAGGAGAGCCTTTTCTCAGATTTGCACACAGCTAGTGCAGAAGAAAATCCGCTTTGCACTAGTTTATCCGGCTGTCCTGCGTGTTTTCAAGCAGAATGGAGAGACAGACACGTTTTTATCACCTAGGGAAGCGACAGAGGCCTTAGAATATGGCGACTCCTCTGAAAGTCCGAGATCAGGCTCAGCGTCTAGAGGACGTTCTTCTCCCAGAGGAGGCCGGTCAAACGGCCATTTGGATCCCAGGCCCTGTGATGCTTATCCACGTGGGTCTGGAGAAGCTGCCAGCCGAGTATCTAGTCAGGACTGGGACTGATCTCTGCAGCGTAAAATGGCAAAAATTGAAAGTTGCGTTCATGAAACTTATCTGATGCCAATTTTATTGATGGTAATATGATGTTTAACTCTATAGTGACACTGTGGGGAAGTTTAATGATAGTTCTTTAAGCAGGATAGGAAAGGGTTGATAAGCAGAAGTGGAGAGAAACCTGTGCTAAATATCCATGGGTAATGGAGAGTTTAGCAAGATGCGTATATGTTGGTGGGAATCTGGCGAGACAGAGTCCGCATGTACTCGCCAGTTCAGTGCGAAAAAAGAGAAGTCTAAAGTGGCCTTTGGCGGATTGTTGAAGTCTTTATATGTAAAGCAATATGTTATTGTTATTGTTAATAGGTTGGGGGAAATGTTTTTTGCCATTTATATAGTCATGCTCCATGGAAGTTTAACACAAGCTGCATTTGAGGTTCCTGTCTGGGGGAGGCCTCCTCCGGGTGCCGCTCTCTATATATCTATATTACTACTCATTTTATGAAAATAGTGTCATGGAATGTAAAAGGCCTTAGAGCCCCGCAAAAAAGATTAATGGTTCTTAAACACCTCAGGAAATTGAACGCAGATATTGCACTGCTTCAGGAGACGCACCTGGAGGAGGTTGACTTCTGGCGTATGAAACGTCTCTGGGTAGGTACTGTCCTAGGTTCACCGTCCAAAAATAAGAAAGCAGGGGTAATTGTTCTAATCCACAAAAGACTAAGCCATGATATGGTATTGACTGAATGTGATGCAGAGGGTAGGATTATACATCTCAAAATATCCACTGCTGCAGGTCCTATGGATATATTCAATGTATATGGCCCTAATGCTGGTCAGGCCTCCTTTTTCAGAAATTTGGAGAGCAGGATTTCGCAAGAGGCTGGGAATCAGATAATAGTCATGGGAGACCTTAACGCGGTACATAATCCAGTGGAAGATCGAAAGCAAACTCAGCCCACTCATCAGCCCGTCCAGCCTACTAGAGGGGGGGGATATTCCCTGGAGTCTTTTATTAAATCCACAGGCATGGTAGATATATGGAGGTTTCTGAATCCAGTGGAAAGGGAATTCACACACTTTTCTCATGTACACCGGTCGTGGTCTAGGATTGACTATGCCCTGACCTCATCACAACTTTCAAAAAAGGTTCTAATAGCCGAGATCACTGACATGGTGGTGTCTGACCACGCCCCGGTTTGCATTACTATTGCTGAAGCCACTCCCAGAGGTACGGATAGAGTGTGGCGCCTCCCTAGCTACCTCATGACAGATGAGGATTTTCTAGATAAATTAAAAGGCTGGTGGTGGGAGTTTTTAGATAATAATTCCAGTCATAGGGACAATTATTCTCTACTTTGGGATACAGCAAAAGCAGTAATCCGTGGGAATATTATATCTTATGCAACAGCTAGGAGGAAGAAGGTATGGCTTAAACTCCAACAAGCCACAGATGAGGTCCGCACTGCATACACCTATCTAATAAGCCCCACGGATATTAACAGGGTTAAATGGGTAACAGCAAAGCACAACTATGATCATAAATTAGAACAGCAAATTAAACTGCATATGGATTATCATTCAGCTAAACTGTTTAAATATGGCAATAAAGCAGGTAAAATGTTGGCCAACTTGATTAACACACAACGCTATAGTCCTGCCATTAGATCCATATTAGATGACGCAGGAAAGAAGCACACAAATCCGAAGGATATTGTGGAGTGCTTCCGGAAATACTTTGAGGTGCTTTATTCCAAAGATGACTACAACCAAGCGAAAGCTGAAGAACTATTAGCTAAAGTCTCTCTACCCAAACTCACGGAAGATAATTTGAATAGCCTTAATAAACCAATCTCGATTGAAGAGGTCCAATCTACCATTAAATCTCTTAATAATGGGAAGGCACCGGGTCCAGATGGGTTCCCAGCGGAGTTTTTTAAAGCTCTTATTGTAGAAGTCTCCCCGGTCCTTCAGGATTTATTCAATTCTTGTCTACAAGGAGGGGACATTATGTCAACAGGGAAACTAGCGCACATTAAACTTATCCCCAAGCCGGGCAAGGATATTGCTCAGATGGGCTCGTATCGCCCAATCTCATTGATAAACCAGGACTTAAAAATTATGACAAAGCTAATGACAAACAGGTTAGCCGAAATCATGCCAACTTTGATAGGCCCCCATCAGGTAGGGTTTGTTAAAGGAAGGGCTGCGGTAACAAACATTAGGACGGTTCTAACAATACAGGATTATTTGTTCCATAATCAAGACACACTTGGTTGCCCTGCTCTGCTATCTGTGGATGCGGAAAAGGCTTTCGACAATGTGAATTGGAATTGGTTGGGAAAATCCTTGGAGGCTTTTGGTTTTGTGGGGCCTTTTCGGACGTTTCTTAATACCTTATATGATAGTCCAATGGCACAGATCCATTTGCCGGGTTTTTTGTCGACGCCTTTCCGCCTCCACAGAGGTACGAGACAGGGATGCCCTCTGTCTCCACCCCTTTTTAATTTGGCCCTTGAACCCCTAGTTAGATTCTTGATACAATCAGACTTGTTTCAGGGGATCAGAGTAGGGACTAAAGAAGTCAAACTCACCTGTTTTGCAGATGACATACTACTCTTTCTTAAATCCCCGGAGACAGAATTAAGAATCGTTTTAAACTTCTTGCAGTACTTTGGGGATATGACAGGTTATCGAGTTAATGTAAATAAGAGCCAATTGTTATTCTTGAAAGGTTATACCAGAGATCGTAATGCACCAATTGAGCTTCAGGATGTGGAGGTGGTCCCTCAATATCTGACATACCTGGGTATTAAAGTAGGTAGGAGTCCATTGTCTCTATATAAATTAAACTACGAGCCGCTGATTAAAAAAATAGTGGAAGAACTTGAGAAATGGTTAAATTTGCCGTTGTCACTATTTGGGAGAGCACATCTATTAAAGATGGTTAGCTTTGCTAGACTACTATATCCCATGCAGACCATTCCCCTACTCTTAAAACATGTAGATATGGCTAGGATCCAAAAAGCCTTCTCGCGCTTTCTTTGGCGTGGAAGGAGACCAAGGATTGCTTATGCGAAATTATGCCTGCTGAAATGGGAGGGTGGCTTACAAATGCCTAATATTAGAAACTATAACTTGGCATCCCTCTGGAGACATATTAAAGACTGGCTGAAGGGTACCTCAAATTTCTCCAATACCCCGTTGGAGAAGGAATTGTCCGCTCCATGGGATTTGGGGGCTATATTACACACTAAACTTCGAGATATTCCTCTCACGCTGAAAAAATATACACTACTAAAGGATACTCTAGCTACATGGAAAGGGATACGCAAATTATACAGATTACCTATGTATCTCTCGCCATATATGCCATTATGGACCCTTCTGGCTTTTTCAGCAGGGAGACAGTCAGTAATGTTTACACTATGGAAAGAGAAAGGCATTGTATCCCTGAAGCAGCTACTTAACCCCGCAGGAAGTGAATTATTACCATGGACAACTATCCAGTCTCAGTTCCGGTTGCCTCCCTCGCACTTTCTCCCCTATAGTCAATTAAGATCGTTTTGTCAAGCTCAATCATTAAATATGGGAGATCAGGAAAGAAGAGTTTGGTTTGATTCTCTGATGGGAAGTCAAAATTGTTCTTTGTCAGACCTGTATCGTAAAATCCAGAATACTCACTCGATTCCTCTAGAAGCAAAAGTATTCCAGAAATGGGAAAGTGAACTTAGTGATGTGACAATAGCTCCAAAGCTAAGAGAGGGAATGGAACGTGTGAGACAGGCGACCGGTAACGAGATATGGAGGGAGATGCACTTTAGGATTTTGCACAAAGCAACGTATGCATTTGATTTATCATACAGAGATGCCCCAGCACATTATCTCAGATGGTGCCCAAAGTGCAAATTACAAAAAGCTAATTTATTACATGGGTTGCTGGAGTGCCCCTCTCTAATCCCCCTATGGAAGGGAGTATTAGAACTCATTAAGCAGATCTGGGGAGTTGAGGTACAACTAAATCCTCTACACTGTGTATTTCATTACATTCCTTGGGATTCTAGAGGAGAAATAACTCATTCCACGTTTGTTAAAGGTATCCACTTATTTTTATTAGCTGTTAAAAAAACAATACTGAGACATTGGATATTTCCTTCTATCCCCACACTTGATGAAGCCATAGGAATCATGAGACGCATCCTTTACATGGAGAAGTTGGAAGCAGAAAACAATAAAGAAAAATCTGCGAAACTTTTCTTTGGAAAGTGGAGGAAATACATTAGCCATATTCTGACTCCTATTGAAATTCAAGAAGTAATGAAACCTTTCCGTCATACTAAATGGTACCTGGAAAAGCAGATAAAGGGGACACTAGGTAAGCTGGTGGAGTAATATGCTTGTAGGTAATTAGACCAGGTTAAGATTGAATACTTCCTGATTAGAGGCGGAGAAATTAAACATTGTGATGTTATTGGTGTAAGACTTCTTTTATGGAGATTTATTTTCTAGACTGACGGTTTGGCAATAAGTTGGGGTAATAAAAGGTTTGCGGGGGGGGGAGAAAATTTGAAAAAAGGGAAACTTGTTTGTATTATGTCTGATATGGCACCTTAATGTAAACATGGTTGGAATGATATCATTGTATTTTGAGTGTCAATATTGCCTCTGTATAATGCATATTAATGTTTCCCGAAATAAAAGTGTTTTTTAAAAAAAAAAAAAAAAAGCCTTTTCTAGTATCAAAGAGAGTTTTGCTTCAGCTCCCATTATGGTACAACCTGATGTCTCTCTACATTTTATTGTTGAGGTGGACGCTTCTGAGGTGGGTGTGGGTGCGGTCTTATCTCAGGGTCCCTCTCCTGCCAAATGGCAACCGTGTGCCTTTTTCTCAAGGAAACTACTAAACGAGATAGACAAGGCGGCAAATCATAATGAGGTGGTTATTATGGGGGACTTCAACTACCCAGATATAGACTGGGAAACTGAAACTTGTATATCTCATAAAGGAAACAGATTCTTGGCAATAACCAAAGACAATTATCTCTCCCAACTGGTTCAGGACCCGACTAGAGGGACGGCCATACTGGACTTAGTATTAACCAATAGACCTGACAGAACAACAGACGTGCAGGTTGGGGGACTCATGGGAAATAGTGACCATAAACTAATAACCTTCCAATTATCATTCAAAAGAGCGTTTCTACAGGGAGGAACAAAAATACCAAACTTCAAAAAAGCTAAATTTAGCCAACTAAGAGAGGCCATAGGCCTAACTAACTGGGACAAAGTCCTCAAAAATAAAAATACAGCCACAAAATGGGATATCTTTAAAAACATCCTAAAATCTCATTGTGAGAGGTACATACCGTATGGGAATAAAAGGTTAAGGAACAAAAAGAAACCAATGTGGATAAACAGAACTGTAAAGAAAGCAATAAATGACAAAAAGAAAGCATATAAAACACTAAAACAGGAGGTATATATACACCAATATATGACCCACAGAAGTGAGTACTCGTGCCAAGCCTGCACGTAAGATGAAACACCAATGAAAAAAGGCCAGCACAGAAATAAATATATAATTAATCTTTATTATGGTCTCAAACCAGGACCGGAGGTAAAAATACAGATAAAATACAATACTATGATGGATGGGAGACACACAGGAAGAAAAAGACCAACACCACTGGTAATGAGCATATAAATAAAATATATACCGTATTTTTCGCCCTATAAGACGCACCGGCCCATAAGACGCACCTAGGTTTTTGGGGAGGAAAATAAGAAAAAAAATATTTTTAACCAAAAGGTGTGCTGTGTGTTTGGTGGGTTTGGAACTAATGGTGGTCTGTGGATGGCACTATTACTGGGGATCTGTGGATGACTGACACTGTTATGGGGAGATCTGTGGATGACGGACACTGTTATGGGGGGGGATCTGTGGATGACGGTCACTGTTATGGGGGGGATCTGTGGATGACGGACACTGTTATGGGGGGATCTGTGGATGACGGGCACTGTTATGGGGGGGATCTGTGGATGACGGACACTGTTACAGGGGGATCTGTGGCTGGCACTGTTACGGGGGGGGATCTGTGGCTGGCACTGTTACAGGGGGGGATCTGCGGATGGCACTGTTATGGGCTGGGGGGATCTGTGGGTGGCACTGTTATATATGTGCCATCCACAGACCCCCCAGCCCATAACAGTGCCATCCACAGACCCCCCCCAGCCCATAACAGTGACATCCACAGACCCCCCCAGCCCATAACTGTGCCATCCACAGATCGCCCCCAGCCCATAACAGTGACATCCACAGACCCCCCCAGCCCATAACTGTGCCATCCACAGATCGGCCCCGCCTCCTCCCCCCCCCCCGCTGCCGCCAGTATACAAATATAAGATGTTATATTCATTTATTGGTTATTAAACATGCCCCCTCAGTCCTATTACTACCTTACATCCTAATCGCTTCTGTAGAATTCAGGCAGCACAAGCCGGGCGGCCGGCGCGTCTCTCACTGACGTCACTTGCCTGCGCTGCCGGCTTCATTCAGGCACATGACAAGAGTTACGCTGCCGCCCGCCTGGCCTGCCTGAATTCTACAGATGCGATTAGGATGTAAGGTAGTAATAGGACTGAGGGGGCATGTTTAATAACCAATAAATGAATATGACATCTTATATTAGTATACCGGAGCGGTGGGGCGGGGCTATACTACACTGACTGCACCGCCCCGCCGCTATTGCCAGCCCCCAGATCCTCCTCCCAGTCCCTCCCCGAGTCCCCGCTCGCTCCTACATCGCAGCTTGCGATGTAAAACGGCAAGCATTCGCCCCATAAGACGCAGGGGCATTTCTCCCCCATTTTGGGGGAAGAAAAAGTGCGTCTTATGGGGCAAAAAATACGGTATATGTCAATTAGATATCAAAGCAAATAGAATCATATAGATATACATAGTGTATGGATGAATAAAAAAGCCAGATATCTAAAAAAACAGGCAAAGTCATGGATAATACAAACGGATGAAAAATCCAAAAAACTGTACAGGGATAGATAAAGTGCAAAGTGCCAAAATGCAAGTACATGAATCAGATTAGTGAAACATCCGTATAAAGACTAATGACATATAATACCTGAGTGGTGAACTGAATAGCCCCAACGCACGTTTCGCGTTAGCTTCTTCAGGGGTTTGCTTTGATATCTAATTGACATATATATATTTTATTTATATGCTCATTACCAGTGGTGTTGGTCTTTTTCTTCCTGTGTGTCTCCCATCCATCATAGTATTGTATTTTATCTGTATTTTTACCTCCGGTCCCGGTTTGAGACCATAATAAAGATTAATTATATATTCATTTCTGTGCTGGCCTTTTTTCTTTGGTGTTTCACTAAAACAGGAGGGTAGCACAGAAGCACTGAAAAACTATAAGGAAAAAAACAGAACATGTAAAAAACTAATAAAAGCGGCCAAACTAGAGACCGAGAGATTAATTGCCAAAGAGAGTAAAACTAACCCTAAAATGTTCTTCAATTATATAAATGTTAAAAAGTATAAATCTGAAGGTGTCGGCCCTTTAAAGAGTAATGAGGGGGGATTCGCAGAGAGTGACGAGGAGAAAGCAAAGCTGTTAAATATTTTTTTCTCCAGTGTATTCACTGAGGAATATAAACTGTCAGATGAAATGCTGAATGTTGAAATAAATTCGCCATTAAAAGTGTTCTGTCTGACCCAGGAAGAAGTACAACAGCGACTTAAAAAGATCAAAATAGACAAATCGCCAGGACCGGATGGCATACACCCCCGTATCCTAAGAGAATTAAGTAATGTCATAGCCAGACCCTTATTTCTGATATTTGCGTACTCTATACTGACAGGGAATGTCCCATAGGATTGGCGCATGGCAAATGTGGTGCCAATATTCAAAAAGGGTCCAAAAACAGAGCCTGGAAATTATAGGCCGGTAAGTTTAACATCTGTTGTGGGTAAACTAAACAGGTTTTCTGAGAGATGCTATCTTAGAGCATCTTAACGGAAATAAGCAAATAACACCATATCAGCATGGCTTCGTGAGGGATCGGTCATGTCAAACTAATTTAATCAGTTTCTATGAGGAGGTAAGTTCTAGGCTTGACAGCGGCGAATCAATGGATGTCGTATATCTGGACTTCTCCAAAGCATTTGACACTGTACCACATAAAAGGTTAGTATATAAAATGAGAATGCTCGGACTGGGAGAAAACGTCTGTATGTGGGTAACTAACTGGCTCAATGACAGAAAACAGAGGGTGGTTATTAACGGTACATACTCAGATTGGGTCACTGTCACTAGTGGAGTACCTCAGGGGTCAGTATTGGGCCCTATTCTCTTCAATATATTTATTAATGATCTTGTAGAAGGCTTGCATAGTAAAATATCAATTTTCGCAGATGACACTAAACTGTGTAAAGTAATTAACACTGAAGAGGACAGTATACTACTACAGAGGGATCTGGATAGATTGCAGGCTTGGGCAGATAAGTGGCAGATGAGGTTTAACACTGACAAATGTAAAGTTATGCACATGGGAAGGAATAATGCAAGTCATCCGTACATACTAAATGGTAAAACACTCGGTAACACTGACATGGAAAACGATCTAGGAATTTTAATAAACAGCAAACTAAGCTGCAAAAAACAGTGTCAGGCAGCTGCTGCCAAGGCCAATAAGATAATGGGTTGCATCAAAAGGGGCATAGATGCCCGTGATGAGAACATATTTCTACTACTTTACAAATCATTAGTCAGACCACACATGGAGTACTGTGTACAGTTCTGGGCTCCAGTGAACAAGGCAGACATAGCAGAGCTGGAGAGGGTCCAGAGGAGGGCAACTAAAGTAATAACTGGAATGGGGCAACTACAGTACCCTGAAAGATTATCAAAATTAGGGTTATTCACGTTAGAAAAAAGACGACTGAGGGGAGATCTAATTACTATGTATAAATATATCAGGGGTCAGTACAGAGATCTATCCCATCATCTATTTATCCCCAGGACTGTGACTGTGACGAGAGGACATCCTCTGCGTTTGGAGGAAAGAAGGTTTGTACACAAACATAGAAAAGGATTCTTTACGGTAAGAGCAGTGAGACTATGGAACTCTCTGCCTGAGGAGGTGGTGATGGTGAGTACAATAAAGGAATTCAAGAGGGGCCTGGATGTGTTTCTGGAGCGTAATAATATTACAGGCTATAGCTACTAGAGAGGGGTCGTTGATCCAGGGAGTTATTCTGATTGCCTGATTGGAGTCGGGAAGGAATTTTTTAATCCCCTAAAGTGAGGAAAATTGGCTTCTAACTCACAGTTTTTTTTTGCCTTCCTCTGGATCAACTTGCAGGATAACAGGCCGAATTGGATGGACAAGTGTCTTTTTTCGGCCTTATGTACTATGTTACTATGTTACATGGGTCAGGGGGGAGCCAATGGTGGCCTAGATGATTTTCACAGTGCGTTTTTTGCCTGCCTCTTTCGTACCTCTGCCATGTGATGGATAGCCTTCTCTTGATAAATGGCCCTTGTTAACTTAATACTGTAGGGTCCATGTTATCCACAGTTGAACAATGGGCTGGCATGAATGGGATGACCTCAATAGAGACATTACACCAGAATTAAGAGGGGTGAATTTGGGAACAGATGACCCCCTAGTCCTATTGAGTGAATCAAGAGACTGTGTTGTGGGTGGTGGCGACTCTTCCACATTTATGGGGGATGCGCCCCCGGCCCAATGAACGCCGAGGGTCCTAAGAGGGTGGAGACCTCCCCCACATGGTATCTGGGGGAGTGTATCCCACACGGAGACCTTGAGCATAAGTGTTTTAAAGGGACGACCCCAGCATAGACCCTTCTTTCTTAAAAAAGATTGGGGGTATGGGGACTCCCAAATGGCTGACTGAGCCCTCAAACGTGGCATTATAACTAGACCTATAATCCTGCCGTTTGATGAGAGAGGACTGTTGCGTAACCCTGGCAATATGGATACAGAAATAGCGGTGGAACACATGCTGCTGAATTCTGTCTTTATGTTTACCACTGTGGAGCCCCTTTTGGCAATAGACCACAATTTGAGTGATTTTGCATATTTGCAGTAGAATGGTATTTATGGAGCCTAACTAATATGGCCATATAAATGGACACACTCTGTGGTAGAAATTGAGGCCAAGGAATGCCCAGTACAACACAGACAACCAGTAGGGGTTAAAACTCTAATAGGTAGACTTGACAGGGTTAATGCTGAAGCACTTTCTACATGGCAGAGACAATCGCTACACATAGGCAGCACTGGATACACTTAGAGGTGGTGAATCGCAGCCCCAGAGTCACGCTGTGGCACGCCTGCCTGATTTGCATAGAGGCGTCACCATAGCAGCAGGAGGAACACGCCAGCATAGGGAGTCCAGCTCTGTACTCGATGCGCAGGAGCACTGACCATGCAGGAGCGCTAGACAGTTCGCATCCTCCATGAGCCTGCACGTGTTCATGGCGCATGCGCACCTCTGCCATGGAGACGCTGGGATGCGCGCCCTTTTCACACTACACAGGAAGATGAGGCAAGTCCCCGCCATGATGTGCCAGACAGACTTTGCAATGATTTTTTGTGAGTAAGCACCATTTTAATGGTATATAATTTTGTCACTGTGTTGATAGAGATGGGAAATGTATTATTGGATTAAATCACAGGTGGGTGGATGATAGAGGTTCCACAATATTGGTGTAATTTTCACTACATTTGCATGTTTAATTGGGACATGTGACTTACTGGGAGGGGTTGGATGTGTATATATGTCTGTTACTATTCACTCTGTATGTTGCTTGAGAAAGACCATTACGGTCGAAATGTCTCATTTTTTGCTGGTGAAATAAATTCCACAGAATTGAAGACAAGAGAGTGCTGCGGTTTCTTCTATATGACGCATCCAAGGGGGAACTTCTGACTGGCTCCCAACACGGCTGGCACTACCACAAGATAAGGCTTTAATTTTTCGTTGTGCTGCTATACGCATTTTTTTCTATGATTTACCCGGGTTATTCAAGCGTGTGTAATCCTGCATAACTTTGTCAGGATTTATGATGGTCCCTCAGAAGTTGATGAATTGGAATCTGGTACATCTTCTTCATCAGGAGGATTGGACCACACCCTTCACGGACGACCTGGAACTGCAGCCCTTGAAGTTCGGGCCCTCTATGAAGAATATTTTTCAAGTCCTGAGGGAGCAGTGCCGTGGCAGATGGGCTTAGTTCATGGCAGAGTGTAAATTAATCTGGACTCTGGTAATCCTAGTAACTTTATTTTCCTAGCAGTGGCGTACCTACCATATAGGCAGACCACGCAGCTGCTATGGGGCCCGTGAGGAAGAGGGGCCCGCAGTGGAGGAGAGACCCCGCCCCCTAATTGCTCCGGTCTATCTTTCTAAAGCTAAAGGACCTTTGATGATGTCATCACAGGTCCTGCACAGTGTAAAGTGTAGTTCCCAGGTTAAAACAGTACATCTACCAGGACCTGTGATGACATCATCTTCAGCATCACAGGTCCTGCAGAATCTAGCATAGGAACTGCACCAAAAATGGTGTAGTTCCTAGGTTTGAAAGGTACATCTGCCAGGACCTGTGATGACATCATCACAGGTCCTTCAACCCCTAACAGTAAGTATTAGAAGTTCACAATAAGCTCTGCATTGATCCATACAGACTGGAATGGAGGGGTAAGAGGAGGTCCTCCACTTCTTGTCATTTACCCCCCCCCCCCATGCCCTGTTTTTACTGATTGCACACTCATGTATAATACTTCAGACAGGTACAGTGACCACTACCTCATGTACCTCACACACAGTGACCATAATGTATAACTGACCACATATTTCTATAAACAATGCATCTACAGTATTATACCTTGTATGCCTCACATCTATATATATATATATATATATATATATATATACACACACACTGCATATATTAAACAGTATTATAGATGCAATATATACAGATATATAATATATATTGCAGTGTACTGATATGTGAGGTACGAGGTATAATATATGCAGTGTGTATAGATATATTGTATATACAGCAGTGTACTGATATGTTAGGTACGAGGTATAATAGATGAAGTGTGTACAGGTATATTGTATATACAGTATTGGATTGATATGTGAGGTACGAGCTGTAATTTATACCTCACATATCAGTACACTGCTATATTTACTATTTACCTGTACACACTGCATCTATTATACCTAGTACCTCACATATCAGTACACTGCTATATATACAATATATCTGTACACACTGCATCTATTATACCTCGTACCTCACATTACACTACTGTATATACTATATATCTGTACAGACTGCATATAATATACCCTGTACTGCACATATCAATACACTGCTGTATATACTATATACCTGTACACACTGCATATATTATACCATGTTCCTCACATATCGGTACACTGCTGTATACACTATACATCTGTACACACTGCATCTATTATACCTCTTTTGTCTGCCAGGCCTGTTTTGTAATCCCAATCCGGCCCTGATGCATAAATTATAAAACGCAACAGCAAACATAGTTCATGGAACAAAGAGAGAGGCCTGGAATGGGTAGTGGGAGGGGCTATAAAAGGAGAATGGGGGCCCAACTTAGATTCTTGCTATGGGGCCCAGTGATTTCTATGTACGCCCCTGTTTCCTAGTTTTTATTTTTTTTGGTGGTGGGGTTATATGTTAATAGTGTAGGGCCTCACAAGAAAAAGAGGACCCTTGACGTGGGCTTGTGGGCTGGGGTTATATTGTATGAATTGTCAAATAACATTAGTGTAGTCAAAATTGGTAAATTAGGCCATTTTCATGACTACAGAAATCTTATATTTGATTGTCTACAACAACCCTCTAATACCTCGTAAAACCATAACTAAATCGGACCTATGTTATGATTGCATTTGCACCCATATGTTGCAATACTTATTCCAAACTTGTCGTTTTTCCATAGGCATGCAGAAGACTTCAAGATGCTGTCCAAGGTCCCGGATTCAGAGATTATTCAAGCACATACAACATGTTTCCAATAGATGTTGAATATGTTTTTGTTTGGGTTAAGCTGGTCTGGCCATCCTGTGTCCCTGCAACTGTATACAAACAACAATTTCCAGTCTGAGTTGATATTCTAGAGCTCTTAGGGCATGCTTGGAGTTGTAATTTTTATACAGCTGGATGGCGGAAGGTTGAGCAGCGTTGACTTTATGTATATTGCCAGCCCGAGTTGTAATGATTCACCAATAAAAAGATGTGTATGACGTTTGTAGTGTAGTGATGTAAATAATACATGTAATGTTGTATACAGTAAAAATGTTGATGGTTTGCATATAAAAGGCTAGAGATTTTTGGATTCTTTGTTTATATTTAGAACGAACATTTCCCAGGTAAAAAATAAAAGTGCTTAAGATTCAGCTATAAAAAACATAATAAGACATAACATAAAAATTACATTTGGGTTAATTCCCGCATAAAAGGGCCCTGTGTGCTAGGGCCAGCCACATTAGGGGGTGTTGGGTATCTCATCCTTGGTACAGGACAAGGGGGGCGAGGGCCAAAATCTGGTTCTTGCGAAAATAGGGGCTGGGAATATGTTGGTTGGATGGGCTGCTGGTAAAACATACTGGGCCCAGGTTGGGCTGGTGTGCCACTGCTTATTGTTAAAGCACGACAATGGACATTATGGACGGCCCGTACTAGCTCCACTGGGTCCATAGGGCTTTTTAAAATGTTGGCTACAGTAGCCATTACGGAAACAAAAATGTCTTGCTTTTCGGCAGACAATGGTTCTATAAGTGGCGCTAGGCCACTGAGCATTCGCTCTTCTTTGCCCTCAGCCCTTCTCTGCCTTAAATACTCGAGCACCTGACTTTCTACAATGGCTTGAGTATTTAAGGCAGGTTCGGGAGGCTGTGGTGCGACCCTAATCCGCCGTGATGGTCTCCTTAATAAAGGTTCGGGCTCGACTGAACCTCAGCCCCAACCTCCACAGCAGAGGACTGCTCCCTCTCTGTCGGATCAACTGTTGCGATAGTTGTCGCTCTTCAGTGGCCAGAGAAGGGGAATCCTGGGGAGCAGCCACACGCTCCTCCTCACTGGTGGTCGACTCATGGCCCCTCTGCTCTTCCAGGCTGTCAACAGTGCCGTGGAATGAGAGAGTAATGTAAATAATTGGTATATACATAACATAATAATAACATAGTAATAACATTGGTATATACAGTACAGACCAAAAGTTTGGACACACCTTCTCATTCAAAGAGTTTTCTTTATTTTCATGACTATGAAAATTGTAGATTCACACTGAAGGCATCAAAACTATGAATTAACACATGTGGAATTATATACATAACAAACAAGTGTGAAACAACTGAAAATATGTCATATTCTAGGTTCTTCAAAGTAGCCACCTTTTGCTTTGATTACTGCTTTGCACACTCTTGGCATTCTCTTGATGAGCTTCAAGAGGTAGTCCCCTGAAATGGTTTTCACTTCATAGGTGTGCCCTGTCAGGTTTAATAAGTGGGATTTCTTGCCTTATAAATGGGGTTGGGACCATCAGTTGCGTTGAGGAGAAGTCAGGTGGATACACAGCTGATAGTCCTACTGAATAGACTGTTAGAATTTGTATTATGGCAAGAAAAAAGCAGCTAAGTAAAGAAAAACAAGTGGCCATCATTACTTTAAGAAATGAAGGTCAGTCAGTCAGCCGAAAAATTGGGAAAACTTTGAAAGTAAGGGCTATTTGACCATGAAGGAGAGTGATGGGGGTGCTGCGCCAGAGCACCTCTTATGGCTGTGTGGTTAAGTGCTTTGCCTCTGATACAGAAGGTCGTGGGTTCGAATCCCAGCAGAAACTTTTCTGAAATACAAGCACTGACTCCATATATGGACATACAAGGGCGGGACACAGGAAGAGGCTGCATCGCATCGCTGACATGGAGGTAAGTATAAGTGTTTATTATTTTTTTTTAATACCCGACTGTTACTGCCATGGGGGGAGCGGGAGGCACTTGATACTGGCACATGGGGGGAGGGGGGTTGGCACCTGATACTGGCACATGGGGGGGAGGGGGGTTGGCACCTGATACTGGAACATGGGGGGAAGGGGGGTTGGCACCTGATACTGGCAATTATTTTTTTTTGGGGGGGGGTGGCACTATGATACTGGGACATAGGGGGGGAGAGAGCCACTTGATACTGGCACGTGGGAAGGGGGGTTTGGCACTTGATACTGGCACATGGGTGGGTTTGGCACTATGATACTGGCACATGGGGGGGGAGAGGCACTTGACACTGGCACTTTTTTGGGGGGGGAGATGGCACTATGATACTGGGACATGGGGGGGAAGAGAGAGGCACTTGTTACTGGCATGTGGGGGGGGGGGGTTGGCACTTGATACTGGCACATGGGTGGGTTTGGCACTATGATACTGGCACATGGGGGGGAGGCACTTGATACTGCCACTTTTTGGGGGGGAGATGGCACTATGATACTGGGACATGGGGGGGAAAGAGAGAGGCACTTGATACTGGCACATGGGGGGGGTTTGCACTATGATACTGGCACATGGGGGGTGGGAAGGAGAGAGGCACTTGATACTGGCACATTGGGGGGGGAGATGGCACTATGATACTGGGACATGTGGGGGGGAGGAGAGAGGCACTTGATACTGGCACATGATGGGGGGGCATCTATGGGGACACTTACTGGCACATTATTGGGGGGCATTATGGGGGACACTAGGCCGGCAGCCTATCAGAGGCCGGACACTGAGGGGCATCTACTGGGGCACTATATATGGGGCATTTTATACTGGTACATTATGGGGGGCACTAGCAGGAAGGGGGGAGAGGAGCACTATGGGGGAATTTACTGGGGGCACTATATAGGGGTATTTTATACTGGGACATTATGGGGGCACTATGGGGACATTAGCTCAACTGGGGGCATTACAAGGGGGTATTTTTTCACTGTCACATTATAAGGAGAATTAATACTACTGGGGGAGCATTATGCTGGGCTTTATTGCTCCCCCATGGTATGACCCCTTAGTAGCAGCACCAGCCTCTCTCTGCTCTGCTATCCCTCTGCCCCTTCTCCAAAACCTTATTATGAAATCTTTCTCATTAGGATAAAGCACAACATCAGCTCCACCGAGCCCTGGCCAAAGTGTTGAAGTGGTGTCCGAGATCCCAAGGGCCAAGCCAAGTAATTGTAAGTTTTCATATGAAATATGTTTATGTTATACACATATAGCCTATACTGTGCCACATAATATACAGTATACCGCTACACTGTGCCAAAGGAGTGGGGTTTACACAGGAGGAGGGAGGTGCAAAGCGCGCTGGGTGGCCCTTACAAATATTTGCTGTGGGGCCCAGTCACTTCTAGTTACGCCCCTGGTATACCATATACAGTAGATTTTCTAACTTCCTAGACTGAATGACCTTATGTTTACATCACTTCACAAACTTCTGGTTTCTATTGTTGCAAATACTATCTAATCCATCCACATGGACTGCGCTTGACCAGTACACAACAAAAAAAGATGAACTAACCCAGCTTCAGTGATCCCAGCCAACAGAGAGTGTGGAACATTTTGGAATAATATGCAAGCATGGCCACCACTGCGAGATAGCAGGGTTGTTGTAACCCGGTAATCATAACAGGCCTTTAAACATTATTCAGACTTGATATTTTGACATTACAGGGATACACAATATGAAGCTATAAAGCAGTTTAAAATGTATACCTCTAAGCATGTCCACACATCAAATATATATCAGACTGCAGCAGGCCATGATTATAATTGATGTTTTACTACAGCAGGTGAGCCACCGGTGGCCATGGCTGATTATTAATCAAACAATATATAGTGCTGAGCACTTTTGCAATGAGCAGGACACTGGGTCAGTGGGAATGCTATGCAGTGGGTCAGTTTATATGTGTATAAGTTCGTGACGCCAGTTGCAGCTTGCGCAGGTACTGTAGCAGGGCCCTTTAAGATGTTATAGCTCATGTACCAGGTGAGGAATGCCAGAGGGGGATAATGTCTCTGTATAGCAGATATGGTAGTGTCAACGGTGTCTCCTACCTGCGTACGGCTGGACTCCAGTATCCTGGCTCACATGCAACAAATTGAGTGTGGTTAATATGAGTAATTGAGGAATGATGGGATTCCACACAGATAACAGGGTCCAACTTGTCTTTACTTAATGATATGCAGCTTTGATCCATACAAGTTACAGCTTTAGTCTAGGGTCCCAGCAGGTTTTGGCAATATGTGGCAGGAATTTATAAGTATTCTGCATCTGATCATATGCCTAGAGAAACTGGCAGGTATCTATCTTCTGCTCTGTCTGTAGTCTGCTTAGTTTGGGTCTGACTAGCTGGTGAGGTAATTATCTTCTCTTTGTCTTAGGATCTTTACTTACAGGACTGCTCGCAGGGTCTGATGTCTTCTTCCTGGAGATCTATATGTCTGTATATGGCTGCTTTCTTTGTCCACAGCTGAGGTAAGGGACTCAGGCTGGGAAGGTTGATCTTGGGCCTCAGTCGAGGCTTGAATCCTTGGTTAGGATCCCTGTTTCTGGGAGCTCCTACTAACACAGCCTACCCCAGCAGGGGGGCTGGTTACACTGCCTAGAACTTTCCTTCCTCTCCCTGAAGTAGGATGTGTTAACATTCCACTCCTCCTCAGATAGGGGGAAGCTAGCCTGGGATGGTCTATTCCAGCCTAGATCTATTAACTAATCATGGTCTGTTTACATATTGCTGCCACCTGCTGGTGTACATTGAGAATTATAGCAAATATACAATACAAGCCTGGAATATACATATACAGGAAAATGCACACTTCAGATTACACAAAATAAGGGACAATACACTCAACATGTTGTAGCAGGGAGACAGAGTTTTAGTGACATACTCTGGGATGTTACATACCCTTTTACTTTAAGATAAGCCGTCCTCGGCGCATGGTAGACGGTTGAGGAATAAGCTCTGGGTACCCAATAAAGTGCTGCGTGAGTTTTACATATAAAGACATACACAGACAAAACATATAACGGTTTCCTAGAGGTTCCTGCCCGCTAGAGTAAGGTGTCCAGCACACAATTTCCTTCTCTTGGTATAACCAGGTAACCTAATACTGCACAAAGCAAACATTACTGACTGACTTTGTATGTTCTGGCCCTAAAATATCAAAGAAAGCATTGGGGTGTCTTTACTCCGTAGTCCCACCATTATGTAATGCAAAGCCTGCAAATAGAAGGGTGGCTTTATCCTGTATTCCCTTCCCTGCACCATAGCCTGAAGAAATTTGGCTTATAGCACGATCACTATGATGTCTAAGAGGAAGCTAGAATATATGGCTCTAAGGCTTGAGGCGCCTTACCTTAGGCAAACACTCAGAAGGGGAGGTATTTATCGTCTCCATGTCTTCTGGCAAGTCACAGGAGGAGGGCAGTACGTTCCCATGGATCTCCTGGAAATAAGACCCCTCCGGATGGGAACAATCTGGAACATTAAACAAGCGGGAAGGAGCAGCCTAGGGCTTCTAACGATTCCCGAAGCAGCAGGGGTACCTGTGAAGTTACTGGATCTGTCTAGACTTACCACTTGGTCCTACCCGGGTGTAGGCCATTGGTGTAAAACGTCCCTATGAAGACAGTCCGTATAAGGGGGGAGAGAACAAGAGCTGTAAAAAAGGCATACTTTAAGCAAATTGCTACATTTTGATTAAGTGCAATGGTAAGTGCAATCATTCGGAATAGTGCATAAATTCACATTGTGGCATCTGGATGGATACTACACACAATGGGCAGGATACTTTAACGTTACATAACTGTAAATTAGTTACAATAGTGCAAAATTGTCACAGTAGGAAATCACAAAGAGCTCAGGTATCACGTTTGAGTCTTTTCTTTGGGTGCAAGCTTTTTACGTTGCTATAAAATAGTTTATAAAATAGTGCAATTTATTAGTGCAAGGACAGGCTCAACAATAACTTGAGTCCTTATTCCTGGAAGTACTTGAAGTTGTAGAATCCTCTGGAGCCTGATAAAAGTTCTTTGCAATCCACAGGGCAAAAAGAGTTAATTGTAATCCAAAGGGTTAAAATATTTAATAGCAGCAACAGGCTATCAAGTAACCTGAGAAAGGGGATAAAACGGTTAACTTGGATATGAGGGTTAAGTGCTGATGGGGGGAGTCCTAACTGACATGACCATCTGGATGAGGACAAACACTGGCAACCTGGAACAAAACGGTTAAAACACACAAAGGCCAAACAAGTCCTCACCCGTCAGGTAGCAGTCCACGGAGTGGCTCCCAAATGTCACTGATAATTATTTTCTTGTAGTGGGGACACCTTACAGGTAGGTGTCCAGCTCCTCGTCACTACTAGAGCTGCTAAAGTGCATTAGAGGTTGCTCTAGCCTCTGCTGGTAGCTCAGGGTAGTGTTGGTGGTGGTGCGCCACTGCCCTCTACCGGTTGCGGTAGGGGTTGGCTGTGCAGACAGCCTGGTAAACGCGGCTGTAACTCTCTGCAATACGGAATCCACTGCCGGTGCAGAGGCTCAGGAAGGCCTGGAGCAGATTGTGAAGGCTGCTTCCAGGGCAGCATGTAAGGCGGCATAAAACATGGCTGGACCTTGGGATTGAAGGTTAATACGCTATTGTTTATCTGTCCCACCCGCAGGGTTGGTGGCGGTGACAGGTCCGGTATTAGTGGTGCCGGTGCAGGTTGAACCTTTTCTTTAACCACTTTCCGTTCGCCCATAGGATATAAACGTCCTATGGGTGGATCTCTATTTCTGAACGGACGTTCCAGAACGTCCGTTCAGAAACTGCAGCTGCACGCTAATCGTGCAGCTGCTGATCGGGTTGCCCGCTGTCAGTGACAGCAGCGCAACCCAGAGAGAAGGCAGGGACAGTGCCCAGGTGTCCCTGCCTTCTGGATCGCTGCATACACAGCATACACAGCTATGCGCTTCCTGTTCCGGCCCGGCGGTCATGTGACCGCCGGGACCGGAGAGTGCAGGAGCTGTGTGAGGTCTTTCACAGACCTCGATCAGCCCTGCACTGAGGCTGTACAGCGCAGAATTATGCTGTACAGCCTCTCTGGGGGGTGTATTTCCACTGTAACTGGGGCTACTATGTCAGCCCCAGTTACAGGAGAAATCAACTGTGAAAAAAAAAAGAAAAAGTGAAGTAAATGTCCCCCAGAGGTCTTGTATGACCTTATGGGGGACGAAAAGTGTAAAAAAATAAAATAAAAAAATAAAGGGTTGAAAAAAATAAAAAAAAATAAAGTTTCACATGTAAAAAAAAAAAAGTCCCCAAGTAAGGAATAAAAATAAAATAAAAAAAATAGAAAAAATAAAATAAAATAGACATATTTGGTATTGCCGCGTCCGTAAAAACCAGCTCTATAAAAATATCACATGACCTAACCCCTCAGGTGAACACCGTAAAAAAAAAAAAAAAAAACTGTGTCAAAACAAGCAATTTTTGTCACCTTACATCACAAAAGGTGCAACACCAAGTGATCAAAAACGCGTATATCCCACAAAATGGCAAAATGGTACCAATAAAACCGTCACCTCATCCCGCAAAAAATGAGCCCCTACATAAGAAAATCTCTCAAAAAATAAAAAAACTATAGCTCTCAGAACATGGACACATTAAAACATAATTTTTCTGTTTCAGAAATGCTATTATTGTGTAAAACTTTAATAAATGAGAAAAAGTATACATATTAGGTATCGCCACGTCCGTAACAATCTGCTCTATAAAAATGTCACTTGACTGAACCCCTCAGGTGAACGCTGTAAAAATAAATAAATAGAAACTGTGCTAAAACAACCAATTTTTTTGGTCACCTTGCCCCATAAAGTGTTATAATGAATGATCAAAAAATCATATGTACCCAAAAATAGTACTAATAAAACTGGCACCTTATCCCCTAGTTTCCAAAATGGGGTCACTTCTTGGGAGTTTCTACTGTAATGGTGCATCAGGGGGTTCAAATGGGACATGGCATCTAAAAACCATGTGGTGTTCCTTTTTTTCTGCGCCCTGCCGTGTGCCCATACAGCAGTTTATGACCACAAGTGGGGTGTTTCTGTAAACCGCAGAATCTGGGTAATAAATATTGAGTTTTGTTTGGCTGTTAACCATCGATGTGTTAAAGAAAAAATTGGATTAAAATGGAAAATCTGCCAAAAAAGTGAAATTTTAAAATTTGATCTCCATTTTCCTTTAATTCTTGTGGAACGCCTAAAGGGTTAACAAAGTTTGTAAAATAGGTTTTGAATACCTTGAGGGGTGTAGTTTCTACAATGGGGTCATTTATGGGGGTATCCACTATGTAGGCCCCACAAAGTGACTTCAGACCTGAACTGGTCCTTAAAAAGTGGGTTTTGGCAATTTTCTTAAAAATTTGAAGAATTGCTTCTAAACTTCTAAGCCTTCTAACGTCCTAAAAAAATAAAATTACATTTCCAAAATGATGCCAACATAAAGTAGACATATGGGGAATGTTAAGTAATAAATATTTTATGAGGTATCACTTTCTGTTTTAAAAGCAGGGAAATTGAAATTTAGAAAATTGCGAATTTTCAAATATTTTGGTAAATTTGGGATTTTTTCATAAATAAAGGTGAAATATTTTGACTCAAATTTATGACTATCATGAAGTACAATGTGTCACGAGAAAACAATCTCTGAATGACTTGGATAAATAAAGGCGTTCCAAAGTTATTATCACATAAAGTGAGATATGTCAGTTTTGCAAAATTAGGCCTGGTCAGGAAGGGGGCAAATGGCCCAGATGGCAAGTGGTTAAATAGCAAGCGGCCATTCGGGGCTTCTTGTAGGCAACGGGTCCTGCCCGCAGAGCCTGGATCCTCCTGCCAGGTCTCTGGGGTAATGGCAGGGGAAAGTGGCTTCTGTAGTAAGGTGACCCCAGTGGCAAAGAGTCCCTGCATGGACCGCATGGGGGTGTATTCCACCCGGTCTCCTACATAAAGATTGTGCCTTTCCTGGCGCAGATAATGTCATTTCACCGAGCGGCGGCCCACCAAGCCCGAATAATTGTCCTGCAGGAATCCTACACCCCGTTCCACAGAGAACCACAGTACAGTTCCTGTACGCCGGGCCAGTTTGGGGTCTCCTGACTGGGGGCTATCGATGACCTGTTTGACCCATTCTTCAACCGCTGACTTATATTCCCAGGCGGTCTGGGCAAAGGCCGTGATTTCATGGGGAACCTCCGGGTTAAGGCTCCTCAACTTCTCATAGCTGGACGGCGGAGTGGAATCACCAGCCGCCTCCGCCGCACCAGTAGGTGGTAGTGGCGTTGTGGGCCTAAGGCTGATGGCAGGTGCTGGGGTCTCTGGACGTGGCGGAGGGACAGACACGGACCGGGCCGGGGCCTCAGGGAGCGCGGCAGCTCCTACCTGTGGTTGCGGCCGGGCGGCCGGTTCCTGTGCCTCCTGGTGACGATCTGGGGACGCCATTTTCATCTGTGCCGCAGACTGGTTGCTGACTGGAGTGGCGACATAGACGACGTCCTCCGCGGGAACAGGCACAACGTCCACTTCCATCTTCATAGGTGCGTCGCCTTCCGCCGGAGCACTTGACAGGGCAGAGGGATCCACGGCCTCCGGGAACTCGATCAGGTCCGGGCTCTTTGCAGCAGGAACCGGGATTTCAGCGGTGACCTCCTCCGGAATGCTGGGAAAGGTCAGCGGGACATCCGTCTTGGTCAGGGAGGAATCCATAGCCTCTGATACGGTAGCGAATACAGAGGGCAAACTTTTCCTCAGGATCTGGGAGATATGGATCTCCGGTGGATGCTCCTCATACACCGCTTCTCCACAGATTGCCATTTGATTCCACCGAGGTTGGGGAAACGCCATCTTGGTGTCTTCTTCCCTCTGGCAGATAACAGGTTCTGAGGGTGCAGCCCAGAGGGAGGGGTCTTTATCACCTCTGCTTGCATTAGGAAGTGCATTGGGGGCAGTCTCTCTTTTTCCCGCTCCCAGGGGGGTGTATTCGACATCTTCGCGCCTTTCTTGAGGAGGTGTCGCTAGATTTTCCCGCTTCTGGGGCGGCGTAAACAGCATTTTCACGTTCTAGAGAGGGCGTTCCTTTGTTTCTTTGTCTTTGGGCATGAAGATGAGGCGCCATTTTAAACGAATATGGCGAATTCCACAATATCGAATTAACTCTGTGAATGCTGTAGCGCACGTCCAGCGCTTTCTGGCACAGCAATACAAGTAAGAAAGTCACTTTTCAGCGATCTTTGCACAATCTTCAGCCCTTAATATACTGTGAAACATGTCAGTTTTTAGCGCACAATTGGATCCGGTTCTGTAGTTAGGGATGGACACACAATTCAATCCGATCCTGTTTGTGACGCCACTTGATGCAATGAGCAGGACACTGGGTCAGTGGGAATGCTATGCAGTGGGTCAGTTTATATGTGTATAAGTTCGTGACGCCAGTTTCAGCTTGCGCAGGTACTGTAGCAGGGCCATTTAAGATGTTATAGCTCATGTACCAGGTGAGGAATGCCAGAGGGGGATTATGTCTCTGTATAGCAGATATGGTAGTGTCAACGGTGTCTCCTACCTGCGTATGGCTGGACTCCTGTATCCTGGCTCACATGCAACAAATTGAGTGTGGTTAATAGGAGTAATTGAGGAATTATGGGATTCCACACAGATAACAGGGTCCAACTTGTCTTTACTTAATGATATGCAGCTTTGATCCATACAAGGTACATCTTTAGCCTAGGGTCCCAGCAGGTTTTGGCAATATGTGGCAGGAATTTATAAGTATTCTGCATCTGATCATATGCCTAGAGAATCTGGCAGGTATCTATCTTCTGCTCTGTCTGTAGTCTGCTTAGTTTGGGTCTGACTAGCTGGTGAGGTAATTATCTTCTCTTTGTCTTAGGATCTTTACTTACAGGACTGCTCGCAGGGTATGATGTCTTCTTCCTGGAGATCTATATGTCTGTATATGGCTGCTTTCTTTGTCCACAGCTGAGGTAGGGGACTCAGGCTGGGAAGGTTGATCTTGGGCCTCAGCCGAGGCTTGAATCCTTGGTTGGGATCCCTGTTTCTGGGAGCTCCTACTAACACAGCCTACCCCAGCAGGGGGGCTGGTTACACTGCCTAGAACTTTCCTTCCTCTCCCTGAAGTAGGATGTGGGAACATTCGACTCCTCCTCAGATAGGGGGAAGCTAGCCTGGAATGGTCTATTCCAGCCTAGATCTATTAACTAACCATGGTCTGTTTACATATTGCTGCCACCTGCTGGTGTACATTGAGAATTACAGCAAATATACAATATAAGCCTGGAATATACATATACAGGAAAATGCACACTTCAGATTACACAAAATAAGGGACAATACACTCAACATGTTGTAGCAGGGAGACAGAGTTTTAGTGACATGCTCTGGGATGTTACACTTTCACATAGAAAAATCAAGTGGTACACAACATCCTCATGGTGCCCATTAAAATAAACAGATACTGATTTACCTGCTTCTCTAATATACTCCAATATACCCCATTGCTTGACAAGTAACAATTACATTATAGGCATTTTATACATAAAACACATCAACATGGGTTCTTATACCTAATTTTCGCCGTTTGGATGAACTGGCCTTCTCCCACTCTCTGGGCAATATATCACGGGTCACCTCGTCCCATGCCCGCTCCTTGCAGAAGCGGTCGTGATATTCCTCTGTTTGAGTGTCCCAAAGCAGGGGACGTTCCTGGATCAGCAAGATCAACTTTTCAACATCCATGTTGAGATGCTAGTATCTTGCTGTCACGACTGTGACTGATCCAGACAGGTCTGGGAGGAGAAGGTCGCAGCGACTTGCTACTCGCGATAGCTTGTGAGTTATCTCCATGGTTCAGGGTATGTCATCCGGGTTTTGCCTTGTGAACCTTTTTGTCCTGACTGGGAGTTTGTAGGCATCCTTCTCAGGTGAGTCCTGTCTGCCACTCCCAGCTACTATATTAGTTTCAGTTTCACTTGCAGTCATTGCCAGATATAGTCCTTACTTCCAGTTCTATTCTGACCTTTGAAGGAGATCGTTTGATGGTGTTGCTGTGGAGCTCTTGTCCGGCGTGGACTGTCGTGATTGGGATCGCCTTCTCTGCTCGTGACTGGATAAGTCTATCTCTGCTATAGTTTGTTTGTTGCTGTCTTCCCCTGCTGTTCTCCTAGACATGAGTGATGGTGACTAGTGCTCCCATCGGCCTTTCCCCACTCTAGGCTTGTTAGGGTGACTGAGGGTTTAGGCATCCTGCTCGCCGCACGGGTTCACACCCCGTCTAGGGTATCAGGGCAGACAGGTGCCAGCTTAGGGTTAGTCAGGGGTGGCCATACTATTCCCATCCGTAGATAAGGGTCCCCCTTCCCCTCCGTCTGGTGCGACACGACTGCTGCTGGGATAGCAGTCGTGACAGTATATCTGGCCTTTTAAAAAAAAAAAAAAGTGACATTTCTTTTTTTTTTTTTGCTTGCTGTTTTGCTTTGTATTTTTCTGTTCCACTATGGATCCGGTTACGGTTTTGGCGAAACAATTACAGGGATTATCCCTTGAAGTGGCAGGATTAAAAGCAACAGTGCTGCAGCAGCAACAGCAATCCTTGGGTTCCACCGTTGCTACGGGAAACCAAGGTACTCCTGAGCCAAAAGTGGCTTTACCTGATAGGTTCTCAGGAGGGAGAGACCAATTTGTAACCTTCAGAGAAGCTTGCAAATTGTTCTTCAGGTTACGCCCTAGATCCTTCGGCGGTGAGGAACAACGGGTGGGCATTGTAATTTCTCTCCTGCAAGGAGATCCGCAGGCTTGGGCTTTCTCCCTACCATCAGACTCTCTGGCCTTACGATCAGTGGAGGAGTTTTTTGAAGCCCTGGGTCTCGTATATGATGTCCCGGACAGGGTCTCACTGGCTGAGTCTAAGCTACGTAGACTTCAGCAAGAGAACCGGTCTGCTGAACTATATTGTTCCGAATTCCGTAGGTGGGCTACTGATACGTTATGGAATGACTCGGCCCTTAGGAGTCAGTTCTGCCAGGGGTTGTCTGAAAAATTAAAAGACGCGCTGGCGGTATACGAGGTCCCTGGGTCTCTGGAGGCTGCTATGTCTCTGTCCATAAGAATCGACAGACGACTCAGGGAGAGACTATTACATTTTACGGAGGCCTCTATAGGGCAGGGATCGGTTTGTTATGATCCAGTCGAACCAATGCAAATAGGGGGCGCCACTAGACGGGTGAATCCTCCTAAGTTCCGCCGTAGGTCAGAGGTTTGTTTTCATTGTGGGGGGAGGGGTCATTTTGTAAAGGTTTGTCCCTCAGAACCCAAGAGACCACAAACAAAGGAGCCGCCGGAAAACTGGAGTCCCCAGATTGTGCGGAGGATAACAGTCTGGGCGTATTCGTTTCCTCCATACGCATGTCTCAGTTTTTGTTGTCCGCTACCGTTGAGGCGGGCAATAAGACTGAGATCTGTTCCGTCTTTTTGGACAGTGGGGCGGGGGTCAACTTGGTGGATGCACGGTTTGCTCAGGCTCTGGCTTTTACTCCGGAACCGATACGCAGAACCATTCCTGTTTTTGCCATCGACTCCTCCCCTCTTACTCAGAGAGAGTTAACTCAGATCATCCATAATATCCATCTGCAGGTAGGGGACCTCCATAAAGAGCATATCTCTTGTTATGTCCTGGACGGTCTTCCGGCTCCTATGGTATTGGGGCTTCCCTGGCTGGTGACTCACAATCCAGTGGTGGATTGGCAGGCCGGGGAGATTGTGGAGTGGAGTGAACATTGTAAGGACAACTGCTTGAGTAGTAGGTGCTCTACACTCTCTGTAACATCTTTACCTGCCTTTCTGTCAGATTTTATGGATGTGTTCTCTGAGAAGGGTTGTCAGGGGTTACCACCTCATCGTCCATATGATTGCCCGATTAATCTATTACCTGGGGCAAAACTACCTAAAACCCGGTTATACAATCTTTCCGGCCCGGAGAGGAAGGCTATGAAAGATTATATTTCGGAGAGTTTGGCTAAGGGACACATCAGACCCTCTTCTTCACCTGTGGCTGCAGGGTTCTTTTTCGTTAAAAAGAAAGATGGGGGCCTACGTCCTTGCCTGGATTTCCGGGAATTAAACCGGATAACTATCCGAGATCCCTATCCTCTTCCTCTCATTCCCGACCTCTTTAATCAGGTTGCTGGTGCTAAATGGTTCTCCAAAATGGATCTCAGAGGAGCCTATAACCTGGTTCGCATCAAAGAGGGGGATGAGTGGAAGACGGCTTTTAATACTCCGGAAGGGCATTATGAAAATCTTGTCATGCCATTTGGTCTTACTAATGCGCCTGCGGTATTCCAACATTTTGTCAACGATATTTTTAGTCACCTTATCGGGAGATTTGTTGTGATATATCTTGATGACATCCTGGTCTACTCCCCGGATCTGGATACACATAAGATCCATGTGAGACAAGTGCTGCAGATATTAAGGGCCAACAAATTGTTTGCTAAGTTAGAAAAATGTGTGTTCGCCGTAAAAGAACTGCCATTTCTGGGGTATGTGTTGTCAGATTCAGGTTTCCGCATGGATCCAGAGAAAGTCCGGGCGATTATAGACTGGAATCTGCCTGAGAACCTGAAGGCATTGCAACGCTTCCTGGGGTTTGCCAATTTTTATAGAAAGTTTATAAAGAACTATTCCTTGGTGGTCAAACCATTGACGGACATGACCCGAAAGGGATCCGATTTTTCCAAATGGTCACATGCAGCCAAAACTGCCTTTGCATCTCTGAAGGAGAGATTCACCTCGGCCCCTATTCTCGTACAGCCAGATGTCTCGCTTCCTTTTATTGTAGAGGTTGACGCATCAGAGGTGGGGGTGGGAGCGGTACTATCTCAGGGCCCGTCCCCTGGTGAATGGCGTCCGTGTGCTTTCTTTTCGAAGAAATTGTCTACTGCAGAAAGGAACTATGATATTGGCAACAGGGAACTTTTGGCTATTAAGTTGGCTTTTGAGGAGTGGCGTCATTTTTTGGAGGGGGCGGTTCATCCCGTCACGGTGATTACTGATCACAAAAACTTATTATATCTGGAGTCTGCTAAACGTCTCACCCCTAGACAGGCTCGGTGGTCGTTATTTTTTACTAGGTTTAATTTTGTAATAACCTATCGCCCAGGAGGCAAAAAATACTAAGGCGGATGCATTGTCTCGAAGTTTTCCTGGAGGGGGTGATGTTGAGGTACCAGATCCCATTTTGCAAAAGGGGGTGGTGGTCTCTGCATTACACACAGGTTTAGAGGGGAGGGTGTTGGAGGCTCAGGGGGATGCCCCAGCCTCCTGCCCCTCGGGTAAACTGTTTGTGCCCGAAAATTTACGCCTGGAGATACTAAAAGAACACCATAACTCCACACTGGCAGGACACCCAGGTAGTAGGGCAACCTCTGAATTAGTGTCTCGTCGGTTCTGGTGGCCTAAGTGGCGCCAGGAGGTGTTGAATTTTGTGTCTGCATGTGCTACCTGTGCTCGTTCTAAGGTAGATCATACTTGTCCGGCAGGGCGTCTTTTACCTCTAGCCATCCCCAACAGGCCTTGGACGCACCTATCAATGGATTTCATTACGGATCTACCAGTATCAGTGGGGAAAACTGTTATTCTTGTAGTGGTTGACAGATTCAGTAAAATGGTGCACTGTATTGCTCTTGCTGCATTGCCTAATGCTAACACACTGGCTCAGGTTTTTATTGACCACATCGTGAAGCTTCACGGGGTCCCTTCCGATATTGTTTCGGATCGTGGTACCCAATTTGTTTCTAAATTTTGGAAAGCTTTTTGTTCTCGTTTAGGGGTTCATCTGTCGTTTTCTTCATCTTTCCATCCACAGTCCAACGGTCAGACTGAACGTACCAATCAAAACCTAGAGACATATTTGAGATGCTTTGTTTCCGAAAATCAGGAGGAATGGTCATCTTATTTACCGTTAGCCGAGTTTTCCATTAATAATCGTCGTCAAGAATCCACCGATAAGTCACCATTTTTTGGTGCGTATGGTTTCCATCCTCAGTTTTGTACGTTTAGTGAGGGGGGGCCGTCTGGGATTCCCAAGGAGGAACGATTTGCGTCTTCACTTTCTTCAGTGTGGCAGAGTGTGCAAGAAAGTTTGAAGAGAATTGGTGGTAGATACAAACGTGTGGCTGATAGGAGGCGCTCTGAAGGTCCGGACCTTGGGGTGAATGACTTGGTGTGGTTGTCTACCAGAAATATCAAGTTGAAGGTTCCCTCGTGGAAATTAGGTCCGAGATTTATTGGTCCTTATAGGGTAATTAAGATCATTAACCCGGTGGCTTTTCGTCTGGAGCTACCTCAGACTCTAAGGATCCATAATGTCTTCCACAGATCTCTGCTTAAGAGATATGTAGAACCTCCTGAAGCATTGCCACTACCGCCTCCACCGGTGGTTGTTGATGGCAGTCTTGAGTTTCAGGTAGAAAAGATTGTTGACTCACGATATGTTCGCCGCTCTCTTCAGTACCTGGTGCACTGGAGAGGTTATGGTTCCGAAGAGAGAATGTGGGTTCCAGCTTCAGAGATAAAAGCGGACAGACTCATTCGGGCTTTTCATAGCTCCCATCCGGAGAGGCCTGGTCTTGAGGGTCCGGGGGCCCCTCGTAGAAAGGGGGGTACTGTCACGACTGTGACTGATCCAGACAGGTCTGGGAGGAGAAGGTCGCAGCGACTTGCTACTCGCGATAGCTTGTGAGTTATCTCCATGGTTCAGGGTATGTCATCCGGGTTTTGCCTTGTGAACCTTTTTGTCCTGACTGGGAGTTTGTAGGCATCCTTCTCAGGTGAGTCCTGTCTGCCACTCCCAGCTACTATATTAGTTTCAGTTTCACTTGCAGTCATTGCCAGATATAGTCCTTACTTCCAGTTCTATTCTGACCTTTGAAGGAGATCGTTTGATGGTGTTGCTGTGGAGCTCTTGTCCGGCGTGGACTGTCGTGATTGGGATCGCCTTCTCTGCTCGTGACTGGATAAGTCTATCTCTGCTATAGTTTGTTTGTTGCTGTCTTCCCCTGCTGTTCTCCTAGACATGAGTGATGGTGACTAGTGCTCCCATCGGCCTTTCCCCACTCTAGGCTTGTTAGGGTGACTGAGGGTTTAGGCATCCTGCTCGCCGCACGGGTTCACACCCCGTCTAGGGTATCAGGGCAGACAGGTGCCAGCTTAGGGTTAGTCAGGGGTGGCCATACTATTCCCATCCGTAGATAAGGGTCCCCCTTCCCCTCCGTCTGGTGCGACACGACTGCTGCTGGGATAGCAGTCGTGACACTTGCAAGTCAGACAGGCTGGGGCCGGTTTCAGCACCTGCACGTGCTCTTGGCAAAGTTTGTAAACACACAAAATGGCTAAAGTAGGCTGGGCCTAGCATTTCTAAATTAGTGATCTGCAAAAAACGGATGACATACGGATGTGTTCCGTATGCATTAAATTTTTTTTGCGGACCCATTGACTTTAATGGAGCCACGACCTGTTATTTACGGCCAAATATAGGACAAGCTCTATATTTTGACGAAACGGAAAAACGGAAATACGGAAACGGAATGCTTACGGAACACATTCCGTTTTTAATGCAGAACCATTGAAATGAATGGTTCCGTATACGGACCGTATACAGAACACAAAAAAAACACCCCGTACAGTCACAAAAAAAAATGTTCGTGTGAACTAGGCCTAACACTGTGTATTCTCCTGCCTGTGATAATTGTGTAAGGTAATTGTATCATAGGCAGAGGGGAGGATTTTTTGTGGGAGTGTCTGAGTGTATTGTATGGGGTTACTGGTTGTTTTACAAAACCCTGTGGGTGGTACTAATGTGTAAGAATGTGTATAAGAACAATAAACACACAGCTCTGGCTGTCCACTGCTTTACCGTCAACACAGAGCTTGGTCTCGTTCTTGGGGGGATTCACTGTATGCTGTTAGAGACTGATTGCTAGGAGTGTAAGCCACTTGGGTGCGTTTCCTATTCGTCTGCTAGCAGCTATTCGTGAGGTTCCGTTCGGGAGTTTGGAGTATTCTCTTGTATGCCGTTCAGGAGTTTGGTGTTCTGTAAGTAGCTGTGCCTGTAGCTCTGGAAAGGGAATATCTCTTAAACGGCTTTTAACCCCTTTTATGCCCGGGGTGCCGTTACAATTGGTGGCAAGCGGCGGGATCGTTCTCACAGCCCAGAAGGACAGCTACAAAGTTACATCATTCCCTGGAATTACAATTTGAGGGCAACGCATGTCCCAGTACAGCGACCCTGACAGCAGCAGGATGGAACCAGCAGTGGCATACGATGAGGAAGACCTGGATGGTCTGGATGCATTAAGGAAAGGCATCTGGTACCAGGCCCTGGATAATGTACAATACCAGCGAGGCGATAGTCTCCCCAGTGAAGACCAGCAATTGCAGAAGCAAGTGGCCCTGCGGATGCCCTTCCTGGGAGAGCAGCCCCTGGAGGAATGGGTGAAGGAACTAGAGCACCGGGTATGGCAGGAGCTATGGCTGGAGGATGCCTACCAGGCACTCTTGTGGTATATGGCACAGTATATACCCTGGACAGCTGAGCATGACAAGCCAGAGAGAAGTTTGATGGTCCTGGCTTGTTATGGGAGTCCTTTGCAGAGCCTGACTTTGGGAGCCCTGCACAGTCCAGACTTCAGGAAATTTTCTATGAGAGGGAGGCTAGGCAGGATTGGGATGACCCCCATGAGGTAGAGAAAGACCTGGCTCACCTAGCAACCCTGGAGTGGGAACTGGAGTAGGACTACCGAGATCTCTTCCACTCCATTGGGAAGGCTCAGCGAGAGAGCAGAGTGTCAGACCCAGGTCCAGACCCATTCAGATGGGCAGATATTGTGGAGATTTACTGGGAAGAACCCCAGGTGGCCGGTGGAGGTGGGTCCGAGGTCTCTCCACCGGTCCTGCAGGGAATTGGGAGCCCAGTCTCCATTCCCCAGCAGCAGGCTGAGTTACAGGGGGCATAGACAGTCGGTCCTGTCCCCCAGCGGCAATGGGATTTATTGGGAATTGGGAGCCCAGTCTCCATTCCTCAGCGACAGGGGGCAGAGTGTCCCCCAGCAGCAGAGTGTTTTATTGGGAGAGGAGAGCTTTGTCCTACCACCCCAGCGGAAGATTGTCCAGCAGGGAATAGAGAGCACAGTCTCCTTTCCCCAGCAGAAGGACACTGTATTGGGAGCGGAGACGGTCGGTTGCCCTCACCAGAGGCTGGAAGTATGTATGGGAGAGGAGCTTGTTACCCCCTCTCCCAATTGGCAGTGTGATTTGCAGGGAATTGGGAGCACAGTCTCCATATCCCAGCGGCAGGCTGAGTTACAGGGGGCAGAGACAGTCGGTCCTGTCCCCCAGCAGCAGATTGAGTTGTTGGGAAGTGGGAGCCCAGTCTCCATCCCACAGCAACAGAAGGATTTGTTTGGAATTGGGAGCCCAGTCTCCATTCCCCAGCGGCAGCTTAACGTACCAGGGGGAGACAGTAAGCCCCACAACCGTGCAGGTGGGACCGTGGTCTCTGCACTCACAGCACAGGGGGTAGGGACAGTCGGTCCTGTCCCCCAGCAACAGGGCTTTTTAGCCAAAGGGGAGACAGTCGGTCTCCCCCTACAGCAGCATGGTGGTTTATCTAAAGGGGAGACAGTCGGTCTCCCCCTCCAACAACCAGGCTACAACCAGGCTTCTTCCGTGGTAGCGCTGGCACCATGGCAAAGTACCGCTGGTCAAGGCAGTCTACCAGTCCCCCAGCCCCCCACACAGCCGTAGTGAGGCACATGGACATGGACAAGGTTATCCCTTGCTCAGGTGTAGTAACCATTTATTGTGGGTGGGCTGTACTGCTGTTTCTATTTTGTGGGTGGGCTGCTGGACTAACAAGGGCACTGACCGGCAGAAGGTCAGATACCCTGTTAGTATCCACTGGGTGCTGGAGAAGCCTGGTTGCCAGCCTCTTGCCCCAGGATTATGGGCCCTCTCATCAGCCAATGCTAAACTTAAACCCCATGGCGATTTGACTGTGTTTGTGGCATCTGAGCGCTGTTTGGATATATTGAGCGCTCAGATCCAAGCCATCTAGGGATAAGTTGAATGTGGGGGTTCTGTTCAGTTTGATAGGAGTTATGTATTTTTGTGTAGTTTTGCTGTTGTGAATAGAGGTATTTTCTGTACCTAGTTGGCTTACCACACCCAGTTAAGCCAATTATCTCATACAGCCTAACTCTGTAAAAACTGGTTTTGGGCAGAAAAGTCATGCTTCCTTTGTTCACAAAGGACTTTTACTAACTTTTGAACCCCATGTCTAATTCGTGCCATTTTTGGATATGTTAAATGTCTAAGTTTTATGCAATAGCTGCACAGTTAAATATTATTCTGTCTTTTATTGTCTTTTGCTACTATGTGGCTGAAGTTTTGCCTCTGCCCTTGGTGATAAATTGGATTACTTCCCAATTGTCTCCAGGACAGAAGACATTGTGTAACACTAGAAAAATAAAAATAAAAATAAAAATAAAAATAAATGTGACGCACAAGAGTAACTACAGCCCCAAGAGGTGCACTCAGTCGGGTGGACTCACCCTGTCCACTCCCAGAAGTAATAAATATAGAATAAAATTAACTGGGCACTCTCAGGATATCTGCACCAATTGAAATTTATTAGCATATATTACAATAGCACTGAACAACAGTATATATTGGCGGTAATAATAAACACTAGAAAACAATATATAAATAAACACACAACATGCAGTAATATGTAAAACAACTGGAAAATAGAGATCTAAAATGTGATAAAAATCGAGGAATAAAATTGGAATACTCGATAGTAAAATGATCGTATAAATACTCAGCCGAATATTTATATGGAAAAGTCACCTTGGATACTGGTCGCAATAAACGGTGTCCTCTAATATTGTCCTATTCCATTGAATAACAGGGGTATCCAAAACTACAGTCCCAATACGTGGTCCACTGAACCAACTTTAAGCGGCGTCCCGCTTATCACATCCACCAGCAGCGTCTCACTGGACTGAGTCATATGAAAAAGTGCTGGATAAAATCGCTGGATAAAATCAAACGGTCTTACCGTCTCCCTTGATAGTTCAACGAAGGTAATAGTATGGTCCTCTGAGTCTGTAGACCGATAGTTCGTCAATAGATTTGCACACTGGCAATTGTTTGGCACATGTGTTCAGGCCCTCCACATGGACTCAGGCCTTACAGGTTGCATTCCAAGTGAGCCATTCGTGTGACAGACGATTCCTTCTTAACAGATATCCAGTAGATTATCCAGATTCCCAAGTGGTCCAAGTTTCTGGGGTCCTGTCTAGGCTAGACGCGTTTCAGGGTATCACATTACCCCTTCCTCAGTAGCTGAGCTACTGAGGAAGGCGTCTAGCCTAGACAGGACCCCAGAAACTTGGACCACTTGGGAATCTGGAGAATCTACTGGATATCTGTTAAGAAGGAATCGTCTGTCACACGAATGGCTCACTTGGAATACAACCTGTAAGGCCTGAGTCCATGTGGAAGGCCTGAACACATGTGCCAAACAATTGCCAGTGTGCAAATCTATTGACGAACTATCGGTCTACAGACTCAGAGGACCATACTATTACCTTCGTTGAACTATCAAGGGAGACGGTAAGACCGTTTGATTTTATCAAGCGATTTTATCCAGCACTTTTTCATATGACTCTTAGTCCAGTGAGACGCTGCTGGTGGATGTGATAAGCGGGACGCCGCCTAAAGTTGGTTCAGTGGACCACGTATTGGGACTGTAGTTTTGGATACCCCTGTTATTCAATGGAATAGGACAATATTAGAGGACACCGTTTATTGCGACCAGTATCCAAGGTGACTTTTCCATATAAATATTCGGCTGAGTATTTATACGATCATTTTACTATCGAGTATTCCAATTTTATTCCTCGATTTTTATCACATTTTAGATCTCTATTTTCCAGTTGTTTTACATATTACTGCATGTTGTGTGTTTATTTATATATTGTTTTCTAGTGTTTATTATTACCGCCAATATATACTGTTGTTCAGTGCTATTGTAATATATGCTAATAAATTTAAATTGGTGCAGATATCCTGAGAGTGCCCAGTTAATTTTATTCTATATTGTGTAACACTGTGTATTCTCTTGCATGTGATAATTACATTAACCCATTGTGTAAGGTAATTGTATCACAGGCAGAGGGGAGGATTTTGTGTGGGAGTGTCTGAGTGTATTGTATGGGGTTACTGGTTGTTTTACAAAACCCTGTGGGTGGTACTAATGTGTAAGAATGTGTATAAGAACAATAAACACACAGCTCTGGCTGTCCACTGCCTTACCATCAACACAGAGCTTGGTCTCGTTCTTGGGGGGAATCACTGTATGCTGTTAGAGACTGATTGCTAGGAGTGTAAGCCGCTTGGGTGCATTTCCTATTCGTCTGCTAGCAGCTATTCATGAGGTTCTGTTCGGGAGTTTGGAGTATTCCCTTGTATCCCGTTCGGGAGTTTGGTGTTCTGTAAGTAGCTGTGCCTGTAGCTCTGGAAAGGGAATATCTCTTAAACGGCTTTTAACTCCTTTTATGCCCAGGGTGCCGTTAAAGAACCTTTAACTTAATATTTCTTGTGGACAGCCACACAAAATCATCCACACTTATGTCCAGACCATTCATACGTTTCTTGTCAGCCATACGTCCATACGTTTATATTTTGAATTTTCTGTCATATAGAAGACAATGATGACGAAAAACATTCCTCCTCAGGGATACCAGAAGTATACAAATCAGAGAATGTGCCAAATTGCGGGTGTAACCCCTATGCCTCAAAAAACTGTGACTTACCAGTGGACTACTGTCTACGATTGTTTATGGCAAATTCTGCCAAAGACAAAAATGAGGACCACTCCTCCTGGTTCTCAGAGACAAAACATCTTAAGTAAGTCTCCAGACTCTGATTAGTGCTGTCCGAAGATGAAAAGACAGTTGTACCCCCAGCCGAGTACAGAACGCCTTCCAGAATCTGGACTAAAACAGAGTTCCACGATCTGAGACCACGTCAGAGGGAATGCCATGAATTTTCACAATGTTGTCAGCAAACACTTGCGCAAGTGTATTAGCATTAGGTATGCCAGGTAATGCTATAAAGTACACAATTTTACTAAAACGATCAACTACCACCAGAATAACTGTCTTTCCAGACGAATTAGGCAGATCAGTAATAAAATCGATAGACAAGTGAGTCCATAGTCTGGACGGTATGGGCAACGGAAGTAGAGATCCAGAAGGTCGAGTATGTATCACCTTAGCGCGTGCACAGATACTACAGGCCGATACATAGTCCTCAACACACTTACGCAACCCCGGCCACCAGAGTCTACGAGAGATGAGATCAGCAGTAGATCCTCTCCCAGGGTGTCCCATAAGAACCCTACAGTGATGTTCCTCAAACACCTAATGACGCAATTCTGATGGAACAAACAATTTCCCAGAGGGAAAAGACTCCGGTGCGTCTCCCTGAGCCTCTAGCACCTTCACCTCTAGGTCAGGGTATAGAGCGGATATCACCACCCCCCTCTCACAGTATCAACTCGGATTTTCAAAATCACCACCTCCAGGAAAACTACGTGACAAGGCATCTGCCTTGACGTTCTTAACTCCAGGATGATGAGTGACAATGAAATTGAATCTGGTGAAAAATAAATACCATCTGGCCTGCCTCGGGTTCAGTTATTTAGCCGATTCCAGGTAAGCCAGATTTTTGTGATCTGTGAACACCGTGATCGGATGAATCGCCCCTTCCAACTAATGACGCCACTTCTCAAAAGCCAACTTAATGGCCAGCAACTCACTGTTATCCACATCATAATTTCTCTCTGCGGCGGAGAGTTTTTTTAGAGAAAAATGCACATGGGCGCCATTTACCAGGTGTCGGGCTCTGCGATAGAACTGCTCCTACCCCCACCTCAGACGCATCAACTTCCACAATGAAAGGTTGTGATACATCCGGCTGCACCAATATAGGGGAAGAATAGAAGCACTCCTTAACCACAGAAAAGGCTTGCAACGCTATATCAGACCACACTGAAACATCCATCCCTTTCTTAGTCATGTCAGTTAAAGGTTTCACCACTGTCGAATAGTTCTGAATAAATTTTCGGCAATAGTTGGTGAACCCCAAAAACCGCATAAGAGCCTTCAGATTTTCGGGTCGATCCCAGTCCAATACAGCACGGACTTTCTCAGGATCCATTTGAAAATGTGAAGATGACAGCAGGTAGCCCAAGAATTGCACCTTGTGTATAGCAAAAACACACTTCTCTCTTAGGAACTGTAACACGTGTCTAACATGATCCTCATGTTTCTCCACGTCTGGAGAATAAATTAGTATGTCATCCAAATACATGACAACAAACCTCTCCACCAGGTGAAGAAAAATGTCATTCACAAAATGCTGGAAAACCTTAGGAGCATTGGTCAACCCAAAAGGCATGACCAGGTTCTCAAAGTGACCCTCTGGGGTATTAAAAGCCATCTTCTATTCATCTCCTTCCTTGATCCTGACCAGATTATATGCCCCCCTTAAGTCCAACTTGGAGAACACCTTAGTATCAACAATCTGGTTAAACAAATCAGGAATCAAAAGAAAGAGGGGGTAAGGATCATGAACAGTAATCCGATTGAGCTCACGGAAATCAAGACATGGCCTAAGAGTTCCATAGTTTTTTTAACAAAGAAAAACCCTGCTGCCACTGGAGATTTGGAAGGTCTTATGTGTCCTTTAGCCAAGCTCTCGGTAATATACTCTCTCTCACAGCCGTTCTTTCAGGTATAGAAAGTTTATACAACCTAGATTTGGGCAACTTAGCTCCGGGAATAAAATTGATAGGACAATCATATTCCCGATGCGGAGGTAAATCCTGGCATCCACTTTCAGAAAATACATTGGCAAAACCAGATATAAAAAAGGGTAATTTTTTAGTGGTTAAAGCAGAAAAAGATATAGTCAGACAATTGTCAATGCTATAATCACCCCAATCCAGAATCTGTCTAGCTTGCCAATCGACGGTTGGATTGTGCCTGCTTAACCCTGGTAAACCCAGAACCAACGGAGCAGAGAGACCCTGCAACACAAAACTCGAGATGAATTCCTGATGAAAGTCACCCACTCTTAATCAGATGTCATGCACCATCTGAGATAAACACTTCTGAGTTAGAGGTGCAGAATCAATAGCAACATTTTATTTATTTTTTCTCTAATGCACTTGGAGACAACCCAGGCATACGGACGAACTGAGCATCAATCAGGTTCACCCCTGCCCCACTGTCGATAAACACCTCTTCACCAACAGTATCTTCACCCAAAGTGTCAGAGAAAGACGATACGTTATGTGATAGTATGTCCTGAGAGTGAGGGCCCCTAGATCTCTCTCTCATGTGTCTATCAATGCGTACTGCAAGAGACATAGCGGCTTCCAGAGACTCAGGATTCTCATGAAAGGCCAAAGCGCCCTTCAGCCTCTCTGAAAATCCCTGACAAAACTGACTACAGAGAGTCGGATCGTTCCACTCAGTATCCGTAGCGCACCTCCTAAACTCAGAGCAATAGATCTCAGCAGAATGCTCTCCCTGACGAAGACCACATAGCTTGGTCTTGGCCAGGGAGGTCTGATCCGGGTCATCATAGTTGAGACCCAGAGCTTTGAAAAATGTATCCACCGACAGGAGAGACTGCGATACAGTCAGCAGAGAAAAAGCCCATGACTGAGCGTCCCCCTTAAGCAACGAAATAACCACATTAACTCTGATTCTCATCCCCAGTTGAGTGTGGACGTAGCCTAAAATACAATTTGCACGCCTACCTAAACAAAATGAAATAATCACTTCCTCCAGAGAATCTGGCCAGGAGGGCAACTTTAGGCTCGAGACAGGCCTGGTAACCACCACCACTAGGACCGGCAACCTGTGGTCTCTGCATCTGTGAGACGGTCGTGCGGAGGTCAGCTACCTCCAAAGATAGCCCCTGCAGCTGTCCGGCCAGTGCAGCAATAGGATCCATGGCTGTACTGAAACAAGCAAAAATGACGGTTTTGATGGTTTATAATGTCACTCTCGTGTGTGGGAGGAAAACACCACATCGAGTATAGGAGGGAAAAGGGGATACTGGAATAAGGCCTGGAAACTAGGGAAGGAAAATGGACACCTCCCAGAGAAAACCCTAACTCCAGTCCTGACAGACTACTAGTATGAACAGGCCCCAAAGGTAGGCAAGTTCCAGTTTAATAAATATAGGTAATGTCGCACTAAAATGAGATGGGGATCCAGAAGAGGTGCACCCACTAACAGACAACACCCAGTCTGATAGGAATAAATGTATAAAAGAATAGAAGTGGGGCACTCTCTAAAAGTATAGGGATCTTTTATTACACATATCGCAATAAATTAGTAAAAAAATCACAATAGGATATCAGCGATTAAATGGAAAAACAGCAGATAAAATGTTAATACTGACAATGGTATAAATAATAGACTAAAAGGATGATAAAAAATATATTAATTTGGACAATAAATCGATATAGATAAGATCCCAATATGTATATGAATTTTTGAGAATAAGATTTTGTACTCGGATATTCAATAATAATAGTGTTCACTGATCATACTCTGATATATAGTTCCATACACGGTAATCCACTCCTGCAACCAGTACTGACAATGGTATAAATAATAGACTAAAAGGATGATAAAAAAATATATTAAATTGGACAATAAATCGATATAGATAAGATCCCAATATGTATATTAATTTTTGAGAATAAGATGTTGTACTCGGATATTCAATAATAATAGTGTTCACTGATCATACTCTGATATATAGTTCCATACACGGTAATTCACTCCTGCAACCAGTCCTTTTAACAAATATTAATTTATGATGGTCAGAGTCCCAAGCGTATGCAGCTTTAAAGGTTTGTTTGGACAGTAATTCAGCTGCTCATACGCACAGCGGCGTCCCGCTGCATTGATAGGAAGCGATCGCTTTAGATGGGATATGCAAGATCTTACCCGAGGATCTTTTGTGCTGGATGATGACCCCTCGACTCGGCGTGTTACTCCTAACTCCGGTCTCAAGGGTTGGTATTCAGATTCGAATTTGGCGCCAGTGAAGTTGTTTGCTACACGTGGTTGGGTTACCTTGCGTGTAGTAGCGTTTGTGTACTTCGGCGATTCGCTGATTGATATAACAATCTCCAGACTTCCTCGGTCTTGCATTCCCTCTCCTCTTAATGGGGGGATTAATACCAGACGCGTTTTGGGGATTTGGAAGAATGACCCCTTCCTCAGTTCATACACAGGATACCTAGAATCCTATCTCACCCTATAGGACCCTGGAACTAATGTCAGGACTGAGTCTACCTGTTCCTCCAAAGGGAAGGACGAACAAGAGTCTCCCTTAGGCCTAATGACAAACAAGGAAAGGCAACACACACATATATAAGCAAAATACAAAAGGGGAAGAAAAACACTTATCTTCAATAAAGCTTTGGTAGCACCAGGAACTCAGCCGAGAACCAAACACAGGCAAACCATAAGTCCAACAGAAGCTATAAACCACAAAGCATAGTGGGAGAAACAACGATAAATAGACAATGTAAAATGACCACAATAGCCACCCCTGGGGAAAGAAGGTGTGGCAAGCACCAGAAACAACACAGATGTCATTTGATCCAAAAGCAAAACATGTCAGATTAAACCACGTGTTGCCAGTCTCACAGATATCCTGCCACCTGTCGCGGGAACATCTGTGACAGTATGTCTGTCTAACTGGTGCAGATGAGCTGTATTGCACTGATCAATAATGCCTACAGGTCACCAGCACACTTTTTAATACTAATAAAGGCCTAACACTCTCCCTGCCTGCAGCAGTGTCTTGTCCCTATACTAGTTACAGCAGAATGGCGGCACACCATGTGTTCCACCATTTATGCATGCATGGTTACATTGTGCATCAATTACAGCCATGCCAATACTAGGCTTGACTGTGGTGGCTTCCAAGTGAACGCTTGTTTATTGGCTGTGCTGCAGCCTTTCAGCAAGCTTTATTTGAACTACGAACAACGAACCTGGACACTGACTTTGGTGCCTAATAGTGATGAGCGGGAGGTGCCATATTCGATTTTGCGATATTTCGTCATTTTTCTATTTATCGCGAATAATATACGATTTAATTATTCGCGTATTGCGATTTTTCTTTTGACAGTAAGGCAACGTTCCTATGACAATGGCTAGGCTAGTATGTGTATTTTACGAATATTCGTAATATTGCTCTAACTTCGTCTTTTAGAATATTCGTAATATTCTAAAAGACGAAGTTAGAGCAATATTACGAATATAGACTGCAATTTAGCTAATATAGTGCTATAGTAATTTTTTTAATAGTGTACATATTTTCCAAAACTGAAGTTCAGAAGAGGCAAAAAAAATTTGACAAAAAAATTAAGATTATAGTACTATATTAGCTAAATTACAGTCTATATGTGTATTTTACGAATATTCGTAATATTGCTCTATCTTTATCTTTTAGAATATTACGAATATTCTAAAAGACGAAGTTAGAGCAATATTACGAATAAATTCGTTATTTAGAATATTCGTATTTTATTTTTCATATGAAAACATGATTCCCCCCTGCTTAAGTTGCTTGTGGGCCAATGGTTTATTGACCCACAAGCAAGAATCAGGGAGGAATCATATTTTCAGATTAAAAAAAAATATGAATATTCGATTTTGCGAATATATAGAACTATATTCGAAATATTCGCGAAATCTCGAAGTTGCGATATTCGAATATTCACGCTCATCACTAGTGCCTAAATCCATGTTCGGGTTTGGTACAGTGACACCAAAATGTCCAGTACAGTCCCGAATGTGGCGGTCCGGGTTCTCTCATTATTTATAATGCTGAAAAAAGACATCTGTCCATCCAGTTCAGCCTGTTATCCTGCAAGTTGATCCAGAGAAAGGCAAAAAAATAGTTAGAAGCTAATTTTCCTCCCCACTCCAATCAGGAAAACTCCCTGGATCAACAACCTATCTCTAGTAACTATAACCTTGTAATATTATTACACTCCAGAAATATATCCAGGCCCCTCTTGAACTCTTTTAGTAAATTCACTATCACCACCTCATCAGGCAGACAGTTCCATATAGTCTCACTGCTCTTGCTGTAAAGAATCAGTTTCTATGTCTATCTGCAAACCTTCTTTCCTCCAGATGCAGAGGATGTCCCCTCATCACAGTCCTTGGGATAAATACAGTAGATGATGGGAGAGATTTCTGTACTGACCCCTGATATAGTTATACATAGTTATTAGATCTTCCCTTAGTTGTCTTTTTTCTAAAGTGAATAACCCTAATTTTTATAATCTTTCTGTGTACTGTAGTCCACCCATTCCAGTTATTACTTTAGTTGCCCTAAAAAAATTATGATGGAATTGCAATTTTGCCTACCTCACTTCCCAAAAAATAGTATAAAAAGTGATCGTAAAAGTCATATGTACCAAAAATGGTACCAATCAAACCGTCATCTCATCCCACAAAAATGAGCCTCTACATAGGACAATCGCCCAAAAACTAAAAGAAATATGGCTTTCAGAAAATGGAGACACAAAATTTCTTTTTTTTAAAAATGCTTTTATTGTGTAAAACCAAAATAAAATAAAAGCAATACACATATTAGGGATTAAAGAATTGAATTATTTGTAAAAGAACGTTAACACCATAAAATTTGGTGTATCAGTGCTCTATTTCCCCCCTGAAACAAGGATGAATGGATGAACTTATATATATATATATATATAAAAAAAATAAAAAAAAACACTACAAAATCAGTATGCAATTTCACCCAGTTACCGAATCAAGAATTAACAAATTTTCTTATGTATAAAAGAATGTAGACACCCTAACATCTGTAGTATAAAATCACATTTTCACCCGAATTACACAATTAGGGATTAAAGAATTGAGTTATGTGAAAAACAATGTAAACACCCTAATATCTGTAGTATCAGACATCAATTACACAATCAAGGATTCACAGATTGAATTATATATAAAAGAATGTGAACAACCCAAAATCTGTAGTATCAGGCTGCAGTTTTACCCCAATAACAGAATCAAGGATTAATAAAATTACTTATGTATAAAAGAACAGGACCACCCTAAAATTTGTAGTATCAAGCTGCAATTTCACCCCAGAATCAAGGATGAATGGATGTACTTCTTCTATATAAAAAAAAAATGCAAACACCCCAAAATTTGTAACATCAGACCACAATTTCACCCCAATTACAGAATCAAGGATTAACAAATTTCCTTATGTATAATAGAACGTAAACACCCGAAAATCTGTAGTATCAGGCTGCAATTTAACCCCAATTACACAATTAAGGATTAACGCATTTACTTATGTCTAAAATAATGTTAACACCCCTAAATCTGCAGTATCCGACCGCAATTTCACCTTAATGATACAATTAAGGAGGATTGAGTTATGTATAAAAGAACGTGAACACCCTAAAATCTGTAGTATCAAGCCGCTATTTCACCCCAATTACAAAATCAAGGATTAATGGATTGAATGATATATAAAAGAATGTAAACCCTCCAAAATTTGTAGTATAAGGCCACAACAGAATCAAGGATTAATGGAATTACTTATATATAAAAGAATGCAAAACACCTAAAATCTGTAGTATTAGAACACTTTTTAACCCCAATTAGTGCAGCAAGGTGTAAAAGAATACCCTCCTATTAGCCAAGCTTTACACTGTTCAATCGGTCCCTGCTCTGTTCCCTATAGTGTGGATCATGCCTCCCTATTATATCCCTACTAGCATGCTCGGCCGAACACCATTTTCACTCACAGCCAATAAACATGCTGGGAAGTACTGGCCCTCACTGTAATGCCGTAGCCATGTTGGTTACTGGCATTACAGTGATTGGCTGGCCGAAACGCGTCATCGGGTGCTATATAGCACTCGATGACACGTGCTTCGGATTAGTCTTAGTCAGCGAGAGCTGCAGCAGAAGGGACAGATAGTGTAGTGACAGGAATATTTTTTTTTTTTTAGGCAGGGTCTAGTCTTAATATTAAGTTGAATTTTTTCGCCTCTGGTAACAGCAACATTACCTGCGCTACATCTCCTGTATAATTAGATAATGGGAGAAAAGAAGAAATGAATCGCACATCCACTGCTAATGCTATGATTTCATCCCTGCATTTCTGCAGGAGACAGCACTAAATAGCGCATGTGTACCACCTCCTATGCAACATGCTAAATGAGGCATTAGTGTACATTTTGATCAAAAGGCATAAGCCCACTCACCACACCAAGGTTGCCTCTATGAGTGGGTCCTAACCTGCTCATGCTCTCAGTTGGAGTTCCTGTGAGCTTCAGAGGAGGTGAGCTTTTACAACTGTTCACATGGTGCGGTGCTGCACGGGGGCCACTGTCCAGTTTTTCTGGCTGGTTGGTGGGGCCCAGAGCTAGGTTTGGCATGGTCAGGCAGCAGGGGTGCTGTTTGGCTGCTGGGCCCCGCCACTGGCTGGGATGGCGCATCAGCGTCGGTGGTCGCCGGGCAGCGCCGCGCCAATGTTAGGTTAGGACCCACTCATAGAGGCAACCTTGGCGTGGTGAGTGGGCTTATGCCTTTTGATCAAAATGTACACTAATGCCTCATTTAGCATGTAGCATAGGAGGTGGTACACATGCGCTATTTAGTGCTGTCTCCTGCAGAAATGCAGGGATGAGATCATAGCATTAGCAGTGGATGTGCGATTCATTTCTTCTTTTCTCTCATTATCTAATCTCCTGTATAATGTTTGCGCATCCTAAATATCAGTGACATTCAGTTTAATTTTTTTGCCACTGGTGACAGTGACATTACCTGCACTACATCTCCTATATAATGTTTGCGCATCCTAAATATCAGTGACATTCAGTTACATTTTTTCGCCACTGGTGACAGCGACATTACCTGAGCTACATCTCCTGTATAACGTTTGCGCATCCTAAATATCAGTGACATTCAGTTTAATTTTTTCGCCGCTGGTGACAGCGACATTACCTGCGCTAAATCTCCTGTATAACGTTTGCGCATCCTAAATATCAGTGACATTCAGTTAAATTTTTTTCGCAACTGGTGACAGCGACATTGCCTGCGCTACATCTCCTGTATAACGTTTGTGTATCCTAAATATAAGTGACATTCATATAAAAAAAAATTTCCGCTGGTGACAGCGACATTACCTGCGCTACATCTCCTTTATAACGTTTGCGCATCCTAAATATAAGTGACATTCATATTAAAAATTTTTGCCGCTGTTGACAGCGACATTACCTGAGCTACATCTCCTGTGTAACGTTTGCGCATCCTAAATATCAGTGACATTCAGTTTCATTTTTTCACCGCTGGTCACAGCAACATTACCTGCGCTACATCTCCCGTATAACGTTTGCGCATCCTAAATATCTGTGACATTCAGTTTAATTTATTTGCTCATACACTTACAAAACCTACGCTACTCTACGTGTGACATACTTGCATGCATACACTCACCTAAAGAATTATTAGGAACACCATACTAATACGGTGTTGGACCCCCTTTTGCCTTCAGAACTGCCTTAATTCTACGTGGCATTTATTCAACAAGGTGCTGATAGCATTCTTTAGAAATGTTGGCCCATATGGATAGGATACCATCTTGCAGTTGATGGAGATTTGAGGAATGCACATCCAGGGCACGAAGCTCCCGTTCCACCACATCCCAAAGATGCTCTATTGGGTTGAGATCTGGTGACTGTGGGGGCCATTTTAGTACAGTGAACTCATTGTCATGTTCAAGAAACCAATTTGAAATGATTCGAGCTTTGTGACATGGTGCATTATCCTGCTGGAAGTAGCCATCAGAGGATGGATACATGTTCTCATTCTGTTTACGCCAAATTCGGACTCTACCATTTGAATGTCTCAACAGAAATCGAGACTCATCAGACCAGGCAACATTTTTCCAGTCTTCAACAGTCCAATTTTGGTGAGCTCGTGCAAATTGTAGCCTCTTTTTCCTATTTGTAGTGGAGATGAGTGGTACCCGTGGGGTCTTCTGCTGTTGTAGCCCATCCGCCTCAAGGTTGTGCGTGTTGTGGCTTCACAAATGCTTTGCTGCATACCTCGGTTGTAACGAGTGGTTATTTCAGTCAACGTTGCTCTTCTATCAGCTTGAATCAGTCGGCCCATTCTCCTCTGACCTCTAGCATCCACAAGGCATTTTTGCCCACAGGACTGCCGCATACTGGATGTTTTTCCCTTTTCACACCATTCTTTGTAAACCCTAGAAATGGTTGTACGTGAAAATCCCAGTAACTGAGCAGATTGTGAAATACTCAGACCGGCCCGTCTGGCACCAACAACCATGCCACGCTCAAAATTGCTTAAATCACCTTTCTTTCCCATTCTGACATTCAGTTTGGAGTTCAGGAGATTGTCTTGACCAGGACCACCCCCCTAAATGCATTGAAGCAACTGCCATGTGATTGGTTGACTAGATAATTGTATTAATGAGAAATAGAACAGGTGTTCCTAATAATTCTTTAGGTGAGTGTATATACCATTTAATATGCTCAAGGCGAGCAGAAAGGGACGGGAAGTGGCCGTGCTGCTGATGGTGCACACAGAGGCCGTGGCCCTGGGGGCTGTGAAACTATGCCGGCTGCTAGAGCACAATAAAAAAACACTCATCCACGATACCTAGCTTCATGTCCCTGTTTGCAGGGCGGCGCAGGACACCACTCTCAAAGTCACACCAATGCAACCAAGTGGTCGGTTGAATTGCAGCAAATAATGCTTCCAGTCGGTTAAGCATCACCCTGTCTTCCACAGTCCAGTCTCAGTAGCCAAGAGTCTGGTCAACAGAATCCTCACCCTGATCCTCCTTCCTCCCACCATGGAGAGTCTTGGCAAACAAGTGATCCCACACTCGGACATTCCAAGGAGCTCTTTTCATCGCCATTCCTTGATTTGACCCTCTTGCCAAGCCTGCTTGAAGAGGGACATGAGGAGATCTTGTGCACTGATTCCCAAACTCTTGAGTATCCACAGTCAGAAGAAGAGGACGGTGGGGAACGGCAATTAGTGTTTCACGAGGTGGATGATGATGATGTGACACAGTTGCCAATAAGTCAACCACAATAAGTGTCTCAAGAGGTTCATGATAAGAATGAGACACAGTTGTCAATAAGTGAGGTTCTTGTTAGGTCAACAAGTCAGGAGGATGACCAGAATAAGGAAGTGGAAGAGGAGGTGGTGGACAATGAAATCACTGACCCAACCTGGGAAGGTGGCAAGCCAAGCGAGAACAGCAGTACAGAAGGGGAGGAATCCGCAGCACTGCAACAGGCTGGAAGAGGCAGTCGGGTGGCAAAACTGTTCCCCGGTGCACCCCCTTGCAGTAATCTCCCTTGCCAAGGGGTAGGTGTTCCGCAGTCTGGCGCTTTTTTTTTGTAAAGTGCGGACGATAAAAAAAATTGTCATTTGCAACCTGTGCCATACCAAAATGAGCAGGGGGCGTGAACACTAGCAACATTACCACCACCAGCATGATCTGCCACATGGCATCAGAGCACCCTAATAGGTGGGCCGAATGCCTGGGTCCACAATCAGTGTCTGCGGGTCACACCACTGCCTCCTCTTCCCCTGTGTTACGTGCTGGCCAATCCCCTCTCCAAGACGCAGGACCGGATGCCTCCCGCCATGCACCTAGACCTTAGCAAGCACCATGATCTAGCACATCCACTTCTGTGTACCAGCGCAGCGTACAGATGTCCATACCCCAGGCCTTTGAACAAAAGCACAAATACCCAGCCACCTACCCACAGGCCACAACACTAAATGTGCACCTTTCCAAATTGCTGGCCCTGGAAATGTTGCCATTTAGGCTTGTGGACACAGAGACTTTCCGCAGCCTGATGGTGGTTGCCATCCCCCGTTACCCAGTCCCCAGCCGCCACTATTTTTCCTGGTGTGCCGTCCCCACCTTACACCAGCATGTGTTCCGTAACATCACCCGTGCCCTGACAAACGCAGTTATTGGGAAGATCCACTTAACTACTTACACATGGGGAAGCACTTTTGGCCAGGGACACTACATTTCCCTGACGGCACACTGGGTGAACATTGCGGAGGCCAGGAGCGAGACGTACCCTGGGATGGCACAGGTTCTACCGGCGCCAAGGATTGCGGGCCCTACTTCCATCAGGATTTCCGCCACCACCTACATTAGTGGCTGCAAGCCCCCTTCTCATCCTCCACTTCCACCTCAGAATTCTCATATTGCAGCACCAGTCTGCCATCAGTGTAGCACTGCAGTGAGGAAGCGGCAACAGGCCGTGCTGAAACTAATTTGCTTAGGTGACAAACAGCACTCTGCCACAGAGCTGTGGTAGGGTGTAAGGGATCAGACTCTCACTCAACCTATAACCAGGCATGGTTGTGTCTCGGCAAGCTCACACACATATCAAGCCTAGCCCACCAGTTAAACTTAGTGGTTCAGTGGTTTCTCAAAACCTACCCCAATTTGCCTGAGCTACGGGTGAAGGTGCGCCACGTGTGTGCCCATTTCCAAAAGTCATCTACAGCTGCCGCCGGTCTGGCAACGCTGCAGCTGTGCTTGCAATTGCCAGTTCACTGACTGTTGTGCGATGTTAGCACGTGCTGGAACTCCACGTTCCACATGTTGGCCAGGCTTTGTGAGCAGCAGAGGGCATTAGTGGAATACCAGCTGCAACATGGTCGTCGCCTTTCCAGTCAGCTCACGCTGTTCACAAGCGACGAGTGGGCATGGATGTCTGACCTCTGTGAGGTTTTACACAACTTTGAGGAATCAACACAGATGGCGAGTGGCGATTCCGCTATTATCAGCGTAACCATCCCACTTCTGTGTCTACTGAAACGCTCGCTGCTCACAATGAAGGCGGACGCTTTGCATGTGGAAGAGGTGGAAATGGGGGAAGACAGTACACAGGGTGATAGTGTCATGGCTGTATGTGAGCAACAAGAGCATACACAGTAAATAGAGCTACTGACCGGACCCAAACTAGGGAGGATATAGGGTGACCCCTGTCAGACCCTCAAAGCTCTCCCTATGCTGCTAAGCACATGCCCGGATCCAAATGGTGGAACGAGGCATGCCCGCGTACCTAAGACTGATGACCACTGTAACCCCTACAATAGTGGAAGGGGCACGGCCACCGGTGCCCTGCTCAGTATATGGACGGCCCCGGGGTCGCCTTGGATCCAGTCAGAAAACAAACAGAAACACTACAATGTCTGCACACTTAGCTGAAGGAGCTGCAGCAGCCGTGAAGACAGATCCAAAGACAGCTGGCAATATCCGGAGTACTTGCTGCAGCAGAACACAAGTCCAGTGAAATGATAGCCCACAAGTGAAGATACTCAAGCAAGAGATACAACTCAAATGAGAAATATAATCCGCTCCCTACAAAGGAGGAGGGGTGATTTAAAGGCAGAGAAATCAAACAGAGGAGGAACAGCTGGGAGGAAGGAAACAGAAAGTAAAGACCTCATCACAGGGGCGGAGAAACAGAGCAGTGAGAACTCCTCCAAGCTCTAGTAGTGACATCATCACAGGGGTGGAGAAACAGAGCTGTGAGAACGTCTCAAAGCTCTGGTAGTGACAGTACCCCCCTCTCTACGGGTGGACTCCGGACACCCAGGACCCACCTTCTCAGGATGAGCCCTATGAAATGCCCTGATGAGGCGAGTGGCTTTAATGTCCGACACCGGAACCCACATCCTCTCCTCAGGACCATAACCCTTCCAATGAACGAGGTACTGAAGAGAACCGCGGACAATGCGAGAGTCCACAATTCTGGAAACCTCAAACTCCAGATTGCCATCAACCAAAATCGGAGGAGGAGGCAAAGAGGAGGGTACCGTGGGCTGGACATATGGTTTTAAGAGAGATCTGTGAAATACATTATGTATCTTCCAAACCCGTGGAAGATCAAGACGGAAGGCAACAGGATTGATGACTGACAAGATTTTATAAGGCCCAATAAACTTGGGACCCAATTTCCAGGAGGGAACCTTCAGTTTAATATTTCTTGTAGACAACCACACCAGATCACCCACATTCAGGTCCGGACCAGGCACACGTCTCTTATCAGCCACACGCTTATACTTCTCACTCATCTTTCTAAGATTACTCTGAATCTTTTGCCAAATGGTAGACAAAGACAAGGAAAATCTCTCCTCCTCAGGTAAACCAGAAGGAGCCCATCCCGAGAATGTCCCAAACTGCGGATGGAACCCATATGCACCAAAGAATGGTGACTTATCAGAAGATTCCTGACGACGGTTGTTCAGAGCAAACTCAGCAAGAGGGAGAAATGAACACCAATCCTCCTGGTTCTCTGCCACAAAACAGCGCAAATATGTCTCCAGATTCTGATTGAGGCGCTCAGTCTGACCATTCGACTGCGGGTGAAAAGCAGAAGAGAAGGACAGCCGAACCCCCAGGCGAGAGCAGAAAGCCTTCCAGAATCTGGACACAAACTGCGTGCCTCTATCGGAAACAATATCAGAGGGAATGCCATGCAATTTAACAATATGGTCGACAAAAGCTTGCGCCAACGTTTTAGCATTGGGTAAACCAGGGAAAGGTACGAAATGAGCCATCTTGCTAAAACGGTCCACCACCACCAGGATCACTGACTTCCCTGAGGAACGAGGAAGATCCGTGATAAAGTCCATGGACAGGTGTGTCCAAGGACGGGAAGGTATGGGTAACGGGAGAAGGGAACCTGAAGGCCGTGAACGAGGGACCTTAGCGCGAGCGCACGTCTCACAAGCAGCCACAAAACCCTCCACCGACTTACGAAGAGCTGGCCACCAAAATCTCCAAGCAATGAGATCTACTGTGGCTCTACTCCCGGGGTGACCAGCAAGAACAGTATCATGATGCTCCTTGAAGAGTTTGTGACGTAGCTCAGGAGGCACAAACAACTTCCCAGAAGGACAACGGGCAGGTGCCTTAGTCTGGGCAGCCTGGACCTCGGCCTCCAAATCAGAATATAGAGCAGAAACAACTACCCCCTCCGCCAAAATGAGACCCGGGTCCTCAGAGTTTCCTCCTCCCGGAAAACAGCGAGAGAGAGCATCAGCCTTCACATTTTTGATCCCAGGGCGGAATGTAACGACAAAATTGAATCTGGAGAAGAACAGAGACCATCTGGCCTGTCTCGGATTCATACGCCTGGCCGACTCCAAGTATGCCAGATTCTTATGGTCGGTAAAAACGGTGATAGGGTGCCTGGCCCCCTCCAACCAATGGCGCCATTCCTCAAAAGCCAACTTGATGGCCAACAACTCCCTATCTCCCACATCATAGTTTTTCTCTGCCGGGGAGAGTTTTTTAGAGAAAAAGGCACAGGGTCGCCATTTGGCAGGAAAAGAGCCCTGGGACAAAACCGCACCCACACCCACCTCGGAAGCATCCACCTCAACAATAAAAGGTAAGGAAACATCGGGATGCACCAAGACGGGAGCAGACGCAAAACTCTCTTTAATCTTAGAAAAAGCTGCAAGCGCCTCCTCCGACCAAGAGGAAAAATCCGCCCCCTTTTTTATCATGTCAGTGAGGGGTTTGACAACAGAGGAATAATTAAAAATGAACTTTCTGTAATAGTTCGCAAAACCCAGAAAGCGCATCAATGCCTTCTGATTCTCAGGAAGCTCCCACTCAAGTACAGCACGGACCTTCTTCGGATCCATGCGAAAACCAGAAGCAGAGAGAAGAAAACCCAGAAATTGAATCTCCGATACCATAAAAAGACATTTCTCCAGCTTGGCGTACAATTTATTTTCCCGCAGAATCCGCAGAACCTGAAAAAGATGATCCTGATGGCTCTGAACATCAGGGGAAAAAATCAAAATATCATCAAGATACACCAATACAAATTTCCCCATTAAATGGTAGAAAATACTGTTAACAAAATGCTGAAAGACGGCCGGAGCATTCATCAGGCCGAAAGGCATAACGAGATTCTCGAAATGCCCGTTAGGGGTATTAAAGCCAGTTTTCCATTCATCCCCCTCTCTGACCCTGACCAGGTTGTACGCGCCTCTCAAATCCAATTTGGAAAAAACCTTGGCCCCAACAATTTGGTTGAAGAGGTCCGGGATCAGAGGAAGGGGATAGGGATCGCGAATCGTGATACGGTTCAGCTCCCTAAAATCTAGGCAAGGTCTCAGAGAGCCATCTTTTTTTTTAACAAAAAAAAACCCAGCGGCAACAGGTGATTTTGAGGGACGAATATGCCCCTTATCGAGACTCTCGGAGATATAGGTTCGCATTGCGATTCTTTCCGGTTGTGAGAGATTGTAGAGGCGTGCTTTTGGCAGCTTGGCGCCGGGAATGAGGTTAATGGGACAGTCAAACTCCCGGTGAGGAGGTAGCTCCTGAACACCGCTCTCGGAAAACACGTCCGAGAAATCAGAGAGAAATGATGGCACAGTTTTAGTAGACACCTCTGCAAAAGTCGCTGTGAGACAATTCTCTCTACAAAAGTCACTCCACTCATTTATTTGCCTTCCTTGCCAATCAATAGTGGGGTTATGTCTAGTGAGCCAGGGTAACCCCAAAACTAGAGGAGAAGGCAATCCATTAAGGACAAAACAAGATATATCCTCCACTTGAGTGTCACCTACAGCTAACCGGATATTGTGAACAATGCCCTTCAGAGATATCTGTGAGAGTGGAGCAGAGTCAATAGCAAAAACAGGTATATCCTTTTCTAATGTGCAAACCTGAAAACCATGCATGGCTACAAATTGAGTGTCAATAAGATTGACGGCCGCTCCACTATCGACAAAAATCTCACAAGAAATTACTTTGCTCTCTAGCGCCACCCTGGCAGACAGGAGAAAATGGGAACTGCAGGTCAGAGGAAAAGCATCAATTCCTACATCAACTTTGCCCAAAGTAGCAGGTGAAGCAGAGTTTGATGATTTACCTTTTGAGGTTTTTCTCTTATTATCGCTCTTAGTACAGTTCAAGAATCTCCTAGACGGACAAACATTTGCCAAATGACCTATGCCCCCACAACAAAAACACACCATACTCTGAGGACTAAATCCTCTTTTATCAGGGGCAAGTCGACCTAGCTGCATGGGCTCCTCCTCAGAGGGGACCGAGACAGGATGAGGCCCCTGCACACTGAATGAGTCCGCATCACTGCCCCTAGACTGACAATGGCTGGACAGAGAGGTCTCGTTTCTTTCTCTTAGACGCCTGTCAAGGCGTACCGCCAATGACATGGCAGACTCTAAGGACGTTGGTCTCTCATGGAAAGCAAACGCATCTTTCAATCTCTCTGAGAGACCATGACAGAACTGACTCCGGAGTGCAGCATCATTCCAACCTGAATCAGCTGCCCATCTCCGAAATTCAGAACAATAAAGCTCCGCAGACGGTTTGTTCTGGCATAAAAAACGTAAGTTAGATTCGGCCACAGCAACACGATCCGGGTCATCATATATCTGCCCCAGGGCCACAAAAAATCTTTCCATGGATCGAAGGGAGGGATCCCCTGATGGCAGCGAAAAAGCCTGAGCATTACCCCTGAGCAGGGAGATGACAATCCTCACCCTCTGCTCCTCTTTACCAGAGGAATGGGGACACAAGCAAAAATGGAGTTTGCATGCCTCTCTGAAGCGAACAAAATTCTCACTGCCCCCGGAGAACGTTTCTGGAAGTGAGACCTTTGGCTCGCAACAGACTCCATGGGCCGGAACATAGCCCAATGCATAAAGCTGAGTCATAGATTGACGGAGATCCGCTACCTCCAAAGAAAGACCCTGCATGCGGTCAACCAGGCCAGAAAGCGGATCCATGTCAAAAAGGACGGTTTTGGCGGATTATAATGTCTGCACATTTAGCTGAAGGAGCTGCAGCAGCCGTGAAGACAGATCCAAAGACAGCTGGCAATATCCGGAGTACTTGCTGCAGCAGAACACAGGTCCAGTGAAATGATAGCCCACAAGTGAAGATACTCAAGCAAGAGATACAACTCAAATGAGAAATATAATCAGCTCCATACAAAGGAGGAGGGGCGATTTAAAGGCAGAGAAATCAAACAGAGGAGGAACAGCTGGGAGGAAGGAAACAGAAAGTAAAGACCTCATTACAGGGGCGGAGAAACAGAGCAGTGAGAACTCCTCCAAGCTCTAGTAGTGACATCATCACAGGCGTGGAGAAACAGAGCTGTGAGAACGTCTCAAAGCTCTGGTAGTGACAGATAGCCAGACCACCCTCCGTTCCTCTTCTCAGCGCGAATTGGATGATGATGAGGAGGAGGAGCAGGAGACGGTTGCCTCCACTACAAAGGGTAGTACCCATAGCAGGTTTATTTCATCTGTTCAGCGTGGATGGGCCGAAGAGGAGGTAGAGGATGAGGAGATTGAGAGTCATCCTCCTGAGGAGGACAGCGAAGTCTTGTCTGTTGGGACTCTGGCACACATGGCTAACTTTATGTTATGCTGCCTTTCCCGTGACCCTCTCGTTATACGCATTTTTGCCAACACACGATTACTAGTTGTTCCCCCTTCTTGACCCCACTACAAAGAGAACTTATCATCTCTCATTCCTGTGGTGGAGAGGACTAGCAAAATGGTGCAATACCAGAAGGTCCTTGTTGAAAAATTGCTCCAAAAGTTCCCAGCTGACTACGCTGGCGGCAGAGTACGTAGTTCCTTGGGCAACTGAGGAGGGGAGACGAGGGAAACACACAGCAGTTCCAACAGAGGAAGGGCAACACTCTCCAAGACCTGGGACAGTTTCATGACACCCCGCCAGCACCCTCACCCTAATGCGTGGCCTAGTGTCACAAGGAGGGAAAGGTTTTGGAAGATGGTGAAGGAGTACGTAGCAGAACGTGTCAGCGTCCTCAGTGATCCCTCTGTGCCTTGCAACTATTGGGTGTCCAAGCTGGACACGTGGCATGAACTGACGCTCTACGCCTTGGAGGTGCTGGCCTGCCCTGCCGCCAGGGCCAGCGCCACCTGTAAGGTGACCTAGGCAACCGCCTAGGGCGCAATTTAGCAGGGGGCATCAGAACCGTGCGGTTAAAAAAAAAAAAAGTTGGTTATAACTTAAGTGGCGGCCGGCCGGCTCTAGTAAGAATCCCGGCCTCAGGCGGCCGGAGATGATTATGTATGTCCAGACAGTCCAGAGGCTGAGCCTTAGTGAAGCCGTGGGGGTGGGGGCGCACCGGCGCAGCAGACCAGAGAGACTGACACGCTGTCTCTCTGGTCTGAGTGACTAAGCTTACCTTCAGGCCGCTGAGGGTGGAGCAGAGGCGGAGCTCTGCCGACTTGGAGAAGGCTGGGTTGGTACTTAGTAGCTCAAGGGCACCCTGATGATCCTGATCTGATCTCTACGTTTACCCCCCCTGACCCTTCCCACCCTTGAGCACGTGACGCAGAGCGGAGAGGGGGTGGAGTGAAGAAGGAAGGGAAGGCCGCCCACTGAGCAGCCGAGCAGCCAGCCACCACCAGCAATTTGCCTCCCAGTGCCTTCTGGGACAGAAGTGGGCTCCTGGATTGGAGTGCAGATGCTTTCTTCTTCCCCAGGGCGACATTGGTGTTTGTCTCCAGTCCCCAGAGCCAGACCAAGAGCCAGACTGCAGCCAGAGACCAGATCATCTTATTGTCCTGGTGGTAAGTAGACAATGCAATATGTTAATTATTTACCGTATTTTATATATTTAATATATTTATTTAATATATATTTATTTAACAGAAAAAATGGCCATCAGATCTCGCAAGCGTGGAGATCGTATGCATGTTCTGTATTTAGCTGCGCTTGCGCACTAGGCCGTAATCTTTCCCTACCCTAAGGCTGGTAAGGCTCTCCGGCGCATGCGCAGATCGGCACAACTCCGGCACGCCTCCTCACGTCATTTCCGGTGCGACCAGAAGTTACGAGGTAGGGAAATCTCACGAAGTAGGGTAATGTATTGTTACACCGGCACTGGGAACTCTTCTCCCCGATCCTCCTCTCAGCTGCGAATGCGCATGCGCATGCTTTCAAAACTATGTTCCGCGTCTTCCCACTGTAATTTTCACAGTGAAAATCGCGGAAGCACCTCTAGCGGCTGTCATGGAGACAGTTACAAGAAGCTTGATTAACCCTAAGGGAAACATAGCAGTTCTTTGAAACTGCTATGTATTCAGCGTCAGGGTTAAAGGGACTCTCCAGTGCCAGGAAAATAAACCTGGCACTGGAGGTCCCCTCTCCCTCCCACCTCCCATCCCAGGTTGCTCCTTCAGTGACTTACCTGTATCCAGCACCGATGTCCCTCGGTGCTGGTTCAGGCTCTGCCCACTCTCCTTCCCCGCCTTCAGCCGGCGGGGGAGACTTAATGCCCATGTGCGGCAATTGCCGCGGGCGCATTACACCTCCCCATAGGAAAGCATTATTCAATGCTTTTCTATGGGGATTCCGGCGACGCTGGAGGCCCTCATGCACAGCGTCTCTTAAAACAGTGTTTTAAGAACCTGGAAGCTCCTCCAGTGGCTGTCTCAAAGACAGCCATTGAAGGAGGACTTAACCCTGCCAGGCAATTAGTGCAGTTTATGAAAAACTGCACTAATTACACTTGCAGGGTTAATAGTAGTGGGAGTTGGTTAATGGTAGTGGGGTGCCTGGAGTGTCCCTTTAATACTAGAGGGACCTGGCACCCAGACCACATAATTGAGCCGAAGTGATCTGGGTGCCTATAGTGGTCCTTTAAGCGTCTCCACGCCCTTAATTTACATGCATTCATTCATTGCATCTGTATGAGCAGATGCTGATTGGCGCAGAGTTTTGCTGTGCAGGCACAATAGCCTCCCAATGCAAAGAATAATAATCTGTGTGGGGAAAAAAGTGAGTAAAATCACTTTATTACTACAAGGAGGCAGGAGGAGGAGGGATGGGGGACTGCACTACGTAACAGGGTACAGGTGTGTTCCTGATGCTATAGTATTCCCTTCAAAATGCTGATGTAGTGAAGGTAGGGCCAGGTAAGGTAAGAAGTCAAACCGCTGTAATATGGTTTGATTACTTACATGGGGCGGGTGTCAGACCAGTATGCTTTGTAGTGGTAATGGTTCATAAAAAAATGTCTCTTTAATGAAACAAGCAGTTTGAACTATGTTTTAGCAGGTTCATTTATAAAAGCGTGATTTTTGGGGAATTAAAGTGAACGTCACAGAACACCTAATTTCAGCCACTTGCCAGATTGCTTATATTTTTCCTTTAAGGTAAAAAATAGCCACTGAACCACTACAGCTTAATATACCACTACAGCTAAATACTGGCTTTTATGTGAAAGTCGGTGTTTAGTGGCTGTCCCACGGGCTTCTGGATGAGGCCCTGCAAAGATCAAAACAACAAATTCAGCGTCACCACATTCTGCATGGACATGTTGAATGCTCCCCATAGAGATGCATTGACTGCATCTCTATTATGAGATGCTGACTAATCACATAACGCAAATATCAGTGGGTCCTTGAAGCAGTTTAGGCAGTAAGTACTAAAGCAAGCATGGTAATTTCCCATGTTAAAATTAGTGTAAGACCCACGGATATTGGGCTACTGTGACAAAGTGTTGGACTTAACACAAAATCGCCAAATGGTGTAACTGAATCTCAATGTTTTTTTGCTAGTATAGGTGATTTTAAGAAGCTTCATAAAATTTAAAACTGGATTTATTTTGTGCACTGTTGCCTAATCTGTATTTTGAGGCTGAAACAATGTCACTTCAGTAGCGTGTCAACAGGGGGCGATAGGAATAGTTCACCCTACGTGACGAAAAGGAGGGGGTACACGGAGTAACTCGCCATTACATTTTGTTGCATGGATCCAGATAGAAGATTGAATTACTTTGTATGTGTCTTTGTAATGTGACTGTGTGTGTAATTGGGATTGACCATGTATGACTGTAGGTGAATGTGTGTGACTTTGTGTAATTATGTTGTGAAGGTGTATGATTGTGAGTCTGTGCATGGGGGGGTTCTAGCTTTCGCTTGCTCTCTCCATTTTTACTTATTCGTGTTTACATCAACTTCTCTCATACATGCAAGCCATAGTCTTACACACACACACACACGTGCACGCACATATGTACAGTAGGTTTCAAAATGATTTTCAAATATTATGGTGGTTTGATGATCAAAGAGAATATTAATTGAATATTAATAATTTTTGATGTACATTTATTCTACAATAGTTATTTTGATAATTGAGCAATGTCGGCACCACCAGCACGAAATAAATTGTCTGGTGCTGCTTTCCGAAAGAAAAGACGGCACCAAGAAGAAGACACTTCTAAGATGGCTGGATCATTAAATAAGTTCTTTAAACCTGATCCAGTACAAAAAGCTGTAAGCGAGTTGGAGTGCAAAACTAAAGAGAATCGCGAAGCTGTAGATGTCGAACCACAACCTTCTACTTCCACTGTGGGCGAACATTCTTTGGGTATTGAAAGTGATATAAATCACAGAAAAAATGCACCAATCGGATATGCCACTGACTATACTGGCTAGTCATAAATGTAGATATTAAAAGCTGAGACTTTTGCCAATATATTCCTGTCAGGAAAATATCGGAGCCCATCATGCACCACGTCACGGTCACTCAGCATGGCAAGGGATCCTACCACTACGCTAACTATGGTGTGAACAAGGTCTGAAGGTGATGAAATCCAGCTCACAGCCAAGCTTCCACACAACCGCCTAGCAGGACAACTAGTGCAATGTGAACAAAGCAAGACTGTAAGCCACACCCATGTGGCTCAGACCATGTGATGGAGGTTACCAGGTGCAAAAGAGTGTTTGAATGCCAGGTAAAGGCACATACACTACATATAAAACAAGACACAAACACAGAAATATAGAAAAACACGCTACAGTGTTAGGGGTTGAGCAGCTCCCCCAGAATTGCCACTATATTTCTGTGTTTGTGTCTTGTTTTATATGTAGTGTATGTGCCTTTACCTGGCATTCAAACACTCTTTTGCTCGGTCATGCAACTTACCACCCAAATGAATTTTACCTCCTTTTCTTCTCACTAATAGAGCTTTCATTTGGTGGTATTTCATTGCTGCTGACATTTTTACTTTTTTTGTTATTAATCGAAATTTAACGATTTTTTTGCAAAAAAAATGAAATTTTTCACTTTCATAAATATCTTGGTCAAATGCCAACTTTGTATAAAAAAAATGGGAAAAGTTGTCTTTTGCCAAGATATTTCTCTCACCCAGCATGGGTATATGTAAAATGACACCCCAAAACACATTCCCCAACTTCTCCTGAGTACGGCGATACCACATGTGTGACACTTTTTTGCAGCCTAGGTGGGCAAAGGGGCCCACATTCCAAAGAGCACCTTTCGGATTTCACCGGCCATTTTTTGCAGATTTTGATTTCAAACTACTTACCACACATTTGGGCCCCTAGAATGCCAGGGCAGTATAACTACCCCACAAGTGACCCCATTTTGGAAAGAAGACACCCCAAGGTATTCCGTGAGGGGCATGGCGATTTCCTAGAATTTTTTATTTTTTGTCACAAGTTAGCGGAAAATGATGATTTTATTATTTATTTATTTTTTCTTACAAAGTCTCATATTCCACTAACTTGTGACAAAAAATAAAAACTTCCATGAACTCACTATGCCCATCACGAAATACCTGGGGGTGACTTCTTTCCAAAATGGGGTCAATTGTGGGGTAGTTATACTGCCCTGGCATTTTAGGGGCCCGAATGCGTGAGAAGTAGTTTGAAATCAAAATCTGTAAAAAATGGCCGGTGAAATCCGAAAGGTGCTCTTTGGAATGTGGGCCCCTTTGCCCACCTAGGATGCAAAAAAGTGTCACACATCTGGTATCCCCGTACTCAGGAGAAGTTGGGCAATGTGTTTTGGGGTGTCATTTTACATATACCCATGCTGGGTGAGATAAATATCTCGGTCAAATGCCAACTTTGTATAAAAAAATGGGAAAAGTTGTCTTTTGCCAAGATATTTCTCTCACCCAGCATGGCTATATGTAAAAAGACACCCCAAAACACATTGCCCAACTTCTCCTGAGTACGGGGATACCAGATGTGTGACACTTTTTTGCAGCCTAGGTGGGCAAATGGGCCCACATTCCAAAGAGCACCTTTCGGATTTCACCGGCCATTTTTTACAGATTTTGATTTCAAACCACTTCTCATGCATTCGGCCCCTAAGATGCCAGGGCAGTATAACTACCCCACAAGTGACCCCATTTTGGAAAGAAGACACCCCCAGGTATTTCGTGATGGGCATAGTGAGTTCATGGAAGTTTTTATTTTTTGTCACAAGTTAGTGGAATATGAGACTTTGTAAGAAAAAGAAAAAAAAAATCATCATTTTCCGCTAACTTGTGACAAAAAATAAAAAATTCTAGTAACTCGCCATGCCCCTCACGGAATACCTTGGGGTGTCTTCTTTCCAAAATGGGGTCACTTGTGGGGTAGTTATACTGCCCTGGCATTCTAGGGGCCCAAATGTGTGGTAAGTAGGTAAATGACCTGTGAAATCCGAAAGGTGCTCTTTGGAATGTGGGCCCCTTTGCCCACCTAGGCTGCAAAAAAGTGTCACACATGTGGTATCGCCGTATTTAGGAGAAGTTGGGCAATGTGTTTTGGGGTGTCTTTTTACATATACTCATGCTGGGTGAGAGAAATATCTCGGCAAAAGACAACTTTTCCCATTTTTTATACAAAGTTGGCATTTGACCAAGATATTTATCTAACCCAGCATGGGTATATGTAAAATGACACCCCAAAACACATTGCCCAACTTCTTCTGAGTACGGCGATACCAGATGTGTGACACTTTTTTGCAGCCTAGGTGTGCAAAGGGGCCCACATTCCTTTTATGAGGGCATTTTTAGACATTTGGATCACAGACTTATTCTCACGCTTTAGGGCCCCTAAAAAGCCAGGGCAGTATAAATACCCCACATGTGACCCCTATTTTGGAAAGAAGACACCCCAAGGTATTCAATGAGGGGCATGGCGAGTTAATAGAATTTAATTTTTTTTTGGCACAAGTTAGCGGAAATTGATATTTTTTTTTTATTCTCACAAAGTCTCCCTTTCCGCTAACTTGGGACAAAAATTTCAATCTTTCATTGACTCAATATGCCCCTCAGCGAATACCTTGGGGTGTCTTCTTTCCAAAATGGGGTCACATGTGGGGTATTTATACTGCCCTGGCATTCTAGGGGCCCTAAAGCGTGAGAAGAAGTCTGGAATATAAATGTCTAAAAATTTTTACGCATTTGGATTCCGTGAGGGGTATGGTGAGTTCATGTGAGATTTTATTTTTTGACACAAGTTATTGGAATATGAGACTTTGTAAGAAAAAAATATATATTTCCGCTAACTTGGGGCAAAGAAATGTCTGAATGGAGCCTTACAGGGGGGTGATCAATGACAGGGGGGTGATCAATGACAGGGGGGTGATCAGGGAGTCTATATGGGGTGATCACCCCCCTGTCATTGATCACCCCCCTGTAAGGCTCCATTCAGACGTCCGTATGTGTTTTGCGGATCCGATCCATGTATTAGTGGATCCGTAAAAATCATACGGACATCTGAATGCAGCCTTACAGAGGGGTGATCAATGACAGGGGGGTGATCAATGACAGGGGGGTGATCAGGGAGTCTATATGGGGTGATCACCCCCCTGTCATTGATCACCCCCCTGTAAGGCTCCATTCAGACGTCCGTATGTGTTTTGCGGATCCGATCCATGTATCAGTGGATCCGTAAAAATCATACGGACGTCTGAATGCAGCCTTACAGGGGGGTGATCAATGACAAGGGGGTGATCAATGACAGGGGGATGATCAATGATAGGGGGGTGATCAGGGAGTCTATATGGGGTGATCACCCCCCTGTCATTGATCACCCCCCTGTAAGGCTCCATTCAGATGTCCGTATGTGTTTTGCGGATCTGATCCATGTATCAGTGGATTTGTAAAAATCATACGGACATCTGAATGCAGCCTTACAGGGGGGTGATCAATGACAGGGGGGTGATCAATGACAGGGGGGTGATCAGGGAGTCTATATGGGGTGATCACCCCCCTGTCATTGATCACCCCCCTATAAGGCTCCATTCAGATGTCCGTATGTGTTTTGCGGATCCGATCCATGTATCAGTGGATCGGTAAAAATCATACGGACATCTGAATGCAGCCTTACAGGGGGGTGATCAATGACAGGGGGGTGATCAATGACAGGGGGGTGATCAGGGAGTCTATATGGGGTGATCACCCCCCTGTCATTGATCACCCCCCTATAAGGCTCCATTCAGATGTCCGTATGTGTTTTGCGGATCCGATCCATGTATCAGTGGATCCGTAAAAATCATACGGACATCTGAATGCAGCCTTACAGGGGGGTGATCAATGACAGGGGGGTGATCAATGACAGGGGGGTGATCAGGGAGTCTATATGGGGTGATCACCCCCCTGTAAGGCTCCATTCAGACGCCTGTATGTGTTTTGCGGATCCGATCCATGTATCCGTGGATCCGTAAAAAACATACGGACATCTGAATGCAGCCATACAGGGGGGTGATCAATGACAGGGGGGTGATCAGGGAGTCTATATGGGGTGATCACCCCCCTGTAAGGCTCCATTCAGACGCCTGTATGTGTTTTGCGGATCTGATCCATGTATCAGTGGATCCGTAAAAATCATACGGACATCTGAATGGAGCCTTACAGGGGGGTGATCAATGACAGGGGGGTGATCAATGACAGGGGGGTGATCAGGGAGTCTATATGGGGTGATCAGGGGTGATCAGGGGTTCATAATGGGTTAATAAGTGACAGGGGGGGTGTAGTGTAGTGTAGTGGTGTTTGGTGCTACTTTACTGAGCTACATGTGTCCTCTGGTGGTCGATCCAAACAAAAGGGACCACCAGAGGACCAGGTAGCAGGTATATTAGACGCTGTTATCAAAACAGCGTCTAATATACCTGTTAGGGGTTAAAAAAATCGCTTCTCCAGCCTGCCAGCAAACGATCGTCGCTGGCAGGCTGGAGATCCACTCGCTTACCTTCTGATCCTGTGAACGTGCGCGCCTGTGTGCGTGCGTTCACAGGAAATCTCGCGTCTCGCGAGATGACGCATATATGCGTGACTGTGCGCAGGGCTGCCGCCTCCGGAACGCGATCCTGCGTTAGGCGGTCCGGAGGCGGTTAAGAAAAGACATTCAAAATGAACTAATTGGTTTAATTGCAAAAGAAATAAAGAGACGCATTCTGCGGTTGCTTAAGAATGCCAAGTATTATTCTATTATACTTGACTGCACCCCTGACATCATTCTTGTTGAACAGATGACTATGATTTTCAGGTTTGTATCAGTTAAGCAAGGAGACTCACCTACTGCAAATCCTGAAATACTCATTGAGGAAAGATTCCTTGGTTTCCTGCCAGTTCGCAACTCATCTGGAGAAGGATTAACAGAGGCAATTTTGAATGAGCTTGAAATGCTGAAGATACCTCTCAGTGATATGAGAGGTCAGGGATATGATAATGGCTCCAACATGAAGGGCAAGCACTCAGGAGTACAAAAAAGAATTATGGACCTGAACTCAAGTGTTTTCTATGTTCCCTGCAGTGCTCATTCCTTAAGGCTGGGTTCACACTTGAGCGTTTTACAGCGCATTCAAACGCGCTGTAAAACGCTCAACACATGAAAACCAATGCTTCCCTATGGCCCTGGTTCTCACTTGAGCGTTTTACAGCGCGTTTGAACGCGCTGAAAAACGCCCTACGCTCAAACAAGTTCTTGAGCTTCTTTGGGGCGTTTTACAGCGCGTTTGTGGCCATAGGACATTGCAGTCAATCACACAAACGCGCGTCAAACGCGCGTTTACTATTGCAAAAAACGCGCGTCAAAAACGCGCGTTGAACGCGCATATCAAAGACGCTCAGGTCTGAACCCAGCCTAAATCTTTTAGTAAATGATGCTGCTATGTGCTGTAGGGATGGCAATAAATTTTTGGGCATTCTTCAGAAAATATATGTTTTTTTATCAGGTTCAACAAATCGATGGGATGTTCTAAAAAAACGTGTGAGTAAGCTGACAGTAAAGCCGCTATCCGATACTAGATGGTCAAGCAGAATTGATGCTATTCGGCCATTTAGGCTGGGTTCACACTTGAGCGTTTTACAGCGCGTTCAAACGCGCTGTAAAACGCTCAACACATGAAAACCAATGCTTCCCTATGTCCCTGGTTCTCACTTGAGCGTTTTACAGCGCGTTTGAACGCGCTGAAAAACGCCCTACGCTCAAGCAAGTTCTTGAGCTTCTTTGGGGCGTTTTGACGCGCGTTTGTGGCCATAGGACACTGCAGTCTATCACACAAACGCGCGTCAAACGCTCGTTTACTATTGCAAAAAACGCGCATAAAAACGCGCGACAAAAACGCGCGTTAAACGCGCATATCAAATACGCTCAGGTCTGAACCCAGCCTTAGGTTCCATGTTGGAGAAGTGCATGACACCTTAATTGAAATCGGAGGTGATGTGAAGTTTGCTGCTCTTGCAAGAATTGAGGCTGCATCCTTGGCAAAAGAGTTGAACAAGTTTAAATTCTTGTGTTTTATCATCCTTTGGTTTGACATATTAAGCCGTATTAATTCTGTTAGCAAAGTTCTTCAAAGCCAGTCAATGTACTTATCAGATGTTGTCAAACTTTTGGAATCAATCAAGACACTTTTTCAATCTTTTCGGACAGATGATGGTTTCGAGAATTTGCTTAAGGAAGCAGGAGAGCTAGCAGCTGAAATGGAAATAGACCCAGTGTTCCTCCCTCAAGTGCATCAGATGAGGAAAACAAAACGGTTGTATCACGACCGGCGTGCCGATCACATACGTGACGCAAAGGGAGGGAAAAGGAAGGCCCTGTCCAAGGGAGAGGGAAAGATGGTGACCCCTAACTCACCTTGAGGCTGGCACCTGACTGCCCTGACGTCCCTAGACGGGTTTCTCACCCGTATGCCGATCGCGTGCCTAAACCCTGGCTTTCCCTAAGATGAGCCCTACGTAGTGAATAGGGCGGTGGGAACACTAGTCCGCACCACTAACACTAAAGGGAAACACTAGGGAGAAGACAGACAATACTGACAAAACATATAGTCCCAGGTGGGCGACAACAAACAACCAACAGAGATCCGGAGGGTAATGCTCTGGTACGACAACCAGGGGTAACAACAACTCAGCTCCAGTGGGTCAGTATAGAAGTCCAGGCAGGAAGCTCTATATCTGCCAACCAGAGAAGTGGGAGAGGGGAATATAAGGAGGTTGGGAGTGCCGGACAAGAAACAGCTGAGGAAAAGAAGCTACGGATCCCTGAGTAAGACAAAAAGGATTACAAGGCAAACCCAGAAAGATACCATTAAGTAACAGCACTATCTTTAGACATAGAGCGCGCAGCCACCCGCTGCGACTTTCTGACCCCGGGTATAACGGAGTCAGACGTGGCTCTTGACACCCTCGTGACAGGTTGTTTTTGTATGAGGTTCCAGATGACCCTATCTTAGATCCTAAAAATAAGTTTAAAGTGGAATGTTTCTTCACAATATTAGTCGCAACAATAAAATCTGTACATGAAACATATGAACAGCTCAAATTTCATTCCACGCATTTTAAATTTTTGTATGACATTTGCAGGCTAAAAGATGTGCAAAAAGAAGAACTCCTGAAGTTCTGCATGGAATTGCAGAATGTCTTAACCAATGCAAAATCAAAGGAGTCTGATGTAGATGGAAGGCAACTGTGTGAAGACTCGTCCAGTCTTGTCTCCTGTGATAAAACCTACGATGACACCTGTTGATATTTTGGCCTACGCAGTAAGGAATGGATTTGCTCCAAATGTGGCAATTGCACTTCGTATTATGTTGACCTTGCCAATCACTGTTGCCACAGGTAAGCAAAGCTTTTCGAAGCTGAAAATTATAAAAAAGTATCTGCGGTCTTCAATGTCCCAAGAACGGCTTGTGGGACTTGCCATGATATCAATTGAGAATCGGATGGCACAGGAGATTGACTTTGAATCATTACTGAAGGACTTTGCGAATGCCAAAGCAAGAAAAGTAAAACATTTTTAGATAGAATAACTGCTATTTAAGTTATTTAAGCTGTTACTAAGTTGTTGAAGCTGTTTACAAAGTTGTTTAGCACTTATATTGTATGCTGCATTTATATATTTATTTTGCTATGTGTTTGGAGTTATTTGAATGACCATACCATTTCTATTGTTGCACCTAAATTATGCAAGTATGCCACTATAATAAAAATGTATGGCATGTATTTTTCTCTTAACTCTATGTTGTATTGCACTTTCAGAATGTTTATGTATTAAACAATTTAAATTTGCACTTTATTTTACATTATGGCCTTTTGTGCAATTTGTCAGTGTTTTAAACCAAATACTTCAGGGTTAAAACTGAATTTTAAATTTAAGGTCAAAGTAGCTTAAATGAAAGCATAACTGATGTAGATCATTTTTTACAAATCAGTAATTTTGTTTGCACTAAAGTACTTAATTTGGGTAAGAAACCATGAAGTTGCCAAATTTACGAGTAAGCAAACAATCTAATACACAGGCTTGTTTCTTTAGCTATGGCTTAAGTTATGGTAGTTATTCTCCACCATTCTTAATAGGGGGCTTTATTGCAACATATAACTCTCTTTTAATTTAAATGCTGAGAAAGGGATGGAACATATGTGATGTCATGATATGGGCAGATCATCTGATAAGGGGGGCGGCAATTTTTATCTTGCCTAGGGCGGCAAAAATCCTTGCACCGGCCCTGCCTGCCGCCATTGTTTTCTCAGAGCATGTATTTAGTGCTGCTGGGGGCATACTAACTGATAAGCGCATCCGCCTGTCAACTGAAAATGCTGACAGGTTGACTCTTATCAAAATGAACAAGGCCTGGATTTCCCCTGAGTTCTCTACTCCACCAGAGGAAAGCGGCTGAACATAAAGGCACTTTAAATTCGGCTTTTATGGTGTATTGAATACACTGTATTCCCATGCACCCCTTCCACCACAAAAAAGGGTATATGGTTCAATCTTCCTTTTCTCATCCAGCTCAGCAGCAGACCCTCAGCCCTAATGTTTTAGAGGGTCACCAGCAGGCCATCGTTCATAATGTTTTAGATGGTCAGATCAGCAGCAGGCCCTCGCCCCTAATGTTTTAGAGGGTCAGCTCAGCAGCAGACCCTCACCCCTAATGTTTTAGAGGGTCACCAGCAGGCCATCGTTCATAATGTTTTAGATGGTCAGATCAGAAGCAGGCCCTCGCCCCTAAAGTTTTAGAGGGTCAGATCAGCAGCAGGCCCTTGCCACAAATGCTTTAGATGGTCAGATCAGCAGCAGACCCTTAACCCTAATATTTTAGAGGATCAGCTCAGTAGCAGACCCTCACCCCTAATGTTTTAGATGGTCAGATCAGCAGCAGGCCCTCACCCCTAATGTTTTAGAGGGTCAACTCAGCAGCAGACCCTTACCCCTAATGTTTTAGAGGATCAGCTCAGCAGCAGACCCCCACCCCTAATGTTTTAGAGGCTCACCAGCAGGCCCTCGTCCATAATGTTTTAAATGGTCAGATCAGCAGAAGGCCCTCACCCTAATGTTTTAGATGGTCAGATCAGCAGCAGGCCCTCACCCCTAAAGTTTTAGAGGGTCAGATCAGCAGCAGGCCCTCACCCCTAATGTTTTAGAGGGTCAGCTCAGCAGCAGACCCTCACCCCTAATGTTTTAGAGGGTCACCAGCAGGCCCTTGCCCATAATATTTTAGATGGTTAGATCAACAGAAGGCCCTCGCCCCTAATGTTTTAGAGGGTCAGCTCAGCAGCAGACCCTCACCCCTAATGTTTTAGATGGTCAGATCAGCAGCAGGCCCTGGCCCCTAATGTTTTAGAGGGTCACCAGCAGACCCTTGCTCCTAATGTTTTATAGGGTCAGCAGCAGGCCGTCAATCATAATTTTTCAAGGTTGTGTATGATGCCCTCCTTTATGTGTAAAAAAGGTTGTATTGGAGTGATGGTTCCTTGTAATTTTTGGCAGCCCTTTCACTTAGTGCATAGGCTTTATGAGTGTAGGAGTACCACTACCTGAACAATTGTACCACAATGTGAATGAGGCCCTCCTTTATGCGATATACAGGTTGTATCGGAGTGCCTCTTCCTTGTAATTTTTGGCAGCACTTGCACTTTATATACAAGTAAATATACAGGAAAGAATATTTCCTAACAAATTTTCCTCTAAATTCGGTTTTGTGCGTATTTTTGTCAGTTTGTAAAAGTTGCGTACTACTAGGACAATATCATTCCCAGCAGCGACCTGGGAGTCCAAGATGCATCCAGACATCCTCCCCATGCGGTTCCCGAACCATTTCAGTGGTGTTTCCATCTATTTCTGACCTTTTCCTATGAACCAGACACCCTCCCCTCTTCAGAGCAGGGGGTGCCTGGTTTAATGCTTGGGTTCTTACATTGACTTCCATTTTGCTCGGGTGCTCTGTAGAGCACACGAGCATCCCAAAGTGGTGGGAATCGCACGAGGAATCACATGAGCATTCAACACATTGGCCCAGTCACAGAGTGGTGAGGGTGGGAAACGCATCAGTCGTCAACACAGTGGCCTAGTCACAGAGTGGGCCATGCTGACGTCCTCTGGCGGCTTGATGAAAAATTCCCACACCACCATTTTCCACCCACCATACCGTGCTGACTGTCTGCTACCGCTGCCTCCATGAACCTGTGCACCGCTACTTCTCTCTGGCTCCTGTGTAGCAGGCAGTCTACCCCGGGCACGTTTCGCTGCAGAGAGTCTGTATATTAGTGTAGAACACTGTGCATTGCAGAAACATGCATAAGGAGTCCGCTGTGCTAGTAAAACAATACTGTGAATCAGTATGACAAGCAGATGACAGGCATCACTCTTAGAATCACTTCACACTTCACTTATTTGGTCAGTTGCGGGGTGAAAACTGACCAAATAACTCAAGTGTGAAAGCCTTACAGGTCAATGTAACCCCGGGCACGTTTGGCTACAGATCTCCAACTGCTGCCCTGCTGACTCACGGCCACGCTGCCACCCTGCTGGCTCAGCCGCTGCCTCATGCGCAAGCTGTCACAGTCTTCTCCTGATGATGATGAAGCCCCCTCTTCACCCGGCTCCACGTGCGATCGGCTACATCATCCACTACTGTCTGCACATCACTGATGTCACCCTCACCAGTCTCAAGGCCACGTGCCTGACCGCTTGCAGCACTAGCTCCCATGCGACTCTCATTGTCGCTACTTGCCCACTCACCTGTCTGTCGGATATACTGTACTGTAATATTAACTGCAACTAAATACATCCCAAATCTGGTTGCATCAGACAGCACTTTCAACCCAATAACAGAAGCAAGGATTACTGGAAGTAGTTATCTATGAACTAAAAACACCCCACAACTGGGTGTATCAGACAGCACTTTCAACCCAATAACAGAAACAAGGATTATTGGAATTACTGATGTATCAAAGAATGCAAACAACGTAAAATCTGTAGTAATAGATATTACCCAGGATTTACACTTTGCAATTGGTCCCTGCTCTCTCCCTACAGTGTGGATAATGGGTTCCTATCCTTTACCTACACTATGAATAATCTTTCCCTAAATTCCTCAATAGTTGTTTTTTTTTATGATTAAAGTCTTTCCTAAAGACTGTCCCTAGTCCCTGTAACGTCTCACCCTGCACTATTTTTTATAGGGCTGTGACATCACAGGGCCTGGCTATCTGCTGATTGGCTGTTTGCATGGCATTATGGGTGCTCACTCGTTCCTAGGCTTCTTACTTCTTTATTCTAACATGTGCAGCAGCCATTTTAGAAAATTGTGATTTGTTACCACAAAGCGCAAGGAACGAATCATATATATATATTTTTTTTTAATCGCTGCTGTTAAAAAGAACTAGGAAGGGATTACCCATAATGCCATGCAGCTAGCCAATCAGCAGATAGCCAGGTCCTTTGATGTCACAGACCTATAAAAACTCTCCTCCTGCCCGGTCTCCGGCATTTTCCAGTGAACTTAGTGCAGGTAGAGACATAACAGGCACTAGGGACAGTGGTTAGGAAAAAATGTATTCACAAAATATTACTATTGAACAGTTCAGGGACAGCTGAGTGATAGTGTAGGGATATAATAGGGACTCATGATCCACTCTATAGGGAACAGAGTAGGGACTGATTTAACAGTGTCAGCAGAGACGGGACCCACAGCTCCTGCGGGGGCCCACAGCACAGTTGCCAGAGGCCAGAAGCAAAGAGCACTTCCATCAATACAGATGGAAGCGCTCATTACTGGAGCATTGGGAGCTGGATCCTGTCACTCACGGCTCAGCTCCCCGCGTTCCTCCCCTCCTTCAGGCCAGCCACGCTCTGAATGGTAAAGCAGGAAGAATTCTCCCTGCTCCACCATTCAGCCTGCAGGCACGGATCGAGCTGCCGACCTGTGTGGGCGGAGCCTGCAGCCTGGTAATCTGCATAAGCTTACACCCACACCGTGCTGCAGAGCGATCAGTGCCTGCAAGTAAGAGAGGACTGTGAGCTTCAGGAACAGACAAGTTGAGTAGTTACTGCGTTTTTTTATTTTTAATACAGAGGGGTCACAGAGGACTTTATTACTATGGAGGGGGCACAGAATACTTTATTACTATGGAGGGGGCACAGAGGTCTTTATTACTATGGAGGGGGCACAGAGGACTTTATTACTATGGAGGGGGCACGGAGGGCATTTCTATTATGAAGGGGCACAGAGGGCATTACTAATGTAAAGGGGGCACAATGGACATTTCTACTATTGAGGGGGCACACAGCCAGAGGGCATTACTACAATGAAGGGGGCACAGTGGGCATTATTACTGTGAAGTGGGCACAGTTGGCATTATTACTGTGAAGGGGGCACAATGGGGATTTCTACTATGAAGGGGGCACAATGGGGATTATTACTATGAAGGAGTCACAAAGGGGATTATTACTATGAAGGAGTCACAAAGGGGATTATTACTATGAATTGGGCACAATGGGGATTATTACTGTAAAGGGGGCACAATGGGGATTATTACTGTAAAGGGGGCACAATGGGGATTATTACTATGAAGGGGGCACAGATAAGGCATTGCAACTGTGAAAGGGGCACAGAGAGTGCATAACTACTTTGAGAGGACACAATGTGGGCATAACTACTATTAGAGGGCACACATCTGTACAAAACTACTGTGAAGGTTGTACAATAAGGGCAATACTATTGTGAGGGGGTACAATTTTTTAAAAAATATTGGGGGGGTGCCAGAGAAAGGACCCTCCCCGGATACCAAACACCATAGGCACGCCACTGAAGCAGGGAACTATTTGCTCCCCGCTCCACCATTTAGACGCCAGCGCTCCACAGCAGCAGAAGCACGATGTCCTCACACATGTCCTGCTGATCTGTGTAGGAGGAGGAGCGGGACAAGCTGGGAATCAGTCTCTGCTCCTCCTACACAGCAACGCGATGTGTCACAGTATCCTGCTGCTGCTGATGGGGAGCACATATCATGGAAGGAGCCAGGTGATTGAGGCGAGGAGTATTTATTGTTTGTTTTTTTCACTTCCTGTCAAGGGGGCACATCTGGTCATAACTACTGTGAAGGGGTAGTGATTGACGAACATCAGCCGGGACGATTCGCGAACCCAATCGCGCTCAAATGTTCGCAAACCGCAAGTTCGCGCCGGGCCCTATTCATTTTAATGGCAGGCGAACCTGAAAAAACCTTCAGGTCACTTTTGCAGCCACCAAATACTTACTAGAAGTGCACAAATAGTCCCACAACATGGACAGTGACATACTAGAGGGGGATCAATGACAAAATTCCAACCAAAAAATATGTATTTTAATCAGGGGCCATTTTTATGCGTCTTAAAGGGAAATTCTCAAAAATGTACCCTGCTAAAGCCTAGAAAATTTTTATTTTAGGCCAAGGGAGTACGGGCGATAAAAATTTCGCATTCACCGGACATAAAAGAAATTGGGATTATGTGGCTGGAGGTACATTAGGCGGTCAATGGATAAAATTTTACTGTAGGCCACTTGAATACAGGCCGCAAACGTTAGGCATTCACCGTACATCAAAGATCAATTGATTATGTGGCTGGAGGTACATTAGGCGGTTATTGGATATCAATTTTACTGCTGGCCAGTGGAGTACAGGCCCCAAACAATATGCATTCACGTACAGAAAAGATCAAGTGATTATGTGGCTGGAGGTATATTAGACGGTCATTGGATATCAATTTTACTGCAGGCCAGTGGAGTGCAGGCCCCAAACATTAGGCATTCACCGTACAGAAAAAAACAAGTGATTATGTGGCTGGAGGTACATTAGGTGGTCACCGTATAACAATTTTACTGTTGGCCAGTTAGATTACAGGCCCCAAACATTATCCATTCACCGTACAGAAAAGATCAAGTGATTATGTGGCTGGAGGTATATTAGACGGTCATTGGATATCAATTTTACTGCAGGCCAGTGGAGTGCAGGCCCCAAACATTAGGCATTCACTGTACAGAAAAGAACAAGTGATTATGTGGCTGGAGGTACATTAGGTGGTCACCGTATAACAATTTTACTGTTGGCCGGTTAGTTTACAGGCTCCAAAAATTATGCATTGAGCTAGGTGAGTGCGCTTATCGGTCACGATCCCCCCTGCTGCGCTGAACGTCCTTTCAGACAGGACACTCGACGAAGGGCAAACCAAGAGTTCCATGGCAAATTGTGCCAGCTCTGGCCACAGGTAAAGCCTGCGCACCCAGTAGTCCAGGGGGTCCTCACTTCTCAGAGCGTCCACATCGGCCATTAACCCAATGTAGTCGGACACCTGTCAGTCTAGGCGTTCCCTGAGGCTGGATTCCGAGGGTGACTGTCGATGGGTTGGCTGCTAGATTGATCTCATATACGAAGTGACCAACACATCTTCAAACCGCCCTCCTCTTGCATGCGCTGTTAAATTGGTACCCGCATCTGTTTCTCGGTGGGTGGAAATTCCTCTGCCAATGCCCACAACAGCAGAATTCAGCATCTCTCGCAGCAAGGCCTGGAGATGCTGCATTCTAACAGCCCTCTGTGATGCTGGTAACATGTCTGCCATTTTGTGTTTGTACCGGGGGTCTAAGTACATTGCCACCCAGTATAGGTCCTTGCCCATTATGCTTTTTATACAGGTGTTTCTCTTCAAACAATACACTGCGTGCAGAATTATTAGGCAAAATGTTGTCTTACTCCAAGCTGTATAGGCTCGAAAGCCTACTACCAATTAAGCATATTAGGTGATGTGCATCTCTGTAATGAGAAGGGGTGTGGTCTAATGAAATCAACACCCTATATTAGGTGTGCATAATTATTAGGCAACTTCCTTTCCTTTGGCAAAATGGGTCAAAAGAAGGACTTGACAGGCTCAGAAAAGTCAAAAATAGTGAGATATCTTGCAGAGGGATGCAGCACTCTTAAAATTGCAAAGCTTCTGAAGCGTGATCATCGAACAATCAAGCGTTTCATTCAAAATAGTCAACAGGGTCGCAAGAAGCGTGTGGAAAAACCAAGGCGCAAAATAACTGCCCATGAACTAAGAAAAGTCAAGCGTGCAGCTGCCAAGATGCCACTTGCCACCAGTTTGGCCATATTTCAGAGCTGCAACATCACTGGAGTGCCCAAAAGCACAAGGTGTGCAATACTCAGAGACATGGCCAAGGTAAGAAAGGCTGAAAGACGACCACCACTGAACAAGACACACAAGCTGAAACGTCAAGACTGGGCCAAGAAATATCTCAAGACTGATTTTTCTAAGGTTTTATGGACTGATGAAATGAGAGTGAGTCTTGATGGGCCAGATGGATGGGCCCGTGGCTGGATTGGTAAAGGGCAGAGAGCTCCAGTCCGACTCAGACGCCAGCAAGGTGGAGGTGGAGTACTGGTTTGGGCTGGTATCATCAAAGATGAGCTTGTGGGGCCTTTTCGGGTTGAGGATGGAGTCAAGATCAACTCCCAGTCCTACTGCCAGTTTCTGGAAGACACCTTCTTCAAGCAGTGGTACAGGAAGAAGTCTGCATCCTTCAAGAAAAACATGATTTTCATGCAGGACAATGCTCCATCACACGCGTCCAAGTACTCCACAGCGTGGCTGGCAAGAAAGGGTATAAAAGAAGAAAATCTAATGACATGGCCTCCTTGTTCACCTGATCTGAACCCCATTGAGAACCTGTGGTCCATCATCAAATGTGAGATTTACAAGGAGGGAAAACAGTACACCTCTCTGAACAGTGTCTGGGAGGCTGTGGTTGCTGCTGCACGCAATGTTGATGGTGAACAGATCAAAACACTGACAGAATCCATGGATGGCAGGCTTTTGAGTGTCCTTAAAAAGAAAGGTGGCTATATTGGTCACTGATTTGTTTTTGTTTTGTTTTTGAATGTCAGAAATGTATATTTGTGAATGTTGAGATGTTATATTGGTTTCACTGGTAAAAATAAATAATTGAAATGGGTATATATTTGTTTTTTGTTAAGTTGCCTAATAATTATGCACAGTAATAGTCACCTGCACACACAGATATCCCCCTAAAATAGCTAAAACTAAAAACAAACTAAAAACTACTTCCAAAAATATTCAGCTTTGATATTAATGAGTTTTTTGGGTTCATTGAGAACATGGTTGTTGTTCAATAATAAAATTAATCGTCAAAAATACAACTTGCCTAATAATTCTGCACTCCCTGTAGAGCAGGAAGGCCCCCATTTGCACTAAATTGGAACCGGTGGAGCACCCTGGCTCCTGCTTATCGCCCAGGAGAATGTCGTCCTTGGTCTCCTCCGCCCAGCCACGGATAACATCAGGGATGCCCAAAAAGTTTAAAGTCCCCCTCAAATCCTGCTGTTCTTGCTCCTCCTCCTCTCCCTCCCCCCCCGCCACCATCCTCCTCTGACTCTACTTCAGACTCCTGCTGACTTGTCTCAGATGGAGTAGCACCCCCACCATTGTCACACACCACTTTATCAACTGTCAAATTAAGCGGGGTTAGCCACTGATCGGCCTGTGACCGCAGAGCTGAAAGCAGTGCAAGACCAGTCACAGCATGGCAACGTGTCCCCTGGGACGTCGAATAGGTTCTGGAAAGCTAAGGGGGTGCAGCGGAAGAGGCGGTAGCAGTGGAAAAGGAGGAGTCAGCCGAGGAGGAGATGGAGGATGGAGTAGGAGGAGGAGAAGACGAGGCAAGCCTGCATGCAATCCGTGGTGGTAACACCAAATCCACATGGGTGCCATGGGTTGCTTGCTTGACAGCCTTCAGAAGGTTCCCCCAGTGGGCAGTAAAAGTTATATACTTTCCCTGCCCGTGTTTGCTAGACCACGTGTCTGTGGTCAGATGCATCTTGGCACCGACACTGTGTGCCAGGGATACATTCACTTGCCGCTGAACATGGCCATATAGCTCTGGGATGCCTTCTGGGAGAAATATTTCCTTCCAGGGGCCTTCCATTGCGGTGTGCCAATGGCCACAAATTTTCTAAAGGCCTCCGAGTCCACCAGTTTATATGGCAGTAGTTGGCGGGCTAGCAGTTCCGACAAGCCAGTGGTCAGCCATTGGCCAGGAGGGTTATCCGGTGTCATCAACTTTTTAAGTTTGAACATTTGGGCCACGGAAGCCTGCCTTGTGCCAGATGAACGCGACGACGGGACGGTGGAAGGTGGAGTGGAGGACAAATGGGAGGAGAGAGGAGAAGGAAAAGAGGCAGGACGTGGAGCGCTGGAAGAGTGGCTTTGTTGGTTCTGACGGTGTTGCTCCCACTGGGCTCGGTGATGTGAGGCCAAGTGCCTTCTTAAGGCGATCGTCCCTAGGTGAGTGTTGGGCTTACCGCGACTTATGCATTGACAGCACAGGCTGCAGATGGCAACACTATTGTCAGCAGCTGACACGTTCAAAAAAGGCACTGCGGAGCCATGTGCCAGCATCCTGGGAGCACCAGTAAACATTTGCAGTCTGCTTTTTGCTTCCTGTGCACTGCGAGTTCTGCCAGCTTCTCCTCCTTCTACCCCTTATCTGCTGCTCTATCACTCCCTCTGAACTCCCCTCCTTTTCCTCTCTTGTGGGCACCCACGTGACATCCACGTCATCATCGTCACCTTCACCACCACTGACATTAGAGATCTCGGAGTAGGCAGCAACAGCGGGGACCTCCGTCATTGGGCTGATCTGGGTACTGTCGTCAGACCGCTGGGTGGCAGCCTCTGCTACCTCCTCTTCCTCATCCGATGCCAAGAATGGTAAGGTCTGGGAATGGATGGGAAAACAAAAGCCCCTTACTCGAGTGGAGGGGCTATGGTGGTGGTGGTGTCTTTTGGGGGTGCACACAGCAGAGAGTGAGGAGGGTGCAGATACAGAGGAAGAGGAGGGTGCAGAAACGGAAGGCTGAGTAAGCCACTCAACCAACTTTGGTGCATCCTTTGAAGTAATCGCACGCTTGGTGCACCTGCCCGACCCCTACCACCCCTGCGGAATGGCCTGCCTCTTCCTCTGCCTTTGACAGTCCCTATAGAAGAACAGGGGGGCAACAGGTATATCACACCAGTTGCAATTAGTTATTCCAATAGAGTTTGTCCCTCTATCTAGCTGCAGTATCACAGCAGAACCGCACACAACTGCTGCACAATACAAATTCACTATGATATACTTTCTATGATAGAAAGTATATTATAAGTATATCACACTCCTCAGTATGACACACCTATCGATAGCACGCCTATACCAGTCCTTAAAAGGACTTTTGTGGCCCTATTAGCTAGCGTTTGGTGTCCCTAACAGTCTGTCCCTGCTCCACACAGTAACCTCTCCCTACACTGGCAAAACACAGAATGTAAAATGGCTGCCAGATCGGGTTTATTTATAGGGTAGGGGGTGTGTCCATGTGCTGAAACGTATCAATTGGCTATCCTGTCCCACCTGATGGATGTGTCATGGGTCAAAGTTCTGCACAATGCAAAAGAATATGGCGCTGGTGGACATCGCCATATGTTCACCTGTTCGGCGAGCCGCCAAAGAGCAAAGTTCACCGCGAAACGACCGCCGGGCAAACCGCAAGCCATCCCTATGAAGGGGGCACTGGGCACATAGCTTGGCATATCCACCGTAAGAAGGCACATATCTTGGCATATGTACTGTGAAGGGGCACATATATTGGCATATCTACTGTGAGGGACTACATATCTTGGCACATCAACTATGAGGGGGCACATATTTTGTGATATCTACTGATAAGGGGGCACATATCTTGGCATATCTACTGTGATGGGGGCACATATTTAGGCATAAATACTGTGAGGGGCACATATCTTTGCATATCTACTGTGAGGGGGCACATATCTTGGCATATTTACTATGAAGGGGGCATATCTTGGCATAACTACTGTGAGTGGGCAGATATCTGTGAGTAGACCTGAGGGACTAAAACTCTGGGTAGAATATAAAAGTAGGCACATAAGGACTAAGTCACATATATCCGCTCTGTAACATGCTCTGTGTAAGGTATTTAATCTATAATACATGCAGTTTCATTGCTGTAAGCACCATGCAAAATGCCACAAGGGGGCTCACTGAGACTTTATCGCCCAAGGTCCCACATGAACCTGGAGCCAGCCCTGCTATTCTATTACACCTTGCTGCATAAATTAGGGTTAAAAAGTGCTCTAATACTACTGATTTTAGGTTGTTTGCATTCTTTTAGACATACAGATGTGTCCTCTCTTACCTGATCTCCAAACTGGAAGTGGTGTAAATTGTGTCCTGACAGCAAAACAACATCATATCGCAAGACGGTAACTTAACTCTAAAAAGCTGCAATACACATCACAACCACTGGGCAGTGAGAGCTCCACATTTAGCTTATTGCTTAAGCTGCAGAGAAGCTGGCCTCAAGTATGAGATATTTAGCGGCAGACCTAGCTAGATTTGGGGAGATCTATTGAGAATATTAAATGTGCGAAAGTCAAACACATGAGAATAAAGGAACACTAAATCCAGAATCCAAATATCATGTGTGATACTGCCTGCTTAGCTGTGTATCTAATCACATCACGTGTGATACTGTCTGCTCAGCTGCGTATCTAATTATATTATGTGTGATACTGCCCGCTGAGCTGTGTATCTAATCCTATCATATGTGATACTGTCTGCAGAGTCATGTATCTAAGCCTATTGTGTGTGATACTGCCTGCTGAGTTATGTATCTAATCATATCATGTGTGATACTCTCTGCGGAGCCGTGTACCTCTGTAATTCTACCTAGTTTGATACGGTCTGCTCTTCTGTGTATCTAATCCTAACATGTGTGATACTGTCTGCAGAGTTGTGTATCTAAATCTATCATGTGTGATACTGTCTGCAGAGTCGTGCATCTAAGCCTATTGTGTGTAATACTGCCTGATGAGTTTTGTATCTAATCATATCGTGTGATACTGCCTGCTGAGCTGTGTATCTAATCCTATAATGTGTGATACTTTCTGCTGAGCTGTGTATCTAATCCTATCATGTTGTCATGGTAGATGAGGGAAGGGAAGCAAACCAAACACAACAAAATTAAACAAAACAGCTGGCTAGGCCCCACAGCTAGGGAACAGGGAAAGGTCACCTCCTGACAATCCCTGAGCCTTTCCCTGACTGCTACCAACATGAACAAATCCCGATGGTAGAAGTGTTCATGCACACCAATCTAAGCCCTGCTGCAACTGACACAAACCCTCAGCTAGCGATCAGGCGAAAAGACAACCGGTTCCTTGCACAAGATGAAGGAACCAGTGTCTACCTAAGGCCTAGCCAGTATAAACAACAGAAGGGAAGGAAGGAGAACTTAACTGAAGACGAACTGGGAGCAGGAGATCCACCAAACACCAGCAGAGATCTCCAGGAGAAACTATAAACCGCAAGGGCTATAGTGAGCGGCAGGTATAAATATCATCACTAACTAACTAATGAGCAGAACCTGTGAGCGGGTGGGATCCTGCCCAAAGCCACAACAAAGCAATCTGTCAGATAGATTCACATGCAGCAAGTCTGACAGGTCTGACTCACAGGGCAGGGCGTGACAGTACCCCCCTTCCCCCTCTACGGGTGACCTCCAGGCACCCAGGACCAACTTTAACCGGGTGTGCCCTGCGAAAGGCATTCACAAGTCGGCTAGCATTGACATCGGTAGACGGAACCCACATCCTTTCCTCAGGACCGTATCCCCTCCAATGTACCAGGTACTGAAGGGAACCCGAAGAACACACGAGTTGAGTATTTTGGAGATCTGAAACTCCAGATTACCATCTACCAAGACAGGAGGAGGAGGCAAAGGAGTTCAGCAGGTTCAACATACTTCTTCAACAAGGACCTGTGAAACACATTATGGATCTTCCAGGCCTGCGGAAGTTCCAGACGAAACGTCACCGGATTAATAATGGCCGAGATTTTGTAAGGACCAATAATTCTTGGGCCCAACTTCCAAAAGGGTACTTTCAACCTAATGTTCTTAGTGGACAAGCAAACCAAATCACCCACACACAGGTCCGGACCAGTCACACGTCTCTTGTCAGACATCCGTTTATATCTTTTGCCCATCTTTTTCAAATTAACCTGAATCTTCCGCCAGATAGAAGACAACGAAGAAGAGAATCTCTCCTCTTCAGGTATAGCAGAAGACTCAGTCCCAATAAAAGTACCAAACTGAGGGTGAAAACCATATGCGCCAAAAAATGGTGACTTATCAGTTGACTCCTGTATACGGTTATTCAAGGCAAACTCAGCCAAGGACAAAAACGAGGACCATTCTTCCTGATTCTCAGCGACAAAACACCTCAAATAAGTCTCCAGGTTCTGGTTAGTGCGCTCAGTTTGTCCATTCAATTGAGGATGGAAAGAAGAAGAGAAAGACAACTGAATACCCAGACGAGTACAAAACACCTTCCAAAACCTGGAGACAAATTGCGTCCCCCTATCAGACACCACATCAGAGGGGATGCCGTGTAATTTCACTATGTTATCAATAAACACCTGAGAGAGAGTTTTAGCATTGGGCAAACCTGATAATGGTGCAAAATAAGCCATCTTACTGAAGTGGTCCACCACCACCAAAATCACAGTTTTCCCAGAGGAACTTGGTAAATCAGTGATGAAGTCCATGGACAAATGTGTCCAAGGACAAGATGGAATGGACAAAGGAAGAAGAGATCCTGATGGCCCAGTGTGAGCCACCTTAGCGCGTGCATAGGTCTCGCAAGCTGCTACATAGTCCTCAGCATATTTACGCAAACCTGTCCACCAGAATCTCCGGGAAATAAGATGCACCGTGGATCTACTCCCAGGGTGTCCCGCAAGGACAGTATCATGATGTTCCTTGAACACCTTGTGTCGCAGTTCTGAAGGAACAAACTACTTTCCTGGAGGACAGGAATCAGGTGCCTCACCTTGAGCCCCCAACACTTCCGCCTCCAGCTCAGGATAAAGAGCGGATACCACCACCCCATCAGCCAAAATCGGAGCGGGATCCTCCGAATCCCCCCCTTCCCCAGGAAAGCTACGTGACAGAGCATCTGCTTAGATGTTTTTAATCCCAGGACGATAAGTGACCACAAAATTAAACCTGGTAAAGAACAATGACCATCTGGCCTGCCTAGGGTTCAGACGCTTTGCTGATTGCAGGTAAGCTAGATTCTTATGGTCAGTAATTACCGTAATCTGATAAATCGCTCCTTCTAGGCAATGACGCCATTCCTGAAAGGCCAATTTGATGGCCAACAACTCTCTATTCCCAACATCATAATTTATTTCGGTGGCAGAGAGTTTCTTAGAGAAAAAAGCACACGGATGCCATTTGCTAGGTGAGGGACCCTGCAACAAAACTGCTCCGACTCCCACTTCTGGCGCGTCCACCTCCACAATGAAGGGTTGAGACGCATCGGGTTGCATCAGAATGGGAGCGGAAGCAAAACATTCCTTAATTGCAGAAAAAGCCTGTAATGCCTCTTCCTACCAGAGAGAAAAGTCAGCACCCTTCCTAGTCATATCGGTCAAAGTTTTGACAATAGTGGAATAATTCAGGATGAACTTCATGTAGTAATTAGTAAATCCTAAAAACCGCATCAGAGCTTTCTGATTCTCCGGCTGGTCCCATTCTAGTACCGCACTGACCTTTTTTCGGGATCCATGCGAAAACCTGAGGCCGAAAGTAAATAACCCAGAAACTGCAGTTCCTGAACAGCAAACACAAATTTTTTCAACTTAGCATACAATTTTTTCTCCCGAAGGATCAATAATAGTCTTAAATGATCCTGATGAGTCTGCATATCGGGTAAGTAAATCAGTATGTCATCGAGGTAAATAACAACAAACCTCCCCACCAAACGATGAAAAATGTCATTGATAAAGTGCTGGAAGACTGCCGGGGCATTAGTCAAACCAAAGGGCGTAACCAGGTTCTCGAAGTTACCCTCAGGGGTATTGAAGGCCGTCTTCCATTCATCCCCTTCCCTAATTCTTATCAGATTATAAGCTCTTCTTAAATCCAATTTAAAAAAAACACCTTGGCACCAACAATCTGATCAAATAGATCCGGAATCAAAGGAAGGGGATAAGGGTCACGGACAGTAATGAGATTCAATTCCCGGAAATCTAGGCACGGTCTCAGGGACCCGTCTTTTTTTTTTTTTTTTTTACAAAAAAGAAGCCCTCTGCCATAGGTGATTTAGATGGTCTAATATGTCCTTTTGCCAAACTCTCAGCAATATACTCCCTCATAGCTACTCTTTCAGGTTGGGAAAGATTATATAACCGAGATTTTGGCAATTAAGTTCCGGGAATAAGATTGATCGGACAATCATACTCTCGGTGGGGGGCAACTCCGGATCTCCACCCTCCGCAAATATGTCCGAAAAATCAGAAAGGAACGGAGGTAACACATTAGTGGATACCCCAGAAATAGATGCGCCGAGACAGTTGTCCATACAAAAATCACTCCAATTACTGATTTGTCTAGTTTGCCAATCAATGGTAGGGTTATGTTATGTCAACCATGGCAAACCCAGAACCAGCGGAGCAGGCAAACCTTTAAGAACAAAAACAAGAAATGGATTCAACATGAGAATCACCCACCCTCAAATGAATATCCTGCACAATATGAGTTAGACATTTTTGCGAGAGAGGAGCGGAATCTATAGCAAACACTGATATCTCTTTGCTTAATGCGCTAGTTCTAAAACCATGACTCTGAACAAATTGATAATCCACAAGATTAACCCCTGCACCACTGTCAACAAATACTTTTAATTCAATAATTTCAGAGTCTAGCGCCACCATGGCAGGCAGGAGGAATCGGGTACTGCAGGTAGAATACAAATATACCTGTTCTGACTCTTCATTCACGCTACAAAAAGTAAGGGAACTTTTATTTTTTTTTATAAAGAACCCCCTTTTGTTTTTTTTGTTTCGTTACCACTTTGAGGCTTAATAAAATGACACAAATTAACGAAATATTCTTCTTTACCACACAAATAACACAGTCTTCTCTACACTCTAGAGTTCCTATTACCAAGGCAAGAAGAGACCTCACCTAACTGCATAGGTTCCTCTCCAGTCCCTGGTTCAAGTGTCACTGTACCCTGAGGGACAGAAGGGACAGATTCCCCAAATGACAGTGCCTCCTGCCTGAGGGGAACCTTGCACCTCTCCCTCAGTCGTCTATCAATCCTTACGGCTAGAGCCATGGCTGCCTCCAAAGAATCAGGATTTTCATGAAACGCAAGGGCTTCTTTTACCGTAATTTCTCAGACAGCCCCTGACAGAACTGACTACGGAGTGCAGGGTCATTCCACTCCGAGTCAGTCTTCTAAATTCAGCACAATATGACTCAGCCGTATGTTCTCCCTGACACAAGCTACATAGCTTAGATTCGGACAGAGAGACCCGGTCTGGGTCATCATAAATCAGTCCCAGGGCTCTGAAAAATTTGTCCACCGATCGGAGGGACTGTGAACCGATCGGCAGAGAAAAAGCCCAGGACTTAGCATCACCTTTTAGCATAGAAATGATAATCCCCACTCTTGGATTTTCGTCTCCAGATGAAATTGGACGCAGACGAAAATATTATTTACAAGACTCCCTGAACCGAGCAAAGTTATCACTTCCCCCGAAAACCTATCTGGGAGAACGACCTTTGGTTCAAGGCTGACCTGGTTCCCACCAGCGGCGCCAGATGCCAGAGATCTCTGACACAGTGCAACCGAATTGCGGAGGTCAGCAACCTCCAAAGACAATCCCTGCATGCGATCCACCAGTGCATCAATAGCTTCCATTTTGCACAGAGCAAGGAAAAAAAATGACAGTATGGGCAGTTTATAATGTCACGATAGGTGATGGAAGGGAAGCAAACAAAACACTACAAAATTAAACAAAACAGCTGTCTAGGCCCCACAGCTAGGAAACAGGGAAAGGTCCCCTCCTGACAATCCCTGAGCCTTTCCCTGACTGCTACCAACATGAACAAATCTCGATGGTAGAAGTGTTCATGCACACCAACCTAAGCCCTGCTGCAACTAACACAAAAACTCAGCTAGCGAGCAGGCGAAAAGACAACAGGTTCCTTGCACAAGATGAAGGACCCAGAGTCTACCTAAGGCCTAGCCAGTACAAACAACAGAAGGGAAGGAAGGAGAACTTAACTGAAGACAAACTGGGAGCAGGAGATCCACCAAACATCAGCAGAGATCTCCAGGAGAAACTATAAACCGCAAGGGCTATAGTGAGAGGCAGGTATATATAGCATCACTAATTAACTAATGAGCAGAACCTGTGAGGGGGTGGGATCCTGCCCAAAGCCACAACAAAGCAATCTGTCAGATAGATTCACATGCAGCAAGTCTGGCAGATCTTCTCAGATCACTCACAGGGCAGGGCGTGACACATGTGTGATATTGTCTGCTGAGCTGTGTATCTAATCCTGTTGTGTGTGATACTTTCTGCTGAGCTGTGTATCTAAACCTATCATGTGTGATAGTGATACTGTCTGCTGATCTGTGTATCTAATCCTATCATGTGTGATACTGTCTGCAAAGCTGCGTATCTAATTTTATATTCCCAGGTGCTATAAATTGAACCTCTGAACTCTCCCTGAACTTGCTCTTCCTGAGGCTTGCTCTACTAAGTGGGCTTCTTATTAAGTGGAGTTTAAAAAAAGGAGTTTAAGAAAAGGAGTTGGAAACTAAGGTTGGATATAATTTCCTTGTGTGTTGTTGGCTTACTTCTAGGTAGTCCTTCAACTACAGCAGACAGGGTCTAATTCTAAATCATATTTACTGTTTTACTTTTTTACTGTTGTAATCCCCATTTAGTATGTGTTGCACAATTGACAACGCAGTCCAGTGCACATCTTGCATGATGTATGCAGTCCTGAAACTGCCGTTCGAGGGTGTATATCTTTGATCAAGATGTGAGCAAATTACCAGTTTGGAATCGCAAATCGAGTCTCTAAACGGGCAAGTTGCAACACTGAGAGGCATTGACAATTTGCAAAAGAGTTTGCTTCTCACTGAGCAAGCACTCTTTGGGGTAGATGAGGGGGAGGGTGACAGAGAGGAGGCTGAGGAAAGTGAGGTAGCTAGCTGGGTAACAGTTAGAAAGTGGGGTAGAGGGAAGAGTGCCAGGGAGGCTAGCCCTGATCTGACACACCCAAGTTTGCATGTTTGGCAGATGAGGGGGATGTCAGTCCAGGGACGGCACTGCTGCAGCCAGACACTTCCTCTGCCAGTCAGGGGAATGTCAGCTCCAGTAAGCAGGGAACCAGGAGAGCAGGGCAGGCCAGACAGGTGCTGGTAGTGGGAGACTCCATTATTAGGGGAACAGGAAATCTGTCACAAAGACCGTGATCGCCGAACAGTGTGCTGTCTTCCTGGTGCTAGAGTTCGACACATCGTGGATCGGGTTGACAGATTACTGGGAGGGGCTGGAGAAGATCCAGTGGTCATGATCCATATCGGAACCAATGACAAAGTTAGAGGTAGGTGGAGAGTCCTTAAAAATTATTTCAGGGATTTAGGTCAAAAGCTTAGGGCAAGGACCTCAAAAGGTAGTATTTTCCGAAATACTGCCTATACCACGAGCCACACAAGAAAGGCAGCGGGAGATTAGGGAGATTAACAAGTGGCTCAAGAACTGGTGTAGGAAGGAGGGGTTTGGGTTCCTGGAGACGGGCTGCACCTCAATGGGGAAGGGGCAGCTGTGCTGGGGGAGAAAGATGGCTAGAAGGTTGGAGGAGTGTTTAAACTAGGTACTGGGGAGGAGGGAAATTACATTATAGGAGGGGAAGATAGGGCAGACAGAGACCGGGGGCAATGTAGTGGGACTGGGGGAGGAATGGAAGGAGGGACTAGAACAGTTCAGAAGGAAAGGTGTAGGGTAAAAAATATGCATAAACCTCTCAAATGTATGTGTACTAATGCCAGAAGCCTTACTAATAAAACTGGGGAGCTGTAATTAGTGATGTGTAAGGAGAACTATGACATAGTGGGAATAACTGAGACATGGCTGGATGATAGCTATGACTGGGCAGTTAATGTACAAGGTTACAGTCTGTTTAGAAAGGATCGTCAAAACCGGAGAGGGGGAGGGGTTTGCCTTTATGTAAAGTCTTGTCTAAAGCCCACACTCCGTGAAGATATAAGTGAGGGACATGAACATGTGGAGTCACTGTGGGTAGAGATACATAGAGCTAAAAACAACAATAAATTACTAATAGTTGTTTACTATAAACCACCTAATATACCAGAGTCCACAGAAAATCTACTACTAAACGAGATAGACGAGGCGGCAAATCATAATGAGGTGGTTATTATGGGGGACTTCAACTACCCAGATATAGACTGGGAAACTGAAACTTGTATATCTCATAAGGGAAACAGGTTCTTGGAAATAACCAAAGACAATTACCTCTCCCAACTGGTTCAGGACCCGACTAGAGGGACGGCCATACTGGACTTAGTATTAACCAATAGGCCTGACAGAACAACAGACGTGCAGGTTGGGGGACACCTGGGAAATAGTGACCATAAAGTAATAACCTTCCAATTATCATTCAAAAGAGCGTTTCTACAGGGAGGAACAAAAATACCAAACCAAAAAAGCTAAATTTAGCCAACTAAGAGAGGCCATAGGCCTAACTAACTGAGACAAAGTCCTCAAAAATAAAAATACAGCCACAAAATAGGATATCTTTAAAAACATCCTAAAATCTCCTTGTGAGAGGTACATACTGTATGGGAATAAAAGATTAAGGAACAAAAAGAAACCAATGTGGATAAACAGAACTGTAAAGAAAGCAATAAATGACAAAAAGAAAGCATATAAATCACTAAAACAGGAGTGTAGCACAGAAGCACTGAAAAACTATAAGAAAAAAATAGAACATGTAAAAAACAAATAAAAGCGGCCAAACTAGAGACCGAGAGATTAATTGCCAAAGAGAGTAAAACTAACCCTAAAATGTTCTTCAATTATATAAAGGTTAAAAAGTATAAATCTGAAGGTGTCGGCCCTTTAAAGAGTAATGAGGGGGGAGTCGCAGAGAGCAACGAGGAGAAAGCAAAGCTGTTAAATATTTTTTTCTCCAATGTATTCACTGAGGAAAATAAACTGTCAGATGACATGCAGAATGTAAAAATAAATTCCCCATTAAAAGTGTCCTGTCTGACCCAGAAAGAAGTACATCAGCTACTTAAAAAGATTAAAATAGACAAATCGCCAGGACCGGATGGCATACAACCCCGTATTCTAAGGGAATTAAGTAATGTCATAGCCAGACCCTTATTTCTGATATTTGCAGACTCTATACTGACAGGGAATGTCCCACAGGATTGGCGCATGGCAAATGTGGTGCCAATATTCAAAAAGGGTCTAAAAACAGAGCCTGGAAACTATAGGCCGGTAAGTTTAACATCTGTTGTGGGTAAACAAACAGTTTGAGGTTTTTCTGAGAGATGTTATCTTAGAGCATCTCAACGGAAATAAGCAAATAACGCCATATCAGCATGGCTTCGTGAGGGATCGGTCATGCCAATCTAATTTAATCAGTTTCTATGAGGAGGTAAGTTCTAGACTTGACAGCGGCGAATCAATGGATGTCGTATATCTGGACTTCTCCAAAGCATTTGACACTGTACCACATAAAAGGTTAGTATATAAAATGAGAATGCTCGGAGTGGGAGAAAACGTCTGTATGTGGGTAAGTAACTGGCTCAATGATAGAAAACAGAGGGTGATTATTAACGGTACACACTCAGATTGGGTCACTGTCACTAGTGGGGTACCTCAGGGGTCAGTATTGGGCCCTATTCTCTTCAATATATTTATTAATGATCTTGTAGAAGGCTTGCATAGTAAAGTATCAATTTTCATAGATGACACTAAACTGTGTAAAGTAATTTACACTGAAGAGGACAGTATACTACTACAGAGGGATCTGGATAGTTTGGAGGCTTGGGCAGATAAGTGGCAGATGAGGTTTAACACTGACAAATGTAAAGTTATGCACATGGCAAGGAATAATGCAAGTCACCCGTACATACTAAACGGTAAAACACTCAGTAACACTGACATGGAAAAGGATCTAGGAATTTTAATAAACAGCAAACTAAGCTGCAAAAACCAGTGTCAGGCAGCTGCTGCCAAGGCCAATAAGATAATGGGTTGCATCAGAAGGGGCATAGATGCCCGTGATAAGAACATAGTCCTACCACATGGAGTACTGTGTACAGTTCTGGGCTACTGTAAACAAGGCAGACATAGCAGAGCTGGAGAAGGTCCAGAGGAGGGCAACTAAAGTAATAACTGGAATGGGGCAACTACAGTACCCTGAAAGATTATCAAAATTAGGGTTATTCACTTTAGAAAAAAGATGACTGAGGGGAGATCAAATTAATACTATAAATATATCAGGGGTCAGTACAGAGATCTATCCCATCATATATTATTCCCAGGACTGTGACTGTGACGAGGGGACATCCTCTGCGTCTGGAGGAAAGAAGGTTTGTACACAAACATAGAAAATGATTCTTTACGGTAAGAGCAGTGAGACTATGGAACTCTCTGCCTGAGGAGGTGGTGATGGTGAGTACAATAAAGGAATTCAAGAGGGGCCTGGATGTATTTCTGGAGCGTAATAATATTACAGGCTATAGCTACTACCCACCATTTAACACTTGAACAGATGCACCGTCACTTTATCTATTAATATACTACATGTAATATTATATTTATTTCACTGGTATGTTTTACACTTATGTAATGTTATTTATGAAATTAATATCCACAATATAGCACTTAGAATTGATTTTTGTTACAGGATATCTGCACATTGATATATTGTGTTATGGATTGACCATTTAGCAACCTTTCTGGCACTGGTTCCTGTATAGACTAGACTAATTAGACCATGGGGCACACTATACCGCAAAAAACGCATCCCCCCCCCCCCCCCCCAAAAAAAACGCATGTAAATCGCATATGCGTTTTTTGGTTCCAGACCAGATTTTGGTGTCCTAGATCAGATCCCTCACTCCAGATCTGATCTTTAATGCATCTAACTCACCATCTAACACTTGAACAGACGCACAGTCACTTTATTTATTAGTATATTATATGTAATATTATATTTATTTCACTTATATGTTTTATACTTATGTAATGTTATTTATGTAATGAGTATCCACAGTATAGCACTTAGAATTGATTTTTGTTACAGGATATCCATACATTGATATATTTTGTTATGAATTGACCATTTAGCAACCTTTCTGGACTATTTCCTTTATAGACTAGACTAATTAGACCATGGGGCACAATATACCGCAAAAAACGCATGGAAACCGCATATGCGTTTTTTGGTTCCAGACCAGATTTTGGTTTTCCAGAGCAGATCCCTCACTCCAGATCTGATCTTACATGCATCTTAAAAGGGATATAAAAGGAATCACAGTAAGTTGGGATGTCACCACTGAAGAAGGGGAAAGGAGATCCCCGAAACGCGTTTGGTGCTTTTCAAAGACATCCCCAACAAGAGACCCCCACTGGAAGTTCGTCTATTAATATCCGGAGATATACAAAGGAATCGGAGCGCTCCAAAGATAAAGACCCGGATTTTCAGCCATTCAAACTGGTCAGTACAAGTATAAGTTCATCTCTCGCGATTTTACACCCTGATCGTATAACCGGATCCGAGATTTGTGGATGACGATCGAGAGAGACCAGTGACGAACGAACCAGGTGGGACGCTAATTATTGAGAACCACGGGAATATGAATAAATACCGTGAGTAAAAATCAAAAGGATCGAATATTGGGACTGCAGGATAATAGACATTCACCTGTGAGTAAAAACGTTGTGTCCGATTGGATACTTTATCGAATATTTATATCGGACAATTCTGAATATTTAAAAAGGTTCCTTGCATGGATTTGCATGTTATATTGCATATAAGAAAGGAATGTCAATACTATTATAAGGAATAGACTGACACTTTTGGCTTGCGATATTTTTGCACATTCAGGACGTATGGTCCCCTTCTATTTGGACCTTTATTTGAGTTTTTATTGAAGTTTTAGATTGATATTGTTTCCGCTGCAGCGATTGTCATTTTAATATTGTATTGTAACATTGTATTTTAATATATTTTGCCAATTAAATATTGTGTAACAACACTATTACTATTGCTCTATTTCCATGCGAGGGAGTGCCAGTCTCATACTACATAATATATACTTTTTATTACGCCTTTGTTGATTTGAGTGAATCAACTTGAGACTAGAGCACCCAATCCAGAATTGTAAGGAGAGTGAGCGGTTTGTCTATACTACTATAGAGGGGTCGTTGATCCAGGCAGTTATTCTGATTGCCTGATTGGAGTCGGGAAGGAATTTTTTATTCCCCTAAAGTGGGGAAAATTGGCTTCTATCTCACAGTTTTTTTTTTGCCTTCCTCTGGATCAACTTGCAGGATAACAGGACGAACTGGATGGACAAATGTCTTTTTTCGGCCTTATGTACTATGTTACTATGTGTGATACTGTCTGCTAAGCTGTGTATCTAATCCTATCATGTGTGATACTATTTGCTGAGCTGTGTATCTAAACCTATCATGTGTGATACTGTCTGCTAAGCTGCGTATCTAATCCTATCATGTGTGATATATTTTGCTAAGATCTGTATCTATGCCACGAGGGTGTCAAGAGCCACATCTGACTCTGTTATACCCGGGGTCAGGAAGTCGCAGCGGGTGGCTGCGCGCTCTATGTCTAAAGATAGTGATGTTACTTAATGGTAGCTTTCTGGGTTTGCCTTGCAATCCTTTTTGTCTCACTCAGGGATCCGTAGCTTCTTCTCCTCAGCTGTTTCTTGTCCAGCACTCCCAACCTCCTTATATTCCCCTCTCCCACTTCTCTGGTTGGCAGATATAGAGCTTCCTGCCTGGACTTCTATACTGACCCACTGGAGCTGAGTTGCTGTTATCCCTGGTTGTCGTACCAGAGCATTACCCTCCGGATCCCTGTTGGTTGTTTGTTGTCACCCACCTGGGACTATATGTTTGTCAGTATTGTCTGTCTTCTCCCTAGTGTTTCCCTTTAGTGTTAGTGGGGCGGACTAGTGTTCCCACCGCCCTATTCACTACGTAGGGCTCATCTTAGGGAAAGCCAGGGTTTAGGAATGTGATCGGCGTATGGGTGAGAAACCCGTCTAGGGACGTCAGGGCAGTCAGGTGCCAGCCTCAAGGTGAGTTAGGGGTCACCATCTTTCCCTCTCCCTTGGACAGGGCCTTCATTTTCCCTCCCTTTGCGTCACGTATGTGATCGGCACGCCGGTCGTGATATTATATCTGGGCCTTATTTTGTTTTAAAAAAAATATATATATATATATTCTTTTTTTTTCTTTTTTCTTCTGCCTATTTAGAATCCAGCATGGATCCTATTGCCGCTTTGACAAAGCAACTTCAAGGCCTGTCTTTGGAGGTGGCAGGATTGAAGGCGTCGGTCCTCCAGCAACAGCAGCAATTGCAGCAGACCGCAAGCCCAGCGGTTGCTATGGGTAACCAGGTTGCTCCGGAACCCAAGGTTGTTCTTCCTGACAGATTTTCTGGGGGAAGGGACAAATTTGTAATGTTCCGTGAGGCCTGTAAGTTATATTTTAGGCTGCGCCCCTATTCCTCTGGTAATGAAGAACAGCGGGTGGGGATTTTTATTTCCCTGCTTCAGGGGGACCCGTAATCCTGGGCGTTCTCTTTACCCACTGATTCTCCAGCTCTCCGGTCTGTGGAGGAATTTTTTGGGGCTTTGGGTCTCATATATGATGACCCTGACCGAGTCGCCCTGGCTGAGTCAAAATTACGGAGACTCCTACAGGGAGAGCAGCCAGCAGAGGAGTATTGCTCAGAGTTCCGTAGGTGGGCTACGGATATCCAGTGGAACGATCCAGCTCTCAGGAGTCAGTTTTGCTCTGGGTTATCCGAAAGGGTTAAGGATGTGCTTGCGCAGTATGAGACCCCCTTTTCCCTTGATGCGGTTATGTCCCTTTCTATCAGAATAGACAGACATCTTAGGGACAGATTGAAAGATCCTGAGCAATTAGTAACCCCTCCCAAGCAGCAGCTAGTCTGTACGGACCTAGAAGAGCCTATGCAGCTAGGAGGTACTACTCGTCAGGTCCGCCCTCCTGAGGCTCGCCATAGGCGTGGGGTTTGTTTTTTCTGTGGGGGGAGGGGTCATTTCATTAATGTCTGTCCTTCCATACTCAAAAACAAAAGACCGCCGGGGGTATACGTTTACTCCATACGAACATCTCAATTTGTGTTGCCAGCGGTTGTTGTTGTTGGTGTTAAGACAGAGAATATTTCTTTCTTCCTAGACAGTGGAGCAGGAGTAAATTTGATAGATGCCCAGTTTGCCCAGACTATGGGTTTGTCTTTCTGTACACTACAGAGACCTATTCCCATTTTCGCTATCGACTCTGCTCCTCTGTCTCAGAGAAACCTTACTCATATTGTTCATAACTTACACCTTTGGGTAGGGGACCACCATAACGAGTGTCTATCATGTTATGTTCTGGAGGGTCTTCCCACTCCTGTGGTATTGGGTCTTCCCTGGTTGGTAGCGCACAATCTAGTGGTGGATTGGCAGGCCAGGGAGATATTGGAGTGGAGTGAGCATTGCAGAGAAAATTGCTTAAATAGCAATTGCTTAGTCACCTCCATAGCTACTCTACCTACTTTTGTTTCAGACTTTGAGGACGTTATCTCTGAAAAGGGGTGTCAGAAGTTACCACCTCATTGTCCTTATGATTGCCCGGTTAACCTGATTCCTGGTGCGAAATTACCCAAGACCAGGTTATATAATCTTTCGGGTCCCGAGAGACAAGCCATGAAAGATTATATCTCCGAGAGCTTGGCTAAGGGACACATCAGACCCTCTTCATCACCCGTGGCTGCAGGGTTTTTCTTTGTTAAAAAGAAAGATGGGGGCCTGCGTCCTTGCCTAGATTTCCGCGAACTAAACCGGATAACTATCCGAGACCCATACCCTCTTCCTCTCATTCCTGACCTGTTTAATCAGATTGCGGGTGCTAAGTGGTTCTCCAAACTTGATCTTAGGGGGGCCTACAATCTGATTCGTATCAAGGAAGGGGATGAGTGGAAGACAGCCTTTAACACCCCGGAGGGGCATTATGAAAATCTAGTCATGCCTTTCGGTCTGACCAATGCTCCTGCTGTCTTCCAACATTTCGTTAATGACATTTTTAGTCATTTTATCGGCAGGTTTGTGGTGATATACCTAGATGATATTTTAATTTACTCGTCTGATCTGAACACACATGAGGTACATGTCAGACAGGTACTGCAGATCCTACAGACGAATAAATTATATGTGAAAATTGAGAAGTGTGTTTTCGCCGTTCAGGAGATACAGTTCCTGGGATATCTATTATCTGCTTCAGGTTTCCGTATGGATCCTAGGAAAGTCCAGGCAATTCTAGATTGGGATCTTCCTGAGAACCTTAAAGCACTGCAACGGTTTTTGGGTTTCGCAAATTTCTATAGAAAATTCATTAAAAACTATTCCGTGATTGTCAAACCCCTTACTGACATGACTAGGAAGGGGACTGATTTTTCTATATGGTCTGACGCCGCCAAAATGGCATTTTCCTCTCTGAAAGGCACCGGTACTAATCCAACCTGATGTCTCCCAGCCTTTTATTGTTGAAGTAGATGCGTCAGAGGTGGGAGTGGGGGCTGTACTGTCTCAGGGTCCGTCTCCTGGCAAATGGCATCCTTGTGCTTTCTTTTCTAAAAAACTATCTGCAGCTGGGAAGAACTATGATATTGGCAATAGGGAACTATTAGCTATTAAACTAGCGTTTGAAGAATGGCGTCACTTTTTAGAGGGGGCAATCCACCCCGTCACTGTGATTACGGACCACAAAAACCTTCTGTACCTCGAATCAGCTAAGCGTCTCACCCCTAGACAAGCTAGGTGGTCTCTATTTTTTACCAGGTTTAACTTTTTCATCACCTATCGTCCTGGGGCAAAAAATACCAAGGCAGACGCATTATCTCATAGTTTCCCTGGAGGGGGTAATGTGGGTGATCCGGTACCCATTCCACAAAGAGGAGTGGTTGTCTCTGCTGTACACTCTGTTCTGGAAGGGAAGGTGTTAGAGGCCCAGGGGGACACCCCGGTCTCTTGTCCCTCAGAGAAATTGTTTGTACCGTTAAACCTGTGTCTCAAATTATTAAAGGAACATCATAATTCGGCACTTGCTGGGCACCCGGGTAGTAAAGCAACCTTGGAGCTATTGTCTCGTCGTTTTTGGTGGCCAAGGTTGCGTCAGGATGTAATGGATTTTGTGTCTACTTGTTCGACTTGTGCACACGCTAAAGTCTCTCATACACGTCCTGCACGGTCTTTATTGCCACTTGTCATTCCCAATAGGCCATGGACACATCTGTCAATGGATTTCATCACTGACTTACCTTTGTCTGCGGGTAAAACAGCTATCTTGGTAGTAGTAGACAGGTTTAGCAAAATGGTGCACTTCATTGCGTTACCCGCACTACCTAATGCTAAGACTCTTGCTCAGGTATTCATCTGTGAAATCGTGAAGCTTCACAGGGTCCCTTCCGATGTTGTTTCGGATCGGGGAACCCAGTTTATTTCTAAGTTTTGGAAAGCTTTTTGTTCCCGTTTGGGGGTACACTTGTCCTTTTCCTCAGCTTTCCATCCTCAGTCGAATGGACAGACTGAGCGTACCAACCAAAACCTTGAGACATACCTAAGGTGTTTTGTGTCTGAAAACCAAGAGGTGTGGTCATCATATTTACCGTTAGCCGAGCTTGCTATAAATAATCGCCGTCAGGAATCCACTGGCAAGTCACCATTTCTTGGTGCATATGGTTTTCATCCCCAATTCTGTACTTTCAAAGAGGGGGGGTCTTCTGGGGTTCCCGAAGAGGAACGGTTTTCGTCATCTCTTTCATCTATATGGCAGAAAGTGCAAGCTAACTTGAAAAATATGGGAGGTAAATATAAATGCATGGCTGATAAGAAATGGTCGCCAGGTCCGGACCTAGGAGTGAATGACTATGTGTGGTTATCTACTAGGAATATTAAGTTAAAGGTTCCCTCTTGGAAACTGGGTCCTAGGTTCATGGTCCTTACAAAATAGTAGCCATCATTAACCCCGTGGCTTTTCGTCTGGAGCTACCTCAAACTTTTAAAATCCATAACGTCTTCCATAAGTCGTTACTCAAAAAGTATGTTCCACCTCTAGAACCGTCACCGCTGCCACCCCCTCCTGTTGTTGTTGATGGTAATCTAGAGTTTCAAATATCCAAAATTTTTGATTTTCATCGGGTCTGCCGCTCTCTTCAATATCTGGTGCATTGGAGGGGTTACGGTCCCGAGGAAAGAATGTGGGTTCCAGCATCAGAGGTAAACGCCGACAGGTTAGTTCGGGTTTTTCATGCCTCTCATCCTGAGAGACCTAGTCCTGAGTGTCCGGAGGCCCCTCGTGGAAAGGGGGATACTGTCACGAGGGTGTCAAGAGCCACGTCTGACTCTGTTATACCCGGGGTCAGGAAGTCGCAGCGGGTGGCTGCGCGCTCTATGTCTAAAGATAGTGATGTTACTTAATGGTAGCTTTCTGGGTTTGCCTTGCAATCCTTTTTGTCTCACTCAGGGATCTGCAGCTTCTTCTCCTCAGCTGTTTCTTGTCTGCCACTCCCAACCTCCTTATATTCCCCTCTTCCACTTCTCTGGTTGGCAGATATAGAGCTTCCTGCCTGGACTTCTATACTGACCCACTGGAGCTGAGTTGCTGTTATCCCTGGTTGTCGTACCAGAGCATTACCCTCCGGATCCCTGTTGGTTGTTTGTTGTCGCCCACCTGGGACTATATGTTTGTCAGTATTGTCTGTCTTCTCCCTAATGTTTCCCTTTAGTGTTAGTGGTGCGGACTAGTGTTCCCACCGCCCTATTCACTACATAGGGCTCATCTTAGGGAAAGCCAAGGTTTAGGAACGTGATCGGCGTACGGGTGAGAAACCCGTCTAGGGACGTCAGGGCAGTCAGGTGCCAGCCTCAAGGTGAGTTAGGGGTCACCATCTTTCCCTCTCCCTTGGACAGGGCCTTCCTTTTCCCTCCCTTTGCGTCACGTATGTGATCGGCACGCCGGTCGTGATAATCTAATCCTGTTGTGTGTGTTATTTTCTGCTGAGCTGTGCATCAAATCCTATTCTGTGTGATACTGTCTTCTAGGATGCGAATATAATCCCATTATGTGTGATACTGTCTGCTGAGCTGTGTATCTAATCCTGTCGTGTGTAATACTTTCTGCTTAGCTGTGTATCTAATCCTATCATGTGTGATACTGCCTGCTGAGTTGCGTATCTAATTGTATTATGTGTGATACAGTGGCTCATTTTATATTCCCAGGTTTTTCTGTCTCTATCATTCTTACAATTCCCTCTGGAGAGGAAGGTTTTATGTTAAGGAACAGATATGAGCAGGAAGTCAGAGGGAGGGAGAGATAGGAAAAATTCGTACCTAGGATTTTACTTTCCTTGAGTCCGAAGGCAGCACATCATGGGTTAAGCTTGTCTTCATACCTTTCCTAGGACCGCTCACCTAGATAAAATAGATAATGAATTAATTAATTAATTAATTAGGTGAATACTATATAGGGACATCCCCCAAACTGCATCTCTGTGTTTTTTTTTAAAAGATAGATTCAGACAATTAGATGCAAATAACAAGAGTTTTATTTAGGGAGGGTATCTATGTGTTGCCTTCGGACTCAAGGAAAGTAAAATCCCAGGTATGAATTTTTCCTTTCCCCTTTCATCCTACGGCAGCACATCATGGGATTTGTATAGATCACAAAGGGGGGTGTCTACATCAAGCACTGCGCTTAATACCCCAGCACCAAAGGCTGAGCTCTTAGCATTGATGTCCAGCCGGTAATGTTTCACGAAGGTTAGAGATGAGGACCAGGAGGCTGCATTGCAGATGTCTTCTATAGATACTTGCACTTGCTACGCCCAGGAGGTTGCAGTAGCTGTTGTAGAATGCGCTTTGATAGGAAAAGGAGAAGGCACTCCTACTAAGTAATAGGCTTCTGTAATTGTAGCTTTAATCCATCTCGCAAGAGTATCCTTGGATGGTTGTAGCCCTTTCCTTGGTCCGGCAAATAACACAAATAGACTTTCTGCGATTCTGAACTCTTTGGTTCTTTGAAGGTAGATCTCAGTTGCTCTTTTGAAATCCAATGTATGTAAGAGATTTTGTTGCTCGTCACTGGGTTCAGGAAAAAATACCGGAAGAAAAGATTCTCTGTTTACGTTAGCTAATGACAGAACTTTGGGCAGAAAGGACGGCATGGTACGTAGCAGTACTCCATCTGGAAGAAATCTTAAGTATGGGTACTTAGAAGATAGGGCTTGTAGTTCTCCTAGCCTTTTTTCTGAAGTGATGGCGATCAGAAATAATACTTTATAAGAAAGCCATTTCAACTCCGCCTGTTGGAGGGGCTCAAAAGGGGGCACTGTCAATCTTCTAAGAATCAAGGATAGGTCCCAGACAGGCATAAGTTCTCTAAATGTAGGTTTTAATCTCTTCACTGCTTTAAAGAATCTAAAAATAAGCGGGTGATGTAGAAATTTATTTTTGGTCATGGCGTTGATTGCCGTCATGTGTGTTCTAAAGGTTTGAGTCCCTTCTGAAATCCTTCTTCAAGGAATTGTAGAACAGGGGAAATATTAATGTCCACATAGTTTGCTTCGGACACCCAGTCTACAAATTTCTTCCAGACCTCGTCATATTTTTTAGTAGTCGAGTCCTTACGGGAACAGAGTAATGTGTCTCGGAGAGACCTTTTTCTTCTAATCTACATCTCTAAGTCTCCAGGCTGTAAGGTGCAATTTGTTCAGGTTCTGTTGATAGAGACCGTTCTGTAGTAAAAGGTCTGGGACTAAGGGAAGCTTCCAAAATTCCCCCTTGGATAGTTGGAGTAAGAGAGGGAACCAGGATCTTCTTGGCCAGAATGGAGCTATTATTATTGCCCGGGGCTTCTGTACCAGTATCTTCCAAAGAACTCTCAAGATGAGGGGTACTGGAGGGAAAATGTACACAAACAAGTGTTTCCAGCTGATAGAAAACGCATCCTCAATTGTGGGGTTGTCAAATCTGTTTAGGGAACAGAAGTTGGTTAGTTTCATGTTCTTCCTGGATGCCATTAAGTCCCAGGTGGGACATCCCCATTTGGCTACAATCCGCTGGAAGATGACAGGATTCAGTTCCTAATCTGCTGGCTTGATCCTCTTCCGACTCAGCCGATCTGCTCGAGTATTGCAGCAGCATCTGATATGCATCGCTTTCAAGTCTAAGAGATGCAATTCTGCCCACGCGAAGATCTGTTCGCATAATTTCAGAAGGGCACTGTTCTTTGTTCCACCCTGCTTGTTCAGATAAAAAACAGTCGGAAGATTGTCTGAGTGAATCAATACTGGTCGTCCTTTTACATACGTTGCAAGTTGGTAAAGTGCCAGTAGGACAGCTTTCAGTTCCTTGAAATTCGAGGATTGTCTTTTGTCCTGGAAGGACCCTGTCCCTGTACCCACTTGTCCTGAAGATGCGCTCCTCAGCCGTGGCCAGACGCATCTGTGGTAATTATCACAGGGGAAAGAAACTGAAACATCTTCCCTTGGTAAGGTTCTTGGTCTGCAACAACCATCTGAGACTCTGAATTGTGGCGGGTCTTAGTCTCACTCTCGCTCCTAAATTGTGATGGTAATAACGCCAGCCTTGTAACATGTTCTGTTGTAGATCTCTGGTGTGAATCATTGCCCATGGAACTACATCTGAAACTGCTGTCAGGTGGCCCAGCGTCTTCATTATTCTGTGGACTGTGGGCAGGCGTAATGATATTAGAGTTCTTATTTCCTTCATCAAGGCCTTGATTTTCAGAGCAGGTAGATATAGTGTCAAAGAGCACGTCTCTATTAGGATACCTAAAAAAAACTTTGAGGTGGTAGGGATAATGTCTGATTTTCTCCAGTTTATCAGAAAGCCTAACGACTGAATAAGTTCCACGGTCCTCTTGAGGTGCAACTTTAGCAGATCTTCGGATTGGGCTGCTAACAGCCAGTCGTCCAGGTAAGGAAAAACTTGGATATTCTGAAGGCGAAGTTTCACTGCTACTATGACCGCGACTTTTGTAAATATTCGTGGAGCAGAACAAAGGCCAAAGGGGAGTGCCTTGAACTGATGGTGTAAGGTCTTCCCGTTTACGATAATGGCAATCCTTAAAAATCTTCTCGACGCTTCTTTTATAGGAATGTGAAGGTAAGCATCCTTCAGATCCAGGGATACCATAAACTGGTTTTTCCTGAGTACCGCTGTGATGGATCTTATTGTTTCCATCTTGAAACGGGTTTTCTTTATATATTGATTGAGGTATCGCAGATCTATAATGAGTCAATTTTTCCTGTCTGCCTTGGGAACATGGAAAATCCTGGAATATACCCCATATTCTTTTTGATGGTTTGGTACAGGCTCCAGGGCACCTTTTTCTAGAAATTCTCCTAGAAGCTGGATTACTTGTGGATCTTTCTTGTTGTTTAAAAGGAATCTGTCTCTTGGAAAATGGTCGAACTCTAGTGTATAACCTTCTTTTATGATCTCTAGAGCCCATCTGTCTGTAGTGATTTGCTGCCATTCTGAGTAGTAATGTATGAGACGACCTCCTACTTTTTGACTTCTGGGGTCAAAACTCTGTCTTTGGTGGTTTAGCATCGCCAGGCTTCTTCCTTGATCTCTCTGATGTTGTTCCGAATCTATGGTCAGATCTTCCCCTGTTGGGGCGTCCTCTAAAACTAGATCTTCTATAATCTTGTCCTCTATAGTGACGAAAAAACCTAGTTTTATCTTTGCGTTTAAACTGAGGGAAGTTTAATACTTTCTCTTCAGTGTTAGATTCAAGCAGTTTGTCTAACTGTGTTTCAAATAATCTTCCGGGTTTAAATGGCACTGAGCACAGGTTACTTTTTGAGGCTGGGTCTCCAGACCATAACTTCAACCAGATAGATCTTCTGATGGAATTGGTAAGAGCCATATTTTTCTAATAGAATCCACCGGAAAATCGCACAGGTATTCTGCTGCCAGCTTTAGAGTTGGTAACTGTTGGAGTAGTTCTTCTCTTGAAACTCCATCCTCGCTGCTGAAATGACTTAGCCAAACCCTTAGTGCACGGTCTACTGGAACTGTCGCCATAGCGGCCTTATTCAGAGAGGCTAGGTGTGTATGTAGCCTCTTCAGGAGACTATCAGCCTTATTCTCCATGGGATCCTTGAGTAAGAAAGAGACATCACTGGGAAAAAGGGATTTCTTTGCCAGTCTGGCGACTGCGGGATCTACCCTGGCAGGAGCTTCCCAGCTAGTGGATTCTGAAGGGTTTGTCTTGTATGTCGCCCTAAATCTGGATCCTAAAATGTATTTTCCCTACTGGCTGTTCCCATTCTTTATGACTGGGATAAACTGAAGCTTTCTTCTTGGGAAAATAAAAAAGATTCTCTTCATCCTGATAAGATGCTTTCTCCTTCTTATATACCATAATATTTTTAACTTCTTTAATTAAATGATTAGCATTATTTTTATTAAATATAAAATTATCTTCTAAAATGGAAATCTCCGTTTCTGAATCTGAAGAAACGTCTCCCTCGGAATGCAAGGATTGCTCAGAGGAGGACGGAGATGAAAAATGCCTCTTTTTGACACTCGTCTTCTTTTTGGACTGGGACAAAAAGGATTTGAAGAGAGCCATCAATCTTCTTGTTTCTGTATCCGAAATTTCCTCAGGATGAGAGCAGTTTTCACATATATTAGAGGAGCAATTATCTGGTAAGGGCTGAATACATGAGATACACAGGGATTGCTTAGTTTTCTGTTTTTTGGCAGACCTTGATTTAGATCTAGGAGGAGAGGACCTATGGGAATCCTCCTTACAGTGTACACACAATTCTTCCAATAAATCATCCGGAAGGGGTTGTTCACAGGAGAGACAAAACCTATGTCTGCTTTTACGGGCTCTTTTGCCCCCTTTGCTGGATGAACTGGACATCTGAAGGAGAAACAAATACAGATAAGACCCAGTCAGACAAAGGAACCATATGCACAAAATAAGAGGAGGTTTGCCTAACAGGAGACAGGTTAATATACCTTAATTCTGCTAGAGCTCGGCTGCCAGGCGCAATGGGCACCGAGCTCTGCAGTTATCCGCTCTGTATACTTAACTTAATGAAGCCGAACGGAAGTGGGAGGCGATCATGCATGTGTCATCAGACACCCTGCGACTGCGTTCCACAGTGCGTTCCACCGCACGGCAAACCGGAAGTTCAGCTTTTCTACTTCCGGCTGTCAGTAAAGGAGCGCATGCCAGCCTGAAAGTTTACTCCCGTTCTTTTTCTGTGGGCGCTGAGAGCGGATAGGTGTGGAGCCAGGAACCATACATGGCTATCACCACTCCTGGGCACTAGACCTCGAACAACAAGGTACAATGGCCAACAATCGTAGGTGGGCTTCGTCCTCATTGATGAGGACACAAAAAAAAACACGGAGATGCAGTTTGGGGGATGTCCCTATATAGTATTCACCTAATTAATTAATTAATTATCTATTTTTATCTAAGTGGGTGGTCCTAGGAAAGGTATGAAGACAAGCTTAACCCATGATGTGCTGCCGTAGGGGAAAATAAGTTTCTTGCTGGGTGCAGCGGTTTTCGGCAGTGCAAGAAAATAGGGGTAATAGTTGTGGAAAGCAGAAACATTGTTTGCAGTGTATATTTCATTAATTACAACTCTGGTATAATTTGATTTTGTACACTTAGGAAGTTTGCATTTTGGATGAAGACCAATGTCTCATAAGAACTAAAGCCTTACATTTACACTTCTAGGTGTGAACAATAGAGGAGGGGCTGTATTTAACTTAATCAGGGACAAATCAAAGAAAAATGGTAGGGCACACCAATATTAGGTACCACACGGATGGTTAATAAACCGATATTTTATTTTATTTTATTAGTGATATACTATTACATAACCATTCATAAAAATGTCATAAAAAATTCATAAAAGATTCATAAAAAATTACACTCTTAAATACAATATAGTAAATAGTAAAACTATTAAATACAATAAATAGATCTGCAATAATATGTATATAAATATATGCAGTATTGTATACTTTATGCCTAAAGGTTTCAACTAATTGTATACCAAGGTGCGTTAAGGAGGGGAATAATGTCCTTCCAAATGGGTTAATTAACCCAATCGATGCTCCAGTACATGGAGTGGGGAGTGAATCCGTTATTTGAATAGAGTTTTTTTTAAATAGTCACCAATATCTTTGCGACTGTTGCGACTCAATAGTCGCTATCCATATTAAAGTGTTACACTGTTGCTGCCTGTTAGTAGAGAAGAGCCGAAGCTATTGTACTTACAGTTTATGATGCAGTGATATCGGCTTTTACTGCGTCACAGGTGGCGTCCCACGTGTGGTAAGCAGTTGTTACACAGGTACCAGCATGTAAAGATGGTGCGACTTCAGGATCCTCGGTGTTCTTATATGGCCGTACTGTGTTGGAGATCAGTCGGTAGTGTCTTCCTTCTGCATTTGGACAGATATCGAGCAGGAGTGGACTCAGCCACAGGGCCGACTCTCCAGACAAACAGGTATCCGGCTTATCTTTGCTTATTCAAGATGGAAAATCACCGATCCTTTGCTTCTTTATTTTCTATTTCTTTAAGCGCTTTCGGTCCTCCGGTACTGTACTTTATTCCATGGGATATACTTTATTGGTAACTATCCCATGTAATAAAGTACAGTACCGGAGGACCGAAAGCGCTTAAAGAAATAGAAAATAAAGAAGCAAAGGATCGGTGATTTTCCATCTTGAATAAGCAAAGATAAGCCGGATACCTGTTTGTCTGGAGAGTCGGCCCTGTGGCTGAGTCCACTCCTGCTCGATATCTGTCCAAATGCAGAAGGAAGACACTACCGACTGATCTCCAACACAGTACGGCCATATAAGAACACCGAGGATCCTGAAGTCGCACCATCTTTACATGCTGGTACCTGTGTAACAACTGCTTACCACACGTGGGACGCCACCTGTGACGCAGTAAAAGCCGATATCACTGCATCATAAACTGTGAGTACAATAGCTTCGGCTCTTCTCTACTAACAGGCAGCAACAGTGTAACACTTTAATATGGATAGCGACTATTGAGTCGCAACAGTCGCAAAGATATTGGTGACTATTTAAAAAAAACTCTATTCAAATAACGGATTCACTCCCCACTCCATGTACTGGAGCATCGATTGGGTTAATTAACCCATTTGGAAGGACATTATTCCCCTCCTTAACGCACCTTGGTATACAATTAGTTGAAACCTTTAGGCATAAAGTATACAATACTGCATATATTTATATACATATTATTGCAGATCTATTTATTGTATTTAATAGTTTTACTATTTACTATATTGTATTTAAGAGTGTAATTTTTTATGAATCTTTTATGAATTTTTTATGACATTTTTATGAATGGTTATGTAATAGTATATCACTAATAAAATAAAATAAAATATCGGTTTATTAACCATCCGTGTGGTACCTAATATTGGTGTGCCCTACCATTTTTCTCCTTGATTCTACCATTGCATTTAGAGGATTGGGTGAATCCTCTTGGTAGGTGCACCCTTTTCCACTCTTGAGCTACAGGTGAGCCCTCTCTACACATTTTTTCTTGACAAATCAAAGAAAAGCTGGATACAATGGTGAATAGTCAGAGCAAACAAAAAGCTAATAAAGAGACAGGGCATGGAGACTGGAACCTTGGCATAAGCAGTAAATATGAGACCTGGACACTTAGATGATGGGAAATTTGTGAGAAGCTATAATGCTAAATGCTAACATACCAGGGCTAAACACGGCCGATTTTCAGCCAAAGCCAGAAGTATAAATCCTTCCATTACTGTATATTTCTAATTCCTTTCCAATCCATTTCTGTAGGCAGGTCTGCTTCAAAACCTCATCCAAAAAACTTTGTGTATTTAGCCTTAGTGCAGTCACATGATCATATTTTGGTCTGCATCCGATCCGCATTTTTTGAGGAACCATTAATTTCAATGGGGGCAAAAAAGATGTTGACAACACCATGTGCTGCCTGCATCTGAATGTCTGTTCTGTGCCCCCCCCCCCTTCCCCCCCAAGAATATAGAACCTGTCCTATTCTTGTATGTTTTGCAGGGGGAATTCTTCATTGGCAATACAGGGTGGTCAATATATACTTATTGGCAAAGCACGCAATATGAGGAGGAAGGTCGAAAGAGGATTATATACTGGCACTACTGGTGGAAATGGAGGAGCATTAAACACTGGAGCCATTAAATATATATATATTTATATATATATATATATATATATATATATATATACACACAGTCGTGGCCAAAAGTTTTGAGACTGACACAAATATTAGTTTTCACAAAGTTTGCTGCTAAACTGCTTTTAGATCTTCGTTTCAGTTGTTTCTGTGATGCAGTGAAATATAATTACACGCACTTCATACGTTTCAAAGGCTTTTATCGACAATTACATGACATTTATGCAAAGAGTCAGTATTTGCAGTGTTGGCTCTTCTTTTTCAGGACCTCTGCAATTCGACTGGGCATGCTCTCAATCAACTTCTGGGCCAATTCCTGACTGATAGCAACCCATTCTTTCATAATCACTTCTAGGAGTTTGTCAGAATTGGTGGGTTTTTGTTTGTCCACCCGCCTCTTGAGGATTAACCACAAGTTCTCAATGGGATTAAGATCTGGGGAGTTTCCAGGCCATGGACCCAAAATGTCAACGTTTTGGTCCCCGAGCCACTTAGTTATCACTTTTGCCTTATGGCACGGTGCTCCATCGTGCTGGAAAATGCATTGTTCTTCACCAAACTGTTGTTGGATTGTTGGAAGAAGTTGCTGTTGGAGGGTGTTTTGGTACCATTCTTTATTCATGGCTGTGTTTTTGGGCAAAATTGTGAGTGAGCCCACTCCCTTGGATGAGAAGCAACCCCACACATGAATGGTCTCAGGATGCTTTACTGTTGGCATGAATACAGGACTGATGGTAGCGCTCACCTTTTCTTCTCTGGACAAGCCTTTTTCCAGATGCCCCAAACAATCGGAAAGAGGCTTCATCAGAGAATATGACTTTGCCCCAGTCCTCAGCAGTCCATTCACCAAACTTTCTGCAGAAGATCAATCTGTCCCTGATGTTTTTTTGGGAGAGAAGTGGCTTCTTTGCTGCTCTTCTTGACACCAGGCCATCTTCCAAAAGTCTTCACCTCACTGTGCATGCAGATGCGCTCACACCTGCCTGCTGCCATTCCTGAGCAAGCTCTGCACTGGTGGCACTCCGATCCCGCAGCTGAATCCTCTTTAGGAGACGATCCTGGTGCTTACTGGACTTTCTTGGACGCCCTGAAGCCTTCTTAACAAGAATTTAACCTCTTTCCTTGAAGTTCTTGATGATCCTATAAATTGTTGATTGAGGTGCAATCTTAGTAGCCACAATATCCTTGCCTGTGAAGCCATTTTTATGCAACGCAATGATGGCTGCACGCGTTTCTTTGCAGGTCACCATGGTTAACAATGGAAGAACAATGATTTCAAGCATCACCCTCCTTTTAACATGTCAAGTTTGCCATTTTAACCCAATCAGCCTGACATAATGATCTCCAGCCTTGTGCTCGTCAACATTCTCACCTGAGTTAACAAGACGATTACTGAAATGATCTCAGCAGGTCCTTTAATGACCGCAATGAAATGTAGTGGAAAGGTTTTTTTGGGATTAAGTTAATTTTCATGGCAAAGAAGGACTATGCAATTCATCTGATCACTCTTCATAACATTCTGGAGTATATGCAAATTGCTATTATAAAAACTTAAGCAGCAACTTTTTCAATTTCTAATATTTATGTAATTCTCAAAACTTTTGGCCACGACTGTACAGTGCTGCCCATAATTATTCATACCCCTGGCAAATCTTGACTTAGTTACTTTTATTCAACCAGCAAGTAATTTTTTTACGGGAAATTACATAGGTGTCTCCCAAAAGATAATAAGACAAGGTACAAGAGGCATTATTATGGAAAAAAAAACATTTCTCAGCTTTTATTTATATTTGAGCAAAAAATTGAAGATGTTCCGCACTGTGGAAAATCTCAGAGGACGTGGTTGGAAGCCAAAAGTGACACCTGTGCTGGCCAGGAGGATAGTTAGAGAGGTGAAAATGAATCCAAGGATCACCACCAAGGCCATCCTGATGAATCTGGCCTCTGCTGGTGGCAATGTTTCAAGGCAGACAATCCAACGGACACTGCACAATGCAGACCAGGGAGGACGCCACTTCTCCAGATGAGGCACACAAAAGCTCGCTTGGCCTTTGCAAAAGCTCATCTGGACAAAGAAGAAGACTTCTGGTCTTCTGTGTTATGGTCAGATGAAACAAAAATTTTATTGTTTGGTTACAATGATGTTTCCTTCATTTGGCATAAAAAAGGAGAAGCCTTCAACCCAAAGAACACCATCCCCACTGTCAAACATGGTGGTGGGAACCTAATGCTTTGGGGGTGTTTTTCAGCCAATGGACCAGGGAACCTAATCACAGTAAATAGCACCATGAAAAAAGAGCAATACATGAGGATTCTCAACGACATCAGGCAGTCTGCAGAGAAACTTGGCCTTGGGCACCAGTGGACATTTCAGCATGACAATGACCCAAAACACACAGCAAAAGTGGGGAAGAAATGGTTAGCAGACAACAACATTAACGTTTTGGAGTGGCCCAGCCAGAGTCCAGACTTGAATCCAATTGAGAATCTGTGGAGGGAGCTAAATATCAGGGTGATGGCAAGAAGACCCTCCAACCTAAAAGATTTGGAGCTCATTGCTAAAGATGAATGGGCAAAAATACCTGTGGAGACATGCAAAAAGCTGGTCTGCAATTATAGGAAGCGCTTGATTGCTGTAATAGCCAATAAAGGCTTTTCAATTGATTATTGAGAAGGGTATGAATAATTTTGGACTGGACACTTTTTGCACAAATCTAAATAAAAGCTGAGAAATGTTTTTTTTTCCACAATAATGCCTCTTGTACATCGTCTTATTATCTTTTGGGAGACACCTATGAAATTTCCCGTCAAAAAATTACTTGCTGGTTGAATAAAAGTAACTTTAAGTCAAAATTTGCCAGGGGTATGAATAATTATGGGATGCACTGTATATAGACACTTCAGGGGGCATTATAATACAGGGCACAGTACAGGGGAGTTATAACTGCAGAGGGCATTAGAACTACATGGGGACCTGCAGGGGCGGCATTAGAAATACTGAGGGCACTATGGTGATATTATTACTTGGGAATATTATTGAAGGAGACCGCTGCTATTACATGTGGCGATCTCCTTCATACTATTGGGAGGAGCAAACACTAGTGCCATCGCTCCTCCGCATATAGAATAGGTTGGGAAAGGGTTAAATCACTCAAAGTCCCAAAGTTGCATTTTACATTTCTGATTGTAAAGTACATTTTTAATACCTTTTGTTATATTATTTTATTTACTGTCCTTCTGTGTTCATTGTGTTTACAGTCATATTTTTACTTTACAATTAAAATATAAAACCCAACAGATAAAAAAATAAAAATAAAATAGGGAAAAAACCTGTGGCATGTAGTGTTCTGTGGAAAGTGTATATATATATTTTTTTTTTTTTTCTAAAAATAAGCACCACCTTCTATAACTTATTTAACTTGTAATCAGGCATCATCCACAAGACAGGGAAATACAGGGACTAAAATACATCAGCACCTCCCCCACCTCTCTTTTCTCAGCAGTGGCTGGACTGTACAGTATGTACACAAAGCAGAACTCCTTCTCTCTGTATCTGTATAACACTCTATTAAGATACATACAATAGCTTCATAGACAATATCACACAAGGTAGGATTAAAAACACAGTTCAGCAGACAGTATCACACATGGTAGGATTAGATACACAGCTCAGCAGATAGTATCACACATGGTAGGATTAGATACGCAGCTCAGCAGGCAGCATTACACATGATAGGATTCGATAAGCTGCTCAGCAGGCAGTATCACACATGATAGGATTAGATACACAGCTCAGCAGACAGTATCAAACACAACTCTGCAGACAGTATCACACATGGTAGGATTAGATACACAGCTCAGCAGACAGTATTACACAGAATAGGATTAGATACACAACTCTGCAAACAATATCACACATGATAGGATTAGATACACAGCTGAGAAGACAGTATCACACATGATAGGATTAGATACACAGCTGAGCAGATAGTATCACATGATAGGATTAGATACACAACTCAGCAGACAGTACCAAACACAATAGGCTTAGACACACGACTCTGCAGAAAGTATCACACATGACAGGATTCGATACGCAGCTCAGCAGGCAGTATCACACATGATAGGATTAGATACACAGCTGAGCAGACAGTATCACACATGATAGGATTAGATACACAGCTCAGCAGACAGTATCACACATGGTAGGATTAGATACACAGCTGAGCAGACAGTATCACACATGATAGGATTAGATACACAGCATCACACGTGGTAGGATTAGATACACAGCTCAGCAGACAGTATCACACATGATAGGATTAGATACACCGCTGAGCAGACAGTATCACACATGATAGGATTAGATACACAGCTGAGCAGACAGTATCACACATGATAGGATTAGATACACAGCTCAGCAGACAATCAATAATCAATAAGTATTTTAAATGTCATGCAAAAATTGTGGTGTATATACTGACACCCAATGTGTCTGAATTGTATTATGTGCATTTGTAGCATGTAATGGAACTGTTAAAAGTATATAATAATCTCTGCACAATACTGTGGTTGGTGTGTGTTATTTTGAATATAATTAATATAATACTAGACTAGCACTGTATACTGACACCAAATGTATCTAAATTATAGTATACGGCATATAGAATTGCAGTGAACAATGGCACAGGTAAAAATATAGGGTAATCTTTGCACAGTAAAAAAAAAGAGCATCCGTTGGAGGGATTTGTTTAATGCAGGCATGCTCAACCTACGGCTCTCCAGCTGTTGTAAAACTACAACTCCCATCATTCCCGGACAGCCTACAGCTTTTAGCCTACAGAAGGGCATGGTGGGAGTTATAGTTTTACAATAGCTGGAGGGCCGCAGGTTGAGCATCCCTGGTTTAATGTATACAATATATTTTTTATATATGGTAAATGTAAGACAACGACCTGATGTGAACCCAGCCAAATTTCGCAATTGTAATTCCATTACCAGTTCTTTACCTTAAGTTCAGGTATTTAGCTAGTAACACAATGCACCACCTGCTGTCTGAACGTTGCATAGCTAGTAACACAAAGCGCCACCTACTGTCTGAACGTTGTATTGCAATTTATCCAATTTAGATATAATTTCGTGACACACATCTCAGGACATGTTGAGATAAGTGATCAGTTAAGTGTGGACACATCTGTAAGTAATTCCATTAATCCTTGATTCTGTTATTGGGGTGAAACTGCTTCCTGATACTACAGATTTACATATAATTCAATCTGTTAATCCTTGATTGTGTAATTGGAGTGAGATAGCGGCTTGATACTCCAGATTTTAGGGTGTTCACATTTTTTTTTATACATAAACTAGAAGGAGGACCGGCTTTGCATGGGTATATTCCATCTATTTCATTTAATGTTTGTGCGTCGTTAAAAGATATCGACAGTATCCCCCATGACAGTGACTTCTAAAGCACCTCGTCCCTTTAACAGTGAACTCCACAATCCTCCACCCCTTAACACTGACCCCCCCACAGTGCCCCGCCACTTTAAAATGGGACCCCCACAGCAGCCCATCCCCTTAACTTTGACCTTCACAGCAACCCGCCACTTTTACAGTGAGCTTCACAGCACCCCACTTCCTTGACAGTGACCTCCTCAGGGGCCCGCCCTCTTAACATTTACCTCCACAGTACCCCCCTCCCTTAACAGTGACCACACAGTACCCTGCTGCCTTAAGAGTGACTTCCACAGCAGTTTCCCCTTTAATAGTGGCCACTGCCTCCTTAACAGTGACCTCCACAGTGTCCGCCCCTTTAACAGTCACCTCCACAGTGGCCTGCCCCCTTTACAGTAACATCAACAGTGAACGCCTCTTTAACAGTATACTCCACAGTGCCCGCCCCTTTTAAAGTGACCTCCACAGCACCCTATACCTATTAATGCTAGGGCTACATGATGACATGTGTCGTGCAACATTTTGTCTCAAATTTTTTTATAATGATCGGCTATGGTGTTGCACTGCAACATGTGACATGCTGCGACTGCAACACGACAGTCGCATAAGATCGATTAAAAATTGATTTTTCTGTGACTGTTGCGTCGCAGTTTCAGCATGTCACATGTCGCATTGCAACACCATAGACTATCATTATAAAAATTGTCGTGCGACATCAATGTCGAACGACACATGTAGCAGTGTTGTTGTGCCCTATGTGTCACGTTACAAATGTCGTTGTGTAGCCCTAGCCTAAAGATGACCTACAGTAGTGAAGAAAAATGGCTGGGTTGTTATAGAAACCTGGAGTAAAACTATGTGTATGTGGAGACTAAGGGCCTGCAAGCTTCTATTGGCTGATAAGGGACATGTGACCGTGTATATGGCAGTTGGAATATGAAGAGAAAGACTTGCAGGCTTGTATTGGCTAATGCAGGTCATTTTTTGAGAATATCTCAGGAACGGTACATCTTAGAGAGCTGAGACCCGGTCCAAAACCTTCCCGATCACCTGATGTACCTGTGTTTAAAATTTGGTGAAGATCGGTCTAGTCGTTTGGTCACGTATAAAGAACAGACAGACAGATGTCAGGACAGACAGAAACTCATTGTGTAACAGCATATTACCTCCACAGTATTCTTTCCCAGATAGTAAGTGATATGTGTACCAAGTTTAGTAGAAATTGATCGATGAGTTTTTGAGTTACAGAGCAATATGTGTGTAGCAAAAACTGTTGGAGCATACAAACTCCATGCAGCTGCTGTGTAGGGGCATATGATCCCCACAAGATTTTTTTCCAGGTAGCAAGGGATGTGTATACATACCAAGTTTCATTGAAATCAATGGTTGCATTTTTGAGTGATCGCGGAACATACATACACACACACATATATACGTCCTTCTTTACATATATAGATAGATAAATACGTTTATCCCTAATTGTGTAATTGGGGGAAATTGTTGCCCGATAATACAAATTTTGGGGGGTTTACTTTTTTATATATACCGTAAGTACATCCATTCATCATTAATTCTTGGGTGAAATTGCGGCCTGATACTACAAATAAGGAGTTTACGTTCTTTTTCACATAATTTAATTCTTTAATCCTTAAATGTGTAAATGAAGAGAAATTTTGGTCTGATACTACAGACTTTAGGGTGCTCACATTCTCTTACATATACAGTAAGTACATTGATTCACCTTGTTTTGGGGGGTGAAGTTGCGGCCTGATACTACAAATTTTAGTGTGTTTACATTCTTTTTTCACATAATTCAATTCTTTAATCCCTAATTGTGTAATTGGAGTGAAATTGCAGCGTGATACTACAGATATTAGGGTGCTCATGTTTTCATATAAGTACATTAATTCATCCTTGTTTCGGGGGTAAAATTGTGGCCTGACACTACTGCTATTTTACACTTATAGTTACTGTACAATATATGTCCTTTATGGCCCACTGGGTAAATGTGGTTCCTGCCCAGCCACACGATGTAAGGAGAAGCAGGAGATCCAAGACAAACAAGCTCTAGTAACTCCAAGAGGAAATATCAACCACATGGTCAGTAGTGTTAGGCGGACCTAAATAGAGCCTCATCAGTGATAACAAGCAGAACCTGAGGAGAGGTGAAATCCTGCCAAACAACAACATACAAAGAGCAAAACAGAGAGACCTGTCAGATAGCCTCACGTGCAGCAAGTCTATCCGATCTTCTCACCTCTGTCACGGGAGGGACTGTGACAGGCTGACCTATGCTCCCTGGATGTCTTTAATCTGTTTGTAAAGCATTTCCTGAAGTCTTCCACCCAACTGCAAGAAATACTGAAAATGGCCAGGGAACTGTGCAAGCACTTCAGCCACTCTTACCCTGCTAAACATGCTGTCCATGTGGCAGGCGCAGCACTATGAAGTGCCTTTTGCGCTGTGGCATTAGAAGAATTTTGATATCTCTGACTTTTTTTTACTAACCAGACTGTCTATTACTCTGTAATTCCTCTAGCGCCGTTCTATGGAAAGAGTAGGTTTAAAGAGCACACCAAATGTTTGAAATAACTTATTTATTAACTTCAACTTTTCTTCATATATAACACTGCCGCCTCCGCAGCAGATAGCACATGTACAAAACACGTGTTGAATAAAGTATCACAAATAGTGGTATGCATAAGATGGTGGTTCAACTGTTCAATCTTGTTACTCAGCATAAAATGGTGGATATATTTCTCTCTTCTGTATCTGTACTCTCACTTTAAGTTATTTAAGTGCTTTATGATCTCTCTGAGAGGTATATCTGAGGTTAACCAATAGTTCTACTTGCTCAACTTGGTTTGCAGTTTGCTCTATACAATTGCTTATGATCTGGTATGAGCAGTTCGCAGTTTGTATGCAATTTGCAATTTGTATGCAATTTGTATGGTGGAACTGCAAGTAAACACATATATAACTGGTTCAGTATACAGTTCTAATCACCACATTAACAACAGTAACATTATATAACTGTTCTAAATACCTATTTTGTCCTCTTGCTTCCATAAAACACAGCTCTTAGTGGAGTGAATGTCTGTTCAGCTCCTCTCCTCTGGTGTATATTGATTACAGCTAGGGGGATTTTCCCACACAGGCTGTGTGTTAGGCTGGCTGTGATTGGTCAAGACTCCTGCTCAGTGTGAGGCTGGTTGTGATTGGTCTTACCTCCTGCTCAGTAACAACAGCTTAGCTCTATGCTTTCTGTTGTGTCTGCTGTGTCATCGAGCTTACCTTGCATCCATATAATGAATCTTAAAGGCATATTATCTTTTCTGCTTCTGTGAACACAATATATAACTTATATGACATCCAAGACATGAAATCACTGTAAATAACTCTGCTTTTGTCTTTAACATATAAACATAGGAACTGTATTAAGGTTATTGGCAGGTCTAACTGTATAAACATATAAGCTATATTAACAACCTAGGACAGGTCTTAGCTGGCCAGCTACAGTCCATGAGCTGCAAAGAAGGAATTGTCCATTGGAACTCCACCCTTCACATGTTGGACCGACTATATGAGCAGAAATAGGCTGCAAACTATTTCTTGATGATGCAGGTGGACAGGAGCAGTCCCGATGTAAATTTGATGTTAGCCAGTGGCAGCTCATGTGTGACACCTGCCTTTTGCTCAGGCCTAGGGTTGAGCGAACCCGAACTGTAAAGTTCGGGTTCGTACCGAACTTTGGGGGTTTTTGGACCCCCGGACCCGAACCCGAATATTTCAGTAACAGTTCGGGTTAGGGTTCGGTGTTCGGCGATTTCTCAGCGCTTTTCGAAAGGCTGCAGAGCAGCCAATCAACAAGCGTTTAACTGTCTAACCTTAGAAGCCATCAGAGCCATGCCTACTAATGGCATGGCTGTTATTGGCCAGTGCAGCATGTGACCCAGCCTCTATATAAGCTGGATTCACGTAGCGCTGCACGTCACTCTGCTGTTACTAGTGTAGCGAGAGGATGCTGCTGGTGATTTCAGGGAGAGAATAGAACAGAATCTGTGATCAGAACTCAAATCTGACTCAGCGATCTACATACAGTTAGTTGTGTGGGTGCAGTGCACAATATTTTTCCCCTGCCTCGAGCCTAGTGAGAGAAAAAAATAACTTTGATCCGTCTGTTAGTTAGGTGGGCGGCAATTTTTTGCAAGCTCAGTGCACCAGCGCTGCATCGGAGCTTTTTGTGACATTGAAATCCAAGCTTGAAATACTGCACTAATAATACTTTTTGGGCAATATACATCTGGTGCATTTGCAGGATTAGTCAGTGTGCAATTTAAGCTAGAAATACAACCATAATTTTCTGGGTTTTTACAAACACAATTTTTTGCAAAATACACTATTTTACAGATCTGCACGTGTTAAATTCAAGCGTTACATACAGCTTTCATATTCTGTTACTAAAAAAACACACTTTTTTTGCAATATCCAACATCTGGATTAGTCAGTGTGCAATTTAAGCTAGAAATACAGCCATCATTTTCTGGGTTTTTAAAAACAGCCCTTGCTGCATCTGTGATTGTTAAAAACAAGTTTTAAAAATATAAAAAAAATTCTGGCTTTGAAAAAACACAAATTTTTGGTATTATCCAACATCTGGATTATTCAGTGTGCAATTTAAGCTAGAAATACAGCCATACATTTCTGGGTTTTTAAAAACACACTTTTTAGGCAAAATACAATTTTTTTCAGCCCTTGCTGCATAAACACGTGTGAAATTCAAGGGTTATATACTGCTGTCATATTCAGTTATTAAACAAACACCCGTTTTGGGCAAAAAAAAGTTAATTTTGCAGCCTTTGCTGCATATGTCATTGTGAGATACACACTTTAGATACAGTGGTTATATTCAGTTATTAGAAAAACAGCCATTTTGTGCACAAAACTTTAATTGCAGCCTAGTCTGTATCAGGACGTGTGAGATACACCCTTTGCATACTGTGATTAAATTCAGTTATTAAACAAACACCCATTTTGGGCAAAAAACTTTAATTTCGGCCCAGTCTGTATCATGACGTGTAAGATACACCCTTTAGATACTGTCATTCTATTCTGCTATTAATTAAACACCCATTTAGGGCAAGATCCTAAACTTGAGAAATATGAAGAGAGCGTCAAATAAGGGATGTGGCCCAGGTCGTGGTGCTGCTGGTGGAGCTCCTGTTGCAGGGAGAGGGCGTGGTCGATCTGTGCCAGCTACACGCACAAGTTAAACCCCTTCTTCAGGTGCGAGTAAGCTAAAGAACCTGCAGCGGTATTTTGTCGGGCCTAACGCGGCTCTACGAATGGTGAGGCCAAAACAAGTACAGGCGATAGTAGATTGGGTTGCTGACAGTGCCTCCAGATACTTCACATTATCTCCCACCCAGTCTCCTGCTGAAAGATCAGAGTTAGCACCTGCAGCTGATGTCCATCAGTCTTTCACCTCACCTCCTTGCAAATCAGATAAGCAGTCTGAGCCCAAAATCATGCAGCAGCCTCTTCTGCTTTTTGATGACTCTGTTAGCAGGGTTTCCCAGGGCCATCCACCTATCCCTGCCCCAGAAGTGGAAGAGATTGGGTGCACCGATGCCAAACCACTTATGTTTCAAGATGAGTACATGGGAGGACCATCGCAGCACGTCTCGGATGATGACGAAATACAGGTGCCAACAGCTGGGGCTTTCGAAAGTGTTCAGACTGACAAGGAGGGCACGAATGAAGACTGGGTGGAAGATGATGTGGAGGACGATGAGGTCCTCACCCCACATGGAATCAAGGTCATGCGAATGACCTATGTAGTTCGGAGGAAGAGGCGGTGGTCGCACAAAGACACCAGCACAGCAGAAGAGGGAGCAGGGTGCAAAAGCGGAGCGGCCATCCCCTAGACAGTATGCCTGCTACTGCCCATCGCAGCAAGGGACCAAGCACACCAAAGCAAGCTCCAAGGAGTTCCCTGGCGTGGCAGTTCTTTAGACAATGTGCTGACGACAAGACATGAGTGGTTTGCACACTGTGCAATCAGAGCCTGAAGCAAGGCATAAACGTTCTCAACCTGAGCACAACATGCATGACCAGGCATTTAAGTGCAAAGCACGAGCTGCAGTGGAGTAGACACCTCAAAAACCAAGAAAGGACTCTGGCTCCTCCTGCCTCCTCTTCTGCTGCAGTCTCGGCCTCTTCATCCACCTCTGGAGTGACAGTGCCACCTGCCACCCTGCAAACAGAGGATCTGCCAGCAACACCACCACCTGGGTCACCAAGCATCTCCACAATGTCCCACGGAAGCATTCAGCTCTCCATCTCCCAAACACTGGAGAGGAAGAGGAAGTACCCCCCTACCCACCCGCGATCCCTAGCCCTGAATGCCAGCATTTCAAAATTACTGGCCTTTGAAATGCTGTAATTCCGTCTGGTGGAGATGGAGAGTTTTAAAGGCCTTATGGCGGTGGCTGTCCCACAGTACGTCGTTCCCAGCCGCCACTACTTTTCCAGGCGAGCCATCCCTTCCATGCACAACCAAGTGGGGGACAAAATCAGGTGTGAACTGCGCAACGCCATCTGTGGCAAGGTGCACTTCACTACGAATACGTGAACCAGTAAGCACAGTCAGAGACGTTATATCTCCATAACAGGGTAAATGCAGTGGCAGCTGGGCCTGAGGCGGATAGCAGTTTGGCGCATGTCCTTCCACCACCGAGGATTGCAGGGCGCTTCAGTTTGCCTTCTGTTGCTTCCTCCTCCTACTCCGCTTCCTCATCCTCTTCAGGCTCCTCATCCAGTCAGCGTAACACCTTCACCACCAACTTCAGCACAGCCAGGGGTAAACGACAGCAGGCAGTTTTAAAATGTATCTGTTTGGGGGACAAACCCCACACCGCGCAGGAGCTGTGGACGGGCCTTGAACAACAGACTAATGAGTGATTGGTGCCAGTGAGCCTCAAGCCCGGCCTGGTAGTGCAATAATGGGCGAAATCTCGTAGCAGCTCTGGGACTAGCCGGTTTGACGCACATCCCTTGCCTGGCGCATGTGCTGAATTTGGTGGTGCAGAGATTCCTTAAAAATTACCCCGATATGTCAGAGCTTCTGCATAAAGTGTGGGCCGTCTGTGCGCACTTTCGGCGTTCTCACCCTGCTGCTGCTCGCCTGTCAGCACTGCAGCGTAACTTCGGCATTCCCGCTCACCGCCTCATATGCGACGTGCCCACAGGGTGGAACTCCACATTGCACATGCTGGCCAGACTGTGCGAGCAGCAGCAGGCGATAGTGGAGTTTCAGCTGCAGCACGCACGGGTGAGTCGATTTGAGGAACAGCACCACTTCACCACCAATGACTGGGCCTCCATGCGAGACCAGTGTTCCTTGTTGCACTTGTTTCGAGTACTCCACCAACATGGCCAGTGCCGATAACGCCGTTCTCAGCGTTACTATCCCACTTCTATGCCTCCTTGAAAAAACGCTGCTGGTGATGATGAAAGAGGATGTGGCACAGGAGGAGGAAGAGGGATCATTTCATAGGGTTTCCGGCCAGTCTTTCACAAGTGGCTCTGAGGGTGGGTTCCTGCACCCACAAACGCCAGGTACACAATTGTCCAGCCAGGGCACAGTTCTGGAGGATGACGAGGTAAAGAATGAGGAGGAGGAGATGGAGGAGGAGGAACCTTGTTCACAGCAGGGTGGCACCCAGACCAGGTTATGGCCATCACTGGTGCGTGGCTGGGGGGATACAGAGGACACAGACGATACACCTCCCACAGAGCACAGCTTTTCATTGCCTCTGGGCAGCCTGGCACACATGAGCGATTACATGCTGCAGTGTTTCCGCCACGACCGCCGAGTTGCCCACATTCTAACTTGTGCTGATTACTGGGTGGCCACGCTGCTGGATCCCCTTTACAAGGACAACGTACCGTCTTTAATTCCCTCACTGGAGCGTGATCGTAAGATGCGTGAGTACAAGCGCACGCTGGTAGACGCGCTGCTGGTGGCTTTCCCACCTGACAGCGGGGCACATTGGAAGCACAGGGCAAAGGCAGAGGAAGAGGTCGCCAATGCAGCTGGGGCACCGCCAGCACCTCAGAAGGCAGGGTTAGCATGGCCGAAATGTGGAAAAGCTTTGTCAGCACGCCACAACAACCAGCACCACCAGCTGATATGGAACGTCTTAGCAGGAGGCAGCATTTCGCCAACATGGTGGAGCAGTATGTGTGCACACGCCTACACGTACTGAATGAACGGTCTGCCCCCTTCAACTTCTGGGTCTCCAAATTGGGCACATGGCCTGAGCTTGCCCTTTACGCCTTGGAGGTGCTGGCCTGCCCTGCAGCCAGTGTATTATTATCTGAACGTATGTTTAGCACAGCAGGGGGCGTCATCACAGACAAGAACAGCCGCCTGTCCACAGCCAATGTGGACAAGCTCACGTTCATTAAAATGAACCAGGCATGGATCCCACAGGATTTGTCCGTACCTTGTGCAGAATAGACATGTATACCGGCCTTAACCAGCCATTGTTATACTACAGCACAATTGCTCATTCTTGTATTTTGGATATTTCACACTCTTTTGGAGTGTACCCTAATTAAAAAAATAAATAATAATTAAAACCAAAAACCAGTGTTGGCTACCTCGTCCTCCTCCACCGCCGCTTCCACCTACACTGCTACGTCCGCCGCCTCCTCAAACTCCTACTCCATATGAAACTTCACCTCATAAATCAATTTTTTTAATTTTATTTGTACGTATTTTATTTTATGTCATTTCACTACTTTGTCTGTTACATTTTCGAGTGAGATTCCCCAATTTTTGGGTGTGATGTACCACTGCTATACCTAGTAGACAGGTTTAAAAAAAAAATAATGTGTCTGTTACATTTTCGGGTGAAATTCACCAATTTTTGGGTGTGATGTACCACTGCTATACCTAGTAGACAGGTTTAAAAATATATATAATTGATAGTTACTTACCAATTACTGCCACCTTGTCTATACTGCAACAAATTGCTGTAAACTTGGATACATATATATATATATATTCTCTATTCTCCTATTCTATGCTGCTACAATTATATTAGAATATGGAAGTGAACTGAACTTGTCTTATTCCCCTCTGTGAATTGGAACACTATCTAACTCAGGTGCTGCTACATAAACTATGATATTTATGGGATATTAATTTATTTGTTTCTGTATGCTCCTGGATCTATCACTATTTTAAATTTATTGCTATTTTTTATTCATTGCTATTTTTTATTGCTGGTCATTATTTTAGCTATTTTCCTGATTTTAGTTAATAAACACATACTCCACTTGTAAGGCCCCTTTCACACGGGCGAGATTTCCGCCCGGCTGCAATGCGTGAGATGAACGCATTGCACCCGCACTGAATCCGGACCCATTCATTTCTATGGGGCTGTGCAGATAAGCAGTGATTTTCACGCATCACTTGTGCGTTGCGTGAAAATCGCAGCATGCTCCTCTTTGTTCGTTTTCCAAGCAACGCAGGCCTCATAGAAGTGAATGGGGTTGCGTGAAAATCGCAAGCATCCGCAAGCAAGTGCGGATGTGGTGCGATTTTCACGCACGGTTTCTAGGAGACGATCGGGATGGAGACCCGATCATTATCATCTTCCCTTATAACATGGTTACAAGGGAAAATAATATCATTCTTAATACAGAATGCATAGTACAATAGGGCTGGAAGGGTTAAAAATAAAATAAAAATTATTTAACTCACCTTAATCCACTTGTTTGCGCCCGTTTTCTCTTCTGTCTTCTTCTGTGCTGTGCACAGAAAAAGGACCTGTGGTGACGTCACTACGCTCATCACATGGTCCGTCACATGATCCATCACCATGGTAACAGATCATGTGATGGACCATGTGATGAGCGCAGTGACATCATCAAAGGTCCTATTCCTCAAGTAAGAAGACAAAAGAGAAGACGGGCTGCACGAACAAGTGGATTAAGGTGAGTTAAATTATTTTTTATTAATTTTTATCCCCTCCAGCCCTATTTTTAACCCCACCTGTAACAGTCCTACAGGCTCACCTGAGTCAGAGGACCGCTTGCTGGGGGTAGGAGTGGAGCCCAGTGGCAAGGACCGCAGGCAGGTAGTAGGTGCAGGAAGTCTGGCAGAGGCGTAGTCGGTAGGCAGGCGGCAGTAAGCGTGGTCAGACAATCCGGATGGCAACAGTGGTAGCAGTTCAGTAGGTAGGGATAAGGCAGAAGAGTAGTCGGTAGGCAATTCCTGGTCAGCAGTGGACTTCCAGCAGTAGCAAGAGCAGCAGATGAGGAGAAGCTTGATCAAGGCTCAGGAGCTCAATAATCAGCAAACTGGAGTGCAAGGGGCTGGACTTATATAGGGAAGTACCAGGTGTGGGGAATCAAGTGTAATGAGCAAGGCTTGGCAAGACTGAGGTAACTAATAGGCTTCAGGGAGGAATGTCCAGAGAGGACGGTAGCCTAGTAAGCAGGGCTACCGCCTGGGATGTGGCTGGTCACGGGTTCGAATCCCGACAGTACTCCCCCCCTTCCAAGGTGACCTCCGGGCACCCCAAAGGCAGGCCTACCGGGGTGCCGTTGGTGGAACTCTTTTACCAGTCTGGGGGCGTGGACATTTTCTTCTCGCTCCCAGGAGTTATCCTCGGGAGGGTAACCCTCCCACCCAATTAGGTATTGTAGTCTTCCCCGGTGGATCCTGGAGTCGAGAATCTTTGCGACAACATATTCTTCTTCACCCTGTACCCTCACGGGTGGTGGAGGGGGCGAGTGGCGGCCTGTGAAGGTGTTCTCCACGTATGGCTTAAGGAGAGAGCAATGGAAGACAGGGTGCACCCTAATGGAGTCCGGAAGGTCGAGCCGCAACGTGACCTCGTTGATTTGTGCGGTGATCCGGAACGGACCCATGTATCTTTGGGCAAATTTTTTGGAGGGGACCTTCAATCTGAGGTTCCCTCCAGCAGGTGTCTCTACTCGGAGAAGGCATCCTTGATCGCCAGTAGTTCTTTGTTCCCGATGTCATAGTTCTTCTCGGAGGGGAACATCTGGCGGGAGAAATATGCGCACGGGTGTAATAGCATCCTCTCCCCTGTACGTTGTGACAAAACTGCCCCCACCGCGGAGTCTGATGCATCCACTTCGACTGTAAATGGCAGCTCGGGGTTTGGGTGGATTAGGATTGGAGCAGAAGTGAAGAGGAGTTTCAACTTGGTGAAGGCCTCCTGGGCCTTGAGTGTCCAGGAGAAGGGGACTGCCTTCTTGGTGAGTTGGGTGATTGGTGCTATGACCTTGGAGAAGTTCTGGATAAACTTCCGATAGAAGTTGGCGAAGCCAATGAATCTTTGTATCTCCTTCTCGTTTCTCGGAACGGGCCAGTTCATCACAGCTTGGACCTTCCCCGGATCCATACTTAGGCCCTCAGGGGAGATGATGTATCCGAGGAACTGAGTGGTGGTTCGCTCAAACTCGCATTTCTCTAGCTTGATATAGAGAGAGTTCTGTTGGAGTCTCTGCAGTACCCTGCGGACGTGTTCGCGGTGCTGCTCGAGGTCTTCAGAGAAGATCAAGATGTCGTCCAGGTAAACGACTACAAACAGATCCAGTATGTCCCTGAGGACGTCGTTAATGAAGTGCTGGAAGGTGGCGGGAGCATTGCAGAGTCCGAAAGGCATGACCAGGTACTCGAAATGACCATAACGTGTCCGGAAGGCGGTCTTCCATTCGTCCCCAGGGCGGATTCGGACGAGGTTGTAGGCCCCTCGAAGGTCTAGTTTAGTGAAGATCTTCGCTGCCCGGAGTCTCTCGAGAAGTTCTGAAATTAGTGGGAGCGGGTACCGTTTTTTTACGGTTATGTTGTTAAGCTTTCTGTAGTCTATGCAGGGACGCAGGGAGGAGTCTTTTTTCTCTACGAAGAAAAAGGGGGCTCCCGCTGGGGAGGTAGAGGGCCGGATGAACTGCCAAAGGGTATTTCGGCCCCGGGCAACAGTTCTATAGGGCAGTCGTAGGGTCGGTGTGGTGGCAGCTTGTCTGCGTTTTTCTTGTCGCAGACATCCTGGAACTCGCTGTATTGAGGGGGTAGCAGATCCTTGACGGATAGTTTTGAGATGGTGGTGTCTTCGGGTGGAAGGATGGGTTTGTGGGAGCAATTTAGCGAGCAGAACTCGGACGGGAATCGTATGCAGCGGGTTTCCCAGTCCACCGAGGGGTTGTGGGTGGCCAACCAAGGGACGCCCAAGATCACCGGGAACTTCGGGGAAGCGATCATCGAGAAGTGGATCTTTTCGCGGTGATCGGGTTCTATGAGGAGTTGTAGTTCGGTGGTCTCGTGAGTGGCCGGCCCCGAGGAGAGTGGGGATCCGTCGACGGTTTCCAGGTCAACGGGGGCTGCCTTGATTGTCAGTGGAATGTTCTTTTCGCGGGCGAAGGTTAGGTCCATGAAGTTGCCTCCCGCCCCGGAGTCTAACATTGCTGAACAGGGGAGTTGTCGCCCCTCAATGTCGATGAGGATGGGAATGATGAAGTGGGATCCATGAGCCGCCGTGTTGTTATTTTCCGGGGCTGCTGGCGGGGTTGGAGTCTGTGGTTGCTCCTTTAGTTCCGTGACGGCAATAGTCTTTCGGATCTTATGAGGACATTTGATGGCAAAATGACCCGGCTCCCCACGGTAGAGGCAGAGGTTTTCGGCCAGCCGTCTCTCCTTCTCAGCTGTATATAGAGACCTACGTAGAGCGTCGACCTGCATAGGTTCAGTTGCTGATTGGGGGTCGCGCTGGGCGTTGGAAGAGAAGGAGTAAGTGGGTCTGTGGTCCGAGGACCAGAGTCTTTCTTTCTTCCTCTCGGAGAGTCTTTGATCTATCCGGATGCATAACTGAATGAAGTCATCCAGATCGTCCGGGGCCTCAACTCTGGCGAGTTCGTCCTTTATTAATTCTGACAGGCCTCGCCGGAATTGGCTCCTCTGTGCTGCTAGGTTCCAGGTGGTGTCCGTGACCCAACGGCGAAACTCGGCGGTGTATTCGGCGACGGAGCGTCTCCCTTGCCGCAGACCATGTAGTCGCGCCTCAGCTGTCGCACAGCGGTTGGGGTCGTCAAAGACTTGGCTCATGGCGGTGATGAAGTTGTTTAGGTTGTCCAGGAGCTGACTGTTAGTCTCCACGTAAGGTGATGCTCATGCTAATGCTTCTTCCTTCAGGATATTGACCATGAATAGCACCTTCTTTTTCTCGGTGGTGAAGGGGGCCGGGTACATCTGAAAATAGATGCGGCATTGGTTTAGAAACCCCCGATACTGGCGTCTGTCGCCGCCGAATCTTGATGGGAGTGGCATGCGGGTGTCTGCGGCCGCGCCGCGGACGTCCAGGTGTTGCCTCTGTAGTTCAATAATCTCCCTTTGCTGGCTTTGGACTACGCCTTGGAGCTGGGCAAATTTCTCCTGATATGTAGTACCAAATTCTTGAAGTTCGGAGACCTGCTTACGCAGAGTGGCCATTGCGGACTCCATAGTGTGGCTGATTATTCTGTAACAGTCCTACAGGCTCACCTGAGTCAGAGGACCGCTTGCTGGGGGTAGGAGTGGAGCCTAGTGGCAAGGACCGCAGGCAGGAAGTAGGTGCAGGAAGTCTGGTAGAGGCGTAGTCGGTAGGCAGGCGGTGGGTCAGGGCAGGCGGCAGTAAGCGTGGTCAGACAATCCGGATGGCAACAGTGGTAGCAGTTCAGTAGGTAGGGATAAGGCAGAAGAGTAGTCGGTAGGCAATTCCTGGTCAGCAGTGGACTTCCAGCAGTAGCAAGAGCAGCAGATGAGGAGAAGCATGATCAACGCTCAGGAGCTGAATAATCAGCAAACTGGAGTGCAAGGGGCTGGACTTATATAGGGAAGTACCAGGTGTGGGGAATCAAGGGTAATGAGCAAGGCTTGGCAAGACTGAGGTAACTAATAGGCCTTAGGGAGGAATGTCCAGAGAGGACGGTAGCCTAGTAAGCAGGGCTACCGCCTGGGATGTGGCTGGTCACGGGTTCAAATCCCAACACCACCAGACCTTCCTCGCCTGTGTGAGGGGCCTTAGATCCTATTGTAGCCATACTGAGAGTGGGGGGTAGGGTGTAAAGTAACACCATATACAGTAAACAATGTATACCACGGTCTATAGACCAAACCAAATCCCTTTAGAGGTCTCTATCTAATATTAAAATATATATCTTTATTTCATCATTCTTAAAACATAAAAGTGTAATAGAAAAAAATATGTTTAAAATTGTCAGTGTGCAGCGGGGTTTTATATTTACTGAACTAGTATCTGCTAGTAATTACCAGCGGCAACCAAGGGATCCTGTCCCCTTATTCAGTAATTATAGACACCTATTCAGGTGTTATATTTATATTTCTGTGGCAGACAGGTTGATGTCAATAGTTAGTGAGGATAGATATATTGCATTATCGTACTGTGCCAAAATTGAGTCTGGCAGGGATATGGGTATTTTACTATATTCGATCAACCCAGCAGTCTATCTGTGCGTGGCCAGCTTTGCGAGCCCTACACACATATCAGCTGTTCACCAGAGTCAGGCACAGGCAGTGTAGTCAGCGATACTGAGGTATAATACTGCAATGTACACCATTAATCGATCCTTTTGTATGTACTTGCAACCTTAATGTATCGCATTGACCACTGCGTGCTTCCACTCCTACTAGTACCCCACTTCCCCTGACGAAGCCACATAGTGGCGAAACATGTCGGGAGGGGTGTTACAGTGTAGCGCTTAACTTTTAGACAGTTTTGCAGCAAGGAGTTTCATTGTAGCGAACGAAGCAGATTTATAGATATTAGAATCGGTGTGTGAATAGTGGATAGGTATATAGGGAATTAGTAAACAGCCGCGACTGGAATTACTGGCAGAAGATAGGGTTAATATAGCAGTATAAGCTAATCTCAGCTAATGGAGTGGAAGCACGCAGTGGTCAGTGCGATACATTAAGGTTGCAAGTACATACAAAAGGATCGACTAATGGTGTACATTGCAGTATTATACCTCAGTATCGCTGACTACACTGCCTGCGCCTGACTCTGGTGAACAGCTGATATGTGTGTAGGGCTCGCAAAGGTGGCCACGCACAGATAGACTGCTGGGCTGATCAAATATAGTAAAATACCATATCCCTGCCAGACTCAATTTTGGCACAGTACGATAATGCAATATATCTATCCTTACTAACTATTGACATCAACCTGTCTGCCACAGAAATATAAATATAACACCTGAAAAGGTGTCTATAATTACTGAATAAGGGAACAGGATCCCTTGGTTGCTGCTGGTAATTACTAGCAGCTACTAGTTCAGTAGATATAAAACCCCGCTGCACACTGACAATTTTAAACATATTTTTTTCTATTACACTTATGTTTTAAGAATGATGAAATAAAGACATATATTTTAATATTAGATAGAGACCCCTAAAGGGATTTGGTGTTTGGTCTATTGACCGTGGTATACATTGATTATAATATCCTGAGTGTCCCTATGAGGGCTTAGGATTATATACCATATACAGTAGTAGTGTTAAACAGACTCCCTCACTTGTTCACAAATAGCCAAACGTGATAATGAAGGGCGGCATTAGCATATAAATCGCGATTTGTATCGAAATACCTTCAGTGTTTAGGGAATAAGAAAGTTATTAGAGAATGTCCCAATTTCAAGTAATAAGATAGTTTGCTTCAAGTATGTCAGATACACAATCAATATTATTGCATTCAGTTGTTTTTTTATCCTTTAAGTGTAAATTGTTTTGTATCTTGATGCAGTTTTCCATATTTATTTTTATTTATTATTTGTTTTTCTCTGAAGTAGTGGATACAGAGTGTATTTAAGTATATTGGGTTGTGACGGCTCACCTGTTTGTTATATATGGGACTGGTGCTCCAACTGATAAACACACCCAGTCTATAAAATGCAAAGTAATTATAAATTGTAGGTTAGTTGTGCACACCTCATATGGAAGTATATTTATATATCCACATAGACTTTTCTCATATATAACATTAAATATTTTTTATACATATATATAGAGAATATCTTGAGTGTCCATATATTGCTGCCAATACTCAAAGAGGTCACAAAGTATATATTGTTATACTTCTTCCAATAGTTATATGTGGATATCCACGTGATTTAAATAAGTGAAAAAAAGAGTGAAAAAATAAGTGCAAAAATATATACCCTGTGAGTGAAAAAATATAGCTGCAACAAAATAAGTGCTCCAATATAGTGAATAAAATGGGAGTATTCCTTTCTGATGGTATTCCTTTCTGACGATATTTTAAAGTGCAGCAATATATAGATATACAAGAAAACAGCAAAAATTATAGATAAATATGCAATACAGTATAAAATGCCGTATTAAAAGATATAATATAAGACCGCAGTGTTAAGGGTTAAAAGTTCAATATTGTTATAATGTGGAACCGCAATCTGTTGTACTTTATCGACATTAACGATAATGTCACTATATGACACGAGCCTGGATGTTTGTATCCTATCCAGCGCTTAATCGGAGATTGTATGCTGTCTGGTACCGTTAGGGTTATCATATATTGTGCAAGTAGTATTTCTTTCTCCAATAGTAATGTAATATAAATATGGAATCTATTTTATAGTTATATGATTCCTATTTGTCGGCCGACTTATTATCAACATTCATGTGTTGGAGGAAGTTGAGTATTGTATCATATTACTCACAGTTGGTTGTCTCCAGATTTCGCTCCTGACTTAAATAGCTTGGTAATGTTGTGACCGCGGCGTTCCACGTGTCTACAGAACTTTTGCTGCTGGTGTCTGCCAAAGCACTTCCACAGTCGTGGGATGATTGCAAGGTCTGGATTACAAGTTTGCTTTTTAGGGCTGTAGTAAGCATCCAGTATTGCGTCAGGAGACCTTAGTTAGAGTGCTCTTTCAAAACATAGGGGTCCGGTGTTGATGAGAAATGTTCAGCTGGGTGTCCTCTATTACCAGACGCATTTCGGAGATCTCGGTCTCCTTCCTCAGTGGTCGTAAGACCCCCCAGATGTAATGGACCTTTTATAGTCTTATTAGGTAGATGACTTATGTCTACTAAAGAAGCTGATGTGGATTAATTTGGATTGCTATTCTGGGTCATCTGCAAAACCTGCTGTGGATTTACTTTTGTATTACAGGCATTCTACATGTATTAGAGATAGCCATAGTTTCGCTAAGCATATTGCGGCTTTGGTGCGATCGTTCATATATGTTCAATCCATGTCAAACAAAGTGCTTATTCGGTTGCGGTTTCGCTGTAATCATTCACATATTTAATCCGCATTGAACAATAACTTATTTAACACAGTTTTATAATAACTATAGATGTAAAAAAAAAAAATTATATAGAAAATCTCCTTAGATGTAAAAACGTCCTATATAATTCCCCATAAAAAACACTGAATAAAGTGCCAGTGCTTTTGAATGATTGATTTTATTTTCTTGTATTGAGGGTTAAATGGTAAAATCAGTCTGATGATATCACTTTGTGGTTCATCAGTCTTAGTTTTTTCACTTTGTGGTTCGTCGGTCTTGATTATTTCTTCAAAGAAGGACCGGCGGTCTAACTTACGGATTTTTTCTACAGATTTTTCTAATATTGATAATGGATATTTTTTCTCCCGAAATTGGTCTCTCATTCATTGTGCTTCTATCTCAAAGGTCTCCGTGTGGGTACAATTTCTCCTAACCCGTCTAAATTGTCCCTGGGGGATATTTAATAGCCATTGAGGTAGATGGCAGCTGTCAAACAATATATAGTTATTCTTGGAGACCTCTTTCTGATAAGTTTTACAAATGAGGTTATTATTATTCACCGAGATTTCTATGTCCAATAATACTAAAGACGTTTGACTGATATTTGCTGAGAAGCATAAATTTGATTGGTTATTATTAATTTCTTTTAAAAAGGTGTTTAGGGAGGTTGTGTCACTTTTCCATATAAAGATCACATCATCAATGTATCTACGCCAGAGCACCAGGTCCGACCCCAGCCTTGGTTGGATGGTCTCGTCTTCCCATTGGGACATAAATAAATTTGCATAGCTGGGGGCGAACCTGGTGCCCATGGCAGTCCCATGTGTCTGCAGAAAGAAATCAGACTCATAATAGAAATAGTTGTGATTTAGTATGAATGCTTCACATTCCATTACATATTCAATTTGTTCATTAGGTATCTGACCTTCTTTTTGCAGCTGTTTCCCCATTATTTGGATCCCAGATTGGTGGTGTATAATGGTGTATAATGATTGTACATCCAACGTTCCAATGGTCCAATGGGGATCATAATTAATATTTTCTAAAATCTGAATCACCTGGGTAGTATCTTTAATGTATGTTGGGGTCTTTTTAACAGTGGGTTGAAGGATCCTATCAATGTATTCAGACAAGTTAGACGTGATGGACCCTATCCCAGAGACGATGGGTCGTCCTGGCGGGTTCATAGCGTCTTTGTGCAGTTTAGGCAAACAGTAGAAAACTGGGATACGTTGTTGTGTATTTTGGATATATTTACCCTCTTGTTCTGATAGGATATTCAATTGTGTACCTTTTTCACACAATTGAATAAGTTTCTTATAATATTCCTGAGTAGGATCAGAGGTTAATTTTTTATATGTGGTTATATCCGAAAGTTGCCTTAGGCATTCACAATTGTATTTTCCATATTCCAGAATTACTGTTGCCCCCCCTTTGTCTGACGGTCTTATGACTATATCATTGTCTCGTTGTAGCTGTTTGATGGCCGCTATCTCATTTTTGGATAGGTTACATGATTAATATTTATCTTAAATTTTCTTAATGTCATTTTCTACAGACTGGTGGAAGGTTGACATTTCTGTGCTTATTTCATGTCTGGGGTACTTTTTAGTTTTGGTTCTAAGATCTGTGTGTCTGAAGTTATCTTTTGTTGATACAGGATCCATTGAAACTATCGGGTTCTTCGTGTGATATTTTTACATTTACATTGACAGTAGAGTTTTTCAGTTCATCTGTCGGTGTTAAATTTTTTAAATATTTTCTTTCTTCTCCCTCTCCGTAATTTCTTTTTCCTCTGTGTTGGTGAGGTAGGTGATTTCTCCTTGGTGTTTGGTAGTGTTGGGATTGTGTTCTTGGGTTCCCTATTTCTCGAGTGTGTCTGAAGATAACTTCAGACACACAGATCTTAGAACCAAAACTAAAAAGACATGAAATAAGCACAGAAATGTCAACCTTCCGCCAGTCTGTAGAAAATGACATTAAGAAAATTTAAGATAAATATTAATCATGTAACCTATCCAAAAATGAGATAGCGGCCATCAAACAGCTCCAACGAGACAATGATATAGTCATAAGACCGGCAGACAAAGGGGGGGCAACAGTAATTCTGGAATATGGAAAATATAATTGTGAATGCCTAAGCAACTTTCGGATATAACCATAAGGAACTTATTCAATTGTGTGAAAAAGGTACACAATTGGATATCCTATCAGAACAAAGTGTAAATATATCCAAAATACACAACAGCGTATCCCAGTTTTCTACTGTTTGCCTAAACTGCACAAAGACGCTATAAACCCGCCAGGACGACCCATCGTCTCTGGGATAGGGTCCATCACGTCTAACTTGTCTGAATACATTGATAGGATCCTTCAACCCACTGTTAAAAAGACCCCAACATACATTAAGGATACTACCCAGGTGATTTGGATTTTAGAAAATATTAATTATGATCCCCATTGGACCATTGGAACGTTGGATGTACAATCATTATACACCATCAATCTGGGATCCAATCAATGGGGAAACAGCTGCAAAAAGAAGGTCAGATACCTAATGAACAAATTGAATATGTAATGGAATGTGCAGCATTCATACTAAATCACAACTATTTCTATTATGAGTCTGATTTCTTTCTGCAGACACGTGGGACTGCAATGGGCACCAGGTTCGCCCCCAACTATGCAAATTTATTTATGTCCCAATGGGAAGACGAGACCATCCAACCAAGGCTGGGGTCGGACCTGGTGCTCTGGCGTAGATACATCGATGATGTGATCTTTATATGGAAAAGTGACACAACCTCCCTAAACACCTTTTTAAAAGAAATTAATAATAACCAATCAAATTTATGCTTCTCAGCAAATATCAGTCAAACGTCTGTAGTATTCTTGGACATAGAAATCTCGGTAAATAATAATAACCTCATTTGTAAAACTTATCAGAAAGAGGTCTCCAAGAATAACTATATATTGTTTGACAGCTGCCATCTACCTCAATGGCTATTAAATATCCCTCAGGGACAATTTAGACGGGTTAGGAGAAATTGTACCCACACTGAGACCTTTGAGATAGAAGCAAAACGAATGAGAGACCAATTTCGGGAGAAAAAATATCCATTATCAATATTAGAAAAATCTGTAGAAAAAATCTGTAAAAAAAACGTATAGCTGAACACAAACAATATAAAAAAAGGGTATGAAAATCACTCTCTATCTAAACACTACAAAACGCACCACAGTCAAAATCCGGCAGGTTAAATATTTACTGCACTTGAACAGGTCCCTATACATTGGAGAGGAGGGAATCATATTTTTAGAATGTCCAGACTCGAATCTAGAAGAATTTACGAACTGGGCACCCTCCTCCCCAATGGACTCAATGCTGACCTAGAAATTTTTGGCTTCCTATGAACTCAAATTTTTGGCCTCCCATGAACCTAGATCTTTGGCTTCCGATGTGTGACGCTTCTTGCTGATGCAAAATAGCAGTCAGGCTGTCTTACCAGCACTGCTATCTCCTGTCACCGCCAGCTCTGGGAGAAGGTCTGTTAGACGTTCTTCGCTACCTCTTCATGAAGTTCTTTGTTTTGGTTTCACTTTGTCATCTCCTTTCCTTCTCCCAGCTGTCATCTATTTGCACTGATTGTCTCCCTTTATATTCCCTCCCATACTGCCTCACTTTGCAGTTTATACTTCTTCCTGGATGAGTTGTTCACTGCTGGATGCTCCTTCTCCTGATTCCTCAGATAAGTGTGTTTCCTTTATTTGTGTTTACTTGCCGGCTTGATTGTAGGTGACCCTGACTCCGTCCGTATAAAGTGCAGGGAGCCGGTGGTCGTGTCCCCTCACTATTATAGGGTTTTCAGACCATAAGAATCTGGCCTACTTGGAATCGGCCAAGCGTCTGAACCCGAGACAGGATAGATGGTGTTTGTTCTTTTCTAGATTTAATTTTGTTGTTACGTTCCGCCCTGGGGTTAAAAATGTGAAGGCGGATGCCCTATCACGTTGTTTTCCGGGAGGGGGGAACTTTGAAGACCCGGGTCCCATTTTGGCTGAAGGGGTGGTCGCCTCTGCTCTTTATCCTGATTTGGAGGCAGAGGTTCAGGCAGCCCAGGCAGAGGCTCCTGATCTTTGTCCCCCTAGGAGGTTGTTTGTGCCTCTCGCTTTACGACACAAAGTTTTTAAGGAGCACCATGATATTGTCCTTGCTGGGCACCCGGGAAGTAGAGCCACAGTGGATCTCATTGCTCGGAGATTCTGGTGGCCGGCTCTTCGTAAGACGGTTGAGGGTTTTGTGGCAGCCTGCGAGACCTGCGCTCGTGCCAAGGTCCCTCATTCATGGCCATCGGGTTCTCTCCTCCCGTTACCCATTCCTTCCCATCCTTGGACGCATCTGTCCATGGACTTCATTACAGACCTGCCGCGTTCCTCGGGGAAGACTGTGATTCTGGTAGTAGTGGACCGTTTTAGCAAAATGGCGCATTTCATTCCCTTTCCTGGGTTACCCAATGCTAAGACGCTGGCGCAAGCGTTTGTTGATCACATTGTTAAATTGCATGGCATTCCTTCAGACATCGTTTCTGATAGGGGCACGCAATTTGCTTCCAGATTCTGGAAGGCCTTCTGTTCTCGCTTGGGGGTTCGGTTGTCGTTCTCTTATGCTTTTCACCCGCAGTCGAATGGTCAGACCAAACGCGTCAATCAGAATCTGGAGACATATCTGCGCTGTTTTGTGGCGGAGAATCAGGAGGATTGGTGTTCTTTTTTGTCCCTTGCTGAGTTTGCTTTAAATAACCGTCGCCAGGAGTCCTCTGATAAGTCACCATTTTTTGGTGCATATGGGTTTCATCCGCAGTTTGGGACATTCTCTGGAGAGGGGTCTTCTGGTTTACCTGATGAGGAGAGATTTTCCTCGTCTTTATAATTTATTTGGCAAAAGATTCAGGGTAATCTGAAGAGGATGAGTGAGAGATATAAGCGTGTGGTGGATAAGAGACGTGTGCCTGGTTCGGACCTGAATGTGGGGGATCTGGTGTGGTTGTCTACAAAGAATATCAAACTGAAGGTTCCCTCCTGGAAGTTGGGTTCTAGGTTTATTGGACCTTACAAGATCTTGTCCGTCATCAATCCCGTTGCCTTCCGTCTTGATCTTCCTCAGACTTGGAAGATCCATAATGTTTTTCACAGGTCCCTATTAAAACCTTATGTCCAACCCACGGTACCCTCCTCTTTGCCTCCTCCTCCGATTGTTGTTGATGGTAATCTTGAATTTCAGGTCTCTAGGATTGTGGATTCTCACATTATCCGCGGTTCTTTCCAGTATCTCGTTCATTGGGAGGTATAAGGTTCTGAGGCGATGATGTGGGTCCCAGTGGCGGACATTAAGGCCACTCGTCTCATCAGGGCTTTCCATAGGTCTCATCCTGAGAAGGTGGGCTCTGAGTGTCCGGAGTCCACCCATAGAGGGAGGGGTACTGTCACTGCCAGCTCTGTGAGAAGGTCTGCTAGACATTCTTCGCTACCTCTTGCATGAAGTTCTTTGTTTTGGTTTCACTTTGTCATCTCCTTTCCTTCTCCCAGCTGTTATCTATTTGCACTGATTGTCTCCCTTTATATTCCCTCCCATACTGCCTCACTTTGCGGTTTATACTTCTTCCTGGATGAGTTGTTCACTGCTGGATGCTACTTCTCCTGATTCCTCAGATAAGTCTGTTTCCTTTATTTGTGTTTACTTGTGGCTTGATTGTAGGTGACCCTGACTCCGTCCATATTAAGTGCAGGGAGCCGGTGGTCGTGTCCCCTCACTATTATAGGGTTTTCAGGTGTCAGATAGTATAAGGTACGTGGACATGCAATCGTCTACCATAAAGATCTTTGCATGGGCATAGCAGTCAGGGAGAGCTCTAGGGGTTTTATAGGGCTCACCCTATAAATGCTCCTTAGTTTTGGGATCAAGCCAGTCGAATGTTTATTTATAAGTTCCAGCTTTCTGCAACACCATCCGTGACATCTCCCCTCCGCACTTAGCGTCCACATCCATCTATATCCTTATCAAGATACCTTCAATATGTCTTTTAACATGTCCCCATTGCCTATGGATAATAATGCTGTAAGAACGAAAGATGACCCAAGGGATATATAGCACATATGATGCCATGCAGTATTTAAATCTTAACTCTGAATTTTAACTAATATATATATCTTAGAAGAAACCGCATTAAAATTGCTATAGTTTTTATTCACCTAAATGTACTATAAAATCGCATTGAAATTTTTATACTTTTCATAATTTTTACATTGTATCCATATGCAATTCTATATTGTATCCATGTGCATTTTTTATATTGTATCCATTAGGGTTGTTGCGGGTATCGAAATTTCGATACCCAATCGATACTTTTGTCCCGGTATCGATACGATACCGGGATTTCCGTTTTTTCGATACTGGGCTGCGCTTCTGCGCAGTCTAGTATCTCTGAACATGAGCGCGCTGCTATCGGCGCGCTCATGTTCTCTCAGCAGCACGGGGAGAAGGAAGCTGTCCTCCCTCCCCCTGTGCTGCTGCCGCTGCCACCAATGAGAAGAGAGGGGCGGAGGAGGGGCGGCAATGAGAAGAGAGGGGCGGCAATGAGAAGAGAGGGGGTGGAGGAGGGGCGGCAATGAGAAGAGAGGGGCGGAGGAGGGGCGGGCGCACTGCGCCACCAATGATAGGATTACTATCGGAGCGATGGGAGGAGACATCAGCTTCACTAGTGGGCGTTCCTTTTCCCTGCGCTGCGATTGGACAGCGCTACAGCCAGGGAGAAGGAACGCCCACTAGTGAAGCTGATGTCTCCTCCCATCGCTCCGATAGTAATCAGCAGCATGTGGAGCAGGAGAGGAGACAGTAATGGGGCACTGCGGGCGAACGGAGCGGCGCCCAGGACTAAATGGTGAGTGCTGAGACATCGCTGGGCGCCGCTCTGTGTGGCCTAATAGTGAAAGTCTGGACTCATATACAGTAGTCAGTCTTTAACACATACAGGAGGCGGGTGCCGGCAGCAGAATCGCATTGCCGGCACCCTGCCCCTGACAGGGAGCTGCGATCAGCGGCAGTTAACTGCCGCTGATCTGCTAGTACCCGCCTCCTGTATAAAGGGGTAAAATCATTGGTGGTGCAGTGTGCCCCCCCCCCCTCAATCCCCCCATCCCATTAAAATCATTGGTGGCACAGTGCGCCGGCCCCTCTCAACCCTCCAGTATTAAAATCATTGGTGGCAGTGGCCACAGGGACCTCTCCACTCCCCCTCATTGGTGGTGCAGTGGCAGCTTCTGATCGGAGCCCCAGCTGTGTAAGCCTGGGGCTCCGATCGGTTACCATGGCAGCCAGGACGCTACAGAAGCCCTGGTTGCCATGGTAACATCCCTGATGCTGTGTGCACAAAGCACAGAGCAGCAGGGACAGTGTGGAGTCCTATTCACCCTGATAGAGATCTATCAGGGTGAATAGTAAAAGGGATGAAAGATCCCAGGTTCTAGCCCCTAAGGGGGGAAATAGTTATTAAATAAAAAGTGAAAAAAAAAAAAACACTAAAATATGAAGTATAAATCACCCCCCTTTTCCCAATTTCACATATAAAATATATAAATAAACATATTACATCGCCACGTCAGAAAAGTCCAAACTATTAAAATATAAAAAAAAAATCTAGGTGGTGAATGCCGGAACAGAAAAAATAAAATAAAAACTGCGCGATTCGCCATTTTTAAAAATGAGGAATGCACGTGGCTTTTTTTGTTTATTTTTTTCGCGTGGTATCGAATGGTATCGAGTATCGCAATACTTTTTCATGGTATCGAAACCGAATCAAAAATTTGGTATCGCAACAACTCTAGTATCCATATGCATTTTTATATTGTATCCATATGCATTTTCCCATATTGTGTTCACATGTACTTTTGATTAAATCTTATCAATAATGATGATCTATATTATGGGGAAATATAGGAAGTTTTTACATCTAAGAAGATTTTCTATATAATTTTATTTTTTTTACATCTATAGTTATTATAAAACTGTGTTAAATAAGTTATTGTTCAATGCGGATTAAATATGTGAATGATTACAGCGAAACCGCAACCGAATAAGCACTTTGTTTGACATGGATTGAACATATATGAATGATCGCACCAAAACCGCAATGTGCTTAGCGAAACTATGGCTATCTCTAATACATCTAGAATGCCTGTAATACAAAAGTAAATGCACAGCAGGTTTTACAGATGACCCAGGATAGCAATCCAAATTAATCCACATAAGCTTCTTTAGTAGACATAAGGCGTCTACCTAATAAGACTATAAAAGGTCCATTACATCTGGGGGGTCTTACGACCACTGAGGAAGGAGACCGAGATCTCCGAAATGCGTCTGGTAATAGAGGACACCCAGCTGAACATTTCTCATCAACACCGAACCCCTATGTTTTGAAAGCGCGCTCTAACTAAGGTCTCCTGACGCAATACTGGATGCTTACTACAGCCCTAAAAAGCAAACCTGCAATCCAGACCTTGCAATCATCCCACGACTGTGGAAGTGCTTTGGCAGAGACAAGCAGCAAAAGTTCTGTAGACACGTGGGACACCACGGTCACAGAGAGACATATGCAATTGGCTATTACAAGCGATACAACATTACCAAGCTATTTAAGTCAGGAGCGAAATCTGGAGACAACCAACCGTGAGTAGAGATGTTGCGAACATAAAATTTTCCATTTGCGAACGCAAATTTTCGCAAATGTTCGCGAACGGGCGAACCGCAATTGACTTCAATGGGCAGGCGAATTTTAAAACCCACAGGGACTCTTTTTGGCCACAATAGTGATGGAAAAGTTGTTTCAAGGGGACTAACACCTGGACTGTGGCATGCCGGAGGGGGATCCGTGGCAAAACTCCCATGGAAAATTACGTAGTTGACGCAGAGTCGGGTTTTAATCCATAAAGGGCATAAATCACCTAACATTCCTAAATTGTTTGGAATAAAGTGCTTTAAAACATCAGGTATGATGTTGTATCGATCAGGTAGTGTAACGGTTACGCCCGCTTCACAGTGACAGACCAAACTCCCTGTTTAATGCACCGCAAACAGTCCATTTAGGAGTGGTGTGTTAAGTAGTACTACTGCAAACAGTCCATTTGCACAAGGTTGGATACCAAGCTAGCCATGTCCCGTTCCTTGTCCTCACTGATGTCATTGAAGGTCTCTTCCTCCACCCAGCCACGTACAACACCAAGGGTCCCCGAAAGGTGACAACAAGCCCCCTGGGACGCCTGCTGTGTTTGGTCTTCCACTTCCTTTAAAGCCACCTTCCTCCTCTGACTCCTCTTCTTCAGACTCCTCTCTATGCATTGCCTCTCTTTGCGTTATTATAAGGTGTGTTAGGTAGAAGTAGTACTATTCCTATCAGTTTAATCCCTCTTACGTCCCCTATCAACGTCGGGCTGTCGCAAATCAAGCGCCTCACTGGCATGTTGTTTCGCCGCTGGATATCTGAAAAGTGCGCCTGTCACGGTTGGTGTTGCAGAAAACAAGAAGTAACAAATAAAGATCCGACTGACTTGATCCCAAACTAAGGAACTAATGCGTGAGCCCTATAAAAGCCCTAGAGCTCTCCCTGAGCTCTCCCATGCAAAGATCTTTATGATAGAAAATTGCATGTCCACGTACCTATACTGACTGACACCTGCAAACCCTATAATAGTGAGGGGACACGACCACCGGCTCCCTGCACTTAATACGGAGGGAGTCAGGGTCACCTAGAATCAAGCCAACAGGAAAACACAAATACAAAAATAGACTTATCTGAGGAACCAGCAGTTGTAGCATCTAGCAGTGAACACAATCCAGGAAGTAGTATAAACCGCAAAGTGAGGCAGTATGGGAGGGGATATAAAGGGAGGCAATCACTGCTAATAGATGACAGCTGGGAGAAGGAGAATAGTTGTCAAAGCGAAACCAAAACAAAAGAACATCATGCAGGAGGTACTGAAGAACTTCTCAGAGATCTGGCGGTGACAGTACCCCTCCCTCTACGAGTGGACTCCGGACACTCAGAGCCCACCTTCTCAGGATGGGACCTATGGAACGCCCTGATAAGACGGGTAGCCTTAATGTCCGCCACTGGGACCCACATCCTCTCCTCAGGACCATAACCCTCCCAATGAACAAGGTACTGGAGAGAACCGCAGATAATACAAGAATCCACAATCCTAGAGACCTGAAATTCAAGATTACCATCAACCACAATCGGAGAAGGAGGCAAAGAGGAGGGTACAGTGGGTTGGAGATAAGGTTTTAATAGGGACTTGTGAAAAACATTATGGATCTTCCAAGTCTGAGGAAGATTAAGACGGAAGGCAACGGGATTGATGATGTTGTGGAAATTTTATTAGGATGTGTATTTAATATATTGTACAACTATTAATATTGTCTACAACAGTTTGCGACCACGAATTAGAAAGCAAATTTTTTCCCCCGTTATCAGCAGAACTTAAGGGAGACACAGGTTAATTTTCAAAAAGCAAAAAAGGCCGGCATAAGGTAATATCCTTTTCCTTACTCTCATTTTTGAGAACGTTTTGCTCTTTGTGAATTGAAATCTGTGTACTCCAATCTGCTGATATCGGGAAAGAAATCTACTTAAAAGAACCTTTTGGTGTATGTGGTTGTTGTCTGCTGCGTCAAGGGGTGTGAGGATAAGGTAGGTTGATTGTACAGAGATTGTATGATGAGATTGTATGATGAGTAGTACAGGGTATTGTGTTTTTTGTAACTTCTTAACTTTTATGTTACTGTGATTTTGTAAGAGGCAATTTTATAGAGGTTTATAGAGGCAGCAATTGGTTTTAGTGTTTGCACATTAGAGACAGCATTTAGAGAGTATTTTTATATTGTTAACCTGTAAATCACCCACAGAGTGGAGGTTTTGCTCTGGTTTCAAGGGGTAGGGAACAGGAAATATAGAAACTGTTTTTATTGCTGGATTTTGTAGACACTATCTTGATTTGATGTGATGACCATGTGCTTGTCGGCCATCTTTATGACCATGTGCTTGTCGGCCATCTTTACCATGTGCTTGTCGGCCATCTTAGTCAGTTTACTATGGAAAGCGATCTGATTGTTTTTGCCTGAAATGTTAGTTTTGTCCAGAATAGTTATCTTGTCTTTTTGTAACCTTTCTATGTACAGTTTGATTTTGTTTTGATAAGTTTTGTGCGGGATATCAGTTGAGTGTTCGGTTATGGTATAGCGCAGTGACCAGTCTGATACAGGAATCATTGTGTGAGCATTAGTTGCAGTTTAGTGGTGAAATCGTCCTATAGTTGATGATTCTGCTTAATGTTTGTATATCTGTGGCTGTTACACTGGATTGTAGACTTGTTTGGCATAATTAATACGGGTACTACAGTGTAGAAAGGTTCTGTGCCAAAAGTATTGGGACAACTCCTAGAAATTGGTACTAGTGTTTTGTTTTTTGTAGCAACCATTGTGGTGTTTGTTTTTGTGCAATGGAAAGTATTTTTAAAGAAGTAGCAAAATTGAAGGACACGGCAGCCATTCTTCAGACTATGCAGGGATCTACTGATCCATGGCTGCAGGCTCAGAATTGTGTAGCAAACCTGATCGGTACCAAAAAATGGCACAAAAGGAAAGGCAAGTATGCTCTGATTTTTTCTGCTGGGTGGATAGCGGATAAATATCAGGAGTCTTGTAGGCTGAAGCTGAGTTTGGAAGGAGAAGTGGAAGATTTAAAAGTGGAACTCTTGTCCAGCAGGCAGCTGAAGCTAGTGCTAATTATGAATGTACTGTGAGGTGTAATACTGAGCTACGGAAGGAAAATGCTGAAAGCCTGATGCATGCACAGGGTGCTGTAAGGGAATTGCCAGAGTTATTGAAACAACCGTTGGAGAGTAATGTGTCTGGGGTTAGAGGCAATGTATGCACTGTAAGCATGGAGAAGTCTGAGGATTATGGTTCAGATAGTGGAACCGACTCAGGGATGGAGATGGGCAATGTGTCTGACCCTGGAGTTGGAAGTATCAACACAAGGCCAGAAGATTCCTCAAATGAGTCCGTGGTAAGTGGACTCAATACAGATTGTAGTGTGGGATCTAGTCATGCTAGGATGGTTAATGTGCGCCAAATCAAATCGCCATGTGCCCAGACAAGGTATTATGCAGGGAGGCGAGCTATCCTTTGTTTTGCATGCAGGAAATACGGGCACATTGCACGATCTTGTGACGTTGCTAATGGCAACAGATACAGGTATGTTAAGTACCCCAGAACCACACCTAGAAGTGAAGTGGTTTATTCAGCAAGGTGGGGTAATGGTCCCAGACATGCTTCTTTGCAAAGGCAGAGAACCCAGGGACAGTCAAGGTCTAGGAAAAACCGGTTTTGGGACCTTGAAATGTTAAATCCTGCTTCTCTGGTAGGAATCTGAAGCTGTTTGGGGCTGGGCAAATTAACATTTCAATGACTGGGTGGGTAGAAATTCTCCTGTACGGTTTCAGGGGAACCCTCCGAAACATTGATTTGTTAATTCAGTCCTATACAATTGTATGTGTTCCTAAGGGTTTAGTTTTTGTATGAGTTTTGGGTTTTAAGTTAAAATTAACTTTTTACTGAATCTCAATGTATGTAGCAGAACTGTCTGTAACTGAAGTTTGTTATGTTTGTTTTTCTCTCCTGTTTACAGGTCTTCTTCTTTTACTAATCCATTTTTAATTTTTTTAGGTTTTTATTGAAGTTTCTTTCAGTTTTTCCTTATTTACCAACCCATTTTTATTTTTTAGCCTATTATAAATTTTTTCCTTTTTATAAATTTTTTAGGTTTTTCCTATTTTGGCGCTTTTCTCTTTTTCTTTTTTTCTCTTTCTTTCCCTCTCTTTTCTCTGCAGATTTGGTTAGGAGTACTGGGGGTCTCATATTGTGTGGGAACTACTGTCTGAATTCAAGGGTTGCTGCTGAGTGAGAGGTTTTTGATCAGTCACTGCAAAAAGGGCTTTGTGTGCTGTTCAGCTTGATTATATAGAATCATATCGGCAAAGGAAAGTGAGTTGATGAGCATTTTTTTAAGGAGACAAGGTGATATATATCACCTGGGCATACCAATAGCTGTGTGAGTAACCCCATTCCCCACAGGAGTACTGTGTGTGTGTTCTCTGTGCACCCCTCGTCCCCACAGAAGGTACTGTGTGTTCTCTGTGCACCCCTTTTTCCACTCCAGGTCAATTGGAAGCCCTATCCTGTGGTCAGGTCACTATTCAGAGCCAAAACCGAGGCTGGTATATCTCATTAGGAGACTCTGAGGGCCGCCGTGTGTCGGCGAGAGCCCTTTTCCTCACACTGTTACTCCTTTTCCTGAGGTCTAACTAGGGTGAACGGAGTCCATGTATCGGTTCCAGAAACCCTAGGGCAACTCAGAGGCGAACGAAGCGGAGTAGCAGCCGTCCAGGCGTTTGTCGCGGGACACTGGAGGTGGACGCACCTACTTTTAGAAAAATTCCTTGCGTAGGTCGCGGGAAACTGTAGCTCGAGCATGAGTTTAGGGAACAAAAGGGTACCACTTCTGACTATAGGACAGCGGAGCAGCACATGAAATCCATCTATGGAGGAGGAGTTGTTAAGCCCCTCAAAGATTGGCACCAATGGACTGTAGGTTCAGAGTGGACCATCTCCAAAGAAGGGACCTTTGAGGTCTGGATTTGGGAAAAGTTTGTCCGTGAATTCCCCACTAGACTCCAAAGCCATGGTTCCCTCCAGAAGGCAGAACTGTGGCTGCACGAATGCATTGAGCTCCAGCAACAGGGCATTCAAAAGTCCCAGTGCGAACTAACACTGTCATGTACTCCCGTCCCGCAAAGACTGCAGAGTCCAAGAGAAGCACCCTATCTCTTTCTCCTTTTCTCTTTCTCTATCTCTCATCCCTTCGTCATCTCTCCATCTAACCTTGAGACGATGCACCATGTTTAATCCAGCTTCTCTTCGTCCTGGATTTAAGGACGATGAGAAGGGGGGAAAATGGTGCAGAAAACAACGATCTTCAAACTTTCTAACCTCTCAAATGTCAATCCTTTTCTTTGCTGGTACTTGGGTCCAATTTTTGCAAAGAAGGTAAAAATCACGGCCGATCCATGGCCTGAATGTTCCACTGTAACCCTTTTATTCCATCAGGTATGTCCCCAGGCAGCCCCACGGGTTATCACCCGATGTCCACTACCGGGTTCGGGAGTTTTCTTCCGGACCCAGACTCAATAACCAGTGTTCATTCTAGTCAACCAGGTGATTGGGTCGTGCTAAAGAAACATCCGAGGACGGGACTAGAGCCGAGATATCTTGGGCCATTCCAGGTGCTGCTGATGACGCGATCCTCTCTGAAGTTCGAGGGACGAGACAACTGGATCCACACCGGTCACTGCAAGAAGCTGCTCAACTAAGTCAAAGAATGCAGAGTATCACTTTTGTTTATTTGTTACAAGGAGGCATTTGTTGATAGACGATACATTCCTAAAGGGTAATATTAATATTAGCTCTGGCTCCTGCTCCTCACTTGTTAATCCTGTATTGGTGTCCGGGCAGCTAGGCGACCCGTAGATGTGGGATCCTCCAGTTGTGAGGAAGGTTATGCCTGGCTAGCAGACACCATTGACAAGGGTCAGGCCCATACTGACAGGAGCAGGACAGAGGCGGAGCTATGACTAGTGAGGGTCAGAATCCTTTTTAAAGTTTTGGGAGGTCTTGGGGCTCACTGGTTTTCCATTGGATCCGGGCGAAAGGAAATGGGACATGTACTTATGTTTTTTTGTTTCCATTCCTTCTATACGCTGGAGTGAGATGTTCCTGATGTCTAATCCCGAACAGACAAGATACCCTGAAGACCAAGGACCAGATGCAGAGGATTCCAAACCAGCCGGCGACCAGCGCGAAACACCACCTCCTGAGTCAGCTCTCGAAGAAAAGAATCTCCGAGTCAATATTTGTTTTAAGGATCTGTTTTGTTTTATGGATTCAGGACTTTTCGTAGACAAGACTGTTTTTTTCAAAGAAGAAGATTGAGATTCGTCGAGAGACACTGGGGAGCATATGACAAAGAGGAGGGACTATTGTGGAAATTTTATTAGGATGTGTATTTAATATATTGTGTATTGTCATCATGTCTCTCAGTGTCCGGGTAAACCATTGGAGTAGATATCTTCCCGTGTATGTCCTGTCACAGCTGCTGGGCGCAGAGGTCCATGTGCTAAGCACTGGGCTGTGGGCCGAGGGAGACTGATGTGTTCAGCAGAGCAGTGTCTTGTTGGCTGATGTATGGACACCGGCTAGGGCCCCCGCGCAAGACGCGGATTTATTGGCTTGGTGTGGATGCATTTGTTAAGAGAACAATATAACGAAAGGAACGTGCGTTTGTTGTCTCTAGTGCGCCTGATCAGCTGCTGGAGATAATGACGTTGTCCTGTAAATAAACATGCATGAGGATCATAGTAATTTTATCTGGCATTGATCACTGAGCAAGGCTGGATAAAATTAGCTCCAGTGGTAATGGTAGATTATAGTATACATGTGTTTGTTAGCTAGGTTATTCTAAATGATGGTGTCTTGTCTTCCTATGTCATCACTTCCTGTTCCCTTGTCTTGGGCCAGCCCCTTTTACACCTTTTGTTAGTAAATAAAGGTGAGCAGAATTTTCAATCAAGATGGTAACACATGTTTGTCTCTGACTGAGGGAGAGGGAAGGGGGGACTCACCTTTTTCCTTACACAAACTTTGATGCGAGCTGATTACAACTATTAATATTTACCACAGCAATGACGGACAAGATTTTGTAAGGCCCAATAAACTTAGGACCCAACTTCCAGGAGGGAACCTTCAACTTGATATTCTTAGTAGACAACCACACCAGATCACCAACATTCAGGTCCGGACCAGACACACGTCTCTTATCCGCCACACGCTTATATCTCTCACTCATGCTCTTTAGATTATCCTGAATCTTTTGCCAAATAGATGACAAAGACGAGGAGAATCTCTCCTCATCAGGTAAACCAGAAGACCCCTCTCCAGAGAATGTCCCAAACTGCGGATGAAACCCATATGCACCAAAAAATTGTGACTTATCAGAGGACTCCTGACGACGGTTATTTAAAGCAAACTCAGCAAGGGACAAAAAAGAACACCAATCCTCCTGATTCTCCACCACAAAACAGCGCAGATATGTCTCCAGATTCTGATTGACGCGCTCTGTCTGGCCATTCGACTGCGGGTGGAAAGCAGAGGAGAATGACAACCGAACCCCCAAACGAGAACAGAAAGCCTTCCAGAATCTGGAAACAAACTGCGTGCCCCTATCAGAGACTATGTCTGAAGGAATGCCATGCAATTTGACAATGTCATCAACAAATTCTTGCGCCAGCGTTTTAGCATTGGGCAACCCAGGAAAAGGTAAAAAAAGGGCCATTTTTCTAAAACGGTCCACCACCACCAGAATCACAGTCTTCCCCGAGGAACGAGGCAGGTCCGTAATAAAATCCATGGAGAGATGCGTCCAAGGACGGGAAGGAATGGGTAACAGGAGGAGAGGACCTGATGGCCATGAATGAGGGACTTTGGCACGAGCGCAGGTCTCGCAGGCTGCCACAAAACCCTCAACCAACTTATGAAGAGCCGGCCACCAGAATCTCCAAGCAATGAGATCCACTGTGGCTCTACTTCCCAGGTGCCCAGCAAGGACAGTATCGTGGTGCTCCTTAAAAACCTTATGTCGTAAGGCGAGAGGCACAAACAACCTGCCAAGAGGACAAAGATCAGGAGCCTCTGCCTGGGCTGCCAGAACCTCTGCCTCCAATTCAGGATAAAGAGCAGAGACAACCACCCCTTCAGCCAAAATGGGACCCGGGTCTTCAAAGTTCCCCCCTCCCGGAAAACAACGTGACAGGGCATCCGCCTTCACATTCTCCGCCAGGGCCGTCACTACCAGAGCTTTGGGACGTTCTCACAGCTCTGTTTCTCCACCCCTATGATGATGTCACTACTAGAGCTGGGAGGAGTTCTTACTGCTCTGTTTACTTTTGGTTTCTTTCACCACAGCTGTTCTTCATGTGTTTGATTTCCCTCTCTTTATATCACCCCTCCTCCTATGATAGGATGTGGATTAAAGTTCTCACTTCAGTTGTAGCTCTTGCTTTAGTTTCTTCACTTGTAGCTATCAGTTCACTGGACCTGTGTTCTGCTGCAGCTAGCACTCCGGATATCGCCAGCCTGTCCTTGGATCCGTCTTCTCTGCGGCTGCAACACCTTCAGCTAAGTGTGCAGACATTGTTGTGTTCCTGTTTGTTTTCTGACTGGAACTGAGGTGGCCACGGTTCCCTCCATATACTGAGTAGGGCACTGGTGGCCGTGCCCCTTCCACTATTGTAGGGGTTACAGTGGTCATTAGTCTTAGGAACGTGGGCATGCCTCGTTCCGCCATTTGGATCCGGGCATGTGCTTTAGCAGAATAGGGAGAGCGTTGAGGGTCGGACAGGGGTCACCCTTTATCCTCCCTAGTTCTGGGTCCAGTCAGTAGCTCTGTACTGTGTATTACTATTGTTGCTCACATACAGCCGTGACATTATAATCCACCAAAACCGTCCTTTTTTGACATGGATCCGCTTTCTGACCTGGTTGACCGCATGCAGGGTTTTTCTTTGGAAGTAGCGGATCTCCGTCAATCTATGACCCAGCTTCAAGCATTGGGTCCTGCTCCGGCTCATGGAGTCTGTTGCGAGCCAAAGGTCTCACTTCCGGAGACGTTCTCCGGGGGCAGTGAGAATTTTGTTCGTTTCAGAGAGGCATGCAAACTCCATTTTTGCTTGTGTTCTCACTCTTCTGGTGATCAGGAGCAGAGGGTGAGGATTGTCATTTCCCTGCTCAGGGGTAATGCTCAGACTTGGGCTTTTTCGCTGCCATCAGGGGACCCCTCCCTTCGATCCGTGGAGGGATTTTTTGTTGCCCTGGGGCAGATTTATGATGACCCGGATCGTGTTGCTCTGGCCGAATCTAACCTACGTGTTTTATGCCAGAACAAACGGTCTGCGGAGCTTTATTGTTCTGAATTTCGGAGATGGGCAGCTGATTCGGGTTGGAATGATGCTGCACTCCGGAGTCAGTTCTGTCATGGTCTCTCGGAGAGATTAAAAGATGCGTTTGCTTTCCATGAGAGACCAACGTCCTTAGAGTCTGCCATGTCATTGGCGGTACGCCTTGACAGGCGTCTAAGAGAAAGAAACGAGACCTCTCTGTCCAACCATTGTCAGTCTAGGGGCAGTGGTGCGGACTCATTCAGTGTGCAGGGGCCTCATCCTGTCTCGCTCCTCTCTGAGGAGGAGCCCATGCAGCTAGCTCGACTTGCCCCTGATAAAAGAGGATTTAGTCCTCAGAGTATGGTCTGTTTTTGTTGTGGGGGCATAGGTCATTTGGCAAATGTTTGTCCGTCTAGGAGATTCTTGAACCGTACTAAGAGCGATAATAAGAGAAAAATCTCAAAAGGTAAATCATCAGGTTCTGCTTCATCTGCTACTTTGGGCAAAGTTGATGTAGGATTTGATGCTTTTCCTCTGACCTGCAGTTCCCGTTTTCTCCTGTCTGCCAGGGTGGCGCTAGAGAGCAAAGTCATTTCTTGTGAGATTTTTGTCGATAGTGGAGCGGCCGTCAATCTTATTGACACTCAATTTGTAGCCATGCATGGTTTTCAGGTTTGCACATTAGATAAAGATATACCTGTTTTTGCTATTGACTCTGCTTCACTCTCACAGAGATCTCTGAAGGGCATTGTTCACAATATCCGGCTAGCTGTAGGTGACACTCATGTGGAGGATATATCTTGTTTTGTCCTTAACGGATTGCCGTCTCCTCTAGTTTTGGGGTTACCCTGGCTCACTAGACATAACCCCACTATTGATTGGCAAGGAAGGCAAATAAATGAGTGGAGTGATTTTTGTAGAGAGAATTGTCTCACAGCGACTTTTGCAGAGGTGTCTACTAAAACGGTGCCATCATTTCTCTCTGATTTCTCGGATGTGTTTTCCGAGAGCGGTGTTCAGGAGCTACCTCCTCACCGGGAGTTTGACTGTCCCATTAACCTCATTCCCGGCGCCAAGCTGCCAAAAGCACGCCTCTACAATCTCTCACAACCGGAAAGAATCGCTATGCGAACTTGCATCTCCGAGAGTCTCGAAAAGGGGCATATTCGTCCCTCAAAGTCACCTGTGGCCGCAGGTTTTTTTTTTGTTAAAAAGAAAGATGGCTCTCTGAGACCTTGCCTAGATTTTAGGGAGCTAAACCGTATCACGATTCGCGATCCCTATCCCCTTCCTCTGATCCCGGACCTCTTCAATCAAATTGTTGGGGCCAAGGTGTTTTCCAAATTGGATTTGAGAGGCGCGTACAATCTGGTCAGGGTCAGAGAGGGGGATGAATGGAAAACTGGCTTTAATACCCCTGACGGGCATTTCGAGAATCTCGTTATGCCTTTCGGCCTGATGAATGCTCCGGCCGTCTTTCAGCATTTTGTTAATAGTATTTTCTATCATTTAATGGGGAAATTTGTATTGGTGTATCTTGATGATATTTTGATTTTTTCCCCTGATGTTCAGACCCATCAGGATCATCTTTTTCAGGTTCTGCAGATTCTGCGGGAAAATAAATTGTACGCCAAGCTGGAGAAATGTCTTTTTATGGTATCGGAGATTCAATTTCTGGGTTTTCTCCTCTCTGCTTCTGGTTTTCGCATGGATCCCGAGAAGGTCCGTGCTGTACTTGAGTGGGAGCTTCCTGAGAATCAGAAGGCATTGATGCGCTTTCTGGGTTTTGCGAACTATTACAGAAAGTTCATTTTGAATTATTCCTCTGTTGTCAAACCCCTCACTGACATGACAAAAAAGGGGGCGGATTTTTCCTCTTGGTCGGAGGAGGCGCTTACAGCCTTTTCTAAGATTAAAGAGAATTTTGCGTCTGCTCCCGTCTTGGTGCATCCCGATGTTTCCTTACCTTTTATTGTTGAGGTGGATGCTTCCGAGGTGGGTGTGGGTGCGGTTTTGTCCCAGGGCCCTTCCCCTGCCAAGTGGCGACCCTGTGCCTTTTTCTCTAAAAAACTCTCCCCGGCAGAGAGAAACTATGATGTGGGAGATAGGGAGTTGTTGGCCATCAAGTTGGCTTTCGAGGAATGGCGCCATTGGTTGGAGGGGGCCAGGCACCCTATCACCGTTTTTACCGACCATAAGAATCTGGCATACTTGGAGTCGGCCAGGCGTATGAATCCGAGACAGGCCAGATGGTCTCTGTTCTTCTCCAGATTCAATTTTGTTGTTACATTCCGACCTGGGATAAAAAATGTGAAGGCTGATGCTCTCTCTCGCTGTTTTCCGGGAGGAGGAAACTCCGAGGACCCGGGTCCCATTTTGGCGGAGGGGGTAGTTGTTTCTGCTCTATATTCCGATTTGGAGGCCGAGGTCCAGGCTGCCCAGACTGAGACACCTGCCCGTTGTCCTTCTGGGAAATTGTTCGTGCCTCCTGAGCTACGTCACAAACTCTTTAAGGAGCATCATGATACGGTTCTTGCTGGTCACTCCGGGAGTAGAGCCACGGTAGATCTCATTGCTCGGAGATTTTGGTGGCCGGCTCTTCGTAAGTCGGTAGAGGGTTTTGTGGCTGCTTGTGAGACGTGCGCTCGCGCTAAGGTCCCTCGTTCACGGCCTTCAGGTTCCCTTCTCCCGTTACCCATTCCTTCCCGTCCTTGGACACACCTGTCCATGGACTTTATCAAGGATCTTCCTCGTTCCTCGGGGAAGTCGGTGATCCTGGTGGTGGTGGACCGTTTTAGCAAGATGGCTCATTTCGTACCTTTCCCTGGTTTACCCAATGCTAAAACGTTGGCGCAAGCTTTTGTCGACCATATTGTTAAATTGCACGGCATTCCCTCTGATATTGTTTCCGATAGAGGCACGCAGTTTGTGTCCAGGTTCTGGAAGGCTTTCTGTTCTCGCCTGGGGGTTCGGCTGTCCTTCTCTTCTGCTTTTCATCCGCAGTCGAATGGTCAGACTGAGCGCCTCAATCAGAATCTGGAGACATATTTGCGCTGTTTTGTGGCAGAGAACCAGGAGGATTGGTGTTCATTTCTCCCTCTTGCTGAGTTTGCTCTGAACAACCGTCGTCAGGAATCTTCTGATAAGTCACCATTCTTTGGTGCATATGGGTTCCATCCGCAGTTTGGGACATTCTCGGGAGGGGCTCTTTCTGGTTTACCCGAGGAGGAGAGATTTTCCTCGTCTTTGTCTACCATTTGGCAAAAGATTCAGAGTAATCTTAAAAAGATGAGTGAGAAGTATAAGCGTGTGGCTGATAAGAGACGTGTGCCTGGTCCGGACCTGAATGTGGGTGATCTGGTGTGGTTGTCTACTAGAAACATTAAGTTGAAGGTTCCCTCCTGGAAATTGGGTCCCAAGTTTATTGGGCCTTATAAAATCTTGTCAGTCATCAATCCTGTTGCCTTCCGTCTTGATCTTCCACGGGTTTGGAAGATACATAATGTATTTCACAGATCTCTCTTAAAACCATATGTCCAGCCCACGGTACCCTCCTCTTTGCCTCCTCCTCCGATTTTGGTTGATGGCAATCTGGAGTTTGAGGTTTCCAGAATTGTGGACTCTCGCATTGTCCGCGGTTCTCTTCAGTACCTCGTTCATTGGAAGGGTTATGGTCCTGAGGAGAGGATGTGGGTTCCGGTGTCGGACATTAAAGCCACTCGCCTCATCAGGGCATTTCATAGGGCTCATCCTGAGAAGGTGGGTCCTGGGTGTCCGGAGTCCACCCGTAGAGGGGGGGGTACTGTCACTACCAGAGCTTTGGGACGTTCTCACAGCTCTGTTTCTCCACCCCTGTGATGATGTCACTACTAGAGCTGGGAGGAGTTCTCACTGCTCTGTTTACTTTTGGTTTCTTTCACCACAGCTGTTCTTCATGTGTTTGATTTCCCTCTCTTTATATCACCCCTCCTCCTAAGATAGGATGTGGATTAAAGTTCTCACTTCAGTTGTAGCTCTTGCTTTAGTTTCTTCACTTGTAGCTATCAGTTCACTGGACCTGTGTTCTGCTGCAGCTAGCACTCCGGATATCGCCAGCCTGTCCTTGGATCCGTCTTCTCTGCGGCTGCAACACCTTCAGCTAAGTGTGTAGACATTGTTGTGTTCCTGTTTGTTTTCTGACTGGATCTGAGGTGGCCACGGTTCCCTCCATATACTGAGTAGGGCACTGGTGGCCGTGCCCCTTCCACTATTGTAGGGGTTACAGTGGTCATTAGTCTTAGGCACGTGGGCATGCCTCGTTCCGCCATTTGGATCCGGGCATGTGCTTTAGCAGAATAGGGAGAGCGTTGAGGGTCGGACAGGGGTCACCCTTTATCCTCCCTAGTTCTGGGTCCAGTCAGTAGCTCTGTACTGTGTATTACTATTGTTGCTCACATACAGCCGTGACAAGGGCGGAACGTGACAACAAAATTAAACCTTGAAAAGAACAAAGACCATCTGGCCTGTCTCGGGTTCAGACGCTTGGATGACTCCAAGTAGGCCAGATTCTTATGGTCGGTAAACACGTTAATAGGGTGTCTGGCTCCCTCTAGCCAATGGCACCATTCCTCAAAAGCTAACTTGATGGCCAACAACTCCCTATCTCCCCCAATTTGTAAATTCTCTCTGCGGAGGAGAGTTTCTTCGAGAAAAAGGCACACGGTCGCCATTTGGCAGGAGAGGGACCCTGAGACAAGACCGCACCCACACCCACCTCAGAAGCATCCACCTCAACAATGAAGGGCAGAGAGACATCAGGTTGTACCAAGATTTGAGCGGAAGCAAAACTCTCTTTGATACTAGAAAAGTCCTTACGCGCATCTACCGACCAGGAGGAAAAATCTACCCCCTTTTTGGTCATATCAGTGAGTGGCTTAACAACAGAGGAATAATTCAAAATGAACTTCCTGTAATAATTGGCAAAACCCAAAAAAGGCATCAGCGCCTTCTGATTCTCAGGAAGCTCCCAATCAAGTCTTGAAATCAGGAGAAAAAATTAAAATGTCATCTAAATACACTAGTACAAATTTCCCCCATTAAATGATAAAAAATGCTGTTCACAAAATGTTGGAAGACGGCTGGAGCATTCATCAAACCAAAAGGCATAACCAAATTCTCAAAATGGCCCTCAGGGGTATTGAAGGCAGTCTTCCATTCGTCCCCTTCTCTGACCCTGACCAGGTTGTATGCCCCTCTCAAATCCAACTTGGAAAAAACTTTAGCCCCAACAATCTGGTTAAAGAGGTCCGGGATCAGAGGAAGTGACACTGTTCAGCTCCCTGAAATCCAGACATGGTCTTAAAGAACCATCTTTTTTCTTAACAACAAAAAAAAACAGCGGCAACAGGTGACTTCGAGGGTCGTATGTGTCCCTTTCTCAGGCTCTCAGAGATATAAGTACGCATAGCGACCCTTTCAGGTTGGGAGAGATTGTATAAACGAGATTTAGGCAGCTTGGCGCCTGGGATGAGATTAATAGGGCAATCGTACTCCCGGTGAGGGGGCAGCTCCTGAACACCACTATCAGAAAACACGTCCGAAAATTCAGAGAGAAAAGATGGTACAGTCTTAGTAGAAACCTCTGAAAGAGACGTCGAGAGGCAATTCTCTCTGCAAAAGTCACTCCAACTATTTATTTGCCTCGCTTGCCAATCAATGGTGGGGTTATGTTTAGTGAGCCAGGGTAGCCCCAACACTAGAGGAGTAGGTAATCCGCTTAAGACGAAACATGACACATACTTAACATGAGCATCACCCCCAATAGCAAAAACAGGTATGTCCTTTCCCATAGTGCATACCGGGAAACCATGTGTTATAGCAAATTGATTATCAATGAGATTGACAGCTACTCCACTATCTACAAAAATCTCACAAACAATATTCTTGCTCTCTAGCTCCACCCTGGCAGGTAGGACAAAACGGGAACTACAAGCAAACGGAAAACCTTCAATTTCCGCATCAACCTTGCCAATAGTAACAGAAGGAATGTTTTTAGAGGACTTTTTTCTTTTTGTTTCTTTATTTCCCTCAAAAAACTCCCTGAATCTCCTAGAGGGACAAACATTTGCCAAATGATTTATACCTCCACAACAGAACCAAACCCTCCTCTGAGAGCTGAATCCTCTATTGTTAGAGGCAAGCAAACCCAGCTGCATGGGCTCCTGCTCAGAGAGGATTGAGAGAGACTGAGGCTCCTGCGCACTGAATGAGACCACCCCACTGTCCTTGGACTGAGTATGACAGGAAGGAGTGATCTCTCCTGTCTCTCTAAGACGCCTGTCAATACGAACCGCCCGAGACATGGCAGACTCCAAGGAGGTAGGTCTCTCATGAAAGGCAAATGCATCTTTCAATCCCTCTGAAAGACCATGGCAAAATTGACTTCGGAGTGGAGCATCATTCCAACCAGTATCAGCTGCCCATCTCCGAAATTCTGAACAGTATATCTCTGCGGACTGTTTACCCTGGCATAAAAGACGCAGTTTAGATTCAGCCAGAGCAATACGATCCGGATCATCATATATCTGACCCAGGGCTACAAAAAATTCATCCACTGAACAGAGGGGCCGTGCCCCCACCGGCAGCGATAAGGCCCAGGACTGAGCGTTATCCCTGAGCAGCGAGATAATGATCCCCACCCTCTGCTCCTCATCACCAGAGGAATGGGGAAGTAGGCAAAAATGGAGTTTGCAAGCCTCTCTAAAACGAACAGAAATCTCACTACCCCCGGAGAACGTATCCGGAAGTGAGATTTTAGGCTTAGAACAAATTCCATGAACGCAAGCAGAAACGGTCACCTGAAACTGAGAGACAGTTTTACGGAGATCTGCTACCTCCAGTGAAAGACCCTGCATGTGGCCAATCAAGGCTAAAACCGTATTCATGCTTAAGACGGTTTTGGCGGTTTATAATGTCACGGATGGTGTTGCAGAAAACAAGAAGTAACAAATAAAGATCCGACTCCAGTAACAAATAAAGATCCGACTCCATGCACTTAATACGGAGGGAGTCAGGGTCATGTAGAATCAAGCCAACAGGAAAACACAAATAGAGAAATAGACTTATCTGAGGAACAAGCAGTTATAGCATCTAGCAGTGAACACAATCCAGGAAGTAGTATAAACCGCAAAGTGAGGCAGTATGGGAGGGGATATAAAGGGAGGCAATCACTGCTAATAGATGACAGCTGGGAGAGGGAGAAGAGATGTCAAAGCGAACCTAAAACAAAAGAACATCATGCAGGAGGTACTGAAGAACGTCTGTCAGAACTTCTCAGAGATCTGGCGGTGACAGCGCCATGGCCGTGTAGGAACGCCTGAAATGGTCACACACCTTCCTGGCCTGCTTCAGGACATCCTGTAAGCCTGGGTAGTTATGCACAAAGCGTTGTACGATCAGATTACACACATGTGCCATGCACAGCACATGTGTCAACTTGCCCAAATTCAATGCCACCAACAAATTGCTTCCGTTGTCACACACCACTTTGCCGATCTCCAGTTGGTGTGGAATCAGCCACTGATCCACCTGTGCGTTCAGGGCGGACAGGAGTGCTGGTCCGGTGAGACTCTCTGCTTTCAGGCAAGTCAACCCTAAGACGGCGTGAAACTGCCGTATCCGGGATGTGGAATAGCCCCTGGGGAGCTGGGGAGGGCAGTTGATGTGGAGCAAGATGCAGCAGCAGAAGAGGACTCAGCCGAGGAGGTTATGGAAGAGGATGGAGTAGGAGGAGTAGAGGAGGTGGCAGCAGGCCTGCCTGCAAGTCGTGGTGGTGTCACCAACTCCACTGCAGAGCCACGCATTCCATGCTTGGCAGCCGTCAGCAGGTTTACCCAATGCGCAGTGTAGGTGATATACCTGCCCTGACCGTGCTTTGCAGACCAGGTATCAGTGGTCAGATGGACCCTTGCCCCAACACTGTGTGCCAGACATGCCATTACTTCCTTTTGCACAATCGAGTACAGGTTGGGGATTGCCTTTTGTGCAAAGAAATTTCGGCCGGATACCTTCCACTGCGGTGTCCCAATAGCTACAAATTTTTTGAACGCCTCAGACTTCACCAGCTTGTATGGTAAAAGCTGGCGGGCTAAGAGTTCAGACAAGCCAGCTGTCAGACGCCGGGCAAGGGGGTGACTTTGTGACATTGGCTTCTTACGCTCAAACATGTCCTTGACAGACACCTGACTGTGGGCAGATGAGCAGGAACTGTTCAAGGCGAGAGACGGAGTGGCGGATGGTTGAGAGGGGGCAAGGAGGACAGCAGTGGTTGACGTGGCTGAAGATGCTGGACCAGGAGGAGGATGGCGGCTTTGAGTTTGTGTGCTGCTTGTACTCATGTGTTGATCCCATAGGCGTTTGTGATGTGCAATCATGTGCCTTCGCAAAGCAGTTGTACCTAGGTGGGTGTTGGACTTCCCACAACTCAGTTTCTTTTGGCACAGGTTGCAAATGGCATCGCTGTTGTCAGAGGCAGACACACAAAAAAAATGCCACACTGCTCAGATCTGCAATGACGGCATTCTGGTGGTGGCAACAGCATGCGTTGATTGGCGTGCTGTCTGGCTGACCCCGGGTGCCGATGCATGCTGTCTGACTGTGCCACTAGCTCCTTGCGACGACCTCCCCCTGCTTCCAACTTGTCTCCTCCTCCTCTCTGTCTCCCCATTTGAACTTTCCCCCTGTTCTTCTTCTCGTCTAGCGGGCACCCACTGTTGTGCATTTTCATACGTATACAATATTATAGAATGACATTATAATCAAAATTAATGCTCATCTCATTGCCTTTAAGAATAAGATCAGCCTGAACCAAAGTTATATTATATGGCTGAGGAAGCCAAGATGAGTTCATGGCAAGTTCAGTTTATATATAAAAAAAATAATTGTGAACATAAACGGACATTGTATTAAAAGTTAGTGCTAAAGATATGAGACCATCTGTTAAGGAGTAAGTCAACTCCCTAAGACATATCTGTCTGGAGGGAACACCTTGAGGCACACCTGCTGTATGAGGTTCAATTTATATATTCATAATTATATTATATATATATATATATATATATATATATATCTGCATGGTATATTTAGTTTACAACATATGTTAATCAATAATTCATATATTGTGTTATCTATGTGTAACAATGTATCGATTTATATATATATGTCATACCATGTATTTACCGTTTAGAAGGTATTGTAGAAGGTATAGAAACAAGTAAGTTTATGTTAATTGGGTTTCTGGGAAAAGTAAATGCCATTTCAAAATAATAGTTATTCATGGATTTAGATAGGTGAAATGTACAAGTTCTGATGCCAAGCATCAAAGCCGCTATATAAAATTTTCATCAAGTCAACCTATATTTCAAAAAGATAGGAGAAGACAGTCAACTCCAACAAGTCCAGGATATAGGTAATTAAAAGTGTCAGGAAAAGACCTTCCTCAATGATTTATTTTAAGAAAGGTCAACAAAGTCATGAGAACGTATTATTAGATATTTAATTTTATGCTTAAAATTTGTGATGTTTATCTACAGTACCGCAGTGCCACCTGGAGGCAGATGGATAATATTATATCATTTCATTATTTGTTCTATACCATATTAGGAGTTGATACAACGTCATGATGTTATTAGCATGCGAATACACCCACCTTACCTGATTGGGAATCCCTAATCTAGAGGGGATGATTCTTAGATAAGGGGGGGAATAATTACTCGTGTGCAGAGTAGCATGGAGAGCTAGCAAGAGAAAAGTGGGTGAGAGCTGGAGATTAAAAAAAGAAAAAGAGAGAAGTGGAGCTCTCTAGAGAGGTTTATCAAGATGAAAGCCATAATGAGATGCGCTATGATGGACCACCCAGCTTTCCTAGGAGCAGAAGTGAGATTCCTACTAGGACTTGGTAAGAGATACAGAAAATGATATTTCATTTTATTAAGACTAATTTGATAGTGTGGGTGAAATTATACCATCTAGATTGGCGAATAAATAAATAATTAAATTAATTGATCATCTCCATATTGAGATGTAGTCTTAGGATATTGTGAGGCTTCATTCTACCTGCAGAAGAATCAAGACTCATAATCTAGCAAAGCATTAAATAATTGCTTATATATATATATATATATATTAATAGAACATTCTTCGCCAAGCTAAGTGATGGATTCCCACAGGAAGAACTTATTTCAAGTCCTTCCCATTTAAGATATGGTCTAGCAAAATCCTAGATCCCTGTTATTTGTCTTAATAGTCTTACCAAAGTTATATGTGTGAAAATAGTCCAGGATGGGGCGGAAGGATACAGTTGTCTCTTCTAAGTTATATCCTTGAATGGATTTGCCCATCTTAAAATCATGTGATGTGTAGTTGGTTAGGGGGGGCAGAATGTATTTAGCATTCTATAATGATGTCTAGGATTAGACATGCCCATCCTGATATCATGAGGTTTTCTCTGAACAGAAGTAATGTATATAACTTATGTTCCTACTTTGATATCCTAACCTAATAATAGCTTGGTTATAATGTGACAAGTTATTTTCACTCACATGTATTGTTAAGCTTGTAATGCTTTATATTAACGCTATATATATTTATTTGCATGTATCTTTGTGTTTATTTACTTATATATGTTTATAATCTTGTAACCAATAAATCTGCATATTTTTATAATACCTGTGTATTATTGTATAATGCAAAACTACATTTTATCATTAACGTCATCTCACGTCAAAAAAGAACTTATTTATCTGAGGAAATAGTCGGACTCAGATGTGAATTGTATCAATTAGGTTGTCTACAATTCACCAGGTCATGATTTTAAGAATTTATGACAAATTTTATAAATATTTTTTTTTTATGGTTAATTATTTTTATGAGCATAATTAATAATTCTTAATTGAATTATTACCCCCCGACACCACGTGACATCCACGGACACATCGTCATCATCAACCGCTTCACTTGTATCTGACAACTCAGCAAAGGAAGCAGCAGCGGGTAAAACATCATCATCATCACACCGTAAGTCCATGTGTGTAATGCTGCCTGACTGAGACATATCCCTGTTATCTACATCCTCTGGCAATAATGGTTGCGCATCACTCATTTCTTCCAACTGATGTGTAAATAACTCCTCTGACAGATCAAGTGAAGCGGCTGAGGTGCTAGTGTTGGTGGTGGCGGCAGGCGGGCGAGTGGTAACTTGAGAGGTGCCTGAAGCTAAGATGGAGGAGGATGGTGCGTCAAGGTTCCGAGCGGAACATGTAGAAGATTGGGTGTCCTGTGTTAGCCAGTCAACAATGTCCTCAGAACTTTTTGAGTTCAGGGTACGTGGCCTCTGAACACTGGGCATTATTCTAGGGCCAAAGGGAATCACAGCACCACGACCACGACGGCCCCTGCGGGGTGGCCTGCCTCTGCCTGTCATTTTTTTTTCGATTAGTGGTACTATGCGTGCAAGCTACTGTGACACCAGATATGAGTGGCACTGTGCACTGGCAGAAGTTGGCAGAGTAGACGCTGTCGGCCTGACACATACGCTTGCAGACAACTAACTGCTATTCAATCTATTACAGTCAAATTTCTATTTTTTTTTTAAATGTACACTACTGTTACACCAGATATGAGTTGCACTGGTGTGACACTGTGCCCTGGCAGGCCCTGAAACGCACACGCGTGAAGGAAACTGACTGCTATTATTTCACAGTCAAATTTCTATATTTTTTTTTTTAATGTACACTACTGTTACACCAGATATGAGTTGCACTGGTGTGACACTGTGCCCTGGCAGGCCCTGAAACGCACACGCGTGAAGGAAACTGACTGCTATTATATTACAGTCAAAAAAGTTTTTTGTTTTTTTTAAATGCAAGCTATTGTGACACCAGATATGAGTGGTGGCACTGGGCAAGTGGGCACATATACGCTGTGAGCCTGACAGACACGCTGGCAGGCAGGCAACTGCAATTAGATTACACAGAAGAAAAAAAAAAAAGCAGACTGATGTTCTAGCCCTAAAAAGGGCTTTTTGGGGTGCTGTCCTTACAGCAGAGATCAGATGAGTCCTTCAGGACTGTACAGGGAGTGCAGAATTATTAGGCAAGTTGTATTTTTGAGGATTAATTTTATTATTGAACAACAACCATGTTCTCAATGAACCCAAAAAACTCATTAATATCAAAGCTGAATATTTTTGGAAGTAGTTTTTAGTTTGTTTTTAGTTTTAGCTATTTTAGGGGGATATCTGTGTGTGCAGGTGACTATTACTGTGCATAATTATTAGGCAACTTAACAAAAAACAAATATATACCCATTTCAATTATTTATTTTTACCAGTGAAACCAATATAACATCTCAACATTCACAAATATACATTTCTAACATTCAAAAACAAAACAAAAACAAATCAGTGACCAATATAGCCACCTTTCTTTGCAAGGACACTTAAAAGCCTGCCATCCATGGATTCTGTCAGTGTTTTGATCTGTTCACCATCAACATTGCGTGCAGCAGCAACCACAGCCTCCCAGACACTGTTCAGAGAGGTGTACTGTTTTCCCTCCTTGTAAATCTCACATTTGATGATGGACCACAGGTTCTCAATGGGGTTCAGATCAGGTGAACAAGGAGGCCATGTCATTAGATTTTCTTCTTTTATACCCTTTCTTGCCAGCCACGCTGTGGAGTACTTGGACGCGTGTGATGGAGCATTGTCCTGCATGAAAATCATGTTTTTCTTGAAGGATGCAGACTTCTTCCTGTACCACTGCTTGAAGAAGGTGTCTTCCAGAAACTGGCAGTAGGGCTGGGAGTTGAGCTTGACTTCATCCTCAACCCGAAAAGGCCCCACAAGCTCATCTTTGATGATACCAGCCCAAACCAGTACTCCACCTCCACCTTGCTGGCGTCTGAGTCGGACTGGAGCTCTCTGCCCTTTACCAATCCAGCCACGGGCCCATCCATCTGGCCCATCAAGACTCACTCTCATTTCATCAGTCCATAAAACCTTAGAAAAATCAGTCTTGAGATATTTCTTGGCCCAGTCTTGACGTTTCAGCTTGTGTGTCTTGTTCAGTGGTGGTCGTCTTTCAGCCTTTCTTACCTTGGCCATGTCTCTGAGTATTGCACACCTTGTGCTTTTGGGCATTCCAGTGATGTTGCAGCTCTGAAATATGGCCAGACTGGTGGCAAGTGGCATCTTGGCAGCTGCACGCTTGACTTTTCTCAGTTCATGGGCAGTTATTTTGCGTCTTGGTTTTTCCACACGCTTCTTGCGACCCTGTTGACTATTTTGAATGAAACGCTTGATTGTTCGATGATCATGCTTCAGAAGCTTCGCAATTTTAAGAGTGCTGCATCCCTCTGCAAGATATCTCACTATTTTGGACTTTTCTGAGCCTGTCAAGTCCTTCTTTTGAGCCATTTTGCCAAAGGAAAGGAAGTTGCCTAATAATTATGCACACCTAATATAGGGTGTTGATGTCATTAGACCACACCCCTTCTCATTACAGAGATGCACATCACCTAATATGCTTAATTGGTAGTAGGCTTTCGACCCTATACAGCTTGGAGTAAGACAACATGCATAAAGAGGATTATGTGGTCAAAATACTCATTTGCCTAATAATTCTGCACGCAGTGTAGTGGACACTGAATACACTAGCCTAGCTATCGATTTCCCTATTAACCACCTCCCGACCGCCTAACGCACGGATGTGTCCGGAAGGTGGTTGATTCCTTCCTCCTGGACGCATCCGTGCGTCATCTCGCGAGACGCGAGATTTCCTGTGAACGCGCGCACACAGGCGTGCGCGTTCACAGGATCGGAAGGTAAGCGAGTGGATCTCCAGCCTGCCAGCGGCGATCGTTCGCTGGCAGGCTGGAGATGTGATTTTTTTAACCCCTAACAGGTATATTAGACGCTGTTTGATAACAGCGTCTAATATACCTGCTACCTGGTCCTCTGGTGGTCCCTTTTGTTTGGATCGACCACCAGAGGACACAGGCAGCTCAGTAATATGTAGCACCAAACACCACTACACTACACACCCCCCTGTCACTTATTAACCCCTTATTCACCCCTGATCACCCCATATAGACTCCCTGATCACCCCCCTGTCATTGATCACCCCCCTGTCATTGATCACCTCCCTGTAAGGCTGCATTCAGATGTCCGTATGTTTTTTACGGATCCACGGATACATGGATCGGATCCGCAAAACACATACGGACATCTGAATGGAGCCTTATAGGGGGGTGATCAATGACAGGGGGGTGATCACCCCATATAGACTCCCTGATCACCCCCCTGTCATTGATCACCCCCCTGTAAGGCTGCATTCAGATGTCCGTATGTTTTTTACGGATCCACGGATACATGGATCGGATTCGCAAAACACATACGGACATCTGAATGGAGCCTTACAGGGGGGTGATCAATGACAGGGGGTTGATCACCCCCCTGTCATTGATCACCCCCTGTCATTGATCACCCCCCTGTAAGGCTGCATTCAGATGTCCGTATGTTTTTTACGGATCCACGGATACATGGATCGGATCCGCAAAACACATACGGACATCTGAATGGAGCCTTATAGGGGGGTGATCAATGACAGGGGGGTGATCACCCCATATAGACTCCATGATTACCCCCCTGTCATTGATCACCCCCCTGTAAGGCTGCATTCAGATGTCCGTATGTTTTTTACGGATCCACGGATACATGGATCGGATCCGCAAAACACATACGGACATCTGAATGGAGCCTTATAGGGGGGTGATCAATGACAGGGGGGTGATCACCCCATATAGACTCCATGATTACCCCCCTGTCATTGATCACCCCCCTGTAAGGCTGCATTCAGATGTCCGTATGTTTTTTACGGATCCACGGATACATGGATCGGATCCGCAAAACACATACAAACATCTGAATGGAGCCTTACAGGGGGGTGATCAATGACAGGGGGTTGATCACCCCATATAGACTCCCTGATCACCCCCCTGTCATTGATCACCCCCCTGTAAGGCTGCATTCAGATGTCCGTATGTTTTTTACGGATCCACGGATACATGGATCGGATCCGCAAAACACATACGGACATCTGAATGGAGCATTATAGGGGGGTGATCAATGACAGGGGGGTGATAACCCCATATAGACTCCCTGATCACCCCCCTGTCATTGATCACCCCCCTGTTATTGATCACCCCCCTGTAAGGCTGCATTCAGATGTCCGTATGTTTTTTACGGATCCACGGATACATGGATCGGATCCGCAAAACACATACGGACATCTGAATGGAGCCTTATAGGGGGGTGATCAATGACAGGGGGGTGATCACCCCATATAGACTCCCTGATCACCCCCCTGTCATTGATCACCCCCTGTAAGGCTGCATTCAGATGTCCGTATGTTTTTTACGGATCCACGGATACATGGATCGGATCCGCAAAACACATACGGACATCTGAATGGAGCCTTATAGGGGGGTGATCAATGACAGGGGGGTGATCACCCCATATAGACTCCCTGATCACCCCCCTGTCATTGATCACCCCCCTGTCATTGATCACCCCCCTGTAAGGCTCCATTCAGACATTTTTTTGGCCCAAGTTAGCGGAAATTATTTATTTTTTTTCTTACAAAGTCTCATATTCCACTAACTTGTGTCAAAAAATAAAATCTCACATTAATTCACCATACCCCTCACGGAATCCAAATGCGTAAAAAATTTTTGACATTTATATTCCAGACTTCTTCTCACGCTTTAAGGACCCTAGAATGCCAGGGCAGTATAAATACCCCACATGTGACCCCATTTCGGAAAGAAGACACCCCAAGGTATTCCGTGAGGGGCATATTGAGTCCATGAAAGATTGAAATTTTTGTCCCAAGTTAGCAGAAAGGGAGACTTTGTGCCAAAAAAAAAAATCTATGAACTCGCCATGCCCCTCATTGAATACCTTGGGGTGTCTTCTTTCCAAAATGGGGTCACATGTGGGGTATTTATACTGCCCTGGCATTTTAGGGGCCCTAAAGCGTGAAAAGAAGTCTGGGATCCAAATGTCTAAAAATGCCCTCATAAAAGGAATGTGGGCCCCTTTGCGCATCTAGGCTGCAAAAAAGTGTCACACATCTGGTATCGCCGTACTCAGGAAAAGTTGGGAAATGTGTTTTGGGGTGTCATTTTACATATACCCATGCTGGGTGAGATAAATATCTTGGTCAAATGCCAACTTTGTATAAAAAATGGGAAAAGTTGTCTTTTGCCGAGATATTTCTCTCACCCAGCATGAATATATGTAAAAAGACACCCTAAAACACATTGCCCAACTTCTCCTGAATACGGCGATACCACATGTTTGACACTTTTTTGCAGCCTAGGTGGGCAAAGGGGCCCACATTCCAAAGAGCACCTTTAGGATTTCACAGGTCATTTACCTACTTACCACACATTAGGGCCCCTAGAATGCCAGGGCAGTAGAACTACCCCACAAGTGACCCCATTTTGGAAAGAAGACACCCCAAGGTATTCCGTGAGGGGCATGGCGAGTTCCTAGGATTTTTTATTTTTTGTCACAAGTTAGCGGAAAATGATGATTTTTTTTTTCTTACAAAGTCTCATATTCCACTAACTTGTGACAAAAAAAAAAACTTCCATGAACTCACTATGCCCATCACGAAATACCTGGAGGTGTCTTCTTTCCAAAATGGGGTCACTTGTGGGGTAGTTATACTGCCCTGGCATTTTAGGGGCCCGAATGCGTGAGAAGTGGTTTGAAATTAAAACCTGTAAAAAATGGTCGGTGAAATCCGAAAGGTGCTCTTTGGAATGTGGGCCCCTTTGCCCACCTAGGCTGCAAAAAAGTGTCACACATCTGGTATCACCGTACTCAGGAGAAGTTGGGCAATGTGTTTTGGGGTGTCTTTTTACATATACCCATGCTGGGTGAGAGAAATATCTTGGCAAAAGACAACTTTTCCCATTTTTTTATACAAAGTTGGCATTTGACCGAGATATTTATCTCACCCAGCATGGGTATATGTAAAATGACACCCCAAAAAACATTGCCCAACTTCTCCTGAGTACGGCAATACCAGATGTGTGACACTTTTTTGCAGCCTAGGTGTGCAAAGGGGCCCACATTCCAAAAAGCACCTTTCGGATTTCACCAGCCATTTTTTACAGATTTTGATTTCAAACTACTTCTCACGCATTCGGGCCCCTAAAATGCCAGGGCAGTATAACTACCCCACAAGTGACCCCATTTTGGAAAGAAGACACCCCAAGGTATTTCGTGATGGGCATAGTGAGTTCATGGAAGTTTTTATTTTTTGTCACAAGTTAGTGGAATATGAGACTTTGTAAGAAAAGAAAAAATAAAATAAAAAATCATCATTTTCCGCTAACTTGTGACAAAAAATAAAAAGTTCTACGAACTTACTATGCCCATCAGCGAATACCTTAGGGTGTCTACTTTCCAAAATGGGGTCGTTTGTGGGGTGTTTGTACTGTCTGGCCATTGTAGAACCTCAGGAAACATGACAGGTGCTCAGAAAGTCAGAGCTGCTTCAAAAATCGGAAATTCACATTTTTGTACCATAGTTTGTAAACGCTATAACTTTTACCCAAACCATTTTTTTTTTACCCAAACATTTTTTTTTTATCAGACATGTAGAACAATAAATTTAGAGAAAAATTTATATATGGATGTCGGTTTTTTTTTGCAAAATTTTACAACTGAAAGTGAAAAATGTCATTTTTTTGCAAAAAAATCGTTAAATTTTGATTAATAACAAAAAAAGTTAAAATGTCAGCAGCAATGAAATACCATCAAATGAAAGCTCTATTAGTGAGAAGAAAAGGAGGTAAAATTCATTTGGGTGGTAAGTTGCATGACCGAGCAATAAACGGTCAAAGTAGTGTAGGTCAGAAGTCTAAAAAGTGGCCTGGTCATTAAGGGTGTTTAAGCTAAGGGGGCTGAGGTGGTTAAATCAGCAGCAGCTACACTGTCCCTCCTCTCACTAAGAATGCAGCTTTCGAATGAATCTAAAATGGATGCTGTCCAGGAGGTGGGAGGGTCTGGGAGGGAGGGTCTACTGCTGATTGGCTGGAATGTGTCTGCTGACTGTGAGGTACAGGGTCAAAGTTCACTCAATGATGATGAATAGGGGGCGGACCGAACATTGCATATGTTCGCCCGCCGCGGCGAACGCGAACAAGCTATGTTTGCCGGGAACTATTCGATGGCGAACTATTCGGGACATCTCTAACTGTGAGTAATATGATACAATACTCAACTTCCTCCAACACATGAATGTTGATAATAAGTCGGCCGACAAATAGGAATCATATAACTATAAAATAGATTCCATATTTATATTACATTACTATTGGAGAAAGAAATACTACTTGCACAATATATCTCACAAATATTAGGACAGCACTCCTTAGGTAGTGAAAAATAATGATTTTATTTCATGTTATTTCAGCCGGAATAGGTGGTATGTCAGTTGCAACGTTTCAGGCTTAATAATCGCCCTTCATTAGGCTGACAAGACATAATATACAGAAAGAAAAATTATAGTATACAGAAAGAAAAATTCAAATTCATATGCTGGTCCTCATGATGATATAAATAGGTGCACAAATACATGATTATACCGCTAAAAATATATATAACATATGACACGAGGGCTATCTGGAGAATACACATAGGCGTGCGCAGCCTATTGCATTAGGGTGTGCACCCTAAAGCACAAACACAGATGCAGCGCACGCACCTGTGTATGTATGTATATATATATATATATATATTATATATTATATATTATATATTATATACACATACACACACATACACTCACCTAAAGAATTATTAGGAACACCTGTTCTATTTCTCATTAATGCAATTATCTAGTCAACCAATCACATGGCAGTTGCTTCAATGCATTTAGGGGTGTGGTCCTGGTCAAGACAATCTCCTGAACTCCAAACTGAATGTCAGAATGGGAAAGAAAGGTGATTTAAGCGATTTAGAGCGTGGCATGGTTGTTGGTGCCAGACGGGCCGGTCTGAGTATTTCACAATCTGCTCAGTTACTGGGATTTTCACGCACAACCATTTCTAGGGTTTACAAAGAATGGTGTGAAAAGGGAAAAACATGCAGTATGCGTCAGTCCTGTGGGCAAAAATGCCTTGTGGATGCTAGAGGTCAGAGGAGAGAGGGCCGACTGATTCAAGCTGATAGAAGAGCAACGTTGACTGAAATAACCACTCGTTACAACCGAGCTATGCAGCAAAGCATTTGTGAAGCCACAACACGCACAACCTTGAGGCAGAGGCTACAACAGCAGAAGACCCCACCGGGTACCACTCATCTCCACTACAAATAGGAAAAAGAGGCTACAATTTGCACGAGCTCACCAAAATTGGACTGTTGAAGACTGGAAAAATGTTGCCTGGTCTGATGAGTCTCGATTTCTGTTGAGACATTCAAATGGTAGAGTCCGAATTTGGCGTAAACAGAATGAGAACATGTATCCATCCTCTGATGGCTACTTCCAGCAGGATAATGCACCATGTCACAAAGCTCGAATCATTTCAAATTGGTTTCTTGAACATGACAATGAGTTCACTGTACTAAAATGGCCCCCACAGTCACCAGATTTCAACCCAATAGAGCATCTTTGGGATGTGGTGGAACGGGAGCTTCGTGCCCTGGATGTGCATCCCTCAAATCTCCATCAACTGCAAGATGCTATCCTATCAATATGGGCCAACATTTCTAAAGAATGCTATCAGCACCTTGTTGAATCAATGCCACGTAGAATTAAGGCAGTTCTGAAGGCAAAAGGGGGTCCAACACCATATTAGTATGGTGTTCCTAATAATTCTTTAGGTGAGTGTATATATACACAAATACACTCTGTATACATACATACAGACCTGCACTATCAATATAATGAAGGGAGAAGAAATCATTTTTAAATATTTTTCGCCCTATAAGACGCTCTGGCCCATAAGGTGACACACCTAGGTTTTAGAGAGGGACAATAAGAAAAAAATAAATCATTACACCTCAGGTCAGACCACCAATCAGACCCCCAATGTCAATAAGACCCCAATAAGACCTCAGATCAGACCCCAATGTGAATGACCCCCAATCAGACCTCAGATAAGAGCCCCAGTGCCTCATATCAGCCCCCAGTGCCTCATATCAGCCCCCCGTGCCCCCATATAAAATAAAATAAAAACACTTTCCTGCTCTGGACGCTGCCACTTCTCACCACTCGCGCTCGGTAATCCTCTTGTACAGTATGCTGTGTGGGCATGCACAGTGTGAGGTCACAGCGCGGCCTCACACTGTGCGCAGCCTTCACAGTAGAGCGCATGAGGACCAGGAAGAGGTGAGTATAGCGCTTCCTGGCCTTCTGGTACTAATAACTTGATTAGTATTCGCCCCATAAGACGCAGGGGCATTTTCCCCCCACTTTTGGGGGAAAAAATGCATCTTATGGGGCGAAAAAAGTGCAGCACGGGGGTGACAGAACCAGTGTTCCCTCTAAGCCTTGGCAGCTGCTGAGCGGGATCGGCTCAGAGCTGGGCACAGCGCCATCAAAGGTGGGTGATAGGAAAACCTAAGATAATTGTCACATCAAAGAGCATAAAAACCACTGCGCCATCCCATACAATACAGTATAATCCCTGCACCATCCTGTACAATATACAGTATAGTCCTCTCTGTTATCACTGGACATTGCTCTCCATATATAAACCATACGGGGGAAAAAATCTCATTGATACAGAGAACTTACATAGAAAAACTAATAACCAAGAGACTAAACAAAACCCTGTTTCTGACCCTTATGTTAAAACATAACTTTCATTTGATTGCTCTAATACCTAAACACCTAAAGGAAAAAAAAAAATATTTAAAAAGCTGCTGTTTCTCTAGATGACCTTATGTTGATAGTAGTGGAAATAGAGTCTCAAGGGTCTATAAAAGCAGCTACACTATTTTTGCAAACCTTTGAGACTCCCCTTTAACACTACTATCAACATAAGGTCATCTAGAGAAACAGTAGGTTTTAAAAAAAAAAAATTCCTTTAGGTGTTAAAACATAACTTTCATTAGATTGCTCTAACACCTAAACGGGAAAAAAAAAAAGAATTTAAAAAACCTGCTTTTTCTCTAGATGACCTTATGTTAATAGTAGTGTTAATAGAGTCTCAAAGGTCTGTAAAAATAGTGTAGCTGCTTTTATAGACCCTTGAGACTCTATTACCACTACTATAATGTCAGCTAGAGAAACAGCAGCTTTTTTAAATTATTTTTTTCCATTAGGTGTTAAAGCAATCAAATGAAAGTTATGTTTCAACATAAGGGTCAGAAGCAGGTTTTTTTTAGCCTCTGTCTTGGCTATTAGTTTTTCCATTCATAAAGCTCCACATTGAGCTCCCACCCAGCAGTATATAGAAGCCTTCAGGACTTCACCTTGGGCACATGGTGATGGCTCCATTCCTATGCTGTCCCTGGCACTTCATCAGCAGCAGGGGTGGCGCGCTTCCTGTCTTCATAATAACTGAAAAGGAAGCTACTGCTGCTGTGTTCAGCTCCCGAGAGAAGGGGGTGTGAGAGGATCAGCCAATGGCACGGCAGCCAGCTGATACTGGCCAATCAGCAGCCTCCTCCCTTATAACAGAGCTCTGTAATGTACAAGGCTCTGTTATTGGAGATTTCAGGCATCAGCTGTATTGCTCTGCTGCCTGCAGTGCCACTCACAGCGCTCAGTGCGCTAATGAACAGTGAAATCGGCGGCTGAGCGCATATTGTAAAACTCAAGTAGGCTTGATTAGGGTGTGCCCAGGCACACCCGGCACACCCCATGCGCACGCCTATGAGAATACATATGATAATGTTACAGTCACATATGCAGTGGCACTGCTGAGTACATAATTGCTAATGCGTGGTGTGAACTGCGGCCAGGAAGGATCATATGGCCCCAGGGTGTACCAGCACACAGGGACATATATCGTGGCAATAATATATTTACTTTCTGTAAAGGCAGCAAGCTATATAAATACATATAAATACTCATATTGGCAGGTGGGGTAGTCAGGGCACACCTGCGGCAGAGAACTGTCACAAGTTAGTCCCAAGCACCACACCATCCAACATATATTGTGGCAATAATACATTTACTTTATGCAAAGGCAGCAAGCCATATAAATACATATAAATACTCATATTGGCAGGCGGGGTAGTCAGGGCACACCTGCGGCAGAGAACTGCCACAAGTTAGTCCCAAGCGCCACACCATCCAACAAGGCTGAGACAACAGGAATCGGTATATAAGAAAGACACAAAAGTAAAACTCCTAGGAGTGCATAATTAAACATCAAGGTATAGAAGAGGCTTCTAGAGGTAAGCGGAATAGGAGGACTTATATTGGAAAGCAAAGTAAACTGCCGTACATTTAAGCTAAGATAAGTAACTCACCACTCTGAGGACCACACTGTGTATACAGCCGGCGCTTAATTACATGTGGGACGCGCCATCTTTAAATATTCCCTAGTGGCTTATGATAGGTTGATAGGGGGTCATATGGTCCAGGTGGTGGATGGGCCCAGTTACCAGAACGAGGTCTGGGAACCGGAGCGTTGGTTAGCACTGGTAAGTGTGCCGATGCGTCACTTCCGGTTATCGGACCTGCAACCGGAAGTGGCATGCGTGTCATGCAACCGGAAGTGGCGTGCGTGTCAAGGGGATTGAGCTGCCATGTGATCAAGTCACATGATCGCACTATCCCTGATGGAACTACAACAAGCAGTTTATGAGTACGTCAGTGCGCTAGCTATGGGGCGATACTAGGGCGCAAAAGCAATGCAAAGTCACTATACAGCGCATATGATCAACAGCTGTCTAGGTCAAAATTCTATGTATACATTGAAATACAGAAAATGACATAAAGAGCTACTGTCAAAAATATATAACCCCAAATGGTCAGGTTACATAGTTGCAATGGCATTGGAAAAGGATGGCCATGGAACTAGGTAGACTGGGTAGGACGGGGTAATCATCAAGGTGTCCACATTAGAAAAAGCGGAGAGAGAACACTGAACCAGAACGAAGTATATCCAGAGGGCAGATAAGGATATAATACCATGAGTTGGTAGGAAAACGGACCGGGTGGTCTTGACTACACCCTTTGATGCTCAGCGTGAGGTATCTTGGGACCGTAAAGTGTGCTTTGCGGAAGTCACCATCCGCTACTGAACAATTCTGGTCCTATAAAGAAAAATACATGTATCCCCACCTTACGGGAGAAATTATAGGCTCGTGTCATACAGTGACATTATCGTTAATGTGGATAAAGTACAACAGATTGCGGTTCCACATTATAACAATATTGAACTTTTAACCCTCAACACTGCAGTCTTATATTATAATATTATAATAATATTGAACTTTTAATACTGCATTTTATACTGTATTGCATATTTATCTATAATTTTTGCTGTTTTCTTGTATATCTATATATTGCTGCACTTTAAAATATTGTCAGAAAGGAATACCATCAGAAAGGAATACTCCCATTTTATTCACTATATCGGAGCACTTATTTTGTTGCAGCTATATTTTTTCACTCACAGGGTATATATTTTTGCACTTACTAATTTTTTCACTTATTTAAATCACGTGGATATCCACATATAACTATTGGAAGAAGTATAACCATATATACTTTGTGACCTCTTTGAGTATTGGCAGCAATATATGGACACTCAAGATATTCTCTATATATATGTATAATAAATAATAAATATTGAACGTTATATATGAGAAAAGTCTATGTGGATATATAAATATACTTCCATAAGAGGTGTGAACAACTAAATGCTAGATATAGTGTATTGTACAGTATAATGGAGATAGATAGATAGATAGATAGATAACCTCTGTATTAAAAAATTATACAATATTACACTAATTATACTATATGTAAATTTATATATAATATAAATATATAAAATATATTTATATATAATAAATCAATATAGCAGCAACGCTGTATATATTGGTCTATTTTTGCCTGTAAACTTTTGGTGTATTTTAAAACTTACCCAGCGCTGCAGCTGTATTGATTTATCTTATTTTTGTTTTTCATGTAATAATATTATTTGTTTTAATGGTGTCAGTGTTAACATCATATTTCATATTAGGTTTCCATTGTGCAATTGTGGAGAAAGAGATCCAACATTAAGAATAGCAAAAATAGGTGTGGGAATTGTCCTGGCAGAAGGGGGGGGGGGGGGGGTCTGTGGTCTGTGGGGGGTGCCGTCAAGGAGGAAATGATCAAAAGGCTTTGCTTAATACAAATGTATCCATACTGTACATGTTGTTTTTCGATACTGTATTAACATTCAGCCACTATAGGAACATAGCTAATAAATACACTCTGTATCCACTACATTATATATCTGTATACTGTACACTGCTCCATTACATATCTGTATACAACACTTCATTATATATCTGTACACACCGCTCTATTATATATCTGTATGCAGTAGACCGCAAAAAATCCGGTACAATGTATCACCAGGTGTTATCCGAATCTAATCCACTTGTATCACAGATCTAAAGACATAATGGAGCGGTGTATACAGATATATTATAGAGCTGCATATGCAAATATATAGTCTAATATTCTCGATGTACTGAATCATAATTGTGATCGATACGTAAATATATGAATGCACAGTTAGTCCATTGTACAGTAGTTTATTATTTTTTATTTATTTTTAACCCCTCCAGCCCCTCCTCGCCCGTGTGAAAGGGGCCTTAGATCCTAATGTAGCCATACTGAGAGTGGGGGGTAGGGTGTAAAGTAACACCATATACAGTAATATATATTTGTACTATATGTATTTTTTTTATTTAATTAGGCGATTAGGCTATCTTTCTATGCTTATTTTATTATTTTATTTTTAAATTTTTAATCATTAGGAGTATGTTATCTCACAGTGCTATTTGTTAAATAAACTTAGATGCAAGACCAGCAGAAGGTGTGCACACCAAAAAGCTTTTGTCACAGCCAGACAGCTGAGAAGCGCTCAAAGGAGCTTCTCAGATCCTCCTCCTTGAATTTCTTTGTTTTGGTTTAGTTTCTCATCTCGTTAGTCTATCTCAGCTGTCATGCAATTGGACTGATTGCTACCCTTTAAGTTCCTCCCCATAATGCAGTAGTGTGCGGCTGATACAACTTCCTGGAGTGTGTGTGCATGCTGTTCCCAGTTCCCAGTCGTCTGTCATCTGCAAGATAAGTGCTGTTTATGTATTTATGATTTTGTCTTTTCTGGATCCAGGTGACCCTGACTCCCTCCGTGTCAGTGTAGGGAGCTGGTGGTCGTGTCCCTTCACTATTGTAGGGTCTTCAGGTAATAGATAGCCGAGGAACGTGGATATGCGGCCATCCACCTTTGGGGTGTTCGCATAGGCTGAGCAGTGAGGGAGAGCGGCAGGTCTATTGCAGGGGTCTCCCTTTGTTCCTTAGTTGTGGATCCAGAGAGACATTGTTTATATGGTATTGTCTTGTTTCCTGTACACCATCCGTGACATTATCAGCCGCCAAAACCGTCTCAAGCATGGATCCGGTTTCACTTTTGGCTGAACGCTTTCAGGGTCTTTCTTTGGAGGTAGCTGATCTCCGTAAGACTTTTTCTCAGTTTCAAGTGACCGGTTCAGCTTGCGTTCATGGAGTTTGTGCTGAGCCTAAGATCTCGCTCCCGGATACGTTCTCCGGGAATAGTGAGAATTTTGTGCGTTTTAGAGAGGCTTGCAAACTCCATTTTCGCCTTCTTCCCCATTCTTCTGGTGATGAAGAACGGTGGGTGGGGATCATTATATCGCTGCTCAGGGGTAACGCTCAGTCCTGGGCCTTTTCGCTGCCGGAGGGGGCACGGCCCCTTCGTTCAGTGGATGAATTCTTTTTAGCCCTGGGTCAGATATATGATGATCCGGATCGTATTGCTCTGGCTGAGTCTAGACTACGTCTGTTATGCCAAGGTAAACAATCCGCAGAGATATACTGTTCAGAATTTCGGAGATGGGCAGCAGATATGGGTTGGAATGATGCTGCACTCCGAAGTCAATTTTGCTATGGTCTTTCAGAGGGATTGAAAGATGCATTTGCCTTTCATGAAAGACCTACCTCCTTGGATTCTGCTATGTCTCAGGCTGTTCGTATTGACAGGCGTCTTAGAGAGAGAGGAGAGATCTCTCCTTCCTGTCATACTCAGTCCCGGGACAGTGCAGCGGTCTCATTCTGTGCACAGGGGTCTCAGTCGCTGTCAGCCCCTTCTGAGCAGGAGTCCATGCAGCTGGGGTTGATTGCCTCTGACAATAGAAGATTCAGCCTGCAGGGGAGGGTTTGTTTTTGTTGTGGAGGTATAAATCATCTGGCAAATGTTTGTCCCTCTAGGAGATTCAGGCAGTTTTTTGGGAGTAATAAAGAGACAAAAAGGAAAAAATCTTTTAAAAATGTTCCGTCTGTTACTATTGGCAGGGTTGAGGCGGAAATTGAAGGTTTTCCGTTTGCGTGTAGTTCCCGTTTTGTCCTGCCTGCTAGGGTGGCGCTAGAGAGCAAGAGCATTTTTTGTGAAATTTTTGTGGATAGTGGAGCAGCTGTCAACCTCATTGATAATCAATTTGCAATAACTCATGGTTTCCAGGTATGCACTTTGGGAAAGGATATTCCTGTTTTTGCTATTGATTCAGCTCCACTTTCTCAGAAATCATTAAAGGGCATAGTTCACAATATCCGTTTAATTGTGAGTGATGCTCATGTTGAGGATGTGTCATGTTTCGTCCTTAGCGGTTTGCCTACTCCTCTAGTGTTGGGGCTACCCTGGCTCACTAAACATAACCCCACCATTGATTGGCAAGCGAGGCAAATAAATGGTTGGAGTAACTTTTGCAGAGAGAATTGCCTCATAACATCTGTTTCTGAGGTTTCTACTAAGACTGTACCACCTTTCCTCTCTGAATTTTTGGATGTCTTCTCTGAGAGTGGAGTTCAGGGTTTACCTCCGCACAGGGAGTATGATTGCCCTATTAATCTCATCCCAGGCGCCAAACTGCCTAAATCTCGTTTATACAATCTCTCCCAACCTGAGAGGGTCGCTATGCGGGCTTATATCTCTGAGAGTCTGAGAAAAGGACACATACGACCCTCGAAGTCACCTGTTGCCGCTGGTTTTTTCTTTGTTAAGAAAAAAGATGGTTCTTTAAGACCTTGTCTGGATTTCAGGGAGCTGAACAGTATCACTATTCGTGATCCTTATCCGCTTCCTCTGATCCCGGACCTGTTTAACCAAGTTGTTGGGGCTAAAGTCTTTTCCAAATTAGACCTAAGAGGGGCATACAACCTGGTTAGGGTCAGAGAAGGAGACGAATGGAAGACGGCTTTCAATACCCCTGAGGGCCATTTTGAGAATTTGGTTATGCCTTTTGGTTTGATGAATGCCCCAGCCGTTTTTCAGCATTTCGTCAACAGCATTTTTTATCATTTAATGGGAAAATTTGTATTAGTGTATTTGGATGACATTTTGATTTTTTCTCCTGATTTCAAGACTCATAAGGAACACTTACGTCAGGTCTTGCTCATCCTGCGGGAGAATAAATTATACGCGAAACTGGAAAAATGTGTGTTTGCGGTTCCAGAAATCCAATTTCTGGGGTTTCTTGTCTCCGCTTCTGGTTTTCGCATGGACCCCGAGAAGGTCCGCGCTGTGATTGAGTGGGAGCTTCCTGAGAATCAGAAGGCGCTGATGCGTTTTTTGGGCTTTGCCAATTATTGCAGGAAATTTATTTTGAATTATTCCTCTGTTGTTAAACCACTCACTGATATGACCAGAAAGGGGGTAGATTTTCCTTCCTGGTCGGTAGAGGCGCGTAAGGCCTTTTCTAATATCAAGGAGAGTTTTGCTTCCGCTCCCATCCTAGTACAACCTGATATTTCGTTACCCTTCATAGTTGAGGTTGATGCTTCTGAGGTAGGGGTGGGTGCGGTCTTGTCTCAGGGTTCCTCTCCTGCCAAATGGCAACCGTGTGCCTTTTTCTCAAAGAAACTCTCCTCCGCAGAGAGAAATTATGATGTGGGAGATAGGGAATTGTTGGCCATCAAGTTGGCTTTTGAGGAATGGCGCCATTGGCTAGAGGGAGCCAGACACCCTATTACCGTGTTTACTGACCATAAAAATCTGGCCTACTTGGAGTCAGCCAAGCGTCTGAACCCGAGACAGGCCAGATGGTCTTTGTTTTTTTCAAGGTTTAATTTTGTTGTTACGTTCCGCCCTGGGGTTAAGAATGTGAAGGCAGATGCCCTGTCACGTTGTTTTCCGGGAGGTGGGAATTTTGAAGACCCGGGTCCCATTTTGGCTGAAGGTGTGGTGGTCTCTGCTCTTTTTCCTGAATTGGAGGCAGAGGTGCAGGCAGCCCAGTCAGAAGCTCCTGATCTTTGTCCTCCTGGGAGGTTGTTTGTGCCTCTCGCTTTGAGACACAAGATTTTTAAAGAACACCACGACACGGTCCTTGCTGGGCACCCGGGGGCAAGAGCCACACTGGATCTCATCGCTCGGAGATTCTGGTGGCCTGCGCTTCGTAAGTCGGTTGAGGGTTTTGTGGCAGCTTGCGAGACTTGCGCTCGTGCCAAGGTCCCTCATTCACGGCCATCAGGTCCTCTCCTTCCTTTGCCCATTCCTTCCCGTCCTTGGACACATCTGTCCATGGACTTCATAACGGACTTGCCTCGTTCCTCGGGGAAGTCTGTGATTCTGGTGGTGGTGGACCGTTTTAGCAAAATGGTGCATTTTATCCCTTTTCCTGGTTTGCCCAATGCTAAGACGCTGGCGCAGGCATTTATTGACCACATTGTCAAATTGCATGGGATTCCTTCAGACATAGTCTCGGATAGGGGCACGCAGTTTGTTTCCAGATTCTGGAAGGCTTTCTGTTCTCGCTTGGGGGTTCGGTTGTCATTCTCTTCTGCTTTCCATCCGCAGTCGAATGGTCAGACAGAGCGCGTCAATCAGAATCTGGAGACATATCTGCGCTGTTTTGTGGCGGAGAATCAGGAGGATTGGTGTTCTTTTTTGTCCCTTGCTGAGTTTGCTTTAAATAAACGTCGTCAATAGTCCTCTGATAAGTCACCATTTTTTGGTGCATATGGGTTCCATCCGCAGTTTGGGACTTTCTCGGGAGAGGGCTCTTCTGGTTTGCCTGATGAGGACAGATTCTCCTCGTCTTTGTCATCTATTTGGCAAAAGATTCAGGATAATCTAAAGAGCATGAGTGAGAGATATAAGCGTGTGGCGGATAAGAGACGTGTGCCTGGTCCGGACCTGAATGTTGGTGATCTGGTGTGGTTGTCTACCAAGAATATCAAATTGAAGGTTCCCTCCTGGAAGTTGGGTCCTAGGTTTATTGGGCCTTACAAGATCCTGTCTGTCATCAATCCTGTTGCCTACCGTCTTGATCTTCCTCAGACTTGGAAGATCCATAATGTTTTTCATAAGTCCTTATTGAAACCTTATGTTCAACCTATTGTACCCTCGCCTTTGCCTCCTCCTCCAATTATGGTTGATGGAAATCTTGAATTTCAGGTCTCTAGGATTGTGGATTCTCGTCTTGTCCGCGGTTCCCTCCAGTACCTCGTTCATTGGGAGGGTTATGGTCCTGAGGAGAGGATGTGGGTCCCAGTGACGGACATTAAGGCCTCTCGTCTCATCAGGGCTTTCCATAGGTCCCATCCTGAGAAGGTGGGCTCTGAGTGTCCGGAGTCCACTCCTAGAGGGAGGGGTACTGTCACAGCCAGACAGCTGAGAAGCGCTCACAGGAGCTTCTCAGATCCTCCTCCTTGAATTTCTTTGTTTTGGTTTAGTTTCTCATCTCGTTAGTCTATCTCAGCTGTCATGCAATTGGACTGATTGCTACCCTTTAAGTTCTTCCCCATAATGCAGTAGTGTGCGGCTGATACAACTTCCTGGAGTGTGTGTGCATGCTGTTCCCAGTTCCCAGTCCTCAGTCGTCTGTCATCTGCAAGATAAGTGCTGTTTATGTATTTATGATTTTGTCTTTTCTGGATCCAGGTGACCCTGACTCCCTCCGTGTCAGTGTAGGGAGCCGGTGGTCGTGTCCCTTCACTATTGTAGGGTCTTCAGGTAATAGATAGCCGAGGAACGTGGATATGCGGCCATCCACCTTTGGGGTGTTCGCATAGGCTGAGCAGTGAGGGAGAGCGGCAGGTCTATTGCAGGGGTCTCCCTTTGTTCCTTAGTTGTGGATCCAGAGAGACATTGTTTATATAGTATTGTCTTGTTTCCTGTACACCATCTGTGACAGTTTTACTTTTAGATTGATAAATAGATAGATAGCTTAATAATATCATACTTGGTTTGGATTGTACCAGTATGATATTAATAAGCACTATAGCTGGGTTATATTACTGCCTGTGTAATTTTAACATATTCTTATATGTACTGAACATATTTTTTAAATAAAAAAAATACATACAGTACAAATATGTTTTCTATACCATAGATATCAATATCCTCTGTAGTAGCATGCCCTTTGTACAGGAGTTTCCGTGGTGAACAATGAATAGGGAATTTGGGGGGTGGGTGCGCGCATTGTACGGCAACTGGGTTAATGGAAATTCAATGCCACAGTCTTTGTACTCCTTCCTCCTCTTTTTTACCTACCTATCTACGTACATTATACTGTACAAACACTATATCTAATTCATACTTTTATTAGTCTTGTAATCTCCAGTGTACTGTATATACTATCTGATAAATAATGTTGATTTATTGATATTTAAGGTATAGAAAACATATGTACTGTATGTATTTTTTTTATTTAAAAAATATGTTCAGTACATATAAGAATATGTTAAAATTACACAGGCAGTAATATAACCCAGCTATAGTGCTTATTAATATCATACTGGTGCAATCCAAACCAAGTATATTATTAAGTCTTGCATCTAAGTTTATTTAACAAATAGCACTGTGAGATAACATACTACTAATGATTAAAAATTTTAAAATAAAATAAAAAAATAAGCATAAATCGCCTAATTAAATAAAAAAATACATACAGTACAAATATGTTTTCTATACCATAGATATCAATAAATCAACATTATTTATCGTTATAATGGCAAATACATAAATGCAGTTCAGTACCTATCTCCCCACATCCTTGTTATTTATAAGTATATGTATTGCATGAGGATCACACGTAAAATAAGTGCTGTGAGTTCAGCAAGGATCCAAAGTCTCAATTAAGTTGAAATAAAGTGTATTCACAGTGTCCCACACTAACAAGCAGGTAGGTATCAGAAAAATGTTAACTGGATCGGGTCATATCTCATGTCCATAGCAAAACCCATATATACGGGTCAATAAAAACAAAAGGACAGGACAGTACAGTCGGGTACAGGACCATTATTTTTTTTTTATGATTTAATGTTGAGGTGGCATCGCCCGGTTCCTGTATAGTGTCGGGATGACTACGGGCTGTATCAGGAGCCGGATAGCGATATTAACTTTAACTCAACACCGCCATCTACTGGCATTGGCGTGTATTGATAGACTGGAGGAGATAAAATCGCGTTTAGTTAGTAACGAATTGCGAAATAAGGGAGCGGTAGCGATGACACATCTGTATGTTCAGAGAATATGAATGATAACACAAAAACTTTTCTTTCACTCGTGGTTAGTGGTTGGCTGAAGCCATTTATTGTCAAAGAACTGTGTTTACTTTTTTTAAATCATAATCACAACACAAACTATCCAAATGACCTTGATCAAAAGTTTACATACCCTGGTGATTTGGCCTGATAACATGCACACAACTTGACATAAAAGGGTTACAATGGCTATTAAAGTTAACCATCTTCACTTGTGATCTGTTTGCTTGTAATTAGTGGGTGTGTATAAACGGTCAATGACTTTCTTGACTCCTGACAGACCCTTGCATCTTTCATCCAGTGCTGTTTGGATTCTAAGTCATGGGGAAAGCAAAAAAATTGTCAAAGGATCTGCAGGAAAAGGTAGTTGAACTCTATAAAACAGGAAAGGGATATAAGAAAATATCAAAGGACTTGAGAATGCCAAACAGCAGTGTTCAAAGTCTAATTAAGAAGTGGAAAAGTAGGGGTTCTGTTGAAACCAAACCACGGTCAGGTAGACCAACTAAACTTTCCGCCATAACTGCCCGAAAAATTGTTTGGGATGCAAGGAAAAACCCACAAATAACTTCAGGTTAAATACAGGACTCTCTGAAAGAATGTGGTGTGGCTGTTTCAAGATGCACAATAAGGAGGCACTTGAAAAAAGATGGGCTGCATGGTCGAGTTGCCAGAAGAAAGCCATTACTATGCAAATGCCACAAAGTATTCCGCTTACAATATGCCAAACAGCACAGAGACAAGCCTCAAACCTTCTGCCACAAAGTCATTTGGAGTGATGAGACTAAAATTGAACTGTTTGGACATTTGGAGAGGAGTCAACAAGGCCTATGATGAAAGGTACATCATTCCTACTGTGAAACATGGTGGATCTCTGATGGTTTGGGGATGTGTGAGCTACAAAGGCACATAAATTTGGTTAGAATTGATGGCAATTAGAGTTGAGCGAACACGAACTGCAAAGACGGACTCAAACCCGAACTTTGACCTGAAGTTTGGCCGAACCCGGCGAACCCGAACTTCCACGGGTTCGCTCAACCCTAATGGCAATATGAATGCAGTAATGTATCAACAAATACTGGAGGAAAATTTGCACTCATCATCCAGGAAGCTGCGCATGGGACATACATTCCAACATGACAATGATCCAAAAAACCAAGGCCAAGTCGACCTGTCATTGGCTACAGCAAAATAAAGTGAAGGTTCTGGAGTGGCCATCTCAGTCTCCAGACCTCAATATCATTGAGCCACTCTGGGGAGACCTCAAATGTGCAGTTCATGCAAGACAGCACAAGAATTTAGGGGAACTGGAGGCTTTTTGCCAGGAAGAATGGGCAGCTTTACCATCTGAGAAGATAAAGAGCCTCGTCCACAACTACCACTAAAGACTTCAAGCTGTCATTGATGTTAAAGGGTCAATACACAGTATTAAGAACTGGAATATGTAAACTTTTGATCAGGGTAATTTAGGTAGTTTGTGTTGTGATTATGATTTAAAAAGAGTAAACACAATTGTTTGACAATAAAAGGCTTCAGCCAACCACTAACCATGAGTGAAAGAAAAGTTTTTGTTTTATCATTCATATTCTTTGAACAAAGGTTAAGAAATCATAAATTCTGCAAGGGTATGTAAACCCATGAGCACAACTTAGGCTACTTTCACACCTGCGTTAGGTGCGGATCCGTCTGGTATCTGCACAGACGGATCCGCACCTATAATGCAAACGCTTAGATCCGTTCAGAACGGATCCGTTTGCATTACCATGAACAAAAAAAAAAAAAAAAAAAAATTTTTTTTTTTTTGTTCATGATAATGCAAACGGATCCGTTTTGACTTTACATTGAAAGTCAATGGGGGACGGATCCGTTTGAAAATTGAGCCATATTGTGTCAACTTCAAACGGATCCGTCCCCATTGACTTACATTGTAAGTCTGGACGGATCAGTTTGCCTCCGCACGGCCAGGCGGACACTCGAACGCTGCAAGCTGCGTTCAGGGGTCCGCCTGCTGAGCGGAGCGGAGGACAAACGGTGCCAAACTGATGCATTCTGAGCGGATCCGCATCCACTCAGAATGCATTAGGGCTGGACGGATCCGTTCGGGGCCGCTTGTGAGAGCCTTCAAACGGAACTCACAAGCGGAGCCCCGAACGCTAGTGTGAAAGTAGCCTTATATGTTTAAAACACTGTACTTGCCACCATCACAAGGATATATTATAGTTAGTAAGACAGTTAATTGGGTCGGTGAGAGCTATTATTTTTGTAAAAAAAAACACTGTACTTGCCACAGTCACAGAGATATATGGTTAATTAGCCGGTTAATTGAGTCGGTGAGACCTACATATTTCGTTTTTTGCTAAAAAAAAAAAAAACACTTACTTTCTACCGTCACAGGGAAATACAATAGTTAATAAGCCGATTAATTGGGTCAATGAAATCTTCTTCTTTTTTTTAAACACTGTACTTGCCACCGTCACAGGGATATATAATAGTTAATCAGCCAGTTAATTGAGTCGGTGAGACCTACCTTTATTTTTTGGTAAAAAACCCCCACTGTATTTGCAACCATCACAAGGATATATAATAGTTAGGCAGCCAGTTAAATAGGGCTGTGGGAGCTACCTATTTTAATTTGTTAAAAAACACTGTACTTGCCAAAGTCACAGGGATATATAATAGTTAATCAGCTGGTTGCTAGGTCGGTATGACCTACCTATTTTTGGTATTTAAAAAAATTTACATGCCACTATTACAGTGATATATAATAGTTAATCGGCCTCCAGGGAGACGTAGCTATTTTTTTTTTGTGTGAAAAACACTGTACTTGCCACCATCACAGGTATATACAGTGGATATAAAAAGTCTACACACCCCTGTTAAAATGTCAGGTTTCTGTGATGTAAAATAAATGAGACAAAGATATATCATTTCAGAACTTTTTCCACCTTTAATGTGACCTATAAACTGTACAACTCAATTGAAAAACAAACTGAAATCTTTTAGGTAGAGAGAAGAAAAAATATAAAACTAAAATAATATGGTTGCATAAGTGTGCACACACTTAAACTAATACTTTGTTGAAGCAATATAATAAGAGATAGAAGTGGGGCACTCTCTATAAGTAATATTTGAAATGGTGGCTCACTCGGGACGGAATCAGAGAATAGGTGCTACTAACCCGTGAGAGGGACACCCACCCTCTAGTCAAAAAAACAGCTAAGGAAATAAAGAAGGGTGAGCACTCAACAAAGGCGTTTGGAAACCAAGAGTTAAAATTAAAAGTTTAATTAAACACTAAAATATTAATAAATAAAATAGTATTATACTAGATGAAGGATAAATAGCATAGATTAGTGTATAGCATATAAATATAAATATAAAGATGTGGTCAGATTCATAGATGAACAATTCGCATCCAATCTCACTTCACAGGAATATGCACATATGTGCTGGTGGCCCATATACTAGGCAGTCTATAGGTGATATAGGGCACTATCCTGAATCAATAGTCCTGTCCAGTAATCTCTTGTGCTGATTGATGCTGAATAATACTTCTCCAGTGATATCAGTCGATATCGTATGACGCTATGCGTTTACTGGTCTCCCAATATATGGTGCCGGTGTATGGTGCCGGTCGTGCCAGTATTTGAGGCAGATTGGGGCAAATAACACAGGTAATTAGATCTTACCTTCCTCGTGTCTGGCCCAAACTTTCTTCTCCTCTAGCGGGAGTGGCGCAGAGTGCAGTCGGCAAAGTTCTGCGTACTGCCTCACAGACTCACCGGCTTCTCGCGGGATTTGGAACTCTCTTCCGGGTTAGTCCGTTCACGTGACTGTATCCAATGCAACAGGTACAACAAAGTTCTCAATCTTTTCCAGGTTATAAAATTTCTCGCATGGCCATGCAAATTATTGCGGAGATGTTTGCTTCTCTATTACGGCGATCCAAACCAGACGCGTTTCGGGAGCTCTGCTTCCCTTCATCAGTGGTATCGCTGTTATGACAATCTCCGCCTTTTATACCCACAGTCTAGATCAAAACTGTGGATGCCTGGAATTCACTGGACTGTGAATACTCTGTTGCGGTTAGCATGCGTTTTAGATGCGTCTTATTAGCTCTATATGCGTTTTTATGTAGTATGGATTACTTTTCTCATTCTAGAGCTGTTGAGTGAAGGAGAGGATAATCCAAGATTGCAAAGATGGAATATTCACAATCTGGGTTTTTTTTCCCCCCATTTTTTCATGTTTTTCCCACATTTTTTCTCTTTTTTCTTTCTTTTTTCAGTATGCAATAATATATATATATAAAATGAAAATATAAATTTATATCCAATATATCCTTCAGTATAAGACGTAAAATCAATTGTTTTAATAATATAAATATAAATTGAGATATAAAATATAAAATATAGAAAATATTTTAAAATATATAATAAGATTGAGCATATAATTATAAATGAAACATACAATGGGTACTATTTGATAACAGATATATAGCAATTTGCAACAAGGTTATAAGGCATAATCCGATGTTTTATAGAGATCCCTTTCATAAAAATCTTCCATAAGATGCTGACATAATAATACCTTGCAGAGAAATTTTTAGTATAATAATCCATTCTATTCGACACCTGCCGCAGAGGTCCTCACAGGAGGTTTCACCTGAAAGTGATTTGCTTATCTATTCTTTGGATTTTAGTAAACACTAATGTATGGATAGAATCTGCCCTAGAATCTGGGTACCCTAATCCGATTATATGACATATTACCATTGACGACCTGGCCATGGCATCAAAGTCGGATAGCTGGCTACCTCCCTACAAAAATCCAAATATCTCTAGCTCGGCATTCAAGCCTACAGGTAGCATACAGCCGAATTCATAAATACGGCGCGACTCGATTTTTGACATCTGTTTGATGTAGTTGCCCCCACGCCAATGTTTATCTACCCTCTCCAATGCCATGAATATCAGGCCAGTTGGATCTTTATTATGTACTTCCATATAATGTTTTGATAGACAGTGTTTTTCATAGCCCTTCTTTATGTTGGCTATGTGTTCAGATAATCTTGTTTTTAGTGGGCGTTTAGTTCTGCCTATATACTGTCTATTACATGGGCATTGGAGAAGGTAGATAACTCCAATAGTATTGCATGTCAAACAGTCTTTAATATTCCACTTGTAGGTGTTTTGGGTAGAAGAGACTGCTGTTATTTTTCTTGGCGTGGGGTTAACCCTACATGCTGCACATTTACCGCACTTATAGAATCCCTTGAGGTTCATCCACGTACCTAGAATAGTGTTTTGACTACCTATAGTAGGTTTCGGTGTTTTAATTGATGGGGCTATTTTTATACCCAGATTGGGTGCCTTTGTAAATGCAATCAACGGGCTAACAGGTAGGAGGTGGCCTATCTTTTTATCGCTTAAGATATGATGCCAGTGATTTTTCACAATTTTTTGGACTCTCTTATATTGCTCATTAAATGGAAGAACCAATCTAGTTTTTATAACTTCAGAATTTTGATTCGTTTCTGTTGATGGTTTCTTTAGTATGAGACAATCTTGTCTATCCAGTTGCCTTGTTTTTTCTAAGGCTAGATCTATAACTTTTTCAGGGTATTTCTTACCTAGAAACTGGGACTTCATCTTCAATGCTTCTAACTCAAAATCTTGGTCTTGTGTGCAGTTCCTTCTGATTCTGCGAAACTGGCCGAATGGGACATTTATCAGCCAGTTTGGCAGATGACAGCTTGAAAATTGTATAAAGCTATTCTTGGATACTGGTTTAGAGAAAGTATTACAAATATATTTAGTCCCTTCTTTTCTTATTTTTAAATCCAGAAATTCGGTCTCATCTGACATCTTCGAAGTAAACTTGAGGTTCAGTTTATTCTGATTAATTTCTTTAAGGAATGCCTGTAAATCTGCATTCCTTCCTTTCCAAATAAAAATGATGTCATCGATGAAACGGCGCCATAGGGCCAGATCCGCCCCAAGTTTTGGGGTTATATGATGTTGTTCCCAATCTGCCAAGAATAAATTAGCATAGCTTGGGGCGAATCTGGTCCCCATGGCGGTCCCACATTTCTGTAGATAATAGTCTTGTTCAAAATAGAAGTAGTTGTGGGTAAGAATGTATTTAATACCCTCTATTATAAATTCTATATGGGGTAATCCCAGAGTACCTTCCCTCATTAGTTGGTTCTTTACCGCTGACATTCCTTGATTATGGCTGATCACTGTATACAGCGACTGTACATCTAATGTTCCCATGATCCACCCCGGCTCTGCCTCCAAGTCCTCCAATATCTGAATGATATGTGTCGTATCTTTTATATAGGACATCGTCTTTTTAACCGTTGGTTGGATTTGTACATCAATATATTTCGATAAATTAGATGAAATGGATCCTATACCCGAGACTATGGGTCGGCCCGGTGGGTCTTCTAGGGATTTATGAATCTTGGGGAGACAATAGAAGATAGGTAACCTCCTCTGTGTCCCCAAGATATAGTCATGTTCTTGTTGGGATATCACCCGAGATTCCATGCCCCTCCTACATAATATTTTAAGTTCCGCATCAAACTCCTCTAGTGGATCTTTTGTTAATTTTGTATAGGTCTCGACCTCCATTAATTGTCTCAAGCATTCTTTATTATAGTGAGCCGTATTTAAAATGACAACAGCGCCCCCTTTATCTGCGGGGCGTATGGTGATCCCTTCATTTTTCTGTAACTGTTTAATAGCACTCAACTCTTGTCTGGTGAGATTGCTTTTCCCAGAGGGTCCTATTTTCAACTTGCGTATATCTGTTTCTACATTTCTCTGAAACGCAGCCATTTCCATACTGATTTCGTTTCTAGGAAACATTGTTGATTTATTTTTGAGCAAAATTTTAGGCAAAGTTTTAGGTGAAATTTTAGGTAAAATTTTATCTGTTTGGGTATTCTCTTCAACCCTCCCTATTGGGTTTTTCATAAAATGTTTTTTTAGGCACACATTTCTTATATATTTCTGTATACCAATATACACAGAAAATTTGTCCAGTTTCTCTGTTGGTGCAAACTTCAGCCCCCTTTCTAGTAATTCCGTTTGGGAATTAGTGAGAATAACTGTGCTTAAATTTATTATTGTAGTGTTGTCTTCCCCTAATGTCTCCTGTGTTGTCTGTCTCTTCCTTTTACTTCTTCTTGTCTTTTTTGTTTTATTTGTGATTCTTCTATGTGCTCTTGGTGATAATGTCTCCTGGGGTCCCTGTGGTTTCTCTGTGAGTATGGGATGTGTTCTCTTACTTGTGGACTGTGATAGTGATAATCTTCCGTGACCTGTTTCTGGTGATAATTTTTGTGCCTCAAATTGTATGGGTGTGTCTGTGATTCCGGATTGTGAATAGGTGGGGTGTGTTCCTTGTATCTCGTCCGTGTTCTGTGGTGTGCTGGAGTGTGATCTAAAAAATGTTGCTGGTCTGACAACTGGTCATATCTATTATTTACTGGTACTGTGTATCTCGTTTGTATGTCCTCTTCTACTACATTTCCATTATTAGGAGGATCTATAGGTATAGCCGTATTATCTTTATCCTCTTCTACATAACGTTTTTTTTGGGGATTTATATATTTGCGCCCTTTTCTATTTATTATTTCATTTTCAATCCTATCCAATCCTTTGCATAGTCTAGTCATATAATCGGATTAGGGTACCCAGATTCTAGGGCAGATTCTATCCATACATTAGTGTTTACTAAAATCCAAAGAATAGATAAGCAAATCACTTTCAGGTGAAACCTCCTGTGAGGACCTCTGCGGCAGGTGTCGAATAGAATGGATTATTATACTAAAAATTTCTCTGCAAGGTATTATTATGTCAGCATCTTATGGAAGATTTTTATGAAAGGGATCTCTATAAAACATCGGATTATGCCTTATAACCTTGTTGCAAATTGCTATATATCTGTTATCAAATAGTACCCATTGTATGTTTCATTTATAATTATATGCTCAATCTTATTATATATTTTAAAATATTTTCTATATTTTATATTTTATATCTCAATTTATATTTATATTATTAAAACAATTGATTTTACGTCTTATACTGAAGGATATATTGGATATAAATTTATATTTTCATTTTATATATATATATTATTGCATACTGAAAAAAGAAAGAAAAAAGAGAAAAAATGTGGGAAAAACATGAAAAAATGGGGGGAAAAAAAACCCAGATTGTGAATATTCCATCTTTGCAATCTTGGATTATCCTCTCCTTCACTCAACAGCTCTAGAATGAGAAAAGTAATCCATACTACATAAAAACGCATATAGAGCTAATAAGACGCATCTAAAACGCATGCTAACCGCAACAGAGTATTCACAGTCCAGTGAATTCCAGGCATCCACAGTTTTGATCTAGACTGTGGGTATAAAAGGCGGAGATTGTCATAACAGCGATACCACTGATGAAGGGAAGCAGAGCTCCCGAAACGCGTCTGGTTTGGATCGCCGTAATAGAGAAGCAAACATCTCCGCAATAATTTGCATGGCCATGCGAGAAATTTTATAACCTGGAAAAGATTGAGAACTTTGTTGTACCTGTTGCATTGGATACAGTCACGTGAACGGACTAACCCGGAAGAGAGTTCCAAATCCCGCGAGAAGCCGGTGAGTCTGTGAGGCAGTACGCAGAACTTTGCCGACTGCACTCTGCGCCACTCCCGCTAGAGGAGAAGAAAGTTTGGGCCAGACACGAGGAAGGTAAGATCTAATTACCTGTGTTATTTGCCCCAATCTGCCTCAAATACCGGCACGACCGGCACCATACACCGGCACCATATATTGGGAGACCAGTAAACGCATAGCGTCATACGATATCGACTGATATCACTGGAGAAGTATTATTCAGCATCAATCAGCACAAGAGATTACTGGACAGGACTATTGATTCAGGATAGTGCCCTATATCACCTATAGACTGCCTAGTATATGGGCCACCAGCACATATGTGCATATTCCTGTGAAGTGAGATTGGATGCGAATTGTTCATCTATGAATCTGACCACATCTTTATATTTATATTTATATGCTATACACTAATCTATGCTATTTATCCTTCATCTAGTATAATACTATTTTATTTATTAATATTTTAGTGTTTAATTAAACTTTTAATTTTAACTCTTGGTTTCCAAACGCCTTTGTTGAGTGCTCACCCTTCTTTATTCACTCTCTATAAGTAAAGGGATCTTTTGTTGAACGTCTTACACAATAAAATTGGCAATAGTTATAGTAAAAATCAACAATATTATAAAAGTCAGCAGAGAATAAATGGTTAATACTAGTGGTAAGAAATTCAGCGGTAGGCTAAAATCTAAAACAGTAAAAACAACAAATATAGATCCCAATATACGAATATTTTAAAAGCAATAAATTCAAATATTCGATAATAATCGGAAGAATGATCATAAGAATATGGGGGATCATAAGAAAAGGGGGTCCAACACCGTATTAGTATGGTGTTCCTAATAATTCTTTAGGTGAGTGTATAATAGTTAATCAGCCGATTTATTGGGTCGGTGAGAGTTACCTATTTTTTTGTGAAAAAACACTGTACTTGCCACGTCACAAGGATATACACTCACCTAAAGAATTATACGGTGTTGGGCCCCCTTTTGCCTTCAGAACTGCCTTAATTCTACGTGGCATTGATTCAACAAGGTGCTGATAGCATTCTTTAGAAATGTTGGCCCATATTGATAAAATAGCATCTTGCAGTTGATGGAGATTTGAGGGATGCACATCCAGTCTTCAACAGTCCAATTTTGGTGAGCTCGTGCAAATTGTAGCCTCTTTTTCCTATTTGTAGTGGAGATGAGTGGTACCCGGTGGGGTCTTCTGCTGTTGTAGCCCATCCGCCTCAAGGTTGTGCGTGTTGTGGCTTTACAAATGCTTTGCTGCATACCTCGGTTGTAACGAGTGGTTATTTCAGTCAACGTTGCTCTTCTATCAGCTTGAATCAGTCGGCCCATTCTCCTTTGACCTCTAGCATCCACAAGGCATTTTTTCCCACAGGACTGCCGGATACTGGATGTTTTTCCCTTTTCACATCATTCTTTATAAACCCTAGAAATGGTTGTGCGTGAAAATACCAGTAACTGAGCAGATTAAGAAATACTCAGACCGGCCCGTCTGGCACCAACAACCATGCCACGCTCAAAATTGCTTAAATCACCTTTCTTTCCCATTCTGACATTCAGTTTGGAGTTCAGGAGATTGTCTTGACCAGGACCACACCCCTAAAAGCATTGAAGCAACTGCCATGTGATTGGTTGACTAGATAATTGCATTAATGAGAAATAGAACAGGTGTTCCTAATAATTCTTTAGGTGAGTGTATATCCCTCGGAAGGTGACAAGTACAGTGTTTAAAAAAAAAACAATAGGTATGTCACACCAAATCAATGGGGATGGGGTCGGAGCTCCGGCGCAGCACGGCGAAAGGCCGCCGGACTAAAATTACTGCATGTCAGGCTTTTTAGTCCGGCGGCTTTCGCCGTGCTGCGTCGGAGCTCTACCCCCGTCCCCATTATAGTCAATGGGGACGGAGCGGCGGTCCGGCGGCACGGCGAAATAGCCGCAGGACGGATCCGACATGGTGAACAGCATGCCGGATCCGTCCTGCCCCAAGTGTGAAAGTAGCCTTAATCAGACGATTTATTGGGTCGGTGAGACCTACCTATTTTTTTGGGTGAGAAAACACTGTACTTGCCACCTTCATAGGAATATATAATAGTTAATCAGCTAGTTGGTATGACCTACCTATGTTTTGGGTGAATAAACATTGTACTTGCCATCATCACAGGGTTGTATAATAGTTAATCAGCAGAATAATTGGGTCGGTGAGACCTACCTATTTTTTATGTTTAACACACTGTACTTGCTACCGTCACAGGGTTGTAAAATAGTTATTCACTCGGTTAATTGGGTTGTTCAGACCTACCTATTTTTTGGGGTGAATAAACACTGTACTTGCCCTCGTCACAGGGATATATAATAGTTAATCAGCCAGTTAATTGGGTTGGTGAGACCTACCTATTTTTTATGTGTAAAATGCCGTATGTGCCACTGTCACAAGGATATATAATCATTAATTAGCCGATTAATTAGGTCAGTGAGACCTACCAATTTTTGGTGTTTAAAACACAGTACTTGCGACCGTGAAAGGGATATATAATAGTTAAACAGTCGGTTAATTGGGTCAGTAAGAGCTGCCTATTTTTTTGTGAAAAAAACACTGCACTTGCCCCTGTCACAGGGATATATAATAGTAATTCAGCCAGTTAATTGAGTCTTTGAGAACTACCTATTTTTTTGGGTGATTAAACACTGTACATGCCACCGTTACAGGGCTATATAATAGTTAATCAGCCGGTTAACCACCTCAGCTCCCCTAGCTTAAACCCCCTTAATGACCAGACCACTTTTTACAATTCTGCACTACACTACTTTCACGGTTTATTGCGCGGTCATACAACTTACCACCCAAATTAATTTTACCTCCTTTTCTTCTCACTAAAAGAGCTTTCATTTGGTGGTATTTCATTGCTGATGACATTTTTACATTTTGTATTATTAATCGAAATAGACCGAAATTTTTGCAAAAAAATGACATTTTTCACTTTCAGTTGTAAATTTTTTCTAATAAAACTACATTTCTATATAAATGTTTCTCTAAATTTATTGTTCTACATGTCTTTGATAAAAAAAATGCAATAAGTGTATATTTATTGGTTTGCGCAAAAGTTATAGCGTTTACAAACTATGGTACAAAAATGTGAATTTCCGCATTTTGAAGCAGCTCTAAATTTCTGAGCACCTGTCATGTTTCCTGAGATTCTACAAAGCCCAGACAGTAGAAACACCCCACAAAAGACCCCATTTCGGAAAGTAGATACCCTAAGGTATTCGCTGATGGGCATAGTGGAAGTTTTTATTTTTTGTCACAAGTTAGCGGAAAATTATAATTTTATTTTTTTTTCTTACAAAGTCTCATATTCCACTAACTTGTGACAAAAAATAAAATTTTACATGAACTCGCCATGCCCCTCACGAAATACCGTGGGGTGTCTTCTTTCCAAAATGGTGTCACTTGTGGGGTAGTTATACTGCCCTGGCATTTTAGGGGACCTAAAGCGTGAGAAGTAGTTTGGAATCCAAATGCGTAAAAAATGCCCTGTGAAATGCTAAAGGTGCTCTTTAGAATTTGGGCCCCTTTGCGCACCTAGGCTGCAATAAAGTGTCACACATGTGGTATCGCCATACTCAGAAGAAGTAGGGCAATGTGTTTTTGGGTGTATTTTTACATATACCCATGCTGGGTGAGAGAAATATCTCTGCAAAAGTCAACCTTTCCCATTTTTTTATACAAAGTTGTCATTTTAGAGAAATATTTCTCTCACCCAGCATGGGTATATGTAAACAGACACCCCAAAACACATTGCCCAACTTCTCCTGAGTACGGCGATACCACATGTGTGACACTTTTTTGCAGCCTAGGTGCGCAAAGGGGCCCAAATTCTAAAGAGCACCTTTTAAATTTCACAGGGCATTTTTTAAGAATTTGGATTCCAAATTACTTCTCACGCTTTAGGTCCCCTAAAATGCCAGGGCAGTATAAATACCCCACAAGTGACCCCATTTTGGAAAGAAGACACCCCAAGGTATTCTGTGAGGGGCATGGTGGGTTCATAGAAGATTTATTTTTTTGGCACAAGTTAGCGTAAATTTTTTTTTTTTCTCACAAAGTCTCCCTTTCCGCTAACTTGGGACAAAAAGTTCAATCTTTCATGGACTCAATATGCCCCTTAGCGAATACCTTGGGGTGTCTTCTTTCCAAAATGGGGTCATTTGTGGGGTGTTTGTACTGCCCTGGCATTTGAGGGTCTCCGCAATCATTACATGTATGGCCAGCATTAGGAGTTTCTGCTATTCTCCTTATATTGAGCATACAGGTAATGAGATTTTTTTTTTTCGTTCAGCCTCTGGGCTGAAAGAAAAAATGAACGGCACAGATTTCTTCATTCGCATCGATCAATGTGGATGAAAAAATCTCTGCCAAAAAAAAAAGGAGGGGAAAGGCGTCTGCCAGGACATAGGAGCTCCGCCCAACATCCAAACCCACTCAGCCCGTATGCCCTGGCAAACCCGATTTCTCCATTCACATCAATCGATGTGGATGAATAAATCATTGCCGGAATTATTATATATTTTTTTTTATATACAAAGTGTTTGCGAAAGCATATGAACACCGCCCCTCAACTCATAAGCCTCGGCAAACGTATCTTTTTTACTGCAGAGGAGAAATCTCATCTTGCAGCGCCGCATACACCGACTTTAGTGTAATCTGACAGCAGCGCAATGCTTCTGTCAGAATGCACATCAGTACTGCAGCTGGTCGATCGGTTGGTCGACCTAGAAGGTGAAAAAACAAAACAAAAAAAAAAAAACAGGCCGCAACGCAATCAATTTATTAACATTAACTTTATATAACATTTGAAACAGAACATTAACTTTTATAAACTTTATTGAACTTTTGGAACATTAACTTTTTAGCTTACCTGTGATTTTTTTTTTACCTTTATAGGACAAACCTCTCCTTCCCCATGGGACAATGTGCAAAGCGCAAATCGCCCAGAGATGTGGCGAAGTACAGTCGTAGCCAAAAGTTTTGAGAATTACATAAATATTGGAAATTGGAAAACTTGCTGCTTAAGTTTTTATAATAGAAATTTGCATATACTCCAGAATGTTATGAAGAGTGATCAGATGAATTGCATAGTCCTTGTTTGCCATGAAAATTAACTTAATCCCCAAAAAAAATTTCCACTGCATTTCATTGCTGTCATTAAAGGACCTGCTGAGATCATTTCAGTAATCGTCTTGTTAACTCAGGTGAGAATGTTGATGAGCACAAGGCTGGAGATCATTATGTCAGGCTGATTAGGTTAAAATGGCAGACTTGACATGTTAAAAGGAGGGTGATGCTTGAAATCATTGTTCTTAAATTGTTAACCATGGTGACCTGCAAAGAAACACGTGCAGCCATCATTGCATTGCATAAAAATGGCTTCACAGGCAAGGATATTGTGGCTACTAAGATTGCACCTAAATCAACAATTTATAGGATCATCAAGAACTTCAAGGAAAGAGGTTCAATTCTTGTTAAGAAGGCTTCAGGGCATCCAAGAAAGTCCAGCAAGCGCCAGGATAGTCTCCTAAAGATGATTCTGCTGCGGGATCGGAGTGCCACCAGTGCAGAGCTTGCTCAGGAATGGCAGCAGGCAGGTGTGAGCGCATCTGCACGCACAGTGAGGCGAAGACTTTTGGAAGATTGCCTGGTGTCAAGAAGAGCAGCAAAGAAGCCACTTTTCTCCAAAAAAAACCCATCAGGGACAGATTGATCTTCTGCAGAAAGTTTGGTGAATGGACTGCTGAGGACTGGGACAAAGTCATATTCTCCGATGAAGCCTCTTTCCGATTGTTTGGGGCATCTGGAAAAAGGCTTGTCCAGAGAAGAAAAGGTGAGCGCTACCATCAGTCCTGTATTCATGCCAACAGTAAAGCATCCTGAAAACATTCATGTGTGGGGTTGCTTCTCATCCAAGGGAGTGGGCTCACTCACAATTTTGCCCAAAAAACAGCCATGAATGGTACCAAAACACCCTCCAACAGCAACTTCTTCCAACAATCCAACAACAGTTTGGTGAAGAACAATGCATTTTCCAGCACGATGGAGCACAGTGCCATAAGGCAAAAGTGATAACTAAGTGGCTCGGGGACCAAAGCGTTGACATTTTGGGTCCATGGCCTGGAAACTCCCCAGATCTTAATCCCATTGCGAACTTGTGGTCAATCCTCAAGAGGCGGGTGGACAAACAAAAACCCACTATTTCTGACAAACTCCAAGAAGTGATTATGAAAGAATGGGTTGCTATCAGTCAGGAATTGGCCCAGAAGTTGATTGAGAGCATGCCCAGTTGAAATGCAGAGGTTCTGAAAAAGAAGAGCCAACACTGCAAATACTGACTCTTTGCATAAATGTCATGTAATTGTCGATAAAAGCCTTTGAAATGTATGAAGTGCGTGTAATTATACACTGCGTGCAGAAATATTAGGCAAATGAGTATTTTGACCACATCATCCTCTTTATGCTTGTTGTCTTACTCCAAGCTGTATAGGCTCGAAAGCCTACTACCAATTAAGCATATTAGGTGATGTGCATCTCTGTAATGAGAAGGGGTGTGGTCTAATGACATCAACACCCTATATTAGGTGTGCATAATTATTAGGCAACTTCCTTTCCTTTGGCAAAATGGGTCAAAAGAAGGACAATTTGGATTGTCGTGTCTGCGTGAATGGAGGAGAGCATGTAAACGTCACGCTTGTCTCTCCATTTCACCGCGAGCAGTTCTTCGTTACACAAGGCAGCCCTCTCCCCCCTTGCAAGACGGGTGGTAAAAAACCGTTGGGGGAAGCCCCGGCGACTAGGTCGCGCGGTGCCACAGCAGCCAATCTGTTCTAGAAACAAATGCCTGAAGAGGGGCACACTTGTGTAGAAATTGTCCACATAAAGATGGTACCCCTTGCCAAATAAGGGTGACACCAAGTCCCAGACTGTCTTCCCACTGCTCCCCAGGTAGTCAGGGCAACCGACCGGCTCCAGGGTCTGATCTTTACCCTCATAGACACGAAATATGTGCGAATAGCCTGTGGCCCTTTCACAGAGCTTATACAATTTGACCCCATACCGGGTGCGCTTGCTTGGGATGTATTGTTTGAAGCCAAGGCGCCCGGTAAAATGTATCAGGGACTCGTCTATGCAGATGTTTTGCTCAGGGGTATACAAATCAGCAAATTTGGTGTTAAGGTGGTCTATGAGGGGCTGAATTTTGTGGAGCCGGTCAAAAGCTGGGTGGCCTCTGGGACGAGAGGTGCTGTTTTCACTAAAGTGCAGGAAACGCAGGATGGTCTCAAATAGTGTCCTGGACATGGCAGCAGAGAACATGGGCATGTGATGAATTGGGTTCGTGGACCAATATGACCGCAATTCATGCTTTTTTGTCAGGCCCATGTTGAGGAGAAGGCCCAGAAAAATTTTAAATTCAGAAACTTGGACGGGTTTCCACCGGAAAGACTGGGCATAAAAGCTTCCCGGGTTGGCGGCTATAAATTGAGTGGCATACCGGTTTGTTTCTGCCACGACTAAGTCCAAGAGCTCCGCAGTGAAGAACAGCTCAAAAAACCCCAGTGCCGATCCGATCTGAGCTGTCTCAACCCGAACTCCAGACTGGGCGGTGAAAGGGGGAACTACTGGTGTGGCTGAAGTTGGGGGCTGCCAATCAGGGTTTGCCAGCATCTCAGGGACTCTACGGGCCTGTCTGAGCAGTGGCTGCGACGGGGGAACTAATGCAAGTGCCACCGTACCAGCTTCAACTGCCCTTCTGGTGCTCGCCACTTCACCATGTTCTACGTCAGTGCTGGTACTAGGTCCAGGATGGGCTGCGCTTGTGGTGTATGACTGACCACGTAATCCGACAGCGCCAGTCCCACTCTGCTGCCCTTGAAGCGGATCCTGCGCAACCTGTGGTCTAGCAACACGGGGCCGGGTACGCCTGGTGGTATCAGGGACCTCAACCTCATCGTCCGAACTTTGGGTCAGACTGCCACTGCTTTCTACAGGTTCGTATTCTGACCCGCTGGATTTGTCAGATGAGGGTTCCTATTCCTCATCTGACTGGGTCAGTAGCCTGTATGCCTCTTCAGAAGAATACCCCTTCCTTGCCATTTGGTCAACTAAATTTAGGGGGTATTCCCTGAGACTACCCAAGAAAAAAAGCAAGCCTGTCTTACAAATGGGAGGCTAGCGAAGTACAGGAAGCCGCTGCGATTGATAAAAAATATCAAAACTGCTTTTTTTTTATCGCCGCAGCGCTTGTGAAGTGATTGTGCAGTGATAAAAAAAAATAAAAAATTGTCACTGCGACGGGCGGGCGTGGGTGAACGCACGTGTGGGCGACCGATCAGGCCTGATCGGGCAAACACTGCGTTTTGGGTGGAGGGCGAGCTAAGGTGATTGTGATCAGTTCTGATCACTTACAGATACTATAAAAGTACCAATGCTGATAAGCGATACGCTAATCAGCGAATCAGTGACTGTGGTGCGGTGGGCTGGGCGCTAACTGTTGTATCCAAGGGTTTCTGCTGACTATCCTTGTATGTCTTTGAAAGATGAGGAATCCGGATTTAAGCTATGGCTTATTTAATTAATAAAAGTAAGGTAAAAGGTTACAAGATAAATGGATAACAGAGTATAAAGCAAACCTTCCTTCAATGTCCTATACTTGAAAAGAATATAAACATACTAGTACTAGCTTCCTAACAATCAATACATATCTAACTATATCTAACTACCATTGATCTAGTGTATATTATATATCAAATCGAACCACATTCACGCCCACAATTCCACCCCTTACTCCAGTATCTTCCGGCCTCCTTCATTACCATTCGTCCAATGAACTTGCAGTAATCTGATCTGAGTCCACTTCTTCATATTGATGCAGGAACTGCCACCTTCCTGCGGATGGCGCTGGTGTCCTTTTAGTTTGCCTTGGGCCTGAGGCATGGCATATTGTTTCAGCTATGTCAACAGCTGTCCGTCCAAACTTCCTTGAGAATCAGACCTTTTAGGGCCGACAGGATGCCTACACCATTACAAATGCGCAGTCCATTGTGTATAACACCGCAGGGGCTGGTTTCAAGTCATCAGGACAGGGGAAACAGGAACCCTATCTCATTTCCATTCTTATCACTCAGATGTCAAGCTTATTCACATTGCTATTGTTGCAGCTTTTATGACAGATGCTGTTTACGACAGGATGAAAACAAGATGTTCAGGCTTATTCAGATGTTAGGCCTATTGACATTGCTATTTACACCAGGATGACAGTAGTCCATTGCTCCCCCATCAACACATCCAAGTCCATCCAAGTGTATTAACTTGTATCAAACTCATGTTGACTTCCAACATATGCCCCTTTGTGTCTGAATGACACACCATTGATGACCACTTTACAGTCCATAGTTCTCTTCAACCTTGCGGTCCATCATCATCCGAATAGAGTAAGGGTGAATCCTGTCACTCACCATTCATCACTTTCCATTCATTCCAATAAATCTTGTTACACTCTTATTAGGACATTGAGGAAGTCATTAACATTTGAATCATCAATAGATTCACATACTTATCAACAAAATCAAAATACATATATCATCTATACTAAGCACACCATGAAAATATAATTCAAGTATTTCATGCATGATGTAACTAAACATTCATTTTCTGATTACAATCTGTTGTATCGTTCAGGGATCAGGCACTTTCCCCTGCTATGTCCTTGTCTGCCACAGTTGTCACATTTTAAAAGATGTTCCTCCAGGCTCTTTGGTACATCTAATTCGCATGATGCAATTTTATATTTAGTTTGTATTTCTATTTCCATGGATAGGGCCTGGAGCCTTTTATATAGATACCGTGTCATACAACACATGTAAATTTGCAATAAGGATAAAACTACAGCAACAATGAGCAATACCACAATCGGATGGATTAAGAAATTTAAGATTCCATTGGCTGCACTTGAATGCCCAAATATAACCTCCCACCAATAACCCTTAGCATTATTTTCTAACAGATGAGTAATATGTTTTAGCTCTTTCTGGTCATGGTGTATAACGATTGTAGCATTAGCTCCTTCTTGCCGTAGCTTTCTAAGCAAATATTCATCTTGATCAAATCTGATCAGCCAATCATGCAGCTCTTTCCCCATTCCCAAATTTAATGCTTGAAGATTGACAGGGTTATGATATTCAATATCAATAGATAAGTTTGCAATGGTGGGAAACACATATCTCCAACTTGGTGTCTGGATTTCCGTGACATTACCAAGCGTGCACCATGCACCCTTATCCACAGCTGTTGTTATTGAACATTGACTTGTGATCAGAGTTACATTGGTGATGTTTAATAGAAAGAAACAGATTCTCTGATGTCCTAGGTATGTGACTGGTGTCTTATCTTTTGTAATAAACTCCCCATCCAGAACACAAACCGACGAGTTGTTCCAACACTTGTCCTCCACCAACCTATCCTGGCCTGGTGTACACAATATATCCTGATTTCTATGTAAGCAGAGGGAAATATCAACCTGCTTCCACACCCCATCCTTCCTGATTACATGAGGATGGTCTAATCTTGGATGTAGTAGTGTGGATCCTCCAGTAAGAATACCAATTGAAGTGACCTTATACACTACCTCTAACGGGGAGCTTGTGTATGGAATCAGGGAAGAGGCATAACACGTTTCCAAGTTATGATTAATACATCCAATCCAAGCACTCGCCCACCATTTGGAGTGTGTGAAAGTGAGGAGCTCTGGTAATGCAGCAGTGGCCTGAGATATTAATTCATATGGCCATTGCCCATTATACAAGGTTTGAATCGCCAATTTTATATTAGTTGATAGTTCCACCTGCCCTTGTGTACAGGCCAGAGCCCAGGATATGTTCCTCCCATCAGCCTGCATATTTTCCACGAACATCTTGAAATGTTGAATAACGTCTGTTGCTACCCCAATGCTAGTGTCTATATGCCCCTGCTGTAGGTTACTGATTATTTGATTAATTTCCCTTTGTACCTCAAACCCATTTTTACTGTTAGATGCTATGGCTGCAAGTTTGGTTTTTAAGACGCTAATATCTGCCTGATTAATGATTCCCATTCCAGCTCCTACGCCACCCAATATTGTGTCGACCATATCCCTTTTTCCTCTGCTCTTCCCATTCCTCAAATGCTGACGAGCCCTAGTGTTTTTGGAAATCAACCATTGATAGAGGGAACGCACCTGATTCATTGTATGTCCTGTACATATTGGATAGTGGGTTTTAATTAACCATAGAGAAATATTAAACCGCCATGTGATAAACGCATATTGAACACCACTAGCCATTGTCTGGGCAGAGTCTAGGTTAACTTGAAAGGGTTGTCCTTCTTCCAGTTGTAAGGCCTTTTGAGTATTCTCAGAATCTTTGTTTGTGCATGGCTTAATATTATCTGGAGTGGCATCAACAATATGCATACCCCCAATCTCTATTTCACGTGTACCACATGTCCAGTGACCGACCATCTCCCTATAAGATTTATATGATTTGGACATAGTACCGATAAGATAATTTCCACCATGTTGAATTGACATATCAATGTCTTTGGCTTCCCCAAGTCTTGTCCTTCTATAAGCCAGGTTAATATTTTTTGGAGTGAACATCGGGTGCATATTGTCATGCCAATATATGCCACATACAAACAAATATTCTCCTTCCCTTAAGTAGTCACTAAATACTCCATATTGAATACCTTTCTGCTCACCCGTATTTGGCAAGTCAGACTCTTCTCCCAGCCAATAACCAGTATCATTGACATATATTGTTGCCATCATGAATGGTTGTAGTGATTCTGGCAATATTCCCTGTGCACCGTGCGTTATTGCCAATCTCCCAATATTTGAACTATGATTTACCCTCCCAAAAGAGAAAACCACCCTATACTTGAATTGCCCACCAGGATTCTGATAATATCTCTTGGTTACATCCTTTCCCTCTGGAATGAGTCGCACTTTCCTACTCCTAACTTCGTGATTATTAACTCTTTGTGGCATGTCCATGGTTATCAATTCTGATGGTATCAATATTGCCTTTTCATATTCCCCATCTGGAAACATAAATGTGTCCTCATCTCCTGATTGTTCCAATTCCTGCACTCCGATAACATAGGTGATGCCAATCATCAACAAAACTGTTGTAATCTCCATATCCAGAATCCGGAATTTTCGGCCTGTTAATTCATGCTTCATTTAAGATTCTGGAATAAAAGAACAAGAGAAGCATCACATTCTTATCAGTTACATCCGTTTGCATTGATCTGCATGAACCCACTTCTCCATATCCCTCCTTTTCATGCACTTGGTCCCTTTCTTGTTGTCCACCCGTTTGACCTTTACAACCTGATCACTCAATCTTACTGTTACCAGGAATGGGCCCATCCAATTGGCATCCCATGAAGACTTAGGCACAAAGTTCTTTACCATCACCCTGTCTCCTACTTCTAGTTTAATTGGTGGCCTGCCAGGTTCCTCTTTTGCCTTTGGAGCCATATTGCTGGCCGCAAAGTATAGATATTTTTGCACCTGGTCTTGCAACTGTGCAAGGAATTTTTCCTTTTCAGCACTGTCCCTCATTGGTGTACTAAGCTTCGGGTCTGCAGGGTGGCACAGGTTCATAATTCTACCAGTCATTAATTGATATGGGGTGATTGAAGTGCCTCTTGCCTCTGTACCCCGTATTGCCATTAGAATTGTGGGTAAATGACACAACCAGTTATTTCCAAATTGTAGTACCATTTTTTTAAGTCTTTCCTTTAGGGTTCTGTTCATTCTTTCTACCATTCCTGACGATTGGGGATGATATGGCACGTGAAATTTTTGCTCAACATTTAACATCTCACACATGCCTGTCATGATCTTTCCTGTGAAGTGTGTGCCTCGGTCTGACTCTATGGTCTTAGGGAATCCCCATCTTGAGATGACTTCCCTCCATAGGGCTTTTGCTGTTGCTATTGCAGTGTCTCTCCTCATGGGTAAGGCTTCCACCCATTTAGAAAACACATCAATCACCACTAGCAAGTAACGATACCCTCCAGGAGCACTGGGTAAAGGGCCAACAAAGTCAATTTGTAGCCTTTCCCATGGTCCTTCTGCCAACGGTATCCTGGACAGCACAGGCCTTTGGCCTTGGATTCATTTGCGCACAGATTAAACATTCTTGTATAACCCTCACAACAGTGTCTTTCATGTTTTCCCACCAATATTTTGTTTGAATAAACTTTAAAGTACCCTCAGTACCCATATGCCCTGTTAGCCTATGGTTCTCTTTGGCAATGTCTTTTTGATATTGACAAGGTACCACAGATCTAGGGCCGTCTGGGGTTTCTCTGAGCAACAAATCATCCTGGATATTGTAATATTGGGGTTTCTGTGCTGTCTTTTCCCTAATGGAGCATTTGATTTGCTGTAAATTAGAGTCTTTATCCTGCTCTGCTGCTAAGCACGGTGTTGGTGCTTTAACCACAGGCAGGCATTCAAGTTTAAGATCCATTTGGTCTCCGTCCTCACTGTCATGTTCATTCCAGGCCTGTCTTCCCTCAATATCATAGGGAGTCCACCTGGCCCCCATGACAGCTGCCTCTTTGGCTAGTTTGTCTACCTCATTGTTGCCAACCGCAATTTCATCAATGCCCTTCTGATGTGCCTTCACCTTTATTATTGCTACTCTCTGTGGTTCTAAACAGGCTTTGTCCCAAATGCCCTTCAACACTGAACCATGTGCAAGTGTCTTCCCTGATGCATCACTAAATCCTCTTGTATGCCACAAAGGCATGTACTCAGTTAGTGATCTAGTAACATAGGCACTGTCGGAAAAGATAGCATCCACCCAAGGGGGTCTGCTTCCCGTGCCTCTCCTTTCAGGAGTTCATAGAGCGGCTTAGCTTTCTCAGCAAATCCCTCTATGAAGTCCCTACAAAATCCAACCATCCCTAAAAACTGCCTAAGGGCTGTTTTTGTGTTTGGCCTCGGCAACTTCTGTATAGTTTCACACTTGTTAGGGTCAGGAATTCTCCCTCCTTTTGAAACTATGACTCCCAAAAATGTCACCGATTCCTTCATTAACTGGGCCTTCATAGGATTTAGCTTAAGGCCTGCTTCTTCAAGAAGTCTCAACAACTCATTTAGTAACACGTAGTGTTCTTCCTTGTTGTCAGTTTGGAGCAATATGTCATCCACATATTGCACAATACAGTCAGGCTCTGAAAATGACAACAATATTCCAACCATGCATTTATGGAAGTATGTTGAACTGGATTTGAAACCCTGTGGCAACCGACAAAATGTGTATTGTTTCCCTTGAAATGTAAATGCAAATTTGTATTGGCAATCAGGATGAATAGGAATTGAAAAATACCCATTTGAGATGTCTATTGATGAGTACACCGTGGAAGATGGCTTAAGTGTTGTCATCATGTCGGGCATTTTGGCGACAACATTTGTAACGGGAGGGGTACACTTGTTTAATGCCCTGTAGTCTAGCGTAGGGCGCCACCCATTTGGTTTCCGAACGGGCCATAAAGGCGCATTGTTTGTAGACTGGCATTCCCTGATTACATTTTGGACCAGCAATTCCTCAATTGTGTTTTTGATATATGGAATTGACTCAGGTGGTATCTTGTATTGCCTCTGGGGAGGGGGATCTGGGCCTTCTACCATCACAATCATATTTGACACTTTGCCACATTGAGTTTTTGATGTTGCCCACACTTTGTTATGTTGCCACAAGATATCAGCCAATCGTTTATCCTCTGTTTTTAATAATGCAGCAGGGTCTAGAGACTCTGCACCCTTGATCGCAGCAATTCCATAGTTATCAGTAACCATTTTAAGGCAGCCTTTATATCGTGATCCCTTCCACAACATCCAGTTACACAGATCAACCATGAGCCCATGTTCCCTCATTACATCTGATCCAATGATAGTACCCTCATGTGTTGGAGACAAGTACAAACTATGCTCCACACCTAGGTTTCCCATGCTTATAGCTACCGGTACAGATTGCCTAGAAGGTACCAATTGTCCACCGAAGCCTCTCAGAAAAATACTTTTACCTCTAGGGTTCATGGTCAAATCCAAATTCGTCAAACTTACCGCTGCCCCCGTATCCATTAAAATATTTGTACGATGGCCCCCTACCGCACCCTGGATACGTGGTCTACCGCCTTTGTCCCTATCTAGCTGGCACACAAGGGACAACACAGGGGCCTGACATCCCTATGGTTTTACATAAGGATTTGTTGGTGGTGGGGCCTTAAATTCCTCTGGCAACTCCGCTATTGCTTTTCCTATCCTTCTGATTTCTTTCAAAAGTGGACCATACAATGTAGCTTCAGGAGGCTGAGATACTCCATCTGCTGCATTATCTAATCCTTGCCTTTGCTGCTGTTTTCTTAAGAAAAAAGCTCTGTCATTGTTGCCTTTCCTATTACTTCTGCATTCTCTCATAGTATGACCTGTATTTCCACATTTGTAGCACTTCCCCATAAATCTTACTTTGCCTTCATTCTTAACTATCTCTGATATTCTCTTCTGAGGTTTGTTGTCATTACAAGTCTCCTGAATCCAGTCCTTTAAAATATTTAGAAAGGCTTGATAGGAATTTGCGTTCCTTAAGGCAACCTTTGTTGGGTAGTCAACAAATGTGCATTTATTAGCCATTGAATAAAGAAAACTGCTGTCGTCAGGAGGCATGTCAGGACAGTTATATGTAGCACGAAATAGGGTCAAATACTCACTACAGAAAATGATTGGGTCATCCCCTCTCCTTAATTTTGCATTCTCTAGGGCATTGGTACCTCTAATATCTCTTCCCCCCATTACTCTCTGCAATTCTTTCAGCCTATCACTTGCATTTCCCCAGTTGGAGTTGAGTTCTGCAGATAATCCTTTGTGAGTGCCCACAGGAGGCTGTAACTTCTCACACAGCTGAGATGGGAGCCATACCCTAAATAAGGCACATGCATCCCTATTGTTCAGATTATACTGCGTAACCACAGCTTCCAGCCTGTTGGAAAGATTAATGGGTGAAGCACTTGTATCAAATTTCCCCAATATTTGGCATAGGTTTGTTTTATCCTGTATAGAGAGTGTTGTGGATTGGATACGATTGCTACCATGAATATGCAAACTATCTCTTCTTTGTCTGCTTTCATCTGACAAAGGAGTAAATAGAGAGGAACTATGATCTGGGGTTGATTGTGGCCCATCTGCAGTGCAAATAGGCTGCTCCTCCCCCCATTTACGATCTTTTTCCTCCTGTTCAGGGGAACTGTACACCTGTGTTTGATCACCACAACAATGATTATTAGCACTTTCCTGTGATCTCAAGGTCATATTGCAATGTTGTTTATGAATCAGTTGATTATCAACATCATGCAATCGATCTTTAAGTACTTTTACAACATCATCATTCCTTTCTTCTTTCTCTTCTAAAGATGCAATTTTCAGATCTCTAAGTCTACATCTTTCCTCATACTCCTCTATTTCATCCTCCAAATCACAATTCTGTTGAACCAGCCTATCCACTTCCTCTCTGAGATCTTCACACAACCATCATTTTCAGCGCTAGCAATAGCCACAGTGATTCCCTGTTCAACTCTATCCAGCTCACCCCTTAACTGAGCCTTTTCAGAGTACCACTGCAATTCATTTTGCTCTGCAATCTCTTTCATTTTCATTAGCATGCACAACATATTAGCCAATTTCTCTTTCTTTGTTTTCTTATTTGACTTTCTATGTTTGCTATTTGCATTCTGCTCATCACATTGCTTTATCATATCATTAAACTGATGTGTTAAAGCATCGTTTGTACAAATCTTAAAACTAGCAGATGCATGTTTTTCAACAAATTTATCGACAATTTCCATTTTACTTACTACTACAGACAACAGAACAAAATACCACTAACTTACTAGTCAGTAAATGACAATTCACAAAGAAAAATAAATATACCACAAATGTATTGCAACTAGTAAATACTAATTCATTACAAAACAAACAACACCAGGGACAAAGATTTCATAAAATCCTCCCTATGGTAATCACACTCCAAAACCACTATCAGAGTCTCGTGATTTACCTATCCTTGACTGACCGTATCTCATATACCTGATCAACTACAGATCCAAGATCCAGGCCAAGAGTGATCTCCTATTGAAGCATAAGGCTACTTCCCCTTAACATGAGGTTCAGAGAGTTTACTCTCCCTCACTTTCTTCGCAGAGATGTCTGGTTTTTTCCTTTAGATCCTATGAGTACTCCAGTCAACAGGGTACTAACCCTAATTTGCCGGCAACACTTAACAATTCAACACATACACAGGCCTGAACTGCATAGATTATTACTAACATACATAACATAACATTGCATATATACAATTCAAGTAAAGGAACTGCTACTCACCAATTAAACGCGTCCGTTTTTACTGATGCAGTATAATCTCGAACTTCAGGTTGATGTCTCAGGTGTTCCTTAGAATTCACGAACCAGCGTGCTACTTGTCCACCAATGATACTTCCCCTTGTTCTGTCTTTCTTAGCAAAGGTTTTGGTCCGGTCTCAATGCAGGATATTCCTTGATCTTTCAATAACTGAATAAAGCAGAATCAAATCGTCTGGGTCCTTCGTAGAGTGCTGTTTTCCACGGTCCCATCTGGGGTGCCAAATGTTGTATCCAAGGGTTTCTGCTGACTATCCTTGTATGTCTTTGAAAGATGAGGAATCCGGATTTAAGCTATGGCTTATTTAATTAATAAAAGTAAGGTAAAAGGTTACAAGATAAATGGATAACAGAGTATAAAGCAAACCTTCCTTCAATGTCCTATACTTGAAAAGAATATAAACATACTAGTACTAGCTTCCTAACAATCAATACATATCTAACTATATCTAACTACCATTGATCTAGTGTATATTATATATCAAATCGAACCACATTCACGCCCACAATTCCACCCCTTACTCCAGTATCTTCCGGCCTCCTTCATTACCATTCGTCCAATGAACTTGCAGTAATCTGATCTGAGTCCACTTCTTCATATTGATGCAGGAACTGCCACCTTCCTGCGGATGGCGCTGGTGTCCTTTTAGTTTGCCTTGGGCCTGAGGCATGGCATATTGTTTCAGTTATGTCAACAGCTGTCCGTCCAAACTTCCTTGAGAATCAGACCTTTTAGGGCCGACAGGATGCCTACACCATTACAAATGCGCAGTCCATTGTGTATAACACCGCAGGGGCTGGTTTCAAGTCATCAGGACAGGGGAAACAGGAACCCTATCTCATTTCCATTCTTATCACTCAGATGTCAAGCTTATTCACATTGCTATTGTTGCAGCTTTTATGACAGATGCTGTTTACGACAGGATGAAAACAAGATGTTCAGGCTTATTCAGATGTTAGGCCTATTGACATTGCTATTTACACCAGGATGACAGTAGTCCATTGCTCCCCCATCAACACATCCAAGTCCATCCAAGTGTATTAACTTGTATCAAACTCATGTTGACTTCCAACACTAACTACCTACCAAAGGGGCCTAAACTAACCTAAAACCTAACAGTCAATACTGGTGGAAAAAAAAGTGACAGTTTACACTGATCACTTTTTTCCCTTTCACTAGTGATTGACAGGGGTGATCAAGGGGTTAATTGGGGTGATGGGGGGGGGGGTGATCTGGGGCTAAATGTGTTGTGTTTTGTGTACTTACAGTGATGTGTGCTCTCTGCTGGGACCAACCGACGAAAACAAACCAGCAGAGAGCACAGAAGCCATTTAACACATTATATTTATAAATATAATGTGTTAAATGGCTTGTGATTCAATTTTTTTAAAGTCACCAACCTGCCAGCGACGATCATTGGCTGGCAGGCTGGTGACGAACTCCTCCTGTAACTTTTGCCAGCCCGCACTGCGCATGCGCGGGCCGGCTATGCACGTAATCTCGCGTCTCGCGAGATGACGCGCCGATGCGTGAAGGAGGAACAAATCGACCGCTGCCAGAACGCAATCCTGCGTTATGCGGTCCGGAGGCGGTTAATTGGGTCAATAAGACCTACCTATTATTCTTGAAGAATAAACACGGTACTTGCCACCTTCAGAGGGATATATAATAGTTAATCCGACGGTTAATTGATTTGGTGAGACATGCCTACTTTATTTATTTTTTTAAACACTGTACTTGCCACCTTCACAGGGATATATAAAAGTTAATCAGCTGGTTTATTAGGTTGGTGAGAACTACCCATTTTTTGTGTGAAATAACACTGTACTTGCCACAGCCACGGGGATATATAATAGTTAATCAGCCAGTTATTGGGTAGGTATGACTTACCTATTTCTGGTGTTTAACCACTTCAGCCCCCCTAGCTTAAACCCCCTTAATGACCAGACCACTTTTTACAATTCTGCACTACACTATTTTCACGGTTTATTGCTCGGTCATACAATTTATCACCCAAATGAATTTTACCTCCTTTTCTTCTCACTAATAGAGCTTTCATTTGGTGGTATTTCATTGCTGCTGACATTTTAACTTTTTTTGATATTAATCGAAATTGACCGAAATTTTTACAAAAAAATGACAATTTTTCACTTTCGGTTGTAAAATTTTTCAAATAAAACTACATTTCTATATAAATTTTTCTCTAAATTTATTGTTCTACATGTCTTTGATAAAGTATATTTATTGGTTTGGGTAAAAGTTATAGCGTTTACAAACTATGGTACAAAAATGTGAATTTCTGCATTTTTAAGCAGCTCTGACTTTCTGAGCACCTGTCATGTTTCCTGAGGTTCTACAATGCCCAGACAGTAAAAACACCCTAAAAATGACCCCATTTCGGAAAGTAGACACCCTAAGGTATTCGCTGATGGGCATAGTGAGTTCATGGAAGTTTTTATTTTTTGTCACAAGTTAGCGGAAAATTATTATTTTTTTTTTTCTTACAAAGTCTCATATTCCACTAACTTGTGACAAAAAAATAAAATTTTACATGAACTTACCATACCCCTCATGGAATAACTTGGGGTGTCTTCTTTCCAAAATGGGGTCACTTGTGGGGTATTTATACTGACCTGGCATTTTAGGGGCCCTAAAGCGTGAGAAGTCTGGAATCCAAATGCGCAAAAAATGCCCTGTGAAATCGTAAAGATTTGGGCCCCTTTGCGCACCTAGGCTGCAAAAAAGTGTCACACATGTGGTATCGCCGTACTCAGAAGAAGTAGGGCAATGTGTTTTGGGGTGTATTTTTACATATACCCATGCTAGGTGAGAGAAATATCTTTGTAAAAGTCAACTTTTCCATTTTTTTTATGCAAAGTTGTCATTTTAGAGAGATATTTCTCTCACTCAGCATGGGTATATGTAAAAAGACACCCCAAAACACATTGCCCTACTTCTCCTGAGTACGGCGATACCACATGTGTGACACTTTTTTGCAGCCTAGGTGGGCAAAAGCGCCCAAATTCCTTTTAGGAGGGCATTTTTAGACATTTGGATTCCAGACTTCTTCTCACGCTTTAGGGCCCCTAAAATGCCAGGGCAGTATAAATACCCCACATGTGACCCGATTTTGGAAAGAAGACACCCCAAGGTATTCCGTGAGGGGCATGGCGAGTTCATAGAAGTTTTTTTTTTTTGGCACAAGTTAGCGGAAATTGATTTTTTTTTGTTTTTTCTCACAAAGTCTCCCTTTCCGCTAACTTGTGACAAAAAGTTCAATCTTTCATGGACTCAATATGCCCCTCAGCGATTACCTTGGGGTGTCTTCTTTCCGAAATGGGGTCATTTGTGGGGTGTTTGTACTGCCCTGGCATTTTAGGGGCCCTAAAGCGTGAGAAGAAGTCTGGAATATACAGTACAGACCAAAAGTTTGGACACACCTTCTCATTCAAAGAGTTTTCTTTATTTTCATGACTATGAAGGCATCAAAACTATGAATTAACACATGTGGAATTATATACATAACAAACAAGTGTGAAACAACTGAAAATATGTCATATTCTAGGTTCTTCAAAGTAGACACCTTTTGCTTTGATTACTGCTTTGCACACTCTTGGCATTCTCTTGATGAGCTTCAAGAGGTAGTCCCCTGAAATGGTCTTCCAACAGTCTTGAAGGAGTTCGCAGAGATGCTTAGCACTTGTTGGCCCTTTTGCCTTCACTCTGCGGTCCAGCTCACCCCAGACCATCTCGATTGGGTTCAGGTCCGGTGACTGTGGAGGCCAGGTCATCTGGCGCAGCACCCCATCACTCTCCTTCATGGTCAAATAGCCCTTACTTTCAAAGTTTTCTAAATTTTTCGGCTGACTGACTGACCTTCATTTCTTAATATAATGATGGCCACTCGTTTTTCTTTATTTAGCTGCTTTTTTCTTGCCATAATACAAATTATAACAGTCTATTCAGTAGGACTATCAGCTGTGTATCCACCTGACTTCTCCTCAACGCCACTGATGGTCCCAACCCCATTTATAAGGCAAGAAATCCCACTTATTAAACCTGACAGGGCACACCTGTGAAGTGAAAACCATTTCAGGGGACTACCTCTTGAAGCTCATCAAGAGAATGCCAAGAGTGTGCAAAGCAGTAATCAAAGCAAAAGGTGGCTACTTTGAAGAACCTAGAATATGACATATTTTCAGTTGTTTCACACTTGTTTGTTATGTATATAATTCCACATGTGTTAATTCATAGTTTTGATGCCTTCAGTGTGAATCTACAATTTTCATAGTCATGAAAATAATGAAAACTCTTTGAATGAGAAGGTGTGTCCAAACTTTTGGTCTGTACTGTAAATGTCTAAAAAAATTTACGCATTTGGATTCCGTGAGGGGTATCGTGAGTTCATGTGAGATTTTCTTTTTTGTCACAAGTTAGTGGAATATGAGACTTTGTAAGAAAAAACAAAAACAAAAAAATCAATTTCCGCTAAAATCTTCTATGAACTCGCCATGCCCCTCAAAAGTGATCTTTTTATAGCGCCGCAGCGATTTTACTGTGTTTTTGCAGTGATCAGAAAAAAAAAAATTCTGTCACTGCGGTGGGGCAGACTGAACGCAAGTGTGCGCACAAGATCAGGCCTGATCGGGCGAACACTGCGTTTTTTGTAGAGCCTGTAGAACATGTCCTATTCTTGTCCGCAATTGCGGACAAGAAAAGGCATTTTCTATATAGTTCTGGCAATGTGCGGATCCGCAAAATGCGGAAAGCACATTGCCGGTGTCCGTGTTTTGCGGATCCGCGGTGTCCGTGTTTTGCGGATCCGTGGATCCGCAAATCACATACGGACGTCTGAATGGAGCCTTAATGACAGGGGGGTGATCAGGGAGTCTATATGGGGTGATCAGGGGTTAATAAGTGACAGGGGGGGGTGTAGTGTAGTGGTGTTTGGTGCTACTTTACAGAGCTGCCTGTGTCCTCTGGTGGTCGATCCAAGCAAAAGGGACCACCAGAGGACCAGGTAGCAGGTATATTAGACGCTGTTAACAAAACAGCGTCTAATATACCTTTCAGAGGTTAAAAAAAATCGCATCTACAGCCTGCCAGCGAATGATCGCCGCTGGCAGGCTGTAGATCAACTTGCTTACCTTTCGATCCTGTGAACGCGCGCTCCTGTGTGCGCGCGTTCACAGGAAATCTCGCGTCTCGCGAGATGACACGCTGGCGCGTCAAGGAGGAATGAATCGACCGCCTCCGGAACGCAATCCTGCGTTTGGCGGTCCGGAGGCGGTTAAAAAATCTGCGCTTGCCACTGTCACAGCGATATATAATAGTAAATCAGCCGATTTATTGGGTCCGTGAGACCTACCTATTTTTTTTGCTGAAAAAACACTGTACTTGCCACCTTCACAGTAATTTATAATAGTTAATCAGCTAGTTGGTGAGACCTACCTATGTTTTGGGTGAATAAACACTGTACTTGCCATCGTCACAGGGTTGTAAAATAGTTAATTATCCAGATAATTGGGTTGGTGAGACCTATTTTTTGGGGTGAATAAACACTTGCCAGCGTCACATGGATATATAATAGTTAGTCATATGGTTAAATGGGTCGGTGAGAGCTTCCTATTTTTGGGGGTAAATGAACACTGTACTTGCCACTGTCACAAGGATATATAATAGTTAACCCCTTCCCAACTACCATACGGCTATATACGTGCGAGCTGCACATAGCCCGTGCAGGTAGCACGTGTATAGATGTCATGACAGCTCTTTAATCCAAGCGCTGCAAAACGCTTGGATTAAAGCTTCTGCTCCTGCACTGCTGCTGTCACGGACAGCTTACAGTGCAGTAATGGCGGCAAAGGACCAATTAGAGTGTTCCCTTGCCAGCAATCGATCCGATTGGTTAGTCTGTGCAGACTAACCAATCGGATCGCGGCAGTGTAAAAGTGCCTGTTCCAGGCTCTGATCTGTGCTCTGCAGATCAGAGCCTGAAATCAGGAAATGTGTCCTGGTGCCCCCCGATCTGTATCTTCCCCTGTGCACCTCCAACCACCCCCGTGAGCCCTGCCTCCGCCATCTGTCCCCGCCTGCCCCTGATGCGGTCCCCCCATCCATGCATTATGCCCCCATCTGTGCCCCCTACATGCTGGCCGTACCCCCCCTTTCCAGCGCTACCCCCATTTGTGCCACTCACCCCCGATGTGGTCCCCCTGCTGTATTTGATGGCGGTGGCTCCATTCCTGAGCCGCCTCCATCAGCAGCGAGTGTCAGCTGTATGCTGACACTCTGCTGTAACCCCTTAGATGCCGCGGCAGCGGCATGCATGGGATTAATAGAGGGAGGGGGCTCCCTCTCTCAACCATCGGGCTGTCGTGCTGTGATGGCAGCAACCGATGGTTGCCATGGCAACCAGACGCTTTGCAAAGGCATCCGGTGTTGCCATCTACAGGAAATCTGATTGTAGTATATTTTGCAATGCAAAAGCATTGCAAAGTATAGTACAGCCATCAGCCCCACTGGATCTTCAAGATCCAAGTGAGACTTGATTAAAAAAAAAATTGAAAATAATAAAAGTAAAAATAAAATAAAATGTAAATTAAAAAAATAAATTGCCTTTTCCTATAAAAAAAGAAAAAAAAAGAAAATACACATATTAGGTGTCACTGCGTCCGTAAAGATCGTCTCTATAAATATTTCACATGATCGACCCCATCCGATAAACACCAAGAAAAATATAAAAAATTCAATAAAAGCCATTTTTGTCACCTTACATCACAAAAAGTGCAACACCGAGCGATCAAAAAAGGCGTACATCAAACAAAATAGTACTAATAAAACCATCACCTCATCCTGCAAAAAATGAGACCCTACATAAGAAAATCGCGGAAAAACAAACAAAACTATAGCTCTCAGAACATGGAGACAATAAAACATCATTTTTTTAAAATTTCAAATCTGCTATTATTGTGTTAAAGTGAAATAAATAAAAAAAAGTGTACATATTAGGTATCTCCGCGTCCGTAACAACATGCTCGATAAAAATATCACATGACCTAACCCCTCAGGTAAACACCGTAAAAAAAAAAACATTGCCAAAAAAAAAACATTTTTGGCACCTTACATCACAAAAAGTGCAACACCAAGCGATCAAAAAGGCGTATGCCCCCCAAAATAGTACCAGTCAAACCGTCACCTCATTCCGCAAAAAATGATACCCTATTTAAGACAATTGCCCAAAAAATAAAAAAGCTATGGCTTTCAGACTATGGAGACACTAAAACATAATTTTTTTTGTTTCAAAAATGCTATTATTGTGTAAAACTTAAATAAATAAGAAAAATTATACATATTAGGTATTGCCACATCCGTAACAATCTGCTCTATAAAACTGTCACATGAACTAACCCCTCAGATGAATGCTTTAAAAATAAATAAATAAAAACTGTTCCAAAACAGCAAATTTTTTGGTCACCTTGCCCCATAAAGTGTATAAATGAATGATCAAAAAATCCTATGTACCCAAAAATGGTTAGCAATAAATCCTCAACTCTTTCTGCAAAAAACGAGCCCCTGCACAAGACGATCGGCAGAAAAATTAAAAAAATATGGCATTCAGAAAATGGACACACAAAAACATAATTTATTTTTCAAAAATGCTTTATTATGTAAAACTGAAACAAACAAGCAAAGAAAGTAGACATATTTGATATCATTGCATCTGAAACAACCTGCTCTATAAAAATAGCAAATGATCTACCCTGTCACATGAATCTTGTAAAAAAAAATTAATAACAAAACGGTGCCAAAACAGCCATTTTTTGGTTACTTTGCCTCACAAAAAACATATAACAAAAAAACTGGCACCTTATCCCCTAGTTTCCAAAATAGGGTCACTTTTTGGGAGTTTCTACTGTAAGGGTGTATCAGGGGGGCTTTAAATGGGACATGGCATCTAAAAACCAGTCCAGCAAAATCTGCCTTCCAAAAAACATGCAGCAGTCCTTTCCTTCTGCTCCCTGCCGTGCACACTTACATCAGTTTAGGACCACATGTGGGGTGTTTCTTTAAACTACAGAATCAGGGTAATAAATATTGAGTTTTGTTTGGCTGTTAACCCTCAATGTGTTAAAGAAAACATTTTAATAAAATGGAAAATCTGCCAGTGAAATTTAGAAATTTAATCTCCATTTAGCTTTAATTCTGGTGGAACACCTAAAGGGTTAACAACGTTTGTAAAATCAGTTTTGAGTAACTTGAGGGGTGTAGTTTCTAAAATTTTGGGTAAATTTGGGATTTTTTTCATAGATAAAGGTGAAATAAATTGACTCAAATTTATGACTATCATGAAGTACAATGTGTCACGAGAAAACAATCTCAGAATGGCTTGGATAAATAAAAGTGTTCCAAAGCTATTACCACATAAAGTGACGCATGTCAGATTTGTAAATTATGACCTGGACGCTGGGGCATCAATGACCCATGGTCATGAAAGGGTTAATCACCCGGTTGATTGGGTTGTTCAGACCTACCTATTTTTTTGGGTGAATAAACACTGTACTTGCCATCGTCACAAGGATATATAATAGTAAGGCTACTTTCACACCTGCGTTCAGGTGTCCGCTCGTGAGCTCCGTTTGAAGGGGCTCACGAGCGGTCCCGAACGCAGCCGTCCAGCCCTGATGCATTCTCAATGGAGGCGGATACACTGAGAATGCATCCGCCTGCCAGCGCTCAGCCTCCGCTCCGCTCAGTGAGCGGACACCTGAACGCTGCTTGCAGCGTTCGGGTGTCCACCTGGCCGTGCGGAAGCGAGCGGATCCGTCCAGACTTATAATGGAAGTCAATGGGGACGGATCCGCTTGAAGATGACACAGTATGGCTCAATCTTCAAGCGGATCCGTCCCCCATTGACTTTCAATGTAAAGTCTGAACGGATCCGCTCAGGCTACTTTCAGACTTAGAAAATTTTCTAAGTTATAATGCAGACGGATCCGTTCTGAACGGATGCGAACGTCTGCATTATAGGAGCGGATCCGTCTGATGAAACATCAGACGGATCCGCTCCGAACGCTAGTGTGAAAGTAGCCTAAATCAGCCGGTTAAGGCTACTTTCACACTAGCGTTCGGGGCTCCGCTTGTGAGTTCCGTTTGAAGGCTCTCACAAGCGGCCCCGAACGGATCCGTCCAGCCCTAATGCATTCTGAGTGGATGCGGATCCACTCAGAATGCATCAGTTTGGCACCGTTTGTCCTCCGCTCAGCAGGCGGACACCTGAACGCAGCTTGCAGCGTTCGGGTGTCCGCCTGGCCGTGCGGAGGCAAACGGATCCGTCCAGACTTACAATGTAAGGCCTCATGTACACGACCGTTGTGTGCATCCGTGGCCGTTGTGCCGTTTTCCGTTTTTTTTCGCGGACCCATTGACTTTCAATGGGTCCGTGGAAAAATCGGAAAATGCACCGTTTTGCAGCCGAGACCGTGATCCGTGTATCCTGTCCGTCAAAAAAATATGACCTGTCCTATTTTTTTGACGGACAACGGTTCACGGACCCATTCAAGTCAATGGGTCCGTGAAAGAACACGGATGCACACAAGATTGGCATCCGTGTCCGTGATCCGTGGCCGTAGGTTACTTTCATACAGACGGATCCAAAGATCCGTCTGCATCAAAGCTTTTTCAGATCTAAGTTTTCACTTCGTGAAAACTCAGATCCGACAGTATATTCTAACACAGAAGCGTTCCCATGGTGATGGGGACGCTTCTAGTTAGAATACACTACAAACTGTGTACAAGACTGCCCCCTGCTGCCTGGCAGCACCCGATCTCTTACAGGGGGCCGTGATCAGCACAATTAACCCCTTAATTTTAATTGTACTATCATATCCCCCTGTAAGAGATCAGGGCTGCCAGGCAGCAAGGGGCAGACCCCCCCCCCTCCCCAGTTTGAATATCATTGGTGGCCAGTGCGGCCCCCTCCCTCCCTCTATTGTAATAATTCGTTGGTGGCACAGTGTGCGCCCCCCATCGGCCCCCCCTCCCTCTATAGCATTAACAACATTGGTGGCCAGTGTGCGGCCTCCCATCTCCCCCCCCCCCATCATTGGTGGCAGCGGAGTTCCGATCGGAGTCCCAGTTTAATCGCTGGGGCTCCGATCGGTAACCATGGCAACCAGGACGCTACTACAGTCCTGGTTGCCATGGTTACTTAGCAATAGTACAATAGTAGAAGATTCATACTTACCTGCTGCTGGCTGCTGCGATGTTCGTGTCCGGCCGGGAGCTCCACCTACTGGTAAGTGACAGGTCTGTGCAGCGCATTGCTAAATGAACTGTCACTTACCAGTAGGAGGAGCTCCCGGCCGGACACAGACATCGCAGCTCCCAGGTAAGTATGAATCTTTTACTATTGTACTATTGCTAGTAACCCGCTGCCACCAATGATCGGGGGGGGGGGGGGGGGAGATGGGAGGCCGCACACTGGCCACCAATGTTGTTAATGCTATAGAGGGAGGGGGGGCCGATGGGGGGCGCACACTGTGCCACCAACGATTTATTACAATAGAGGGAGGAAGGGGGGGTGGCGCACGCTGAGCCACCAACGATTTATTACAATAGAGGGAGGAAGGGGGGGGGCGCACACTGTGCCACCAACGATTTATTACAATAAAGGGAGGAAGGGGGGGGCGCACACTGTGCCACCAACGAATTATTACAATAGAGGAAGGAAGGGGGGGGGGGGCGGGGGGGGCGCACACTGTGCCACCAACAAATTATACAATAGAGGGAGGAAGGGGGGGGGCCGCACTGGCCACCAATGATATTCAAACTGGGGAGGGGGGGGTCTGCCCCCTGCTGCCTGGCAGCCCTGATCTCTTACAGGGGGATATGATAGTACAATTAACCCCTTCAGGTGCGGCACCTGAGGGGTTAATTGTGCTGATCACGGCCCCCTAAAAGAGATCGGATGCTGCTAGGCAGCAGGGGGCAGTCATGTACACAGTTTGTAGTATATTCTAACTAGAAGCGTCCCCATCACCATGGGAAGGCCTCTGTGTTAGAATATACTGTCGGAAATGAGGTTTCACGATCTAACTCATATCCGACAGTATATTCTAACATAGAGGCGTTCCCATGGTGATGGGGACGCTTCAAGTTAAAATATACCATCGGATTGGAGAAAACTCCGATCCGATGGTATAAAAGGGACTCCAGACTTTACATTGAAAGTCAATGGGGACGGATCCGTTTGAAATGGCACCATATTGTGTCAACGTCAAACGGATCCGTCCCCATTGACTTGCATTGTAATTCAGGACGGATCCGTTTGGCTCCGCACGGCCAGGCGGACACCAAAACAACTTTTTTTTCATGTCCGTGGATCCTCCAAAAATCAAGGAAGACCCACGGACGAAAAAACGGTCACGGATCACGGACCTACGGACCCCGTTTTTGCGGACCGTGAAAAAAAACGTCCGTGTGCATGAGGCCTAAGTCAATGGGGACGGATCCGTTTGAAGTTGACACAATATGGCTCAATTTTCAAACGGATCCGTCCCCCATTGACTTTCAATGTAAAGTCAAAACGGATCCGTTTGCATCATCATGAACAAAACAAAAAAATAATAATAATTTTTTATTTTTTTTGTTCATGGTAATGCAAACGGATCCGTTCTGAACGGATCTAAGCGTTTGCATTATAGGTGCGGATCCGTCTGTGCAGATACCAGACGGATCCGCACCTAACGCAGGTGTGAAAGTAGCCTAATTGAGTCGTCGAGAACGACCTCTTTTTTGGGGTGATTAAACACTGTACATGACACCATCACAGGGCTATATAATAGTTAATCAGCCGGTTCATTCGGTGGGTGAGACCTACCTATTTTTTTGGGTGAATAAACACTGTACTTGCCATTGTCATAGGGATATATAATAGTTAAAGGGGTTATCCGACTTAAATAAATCTATTCTAATTGCATTTATTGTAGACCAGTGAAAGATTCTTAAAATCGCTTTCATAACCTATCTATCACTATTTGGCCAGTTCAGTTCTGGGTCATGTGACGCCCGACGTCAGCAAGCCTGCTCTGCTGATGACGTTTCGTTTACAAGCTTCTCCCTGCTTGAGGGAGTGTCCAGGCTCTGTAAACGAAACGTCAGAGCCTCTGGTGCCCTCCCCCCTCCAGCTCTTCTCACTGCCTCGGCTCTGCTCTGCTGATGACATTTCGTTTACAGCCGTCTCCCTGCTTGAGGGAGTGTCCAGGCTCTGTAAACGAAACGTCAGAGCCTCTGGTATGCCATCGCTCATGTGCAGTACATACCAGAGCCGAGGTGATCTCTTTGTCCCTCCTGCATTCACTGGGGCTAGAGCATGCTACACACAGCTCTGCTACATGCTACACACAGCTCTGCTACATGCTACACACAGCTCTGCTACATGCTATACTAGCTCTGCTACAAGCTACACACAGCTCTGCTACATGCTACACACAGCTCTGCTACATGCTACACACAGCTCTGCTACATGCTATACTAGCTCTGCTACATGCTACACACAGCTCTGCTACATGCTACACACAGCTCTGCTACATGCTGCACACAGCTCTGCTACATGCTATACTAGCTCTGCTACATGCTACACCAGCTCTTCTACATGCTACACACAGCTCTGCTACATGCTACACACAGCTCTGCTACATGCTATACTAGCTCTGCTACATGCTACACACAGCTCTGCTACATGCTACACACAGCTCTGCTACATTCTATACTAGCTCTGCTACATGCTACACACAGCTCTGCTACATGCTATACTAGCTCTGCTACATGCTACACACAGCTCTGCTACATGCTATACTAGCTCTGCTACATGCTACACACAGCTCTGCTACATGCTATACTAGCTCTGCTACATGCTACACACAGCTCTGCTACATGCTATACTAGCTCTGCTACATGCTACACACAGCTCTGCTACATGCTATACTAGCTCTGCTACATGCTATACTAGCTCTGCTACATGCTACACACAGCTCTGCTACATGCTATACTAGCTATGCTACATGCTATGCTAGCTCTGCAACATGCTACACACAGCTCTGCAACATGCTATACTAGCTCTGCTACATGCTACACACAGCTCTGCTACATGCTACACACAGCTCTGCTACATGCTACACACAGCTCTGCTACATGCTATACTAGCTCTGCTACATGCTACACACAGCTCTGCTACATGCTATACTAGCTCTGCTACATGCTACACACATGGTGATGGGGACGCTTCTAGTTAGAATACACTACAAACTGTGTACAAGACTGCCCCCTGCTGCCTGGCAGCACCCGATCTCTTACAGGGGGCCGTGATCAGCACAATTAACCCCTTAATTTTAATTGTACTATCATATCCCCCTGTAAGAGATCAGGGCTGCCAGGCAGCAAGGGGCAGACCCCCCCCCCTCGCCAGTTTGAATATCATTGGTGGCCAGTGCGGCCCCCTCCCTCCCTCTATTGTAATAATTCGTTGGTGGCACAGTGTGCGCCCCCCATCGGCCCCCCCTCCCTCTATAGCATTAACAACATTGGTGGCCAGTGTGCGGCCTCCCATCTCCCCCCCCCCCCATCATTGGTGGCAGCGGAGTTCCGATCGGAGTCCCAGTTTAATCGCTGGGGCTCCGATCGGTAACCATGGCAACCAGGACGCTACTACAGTCCTGGTTGCCATGGTTACTTAGCAATAGTACAATAGTAGAAGATTCATACTTACCTGCTGCTGGCTGCTGCGATGTTCGTGTCCGGCCGGGAGCTCCACCTACTGGTAAGTGACAGGTCTGTGCGGCGCATTGCTAAATGAACTGTCACTTACCAGTAGGAGGAGCTCCCGGCCGGACACAGACATCGCAGCTCCCAGGTAAGTATGAATCTTTTACTATTGTACTATTGCTAGTAACCCGCTGCCACCAATGATCGGGGGGGGGGGGAGATGGGAGGCCGCACACTGGCCACCAATGTTGTTAATGCTATAGAGGGAGGGGGGGGCGATGGGGGGCGCACACTGTGCCACCAACGATTTATTACAATAGAGGGAGGAAGGGGGGGTGGCGCATACTGTGCCACCAACGATTTATTACAATAGAGGGAGGAAGGGGGGGGGGGGGGGCACACTGTGCCACCAACGATTTATTACAATAGAGGGAGGAAGGGGGGGGGGGCGCACACTGTGCCACCAACGAATTATTACAATAGAGGAAGGAAGGGGGGGGGGCGCACACTGTGCCACCAACGAATTATACAATAGAGGGAGGAAGGGGGGGGGCCGCACTGGCCACCAATGATATTCAAACTGGGGAGGGGGGGGGTCTGCCCCCTGCTGCCTGGCAGCCCTGATCTCTTACAGGGGGATATGATAGTACAATTAACCCCTTCAGGTGCGGCACCTGAGGGGTTAATTGTGCTGATCACGGCCCCCTAAAAGAGATCGGATGCTGCTAGGCAGCAGGGGGCAGTCATGTACACAGTTTGTAGTATATTCTAACTAGAAGCGTCCCCATCACCATGGGAAGGCCTCTGTGTTAGAATATACTGTCGGAAATGAGGTTTCACGATCTAACTCATATCCGACAGTATATTCTAACATAGAGGCGTTCCCATGGTGATGGGGACGCTTCAAGTTAAAATATACCATCGGATTGGAGAAAACTCCGATCCGATGGTATAAAAGGGACTCCAGACTTTACATTGAAAGTCAATGGGGACGGATCCGTTTGAAATGGCACCATATTGTGTCAACGTCAAACGGATCCGTCCCCATTGACTTGCATTGTAATTCAGGACGGATCCGTTTGGCTCCGCACGGCCAGGCGGACACCAAAACGACTTTTTTTTCATGTCCGTGGATCCTGCAAAAATCAAGGAAGACCCACGGACGAAAAAACGGTCACGGATCACGGACCTACGGACCCCGTTTTTGCGGACCGTGAAAAAAAACGTCCGTGTGCATGAGGCCTAAGTCAATGGGGACGGATCCGTTTGAAGTTGACACAATATGGCTCAATTTTCAAACGGATCCGTCCCCCATTGACTTTCAATGTAAAGTCAAAACGGATCCGTTTGCATCATCATGAACAAAACAAAAAAATAATAATAATTTTTTATTTTTTTTGTTCATGGTAATGCAAACGGATCCGTTCTGAACGGATCTAAGCGTTTGCATTATAGGTGCGGATCCGTCTGTGCAGATACCAGACGGATCCGCACCTAACGCAGGTGTGAAAGTAGCCTAATTGAGTCGTCGAGAACGACCTATTTTTTGGGGTGGCCCCCCCCCCCCCCACTAGTACACATTGAACACCCCCTGGGAAATAAAAATAAATTATTGGCCATCATTATTATCATCATCAACATCATTATTCAGCTATATAAAATCCTTATCTGCCACCAATATGTATATTTATCTAAGCAATATCCATATTGAATATATATTTGAATAATATAGATATTGCTTAGATACAGATAATGCTAATGATATTTTCACACTAGCGGCAGGACGTATCCTACAGGCTGTTCACCCTGTCGGATCCGCCCTGCCGCTATTTGCCCGTGTCGCTGGACAGATCCGTTATTGCAATTCATTTCTAGACGTATCCGCACCTGGATCCGTCTACAAATGCTGTCCGTTGTCACACTGATCGGCAGATCCAGCAGGCACGCAGCTCTGACGACGGAGCTGCCTTGCGGATCCGGCGTTGCAAAACAACTGAAGGACGGATCCGTCCTTCCGGTCTGCGCATGCGCAGAACATGAAAACTGTGAAAAAGACTGAAAGAGGGATCCGTCCATCCGCATGACAAGCGGATAGACGGATCCGTTATTGCAATGCATTTCTAGACGGATCCGCACCCGGATCCGTCTAGAAATGCTGTCAGTTGTCACACTGATCGGCGGATCCAGCAGGCACGCAGCTCCGATGATGGAGCTGCCTTGCGGATCCGTCCTTCCGGTCTGCACATGCACAAACCGGGAATACTGTGAAAAAGACTGACAGAGGGATCCGTCCATCGCATGACAAGTGTGTATTTATTTATTTTTTATGCAAAGTGCAGAGCAGGGTGAAGGAAAGGTCAGGTTGTTCACGCCCAGAAATATTCATGAGGCAGAGCTCAGGCTTTGTTGTTACACGCCCCCTCAGCATGTACTTCAGCATGTAAACAAAGCAATGACAGAACCATGAAAAGGTGTAAATATGGGTTTTAACTTGAAAAAATCTAGCTTAACCAAATTATATGTATATCCTGATGGATTTTAAGTGTTTTTTTTTTTTTATTAACTCGGATAACCCCTTTAATAAGCCGGTTAATTGGGTGGGTGAGGCCTACTTTTTTTTTTGTGTTTAAAAGATTGTTCTTGCCACCATCACAGGATAATATAATAGTTAATCAGTCGGTTTATTGAGTCGTTGAGACCTACCTATTTTTTTCGTGAAAAAACACTGTCACAGGGATAAATGATAGTTATTGAACCAGATAATTGGGTTGGTGAGACCTACCATATTTTCCGCCATATAAGACGCACCTAGGCTTTAGAGGACGACAATAAGAAAAAATATTTTCCATTACACCTCAGGTCAGACCAGCAATCAGACCCCCAATGTTAATCAGACCTCAGCTTACAGCCTCAATCAAACCCCAATGTTAATCAGACTTCAGATCAGACCCCCAATGACATAGATCAACCCCCCAACCTTCAGCCATTATTATCCCTCATGTCAGCCATCTAACAGCCCTCATGTCAGCCATCAGCCCTCGTGTCAGGCATCTATCAGCCCTCATGTCAGCCATCTGCCCTCATGTCAGCCATCAGCCCTCATGTCAGCCATCAGCCCTTATGTCAGCCATCTATCAGCCCTAGTGTCAGCCATCTATCAGCCCTTATGTCAGCCATCAGCCCTCATGTCAGCCATCAGCCCTCATGTCAGCCATCAGCCCTCATGTCAGCCATCAGCTCTTATGTCAGCCATCAATCAGCCATCAGGTCAGCCATCTATCAGCCCTCATGTCAGCCATCAGCCCTTATGTCAGCCATCAGCCCTCATGTCAGCCATCTATCAGCCCTAATGTCAGCCATCTATCATTCCTCATATCAGCCAAGTAACAGCCCTCATGTCAGGCATCTATCAGCCCTCATGTCAGCCATCAGCCCTCATGTCAGCCATCAGCCCTTATGTGAGCCATCAGCCCTCATGTGAGCCATCTATCAGCCCTCATGTCAGCCATCAGCCCTCATGTCAGCCATCTATCAGCCCTCATGTCAGCCATCTATCAGCCCTCATGTGAGCCATCTATCAGCCCTCATGTCAGCCATCTATCAGCCCTCATGTCAGCCATCTATCAGCCCTCATGTCAGCCATCAGCCCTCATGTCAGCCATCAGCAGACATCCCAACCTGCAAAAACTAATTTCAGGGAGGTTTTCTTTTACAAACTTTTTTTTACATTTTCCAAAAATATGCAGTATCTGCACACTTTGCTCTATGGTGTGGAGGACTGGGCTCATTACCCTACCCCAAATTATCATATTTATGTATATGATTAAAGGGATTCTGTCACCACCTATAAGCCCATTGAGCTAAACATATGCTCATGTCCAGGGTAGCATTCTGATTACTAAGGTGGACTTATAAAAGCTATTTGTGGCTTTATTCTGCGGAAAAAAAGGTTTTAGTAACCAGTCAATCATTTAATTAAGGTGCCCAAGCAGGGGAGGTCTGTGGATGAATGGTGCCAGGCCGCACGCAGAGCCGTTCGTGCCCAGCGCCGCCTTCTACTCCTCAGTGCCGCCTCTCCCTCCCCCTCCTCCCGCTTTGAGATACCCCGCGTGCGCACAGGCTCAGCCTGATGCGCCGTTGTAGACAGCTGGCATCGGCTTCTTCTTGCACTGTGTGCACGCGCCGAGAAGGGGACACTGCTACAGGTTGCCGGAAAGGTTTACTGCGAGTAAACTAGAGATGGGAAGTTCGGATCATTCAAATGAACCTATTAATGAATCAAATCTTCGGTTCATTCGCTGAGCTGACAAGAAGCAAGTGAACCGAAGCTTAGGTTGCGCAATGCGGATGCTTCGATTCACTTGCTGACTTGCTGAGTCGGCTCTTGTCTGAGTCAGGAAGTTTATTCTTTAAAACCCTGTGTGTAATTTTCTACCCCACTGTAGGAAAAAAAATCAAGCATCCAGGAGGTGTGAATTTAAAACTGGGGTAAATAATATAATTAAAATAGAGGGTTAAATGTGTAAATGTATTTAAAAAAAATACATCTATCTCAATAGTTCTATATCTACTGAATGAGACAGAAGAAGGGATGCCTTTAACATATATATCTCCTTGAGAAGCCAATTTGACCCTAAAGGGTTAATTCAACCTGTAATCTAAACTCTGTGTCCTGTCACTTCTCTTATCTCTGCTGACTGCCCGTCTGTCCCTTAACCTGATCACTGCTGCAGCCTGGTCATCAGCCTCAGTGTAAACTGTTCGAGTGACTCACGGTTCTTTTAACTCAAAGAATCTAATGAGTCTCTAAGTCGGATCTTTAGATTCTTTTAACCTGTAGACTCATTCGATTCTTAGACTCCCTCCTGTACAGTGTGTGACTCAGAGCTGCTTGCCTGAGCTCTGATTGGTTGCAGGCCGGGGTGGGCGGGGAGGGGAGGGGCTGGCTTCCACTCTAGGATCAGATTACGCTCCTCCCTGCTGCCAGCATCTCTCTGCTCTGCTATCTGATTGAGCTGCTTCACACGGATCAGCTCAGTCAGAGGAATCGACTCCTCCGGTTCAGTGAACTGAATCCATTAAAAAGAACGATTCGTTCATGAACTGGACATCACTAGAGTAAACTTTTCCGGGATATATTGTTTCACATGCGGGCGTCAGGGAGCCGCTATCTAATAGCGGGAGACTCCCTGAATGTCCGGGAGACTTGAGATCCCTGCATCAGCCCTTATGTCAGACATCAGCCCTCATGTCAGCCCTCATGTCAGCCATCTATCAGCCCTAATCTCAGCCCTCATGTCAGCCATCAGCCCTCATGTCAGCCATCACCCCTCATGTCAGCCATCAGCCCTCATGTCAGCCATCAGCCCTCATGTCAGCCATCTATCATTCCTCATGTCAGCCATCTATCAGCCCTCATGTCAGCCATCTAACAGCCCTCATGTCAGCCATCAGCCCTCATGTCAGGCATCTATCAGCCCTAATCTCAGCCCTCATGTCAGCCATCTATCAGCCCTCATGTTCGCCATCAGCCCTCATGTCAGCCATCAGCCCTCAGTCCTCATGTCAGCCATCAGCCCTCATGTCAGCCATCATGTCAGCCATCAGCCCTCATGTCAGCCATCAGCCCTCATGTCAGGCATCTATCATCCCTCATGTCAGGCATCTATCATCCCTCATGTCAGGCATCTATCATCCCTCATGTCAGGCATCTATCAGCCCTCATGTCAGGCATCTATCAGCCCTCATGTCAGGCATCTATCAGCCCTCATGTCAGGCATCTATCAGCCCTCATGTCAGGCATCTATCAGCCCTCATGTCAGCCATCAGCCCTCATGTCAGCCATCAGCCCTCATGTCAGCCATCAGCCCTCATGTCGGCCATCAGCCCTCATGTCAGCCATCAGCCCTCATGTCAGCCATCTATCAGCCCTCATGTCAGCCATCTATCAGCCCTCAAGTCAGCCATCAGCCCTCATGTCAGCCATCAGCCCTCATGTCAGCCATCAGCCCTCATGTCAGCCATCTATCATTCCTCATGTCAGCCATCTATCATTCCTCATGTCAGCCATCTAACAGCCCTCATGTCAGCCATCTATCAGCCCTCAAGTCAGCCATCAGCCCTCATGTCAGGCATCTATCAGCCCTCATGTCAGCCATCAGCCCTCATGTCAGCCATCATCCCTCATGTCAGCCATCTATCAGCCCTCATCTCAGCCCTCATGTCAGCCATCTATCAGCCCTCATGTTAGCCATCAGCCCTCATGTCAGCCATCAGCCCTCATGTCAGCCATCAGCCCTCATGTCAGCCATCTATCAGCCATCCATCAGCCCTCATGTCAGCCATCAGCCCTCATGTCAGCCATCAGCCCTCATGTCGGCCATCAGCCCTCATGTCAGCCATCAGCCCTCATGTCAGCCATCTATCAGCCCTCAAGTCAGCCATCAGCCCTCATGTCAGCCATCAGCCCTCATGTCAGCCATCAGCCCTCATGTCAGCCATCTATCATTCCTCATGTCAGCCATCTATCATTCCTCATGTCAGCCATCTAACAGCCCTCATGTCAGCCATCTATCAGCCCTCAAGTCAGCCATCAGCCCTCATGTCAGGCATCTATCAGCCCTCATGTCAGCCATCAGCCCTCATGTCAGCCATCAGCCCTCATGTCAGCCATCTATCAGCCCTCATGTCAGCCATCAGCCCTCATGTCAGCCATCTATCAGCCATCCATCAGCCCTCATGTCAGCCATCAGCCCTCATGTCAGCCATCAGCCCTTATGTCAGCCCCTAGCCATATGTCAGCCTCCAGCCATTAGCTCAAAAAAAAACAAAAAAAAAACCACTTATTTAAAACACAGTACTTGCCACCGTCACAGGATATATAATATTTAATCAGCTGGTTAATTGGGTCGGTGAGACGTACCCTTTTTTTTGGTGAATCAACATTGTATTTGCCAGCGTCACATATATATTAGATAGGGTCCATTCACACGTCCGTAGAATGTGTCCGCACCCGTTCCACAATTATCTGGAATGGGTGCGAACCCATTAATTCTCTATGGGGCAGGAATGGATGCAGACAGCACACAGTGTGCTGTCAACATCCGCATTTCCGGACAAGTATAGGCAGTTCGATGGGGGTGCCGGCCGGGTGTATTGCGAATCTGCAATACACTACGGACATGTGAATGGACCCTTAGTCAGATGGTTAATTGGGTCGGCGAGACCTACCTATTTTTTATTGTGAAAAAACACTGTACTTGCCAACGTCACAGAGATACATAATAGTTAATTAGTTGTTTAATTGGGTCAGTAAGACCTACCTATTATTCTTGAAGAATAAACACAGTACTTGCCACCTTCTGAGGGATATATAATAGTTAATCAGCCAGTTATTTGGGTCGGTGAGACCTGCCTATTTTTTTGGGTGAATAAACACTGTACTTGCCACCATCAGAGGGATATATAATATTTAATCAGACGGTTAATTGATTCGGGGAGACATATCTATTTTTTTTGTTGTGAAAAAACACTGTACATGCCACCTTCACAGGGATATATAACAGTTAATCAGCCGGTTAATTGGGTTGGTGAAAGCTACCTATTTTTATTGGTGAGAAAACACTGTACTTGCCACCGTCACAAGGATATATAATAGTTAATCAGCTGATTAATTGGGTTGGTAAGAGCTACCTATTTTTATTGGTGAAAAAACACTGTAGTTGCCACCGTCACAGGGACATATAATAGTTAATCAGCTAGTAACTGGGTCGGTATGACCTACCTATTTTTGGTGTTTAAAAAAAAAAACGTACTTGTCACAGTCACAGCAATATATAATAGTTAATCAGCCGATTTATTGGGTCAGGGAGACATAACAATCTTTTGGGTCAAAAAACACTGTTCTTCTGTCACAGGGACATATAATAATTATATAAAATATAAGAAAAAGAACTGCATCGCACATCCTCAATACTATGCTTTTATCTAACTGCTTCTCAGCATAATTAATCGTATACTTCTCAGCGCAATTTATTGTATACCTACCCCTATGCTGCATGCTATACATGAGGCATTAGTATACAATTTGATCAAAAAGCATAGGCCCACTCACAGCGACAAGGTTGCCTCTTCGAATGGGACCCTATTCTAAATTTGGCGCAGCATTGCACGGTGACCCCCGACACCGCAGCACCACCCTTGCAAGCAGCGGGACCCAGCAGTCAAACAGCGCCCCCGCTGTCCGACAAAGCCACCCTGGCACTGGGCCCCACCAACCCACCAGGACAGCACCAAAGCAACAACGGCCGCCGTGCATTGAGGATGTGCGATCCAGTTCTGTTTCTTGTATTTTTAGATATATAATAGTTAAACCCTTCACGTAACATCACGTACATGTACGTGGGGGAATGTGGTGCCACACCGCATCCCCACGTGCATGTACGTGATCGGCTTTCTCTGTCAGCGCAGGGAGCGAAGTGCTGAAGGTTCAGTGAAGCCGGCGTGCTGGGGTTGCTAGGCAACCAGAGACTCTGGTGGGAACTGCATCGGAGCTCTGACCCGCAAGCGATCGCTGTGATTGGTCCAATACTGCAGAGGGACCAATCGCAGCGCATCGGGACAGGTAAGGGGGGGTTAGGGAGGGACTATGTGCTTCTCCTTCTCTGATCGTCCCAATTCCTGTCAGGGAAGCGATCAGAGAAGGAGAGAGTGTGAAAAGCTGCTGTGAAAAGCTGCTGTAGATACCTACCAGATCGAATTAACCCCTTTTGTGCCCCAGTCAGTGACACAGATCAGTTCTGTGCCTCATCAACAGCCTGTCATCTGTAGTCAGTTTTGTGCCTCATCCCCTGCTTAGTACATAATTAACCCCTAATTAACCCCTTCAGTACCGATTTGCCACTCTTCTGTGCCTGATTTGCCCGTCAGTGAGATTAGTCCTGTCCAGTCCTCTCATCACCTCATCCAGACACCTGTCACTACTGTCCGTCCGTTAAGACAACTGTCTTCCCATCAAGACACCTGTCACTCCAGCCTGTCCGTCCGTTACGACAACTGTCTGCAAGTCAAGACACCTGTCACTCCAGCCTGTCCGTCCGTTAAGATAACATGTCTGCCGGTCAAGACACCTGTCACTCCAGCCTGTCCGTCCGTTAAGACAACTGTCTGCCCGTCAAGACACCTGTCACTCCAGCCTGTCCGTCCGTTAAGATAACATGTCTGCCCGTCAAGACACCTGTCACTCCAGCCTGTCCGTCCGTTAAGACAACTGTCTGCCCGTCAAGACACCTGTCACTCCAGCCTGTCCGTCCGTTAAGATAACATGTCTGCCCGTCAAGACACCTGTCACTCCAGCCTGTCCGTCCGTTAAGACAACTGTCTGCCCGTCAAGACACCTGTCACTCCAGCCTGTCCGTCCGTTAAGATAACATGTCTGCCCGTCAAGACACCTGTCACTCCAGCCTGTCCGTCCGTTAAGACAACTGTCTGCCCGTCAAGACACCTGTCACTCCAGCCTGTCCGTCCATCAAGACACCTGTCAGTCCAGCCTGTTCGTCCGTCAAGACACCTGTGACTCCAGTTTGTCTGTTCAATAAAGACACCTGTCACACTAGCCTGTCTGTCCATCAAGACACCTGTGACTCCAGTCTGTCCGTCAATCAAGACACCTGTCACTAAAGTTTGTCCATTCAATAAAGACACGTCTCACTCCAGCCTGTCCGTCCATCAAGACACCTGTCAGTCCAGTCTGTCCGTTCAATAAAGACACCTGTCACTCCAGCCTGTCCGCCCATCAAGACACCTGTCAGTCCAGTCTGTCCGTTTAATAAAGACACCTATTACTCCAGCCTGTCCGCCCATCAAGACACCTGTCAGTCCAGTCAGTCCGTCCATCAAGACACCTGTGACTCCAGTTTGTCCGTTCAATAAAGACACCTGTCACACTAGCCTGTCTGTCCGTCAAGTCACCTGTCACACACTCCCAAGTTACATAAAAAATAAAAATAAATAACCGTCAATAGGTGTGCCATCCTCCTGTGTGTATATACTCGTGTCCTGTGCTTGAGTGGCACCATTCTGTAAAATATAAGTCTCTTATGCCCCATGTGGCTTTGTGCCACCTAATACTGTAAAATAATACATTAATTAACCCCTTTTCTGCCCCAGTAAGGATATTGGCACTACTCTGTGCCCCATACTAGACACCTGGCTCATCGCCAGCCATCTGTGCTACCTGTGACACCTGTCAATAATTTCCAAGTGACTCGGGGAGTTTTTATCCTATCCTAAAGGATATACAGTATTTTAGTCTTCTGTTCTATTTTAAAAAGACAAAAAAAAAATCGACGTTAGTTTACAGTTTAAAATGACTAAACAGCTTTTCACTGCCGAAGAGGCATATGCCGTACTTTTTGAGGACACTGACTCCAACAGTGGAGAGGAAGTGACATTTTTAGTTTCATCTTCCTCAGATGATTCATCTAATGATGAACCCCCTCGTAGGCGTCCTAGGGGTAGTGCGCAGTCGCAGCCCCGTACAAGTGACTCTTTATGGATCCCCGCAGATAATTATATGCCCCAGGTGCCTGAATTTACAGCCACTCCAGGCATCAATGTAGATACCACAGGTTTCAGTGAAATTAATTTTTTCCAATTATTCTTCACTGATGACCTAATTAACTTGATGGTGGAACAAACAAATATATATGCAGAGCAATTTATTGCCTACTATCCAGACAGTTATCTCTCAAGGCCCCGCAAATGGACCCCTACTAACACGACTGAAATGCAAAGGTTTTGGGGACTTCTCCTAAGCATGGGCATTATAAAAAAACCAACAATACGTTCGTATTGGAACAAAGATATTTTATATCACACCCCTCTTCACTGTCTTGCCATGCCCCGGGCCCGTTTCGAAGCTCTTCTAAGATTCCTACACTTCAGCAATAATAATGAATGCCAACCCCCAAGCGACCCCAGTTATGACAGACTCTTTAAAATTAGGCCAGTGGTTGACCACTACAATTCCAAATTTGGTCAAGTATATACCCCCCAAAAATGTCTCTTAGTGGATGAATCATTGGTCCACTTCAAAGGCCGATTACATTTCCGCCAGTACCTGCCCAATAAAAGGGCTAGGTATGGTGTGAAGTTGTATAAGGCCTGTGAAAGTGTATCTGGGTATACACTGCACTTTCGTATTTACGAGGGAAAAGATTCCAAAATTGAGCCACCCGATTGTCCCCCGGTTCTGGGTATAAAGTGGGAAGATAGTATGGGATTTAGTCCACCCCCTGCTGGACCACGGATACTATCTGTATTTGGACAACTTTTACAATAGTGTCCCTCTCCTGAAGTGCCTTGCTGCCAGAGGCATAGGCACATGTGGCACAATTAGAAGAAATCAAAAAGGGCTCCCTAAATCCTTTATAGATCAGACAGTGCGTCGTGGGGAAAGCAGGGCTGTTTGCTCAGAAAATTTGATGCTGCTAAAATACAAGGACAAACGGGATGTTCTTGTGCTGACTACCCTCCATGCAGATCAGTCCACCCCAGTCCCAGTCCGAGGAACCACAGAGCAGAACATCAAGCCTGTGTGTATCCAGGATTACAACAAGTTCATGGGTGGAGTGGATCTTTCAGACCAGGTACTACAGCCCTACAGTGCCTTAAGAAAATCTAAGGTGTGATACAAAAAATTAGCTGTGTACCTAACCCAAGTGTCACTATATAATGCCTTTGTCATCCACAGAACAGCTGGTCAGGGGGGGACCTTATTGGAATTTCAGGAAAAAATTATAAAAAAAATGATTTTTTGGCGTTCAGGAAGGAGCGTGCAGTTTTTCATCCAGCAGTGCTTCTGGGGTATCAAGAATAATACGTGGGCAGCATTTCCCTGGAGTACTTCACCCCCACAGAAAAAAAAAGGCGACCCCAAAAAAGGTGTCGAGTTTGCTCGGTTAAAGGGATTAGGAAAGACACCACTCACTACTGTCAGACCTGCCTCTCTAAACCGGGCCTCTGCATTGGAGAGTGCTTTCAAGTTTATCACACCTCCACTGATATCCATTAAGTCCATTTCACTTATTTCTTAATTAATCCATGGCAAGACATTTTCAGTTGAGCATTTTTCCATTTGGCAATCCAATAATAGCTCCCCTCAAAAAATAAAAATAAAATAAAAACCTTAAAAATTCCCATTATACCCCTAGATGAATACATTGAAAGGTGTCATTTTATTAAATGAGGCAATTCTTCAATTTCCTTTTATGTTCTAGCACCCTTAGAGCCTCGATTTTGCGGTTTTCACTGTTGGGGTGAGTGTCTTCAAATGCGACATGGTGCCTGAAAATTATTCCAGCAAAATCTGCCTTCCAAAAGCCACACGGTGTTCCTCCCATTCTGAGCCCCGCTGTGTGCTCATACAGCACTTTACAACCACATATGGGGTGTTGACGTATTCAGGAGAAAATGGGTAACAGATTATGGGGTGCATTTTCTCCTGATACCGCTTGTTAAAATGACAAATTTGGGCCTAAAGCGAGATATTCTTGTAAAATATGAAATTATTCATTTTCACTGCCAAGTCTTTCTAAATTCCATGAAACGGCTATTGGGCCAAAGTGCTCAGTGCACCCTTTGAAAAATTCCTTGGGGGGTGTATTTACCATAATGGGGTCACTTTGGGGGTTCTTTCATTGTTGGGGTGCCTCAGGGTGTCTTCAAATGCGATATGGTGCCTGAAAATTATTCCAGCGAAATCTGCCTTCCTAAAGCCACACAGTGTTCCTCCCATTCTGAGCCCCGCTGTGTGCTCATACATCACTTTACAACCACATATGGGGTGTTTACGTATTCAGGAGAAAATGGGTAACAGATTATGGGGTGCATTTTCTCCTGATACCCCTTGTTAAAATGACAAATTTGGGCCTAAAGCGAGATATTCTTGTAAAATATGAAATTTTTCATTTTCACTGCCAAGTCTTTCTAAATTCCATGAAACGGCTATTGGGCCAAAGTGCTCAGCGCACCCCTTGAAAAATTCCTTGGGGGGTGTATTTTCCATAATGGGGTCACTTTTGGGGTTTTTTCACTGTTGGGGTGCCTCAGGGTGTCTTCAAATGCGACATGGTGCTTGAAAATTATTCCAGCGAAATCTGCCTTCCAAAAGCCACACAGTGTTCCTCTCATTCTGAGCCCCGCTGTGCCCCCATATAGCACTTTATGACCACATATGGGGTGTTTCTGTAAACTTAAGAATCAGGGTAACAAATATTAAGGTTTGTTTTGCTGTTAACCCATGCTGAATTGCAGGAGAAATGGATCTAAATGGAAAAATCTGCAAAAAAAGTGAAATTTAAAAAATTCACCTCCATTTTCCATTAATTCTGGTGGAACACTTAAAGGGTTAACAACGTTTGTAAAACTCGTTTTAAATACCTTGAGGGGTGTAGTTTCTAAAATGGGGTCATTTTTGGGTGGTTTCTATTATATAAGCCTCACAAAGTGACTTCAGACATGAACTGGTCCTTAAAAAGTGGGTTTTGGAAATGTTCTGAAATTTTTTTAATTTTGCTTCTATACTTCTAAGCTTTCTAACATCCCAAAAAAAAAAAAAAAACATTTACAAAATGATGCAAACATGAAGTAGACATATGGTAAAAGTATAGTAATAACTTTTTTGTAAGTTACCAATTTAGAAAATTGCGAATTTTTCCAAATTTTCTGTAAATTTTGGCATTTTTTATAAATAAAGGTGAAACATATTGACTCATATTTACCACTAACATGAAGTACAATATGTCACGAGAAAACAATCTCAGAATTGCTTATATAAGTAAAAGCGTTCCAGAGTTATTACCACATAAAGTGAAACATGTCAGATTTGCAAAATGTGGCTTGGTCCTTATGGTGAAAACTAGCTTGGTCTTGAAGAGGTTAAACAGCATGGTTAATTGAGTCGGTGAGACCTACATACTTGTTTTTTGTAAAAAAAAAAAAAAACACTGTACATGCCTCCATCAAAAGGATACATAATAATTAATCACCTGGTTAATTGGGTAAGTAAGACCTACCTATTTTTCTTGAAGTATAAACACTGTACTTGCCACCATCAGAGGGCTACATAATAGTTAATCAGGTGGTTCATTGGGTCATTGAGAACTACCTATCTTTTTTGCGTGAAATAACAATGTACTGGCCACCGTAACGTGGCTATATAATAGTTAATCAGCCGGTTATTTGGTCGGTATGACCTACATATTTTTGGTGTTTAAAAAACCTGTACTTGCCACCTTCACAGGGAAATATATTAGATAATCAGACCTAATATTGGGTCAGTGAGAACTACCCATTTTTTGGGTGAATAAACACTGTATTTGTCACCATCACAAAGATCTATAATGAATCATCTGGTTAAATGGGTCGCTGAGACTTACCAATTTTTTGTGTTTAAAACACAGTACTTGCCACCGTCACAGGGATATACAATAGTTAATCAGCCCCTTAATTGAGTCGATTATTTCTACAGATTTTTGGGGTGAAAAAAGACTGTACTTGCCAGTGTCAAAGGGATATACACTGGCTGTCCAAAAAAACCTCAATGATAAATCATGTATATAGAAATGGTAAAGGAGTCTAGCCGAACTAGACTAACAACCCATACAGACATGCCAATAACCACATATAGATAATATACAATAAGGTAAAAATTCAGTTTATTAAATCTCACATATAAAATACAGTACATCATATAAATAGGGGGCCAAAAGTAAAATAAAGCCCCAAAAGATCTGCTACAGAGACAGAGACAATACAGGGTAGATGAACAACAATATAAATAATCAATTGTAATACTGTATATAATATCCCAATGTTAAACAGTAAAAAAAAATTGCTAAATCATATACAAATATATATGTAAAGGACCTTGAACCATATAATAATACAGTGTATAAATGATACTCATGGAGTAAAAGATACAAATGATGGCCATAGTCTAAACCACCCTGGAGAGCAGACGATGATATGGATAATTTGGTTGGACTTTGCGCAAAAATCTCCGGTGCACTTCAGTATTAAAGTGTGCCCAGCACAACCAATTCCGTAGCTATTATTCAGTTCTTTCTGTAGCCCAGGAAGAGTCCCAGGAAGCGTCAGACACAATGTTGGTTCAAGCTGGAGTCCATGTAAAAAGCCCTTCAATCGACTCAAGACTCCTTCTTTATTAAGGCAATAGAACGACGCCCAGTGGGAGATGGCTTTTAAACTTCAGCCAGTCAGCCGAGAAAGTGCAGGTACATATGAAAGGATAGGGGAGGGCATCAACATGGCCGAACAGTGTAATGCACACACCTCATCCCTGTATAAGGAAGGATGAGTCATGTCCGTTGTCTGATCAGCCAGATGGCTGCCCATCCCCCATCACTGTCAGCATGGACCCCATTCAATACTGCTCAAAGTGACCAGTATCTAGCGAAGATCATTCTACTGGTTCTTATAGATTTGGGACTATCTGCGGGACATTGCTACGGCTATTGTCAGTATACGGTACGAGTATACCGACAAGGCAGATATGCATGTCTTAAAATTAGATATGTAGAAAGGGATAGCGAAGCCGCAGCTGAGGTATAATAAGTCTCTCGTTATGCAGACTTCCCTTCTCTAATGTGTATAGACATTTGAAGGGAAGAAGCTCAGCGCATTGTACTTAGTGCTCACAAACCGGCAAACGCCCCCCTACACACTGAGAACACGTCTCCAAGCCCATGAGAAGGTTTTACCGCTGTCCCGATTCAACCCAAGTACCCTCTGCTAGAGCGTTCCTCGGTTAAATCCGACACAGGGAGACAGATGACAATCTATAAAACACACACACATCCACACACATAAAATGTCCACATAATTGCATATAATAAAATTTCCACAACAGTGCCTCTTCTTTGTCATATGCTCCCCTGTGTCCCTCGATGAATCACGGTCTTCTTTGGAAAAGAAAATAAACAGTCCCTCTTGTATACGAAAAGTCCTCAATCCAAAAAGCAAAACAGATGATGGAAAACAACAGAGCTTGAAAACAAATATTGACTCGGAGGTTCTGCTCTTCGGGAAGAGTTGGTCGCTTTGGAATCCTCTGTATCTGGTCTATGGGTTGGTCTTCAGGGCGTCTCGGCAACGAAAATGTAGTCATCTGTTTGGGCTTTGGTGACTTGGTCGATTAGACAACAGGAACATCTCACTCCGGCGTATAGAAGGAATAGAAACAGAAACACCATAAGTATATATACTCCTATTTCCTTTAGCCAGGATCCAATGGAAAACAAAAAATCTCTGAAGCTTCCCAAACCTTTAAAAGGATTCCAACCTTGACTAGCTATAGCTCTGGCTCTGCCTTGCAGGGTGCTAACCTTAACCATATGTACTTTGATCATGTCACTGGTGTCCGTTATCCAGGTACAACAGTCCTCACCTATGAATTTACAGAAACCCCCCTTGGACGCTAAAAGATAATCAAGAGCCATCTTTTCCTGCAGTACTAGAGTTTTCATCTGTCGTTGTTCCTGGGTGATCTCTCTGACAGCTTCTACGGTTTCATTGAACATCTCATCTACAATAGCGGAGAAATTGTTCAATCGCTTCATAAGCTCGATCTCCCATCCAGTCCACGTGGGGAACCATGCCCAAGCCTGATCGTGGCTAGAGAACAGTTCCCTCCTAGCTCTCCCAGACATCTTTGCCTTCTTACGAACCATCAGATCCTCTCGATTAGCTGCAATGTAAGATGCTGGAGCAAGCTTCACTAAAGCACATGAACCTCTTGCATTAGGGGGACTACCTTATAAGCGGCGTAAAAAAAACAGGAAATAATATGGGCCTGTCAAAACAGCACATGCAGAGTTTCTCTGACGATCTCGGGCACTAAGTAATAACTGAATAGACTAGGGGATCGCCCCGGCAGTCTGAACATCGCATCCAACCGATATAATCTGGTCTATGGGTGTTATTAAAGAGATCGGGGGTTTCATTAGTAAGGTTGACTGTTATACCTTTCTCACAACTGGAGGATCCCACAAATCTATCCCCTCTACCGAAGCTAATGTTGAAGCATACCTGCGGGTCGCCTAACTGCCCAGACACCCACACAGGATTGGCAAGTGAGGCGCAAGGGCCAGATCTAATATTAAAACTGATGTTACCCTGTAGGAATGGATCGTTAAATTATATCGACAAACAGTCTCTGGGTGGGCTTGGCTAATTTCTCGCACTTCTTCATGCCAATATGAAAGTTGTATATAGCATGAACGGCTGCCATCGCTGGGGTATAATGGCTAGGGGGGGGGGGGATTTAGAGCACACCCAGCAATTGGTCCTGTTTGCTGCCTTAGCTAGCTGGAGGTGCATTTTAAACAAAAGATTGGGATGATTTTCATCGTTTCCCTCGCTAGAATAAACTATGCTACACAAATAAATGAAAATGACACTTCTCATTCTTTGATGTAGTTGAGAAGCTTCTTGCAGTGACTGGCGTGGACCCAGTTGTCTCGTCCTTTTGAGTTTCAGAGAGGTTGGCGTCGTCAGCAGCACCTAGAATGGCCCAAGATATCTCGGTTCTAGTCCCGTCCTCTGATGTTTCTTTAGCACGATCCAATCACCTGGTTGGATAGAATGTACACCGGTTATTGAGTCTGAGTATCGGCCATGATTATTGAGATCCTGTTCTTAATAATCCCATTAAGACGTTCAACATTACCACTTCTCTGAGGATGATACGGGGTATGTAATCCCTGGTTGACATGTTGAGCTTTACATATTTCTGCAAAAATGTGACCGGTGAAGTGAGAGCCGCGATCTGACGCGATTGTTTCAGGCAGGCCCCAGCGGCACACTATCTCGGACAGGACCTTTTTTGCTGTGGTAGTGGCATTGGCGCATCGAACGGGCCATGCTTCTGGCCATCCGGAAAACATATCTACACAGACTAAGGCATGCTCGTATGGCCCACTCCTTGGCAACGTAATGTAGTCTATCTGTATGCGCTAAAACGGATATTCCGGTTTGGGCGAATGCCATTCTGGTGGTTTCACAGTTCTGCCAGGGTTGTGCAAAGCACAGACTAGGCAAGAAGCTGTAAAATTGGATGCTGCAGTAGTAAACCCAGGAGCAATCCAGTGCTCTTCCATCTGCGAACACATAACCATCTTTGACTGATGTCCTGGGTAATGACTCAAATGGGCCATCATTGGAAAAACTGATCTTGGCAGACACCATTTGTTGCCAAGACCCCAGATGTCATCTGGGCCCTGTGTAGCCCCCAGAGCTGTCTACTTCCTCTTCTCCTGCATCTCTGCCTGCCGCTGCAGTTTTTAAACTCTTCCAGAGATACATCAGAAGGGACGGCCAGCATCAAGGTCTCTACAGAGGGGCTCAGAGCACCTTCCTTGGCAGCTCTATCTGCCAAGGTGTTCCCATCTGCCTCCAGGGACCTATCAACCGTGTGTGCCTTCACTTTCAGAATGGCCATTTCGTATGACAGGCTGAAGGCAACGAACAGCCTGTCGATCAACTCTGCATGTTTCACCGGCTTCCCCGAACTAGTCAAAAACCCTCTAGCTTTCCAGATTCGACCAAAGTCATGTGCTATCCCAAAAGCATACCTAGAGTCTGTATAGACGTTAATCCTCTGGTCCTTGTGGATCTCACAAGCCCTTTCTAGTGCCCACAGCTCAGCCTCCTGTGCTGACATGTGTGAGCGCAAAGTGCCTTTCTCAACAACCTCACTGACTGTAGTTACAGCATATCCAGTGTGTGGCTTACCGTCTGGGGTGTAGTACCTGGAACCATCTACTAAAAGGTTTTTGGCCTCTGGAATAGGAGTCTCCCTTACTGGGCTGATGGCTGCTGACTCAAGTTCCATCAAGGAAAAGCAGTCGTGCTGGTCCTCGAGGTGATTCCTTACTAGGTTGGAAAATTGATTAGAAGTTGAGAGGTTAGAATAGTTAGTAAAAGTTGGAAAATTGTTGTTTTTCACTTCATTGTTTCCCCCCTTCTCTTCCTCCTTAATAACAGGAAGAAGAGACGCTGGGTTAAAAATGGTGCATTGTCTTAAAGTCAGGTTAGTAGATTTTGGAAAGAGGACCCCCATCCGGACAATTTAAGTGGTGGAAAGGGTTTAAAAGTTTCTAGTTATCATTTTGAAAATAAACATGTGAAACAGTTCACTACATCAAATGTACACAGGTCAGTATGACACTACAACAGCGACTTGTTATAATAAATGTATTTCACAAGAATCTTAGAAATGTGATTCTTTCCAGTCAACATTCTCGCCGTAACTGCCCTGTATTTGTAATATCGGTTTTGATATCAGTCTCTCACTCAAATACACCCCTACAGCACCGTAGGGCTCCCACCTTTCATTAAGCTATGGATGTTCTAGCAGCCAGCCATAGACCCCATATTTTATCAAACTTCTCCAGACAGCCTCTAGCAAGATATGTCATTTTATATATTGGCAAGGCCTTTTAAATAATTTGCATCCAATGTTGTATTGATGGAGTTTTAGGGTGCTTCCAATTCAATAAGATAGACTTCCAAGCATAGAACATTAGAAGTCGATATAACATCTTATAGTATTTGGTCTGCAACAGATCATCTACCAGTCCTAACAGATTATTTTCCTGGGAGCATACCGGCGGCAACCCTAATTTCAGATTCCGAAATTTGTGAATCGCTGACCAAAATTCTGCAATCCTCGGACACTCCCAAATCATATGGATCAGAGCCCCCCTGTATCTCCTAAGTATACCAACATATCATCTGCGCATAATGATATCTTCTCAGAGGTTTTATTACCAATGCAAATATCAATGGTGATAGAGGACATCCCTGACGTGTACCTCTATGTATAGGGAATGGTTCTGACAAATATCCATTAACTCTGACTCGGGCTGTGGGTTGGTGCTATAAAAGACACACCCATTCCAAAAAGTTCCCTAGAAGCCTGAATCTTTCCAATATCTCCCACAGAAACGTCCATTATACCGAATCAAAGGAACTTCTCATTGTCTAATGAGGCTATGGCTCTATTGCCCCTATTATCGTGATTAATCTGTAAATTGGTATAAAGACGTCTGATATTAATATCTGTAGATTTCCCCGTCATAAAGCCAGATTTATCTGCCCCCACAATGCATAGGATCACTCCCGTCCAGGGCCGTCTTTACCGCTGGGCAAAAGGGGCAGCTGCCCCGGGCCCAGTTGCTTCTGGGGGGCCCAAGCAGCATTTTACTTGGATTTTACTTGGGCCCCCTATATTTTGTTGCCGCCGCCGCCCGCCGGCCCTGTAACATAACAAAGTCATGGTCCGCACTATAGAAAGAGAGAGTGAGGAGGGGGCGGGGCCCGGGGCCGCTCTGCGCTCCGCTGCCTGGCCTGCCTGTCTCTTTAACAGAGCAGACCAGTGGCTGCTGGAGTGTGATGCAGCTGCCGCACAGGCAGAGAGAGGAAGGAGGCGGAGCCACAGCCAGCAGCCACAGCCAAAGCCAAGCACCTAACAGAACTTACAGGTATGTGGTAGACATGGGGGGGGGGGGCTCATATAGGACGGGGGGGGGGCTCATATAGGACAGGGGGGGCTCATATAGGACAGGGGGGGGCTTATATAGGACAGGGGGGGGCTTATATAGGACAGGGGGGCTCATATAGGACAGGGGGGCTCATATAGGACAGGGGGGGGCTCATATAGGACAGGGGGGCTCATATAGGACGGGGGGCTCATATAGGACAGGGGGGGCTCATATAGGACGGGGGGGCTCATATAGGACAGGGGGGGCTCATATAAGACAGGGGGGGCTCATATAGGACGGGGGCTCATATAGGACAGGGGGGGCTCATATAGGACAGGGGGGCTCATATAGGACGGGGGGGCTCATATAGGACAGGGGGGGCTCATATAGGACAGGGGGGGGCTCATATAGGACAGGGGGGGGCTCATATAGGACAGGGGGACAGTGTGTGCTTTCCTGCTACTACATCAACCCCCCCCCCCCCTTCCCTCCAGGGATCTTGGGGGCATTAAGGGTTGGACTTTAACTCCTTGCTGCTGATGTTGTGTGTTGTGTGTGTGTCCGTCCTTGTGTGTGTGTGTGTGTCTGTCCCTGTGTGTGTGTCTGTCCCTTTGTGTGTGTGTGTGTGTCCGTCCCTGTGTGTGTGTGTCCGTCCTTGTGTGTGTGTGTCTCTCCCTGTGTGTATCACCATGCCCACAGTGTTCCTATGTCTTGACGCAGCTGCTTCAGAACGTTCTGTGCGGGACAAGAGGAAGAAGATGGAAGAGGAGGCAGCGCCAGCATGGAGTCCGTGCGATAGACACAGGGAGGCACACTAAGGACAAAGGTAACACTTCCACATGATCTACACTAGTGTTATCTGTGGTTTTACATAGGACTGCAGGTAACACTACCACATGATCTGCACTAGTGTTATCTGTGGTTTTACATAGGACTGCAGGTAACACTACCACATGATCTGCACTAGTGTTATCTGTGGTTTTACATAGGACTGCAGGTAACACTACCACATGATCTGCACTAGTGTTATCTGTGGTTTTACATAGGACTGCAGGTAACACTACTACATTATTTAGCACTAGTGTTATCTGTGGTTTTACATAGGACTGCAGGTAACACTACCACAAGGTTAGCTCGCACAGGGCGCCTGAACACCTAAGGCCGGCCCTGGCTGCGCACCCCAGCGCCAAGGGATGACGTCACTGATGTAATATGCCTCTTATATGTGGACAGCAGTGATGTCACAGATGTAATATATCACCTATATATGGACAGCGGTGATGTCACTGATGTAATATATTACTTATAAGTGATATATTACATCAGTGACATCACCACTCTCCACACATAAGTAATATATTACATCAGTGACATCACTGCTGTCCACATATACCGGTAAGTAATATATTACATCAGTGACATCACCGCTCATCACATATATGTGGAGAGCGGTGATGTCACTGATGTAATATATCGCCTATATGTGGACAGCGGTAATGTCACTGATGTAATATATCACTTATATGTGGAGAGCGGTGATGTCACTGATGTAATATAACATTATATGTGGAGAGTGTTCATGTCACTGATGCAATACAGCGCTCCAGATGGCGAGCAAAATGGTCGCCAATGTGCCTTAAAATTTGCAGATGGCGACAAGACTTGTCATAGACTACAGGCCTGAGGTCTATTTGGTAGTGAAATCCCAGCGCAGGCAGGCGTGATGATATCATCACGCCCGCCTGTGCCAGGACGCGGTGAGGTGTGCGCGTCTGCGTTGCACCATCCCTCGCCGTACCAGCAGCTAGTGAGCGCCAGTGAAAGGAAACAGGTGAGTATAAGATTTTCTTTTTCTTTTTTTTAAGGTGTGGGAAGGCGGGATCCAGGGGGCCCAAGTAAATTCTTGCCCAGGGTCCAATCAATATTAAAGACGGCCCTGCTCCCGTCAGTCGTATGGTCAGAACCTTAGCCAATATTTTGGCATCCAGATTTATAAGTGAAATGGGCCGATATGAACTGCATTGATCCGGTGGCCTCCCTGCCTTGTGAATCACTACAATTGTGGTTTCGGTAAAAGACAGAGGTAACTCTGAGTTCTCCAATGCATATTTGAACAACTTGTCAAGCCGGGTGCTAAGCCCCTCAGCGTGCAATTTATACCACTCAGCTGGGAAACTATCTGGACCCAGGGTCTTGTGGGTGGCTTTGGCGCCTATTGCTGCTTGAATCTCAACCGCAGATAATGTGGAGTCTAATATCTCTTTATCTTCCCCAGGAGTATAACTTGATGTATAAAGTTTTATTTAAATAAAGCGCTAATTGGGTGCATGTCTCTTCTGGCTTAGATACCTCCCCCCCATGTCACGGGGTTCCGAAGGTGCACTCGGTCCCCCATTGCCCGCAGACCTGTTGCTTAGCTTTTGGAATGAGGTTCTGTCTTTGACCTCATTCCCAGGGCGGCTTTACTAGCTGGGTGGCTCCCTGCTCCTAGTCTGCCTTGAGCGCCGAGCTGATCACTCGGTGCTCGACTGGTTGGTCTGTCGGTCATGTGACGCTGGCCACGTCACATGACCCTCACTCCCCACTATAAATACAGGCAACCTGCTGGCTACAGGTTGCCTGTTAATTTCTAGGTTCCTGGATATTTGTTGGACTGCTGAATACATACCTGATCCTGTTCCCTGACCATCCTTTTGCCTGATCCTCCTGTACTGCGCATCCGTCCTGGTATTGTGACCTCGGCTCCCACCTGACTACTTTCTTAGGACTCCTCTTTTACTTCTCTGCTCTCCTGGTATTTATGACCCCGGCTTCTCCTGACAATTCTCTGCTTGCTCCATTTGTACTTTGCAGCTTTCCTGGTATTTACTCGGTCCGTTCACATCCTGTTGTTTGTCTGTCTGTCATCCCTGCACTTATTCCAAGTTAGGGATTGCCGTCCAGTTGTCCCCTGTCATTAGGACTCGCGAGGCAAGTAGGCAGGGCCAGGGGTAAGGGTGGAGCGCAGTGGTCACTTCCCTCCCCCCTGTGTGTGTGTGTACGCGACCGTTACAGATTAACAGGCCCAATAACCACTGTATTATGAATCCTCTGGTGACCCTGACTGACCATGTCTCTAATCTGACGCAGAGGGTGCAGGAGTTAGGGGAAAAACTCAGTTCTTTTGAGTTAGGGCAAGGTTCTTCCACTCCTCAGGCCTCCAGTCCGCATTTTGAGCCCCAGATTAAGCTCCCAGAACCCTTTTCTGGAGACCGGAGGAAGTTTCTCTCTTTTAAGGAGAGTTGCAAACTTTACTTCCGTTTGCGCCCCGTGTCCTCTGGCCCCGAGAGTCAACGCGTGGGCATTATCATTTCCCGATTACAGGGTGATCCCCAGGACTGGGCGTTCTCTTTACCTGCTGGCACCAGTTGTTTATATTCTGTGGAGGGGTTCTTTCAGGCCTTGGGTACCCTCTATGATGAACCAGACAGGGCTCTAGTAGCCGAGACGGCTCTAAAGGCACTGGTTCAGGGCAATTTACCAGCGGAGGATTATTGCACCCAATTCAGAAGGTGGTGTGTCCCCTCAGGATGGAACGAACCAGCCCTGCAGAGTCAGTTCAGGTCAGGTCTGTCTGATAAATTAAAGGATCTTCTGGTCAGTTATCAACTTCCAGAGACCTTAGAGGAGATGATGACCCTTGTTGTCCGACTTGACCGACGGGTTAGAGAGAGACGACAGGAACAACAGTTCTCTTCCCAGATGGTGGTCCAGCCAGAGGCCTATCCCAGAGACAATGCTGAGGTCTCCACCGAAGAACCCATGCAGGTTGGCATGACCCGAGGGAATCTACGCCGCAGACGTGGAGAATGCTTTTACTGTGGAGATCCTGACCATTGGATCAACCAGTGTCCTAAGAAGGTCCTCTCTGTCAAGTCTCCTAAGACAAGGCAACCTAAAGACCAGGTACACCCTGAATTTTCTAAATGTAAGCTTTCGGTACCCATTACGATTTCTCTGGGAGTAGATAAATGGCCGGGTAAGGCCTTTATTGATTCTGGCTCAGCGGCTAGCTTTATTGACTCTGAGTATGCTGTAAGATTGGGTATTCCTATGTTTGCCTTACCAACTCCTATCCATGTCATGGCTATTGATGCTACTCCTCTTATTGGTGGTACGGTGAGCTTATGTACCTCAGAGATTTCTCTAACCGTGGGTGTGTGCCACTCAGAGAGATGTTCGCTTCTAGTCCTGGAGAACCTACCTGCTGAGGTGGTACTAGGGTTGCCTTGGCTCCGACTACATAACCCCACTATAGATTGGTCCAATGGGGAGTTGGTGAGATGGGGGCCTAAGTGTGACTCGTGCTTGTCCGTGGTACAGGCTGGGGTCTCAGTAAAGTCTGATACTTTACCCTCTGTTGTTAGAGAATATTTTGATGTACACTGCGTACAGAATTATTAGGCAAATGAGTATTTTGACCACATCATCCTCTTTATGCATGTTGTCTTACTCCAAGCTGTATAGGCTCGAAAGCCTACTACCAATTAAGCATATTAGGTGATGTGCATCTCTGTAATGAGAAGGGGTGTGGTCTAATGACATCAACACCCTATATTAGGTGTGCATAATCATTAGGCAACTTCCTTTCCTTTGGCAAAATGGGTCAAAAGAAGGACTTGACAGGCTCAGAAAAGTCAAAAATAGTGAGATATCTTGCAGAGGGATGCAGCACTCTTAAAATGGCAAAGCTTCTGAAGCGTGATCATCGAACAATCAAGCGTTTCATTCAAAATAGTCAACAGGGTCGCAAGAAGCGTGTGGAAAAACCAAGGCGCAAAATAACTGCCCATGAACTGAGAAAAGTCAAGCGTGCAGCTGCCAAGATGCCACTTGCCACCAGTTTGGCCATATTTCAGAGCTGCAACATCACTGGAGTGCCCAAAAGCACAAGGTGTGCAATACTCAGAGACATGGCCAAGGTAAAAAAGGCTGAAAGACGACCACCACTGAACAAGACACACAAGCTGAAACGTCAAGACTGGGCCAAAAAATATCTCAAGACTGATTTTTCTAAGGTTTTATGGACTGATGAAATGAGAGTGAGTCTTGATGGGCCAGATGGATGGGCCCGTGGCTGGATTGGTATAGGGCAGAGAGCTCCAGTCCGACTCAGACGCCAGCAAGGTGGAGGTGGAGTACTGGTTTGGGCTGGTATCATCAAAGATGAGCTTGTGGGGCCTTTTCGGGTTGAGGATGGAGTCAAGCTCAACTCCAAGTCCTACTGCCAGTTTCTGGAAGACACCTTCTTCAAGCAGTGGTACAGGAAGAAGTCTGCATCCTTCAAGAAAAACATGATTTTCATGCAGGACAATGCTCCATCACACGCGTCCAAGTACTCCACAGCGTGGCTGGCAAGAAAGGGTATAAAAGAAGAAAATCTAATGACATGGCCTCCTTGTTCACCTGATCTGAACCCCATTGAGAACCTGTGGTCCATCATCAAATGTGAGATTTACAAGGAGGGAAAACAGTACACCTCTCTGAACAGTGTCTGGGAGGCTGTGGTTGCTGCTGCACGCAATGTTGATGGTGAACAGATCAAAACACTGACAGAATCCATGGATGGCAGGCTTTTGAGTGTCCTTGCAAAGAAAGGTGGCTATATTGGTCACTGATTTGTTTTGTTTTTGAATGTCAGAAATGTATATTTGTGAATGTTGAGATGTTATATTGGTTTCACTGGTAAAAATAAATAATTGAAATGGGTATATATTTGTTTTTTGCTGAGTTGCCTAATAATTATGCACAGTAATAGTCACCTGCACACACAGATATCCCCCTAAAATAGCTAAAACTAAAAACAAACTAAAAACTACTTCCAAAAATATTCAGCTTTGATATTAATGACTTTTTTGGGTTCATTGAGAACATGGTTGTTGTTCAATAATAAAATTAATCCTCAAAAATACATCTTGCCTAATAATTCTGCACTCCCTGTATTCTCATCACCAACCCCGGAGGTTCTACCCCCCCATAGACCTTATGATTGTACCATAGAGCTAGTAGAGGGGGCCAAGTTTTCTAAAGGACGAATTTATAATCTTTCTATGCCCGAACGCAAGGCCATGGAAGATTATATTAAGGAGAGCCTTGGTAAAGGGCATATTAGACCTTCTGTCTCTCCTATGGGGGCGGGGTTTTTCTTCGTTAAGAAAAAAGATGGTGGTCTTAGGCCATGTATCGATTACCGGAGATTAAATAAAATCACTGTCCATAATAGATACTCCCTCCCATTGATTCCGGATTTATTTAACCAGGTTCTGGGGGCAACCTGGTTTTCCAAAATTGACCTGAAAGGGGCATACAATCTAATCCGAATCAAGGAGGGAGACGAATGGAAGACGGCGTTCAATACTCCGGTAGGACACTTTGAATATCAAGTGATGCCTTTTGGACTCAGCAATGCCCCAGCTGTGTTCCAAAACTTCATGAATGACATTCTTAGGGAGTACTTAGGTAAATTTGTTATTGTCTATCTTGACGACATTTTGATATTCTCTCCTGACTTCGAATCCCATGTGTCTCATGTTAAAAAAGTATTAGAGGTGTTGAGGGAGAATCAGCTATCCGCTAAACAAGAGAAATGTGTCTTTGGTGTACAGGAGATTCTGTTTCTAGGGCATGTTCTGACTCCTCACGCCTTCAAGATGGATCCTGGTAAGGTACTAGCAATTAAGGAATGGGCAAGACCTTCATCCTTAAAGGCCTTACAACGGTTCTTAGGTTTCGCCAATTACTATCGTAAATTTATTATGAATTTTTCCGTAATTGCTAAACCGTTGACCGACCTTACTCAGAAAGGGGCGGATTTAGAGAATTGGTCTACTGAGGCCATTTCTTCATTTGAAAAATTAAAAAAGGCATTCAGTAGCGCTCCCATTCTGATCCAGCCTGATCAGGAGAAACCTTTTATTGTGGAGGTGGATGCGTCCGAGGACGGCGTAGGAGCAGTCCTTTCACAAGGTCCTGCTAGCCTCACTAATCTGAGACCATGTGCCTTCTTCTCCAGGAAATTCTCTCCCACGGAGAGAAACTACAACATAGGGAATAGGGAGCTGCTGGCCATTAAATGGGCATTTGAGGAGTGGAGGCATTTCCTGGAGGGGGCAAGACATTGTGTAACTGTTGTCACTGACCATAAAAACCTTATGTTTCTCGAGTCTGCTAAGAGGTTGAATCCCCGTCAAGCCAGATGGGCTCTGTTTTTTACTCGTTTTGATTTTTCCATCACGTTCAGGCCGGGAAGTAAAAATGTGAAGGCGGACGCATTATCTCGGAGCTTCCAGGCTTTTCAACCTACTGAGGTACCACCTGAATCCATCCTACCAGCAAAAATCTTCTTAGCGGCTCTTACCCAGGATATCTCGGCTCGCATTAGGTCTGAACAACATCTGGCACCGGTATCCACCCCAACAGATAAGTTGTTTGTTCCCGTACAATTTAGTCTCCAGCTGTTGGGTGAGTGTCACGATTCTGCCTTTTGTGGACATCCGGGTGTTGAGGGCACTAAGGATCTGGTTTCTAGATCTTATTGGTGGCCCACTCTAACTAGGGATGTCAAGTCTTACGTGTCAGCCTGTGAGGTTTGTGCCAGGTCCAAGACACCTAGGACTCGCCCTGCTGGTAACCTACGACCCCTACCCATTCCCAGTAGACCCTGGTCCCATATCTCGATGGACTTTATAACTGACCTACCGCTGGCGGAGGGTAAGACTGTGGTTTGGGTAGTGGTCGATAGGTTTAGCAAGATGGTTCATTTCATTCCCCTGTCTAAACTCCCGAATGCCAAAACCTTGGCGTCTATTTTTGTGAAAGAAATTGTTCTATTGCATGGTATCCCGGAAAATATTGTTTCTGACAGGGGTGTGCAGTTTGTGTCCAAATTCTGGAGGGCCTTCTGTCAAAAATGTAAAATTTCATTGTCTTTTTCCTCTGCCTACCACCCTGAGAGTAATGGGCAGACTGAACGCCTTAATCAGTCTGTCGAACAATTCTTGAGGTCGTATGTTGCTGATGACCAGAAATTATGGGTGAAATATCTTCCATTGGCTGAATTTGCTTTGAATAACCGTGTCAATTCTTCTGCTGGGGTTTCACCTTTCTTTTGTAACCATGGTTTCCATCCCCGTTTTCATTCTGGGTCGTCCGTCTCCTCCTCTAACCCTGAAGCAGATAAACTCTCCTCCGAACTGTGCACAGTTTGGGCCCGGGTTCAATCGAACCTAGAAAAGGCTCAATGTTCTCAAAAACTCAAGGCCGATAGGAGACGTTCAAGGGGGGTAAACTTTCAGGTTGGGGATAAAGTATGGTTGTCCTCCAAGAATCTATCTCTCAAGGTAACTTCTAAAAAATTTGCTCCTCGTTTTATTGGACCATATAAGATCACGGAAGTGATTAACCCGGTATCTTTTAGGTTGGAGCTGCCTGAGTCATTCCACATTCATAATGTGTTCCATAAATCTCTGCTTAAAAAATATTTTGAACCGGTAGTACCATCAAAAGCCTCGCCTCCGCCGGTTCTTGTTAATGATGCTGTCGAGTATGTGGTGTCTAAAATAGTGGATGTCAGGAAGGTGCGTAATTCCTTGCAGTACCTGATTCACTGGAAGGGGTATGGTCCTGAAGAGAGATCTTGGGTACCTGCCAGGGAGGTTCATGCTCCTAGACTTGTTCGTAAATTTCATTTAGAACACCCTGAAAAGCCATCGCCTGAAGTCTTGGGTCCGGTGGCCTCTCGTAAAAGGGGGGGTACTGTCACGGGGTTCCGAAGGTGCACTCGGTCCCCCATTGCCCGCAGACCTGTTGCTTAGCTTTTGGAATGAGGTTCTGTGTTTGACCTCATTCCCAGGGCGGCTTTACTAGCTGGGTGGCTCCCTGCTCCTAGTCTGCCTTGAGCGCCGAGCTGATCACTCGGTGCTCGACTGGTTGGTCTGTCGGTCATGTGACGCTGGCCACGTCACATGACCCTCACTCCCCACTATAAATACAGGCAGCCTGCTGGCTACAGGTTGCCTGTTAATTTCTAGGTTCCTGGATATTTGTTGGACTGCTGAATACATACCTGATCCTGTTCCCTGACCATCCTTTTGCCTGATCCTCCTGTACTGCGCATCCGTCCTGGTATTGTGACCTCGGCTCCCACCTGACTACTCTCTTAGGACTCCTCTTGTACTTCTCTGCTCTCCTGGTATTTATGACCCCGGCTTCTCCTGACAATTCTCTGCTTGCTCCATTTGTACTTTGCAGCTTTCCTGGTATTTACTCGGTCCGTTCACGTCCTGTTTTTTGTCTGTCTGTCATCCCTGCACTTATTCCAAGTTAGGGATTGCCGTCCAGTTGTCCCCTGTCATTAGGACTCGCGAGGCAAGTAGGCAGGGCCAGGGGTAAGGGTGGAGCGCAGTGGTCACTTCCCTCCCCCCTGTGTGTGTGTGTACGCGACCGTTACACCCCAGCTTCCAATCTTATTACTGCCACTACTGTTTGGGGAATTTCATTTCTCGACAAGTAAGCCAGAGCTTTCCCACTTTTGTCCCCATCTGAAAAGATGGTTTGTCTTAGTGCTAGAAGTCGCTTCTGGGTGTATTCAGTAAGATATAATCTATATTCCCTCTGAAGCGTTAACCATTCCTCCTGCCTGTCGTCAGATGGGTCTTCAATATAAGCATCTTCTGCCTCTAGCAATTTCTCCTCTAGTCTATTTCTCGTGATCCTCAATTCAGCGCTGTGAGTGGCAATGGTTGAAATACATACTCCCCTCATCACTGCCTTACATACTTCCCATTCCATGATTGGATTAGACTTTCCAGTACTCCTCTAGTTCCTGTCTGCTGCTAGCTTCCACCGGGAGCACCTGCAACCACATAGGATTAAGTCTCCATATTTTGGCTGGTCCCTCCAATGGCTGACAAAGAATCACCTGCATCGGTGCATGATCCGAAATGCCCCTTGGCAAGTAACTCACCTCTTTCACCATAAGCAGGGCTACCCAATGCTAGATCGATGCGTGACATAGTGTTAGTAAAAGCTGAATGACACGAAAACTGTCTGGCGGTGGGATTTTTCCATCTCCACAGCTCATTCATGTTATGTGCTGCCGCCCAGTTGCTCAGAGATTGGTTATGCCTAGTTGGGGGTTTAAGACCATCTAACTGATTATCCAGTTCTGCGTTAAAATCTCCCAGTATTATGAAGGGGTATTGAAGCAATTGTGACATCTTGGTAATAATCTCGTCTAGTGGGACCTATAAAAAGGAGGTGGGATATATAGTCCCACTACAATCAGGGGGGCTGCCATGTATTAAACAATGCAAAATAACATCTACCGTGAGAATCGGTTAGAACCGTCAGTAGCTGTAACTCTTCTCTTGCTGACAAGGATGGCGCAGAGCCAGTACCTTACGGTCTCTCAGATGTGTTTCCTGTAGAATAATCAGATCAGGATTATAAGGTTTAAGATCTGACACTTAGCTAAAACTAGCTCATCAGTGGCTCAATCAATTCCTAACTTGAGGTACTTTCTTCCTACTTCACCGCCCTTCTCGCTAAGGTGAAACCCCTAGCAGCTAAATAAGGACGGAAATTATTATGAAAGAAACCCTCACTAAATTGAAGCTAACTCGCCCTTTAAACTCCCTTTTTCAATCTTTCTCACAAAAAATTTATATAGGTAATATTACAGAATTAAAGGGAAATTCTCCATTACACCCTATTCTTCTCCCTATCTCACGTGTATCTCCTCCTCCACCAGGTCCCAACAACCCATGTAGCCTAAATCAGAATATCAGCAGATATAAATTTTCTCCCTGAGAATAGCCAATGTACATTGTTTACTCTGACAATCCGCCCCCCCCCCCCCCCCCATTTCACAGGTTTCTTATAGCGGCCCAATTTAAAAAAGCAAAGGCACCCCAATCAAGCAATGTAATTAGAAGTATTAACCCCTTAGGGACCGGGCTCATTTTCACCTTAAGGACCAGGCCATTTTTTGCAAATCTGACCAGTGTCACTTTATGTGTAAATAACTTTAAAAAGCTTTGACTTATACAGAACATTCTGAGGATGTTTTTTCGTCACATATTGTACTTCATGACACTAGTAAAATGGAGTAAAAAAAATTCATTTTTATTTAGAAAAAAAATATCAAATTTGCCCAAAATTTCAAACTTGGAAATTTGCGAATTTTTCCAGTTTCTCTACTTCTATAATACATAGTAATATCTACAAAAATAGTTATTACTTTACATTTACTATGTCTACTTCATGTTAGGATCATTTTGGGAATGACATTTTATTTTTGGGGGACGTTAGTTTAGAAGCAAATCTTGAAATTTCGCAGAAATTTTCAAAAAACAACTTTTTAAGGACCAATTCAGGTCTGAAGTCACTTTGTGAGGCTTACATAATAGAAACCACCCAAAAATGATCCCATTCTAGAAATTACACCCCTCAAGGTATTCAAAACTGATTTTACAAACTTTGTTAACCCTTTAGGTGTTCCACAAGAATTAATGGAAAATAGAGATACAATTTCAAAATTTCACTTTTTTGGCAGATTTTCAATTTTACTAATTTTTTTTTCCAGTTACAAAGCAAGGGTTAACAGCCAAACAAAACTTAATATTTATGGCCCTGATTCTGTAGTTTACAGAAACACCACATATGTGGTTGTAAACTTCTGTACGGACACACGGCAGGGCACAGAAGGAAAGGAATGCCATACGGTTTTTGGAAGGCAGATTTTGCTGGACTGGTTTTTTGACACCATGTCCCATTTGAAGCCCCCCTGATGCACCCCTAGAGAATAACCTCCAAAAAAGTGACCCCATTTTAGAAACTGGATAGGGTGGCAGTTTTGTTGGTACTAGTTTAGGGTACATATGATTTTTGGTTGCTCTATATTACACTTTTTGTGAGGCAAGGTAACAAGAAATAGCTGTTTTGGCACAGTTTATATTTTTTGTTATTTACAATATTCATCTGACAGGTTAGATCATGTGGTATTTTTATAGACCAGGTTGTCACAGACGTGGCGATACCTAATATGTATACAATTTTTTTTATTTATGTAAGGTTTAGACAATGATTTCATTTTTGAAACAAAAAAAATCATGTTTTAGTGTCTCCATAGTCTGAGAGCCATAGTTTTTTCAGTTTTTGGGAGATTATCTTGGGTAGGGTATGATTTTTGTGGAATGAGATGATGGCTTGATTGGCACTATTTTGGGGTGCGTATGACTTTTTGATCGCTTGCTATTACACTTTTTGTCATGTAAGGTGACCAAAAAATTGCTTTTTTTTCTCTTTTTCTTAGATATTCACCTGAGGGGTTAGGTCATGTGATATTTTTATAGAGCAGATTATTATGGACGCGGCAATACCTAATATGTATGCTTTTTTTTTTATTTATGTAAGTTTTACACAATGATTTTATTTTTGAGACAAATAAAATCATGTTTTAGTGTCTCCATATTCTTAGAGCCATAGGTTTTTCAGTTTTTGGGCGATTATCTTAGGTGGTTTCTCATCTTTTGCGGGATGAGATGATGGTTTGATTGGCAATATTTTGGGGTGCATATGACATTTTGATCGCTTGCTATTACACTTTTTGTGATGTAAGTTGACAAAAAATGGCTTATTTTACACATTTCTTTTTTTTTTTTTACGGTATTCACCTGAAGGGTTAGGTCATGTGATTACGGAGCAGGTTATTATGGACGCGGTGATACCTAATATGTATACTTTTTTAAATTTACTTAAGTTTTACACAATAACAGCTTTTTTAAAACAAAAAAATGATGTTTTAAGGCAGAAGGCAAAAAAACCCCACAAAACTATGGCTCAGAATATGGAGAATATTCTGAGCCATATTTTTTTTTTTTTTGGGTGATTGTCTTAGGTAGGGGCTCATTTTTTGAAGGATGAGGTGACGATTAGATTGGTACTAATTTTGTGGGCATACGCCTTTTTGATCCCTTGCTGTTGTACTTTTTGTGATGTAAGGTGACAAAAAATAGTTTATTTAGAACAGTTTTCATTTTTTATGGTGTTCATCTGAGGTGTTAGGTCATGTGATATGTTTATAGAGCCGGTCGATACGGACACGGCGATACCTAATATGTCAACTTTTTTTTTCTAATTTTTACCATTTTTATTTTTACTTTATTTGGGAAAAATTTAGTTTTTGTTTATTTTTAAGTGAAACTTTAAATTTTTGGGGGGAAAACAAAATTTTTTCACTTTATTTTTTGTCACACTTTGTGTCTTCAACTTTTGGTGGTCTAATCCCCTTTACAACGCATTCCAATACTTCTGTATTGGAATGCATGCCAAAGGGTCCCCCCTACAGTCCCACGGGGACCCAATGGCAACGCCGCCCCGCCGCAACCTGTAAAAGCCACAAACCGCAGGTCTGAATTGGTTTGCGGCGATCGCCGACACGGGGGGTCACAGGACCCCCCCGCGCATTGTCCCCCAGTGCCTGCTCAATGATTTGAGCAGGCACCTTATTCCGATCACCAGCCGCCGGGCGGCGGTGATCGGAACTACACATGACGTACTGGTACGTCATGTGTCCTTAAGTACCAGGACATCATGCCGTACCGGTACGTCATGTATCCTAAACAGGTTAATCAATTATTTCAACGCTGATCCCTCTGGGGCTGCCTAGTGTCCAGCCAATTCAAAGCCTCTTCTGGCATCTGGAAAAAAGGAATCGTCCAGTCCACCTGTACAAGAAGCCTGGTCGGGTAAAGCATTGCGTACTGTATGCCTAGTTCTCTCAGTTTGGCCCGGACATGTGTAAATTGTCTCCTCTTCTTCTGTACCTCAGTGGTAAAATCTGGATAAAGGAAATCTTCGCGTTTTCATATGAGTTTTTGCCCTTTTTTCTAGCCGCCGCCATGATCCCTATCTCTGTAGTGGAGGATTTTCATTATAAATGGTCTTGGCGGCGAACCTGGAGGTAGGGGTCTAGTCAGAATTCTGTGTGCCCTCTCAATTATGAACCATTAGGATAGATGCAGCGGGGAGAGCACCGACTTAATCATGTTTTCAGCGAAGACCTCAGCTTCATTGACTTCTGCCCTTTCAGGGAGACCAAGTATACGAATATTATTTCGCCTATTACAGTTTTCCGCATCCTCTGCTCTAGCTTGAAGGATCTTTACTTGTTGGATAATCAAATTTGTCAGCCCTGAGGTATTCTGTGCTGTATTTTCCACCTCTTCTACTCTATGTTCCCACTTCAGCAGTACGGTTTCTCATTTTCTCAATATCATGGCGCAAAAAGTTTACGTCACTTTGTAGGTGATCCATTTTAGCAGATAAAGCAGCTTGGCAAGCTGTAATGGGTAAACTATATATACTGAAAAAGGAGGTCAAACCAAAAAGAGATCAGCGCTCCAGATTACCAAGGGTAAAGACATAATTCAGAAGATGGGTAATCTAAAATGTAACATTTATTAATAATGCGGATAAAAATATTTCCCAAATAAAGTGTGCGCAAGACAAACCTTGGGATAGAAATACAATATAAACCCTAGAATTCACCTGGGTATCTATCCCAAATGAAAAATTACGAGAATACAACAAATACACTAAATTAGTGCACGTCGGCACCAGTAACCGTTGGTCCTACCAGTACCGCGGAACAGGATGCGGATCGTTCACCCCCGACAACCCTTCGGTTGAGGTTTCTCCATTTGGATAAAAAATGAAAAAATGATGTCAGGCAGTGATGCACATGTGTGCAGGGTCCCTGTAAAGGCCCTACGGCTGACTAATGTGAGTATCCCTATTACTAAGAATAGGTAGCAGCCTCACCACAGGGCACTCGTCCTTACAAGGACGACCCCGTCCGGAACCTGTCCCTTACAAAAATAAACTTATTGTCCCTAAAGGATCTAAAAAGAAAAACTCCCTACACGCATGTTTCACTGCCTAATAACCGAAGTTGAAGGCAATTCATCAGGGGAGATGAGGGAAGATATACTAGGGATAAGTATAAAATAGGCCCTTAATCCCTAGAGACCGGTCTGACAAGATACATCAGCCAGTAATGGGGGTATAACCAGATGATGGATACCTCCTAGGGCGGTCTCTATAGATAGAGAGACCATGTAACATGCAGAAGTACGATACAGAGAAAACTGCACATGGGACACCAACCTGTGTGGCGTTCCCAACATATTTAAATAGGTACCTAGCTGCCGCCTCCGCCGCCCACAATGTGAAAAGGCCAATGAGCGCACTCGTGTGCTCGCACGTCAGCACCACGCATGCGCCCATAGCGGAGACAGGAGCGAGGCATGGAGCGCACGGAAGTGCCCAGGATACCGGCTCCTTCCTGCACATGCGCGGCATCGCTTGTTCTCGCGACGCCGCGGCTGCCAGCTGTATTGACAGCGGCACTACAGACAAAGGTTAATGACAACCGTCCATTGATGCTGCAGAATGGGAGGGCGATCGGAACTCGCCCCGCCATCTCAGCACAGTAGCCCACAATCGGGCCATCAGCAAAATTCAGTATTTAGGCTACTAGTCAGATAGAGACTGAGATAAAATCTCTGGATTGTGACAAAAATAGACATAATGATGTTATGGCTAATGAATATACTCTTGGCACAATGAAATAGAAAAGGTCATGTTTCCAATAGTGAAAGAAAAGTCGCTGTATAATGGAGAAACCATAGACAGAAACTATACCTATACGTAGGTGGGGGCATAGCTGGATCCTTCACAGAAAACAGCCATAATTCAACTGTTCATTTAAGCCCGTCGGTGTGACCGTTCGCAAAAGAAAGATCCAACGGGCTTCACGCTGCAAAAGGATCTTATCCCAATCACCTCCACGTTTAGGGGGGCAACCACTTCAATACCATTAACTTTAATGGCACGCGGATCACCTTGGTGGAAATCGCACACGTGACGAGCCACAGCCGTGTCTCGTTTCTTGTCTATGTCAAGGAGATGTTCTCCTATCCGCCTACGTAACTCACGTTTAGTTTTTCCAATATATTCTTTATCACAAATGCACGTGATTTTATATATTACGCCCACCGTTCTGCAAGAAATGAAATCCCTAATGTCAAATGTACGCCTGAGGTTACTACTATAAAAGGTCTTCCCAGTAGCAATACTTTTACAGGCCACACAGCCGCTACACCTGAAACTGCCCACAGGCCGACGGCTAAGCCAAGTGTCTGGGGCAGCCGGTGGTGACAGGTGACTGTGTAGCAGCAAATCCTTGAGGCTCTTGCCTCGCCTATATGTCACCTGTGGGTAATCATATAGCACATCACTCACATCAGGGTCCATCAGGAGAATGGACCAATGGCGGTCAAGGATCTCTCTTGACTTGTTAGCTGAGCCATCAAATGTGGTTATAAACCTAATCTTTTTGTCCATCTCCTGCTTCTTTTTAGGGACTAGGAGTGTGTCTCTGTGAATGTGGGCTGCTCTCTGAAAAGCCTTTTTCAAAACAGTCGGGATAGCCCCTAGCCAGAAATCTCTGTCTGAGATCAGCCGCCTGTGTTTTGAATTCCTGTTCCTCTGAGCAGTTCCTCCGCAGGCGCAGGTATTGCCCATAGGGAATACCTCGCTTCAAAGGCATCGGATGGCTACTCTGCCAATGGAGGACTGAGTTGGTCGCTGTAGTTTTGCGGTAGATGCTTGTTGACAGCTCCCCCCCACATTTTTTGGAAATGCATACATCTAAGAAGGGTAGTGTTTCATTACTAATCTCGTACGTAAAACGGAGACCGATGGAATTGTTGTTAAGAAATTTCACAAAAAGCTTAAAGGCTGTGTGGCTTGCACCCCAGATAATGAGGATATCGTCGATGTACCGGGCCCACAGGGTAATGGGCCCGGTCATCGACTCCCCCTCTCCAAAGACGGTTGTAGCCTCCCACTAGCCCAGGAGCAGATTGGCGTAAGACGGCGCACAGGAACAACCCATCGCCGTGTCCCTGAGCTGGTGGTAGAGGCGGCCGTCAAACATGAAGAAATTATGAGTTAGTAAAACTGCTGTCCTCGCATACTCAAGTAGTAACCTACTGCCCTCAAACCTGCCTCGTGTGGTATTGAGGAGTATAAGGTCTCAACGTCCACACTGGCAAGGCAAGAGTGGTCATCAATACATACTCCGTCCACCCGCTTCAGTAGGTCCATAGTATCGCGGGTGTAGGACGGGAGGGCAGTAACAAAAGGCATCAATATCTGATCAATATAGACCCCTATGTTTTGTCCTATACTCCCAATGCCGGCCACGATCGGCCTTCCCTTAAGTGGAGTTAGTCCTTTGTGGACTTTAGGGAGGCTGTAGAACGTGGCCGCCACTGGGTGCCGAGGATACATAAACTCAAATTCCTCTAGAGAAATAAGCTTATTGGATTTGGCTGCCGACAGGATATCCCTTAGTTCTACCAAATACGGGGCAGTGGGATTGGAAGTCAATGTCTGATAACTAGTCTTATCTTTCAGAATCTGTTCACACATGGACTGATAACTATGTCTATTCATTATAACGGTATTGCCGCCTTTATCAGACGGTTTTATGACAATAGTTACGTCCTCTCTCAGTGATTTGATAGCACTCTGTTCTTCTAAGGAACAGTTGTTGGATCTGTGTGTTTTCTGAAATTCCATAATATCTGCAGTGACTAATTGTAAAAAGACGTCCAGACATGATATGTCTCCTGCTGGTGGCATTTTGTTACTTTTAATACGTAAAGGGGTGAATGGGCCAAGTCCCTCAAAAGTATGTGCATCTGTTGACAGACTATGCAATAGTTCTACATCTTGAAGTAGGTCTGTGGGTATTCCTAAAAGTTGACTTTTCTTCCTATCTATTATTTTAAATTGTTTGTGCCAACGAAGCTTACGTATAAATAGGTGTAGATCTTTAACCCATGTGAACGTATCATGTTGGCGGGTAGGGACAAATGAAAGTCCCTTTGATAACACCGCCATTTCGCTCTTAGAGAGGGTGTGGTTAGACAAATTGATTATCTCTGGGCCGACTGATCTCGGTTGTTTGGACGGTTCCTCAGATGGTAATTGACTCCTTGGTCTAAAAAACCGCCTCGATTTGCTCCAGTAGTAGTCCCTCTACCTTTTCCTCTCCCCCTCCCCTTTTTGTTAAATTTTTGCTTGTTTCTGCCGGGGTTGCCACCCGATTCTCTGTCACTATCGGACAATTCTGTTTCCGTAGTGGAGACCTCAGAGGTGATTTCTTTGGTAGGTGGCACCTCCCTCAGAACCAAGTAAGCTTTGTTTTCTTTAAATTCGGCTAAATCTTTGTTGAATTGCCTGTGCTTACGTTCACGCAAATAGTATTGATACTTCTCCACGGTAGTCTGGAGCTGTTTTTCTTTATTAAGAAAATCCGGGTCACTTGAAAAAGTTTTAGTCACCTCAACTTGAGCTTTTAATTTCTCAGCAAGGGTAGTGAGGTTGATTCTCTCCTCCTCCAATAGTAAGATCATTAGCTGGAGTGAGCTTTTGGTAGCAAGTTGTTCCCAACGGGTATTGAACCCTGGGCTTCTCTGCCTGTAAACAGGGGTGACCGAGATACGAAGCCCCCGGGGTACAATACCGTGTTTGATGTAACTATCAAGGCTCTGCACCTCCCACCAGCTTGATAAATGTTCTTTATAGAGACGGTTAAGCTCCTTGAAGGCAACCTTGAAGGAGGGTATACACTTTTTCTGTAGGTACGATCTGTCCGAAAAAACTTCCTTAGCCTCCTCTAACCATATATCTGTATTAATGCCACTGTCCAGAAATCCTGCCATACTGATTATTGAATATGAGTAAACTATATATACTGAAAAAGGAGGTCAAACCAAAAAGAGATCAGCGCTCCAGATTACCAAGGGTAAAGACATAATTCAGAAGGTGGGTAATCTAAAATTTAACATTTATTAATAATGCGGATAAAAATATTTCCCAAATAAAGTGTGCGCAAGACAAACCTTGGGATAGAAATACAATATAAACCCTAGAATTCACCTGGGTATCTATCCCAAATGAAAAATTACGAGAATACAACAAATACACTAAATTAGTGCACGGCGGCACCAGTAACCGTTGGTCCTACCAGTACCGCGGAACAGGATGCGGATCGTTCACCCCCGACAAGCCTTCGGTTGAGGTTTCTCCATTTGGATAAAAAATGAAAAAATGATGTCAGGCAGTGATGCACATGTGTGCAGGGTCCCTGTAAAGGCCCTACGGCTGACTAATGTGAGTATCCCTATTACTAAGAATAGGTAGCAGCCTCACCACAGGGCACTCGTCCTTACAAGGACGACCCCGTCCGGAACCTGTCCCTTACAAAAATAAACGTATTGTCCCTAAAGGATCTAAAAAGAAAAACTCCCTACACGCATGTTTCACTGCCTAATAACCGAAGTTGAAGGCAATTCATCAGGGGAGATAGACATGAATAGACATAGTTATCAGTCCATGTGTGAACAGATTCTGAAAGATAAGACTAGTTATCAGACATTGACTTCCAATCCCACTGCCCCGTATTTGGTAGAACTAATGGATATCCTGTCGGCAGCCAAATCCAATAAGCTTATTTCTCTAGAGGAATATGAGTTTATGTATCCTGGGCACCCAGTGGCGGCCACGTTCTACAGCCTCCCTAAAGTCCACAAAGGACTAACTCCACTTAAGGGAAGGCCGATCGTGGCCGGCATTGGGAGTATAGGACAAAACATAGGGGTCTATATTGATCAGATATTGATGCCTTTTGTTACTGCCCTCCCGTCCTACACCCGCGATACTATGGACCTACTGAAGCGGGTGGACGGAGTATGTATTGATGACCACTCTTGCCTTGCCAGTGTGGATGTTGAGGCCTTATACTCCTCAATACCACACGAGGCAGGTTTGAGGGCAGTAGGTTACTACTTGAGTATGCGAGGACAGCAGTTTTCGGCTCACAATGAGCTGGTCCTTGAGCTGCTCAGGTTTTTACTAACTCATAATTTCTTCATGTTTGACGGCCGCCTCTACCACCAGCTCAGGGGCACGGCGATAGGTTGTTCCTGTGCGCCGTCTTACGCCAATCTGCTCCTGGGCTGGTGGGAGGCTACAACCGTCTTTGGAGAGGGGGAGTCGATGACCGGGCCCATTACCCTGTGGGCCCGGTACATCGACGATATCCTCATTATCTGGGGTGCAAGCCACACAGCCTTTAAGCTTTTTGTGGAATTTCTTAACAACAATTCCATCGGTCTCCGTTTTACGTACGAGATTAGTAATGAAACACTACCCTTCTTAGATGTATGCATTTCCAAAAAATGTGGGGGGGAGCTGTCAACAAGCATCTACCGCAAAACTACAGCGACCAACTCAGTCCTCAATTGGCAGAGTAGCCATCCGATGCCTTTGAAGCGAGGTATTCCCTATGGGCAATACCTGCGCCTGCGGAGGAACTGCTCAGATGACATATAGGCGAGGCAAGAGCCTCAAGGATTTGCTGGTACACAGTCACCTGTCACCACCGGCTGCCCCAGACACTTGGCTTAGCCGTCGGCCTGTGGGCAGTTTCAGGTGTAGCGGCTGTGTGGCCTGTAAAAGTATTGCTACTGGGAAGACCTTTTATAGTAGTAACCTCAGGCGTACATTTGACATTAGGGATTTCATTTCTTGCAGAACGGTGGGCGTAATATATAAAATCACGTGCATTTGTGATAAAGAATATATTGGAAAAACTAAACGTGAGTTACGTAGGCGGATAGGAGAACATCTCCTTGACATAGACCAGAAACGAGACACGGCTGTGGCTCGTCACGTGTACGATTTCCACCAAGGTGATCCGCGTGCCATTAAAGTTAATGGTATTGAAGTGGTTGCCCCCCCTAAACGTGGAGGTGATTGGGATAAGATCCTTTTGCAGCGTGAAGCCCGTTGGATCTTTCTTTTGCGAACGGTCACACCGACGGGCTTAAATGAACAGTTGAATTATAGCTGTTTTCTGTGAAGGATCCAGCTATGCCCCCACCTACGTATAGGTATAGTTTCTGTCTATGGTTTCTCCATTATACAGCGACTTTTCTTTCACTATTGGAAACATGACCTTTTCTATTTCATTGTGCCAAGAGTATATTCATTAGCCATAACATCATTATGTCTATTTTTGTCACAATCCAGAGATTTTATCTCAGTCTCTATCTGACTAGTAGCCTAAATACTGAATTTTGCTGATGGCCCGATTGTGGGCTACTGTGCTGAGATGGCGGGGCGAGTTCCGATCGCCCTCCCATTCTGCAGCATCAATGGACGGTTGTCATTAACCTTTGTCTGTAGTGCCGCTGTCAATACAGCTGGCAGCCGCGGCGTCGCGAGAACAAGCGATGCCGCGCATGCGCAGGAAGGAGCCGGTATCCTGGGCACTTCCGTGCGCTCCATGCCTCGCTCCTGTCTCCGCTATGGGCGCATGCGTGGTGCTGACGTGCGAGCACACGAGTGCGCTCATTGGCCTTTTCACATTGTGGGCGGCGGAGGCGGCAGCTAGGTACCTATTTAAATATGTTGGGAACGCCACACAGGTTGGCGTCCCATGTGCAGTTTTCTCTGTATCGTACTTCTGCATGTTACATGGTCTCTCTATCTATAGAGACCGCCCTAGGAGGTATCCATCATCTGGTTATACCCCCATTACTGGCTGATTTATCTTGTCAGACCGGTCTCTAGGGATTAAGGGCCTATTTTATACTTATCCCTAGTATATCTTCCCTCATCTCCCCTGATGAATTGCCTTCAACTTCGGTTATTAGGCAGTGAAACATGCGTGTAGGGAGTTTTTCTTTTTAGATCCTTTAGGGACAATAAGTTTATTTTTGTAAGGGACAGGTTCCGGACGGGGTCGTCCTTGTAAGGACGAGTGCCCTGTGGTGAGGCTGCTACCTATTCTTAGTAATAGGGATACTCACATTAGTCAGCCGTAGGGCCTTTACAGGGACCCTGCACACATGTGCATCACTGCCTGACATCATTTTTTCATTTTTTATCCAAATGGAGAAACCTCAACTGAAGGGTTGTCGGGGGTGAACGATCCGCATCCTGTTCCGCGGTACTGGTAGGACCAACTGTTACTGGTGCCGCCGTGCACTAATTTAGTGTATTTGTTGTATTCTCGTAATTTTTCATTTGGGATAGATACCCAGGTGAATTCTAGGGTTTATATTGTATTTCTATCCCAAGGTTTGTCTTGCGCACACTTTATTTGGGAAATATTTTTATCCGCATTATTAATAAATGTTAAATTTTAGATTACCCACCTTCTGAATTATGCAAGCTGTAATGGCCAGCATCATTTTGTCAGTTTGTAATGTTTCTTCCATTGTGTCCGCAGCCATGTCATGCTCCTCTGTTTGACTCATGCTGTCTACCAATGCTTTGCCTGGTGTTTCAGGTGGTGCCAATGTATTCTTCCGCAACATATACAGCCCTTCCTGCCCCTATGTACGTCTGTAGGCAGATTAGGCCGTTTGATATGTATGAACTGTGGAGCAGGGAGCCAGACATATGCCTCTGTATATGTATTATGAGCAGTGATGGACGAACATCAGCCGGGTTCGCGAACGCGATCAAATGTTCTGGTTCGCGAACGCGATCAAATGTTCTGGTTCGCGAACGCGATCAAATGTTCTGGTTCGCGAATGCATCTGGTTCGCGAACGCGATCAAATGTTCGTGAATCGCAAGTTAGCGGCGGGCCCCATTCACTTTAAAAGCAGAAGAACCTGAAAAACCTTCAGTTCATATTTGCAGCCACCAAATACTTAGTAGAATTGTACAAATAATCCAACAACATGGACAGTGACATACAAGAGGGGGATCAATGACAAAAATTCAAACAAAAATATGTATCTTAATCAGGGAACATTTTTATGCGTCTTTAAGGGAAATTCTCTGAAATGTGCCCTGCTGGAGCCTAGAAATGTTTTATTTTAGGCCACAGGAGTACGGGCCTTAAAAATTAGGCATTCACCTGACATAAAACAAATTCTGATTCGGTGGCTCGAGGTACATTATGCGGTCAATGGATACAATTTTTACTGTAAGCCACTGGACTACAGGACCCAAAAATTATGCATTTAGCATACATAAAAGAACAAGTATGTGGCTGGAGGTAGATTACACGGTCATTGTATATCAATTTTCCAGCAGGCCAGTGTACTACAGGCCCCAAAAATTATGCATTCAGGGTACAAAAAACAAGTAAGTAAGTGGCTGAAGGTAGATTACATGGTCATTGAATATCAATTTTCCAGCAGGCCAGTGTACTACAGGCCCCAAAAATTGTGCATTCAGCGTATATATAAAAGAATGTATATGGCTGGAGGTTTATTAGATGGTCAAAAGATATAAATTTTACTGCAGGCCAGTACAAGTACAGATCAAATACATATGTTTAAAATAACTAAAAATATTAAATTAGATTAAAAACATGGCTAATGATATCTCCCCTCTTGAAAAAAACCCTAATGATAATAGTTGAAACATGTGGTCTGTTGAATTCCTCCAAGGCCCAAAACATTAGGCAGACGGACAGAAAAGGCCTTTTATGCCGCTGTATTTACCTAAGACAGGGACCAATATATGTTCTGGGTGGTATCGGATATTTGTGGGCTGGCATAAGGAAATTCAATTAAACGTGGTCGTCACAGGTGTTAAATTCCTCTGAGATCCATGCCTCATTCATTTTTAGAAATGTGAGGTAGTCCACACTGGAGAGAGCTAAGGGAATCTGCTTATCAGTCACGATCCCCCCTGCTGCGCTGAACGTCTTTTCGGACAGGACACTGAATGTGGGGCAAGCCAACAGTTTCATGGCAAATTGTGCCAGCTCTGGCCACAGGTCAAGCCTGCACCCCCAGTAGTCCAGGGGTTCCTCGCTTCTCAGAGCGTCCACATCGTCCGTTAACCCGATGTAGTCGGACACCTGTCGGTCTAGGCGTTCCGTGAGGCTGGATCCGGAGGGCAGCTGTCGATGGGTTGGCTGCAAGAATGTATCTCATATCCAAAGTGACCAACACATCTTCAAACCGCCCACTTCTTAAATGCGCTGTTGGATTGGTACCCGCAACTGTTTTTCTGTGAGTGGAAATTCCTCTGCCAGTGCCCGCAAAAGCAGAATGCAGCATTTCTCGAAGCAAGGCCTGGAAGTGCTGCATTCTGACAGCCCTCTGTGATGGTGGTAACATGTCCGCCATTTTGTGTTTGTACCGTGGGTCTAAGTACGATGCCAGCCAGAACTGGTCCTTGGCCTTTATGCTTTTTATGCTCATTGTCCAGGATAATGTCGTCCTCGGTCTCCTCCCCCCAGCCACGGACAACACCAGGGATCCCAGAAACGTTTAAAGCATGCTCTTCTTGCTCCTCCTCCGCCCCGGCACCATCCTCCTCTGACTCCTCCTCAGACTCCTGTTGACTTGTCTCAGATGGAGTAGACCCCCTGGGAATTCATCCAGCATTGTGACTTCCTTATCTTCCTGCTCCTGCTGCTCGACGGCTTGTTCAATGACACAACGCAGTGCACACTCCAGAAAGAAGGCGTAAGGTACGATGTCACTGATGGTGCCCTCGCTTCGACTGACCAGTTTGGTGATCTCATCAAATGGATGCAGAAGTCTGCATGCATCGCGCATGAGCAGCCACTGGCGCATTGAAAAAAAAAACAAGCTCCCCAGAACCTGTCCTGCCACAGAGTTTATACAGGTAGTCGTTAACTGTACGTTTCTACTGGAGCAGCCTATCAAGCATATACAAGGTGGAGTTCAAGCGCATAGGGCAGTCACAAATCAGACGTCTGACGGGCAGGTGGTGTCGCCGCTAAACATCAGCAAGGCAAGCCATGGCCGTGTAAGATCAGAGATTTTCCTGGCCTGCCACAAGACGTCCTGGACCCCGGGGTATTTGACAATGAATCGATGCACGACTAAGTTCAGGTCGTGTGCCATGCATTTTGCGTGTCATTTTGCTCTGTTTCAGCGCGCTCAGCAGATTGCCACCATTGTCGCACACCACTTTACCAACTGTCAAATTGAGCGGGGTTAGCTACTGATCAGTCTGTGACCGCAAAGCTGAAAGGAGTACAGGAGCAGTGTGGCTTTTGGCTTCCAGGCACAACAGCCGCAGCACAGCATGGCAAAGTCTCACATGGCATGTCAAATAGGTTCTGGGGTGCAGCGGAAGAGGCGGTAGCAGTAAAAAAGGAGGAGTCAGCCGAGGAGGAGAAAGAGGATAGAGTAGGAGAAGAAGAGGCAGGCCTGCATGCAATCCATGGCAGTAATACCAAATCCAAAAGGGTGCCACGGGTTGCATGCTTGACGGCCATCAGAAGGTTCACCCAGTGGGCAGTAAAAGTTGTGTACCTTCCCTGCCGGTGTTTGCTAGACCACGTGTCTGTGGTAAGATGTACATTCACTTGCAGCTGAACGTGGCCATATAGCTCCGTGATGCCCTTCTGGGAGAAATATTTCCAGATTTCCTTTCCGGTACCTTCCATTGCGGTGTGCCAATGGCCACTAATTTTCTAGAGGCCTCTGAGTCCACCAATTTATATGGCAGTAGTTGGCGGGCTAGCAGTTCCAACAAGCCGGCGGTCAGCCGTTGGGCAAGAGGGTTATCCAGCGTCATCTTTTTACGCTCGAACATTTGGGCCACGGAAGCCTGCCTTTTATCAGATGAACGTGACGACGGCACGGTGGAGTGGAGGACAAATGGGAGGAGAGAGGAGAAGGGGAAGGAGAAGAGGCAGGATATGGAGCACCAGGAGTGCGTCTTTGTGGGTTCTGACGGGGGGTATGTCCATGTGCAGAAACGTCTTAATTGGCTGTCCTGTACCACCTGATGGATGCGTCATGGGTCAAAGTTCTTCACAATGTAAATGAATATGGCGCCGGCAGACATCACCATATCTTCGCCCGTTCGGCGAAACGGGAAGGAGCAAAGTTCGCCGCGAAACGACCACCGGGCGAACCGCAAGGCCATCTCTAATTATGAGTCCCAATATTTCTTTCTGATGTTAGGCACACTGGTCTATGTATCTTATTTCCAGACCTCCAGGGTCTCTTCAAGTAACAATCTCCTTGAGTACAGAGGGCCAAGGGGTCCCCTCTTCCTCTTACCCCCCCGCTACTGAGCTCCAGCAACTGCCTGCAGCTATGTGCGCAACATGGCCGCTGCATGCACAGGGCGCGGAATCCCATCTTCACCAGCAAGCAGGGACAGAGTCTTATTCTCCCCGAGGTCGTGGGACCATGGGGCAGCTCTAACACCCTCTCCTAACAATATATGTTGAATGCCGGGGCTCCCCTGTCTCACCGCTCCAGCATTCAGTGCTGTGTCGCACAGTTCTGTGCTTCCGCCTTCCTTCTTTTTCCCGCTTCCCTCTGGTATGGAGTCCTGCTCTCTCCCTTCTTCCGCACCCGCTCTATCGCAGCTCCAATGCGTCCGGGAAAAGTCTAAAGTTCTCAGTCAGGTGTTGCGGTGGTTTCTTCCACACTGCCTGTTTCTCTCTCCCTCTCCACTTCCTCTGTTACGGTGGGCACAATGTTCTCAGGTGCAGCACCGCAGGTACGGACCTGTCTCTCCATCCTCACCACCGTTCAGCCACAGCACCCGGGGACGTCCAGAGGATCTATGCCAAGAGTATGTCTCAGGTAAAAGGGTATATGGAAATGGAATTTCAGGATTGAATCAGGATGCTTGGAGAACCTTCCTTAGTGCGACTTCACTCCATGCCTGTCAGGCCACGCCCCCTTGTTAAAGGATTTCAAAGCACACATCTATGAAAATGAAAAACTACTAGAGGACCTTAATTTTTCACTTTCACAAGGGGTTAAAGGAGAAAATGCATCCCAGTATATGTTTCCTATTTTGTCCCCAGTCAGGAAACACCCCATATGTGCTTATAGCTTGCTGTATGGGTGCATAGCAGGCAAACAGATAAATGTGAATTTGGCTGACCTCAATTGGCAGACATGGATTTTAGGAGTCATGTTGCATAAAAAAAATTCCTGAGGTCCCCAGAAATTAAATACCACAAGAAGTGTTCCCATTTTAGAAAGAGCACCCCATATGAACATTTTAATTGATGGAAAGGGTACTTTATAGCAAACAGATGTTTCACAGAAGGCAGAAACACTTGTTAAAAGGATTTAAAAGTACACATCTGTGAAAATGAAAAATTACTAGCTAACCCCAATTTTTCACTTTTTCACAAGGGGTTAAAAGGAGAAAATGCACCCCAGCATATGTTCCCCATGTTTTCCTCATTCAGGAAACAACCCATATATGCTTGTAGCCTACCATATGGATTTTGCTAAAGGCCTGAACTGGTAGACACGGATTTTAGATGCCATGTAACATAGTAACATAGTACATAAGGCCGAAAAAAATGACATTTGTCCATCCAGTTCAGCCTGTCATCCTGCAAGTTGATCCAGAGGAAGGCAAAAAAATAAATAAAACTGAGGTAGAAGCCAATTTTCCCCACTTTAGGGGAATAAAAAATTCCTTCTCGACTCCAATCAGAATAACTCCCTGGATCAACGACCCCTCTCTAGTAGCTATAGCCTGTAATATTATTACACTCCAGAAATACATCCAGGCCCCTCTTGAATTCCTTTATTGTACTCACCATCACCACCTCCTCAGGCAGAGAGTTCCATAGTCTCACTGCTCTTACAGTAAAGAATCCTCTTCTATGTTGGTGTGCAAACCTTCTTTTCTCCAGACGCAGAGGATGTCCCCTCATCACAGTCACAGTCCTGGGGATAAATAGATGATGGGATAGATCTCTGTACTGACCCCCGATATATTTATACATAGTAATTAGATCTCTAGTCTTTTTTCTAAAGCGAATAACCCTAATTTTGATAATCTTTCAGGGTACTGTAGCTGCCCGATTCCAGTTATTACTTTAGATGCCCTCCTCTGGACCCTCTCCAGCTCTGCTATGTCTGCCTTGTTCACAGGAGCCCAGAACTGTACACAGTACTCCATGTGTGGTCTGACTAGCGATTTGTAAAGTGGTAGGACTATGTTCTTATCACAGGCATCTATGCCCCTTTTGATGCAACCCATTATGTTATTGGCCTTGGCAGCAGCTGCCTGACACTGGTTTTTGCAGCTTAGTTCGCTGTTTATTAAAATTCCTAGATCCTTTTCCATGTCAGTGTTACCGAATGTTTTGCCATTTACCATGTACGGGTGACTTTCATTATTCCTTCCCATGTGCATAACTTTACATTTGTCAGTGTTAAACCTCATCTGCCACTTATCTGAACAAGCCTCCAATCTATCCAGATCCCTCTGTAGTAGTATACTGTCCTCTTCAGTGTTAATTACTTTACACAGTTTAGTGTCATCTGCGAAAATGTACATTTTACTATGCAAGCCTTCTACAAGATCATTAATATATTGAAGAGAATAGGGCCCAATACTGACCCCTGAGTGACAGTGACACAATCTGAGTGTGTACCGTTAACAACCACCCTCTGCTTTCTATCACTCAGCCAGTTACCTACCCGCATACAGACATTTTCTCCCAGTCTGAGCATTCTCCTTTTATATACTAACCTTTTATGTGGTACAGTGTCAAATGCTTTGGAGAAGTCCAGATATATGACATCCATTGATTCGCCGCTGTCAAGTCTAGAACTTACCTCCTCATAGATACTGATTAAATTAGTTTGGCATGACCGATCCCTCACGAAGCCATGCTGATATGGCGTTATTTGTTTATTTCTGTTGAGATGCTCTATGATAGCATCTCTTAGAAAACCTTCAAACAGTTTACCCACAACAGATGTTAAACTTACCGGCCTATAGTTTCCAGGCTCTGTTTTTGGACCCTTTTTGAATATTGGCACCACATTTGCTATGCGCCAATCCTGTGGGAAATTCCCTGTCAGTATAGAGTCTGCAAATATCAGAAATAAGGGTCTGGCTATGACATTACTTAATTCCCTTAGGATACGGGGGTGTATGCCATCCGTTCCTGGCGATTTGTCTTTTTTAATCTTTTTAAGTCGCTGTTGTACTTCTTCCTGGGTCAGACAGGACACTTTTAATGGGGAGTTTATTTTTCTGAGTGAAAACATTGGAGAAAAAAACTGCTTTGCTTTCTCCTCGTCGCTCTCTGCGACTCCCCCCTCATTACTCTTTAAAGGGCCGACACCTTCAGATTTATGTTTTTTAACATTTGTATAATTGAAGAACATTTTAGGGTTAGTTTTACTCTTTGGCAATTAATCTCTCGGTCTCTAGTTTGGCCGCTTTTTTTTTTTTTTTTCACATGTTCTATTTTTTTCCTTATAGTTTTTCAGTGCTTCTGTGCTACCCTCCTGTTTAAGTGATTTATATGCTTTCTTTTTGTCATTTATTGCTTTCTTTACAGTTCTATTTATCCACATTGGTTTCTTTTTGTTCCTTAACCTTTTATTCCCATACGGTATGTACCTCTCACAATGAGATTTTAGGATGCTTTTAAAGATATCCCATTGCAGGATCACCTCTGGCACTCGTGTCCCACATTTGACACTGTATGCACTTAATAATATAAAGTGCATACAGTGTCAATAATAGGATATCAGTGCCAAAGGTAAGCTCAGTACATAATAATATAATGTACTGAGCTTACCTTTGGCACTGATATCCTATTATTGACACTGTATGCACTTTATATTATTATGCACTGAGCTCACTTGCTTGGGTCCAGGAGACCCAGTATATTATGAACTATATTATGAATTATGTAATGCCTTTTAATATGGATTACGTTATAAATCACAATGTTTATGTATAATTGTTAATTTTAGAATAATTTTTATTATCTTTCTGTAATTCTTATTATGTGTTACACTATCACTACTGTATCTTAAAGGGAACCTGTCACCGGGATTTTGTGTATAGAGCTGAGGACATGGGTTGCTAGATGGCCGCTAGCACATCCGCATTACCCAGTCCCCATAGCTCTGTGTGCTTTTAATGTGTAAAAAAACCGATTTGATACATATGCAAATTAACCTGAGATGAGTCCTGTATGTGATAGGAGTCAGGGACAGGACTCATCTCAGGTTAATTTGCATATGTATCAATCCGTTTTTTTTATAATTTTCAAAGGACCCTGTGGACCCGGGATCACCAATTTATAATTTTAATTCAAATAGCCCAGTTGCCTAGACTAATAAACTCCCGTTTCTAGTCAATTAAAACATAACATTTATTTCATTTCATTTATTATAAAGATAACATAGTGGGAGAACAAAGAATAGTTTAAAACTACAGGTGCGGTGGGACACTGGTGATTGGGATAAGGGTTGCTTCACCCTTATAAAATGCCTCCTAGCATTCGCTCATCCCACGCTTCCTTTGTCAGCAGTGAGCATACTTATATTTATCTGGATGAACTTATATTAATCTGGATGAACACATGCTTGAGACACACTCATTCATTCACCCTGAGTCATTGAGTTTCCGATAACTTTCCTCTTAGGTGGTTCTCAATCACTGGTGTCAGAGCACAACTGAGTCTGCAGTTACTCAGTGCTATGACACTTGTTCCCCCCCCGCTCCTGATCTAAAAACTAACACACGAGCTCCCCCAACATGTTTCACCACTAGATGTGGCTTCTTCAGGGGATGGAGCTACTGTCAACAAGAATGCTTTGCCGCTACACCCTTTTAAACATTAGGGGAGGGTCATTACTTGTTATGTGGCCAATCGCTGCCAAGCTTTCTTGTATGACAGGTCAGTAGCCCTATCATAGTACCTTCATAATGCTTTTCAGTCATCCCATCACTTCCTTAATTTCTTGATGATTCTGCGCCTGCACCGGGACTCTAACCTCCGATCCGGAAGAGAATAGGGGCCTGCGCATGCGCAAGATCTTTAACTTATTCAATGTGCTTCTCTCCACACCGCATTGAGCTCCGATCTAGGAGAGAAAATGCGCATGTGCAGGCTCTTTAACTTCTTTCAATGGCATGTATCTGCGCTTGCGCGGCATCTTTAGCTTTTTCAAAATCCGCTCCTGTCCCATATCAAGCTCCAAATGCGCATGCGCAAGCGCAAAAACTTTAACTTTTTTTTCCCCCCGATGTGCTTCCAATGTCAAGGCTATTACATCACATTGCATGCGTCAGATCTTAGGTTTTATTCTTATTATCAGCATATAATGATGTTGCGCATGCATGAAGACTTTAACATTTATATCCGAGGTTTTTGCGTCTTTAACTTATTCAATATGTTCTCTCTGCACCGCATTAAGCTCCGATCTAAGAGAGAAGGCACGCATGCGCAGGCTCTTTAACTTTCCTTAATGGCATGTGTCTGCGCTTGCGCAGGATCTTTAGTTTATTCCAGATGCTCTCCTTATACCATATCAAGCTCCAATGCGCATGCGCAAGAACTTTAACTTTTTTCAATTGTGCTTCCAGTGTCAAAAAGGTTACATCACATCGCATGCGTCGAACTTTAGATATTCTTCTTATTATCACCATATAGTAATGTTGCGCATGCGTGAGAACTTTAACATTTAGATCGGAGGTTTTTGCGTCCAAGCGCTTCCATTCGCACTTGAATTCTAATATATATACTCTACTTTGCGCCTACGCGATATATATGGACTTAGATGTTTATTAGTACCCGCGTCACAATTGATATTATTTTCTGCATTTCTTCTTTTTTTTATATTTTTTATTATTCTCAATATCAATTGGGTAATTGGCTATAGAGTGCTTAGGGTTAACCTTTTGTAATTATTATTTTTCTGTGATTTCACTATTATTTTCATCTTTTTGTTCCTATATTTATAGTGAGGAATGCGGTTCCATATGGTTCAGTGGACTACGGGTTACTGTCTTTCATTCTTCCAGGTAATTGTACTTTTCTCTTTTTTTATATTTATTTTTCTTAATAGTATTATTTCAAAGATGTACCTACTTGTGTCTAGATAAAGGCTGTGAAGGAAAATCCTTCATTCAGGCCTTGTGGACTCATTGTGCCCAACCTATATATCCAACTAGCCTCACTCTGTAAAAGTTTTTTATCAAGATTTCCCCCCCTTGGGCCTAGGACTATTTTTTCAATGCCCCAGAATCGTAGAACGGAGCTTTTGTTATTGTGGAAATATTTAATGTGTCTGGCAATTGATGTGTCTTTTCCAGTTTCGATAGTGCTGATATGTCCCGAAATGCGACGTCTCAACTCCTGTACCGTTTTGCCCACGTATAGCTTTGGGCATGGGCAAGATGCCAAGTATACTACCCCCTGTGTTTTACACGTAATTAGTTGTTTTATTTCATATTCTTTCTTATCCACAGGGTTTGTATACTTTTTAATACGTGGAACATACCTGCAGAAAGAACAATCACCACATGGTGAGGATCCCCGGTATCTTTCAACCGGTCTCTCTGGATTTCCTCCCTTCTCCATTAGATGGCTATGAACCAACTGATCTTTAATGTTCCTGCCCCGTCTGTATGTTACTGATGGATTCAAGGTGAGTATCATATTTAAATCTCTGACGGATTTAATAATATGCCAGTGTTTCTTCAATATTCCATATATTTCCTTATTGTACCCGTCATAGGTGCCAATACATCTAATGATGTCATTTTTCTTAGGGGGACTCTCTTTGAGAAGGTCTTCTCTCTTCGTTCTGTTAGCTCTATTATAGGCTTTTTTTAGGGGGTTTTTGGGGTAACCTCTCTTCTTAAATCTCTGAAGAAGTTGTTCGCTTTCTTTAGAGAAGGCAACCTCATCTGAGCAGTTCCGGCATGCCCTCAAATACTGGCCTACCGGAATTCCTTTCTTCAAGGATGTAGGATGCCAGCTATTCCAATGCAGGTAACTATTTGTTGCTGTCGGTTTTCTAAAAACCTCTGTTACCAAATGACCATTTCCGATCTTCTTTATTTTCAAGTCAAGAAACACAATCTCATTTTCCTGGATCTCATAGGTATATTTATTCCCTATACTGTTATGATTTAATTTCTGAGTGAATTCACAAAACAAAGAGTGACCCCCATCCCATAGGATAAGAATGTCGTCTATATATCTGCCCCAAAATATAATGTGGCAGACATATGACGACATTCCTTCCGTGAAAACGTGATCGTTTTCCCACCACCCCAAAAATAAATTGGCATACGTTGGGGCACATGACGTCCCCATCGCAGTACCATTAATTTGCTTATAAAATTGTCCCTGAAGGGAAAGGGAGGGAACTCTCCTATATTTTGACCCCCCTAAAAGGTAGCGAGGGAATGAATTCCTGAGCTCCTAATTTGGTGTACCTCCAATTGTAATACTCATTGAATATATAAAAATAAATAAAATACAAAAATATATATATAACTCATTAACATAGGCCAACCGGATACTCATGACCTCACTCAAAATAAAAAGGTGAAAATAGTGAAAATAGAGTTTAGTTTTTTTGGGGGGATAATATGGCAGGTTTCCTCAAGCAAAAATTGAGCTTGGAGAACCTTACCATAGAGGCAAGTCAAGTGTTTTCAAACACACACATTCCACTAGGCCAAACAGACATCAATATAGCCTTTAGGAACCTCAATAAAACCTATAGTCAACACATACGATCTTGGTGGGAGATAGCAAGTTTGGAAACTTATGTACAACAGGGTATGGTGTACAGAGGGTTACGTATACCTCTGAGACCAAACGTACACCTAGAAGACACCCAGTTTACTAAAGGTTGGGAAGATCTCCTAACAGAGTGCTCTTTGAGATTAATAAAATATTTAGCAGACTATGAAAAGGAACTTTTTAAGAAGATAGATCAACAACTAGAGAGAGAAATCAGAGAAATACAGGAATTTGGCCAACACCCAGAGTTTCCTGATCTTGAACAAAAAATAAAGAAAAATATAGACACACTACAAAACGAAATTAAAGAAAGGAAACACGCCAAATATCTAAGAGATCGATCTGACTTCGAAAATAATAGAGTGTATATTTGGAGAAGTAGAGGGAACAATAGAAACCCACAGAGAATATACAGGGATAATTCAGAGACAGAAACATCAGGAACAGAGGGCTCAGGATATAGCTCCACGGGGCAAGGGAACCGTTCAAAGGGAACTAAACGTAAGACCAAGAAAAGACAGTACCCCCCAAGGAAATCATCCCTAGAGAGACGTGAATCTCTTCAAACATGTATGAGAGATCCAACAGGAAGACAAGGCACTCTAAGTGCAAGTGGGATATCTGTACCATCTTATCCCCCAACTATGCAACCCTCACAATCTATACAACCATTCTCTTTTGGGTCATCTCAGGGAGGGAATGCGAGCCAGGCGCAAACAGCCTTTCAACCCCAAACATCACAATCCTCAATCCAGGCATATCCATCACAAATGAATATGGGGTTGAAGGAAAAGACAACAACTATTGCCCCCCTTTTTTTAGGCCAAACAGGGGTCCAGTTGAGGGACCGGGAGAGGTGGGGATACAGCAAATAATTGGTAGGACATATTTTGAGGATCAAATAGATCCAGACGAAAAACAGGTTATTAATTTGTCAAAATATGTCTTAAAACCATCAGAAAAAATGCTTTTAAGTAAGGGCCTCACCTTTTACTCCGGTCCCACAATGTGATAAGTTCCTATGGATCAAGGATGTGAACCTCTTCGCACGAAAGTTAGCTCTGCATAAAGTACACAAACAAGAAGAAAGTGACTCACGGAGACTATATGATAAAGAGAGGAGATGTGTGGAGATTCTTGAGTCGTTACAGCAAGAAAGTGAGTGCTATCAAATTAATCTTGACCCTCCCTTCTCGACTCTAAGACCAAAATCAAAAATGACTCCACAGTTCACACAGTTCCAAGAGATAGAGACTTTTGTACAGCTAGTCACTCAGGATATTAAGTCCTTGCAAATGAGGAAAGATCACCTAGCACAGAATCTCAGTAGTGAGGAACAAAAAGCCCTTGAAATTCTCAGGAAAAATGAGGATATTATAATAAAGCCGAGTGACAAAGGGGGCAACATAGTCATTCAAGACAGGAATGACTATGTTGATATGGTGTTGAGACTTCTTAAGGATAGATCTACCTATCAACCCCTGGTGGGTGATCCCACAAAAGAGTTTCTGAACGATCTTAAGGAGTTGCTAGATGGAGCACTTCAGGAGAATCTAATAACAAAAGAAGAATTTAAATATCTTTAACAAAAACCCAACGATTTCCACCTTCTATGCCCTCCCAAAAGTGCACAAGGACAAGCAACCAATCCCAGGAAGACCAATTGTGTCGGGAAACGACAATCTCACACAATCTGTTAGTGAATACATTGATCAGGTATTGAGACCTTTTGTGACCGCCCTTCCCTCCTATATTAGGGACACTAAAGATCTTCTTTTGAAGATCAATGACATCACAGTAACACCAGACACAATTTTAGCTAGTTTGGATGTAGAGTCACTCTACAGCAATATCCAACACCCACTAGGAATGCACGCGGTAGAGTCCTACCTAAACACGAGAAGTCAAAACTTTAATAGACACAATCAATTTATTTTGTCATCACTAAGGTTTGTTTTGGAGCACAATTATTTTGTTTTTCAGGGACAATTTTATAAGCAAATTAATGGTACTGCGATGGGGACGTCATGTGCCCCAACGTATGCCAATTTATTTTTGGGGTGGTGGGAAAACGATCACGTTTTCACGGAAGGAATGTCGTCATATGTCTGCCACATTATATTTTGGGGCAGATATATAGACGACATTCTTATCCTATGGGATGGGGGTCACTCTTTGTTTTGTGAATTCACTCAGAAATTAAATCATAACAGTATAGGGAATAAATATACCTATGAGATCCAGGAAAATGAGATTGTGTTTCTTGACTTGAAAATAAAGAAGATCGGAAATGGTCATTTGGTAACAGAGGTTTTTAGAAAACCGACAGCAACAAATAGTTACCTGCATTGGAATAGCTGGCATCCTACATCCTTGAAGAAAGGAATTCCGGTAGGCCAGTATTTGAGGGCACGCCGGAACTGCTCAGATGAGGTTGCCTTCTCTAAAGAAAGCGAACAACTTCTTCAGAGATTTAAGAAGAGAGGTTACCCCAAAAAACCCCTAAAAAAAGCCTATAATAGAGCTAACAGAACGAAGAGAGAAGACCTTCTCAAAGAGAGTCCCCCTAAGAAAAATGACATCATTAGATGTATTGGCACCTATGACGGGTACAATAAGGAAATATATGGAATATTGAAGAAACACTGGCATATTATTAAATCCGTCAGAGATTTAAATATGATACTCACCTTGAATCCATCAGTAACATACAGACGGGGCAGGAACATTAAAGATCAGTTGGTTCATAGCCATCTAATGGAGAAGGGAGGAAATCCAGAGAGACCGGTTGAAAGATACCGGGGATCCTCACCATGTGGTGATTGTTCTTTCTGCAGGTATGTTCCACGTATTAAAAAGTATACAAACCCTGTGGATAAGAAAGAATATGAAATAAAACAACTAATTACGTGTAAAACACAGGGGGTAGTATACTTGGCATCTTGCCCATGCCCAAAGCTATACGTGGGCAAAACGGTACAGGAGTTGAGACGTCGCATTTCGGGACATATCAGCACTATCGAAACTGGAAAAGACACATCAATTGCCAGACACATTAAATATTTCCACAATAACAAAAGCTCCGTTCTACGATTCTGGGGCATTGAAAAAATAGTCCTAGGCCCAAGGGGGGGAAATCTTGATAAAAAACTTTTACAGAGTGAGGCTAGTTGGATATATAGGTTGGGCACAATGAGTCCACAAGGCCTGAATGAAGGATTTTCCTTCACAGCCTTTATCTAGACACAAGTAGGTACATCTTTGAAATAATACTATTAAGAAAAATAAATATAAAAAAAGAGAAAAGTACAATTACCTGGAAGAATGAAAGACAGTAACCCGTAGTCCACTGAACCATATGGAACCGCATTCCTCACTATAAATATAGGAACAAAAAGATGAAAATAATAGTGAAATCACAGAAAAATAATAATTACAAAAGGTTAACCCTAAGCACTCTATAGCCAATTACCCAATTGATATTGAGAATAATAAAAAATATAAAAAAAGAAGAAATGCAGAAAATAATATCAATTGTGACGCGGGTACTAATAAACATCTAAGTCCATATATATCGCGTAGGCGCAAAGTAGAGTATATATATTAGAATTCAAGTGCGAATGGAAGCGCTTGGACGCAAAAACCTCCGATCTAAATGTTAAAGTTCTCACGCATGCGCAACATTACTATATGGTGATAATAAGAAGAATATCTAAAGTTCGACGCATGCGATGTGATGTAACCTTTTTGACACTGGAAGCACAATTGAAAAAAGTTAAAGTTCTTGCGCATGCGCATTGGAGCTTGATATGGTATAAGGAGAGCATCTGGAATAAACTAAAGATCCTGCGCAAGCGCAGACACATGCCATTAAGGAAAGTTAAAGAGCCTGCGCATGCGTGCCTTCTCTCTTAGATCGGAGCTTAATGCGGTGCAGAGAGAACATATTGAATAAGTTAAAGACGCAAAAACCTCGGATATAAATGTTAAAGTCTTCATGCATGCGCAACATCATTATATGCTGATAATAAGAATAAAACCTAAGATCTGACGCATGCAATGTGATGTAATAGCCTTGACATTGGAAGCACATCGGGGGGAAAAAAAAGTTAAAGTTTTTGCGCTTGCGCATGCGCATTTGGAGCTTGATATGGGACAGGAGCGGATTTTGAAAAAGCTAAAGATGCCGCGCAAGCGCAGATACATGCCATTGAAAGAAGTTAAAGAGCCTGCACATGCGCATTTTCTCTCCTAGATCGGAGCTCAATGCGGTGTGGAGAGAAGCACATTGAATAAGTTAAAGATCTTGCGCATGCGCAGGCCCCTATTCTCTTCCGGATCGGAGGTTAGAGTCCCGGTGCAGGCGCAGAATCATCAAGAAATTAAGGAAGTGATGGGATGACGGAAAAGCATTATGAAGGTACTATGATAGGGCTACTGACCTGTCATACAAGAAAGCTTGGCAGCGATTGGCCACATAACAAGTAATGACCCTCCCCTAATGTTTAAAAGGGTGTAGCGGCAAAGCATTCTTGTTGACAGTAGCTCCATCCCCTGAAGAAGCCACATCTAGTGGTGAAACATGTTGGGGGAGCTCGTGTGTTAGTTTTTAGATCAGGAGCGGGGGGGACCAAGTGTCATAGCACTGAGTAACTGCAGACTCAGTTGTGCTCTGACACCAGTGATTGAGAACCACCTAAGAGGAAAGTTATCGGAAACTCAATGACTCAGGGTGAATGAATGAGTGTGTCTCAAGCATGTGTTCATCCAGATTAATATAAGTTCATCCAGATAAATATAAGTATGCTCACTGCTGACAAAGGAAGCGTGGGATGAGCGAATGCTAGGAGGCATTTTATAAGGGTGAAGCAACCCTTATCCCAATCACCAGTGTCCCACCGCATCTGTAGTTTTAAACTATTCTTTGTTCTCCCGCTATGTTATCTTTATAATAAATGAAATTAAATAAATGTTATGTTTTAATTGACTAGAAACGGGAGTTTATTAGTCTAGGCAACTAGGCTATTTGAATTAAAATCCGTTTTTTTGACACAATAAAAGCACACAGAGCTATGGGGACTGGGTATTGCAGATTTGCTAGAGGCGATCTAGCAACCCATGTCCTCAGCTCTATACACAAAATCCCGGTGACAGGTTCCCTTTAACCACCTCCGGACCGCCTAACGCAGGATCGCGTTCCGGAGGTGGCAGCCCTGCGCACAGTCACGCATATACGCGTCATCTCGCGAGACGCGAGATTTCCTGTGAACGCGCGCACACAGGCGCGCGCGCTCACAGGAACGGAAGGTAAGAGAGTTGATCTCCAGCCTGCCAGCGGCGATCGTTCGCTGGCAGGCTGGAGATGTGTTTTTTTTAACCCCTAACAGGTATATTAGACGCTGTTTTGATAACAGCGTCTAATATACCTGCTACCTGGTCCTCTGGTGGTCCCCTTTGTTTGGATCGACCACCAGAGAACACAGGTAGCTCAGTAAAGTAGCACCAAGCACCACTACACTACACTACACCCCCCCCCCGTCACTTATTAACCCCTTATTAGCCCCTGATCACCCCTAATCACCCCTGATCACCCCATATAGACTCCCTGATCACCCCCCTGTCATTGATTACCCCCCTGTCATTGATCAACCCCCTGTAAAGCTCCATTCAGACGTCCGCATGATTTTTACGGATCCACTGATAGATGGATCGGATCCGCAAAACGCATCCGGACGTCTGAATGAAGCCTTACAGGGGCGTGATCAATGACTGTGGTGATCACCCCATATAGACTCCCTGATCACCCCCCTGTCATTGATTACCCCCCTGTCATTGATTACCCCCCTGTAAAGCTCCATTCAGACGTCCGCATGATTTTTACGGATCCACTGATAGATGGATCGGATCCGCAAAACGCATCCGGACGTCTGAATGAAGCCTTACAGGGGCATGATCAATGACTGTGGTGATCACCCCATATAGACTCCCTGATCACCCCCCTGTAAAGCTCCATTCAGATGTCCGCATGATTTTTACGGATGCACTGATACATGGATCGGATCCGCAAAACGCATCCGGTCGTCTGAATGAAGCCTTACAGGGGCATGATCAATGACTGTGGTGATCACCCCCCTGTCATTGATTACCCCCCTGTAAAGCTCCATTCAGATGTCCGCATGATTTTTACGGATGCACTGATAGATGGATCGGATCCGCAAAACGCATCCGGACGTCTGAATGAAGCCTTACAGGGGCATGATCAATGACTGTGGTGATCACCCCATATAGACTCCCTGATCACCCCCCTGTCATTGATTACCCCCCTGTCATTGATTACCCCCCTGTAAAGCTCCATTCAGACGTCCGCATGATTTTTACGGATGCACTGATAGATGGATCGGATCCGCAAAACGCATCCGGACGTCTGAATGAAGCCTTACAGGGGCGTGATCAATGACTGTGGTGATCACCCCATATAGACTCCCTGATCACCCCCCTGTCATTGATTACCCCCCTGTAAAGCTCCATTCAGACGTCCGCATGATTTTTACGGATGCACTGATAGATGGATCGGATCCGCAAAACGCATCCGGACGTCTGAATGAAGCCTTACAGGGGCGTGATCAATGACTGTGGTGATCACCCCATATAGACTCCCTGATCACCCCCCTGTCATTGATTACACCCCTGTCATTGATTACCCCCCTGTAAAGCTCCATTCAGACGTCCGCATGATTTTTACGGATGCACTGATAGATGGATCGGATCCGCAAAACGCATCCGGACGTCTGAATGAAGCCTTACAGGGGCGTGATCAATGACTGTGGTGATCACCCCATATAGACTCCCTGATCACCCCCCTGTCATTGATTACCCCCCTGTCATTGATTACCCCCCTGTAAAGCTCCATTCAGATGTCCGCATGATTTTTACGGATGCACTGATAGATGGATCGGATCCGCAAAACGCATCCGGACGTCTGAATGAAGCCTTACACGGGCGTGATCAATGACTGTGGTTATCACCCCATATAGACTCCCTGATCACCCCCCTGTCATTGATCACCCCCCTGTCATTGATCACCCCCCTGTCATTGATCACCCCCCTGTCATTGATCACCCCCCTGTCATTGATCAACCCCCCTGTCATTGATCAACCCCCCTGTCATTGATCACCCCTCTGTAAGGCTCCATTCAGATATTTTTTTGGCCCAAGTTAGCGGAATTTTTTTTTTTTTTTCTTACAAAGTCTCATATTCCACTAACTTGTGTCAAAAAATAAAATCTCACATGAACTCACCATACCCCTCACGGAATCCAAATGCGTAAAATTTTTTAGACATTTATATTCCAGACTTCTTCTCACGCTTTAGGGCCCCTAGAATGCCAGGGCAGTATAAATACCCCACATGTGACCCCATTTCGGAAAGAAGACACCCCCAGGTATTCCGTGAGGGGCATATTGAGTCCATGAAAGATTGAAATTTTTGTCCCAAGTTAGCGGAACGGGAGACTTTGTGAGAAAAAAATAAAAAATATCAATTTCCGCTAACTTGTGCCAAAAAAAAAAAATTTCTATGAACTCGCCATGCCCCTCATTGAATACCTTGGGGTGTCTTCTTTCCAAAATGGGGTCACATGTGGGGTATTTATACTGCCCTGGCATTCTAGGGGCCCCAAAGCGTGAGAAGAAGTCTGGTATCCAAATGTCTAAAAATGCCCTCCTAAAAGGAATTTGGGCACCTTTGCCCACCTAGGCTGCAAAAAAGTGTCACACATGTGGTATCTCCGTATTCAGGAGACGTTGGGGAATGTGTTTTGGGGTGTCATTTTACATATACCCATGCTGGGTGAGAGAAATATCTTGGTCAAATGCCAACTTTGTATAAAAAAATGGGAAAAGTTGTCTTTTGCCAAGATATTTCTCTCACCCAGCATGGGTATATGTAAAATGACACCCCAAAACACATTCCCCAACGTCTCCTGAATACGGAGATACCACATGTGTGACACTTTTTTGCAGCCTAGGTGGGCAAAGGGGCCCATATTCCAAAGAGCACCTTTAGGATTTCACAGGTCATTTACCTACTTACCACACATTAGGGCCCCTGGAAAATGCCAGGGCAGTATAACTACCCCACAAGTGACCCCATTTTGGAAAGAAGACACCCCAAGGTATTCCGTGAGGGGCATGGCGAGTTCCTAGAATTTTTTATTTTTTGTCACAAATTAGTGGAAAATGCTTATTTTTTTTTATTTTTTTTTTTTCATACAAAGTCTCATATTCCACTAACTTGTGACAAAAAATAAAAAGTTCCATGAACTCACTATGCCCATCAGCGAATACCTTGGGGTCTCTTCTTTCCAAAATGGGGTCACTTGTGGGGTAGTTATACTGCCCTGGCATTCTAGGGGCCCAAATGTGTGGTAAGGAGTTTGAAATCAAATTCTGTAAAAAATGACCTTTGAAATCCGAAAGGTGCTCTTTTGAATATGGGCCCCTTTGCCCACCTAGGCTGCAAAAAAGTGTCACACATCTGGTATCTCCGTAATCGGGAGAAGTTGGGGAATGTGTTTTGGGGTGTCATTTTACATATACCCATGCTGGGTGAGAGAAATATCTTGGCAAAAGACAACTTTTCCCATTTTTTTATACAAAGTTGGCATTTGACCAAGATATTTATCTCACCCAGCATGGGTATATGTAAAAAGACACCCCAAAACACATTCCTCAACTTCTCCTGAGTACGGAGATACCAGATGTGTGACACTTTTTTGCAGCCTAGGGGGGCAAAGGGGCCCACATTCCAAAGAGCACCTTTCGGATTTCACAGGTCATTTACCTACTTACCACACATTTGGGCCCCTAGAATGCCAGGGCAGTATAACTACCCCACAAGTGACCCCATTTTGGAAAGAAGAGACCCCAAGGTATTCGCTGATGGGCATAGTGAGTTCATGGAAGTTTTTATTTTTTGTCACAAGTTTGTGGAATATGAGACTTTGTATGAAAAAAAAAAAAAAAAAAAAAAAATCATCATTTTCCACTAACTTGTGACAAAAAATAAAAAATTCTAGGAACTCGCCATGCCCCTCACGGAATACCTTGGGGTGTCTTCTTTCCAAAATGGGGTCACTTGTGGGGTAGTTATACTGCCCTGGTATTCTAGGGGCCCAAATGTGTGGTAAGGAGTTTGAAATCAAATTCAGGAAAAAATGAGGAGTGAAATCCGAAAGGTGCTCTTTGGAATATGGGCCCCTTTGCCCACCTAGGCTGCAAAAAAGCGTCACACATCTGGTATCCCCGTACTCAGGAGAAGTTGAGGAATGTGTTTTGGGGTGTCTTTTTACATATACCCATACTGGGTGAGATAAATATCTTGGTCAAATGACAACTTTGTATAAAAAAAATGGGAAAAGTTGTCTTTTGCCAAGATATTTCTCTCACCCAGCATGGGTATATATAAAATGACACCCCAAAACACATTCCCCACCTTCTCCTGAGTACGGAGATACCAGATGTGTGACACTTTTTTGCAGCCTAGGTGGGCAAAGGGGCCCATATTCCAAAGAGCACCTTTCGGATTTCACAGGTCATTTTTTACTGAATTTGATTTCAAACTCCTTACCACACATTTGGGCCCCTAGAATGCCAGGGCAGTATAACTACCCCACAAGTGACCCCATTTTGGAAAGAAGAGACCCCAAGGTATTCGCTGATGGGCATAGTGAGTTCATAGAACTTTTTATTTTTTGTCACAAGTTAGTGGAATATGAGACTTTGTAAGAAAAAAAAATAAAAAAAAAAAATCATCATTTTCCGCTAACTTGTGACAAAAAATAAAAAGTTCTATGAACTCACTATGCCCATCAGCGAATACCTTAGGGTGTGTACTTTCAGAAATGGGGTCATTTGTGGGGTGTTTGTACTGTCTGGGCATTGTAGAACCTCAGGAAACATGACAGGTGCTCAGAAAGTCAGAGCGGCTTCAAAAAGCGGAAATTCACATTTTTGTACCATAGTTTGTAAACGCTATAACTTTTACCCAAACCATTTTTTTTTTTACCCAAACATTTTTTTTTTTATCAAAGACATGTAGAACTATAAATTTAGAGCAAAATTTCTATATGGATCTCGTTTTTTTTGCAAAATTTTACAACTGAAAGTGAAAAATGTCATTTTTTTGCAAAAAAATCGTTAAATTTCGATTAATAACAAAAAAAGTAAAAATGTCAGCAGCAATGAAATACCACCAAATGAAAGCTCTATTAGTGAGAAGAAAAGGAGGTAAAATTCATTTGGGTGGTAAGTTGCATGACCGAGCAATAAACGGTAAAAGTAGTGTAGGTCAGAAGTGTAAAAAGTGGCCTGGTCTTTCAGGGTGTTTAAGCACTGGGGGCTGAGGTGGTTAAGTGTTGAACAAAATCATGAAATATAATGTGTAACAAAATCATCTGTAATAATTAATTAACAATTTTTTCAATACACTTGTGATGCCCTGATTGGATATAGCAATTATGTTGATATATGCACTGTCACTTCTAGATAACTTTTAGATGGATAGATTGCATAATAAGTGTCGCTATTTCTATTCCCTTATATACTGACAAGTATGGTGATTACAATACATTCTGGTTAGTTGGCCTTATTTAATAAATGTGGGCCTAATATGTAAAATGTGGGCCTAATATGGATTATTGTTATACAGTGGTATTGAGTATGCTGTATCGGCAACCCCCGAGATGTAGCTATAGCGGTTACGTCAATAGGAGTCGTTCTACCAATGGCCAGGGGCTTGCGGGTTACATGCGTTCCACTGGGTCGCAATTCCACGCATGCCCTGCCCGGCTCCATCTTGACGTGCTCCATTACATCACTACGCGCTGTGCAGTGCGTTGGCATGGACGTGCTGGGAGATGGCGCAGTACATCATGGTGGTGTCGCGCCCGCTGGGTTGGAGCACAGGTGTCCGCAATCCAGGTACTTTTCCCACTAATGTTACCAGTATATATACCCTGCTATTTCTTATTCTCATACCTCCTGACAAAGCCGCTGAGGTGAAACTTTGTCATTGGTTCCGATATGGACCATGACCGCTGGATCTTCTCCAGCCACTCCCAGTAATCTGTCAACCCGATCCGCGATGTGTCGAACTCTAGCGCCAGGAAGACAGCACACTGTTCGGCGATCACGGTCTGTGTGACAGATTGCCCTATCTGTTCCCCTAATAATGGAGTCTCCCACTACCAGCACCTGTCTGGCATGCCCTGCTCTCCTGGTTCCCTGCTTACTGGAGCTGACATTCCCCTGACTGTCGCATTAAAAAAAATCCTGAGGTCCCCAGAAATTAAAAACCCCAAGAAGTGACCCCATTTTGGAAAGAGCAGCCTTGTACAAACATTTTAGGTGGTGGAAAGGGTACTTTTAAGCAAACAGGTGTCTCATAGGTTGGCTCCAAAACGCGTCGGATGAACTTTGTCCCTTCGAAGCATCCATAGTAACGTTGTGATGTCACACGAACACACTCCCAATCTTCCTCACCTGTCGGCTCCTTTGCACATGCTTCAGCTACCGGCCGCAGCGGCGCATGCGCAGGAAGTAGAGCCAGAAGCGCTCAGTGAGGATACTTCACCGCTTCACTGGAACAGAAGTAAAGAAGGCGTTTGACAACACCAGCCACTCTCCATCTGCCATTCAGGTAGATACATCATTTGACTATAAGCATTTGGGTGTATATAGCTAGAATATTCCACCATTAAATAGCAATTTAATCCCTTAACCTGCGCGGGTATTATATTCACGATTCTAAAATATGGATTTTGCTGGCAGGCCTAAATTGCGAGACATTGATTTTAGCTGCCATATGGCATTTAAAAAATTCCTGAGGTTCCCAGAAATTAAAAACCCTAGGAAGTGACCCCATTTTGGAAAGAGCACGCCCGTACGAACATTTTAAGTGGTGGAAATGGTACTTTTCCGCAAACAGATGTCTCATAGAAGGGAGAAACACTTGTTAAAGGATTTCAAAGCACACATCTATAAAAATGCCTGCAGCGTTTTGCTGCCCGCCTGACGAAGCGGGGACGGATCCGTTTTCTCTGACACAATCTGGCACAATAGAAAACGGATCCGTCTCCCATTGACTTTCAATGGAATTAATGACGGATCCATCTTGGCTGTTACAGATAATACAAACAATCTGTTCATGACGGATGCATGCTGTTGCATTATTGTAACGGATCCGTTTTTGCAGATCCATGAGGGATCCGTCCAAAACGCGATTGTGAAAGTAGCCTTAGGCGTTTCAGAACAGGACGTTGATGCATTTTTGTTTGATACATGGTTTCTGACTGTTAATTTTCAAATAGTTCGGTTATGTTTATCCTTGTGAGTTACTGACTGCTTTCTTATGACACTGCTACACGGCTCTCGATCGGCTCTCCTGGTCTTCTTTTTACCCTCCTGTTGCACCCATTTTTCTCTTTTACTATCCTCTGGACGTGACTCCCTGTTTCAGGGTCCATGTGCTATCTTCACACTTAATAGTCATGTATAAAATTCATATCCCATAATGTCAGGGGATTTAATTCTCCACAAAAGAGACGTAAGGATTGCCTTCAATATGACCGACTTAAACCTGATATTATCTGTATTCAGGAATCTCACCTAACTCCGACCTCATGTCCCAGGTACTTCCATAACCGATACACCCTGTTGACTCATGCATGGTTCCCCACTAAAAGCAAGGATGTTGCTATTTTTATTAAGAGCTCCTTGCCCTTCCAGATTGAGTCCAAAATTATAGACCCTGATGGGCGATTTGTTATTGTAGTAGGCTCTTTATACAATACTCCTTTGTGCTTAGTTAACTCCTATGCCCCCAAATGTCTCTTTCATTCGCACCCTGGGAAAATTACTTGAACAGTACTACTTCTCATTAACTGTCTAGTACGGTGATTTTAACATGACGTTCAATCCCCGACTAGACAGTTCATTCCTTGTGGCGGATAAATTATCTTCTAAGTCAAAGAACTCAGTACGACCGGCTATGCGGGGGCTGGACATCGCTGACTGTTGGAGGGAGCATAATAGACCACAATGTGGCTACACTAACTTTTCACCTACACACCAACATTACACCAAGATAGACTGGATATTAGCCTCCACACAACTTCTTCCGCATATTCTATATGCCAGACATGTTTCCTGTGTCTTGGCAGACTTTAACTTAGATATAGGCGTCCCTTCCCCTGGAGATTGAATGAATCACTTCTCACAGATCCCTCTATAACCAACCGTATATCTGCAGCACTTAGGGAATACTTCAGTATTAATGTATCACCTGATACTACCCCTGCAGTAAACTGTATGAAATAAAGAAAATAGAAATGTCAGTCCTGTGTCCCAGAACACGGACAGTTACTTGCGCTGCTGGTTCCGATATGGTGTGGTGGGTAATTCACACTCGGGAGTCATGCAATGAAAAGGTTTGAAACCGCGCTGCTTAAGATTCAGTCGAACGCTGCACAGGTGAAAGAATCAGGGTACTAGCCTCCGTCCTCCTCTTTCAAGGGGTTCGATCCTCCTCTGACCGCCTCCTCTGTAGGATTAAATGACCGGCATATAGTGAAGTACCCTCTTAGTTGTTGGTAAAAAAGGTTTTATTCTACTCACAGACAATGGTAGATAACAGGCATGTCACAGAAAATCAATTCAAACTCCTGCCCGACCTGGGTTTCGCTCTCTGGCTTCCTCAGGGGCGACAACTGTGCATGTCCACAGCTGGGCCCTTTAAATAGCCCAATCTCCCATTCTCAAGCTGTGGGAGCCATAGCCCAATCAGGACATATTAAAATACATCAGTGAAATACAATACATTTAACAAATCATTAGTATGAAAAATCCTCTCACCATAAAACAATATCAACCGTACGCCAAATATATCCAAAAGTCAGTTAGATCTTTTTCAATTGTACGGTATGCTTTTCACTATCATGTCGCCGCAGCCTTGTAGTATATACAACCTCATCTAAATATTTTGTTATCCCTATTATCTGGACCGCATTTGTATATAAAGTATACCTTCTTTTTCAGCTTTTATTTCACATTTTTCAGAAAACTTCTTAGTTCAAACTATTCATATCTCTCTTATACATTTCCTCCCGCACTCACCTAAATCTCTCTCCACCCACTATTAGTCACGTTGCTCCAAACAAACACAACCCCGCCCCTACCCATTCATAAAATTCCTATCACATGATCCGATTGTCCAATCAGCAGTCACTCCGCATGACGCTTCCTGAAAGGTCCTCAACACAAGGTAAAAACTTTTACTAGTCGATTCTCCGTAGACAAAACTTCTTATTTTATACTTTACACTAGACACGGCTTCAGGTCGAACTCAATATTCAGACCACTCGGTTGCAAGGTCCCCAATTGGTAGATCCATTGTACTTCTTTTCGATTGATTTGCATCAGCGAGTCACCTCCTCGCCAGTGTGGTTTAACCACTTCCACCCCAGCAAACTTCAAGCCCCGCAGATTCTTCCCATGTATGAGCTTGAAGTGAGCTGACACGCTGTGGCTCATCAATCCTCTCTTAATGTTCCCTATATGCTCCTGGATCCTCACTTTCAATTTCCTTACTGTTCTACCTACGTATTGGAGACCACAAGGGCACTCCAATACGTAGATAATACCCTCATTTTCACAAGAACAGTTTCCTTTTATCCGAAACTCTCCTCCATTTTTATTGGATATAATACAGTTAAGTGTTCTCATTCTTCCCTTAGTATTCCGATTTCTACACCCGGTACAGAACCCACACCATGTAAACTTCCCTCCCTCCTTGCCCCGCTTTCTATCCACTGGGGGAATGGCACTATGCACCAGCTTGGTTCTAATACTTGGAGCCCTTCTGAAGATAAATGAAGGGTTCTCAGGTATGACCTTCCCTAGTATTGGGTCATTTTTGAGTGTTCCCCAGTTCTTTCCAACTGCTTTTTTGACGGTATTCGACATAGAGCAATACCTTGTTATAAAGGAAAATCTGTAATCCTTCTCACTCTTTTTTCCTTCTTTCATTTTCCCCTTTTCCTCTTTTTTCTCTTTTTCTACAGTCTGGATGCACACATCCAGGCTGTCTTCTTCATATCCCCGTTCAAGGAGTCGATCTTTAGGCACCTTACGCTGTAGTCTATAATCCTCCACCGTAGTGCAGTTTCGGGCCATTCTTTTAAATTGCCCTTTTGGTATATTTTTAAGCCATGGTTGATAATGGCAGCTTTTCATGTCAATATATGAATTGACATCCGTCTCTTTGAAAAAGGAGCTGGTCCTGAAGCTACCCGCCTCTATTCTTATGCACAAATCCAAAAAATTAATGGAAACATTGCTAATTTCTCCCACAAACCGCAAGTTCCATTCATTATCGTCAAGCTGGTGGATAAATGTTTTAAGTCCCTCCTTCTCTCCTTCCCACACTAGGAGGCAGTCGTCGATATATCTCCTCCAGAGGGGAAGGAATTGAAGGAATTAGAGGAAATGGACACGAGTAAGATAACACAGAATTTAACTTTTGGTGAAAGGAAGGCCCTAAAAGATCTGGAGCAGAATCCACACCTAATAATCAAGCCCGCCGATAAAGGGGGTGGGGTGGTTATAATGAATAGAGATAAATATGAATCTGAAATGTTGAGGCTGGTATCTGATGAGGTCACGTATAAAAGGTTTAAAAATAACCCCACATTTGAATATAAAAAATTATTTGATGGTCTATTAAGTGATGGCCTCAAAAAAGGGATATTAAACAAAAAGGAGTTTGACTACTTAACTGTTCATTATCCTATTGTGCCTGTGATATACCATCTGCCAAAGGTGCACAAAAGCCTCACTGACCCCCCGGGGAGGCCCATAGTCTCGGGGCTGAATTCCCTGACATGTAAAATTACGGAATACATAGACTTTTACCTACAGGGATATGTAACCCAAAACCCCTCACATCTAAAGGATACTGAATCAGTAATACAGTTGATGAAAGATCTGAGCCCGCCCACACCCAATACATGGATGGCCACAGTTGATGTGGCGTCTCTGTACACCGTAATCCCTAAAGATCTTGGTAAAAAAGCGGTAGCCAAAAGGATTAAAAAAAGACCCTAAAATGAGTGAACTACAGGTGGACTTTATTTTGAAGTGTTTGTAATATTGCCTCGAACATAATTATTTTTGGTTCCGGGATTCCCACTATGTACAGTGCGTTGGTACGGCGATGGGGACGAAATTCGCCCCCATTTTCACCAATATTTTTATGGGGGCATGGGAGGGGACCACCATCCTTCCCACACTAGGGGCGGACACCCCCAGAGGGAGGTTAACCCTCTGGAGGAGATATATCGACGACTGCCTCCTAGTGTGGGAAGGAGAGAAGGAGGGACTTGAGACATTTATCCACCAGCTTGACGATAATGAATGGAACTTGCGGTTTGTGGGAGAAATTAGCAATGTTTCCATTAATTTTTTGGATTTGTGCATAAGAATAGAGGCGGGTAGCTTCAGGACCAGCTCCTTTTTCAAAGAGACGGATGTCAATTCATATATTGACATGAAAAGCTGCCATTATCAACGATGGCTTAAAAATATACCAAAAGGGCAATTTAAACGAATGGCCCGAAACTGCACTACGGTGGAGGATTATAGACTACAGTGTAAGGTGCTTAAAGATCGATTCCTTGAACGGGGATATGAAGAAGACAGCCTGGATGCGTGCATCCAGACTGTAGAAAAAGAGAAAAAAGAGGAAAAGGGGAAAATGAAAGAAAGAAAAAAGAGTGAGAAGGATTACAGATTTTCCTTTATAACAAGGTATAGCTCTATGTCGAATACCGTCAAAAAAGCAGTTAGAAAGAACTGGGGAACACTCAAAAATGACCCAATACTAGGGAAGGTCATACCTGAGAACCCTTCATTTATCTTCAGAAGGGCTCCAAGTATTAGAACCAAGCTGGTGCATAGTGCCATTCCCCCAGTGGATAAAAAGCGGGGCAAGAAGGGAAGTTTACATGGTGTGGGTTCTGTACCGGGTGTAGAAATCGGAATACTAAGGGAAGAAGGAGAACACTTAACTGTATTATATCCAATAAAAATGGAGGAGAGTGTCGGATAAAAGGAAACTGTTCTTGTGAAAATGAGGGTATTATCTACGTATTGGAGTGCCCTTGTGGACTCCAACACGTAGGTAGAACAGTAAGGAAATTGAAAGTGAGGATCCAGGAGCATATAGGGAACATTAAGAGGATTGATGAGCCACAGCGTGTCAGCTCACTTCAAGCTCATACATGGGAAGAATCCGCGGGGCTTGAAGTTTGCTGGGGTGGAAGTGGTTAAACCACACTGGCGAGGAGGTGACTCGCTGATGCAAATCAATCGAAAAGAAGTACAATGGATCTACCAATTGGGGACCTTGCAATCGAGTGGTCTGAATATTGAATTCGACCTGAAGCCGTGTCTAGTGTAAAGAATAAAATAAGAAGTTTTGTCTACGGAGAATCGACTAGTAAAAGTTTTTACCTTGTGTTGAGGACCTTTCAGGAAGCATCATGCGGAGTGACTGCTGATTGGACAATCGGATCATGTGATAGGAATTTTATGAATGGGTAGGGGCGGGGTTGTGTTTGTTTGGAGCAACGTGACTAATAGTGGGTGGAGAGAGATTTAGGTGAGTGCGGGAGGAAATGTATAAGAGAGATATGAATAGTTTGAACTAAGAAGTTTTCTGAAAAATGTGAAATAAAAGCTGAAAAAGAAGGTATACTTTATATACAAATGCGGTCCAGATAATAGGGATAACAAAATATTTAGATGAGGTTGTATATACTACAAGGCTGCGGCGACATGATAGTGAAAAGCATACCGCACAATTGAAAAAGATCTAACTGACTTTTGGATATACTTGGCGTACGGTTGATATTGTTTTATGGCAAGAGGATTTTCTCATACTAATGATATGTTAAATGTATTGTATTTCACTGATGTATTTTAATATGTCCTGATTGGGCTATGGCTCCCACAGCTTAAGAATGGGAGATTGGGCTATTTAAAGGGCCCAGCTGTGGACATGCGCAGTTGTCGCCCCTGAGGAAGCCAGAGAGCGAAACCCGGGTCGGGCAGGAGTTTGAATTGATTTTACTGTGACATGCCTGTTATCTACCATTGTCTGTGAGTAGAATAAAACCTTTTTTACCAACAACTAAGAGGGTACTTCACTATATGCCGGCCATTTAATCCTACAGAGGAGGCGGTCAGAGGAGGATCGAACCCCTTGAGAGAGGAGGACGGAGGCTAGTACCCTGATTCTTTCACCTGTGCAGCGTTCGACTGAATCTTAAGCAGCGCGGTTTCAAACCTTTTCCCTGCAGTAAACTGGGCTGCACATAAAGCGGTCATCCGGCGGGTCATCATAGCTGAGGCATCAAAATTGAAGAAGGAGCGTTCTAGGGTTCAGTCGGACCTGGAGTCTAAACTATTCCATTTAGAACTATCTAATCAGAGACAACCCTAGCTGTATCTCATTAAAGCGATCAGAGACACGAAGCTTCAGCTTGATGCAACCCTTCTGCTCCGCACTGAGAAGGCCCTGAGGTGGACTCAGGCAAAGTTTTACAAGTTAGCTAATAAACCGAATAAAATGCTAGCAGCCAAATTAAGAGCCCGGCAACGTCTTAACACTGTATATAAAATTAAAGATGCGAGGGGGGCAGGTCACTTCCAATCCTGCTAAAATCTACCAACCATTCCACGCATTTTATCAGAAGCTATACTCCCCGCCCACAGACCCTCCTATCGCTGACTTTACGTCTCTCCTTACGACATTACCTATTCCGACCTTATCCTCGACTGAAGTGGAATTTCTTAATCAAGATTTTATGGATGAGGAAATGATGTCCCTTAAAAACGGTAAGTCGCCAGGACCAGATGGATTTTCAGCATTGTAATTTAAACAGTTCAAAGATATTTTGGCACCCCAATTTAAAAGCTTATGCAATCATATACTACAAGGGGGGGCACTGCCCTCAGATATGCTCACTGCCTTAATTACAGTGATCCCTAAACCTGATAAGGATTTCTCAGGTCCTGCGAATTACCGTCCCATCTCCCATCTCACCATAGACCTTAAGCTTTTAACTTCTATACTAGCTAAACGCCGCAATCGCTACCTCCCTGCTTTGTTACATTCAGATCTAGTAGGGTTTATCCGGGGTCGACAAGCACCAGATAATGTGAGGAAGGTGTGTAATGTTATCCAGTGGGCTAATCCAAAATCCAAGCCTATCTTACTACTGGGTTTGGACATTGAAAAGGCTTTTGACAGCCTTTCTTGGTCTTACCTTTATGACCACTATGGGTATCTCAGGAGCCTTCTTACGCTCTATATAAACCCTTTATACAACTCCCACCGCAGTCCTCAAATCTCCCACAAACCATCCGATTCCTATTCACATCAGTCGAGGCACACGCCAGGGTTGCCCCCTTTCTTCTGCCCTTTTCGCTTTGGCTATTGAACTGCTGGCCATAATGATCCATTCCAATCCAAATATAATGGGAGTAAAGATTGGTCCCCGAGAATACAAATTAAGTCTCTTTGTAGATGATATGCTTCTTAAAGGGAACCTGTCACCTGGATTTTGGGTATAGAGCTGAAGACATGGGCTGCTAGATCGCCGCTAGCACATCCGCAATATCTATTTCCCATATCTCTCTGTGCTTTTATTGTGTCAAAAACAACACGATTTTATATATATGTAAATTAGGCAAGTAAGAAGCCCAAGGAGCTGTTACTAACGTTTCCGGAGCCCAGCTACACCCACTGTGAAGGAGCCCAGCACCGCCTCGCATCCTCCGAATCTCCTCCTTGCTCCCCGACGTCACAAAGCTAAAGCGCTGTAATCTCGCAATGCGCGAGCTAGCACATGAGCAGTGTCGGCATAGTGTTCCTTCCCTGTGCTGGCATCAGCCTCAGGGAACTAACTACGCATGCACTAGCTCGCGCATCGCAAGATTACGGCGCTCTAGCTTTATGACGTCGGGGAGCAAGGAGGAGATTCGGAGGATGTGGGGCGGTGCTGGGCTCCTTCACAGTGGGTGTGGCTGCACTCCGAGTTTGAGAGAACGCTGGACTCCTCTCTGAAGCATGGAGGAGACAGGACTCATCTAAGGTTCATTTGTGGTCACAGCTACGGAAGAGAACTGGTACCCTGAAGAACCAGGACCTAACTGACTAACTAACGGCTTGCTGACCTAACTAAATGGCTGGTGGGGTGCCCTTAGCCATGCCATGGGTAGGCCTATAGGGGGGATATGTAAAGAAATATGGATGGGCACTCATATATGAAGATATAGGACGCAATTTATTCAAACATATAATGTATAACAATAAAATACACTGAGTTAAAAATATATATAAATAAAAAGTTTCAAATAAAATTTGATGTCCTTTGGATGGAGGTGAAATAGCACAAAAATCCTCACTGAGTTTTCCCCATGTGGTTCTAAAGGGGGGAGGACAGTTGTGCAATTGATCTCAATCCAAACAGATAAAATTCCTCCAAAGTTAATAAATCAATTTTGTAAAAATGACAAATATCCAATTCATAAGAACACATTAAATATTGCATATATATCCTATATTCAAATATAAAATGCACACATGTGCTGTATCGCCACTGACTAATCTTGGTTATTAAAAATGTGTCATAAATACACAGATAACGTTCCACATATGCGACTTTTCCTTTGTACTTGATATTCTTTTGCAAAGTGTATCCAGTCTCTGTTATATCGACAGAGTGATATTGTGATTCAACCTAATGGAGGCTGTTAACATAGAAAAGTCCTTAGCGTATTACTAAGTGCAGTTTGTTATTTCTCCTTGAGATAGCTTGGTATTTTGCCTCATAAATTTTGTACCCAATATCTGGGCTTACCTTTGCCTGGTTCTTTGTTTGTGGGGGCTTGCGAATGAGTTGCTGCTCCGTATTGGAAGCCGGCGTCCCGGCTATGGAGTTTGTCGCGTCCCACGTGTGCTTCCCAGCTGGTTTCAAGGGCTGGCTCAATACAAGAGTTACGCACTTGCAGCTTTAGGCGCAGGTCAATGACGTAGTGAGGTCTTTCTAAGGTAGCAGGAAACTTTATCTTCTTCTTTGTAGTGCACTTGTGTCCATAGGTAACGGGGTATTTGTCCAAGATTTCACACCAGACGCATTCCCCTTCTTCAGTGGTATACCCCGATTTTGTGAGTCAATGTAATTTATACTAGATCTAGGTCCTACTCAAAACCTGGTCTGGACCCAGAATCCACCAAAAAGCCGGTCTGGCTCAAGATTTTAGATCTCATTTTCTATCCTTATAGCTTACTTTTTAGTGCGTTTTTTTTTTCATAAGGATGCGTTTTCTCTATTATATTTACAGTTTTGTGTTTATATTTTGATCCACTTGTAATTAATTGGATAGGACATTTCGTTCTTAGGATATAATGTATCATATAACAACATATTTTCCCATCTAGGCTTTTTACCACCAAAGCTTCATTTATAATAGATTCTGGGTAATCTTTCTCTTTAAATTGATTTCTCATAACATTAGCCTCTTCCTCGAATTTTTTATCTTCCGTGCAGTTCCGTTTTATACGGCGGAATTGTCCGAAAGGAACATTCATTAGCCACTTTGGCAAGTGGCAGCTTGAGAAAGGAATGTATCCATTCTTGGTTTCTGGAAAGTATTGCACACGTATCTGTTCTCTCTTCGTGTGATTTCGATATCCAAAAATTCTACCCTCTCATTTCCAATATTAGAGGTGAAAGTGGCTAACGAATGTTCCTTTCGGACAATTCCGCCGTATAAAACGGAACTGCACGGAAGATAAAAAATTCGAGGAAGAGGCTAATGTTATGAGAAATCAATTTAAAGAGAAAGATTACCCAGAATCTATTATAAATGAAGCTTTGGTGGTAAAAAGCCTAGATGGGAAAACCTTCTTTAACCCACCACAAAAATCAAGGGAGGAAGAAAATTTGGGCTTTTGTATTATTTTGCCATATAACACCCAGGCAAGGCAGATCGAATATATTGTAAAATCCCATTGGCATCATTTACATAATGATAAAACCATAGGGTCGCTTCTGCCCCCAATACCTAATATATTCAAAGGCCCCAAATTTGGGAATACAAATAGCACCATCAATAAAAGAAAAATCCAAAAAAGGCCTTATAACGAATTGGCTTCAACCAAAAGGTTTCTTTAGATGTGGGAGATGCTTGGGATGTAAAAGAACCAAATTCCCAAGGAAAACAACATCAGTTACCTCCACACAAAATTCTCACTCTATGAATATTAAACATTTCCTCACTTGTGACTCCTCTAATGTTATATACCTGATCCAGTGTCCATGTCGGAGACAATACATAGGTAGGACCAAGCGAGCCTTGAAAGTCAGGATAGCAGAGCACCTGAATAACATCACCAAAGGTTATGACAAACACTCGCTGTCCAGACATTTCAAGGCCGCACACAATCAGGATCCTAAGGGTCTCTCCTTCATGGCACTGGAAAATAGGGTGGTCCGTGTGGGTGTCGATGCAGAGTTGCATGTCGGGCTGTTTTATTCCAGCACTGCAATTCCTCTACCCCATATGGGCCCCCCACTCTCTACACCATTTAAGAAATTATTTAAGAAATTTCACATATCTCCTATGAGAAACTTTTTTTTAAAACTTTTTTCAAATATTTAAGATATTTCTATGAAAAAACATTAATAGGAGATAAAAACGCAAGCGATTTGAAAAAAACGCAACAAAAACGCAAATGCGTTTTTTGATGAAACTGACTCAGAAGAGATCCATTCAGAAGAGAATCACCCTCCATATCTAGAAACTGCAGACATTTGCAATTAGCTTGTATATGTATACACTATATATATTTTTTTATATATATTTTTATGTAATTTTATATGTATTTCTTATACACACATGTTCTATACATTTTTATCATATAACAACATATTAAGAATTATATTCTAAGAACGAAATGTCCTATCTAATTAATTACAAGTGGATCAAAATATAAACACAAAACTGTAAATATAATAGAGAAAACGCATCCTTATGAAAAAAAACTGCACTAAAAACTCAAGTAAGCTATAAGGATAGAAAATGAGATCTAAAATCTTGAGCCAGACCGGCTTTTTGGTGGATTCTGGGTCCAGACCAGGTTTTGAGTAGGACCTAGATCTAGTATAAATTACATTGACTCACAAAATCGGTGTATACCACTGAAGAAGGGGAAAGCGTCTCCCCGAAACGCGTCTGGTGTGAAATCTTGGACAAATACCCCGTTTCCTATGGACACAAGTGCACTACAAAGAAGAAGATAAAAAGTTTCCTGCTACCTTAGAAAGACCTCACTACGTCATTGACCTGCGCCTAAAGCTGCAAGTGCGTAACTCTTGTATCGAGCCAGCCCTTGAAACCAGCTGGGAAGCACACGTGGGACGCGACAAACTCCATAGCCGGGACGCCGGCTTCCAATACGGAGCAGCAACTCATTCGCAAGCCCCCACAAACAAAGAACCAGGCAAAGGTAAGCCCAGATATTGGGTACAAAATTTATGAGGCAAAATACCAAGCTATCTCAAGGAGAAATAACAAACTGCACTTAGTAATACGCTAAGGACTTTTCTATGTTAACAACCTCCATTAGGTTGAATCACAATATCATTCTGTCGATATAACAGAGACTGGATACACTTTGCAAAAGAATATCAAGTACAAAGGAAAAGTCGCATAAGTGGAACGTTATCTGTGTATTTATGACACATTTTTAATAACCAAGATTAGTCATGTGTGCATTTTATATTTGAATATAGGATATATATGCAATATTTAATGTGTTCTTATGAATTGGATATTTATGTCATTTTTACAAAATTGATTGATTAACTTTGGAGGAATTTTATCTGTTTGGATTGAGATCAATTGCACAACTGTCCTCCCCCCTTTAGAACCACATGGGGAAAACTCAGTGAGGATTTTTGTGCTATTTCACCTCCATCCAAAGGACATCAAATTTGCAACTTTTTATTTATATATATTTTTAACTCAGTGTATTTTATTGTTATACATTATATGTTTGAATAAATTGCGTCCTATATCTTCATATATGAGTGCCCATCCATATTTCTTTACATTTTCAATCCAATTTTGAGGGGTGTCTCAAATTTTGGTTGGCGCACCTGCCCTGAGAGAGCAGAGGTGAGCGGATCTCTGAATTATTTTTTTTAAACTCTTAACACTATAGGGGGGATACCCTGAGGAATATGGAAAGAAAAGGGGAGGGAGGGTGGGGCACTCGAAACGCACGCAAGCAGGTGAGGGCGTGCCTCCATTTTATAGGTGCCTGCGCCTCTCCCACAAATGCAGGCTGACTTGTCAGCCTTACCTATTTGTGGTCACGGCTACGGAGGAGAACTGGTACCCTAAAGAACCAGGACCTAACTGACTAACTAACGGCTTGCTGACCTAACTAAATGGCTGGTGGGGTGCCCTTAGCCATGCCGTGGGTAGGCCTATAAGGGGGCAAAAAACAAATTAAGTAAAGTAGAGAGTAACTTTATTGAACCTGTACCAAATCATAAAGCCAAACTGTGAAAGGCCTTGGATATCTCGGTGTAGGGATTCGGGATATAACGCGCAAAGCACGAGGAGTGCCAGCGGCACATTTTACGAATAATATGGCCAGGGACATTATGCTTTGAAGCCGCTGATGCAGCCCTAATGCGGAAGGAGTGCCCTGAAATTGCCTTGGGGTCGAAGCCCAAACCAGATGCCAAGGTACGAATATGTGTTATGAACTGAGAAGGCGTGATGGCCCTGACCTTAAACGGGAGCAAAGGACTGTCCGGTGCGGAGTCTCCCAAAACTGTCAGCAAGTTCCTAAGAACTTGAACTGGGCACCATGCGTTAAAGGTCTGGAAGTACTTCACCTCCACTGGTGGCCCTATCTAAGAGGTTATGGATGCCAGAAGGTATAGGGAGAAATGGTCGCTATGCCATACCAGCTGACCCCTAGTTAAGCCCTTTGCCTTGGCCGAAATGCTGGTGAATTCGCCGGGTCTCAAGAACCCATAGAAGCTAAGGTACATGGCCGCTTTGATGACTGTGCTGGAATGGAGCCCAAATGGAAGACCATCTAGGGAGGTGGAAATCTTCCTGAAGAGTTACCCTGACACCGGCTGTCTGCTCGGAACGGACCCCTCGGAACGCCTCTGAGTGTCGCTTTGATTGCCTGGGACAAGAAAACCGACCTACTTTCTGGATCCTCCAACATAGAAAAATGCTACAGTGATTTCTGCATCAGAGACTTGGCTGAAGAAATGAATGATTTTAATCCATTATTAGAGATTGAAAAACCAGAGGGGGGAGCCCCACTTGTTCTGCCTCCGGCATGATCTGGAAGAAAGCATCGAAATTAAAACGTGATAATGAATGTGCGGCGAAGTTACGTATGCCCTGAATGTGCCTGCATCAAACGTGAAAATTATGCTGCAGGGAGAACCAAACCAGCCTGCGGACAAAAGACATGATCTAGGGGTGACTGGGATCTGCCCCTAGCAATGATTTCTACCACTGTCTGGTTGTCGGTGATGAAAACCAAGGAAGAATTGGCCCAATGCCTGCCCCAGCCTTTGGCAGCCGCCACAATCGGGTAGAATTCCAACAACGGAGAAGATTTCAAAGTGACTTTAGCTGATGAGCCCGCAAACCACTGATTCCCACGAAACCCCCGGAGGCGGCGTCGTCCGAGAAAATCAAGGTGGATGCGGGCCCCAGTTGCGGAACGAACAGGGAGACTCCGTTCCATTTGGCCAGAAAGTCCCTCCACATGGCTAGGACGGCCATGGCTTGGGTATCTAAACGAATGAGGCTGTCTTGCTCGGGAGCTGAGGGGAGTAACTGCAGGAGCCTGGACATGAAAGCCCTACCTTGGGGCATGACTCTAGTGGTGAAATTCAGCATGCCTAGCAGGGACTGCAACTCTACTTTGGCACAGGTCCTACTAGCCACTGACTTGGAGATGGCCTCCTTGATTTTCGTGAGCTTCTCTTCTGGTAACCTGGCCTCCATTTTGACGGTGTCCAAGACTATGCCCAGGAAGGTGATTACCGTCGTGGGGCCTTCTATTTTTGAGGGTGTCAAAAAGCAAGGGGCTGCTCTTAGACCCGAAAGTCAGGCGGTTTGCAAAGTAGTATTGGTCCTGCCACTTGATCCCATAGAACTTCCAAAGCTGCGGCTGAATGGGCTTGAAAGCGTCAGCGATGTCCGCCTTGGCCAACCATGCCCCCCTGGAGAATGAGCTGAATGGCCTCGTCTATTGAAGAGTAGCGCATAGAAAACTCCTTAGAGGGAACTAAGGAATTTAAGCTGGGTATACTAGAGCTATGAAGTGCAGAAAGGTCCTAAATCAAATGTTTTTTATTGGTAAACTTTTTCGACATGATGCCTATGGGGTTGATTCTCCAATGGTCGAAGGGGACAACGGAAAATGGACCGATGAGAAACCCCTTCTCTAATTCAGACCCGATTAGTGTCCCCACTGACTCTGGATCCCCGGCTGCTGATAAGAGGTTGGGACCCTCCCAAGTGGACTGGGGAAGAGCTACTAGGCCCGTGTGAAAGCCTGCGGTGAACCCAGAAACCAAGAATTGGACGAATTGCGGATTGTGGTGGCCTTGCAGAAGGGCTGCCAGTAAGTCCACATTGACCCCGGTTAGTCATAATGGTCTGGAGGATATTTAAGGACAAGCCATTTGGGAGTGTGCCCTGAAACATACGGAACATACATGGAGGGCCCTACATTTATTGTAGTAACAGGCGTTCTGGTTGTAGTTGTTGCAGACCTGGCTGTTACCCAAGAAAACTATGGGACGCCCCAACTTGTCTGTGGTTGGGCCAGACCTTTGTTGGGACCCGGAGCTACTGGGAAGAGATCTGCCCTGGGACATGGAGGATCCTACATTGGGGCACCAATCTGAGGAGTGGGCTATTGACTGGCAGGAGGCACACGCCGGGGCCTTGAGCTCTGCAAAGTGCCAGCAAAAAAGCTCCATGTCCATGGAAGCCCAGTTTGTGATGTGCTGGAATTGGTGCAGAGCGGCGGCAGCTTTGGCCGAAAACAAGGGTTGGTAGTCGTAGAAAGCATGCCCACTGTACTTATGGCCCAAGTCTGTGACCCGGTAAAGATAGGTATCCAACTCCTCCCGCCTCTCAGGGTGGACTGAGCAAAGGGCATCCCTGAACAGACTGAACGCCAGGACAAACTCGGTGATGGACAGCTTTTTGTTTAGGCGGCCTTGAGGATGATGGACACGTCGCCGCAAGCGATCGTTTTGCTCTAGCTTGACGTCTTTACCCTCTAGGACAGCGGTTCTCAACCTGGGGGTCGATCGGCCCTTTCCGGGGGGTCGTCTGAGGCTTCCTATTGTGGGTCCAGGCCCGTCGCTAACAGACAGGCAAAACAAGCAATTGCTTGGGGCCCCGAGCTGGCCCGGGGCCAAGCAGAGCCGGTGCTTGTTTTGTGGCTGAGTAACTCAGAAGATCCAATGGTATATTCTAACCCCCAGGTGTTCCCATGGTGACGGGGACGCTTGCCTGGGGGTTAGAATATACCATCGGATCTGAGTTTTACGAGCTCAGTGAGATCGTAAAAACTCAAATCCGATGGTATATTCTAACCCCCAGGCGTTCCCATGGTGACAGGGACGCTTGCCTGGGGGTTAGAATATACAGGGCCACGCCGCTCACAGCAGTATATTTATAAACTAATCAGTAACTACTTTAACTTTAATCATTGCTCATTGCTGAGCTCTTTACTTGGATTATAATTTATTTGGATATGGGATATCTTACTTTGTCTTAGCTCCGGTAATAGCAGGCAATGCGGAGGGCGGCGCTCACTCACTGACGTCATGCGCCTGCTCCTCCCACTAGGCGGCACAGGCGCATAACGTCAGTGAGTGAGCGCCGCCCCCCGCACTGCCTGCTATTACCAGAGCTAAGACAAAGTAAGATATCCCATATCCAAATAAATTATAATCCAAGTAACGAGCTCAGCAATGAGCAATGATTAAAGTTAAAGTAGTTACTGATTAGTTTATAAATATACTGCTGTGAGCGTCGGGGAGGGAGATCTGTGGATGGCACTGTAGGGGGATCTGTGGATGGCAGTGCCATCCACAGATCTGCTTACAGTGCCATCCACAGATCCCCCCTCCCCTAAACAGTGCCATCCACAGATCCCCCCCTAAACAGTGCCATCCACAGATCCCCCCTCCCCTAAATAGTGCCATCATGGCACTGTTTAGGGGAGGGGGGATCTGTGGATGGCACTGTTTAGGGGGGGATCTGTGGATGGCACTGTTTAGGGGGGATCTGTGGATGGCACTGTTTAGGGGGGAGATCTGTGGATGGCACTGTTTAGGGGAGGAGGATCTGTGGATGGCACTGTTTAGGGGGGAGATCTGTGGATGGCACTGTTTAGGGGAGGGGGGATCTGTGGATTGCACTGTTTAGGGGAGGAGGGATCTGTGGATGGCACTGTTTAGGGGGGAGATCTGTGGATGGCACTGTTTAGGGAAGGGGGATCTGTGGATGGCACTGTTTAGGGGGGAACTGTGGATGGCACTGTTTAGGGGGGGGGGATCTGTGGATGTCTGTGATTAATTACTCTGCTTTAATTATGTTCAATTTGTAGCAATAAAAATACATCCTGCATATCAGATATTTACATTACAATTCATAACAGTAGCAAAATTAGTTATGACGTAGCAAGGAAAAAAAATGTAATGGTTGGGGGGTCACCACAACATGAGGAACTGTATTAAGGGGTCACGGCTTTAGAAAGGTTGAGAACCACTGCTCTAGGATGTCTTTTTTGATATTGCTGGGGATGAAATGTGAGGGAGCTACTTCTGGCGCACTTAGGACCCTACCTGGGGGAAAGGGCCCTGAAATGGAGGCTACTGGCAAGGGTGGTGCAGACTGGGTAGCTGCTGACCCCTAGTAGGATTCTACTGCCAGGAGCCTAGTCTGCACATCTGAGACTGAGGAGGCGATGTTATTCATCATTGAATGAAGTTGAGTCAGTGACAGCTGGAGGGTAGACATCTGGGGCTGCTGATTCAGCCATCAGAAGTCTGTATAATTCTGCCTTCCGGGCGGAAGCAGGGTGTTGAATCCCTCTCCTATTTAGTTCTGCGATTAATTTCGGAATTGTCCAGTTCCTTAAAGATGAAATGCTGGCCTGCTCGGATGCGGGGGTTTCAGGAACCTAAAGTGACGTGGCAACAAAACAGGAAGGTTAGAGGAAAGGATGAAAATGAACCCCAAACCTTAAATCGTACCGGAGGAAAAGGAAATGGAAGTGAGCCTGAAACGTTACAGGCGACAGACATGGTAATTGATAAACGAAAGCCTGAAGCGTAAAAGGCAACAGATATGGTAATTAATAAACGAAAGCCTGAAACGTAACAGGCAACAGATATGGTAATTAATAAACGCAAGCCTGAAACGTAACAGGCAACAGACATGGTAACTAATAAACGTAAACCTGAAATGTAACAGTCAACAGATATGGTAATTAATAAACACAAGCCTGAAACGTAACAGGCAACAGACATGGTAACTAATAAACGTAAACCTGAAATGTAACAGTCAACAGATATGGTAATTAATAAACACAAGCCTGAAACGTAACAGGCAACAAATATGGTAACTAATAAACGTAAACCTGAAATGTAACAGACAACAGACATGATAATGATAAACGTAAGCCTGAAGTATAACAGGCAACATATATGGTAACTAATAAACATAAGCCTGAAAACGCAACAGGCAACAAACATGGTGATTTGAAAACATGAGCCTGCAACGTGACAGGCGACAGACATGGTGACTGAAACGTGAGCCTGAAATGGCAAGCAATAGACATGGTGGCTACTGAACCCTGGGGAGGCCAACCGTGACTGGTAGCGACATTCATAACTTACGGGAGACTGAGAGTGACGAATGAGTATGTGGTGGGAAAAAGAAAACGTAGTTACCGAAACGTCTGAAGATGTAGCAGAGTGGAATAGGCGGCGGTCGGATCAGACAGAACGACTGACTGACTATTAGAGAGAACCTCGGCTGACGGTATTAGCTAGGTCAGGGGAGCACCCAGAGCCTGCAAAACAATCAGTATTGTGACGACCAGGCAAATTTTGTCATTTTTATTTTGTCCTGTTTTCTATACATGGGGACGATTTTTATATATTTTTTTGATCGGGGGTGAGGGCACGTTAATGCCCAGGACCCCCATCTCTAAAGGCCCCCCTAACCGGAATACAGCACGCTGCTATACCTGGCAAGCCCCCAGTGTCCTGTAGAAGCAGCCAAGGGAGACCAAGCAGGCGCTGCCGAAACCAAAACCCCATCGCATCACTGGCTCCGCCCCCACCCCTCAAGTGTTAGGGCCAGAGATGGAACCAGCGATGCGACGGTAGATGAATGAAACGCAGCGCCGTACTCAGCCAGCGCCGGGGTCACGTGACCACAGGCCGGGGTCGCGAACCCCGTTGGCGGAGAAACCACGATGCCGTGCGGCGAGCCTCAGACCTAGCGTCCCACGTGACCCCGCAGCGCCAGCAGGCAGGAAGTATTGGCTGAACCGGGCCGGTAGCGTAGTCGGATGACCGAGGGAATAACGCGGCCGTGGGGTAGGGAGCGAGGAATCAGAGGAGGGGCACACTTACCCTGCATGTTAGACAAGGACGGCGGTGGCCGAGAGGAACCCCGACGGGCCCTGCTTACCTGAGAAGGCGCGCTGTGACAGAGAGCGTGACACTTGTGGTGGGAGATTGCACAGGAAACGCAAGCAGGTGAGGGCGCCCCTCCCACAAATGCAGGCTGACTTGTCAGCCTTACCTATTTACATATATGACGGGAACATTTATTTTAGGTTTTTCTCTGAACTGATAGTTTGTTCAGAATTTATTTTAATATCATTATTAATGTATTAAAAAGTATTTTTAGAAAAGTGAGTAAATAGGCTTAGAAAGTGATGACAGGTTTCCTTTAAGATTACGCACCCCTTAACTGCACTACCTAATTTACTAGACTGTCTGAGTATATTTGGTCGCTTTTCTGGCTTTCGGATCAATGCTGCTAAATCGGAGATTTTACATTTTAACACCCCATCCTCTTCTGTCCGAGACTTAATCACACTCAATTTCAGTTTTGAAAACAGGGACCATTATATTCCTTATTTAGGGATTAGTCTACCAAAAACTCTTGATACCTCCTTCAGATGGATTTACGCCCATCTCATCCCTAAACTCTGCCAAGAACTGCTTTCCTAGAATTTTCCTACTCTCTTGTGGATAGGCAGAATACACACTATTAAAATGGTCACTTTACCTCGGATATTGTATTTCTTCCATTCCCTTCCTATGTCAGTCACAGGTTCCGCTCTTAAAGAAATCTTTAACTTTTTATGAGCATAGAAGAGCCCTCGACTAGCCAGACACATTATGCACCTACATAAGAGGGTAGGGGGACTCTGAGTGCCCCATCTATATAAGTATTATCTAGCAGCCATCAAAATTGGTATCATTCCATGCGCTCCCTAATCCTCCACAGTGGGTCCTACTTGAATCTTGTTTATTGATGCCAGTGTCCTCACTAGCGTTAATTTGGTCACCTAATATCTCCTTATGATAGTTGACCCCTCAGTAAAAATTCACATTTTATGCTACAACTATGATGGACAGTTCGATTTAAATAGAAATTACAAAGCCCTATCTCGCCTATGCTCCTATATTCAGAAATCCCCTCTTTCAACTGAATTATCACCAAGAGCGTTTGTTTGGTGGAAACATACTAAGCTATGCTCTGTTTTCGGCGAACATGCAAACATGTGGCGATGTCCGCCGGCGCATATTCTTTTGCATTGCGCTGAACTTTGACCCTTGACACATCCATCAGGTGGGACAGGACAGCCAATTGAGATGTTTCAGCACATGGACACACCCTGTCACAGAAACCAATCTGGCAGCCATTTTACATTCTGTGTTTTGGGAGAGGTTGCTTTGTGTAGCAGGGACAGGCTGTTAGGGACACCAAAGGCTAGCTAATAGGGCCACAAAAGTCCTTTTAAGGACTGGTATAGGTGTGCTATCGATAGGTGTGATATACTGATGGGTGTGATATACTTATAATATACTTTCTAACACAGAAAGTATATTATAGTGCATTTTTATTGTGCAGCAGTTGTGTGCGGTTCTGCAGCGATACCGCAGCTATACAGAGGGACAAACGCTATGGGAACAACTAATTGCAACGGGTGTGATATACCTGTTGCCTCCCCCAAAAAAACTGATTGAGGGGTGCAATATACCTTCTTCCACAAAATACTGATTGAGGGCTGTGATATACCTGTCACCCCAAATAAACAGGGTGGTGTGATACAACTGTTGTGGCAAAAAAAAAATAGAGGGGTGTGATATACCGGATTCCACAAAATACTGATTAAGGGGTTCGATATACCTGCTTCCACCAAATATTGATTGAGGCCTGCAATATACCTGCTTCCACAAAATACTGATTAAGGGGATTGATATACCTGCTTCCACAAAATACTGACTAAGGGGATTGATATGCCTGATTCCACCAAATATTGATTGAGGCCTATGAGATACCTGCTTCCACAAAATACTGATTAAGGGCTGCGATATACCTACTTCCACAAAATACTGATTAAAAAGTTAAATATACCTGTTTCCACCAAATATTGATTGAGGCCTGCGATATCCCTGCTTCCACAAAATACTGAATGATGCCTGCGAGATACCTGCTTCCCCAAAATACTGATTAAAGGGATTGATATACCTGCTTCCACAAAATACTGATTGAGGCCTGCAATATACCTGCCTTCACAAAATACTGATTAAGGGGTTTGATATACCAGCTTCCACCAAATATTGATTGAGGCCTGCGATATACCTACTTCCACAAATACTGCTAATCTCTAGGGACTTAGGCTCATTTTGAAAATGACAGGCAGAGGAAGAGGCAGGCTGTTCCGCAGGGGTGGTAGGGGTCGGGCAGGTGCACCAGGCAGGAGCCTAAGTGGGAAGTTGGAGAAGGTGCGCGCGATTACTTTAAAGGACACACCAGAGTTGGTTAAGTGCCTCATTCAGCCTTCCGCTTATGCACCCTCCTCACTCTCTGCTGTGTGCACCTCCAAAGACACCACCTCCACCACCATAGCCCCTCCACTCGAGTCAGAATTATTTTCCCATCCATTCCCAGACCTTACCGATGCGCAGCCATTCTTGACTTCAGATGAGGAAGAGGATGCAGAAACGGCCACCACCCAGCGGTCTGACGACAGTACTCAGATCATCCCAAGAAGGGAGGTCCCCGCTGTTGCTGCCTACTCCGAGATCTCAAATGTCAGTGATGGTGAAGGTGACAATGACATGTCCCCACAAGAGAGGAAGAGAAGGGTAGTTCAGAGGGAGAGACGGAGCAGTAGCAGGGTAGAAGAAGCAGGCAGAGCTCGCAGGGCACAGGAGGCAAAAAGCAGACTGCAAATGTATCTGGAGCGAGCCATCCACCATGCATAGTAACTTCTGGCGCTCCCAGGACCCCGGCACATGGCTCCGCAGTTTGGGCTTTTTTTTTTTTAACGTGTCAGCTGCTAACAATAGTGTTGCCATCTGCAGCCTATGCTGCAGTAACCTCAACACTCACCTAGGGACGACCGCCTTAAGAAGGCACCTGGTCTCCCATCACCGAGCCCAGTAGGAGCAACGTTGTCAGAACCTACAAAGCCACACTTCCGGCGCTCCACGTCCTGCCTCTTCTCCGTCTCATCTCTCCTCCCATTTGTCCTTCACTCCACCTTCCACGGTGCTGTCGTCGCTTTCATCTGACAGAAGGCAGGTTTCCGTGGCCCAAATGTTTGAGCGTAAAAAGTTGATGACACCGGATAACCCTCTTGCCTAACGGATAACCACTGGCTTGTCGGAACTGCTAGCCCGCCAACTACTGCCATATAAACTGGTGGACTCGGAGGGCTTTAGAGAATTTGGGGCCATTGGCACACCGCAATAGAAGGTCTACGGAACAAAATATTTCTCACAGAAGGGAATTCCAGAGCTATATGGCCACGTTCAGCGTCAAGTGAATATATCTCTGGCACACAGTGTCGGTACAAAGATACATCTGACCACAGACACGTGGTCTATCAAACACGGGCAGGGAAGGTATATAACTTTTACTGCCCACAGGGTGAACCTCCTGACGGCCGTCAAGAATGTAACCCGTGGCTCCCGTGTGGATTTGGTGTTACCGCCAGGGACTGCATGCAGGCCTGACGCTTCTTCTCCTACTCCATCTCCTCCTCAGCTGACTCCTCCTTTATCACTGCTACTGCCTCTTCCCGTGCACCCTCCCAAGCTCCCCAGAACCTATTTGACATGCCCAGTGAGATGTTGCCATGATGTGCTGCGGCTGTTGTGCCTGGAAGCCAAGAGCCACACCGGTCCTGCACTGCTTTCAACTCTGCGGTCATAGGCCGATTAATGGCTAACCCCGCTCAATTTCACAGTTGGTAAAGTGGTGTGTGACAACAGTGTCAATCTGATGAGTGCACTGAAACAGGGCAAAATGACACACGTGCCGTGCATGGCACACGTCCTGAACTTAGTCGTGCAGCGATTCGTTGCTAAATACCCTGGGGTCCAGGAAGTCTTGCGGCAGGCCAAGAAAATCTCTGGTCATTTTAAAAGATCTTACACGGCCATGGCTTGCCTTGCTGATGCTCAGCGGCGACACCACCTGCCAGTTAGACGTCCGATTTGTGACAGCCCGATGCACTGGAACTCCACCTTGTATATGCTTGATAGGCTGCTCCAGCAGCAATGTGCCTTTAACTCTGCAGCAGGAAAGGTTCTGGGTAGCTTGGTTTTTTTTCCCAGCGCCAGTGGCTGCTCATGCGCGACACATGCAGACTTCTGCCGCCATTTGATGAGATAACCAAACTGGTCAGTCGCAGCCAGGGTGCCATCAGTGACATCGTACCTTACGCCTTCTTTCTGGAGCATGCATTGCGTCGTGTCATTGATCAAGCCATCGAGGAGCAGGAAGATGAGGAAGTCGCAATGCTGAATGAATTCCCAGGGGGGCTACTCTATCTGAGACACGTCAGCAGGAGTCTGAAGAGGAGTCAGAGGAGGATGGTGGCTTGGGGAAGGAGGAGGAGCAAGAAGAGCAGGCTTTGAGGGGGACTTTAAACTTTTTGGGAATCCCTGGTGGTGTCCATTGTTGGGGGAAGGAGACCGAGGACAACATTCTCCTGAGCGATGAGCAGGAGCCAGGGCGCTCCACCGCTTCCAATTTAGTGCAAATGGGGACATTTATTCTTCAGTGTTGGAAGAGGGACCCCAGTATAAAAAGAATAAAGGGCAAGGACCAGTACTGAGTGACAACGTACTTAGACCCCCAGTGCAAACACAAAATGGCGGACATGTTACCAGCATCACAGATGGCTGGCAGAATACAGTGTTTCCAGGATTTGCTGCGAGAGATGCTGCATTCTTCTGTTGCGGGCGCTGGCAGAGGAATTTCCACCCACAGCGAAACCAATCCTACCGCGCCTGCAAGAAGAGGGCGGTTTGAAGATGTGTTGGTCACTTCGGATATGAGATCATTCTTTCAGCCTAGACCGACAGGTGTCCGTCTACATCGGGTTAACGGCCGATGTGGATGCTCTGAGAAGCAAGGAACCCCTGGACTACTGGGTGTGAAGTCTTGACCTGTGGCCAGAGCTGGCACAATTTGGCATGGAACTCTTGGCTTGCCCCTCGTCGAGTGTCCTGTCAGAAAGCACGTTTAGCGCAGCAGGGGGCATAGTGACCAATAAGTGCACTCGCCTAGCTCACGACAGTGTGGACTACCTCACATTTCTAAAAATGAATGAGGCATGGACCTCTGAGCAATTCAACACCTGTGATGACCACGTGTAATTAAATTTCCTCATGCCAGCCCACACTTATCCGCCACCACACAGAACAAAGAGTGGTCCTTGTCTTATTTATATAATGTGGCATAAAATACCTTTTCTGTCAGGTAAATGCCTAATTTTTTGGGCCTGTACTGGCCGACAGTAAAATTTGTATCCAGTGACCGCCTAAAGTACCTCCAGCCACATCAACACAAGTTCTTTTCTGTCAGGTGAATGCCTAATTTTTGGGGCCTGTACTGGCCTATAGAGATGGCCTTGCGGTTCGCCCGGCGGTTGTTTCGCCACGAACTTTGCTCGTTCGCGGTTTGCCGAACGGGCAAACATATGGCGATGTCCGCCGGCACCATATTCTTTTACATTGTGAAGAACTTTAACCCATGACACATCCATCAGGTGGTACAGGACAGCCAATTGAGACGTTTTAGCACATGGACATACCCCCTACCTTATAAATAAACCTGAACTGGCCACCAATTTACATTCAGTCTTTTGCCAGTGTAGGGAGAGGTTGCTGTGTGGAGCAGGGACATACGGATAGGGACACCAAACTCTAAATAATAGGGCCACAAAAGTCCTTTTAAGGACTGGTATAGGTGTGCTATGGATAGGTGGGACTTACTGAGGGGTGTAATATACTTATAATATACTTTCTAAAACAGAAAGTATATTAAAGTGCATTTGTATTGTGCAGCAGTTCTGTGCGGTTCTGCTGCGATACTGCAGCTACACAGAGTGCCAAACGCTATTGGAACAAATAATTTCTACTGCTGTGATATACCAGTTGCCCCCCCCCCCCCAAAAAAAAAAGATTGAAGCAGGGGTGTTATATACCAATAATATACTTTCTATATAGTGCATTTAGGTAGTGCAGCATTTGTTTGCAGTTTTGCTGGGTTACCGCAGCTACAGATAGTGACACCAGTTGCCCCACAAAAAAAAACTGATTGAAGCAGGGGTGTGGTATACCTTCTTCCACAAATACTGCTCTTCTAAGTGGCTCACTCAGCCTTCTGCTTCTGCACCCTGCTCATCCTCTCTATCTGCACCCTCTTCACTCTCTGCTGTGTGCACCCCCAAAGACACCACCACCATATCCCCTCAGTTAGAGTCAGAGGAATTATTTTCCCATCCATTACAAGACCTTTCCGATGTGCAGCCATTCTTGGCATCGGATCAGGAAGAGGAGGTATCAGTCGCCACCCAGCAGTCTGACGACAGTACCCAGATTAGCCCAGGGAGGGTGAGTCCCCCGCTGTTGCTGCCTACTCCAAGATCTCTAATGTCAGTGGTGGTGAAGGGGACAATGATGATGTGTCTATGGACGTCACGTGGGTGCCCACAAGAGAGGAAGAGGAGGGGAGTTCAGAGGGAGAGACGGAGCAGCAGATAGGGAGGAGAAGCAGGCAGAACTTACAGTGCACAGGAGTCAAAAAGCAGACTGCTAATGTATCTGGAACGAGCCATCCACCATGCACTGTCACATCTGGCGCTCCCAGGACGATGCCGCTGCTGACAATAGTGTTACCATCTGCAGCCTGTGCTGTCAACGCATAAGTCGCGGTAAGCCCAACACTCACCTAGGGACGACCATATTAAGGCGGCACATGGCTTCCCATCACGGAGCCCAGTGGGAGCAACACCATCAGAACCCACAGAGACACATTTCTGGTGCTCCACGTCCTCCCTCTTCTCCTCTCTCCACCCATTTGTCCTCCATTCCTCCTTCCACCGTGCCGTCGTCGCATTCATCTGGCAGAAGGCAAGCTTCCGTTTCCCAAATGTTCGAGTGAAAAAAGATTATGACGCCGAATAACCCTCTTGCCCATCGGCTTGTCGGAACTGCTAGCCCGTCAACTACTGCCATATAAATTTGTGGACTCTGAGGCCTTTAGAAAATTTGTGGCCATTGGCACAATGCAATGGAAGGTACCCGGAAGGAAATATTTCTCCCAGAAGGGCATCCCGGAGCTATATGGCCACGTTCAGAGGCAAGTGAATGTATCTCTGGCACACCGTGTCGGTGCCAAGATACATCTGACCACAGACACGTGGTCTAGCTAACACGGGCAGGGAAGGTACATAACTTTTACTCCCCACTAAGTGAACCTATTGATGGCCATAAAGCATGCAACCTGTGGCACTATTGTGGATTTGGTGTTACCGCCAAAGATTGCATGAAGGCTTGCCTCCTCTTCTCCTCCTACTCCATCCTCCGTCTCCTCCTTGGTTGACTCCTCCTTTTTCACTGCTACCGCTTCTTCCGCTGCGCCCAAGCTCCACAGAACCTATTCGAAGTGCCAGGTGAGACGTTGCCATGCTGTGCTGCGGCTGTTGTGCCTGGAAACTAAGAGCCACACTGGTCCTGCACTCCTTTCAGCTTTGCGGTCACAGACCGATCAGTGGCTAATCCCGTTCAAATTGACAGTTGTCAAAGTGGTGTGCGACAAAGGTGCCAATCTGCTGAGTGTGCTGAAACAGGGCAAAATGACACATGTGCCGTGCATGGCACACGTCCTGAACTTAGTCGTGCAGCGATTCGTTGCCAAATACGAGGACGTCTTGCGGCAGGCGAGGAAAATCTCTGGCTATTTTAGAAGGTCTTACATGGCCATGGCTCACCTTGCTGATGTTCGATGTCTGATTTGTGACTGCCCGATGCGATGGAACTCCACCTTGTATATGCTTGATAGGCTGCTGCAGCAGAAACGTGCAGTTAACGACTACCTGTACGAGCTCTGCGGCAGGACAGGTTCTGGGGAGATTTTTTTTTTTTCACCGCGCCAGTGGCTGCTCATGCGCGACGTATGCAGATTTCTGCGGCCATTTGATGAGATCACCAAACTGGTCAGTCGCAGCCATGGCGCCATCAGTGACATCGTACCTTATGCCTTCTTTCTGAAACGTGCATTGCGTTGTGTCATTGATCAAGCAGTCAAGGAGCAGAAGCTGGAAGATGAGAATGTCGCAATGCTGGATGAATTCCCAGGGGGGGCTAATCCATCTGAGACAAGTCAACAGGAGTCTGAAGAGAAGTCAGAGGAGGATGGTGCTGGGGCGGAGGAGGAGCAAGGAGTGCATGCTTTAAACGTTTCTGGGATCCCTGGTGTTGTCCTTGGCTGGGGGGAGGTAACTGAGGACGACATTATCCTGGACGATGAGCAGGAGCAAGGCCACTTCACCGCTTCCAGTTTAGTGCAAATGGGGGCCTTCATGCTCTAGTGTTTGAAGAGGGACCCCTGTAAAAAAAAGCATAAAGGCCAAGGACCAGTACTGGGTGGCAACGTACTTAGACCCCCGGTACAAACACAAAATGGCGGACATGTTACCACCATCACAGAAGGCTGTCAGAATGCAGCACTTCCAGGCCTTGCTGCATTCTGCTTTTGTGGGCGCTGGCAGAGGAATTTCCACTCACAAAGAAAAAATTGCGGGTACCAATCCAACAGCGCATGCAAGAAGAGGGCGGTTTGAAGATGTGTTGGTCACTTCGGATATGAGATCATTCTTGCAGCCAACCCAGACAGCCGCCCTCCGGATCCATCCTCATGGAATGCCTAGACCAGGAATGGGCAACTCTCCAGCTGTTGTAAAACTACAAATCCCAACATGCCCTGCTGTATGCTGATAGCTGTAGGCAGACTAGGCATGCTGGGATTTGTAGTTTTACAAAAGCTGGAGAGCCGCAGTTTGCCCATCCCTGGCCTAGACCAACAGGCGTTTGATTACATCGGGGTTAACGGCCGACGTGGACGCTCTGAGAAGCAAGGAACCCCTGGACTACTGGGTGTGCAGGCTTGACCTGTGGCCAGAGCTGGCACAATTTGCCATGGAACTCTTAGCTTTCCCCTCGTCGAGTGTCCTGTCAGAAAGGATGTTCAGCGCAGCAGGGGGGATAGTGAACGATAAGTTCACTTGCCTAGCTCACGACAGTGTGGACTACCTCACATTTCTAAAAATGAATGAAGCATGGATCTCGGAGGAATTCAACACCTGTGACGACCACGTTTAATTGAATTTCCTCATGCCAGCCCACAAATATCTGTCACCACCGAGAACAAATATTGGTCCCTGTCTTAGGTAAATACAGCGGCACTGTCTATTGAACGCCTAATGTTTGGGGCCTCAAAGGAATTCAACACATGTGACGACCACGTGTTTCAACGATTATCATTAGGGTTTTTCAAAAGGGGGGATTTCGTTAGCCATCCAATTTAATATTTTTAGTTCTTTTAAAAATATGTATTTGACCTGTATTTGTACTGCCTTCAGTAAAATTGATATCCATTGACTATCTAATAGACCTCCAGCCACATACATACTTGTTCTTTTATGTACGCTGAATGCATAATTTTTGGGGCCTGTAGTACACTAGCCTGCTAGAAAATTGATATCCAATGACCGTGTAATCTACCTTCAGCCACTTACTTACTTGTTCTTTTATGTACGCTAAATGCATAATTTATGGGGCCTGTAGTACACGGGCCTGCTGGAAAATTGATATCCAATGACAGTGTAATCTACCTTCAGCCAATTACTTACTTGTTCTTTTATGTACGCTGAATGAATAATTGTTGCGGCCTCGGAGGAATTCAACACCAGTGACGACCACGTGTTATCGAATTTCAACTATTATCATTAGTTTTTTTTTTTCAAGAGGGGGGATTTCATTAGCCATGTTTTTAATCCAATTTTATATTTTTAGTTCTTTTAAACATATGTATTTGACCTGTATTTGTACTTGCCTGCAGTAAAATTGATATTAATTGACCGTATAATATACCTCTGGCCACATAATCACTTGATCTTTTCTGTCCGGTGAATGCCTTATGTTTGGGGCCTGTAGTCCAGTGGCCTACAGTAAAATTTTTATCCATTCCATAATGTACCTCGAGCCACATAATCAGAATTTGTTTTATGTCAGGTGAATGCCTAATTTTTAAGGCTTGTACTCCTGTGGCCTAAAATAAAATTTTATATGCTCCAACAGGGTGCATTTCAGAGAATTTCCCTTTAAGACGCATAAAAATGTCCCTTGATTAAGTTACATATTTTTTGTTGGAATTTTTGTCATTGATCCCCCTCTAGTATGTCACTGTCCATGTTGAGGGACTATTTGTACACTTCTACTAAGTATTTGGTGGCTGAAAATATGAGCTGAAGGTTTTTCATGTTTGCCTGCTATTAAAGTGAATGGGGCCCACCGCGAACTTGCGGTTCGCGAACATTTGATCGTGTTCGCAAACCGTCTCGGCCGATGTTCGTCCATCACTACTGGCCTACAGTAAAGTTTTTATCCAGTGACCGCCTAATATACCTCCAGTCACATCATCACTAGTTCTTATCTGTCAAGTTAATGCCTAATTTTTGGGGCCTGTACTCCCGTGGCCTACAATAAAATTTGTATCCAGTGACCGCCTAATGTACCTCCAGCCACATCATCATGAATTCTTTTCTGTCAGGTGAATGCCTAATTTTTGGGGCCTGTACTGGCCGACAGTAAAATTTGCATTTAGTGACCGCCTAATGTACCTCCAGCCACATCATCATGAATTCTTTTCTGCCAGGTGAATGCCTAATTTTAGGGGCCTCTACTCCCGTGGCCTATAATAAAATGTTTCTAGGCTCCAGCAGTGCACATTTTTGAGAGTTTCCCTTTAAGACGCATAAAATGGCCCCTGATTAAAATACATATTTTTTGTGGGAATTTTTGCCAATGATCCCTCTCTGGAATGTCACTGTCCATGTTGTGGGACTATTTGTGCACTTCTAGTATGTATTTGGTGGCTGCAAATATGACCTGAAGGTTTTTCAGGTTTGCCTGCCATTAACCCCTTAAGGACTCAGCCCTATTTCACCTTAAGGAAATGCTGATAACTTTAAAACGCTTTGACTTATCCAGGCCATTCTGAGATTGTTTTTTCGTCACATATTGTACTTCGTGACACTGGTAAAATGAAGTAAAAAAAAATCTTTTTTATTTATAAAAAAATACCAAATTTACCAATCTTTTTTTTTAAATTGCAAATTTCCACGTTTCAATTTCTCTACTTCTATAATACATAGTAATACCTCCAAAAATAGTTATTACTTTACATTCCCCATATGTCTACTTCCTGTTTGGATCATTTTGGGAATGATATTTTATTTTTCGGGGATGTTACAAGGCTTAGAAGTTTAGAAGCAAATTTTTAGGGACCAGTTCAGGTCTGAAGTCACTTTGCGAGGCTTACATAATAGAAACCACCCAAAAATGACCCCATTCTATAAACTACACCCCTCAAGATATTCAAAACTGATTTTACAAACTTTGTTAACCCTTTAGGTGTATCACAAGAATTAATGGAAAATAGAGATACAATTTAAAAATTTCACTTTTTTGGCAGATTTTCCATTTTAATAATTTTTTTCCAGTTACAAAGCAAGGGTTAACAGCCAAACCAAACTCAATATTTATGGCCCTGATTCTGTAGTTTACAGAAACACCCCATATGTGGTCGTAAACCGCTGTATGGGCACACGGCAGGGCGCAGAAGGAAAGGAATGCCATACGGTTTTTGGAAGGCAGGTTTTGCTGGACAGTTTTTTTTGACACAATGTCCCATTTGAAGCCCCCCTGATGCACCTTTAGAGTAGAAACTCCATAAAAGTGACCCCATCTAGATAACTACACCCCTCAAGGTATTCAAACAGATTTTACAAACGTCGTTAACCCTTTAGGTGTTCCACAAGAGTTATTGGCGAATGGAGATTAAATTTCAGAATTTAAATTTTTTGGCAGATTTTCCATTTTAATCAATTTTTCCCAGTAACAAAGCAAGGGTTAACAGCCAAACCAAACTCAATATTTATGGCCCTGATTCTGTAGTTTACAGAAACACCCCATATGTGGTTGGAAACTGCTGTACGGGCACACGGCAGGGCGCAGAAGGAAAGGAATGCCATACGGTTTTTGGAAGGCAGATTTTGCTGGACTGTTTTTTTTGACACCATGTCCCATTTGAAGCCCCCATGATGCACCCCTAGAGTAGAAACTCCAAAAAAGTGACCCCATTTTAGAAACTACAGGATAGGGTGGCAGTTTGGTTGGTACTAGTTTAGGGTACATATGATTTTTGGTTGCTCTATATTACACTTTTTGTGAGGCAAGGTAACAAGAAATAGCTGTTTTGGAACAGTTTTTATTTTTTTGTTATTTACAACATTCATCTGACAGGTTAGATCATGTGATATATTATTATTTTTATTTTTTTAATCTTTTTAAATCTTTTTATTTCAATTTTATAGAGACATGTACATTTGTACCCGAAACACATCAACTCAAGAATAGAAAAGTCCATATTAACCATTAATAATTACAATTACAAGTTTTCCCTTTATTCTATGCCAAATACCCACCCACCACCCTTGGGGAGAAGGAGGGGGAAGAGAGAGAAAAAAAAAAAAAAAAAAACAACAGCATATCCAGCCCTATAGTAACCATCTTTTCCATACTTCGTCAGGGTTTTGTGATTTTTTGCTATGGCCCTCCGTCACCCGTTCTTCTTTAATCAAATTGTCAACTGCTTTTCTCCACTGTCCCACTGTCGGAGGATCTACCTTTACCCATTTCTTAAGTATAAGGAGTCTAGCTTGGAATAATACTTTGCTCAGAACCAGTCGTATATTTTTATTTAACTTCAGATGTTCAGTTGCCCCTAATATGCATGTTAATGGGTCTTCGGATATTTGAACCTTCAAAAATAGAAATACAGTCTCTGCTATTTCTGTCCAATATATAAACAATCTGGGACATCTCCAGAAACAATGTATTAAGTCTGCTTTCTCTCCCCTACATTTTGGGCACTTGTCTGAGGCTCTCACGCCCATTCTTTTCAACATCCATGGGGATCGGTGTAATCTATGAACTATAAAGAACTGTGAAATCTTATGTGAACCCCTATCCGAGACCCTAGCATAACTTCTGAGAGCATCTTTCCATTTCTCTTCCGTAAAATCCGTAATTCTTTTTCCCATTTTTTCCCAGCTAGTATTATAATCAGTTTTTTCTTTCCCTCCATCAAAATACTGTATCTTTTTGCGGTTGTTCCTCCTCTTTCACCTCCGTTGGTAAATTTATACAACCTATCTGATTTTTCCCTTCTAGATTTATCATCCTGCTCCACTGTCCGCAACACATTCCTAAGCTGAAAATATTTATACACTGCTCAAAAAAATAAAGGGAACACAAAAATAACATCCTAGATCTGAATTAATTAAATATTCTTCTGAAATACTTTGTTCTTTACATAGTTGAATGTGCTGACAACAAAATCACACAAAAATTTAAAAATGGAAATCTAATTTTTCAACCCATGGAGGTCTGGATTTGGAGTCACACTCAAAATTAAAGTGGAAAAACACACTACAGGCTGATCCAACTTTGATGTAATGTCCCTAAAACAAGTCAAAATGAGGCTCAGTAGTGTGTGTGGCCTCCACGTGCCTGTATGACCTCCCTACAACGCCTGTGCATGCTCCTGATGAGGTGGCGGACGGTCTCCTGAGGGATCTCCTCCCAGACCTGGACTAAAGCATCTGCCAACTCCTGGACAGTCTGTGGTGCAACGTGACGTTGGTGGATAGAGCGAGACATGATGTCCCAGATGTGCTCAATTGGATTCAGGTCTGAGGAACGGGCGGGCCAGTCCATAGCATCAATGCCTTCGTCTTGCAGGAACTGCTGACACACTCCAGCCACATGAGGTCTAGCATTGTCTTGCATTAGGAGGAACCCAGGGCCAACCGCACCAGCATATGGTCTCATAAGGGGTCTGAGGATCTCATCTCGGTACCTAATGGCAGTCAGGCTACCTCTGGCAAGCACATGGAGGGCTGTGCGGCCCTCCAAAGAAATGCCACCCCACACCATTACTGACCCAATGCCAAACCAGTCATGCTGGAGGATGTTGCAGGCAGCAGAACGTTCTCCACGGCGTCTCAAGACTCTGTCACGTCTGTCACATGTGCTCAGTGTGAACCTGCTTTCATCTGTGAAGAGCACAGGGCACCAGTATCGAATTTGCCAATCTTGGTGTTCTCTGGCAAATGCCAAACGTCCTGCACGGTGTTGGGCTGTAAGCACAACCCCCACCTGTGGACGTCGGGCCCTCATATCACCCTCATGGAGTCTGTTTCTGACCGTTTAAGCAGACACATGCACATTTGTGGCCCGCTGGAGGTCATTTTGCAGGGCTCTGGCAGTGTTCCTGTTCCTCCTTGCACAAAGGCAGAGGTAGCGGTTCTGCTGCTGGGTTGTTGCCCTCCTACGGCCTCCTCCACGTCTCCTGATGTACTGGCCTGTCTCCTGGTAGCGCCTCCATGCTCTGGACACTACGCTGACAGACACAGCAAACCTTCTTGCCACAGCTCGCATTGATGTGCTATCCGGGATAAGCTGCACTACCTGAGCCACTTGTGTGGGTTGTAGACTCAGTCTCATGCTACCACTAGAGTGAAAGCACCGCCAGCATTCAAAAGTGACCAAAACATCAGCCAGGAAGCATAGGAACTGAGAAGTGCTCTGTGGTCACCACCTGCAGAACCACTCCTTTATTGGGGGTGTCTTGCTAATTGCTAATAATTTCCACTTGTTGTCTATCCCATTTGCACAACAGCATGTGAAATTAATTGTCACTTAGTGTTGCTTCCTAAGTGGACAGTTTGATTTCACAGAAGTGTGATTGACTTGGAGTTACATTGTGTTGTTTAAGTGTTCCCTTTATTTTTTTGAGCAGTGTACATATCCTTTTGGGGGATCCCAAACTCCCTAGCCAATGTACTAAAGTCTTTAAATTTTTCCTCCTCAAATATCTGGCCTAGATATTTCATCCCCTTTTTTCCCCAATCTATATAAATCCTAATCGTTTGCAGTTCCTTTAGATAAAAAAATTTCCAAATAGGTGTATAGTGCAAAAACCCTTTGATCTCTAATATTTTTTTAATTTCCACCCATATATACTCTAGTGAATTTAATATTCTATATCCTGTATTATTTTTCCCCAGTGTACCTGATTCCAACACCTCTAAGTGATTCCATTCCTCTTTCCGCCCCAATGTATTTACTTCCTGCCTACCCACTAATCCATTAAAACTATCTTTTATATGACCGTATTGTGTTATTAAATAATAAAAAAAAACAATTCGGAACAGCTAATCCACCCTCTCTCACTGGGAGCTGAAGCACATCTTTCTTTATCCTAGGGATAGCGCCTTTCCAAATACAAACCGGATTCCAAAAAAGTTGGGACACTAAACAAATTGTAAATAAAAACTGAAGGCAATGATGTGGAGATGGCAAATGTCAATATTTTATTTGTAATAGAACGTAGATGACAGATCAAACATTTAATCCGAGTAAATGTATCATTTTAAAGGAAAAATACGTTGATTCAAAATTTCACTGTGTCAACAAATCCCCAAAAAGTTGGGACAAGTAGCAATAAGAGGCTGGAAAAAGTAAATTTGAGCATAACGAAGAGCTGGAAGACCAAATAACACTAATTAGGTCAATTGGCAACATGATTGGGTATAAAAAGAGCTTCTCAGAGTGGCAGCTTCTCTCAGAAGCCAAGATGGGTAGAGGATCACCAATTCCCACAATGTTGCGCAGAAAGATAGTGGAGCAATATCAGAAAGGTGTTACCCAGCGAAAAATTGCAAAGACTTTGCATCTATCATCATCAACTGTGCATAACATAATCCAAAGATTCAGAGAATCTGGAACAATCTCTGTGCGTAAGGGTCAAGGCCGTGAAACCATACTGGATGCCCGTGATCTCCGGGCCATTAAACGACACTGCACCACAAACAGGAATGCTACTGTAAAGGAAATCGCAGAATGGGCTCAGGAATACTTCCAGAAACCATTGTCAGTGAACACAATCCACCGTGCCATCCGCCGTTGCCAGCTGAAGCCATTTCTAAGCAAGATCCACAAGCTCAGGCGTTTTCACTGGGCCAGGGATCATTTTAAATGGAGTGTGGCAAAATGGAAGACTGTTCTGTGGTCAGACGAGTCACGATTCGAAGTTCTTTTTGGAAATCTGGGACGCCATGTCATCCGGACCAAAGAGGACAAGGACAACCCAAGTTGTTATCAATGCTCAGTTCAGAAGCCTGCATCTCTGATGGTATGGGGTTGCATGAGTGCGTGTGGCATGGGCAGCTTGCATGTCTGGAAAGGCACCATCAATGCAGAAAAATATATTCAGGTTCTAGAACAACATATGCTCCCATCCAGACGTCATCTCTTTCAGGGAAGACCCTGCATTTTTCAACAAGATAATGCCAGACCACATTCTGCATCAATCACAACATCATGGCTGCGTAGAAGGATCCGGGTACTGAAATGGCCAATCTGCAGTCCAGATCTTTCACCTATAGAGAACATTTGGCGCATCATAAAGAGGAAGGTGCAACAAAGAAGGCCCAAGACGATTGAACAGTTAGAGGCCTGTATTAGACAAGAAAGGGAGAGCATTCTTATTTCTAAACTTGAGAAACTGGTCTCCTCGGTCCCCAGACGTCTGTTGAGTGTTGTAAGAAGAAAGGGAGATGCCACACAGTGGTGAAAATGGCCTTGTCCCAACTTTTTGGGGATTTGTTGACACCATGAAATTCTGATTCAACATATTTTTCCCTTAAAATGGTAAATTTTCTCAGTTTAAACTTTTGTTCCGTGATTTAGGTTCTATTCTGAATAAAATATTAGAAGTTGGCACCTCCACATCATTGCATTCAGTTTTTATTCACGATTTGTATAGTGTCCCAACTTTTTTGGAATCCGGTTTGTAAAATCCCCCATTAGGCTATCGAGTAACTTAAAGATATTCTGCGGTAATCTCAATGGGGCATTTTGTAAGACGTACAGTATTTTTGGGAGGAAAACCATTTTTATTAGATTTACGCGACCCTGTATTGACATTGGTAATCTTTTCCAAATGTGTATTTTGGTTTTAAGTTCTTTTTATTAAGGGGAGTACATTTAATTTTTCATATTCTTCTATATTTCCAGAAATTTGTATACCTAAATACCAGAAAAAACAAACAAACGTATCTTTTACTCTATTAAACTGATCCCCAGTATTGTGCATAAATAATAAAATATCGTCCGCATACATTAAGTTTTTCTTCTCCTCCCACATATTGAAAACCTTTAATCTCCCTATCATTTCTTATTATACTTGCCAGGGGCTCAATCGCAATAGCAAATAGTAATGGGGAGAGAGGGCATCCCTGCCTAGTGCCCCGATAGAGGGCAAGTGGCAGGGACAAGCTCCCATCCACCATCACTCTAGCCCTTGGATTAAAATATATAAGCTGGATCCATCTTATAAATCCCTCCCCTATACCAACCCTTTTTAAATACTGCCCATAAATACTCCCACTCAATACAATCAAATGCCTTTTGAGCATCCAGTGAAAGTACCGCTTTTTCCCCTGTTTCTGATCTATTAGCTTCAATATTAAGAAACAACCTTCTTATATTTGAATATATCGTTCTACCGGGTATAAAACCTGTTTGATCTTCATTTATTACTACTTTAATCACCTTCGACAGCCTATCAGTCAAGACCTTTGCCAAAATTTTAACATCCGTGTTTAGGAGGGATATTGGCCTATATGACCCGGGATCTAGTTGTTCTTTACCCTTTTTGGGATTAATGTAATAATTGCCTCTTTCATGGAATCTGGTAGGTCACCTATTTTTTGGGCTTCATTCAGTGTTCTTTTTAGTTCTGGTACTAACACCTGAGAGAAGGTTTTATATATTTCAAAGGGGAGCCCATCACATCCTGGTGCTTTTTCAGGTTTTACCTTCCCCAGAACCTCAGTTATTTCTGCCATCGATATTTCTTTTTCTAAGTATTCTTTTTGGGCCTGGGATATCTCTCTGAAAGGAATCTGGTCTAAATATAGGTCCAGGTCTTGTTTTAGGTCTTGTACCCTAGACTTCTATAGTTCCTGGAAATATTCCAGAAACACTTTTTTGATTCCTTCCTGTGTACTAATTATTTTGCCCATTTAATCTCTAATCGCGCCGATCCAGGATTTCCCTCTTTGATTTCTTACTATACTTGCTAAAATTTTATCAACCTTTTCTCCCTCTGAGGCTAACCGTATCCCTTGAAAAAGTAATTCTTTCCTGCTTCTATCTAGTTGATGTATTTTAAACTTTTCCTGTTCTTCCTCCCATACTTTCCTATTATAATCAGTGGGATGCGTTATACATGTTGTTCTTGCTTCTTGTAATTTTTTTTCCAGTGCATTACCTCTTTCTCTAGTACTTTTTTTCCCCAGTAATTCACCTTTTTAAACAAGAATCCTCTTAAATATGCCTTGGCAGTATCCCAAACAATTAGCCTACTAGCGGAATCGTTATTCTCCTGGAATTTTTTTTTTAGTTCTTCCATTATACTCTCTATCTGGAATCAACGGTAGCCAGTGGGAATTAAACTTAAACAGTGGCAAAATATTATTTTTATTCAGGTCTAATTCCATTACCACTGAACTATGATCTGATAAGGCCATGGGCAAGTACTTTATCTTAATCCTGTTTTGGGACATTAGATTTTTATTTCCCAGGACCATATCTATTCTTGACCAAGTTTGATGTGTTTTGGAATAACAGGAATACATGATTTCATCCGGGTTCTGGAAGCGCCAAACATCAACCCAATTAAATTCCTGGGCTAGTTTAAAAAAAATCTACTTTTTGTGTTCTTCCCCCTCTGCTAGACATTCGATCCTTGAGTGGATCCATTACCGCATTATAGTCTCCTATCGCAATCATTATACATTCCTGTCTATTCAACATAAAACTATGCAATTGATACAAGACATCTGGCTTATATGGTGGTGGAATATATATATTTGCAATTACCATTTTAACCCCTTCTATATTACAGTGTAAAAAGAGGTACTTGCCGTAGTCATCGGCCTCATATACCAGACACTCAAATTTTATCTTATTGTGTATCAAAATTGAGACCCCTCTAGAAAAAGTAGTATATACAGAGTGGTACCCTTCCACTATCCATCTCTTCTCCAACCACCTTAGAGATTCCTTATCCAGGTGTGTCTCTTGGAGGCAGATGATGGCTGGCAAGAACCTCTTCATCCACTCAAGGATAGCATATCTCTTTACTCTCTCGTAAACCTCTTACATTTAACGAAAGAATCCTAACCATCTAGCAGAGAGGGAAGAGCAGAACAAAAAATAAATAAATAAAAGAAACCCGTCCCCTCTCCCTCATCCCGTGAATACCCCCCTGCCCTAAATAGCCTCCCCTCTGCTGACCAGCAGTCGGGGCGACTCCATATCTTAGCATAATGGCACCTTTCCCCTCCGCCACCCCCAGCCTCAAAAGGCCCTCCCCATCCGCCCACTCGCTAACCTCCTCCGGGGTCTGAAAAACACAGTCCTTCCTTTATATTCCACCCTTAAAGGGGTTGTCCGGGATTAGGGACCATTGTTTAATAAAATTGCACATGCACACACTTTACATACACCCATATCCTACCTTTTCAGCATGTTTCTAAAGTACCCTTTTTACCAAAAACCTTTATGGCAGGAAGTAACAGATTTCTTTCAGTCAGTGACGTACCGGGTCCCTTGCAGAGGAGGAAAGCTTCCTCTTCCGCTGCTCCGGGAGCCCGGTGACGTCACTGACAGCCTCATTAATTATTCAAAAGTCTAGGAGGGGCAGTAACTCTCCTGGCTAAGCTCCGCCCCTCCAGTCCGGTGCCGATATTGATGGCAGCAGCTCAGGAACGGAGCCGCTGCCATCAGCAGAGAGCGTTAGCTGTAACTGTAACAGCTAACACCCGCGGCATCCAGATCTATGTGGTTGAGAAGGAGGGAGCTCCCTCTCTCTACCATCGCGCCCCTGCTGCTGCTATTGCAACGGCGCGATCGTTGCCATGGCAACCGGACGCCTAACAAAGGCGTCCTGGTTGCTATGGACCTAAGTCTCTCCTTCCCCCTGTGCTGCTGCCCTCGCCGCTGCCAATAAGAAGAGACGGGAGGGGGGGGGGGAGGGCTGTGACCACTGCGCCACCAATGAAGAAAAATGACCTGTAATACAAATACAGGAGGCGGGTGCCGGAATCAAATAGCCGGCACCCAACCTCTGTGACAGGGAGCTGCGATCAGCTGCAGTTGAGTTAACCCTTCAGGTGCGGTACCTGAGGGGTTAATTGTAGCTGATCGCAGCTCCCTGTCATAGAGGTCGGGTGCCGGCTATTTGATTCCGGCACCCGCCTCCTGTATTTGTATAAGAAACATTGGTGGCACAGTGCGCCCCCCCCCCCAGTATAATAAACGTTGGTGGCACAGTGCGCCCCCCCCCCCGTGTAATAAACGTTGGTGGCACAGTGCGCCCCCCCAGTGTAATAAACGTTGGTGGCACAGTGCGCCCCCCCCCAGTATAATAAACGTTGGTGGCACAGTGCGCCCCCCCCCCAGTATAATAAACGTTGGTGGCACAGTGCGCCCCCCCCAGTATAATAAACGTTGGTGGCACAGTGCGCCCCCCCCAGTATAATAAACGTTGGTGGCACAGTGCGCCCCCCCCCAGTGTAATAAACGTTGGTGGCCCAGGGCCCCCCCCCCCCCCCCCCAGTATAATAAACGTTGGTGGCACAGTGGGAAGTGCCAATGAGGGTTAAAAAAAAATTAACTCACCTCCTCCAGTTGATCGCGTAGCTGCCGATCTCCTGTTTTTTTCTTCAGGACCTGTGGTGACATCATTGACCTCATCACATGGTCCATTACCATGGTGATGGATCATGTGATGAGCACAGTGATGTCACCACAGGTCCTTTGACAGGTTCTAGAGAAAGACCAGGAGACGATCAATTGGAGGAGGTGAGTGAATTATTTTTTTATTTTTTAACCCTCATTGGCACTGCCCACTGCGCCACCAATGTTTATTCTATTGAGGGGGGGCGCACTGCGCCACCAATGTTTATTCTATTGAGGGGGGGCGCACTGCGCCACCAATGTTTATTCTATTGAGGGGGGGCGCACTGCGCCACCAATGTTTATTATATTGAGGGGGGGGCGCACTGAGCCACCAATGTTTATTATATTGAGGGGGGTGCACTGCGCCACCAATGTTTATTATATTGAGGGGGGGCGCACTGCGCCACCAATGTTTATTCTATTGAGGGGGGGCGCACTGCGCCACCAATGTTTATTCTATTGAGGGGGGGGGGCGCACTGAGCCACCAATGTTTGTTATATTGAGGGGGGTGCACTGCGCCACCAATGTTTATTCTATTGAGGGGGGGCGCACTGCGCCACCAATGTTTATTCTATTGAGGGGGGGCGCACTGCGCCACCAATGTTTATTCTATTAAGGGGGGGCGCACTGCGCCACCAATGTTTATTATATTGAGGGGGGGTGCACTGCGCCACCAATGTTTATTCTATTGAGGGGGGGTGCACTGCGCCACCAATGTTTATTATATTGAGGGGGGGTGCACTGCGCCACCAATGTTTATTATATTGAGGGGGGGTGCACTGCGCCACCAATGTTTATTCTATTGAGGGGGGGCGCACTGCGCCACCAATGTTTATTCTATTGAGGGGGGGCGCACTGCGCCACCAATGTTTATTATATTGAGGGGGGGCGCACTGAGCCACCAATGTTTATTATATTGAGGGGGGGTGCACTGAGCCACCAATGTTTATCATACTGGGTTGTTGGGGGGGGCGCACTGCGCCACCAATGTTTATTATATTGAGGGGGGGCGCACTGAGCCACCAATGTTTATTCTATTGAGGGGGGGCGCACTGCGCCACCAATGTTTATTCTATTGAGGGGGGGCGCACTGCGCCACCAATGTTTATTATATTGAGGGGGGGCGCACTGCGCCACCAATGTTTATTATATTGAGGGGGGGGGGGGCGCACTGAGCCACCAATGTTTATTATATTAAGGGGGGGCGCACTGAGCCACCAATGTTTATCATACTGGGTTGTTGGGGGGGGCGCACTGCGCCACCAATGTTTATTATATTGAGGGGGGGCGCACTGAGCCACCAATGTTTATTCTATTAAGGGGGGGCGCACTGCGCCACCAATGTTTATTCTATTGAGGGGGGGCGCACTGCGCCACCAATGTTTATTATATTGAGGGGGGGGGCGCACTGAGCCACCAATGTTTATTATATTAAGGGGGGGCGCACTGCGCCACCAATGTTTATTCTATTGAGGGGGGGGCGCACTGAGCCACCAATGTTTATTATATTGAGGGGGGGTGCACTGAGCCACCAATGTTTATCATACTGGGTTGTTGGGGGGGCGCACTGCGCCACCAATGTTTATTATATTGAGGGGGGGCGCACTGCGCCACCAATGTTTATTATATGTACATGAGCCCTGATGGACTGTTTTTTTAGACAAATTTATGACAGCACACAGGCAGCATTCGTGTTTTTTAACTGCCGCAAAAGGGCTTATTCACGTGCCCGTGCTGTTGACCGCAAATTGAGGTCCACAATGCACGTGCACCGACCGTGGGCCAGCCACATACAGATCATGGACCCATTCACTTGAATGGGTCCAAGATTCATCCGTTCAGCAAAAAGATAGAGCAAGTTCTATCCTTTTTCTGTGCAGAGGAATCGAATGGAACCCCAGGAAACACTCCGTAGTGCCCCATTCCAAATCTCATGATTTGCGGATTGGGTCTGCATCGGTGAATCATAATGCAAATGGAACAGTGCACATATATTGCGGATCCACCAATGCGATCCTCAATAAGGCTACTTTCACACCTGCGTTCAGGTGTCCGCTCGTGCGCTCCGTTTGAAGGGGCTCACAAGCGGCCCCGAATGCAGCCGTCCGGCCCTAATGCATTCTCAGTGGAGGCGGATCCGCTCAGAATGCATCCGCCTGCCAGCGTTCAGCCTCCGCTCAGCAGGCGGACACCTGAACGCTGCTTGCAGCGTTCGGGTGTCCGCCTGGCCGTGCGGAGGCGAGCGGATCCGTCCAGACTTACAATGGAAGTCAATGGGGACGGATCCGTTTGAAGATGTCACAATATGGCTCAATCTTCAAGCGGATCCGTCCCCCATTGACTTTCAATGTAAAGTCTGGACGGATCCGTTCAGGCTACTTTCACACTTAGAAATTTTTGTAAGTTATAATGCAGACGGATCTGTTCTGAACGGATGCAAACGTCTGCATTATAGGAGCGGATCCGTCTGAGCAGACATCAGACGGACCCGCTCCGAACGCTAGTGTGAAAGTAGCCTAAGACTTCTTTCAGACAGGAGATTTAGATCTCACAAGAGGTCTCCAAAACAGATCAGTTTTGTCCTAATGCATTCTGAATTGATCTGCTCAGAATGCATCAGTTTGGCTCCGTTCTGCCTCCATTTCACATTAGAGGCAGACAACAAAACGCTGCTGGCTGTGTTTTGGTGTCCGCATAACCAAACTGAGCCAGACGGATCCGTCCTGACACACAATGTTAGGCCTTCCTCACATCACTTTTCTCAGCAATGCGGGCACATATGAACATGGAACCAACAGAGATGTCTACAGCTGCCAAGTGCTCAAGTCAATGGGGACAGATCTGTTTTTTATGACACAATCTGGCACAATAGAAAATTGATCCATCTCCCAATGACTTTTAATGGTGTTCAAGATGGATCCATATTGGCTAAGGTAAAGATAATACAAACTGATCCATTCTGAGCGGATGCAGCAATTTGTATTATCAGTGCGGATCCATCCATGATGGATCCACACCAAACGTGAGTGTGAAAATAGCCTTACTGTGTAGCAGAGCAAAACTAGGGAAATTGTAAAACATTAGCAATGCTAAGATATATTACTAATAATTGGTTATTGTAATGATGAATGTACACATAAAACTAAAAATGAGATACCATTGTGGAAAGATGGAGCTGCTCCCTGTGTGTTAGTTCACTGTCTGCAAACACTGAGCACATGACATGTGCAAGAGACAGAGGGGGGAGGAGTTTATGGGGGAGGAATATGTATGAGGGGGGTGGATCTATGGAGGCGTGGATGATGTGGAGGAGGCTGAATATGTATGAGGGGGGCGGGTGCAGGGTGGTGATCTTACACTGTAGAAACCAGGAGCTGCTGAGCTGCACTGGGAGCCACAATGCACTGCAGCAGGAAGTGATGGCATACATAAACAGCTATGTAAACAGTCTGCTGGGGACTGTAGGAGCCATGCAGCAGTGTCAAAGCTACCTAAAAACATCTTAGGAAGATAGATTTGGCTACTAACAGTGAGTAAGCAGTTTTAAAAAAAAATGTTTGATCCCGGACAACCCCTTTAATTTTGCCGGGAAAAGTAAGCTGTACTTTAGACCTGCCTCCCTTAGTCTCTTTTTAACTACTATAAACTCTTTTCTATGGGTATTAGTATTGGCTGAATAATCTGGAAAGAATCTTATATTTTCGCCCTGTATCTGATATTTTTCGGAGTTCCTAGCATCAGATATTATTGTGTCACGGTCCTTTGCAAGTAGACATTTCACCAATATCTGTCTAGGGGAAGTCCCCTGGGACCCTCTTTTTTGTAGGGACCCTGTGTGCTCTTTCAATAGCAAACAACGGGGAGAGAGTACCCTCCTTACAATTCTCCCTTATCCATCTCTCCATAAATTCAGTACAATTGTCTCCCTCTGCGTGCTCTGGAATCCCTACGCATCCTATATTGGATCTTCTTGGTTTATTAATTTTTGTTCCATCTTACCATTCATCTCTTTTAAAAATACCACCTCCTTCTACACTGTGTGCAGAATTATTAGGCAAATGAGTATTTTGACCACATCATCCTCTTTATGCATGTTGTCTTACTCCAAGCTGTATAGGCTCGAAAGCCTACTACCAATTAAGCATATTAGGTGATGTGCATCTCTGTAATGAGAAGGGGTGTGGTCTAATGACATCAACACCCTATATCAGGTGTGCATAATTATTAGGCAACTTCCTTTCCTTTGGCAAAATGGGTCAAAAGAAGGACTTGACAGGCTCAGAAAAGTCAAAAATAGTGAGATATCTTGCAGAGGGATGCAGCACTCTTAAAATTGCAAAGCTTCTGAAGCGTGATCATCGAACAATCAAGTGTTTCATTCAAAATAGTCAACAGGGTCGCAAGAAGCGTGTGGAAAAACCAAGGCGCAAAATAACTGCCCATGAACTGAGAAAAGTCAAGCGTGCAGCTGCCAAGATGCCACTTGCCACCAGTTTGGCCATATTTCAGAGCTGCAACATCACTGGAGTGCCCAAAAGCACAAGGTGTGCAATACTCAGAGACATGGCCAAGGTAAGAAAGGCTGAAAGACGATCAACACTGAACAAGACACACAAGCTGAAACGTCAAGACTGGGCCAAGAAATATCTCAAGACTGATTTTTCTAAGGTTTTATGGACTGATGAAATGAGAGTGAGTCTTGATGGGCCAGATGGATGGGCCCGTGGCTGGATTGGTAAAGGGCAGAGAGCTCCAGTCCGACACAGACGCCAGCAAGGTGGAGGTGGAGTACTGGTTTGGGCTGGTATTATCAAAGATGAGCTTGTGGGGCCTTTTCGGGTTGAGGATGGAGTCAAGCTCAACTCCCAGTCCTACTGCCAGTTTCTGGAAGACAACTTCTTCAAGCAGTGGTACAGGAAGAAGTCTGCATCCTTCAAGAAAAACATGATTTTCATGCAGGACAATGCTCCATCACACGCGTCCAAGTACTCCACAGCGTGGCTGGCAAGAAAGGGTATAAAAGAAGAAAATCTAATGACATGGCCTCCTTGTTCACCTGATCTGAACCCCATTGAGAACCTGGGGTCCATCATCAAATGTGAGATTTACAAGGAGGGAAAACAGTACACCTCTCTGAACAGTGTCTGGGAGGCTGTGGTTGCTGCTGCACGCAATGTTGATGGTGAACAGATCAAAACACTGACAGAATCCATGGATGGCAGGCTTTTGAGTGTCCTTGCAAAGAAAGGTGGCTATATTGGTCACTGATTTGTTTTTGTTATTTTTGAATGTCAGAAATGTATATTTGTGAATGTTGAGATGTTATATTGGTTTCACTGGTAAAAATAAATAATTGAAATGGGTATATATTTGTTTTTTGTTAAGTTGCTTAATAATTATGCACAGTAATAGTCACCTGCACACACAGATATCCCCCTAAAATAGCTAAAACTAAAAACAAACTAAAAACTACTTCCAAAAATATTCAGCTTTGATATTAATGAGTTTTTTGGGTTCATTGAGAACATGGTTGTTGTTCAATAATAAAATTAATCCTCAAAAATACAACTTGCCTAATAATTCTGCACTCCCTGTATAACTTCTGAACAGAATGCTCCAGAACGGGGATCCTTTTCTCCATCTCATGTAAACGTTGCCTTATTTTTTCCATCTCATTCCGTATTAGGCCTTGTTCACATCAGCGTTCAGCCTTTCCGTTCTCCTGCTCCGTTATAGGAGCAGGAAAACGGAAAGAACGGATTCGGCTCATAACTGAGCCGAACGGAGCCTACGGACCTCATAGACCCCCATAGACTATAATGGGGTCCGTTAGGTTTCCGTTCAGAAGATGATTTTGGAGCGGAGACAAAAGTCCTGCGAATCCGTCCTTTCCGTTTTCCTGCTCCTATAACGGAGCAGGAGAACGGAAAGGCTGAACGCTGATGTGAACATAGCCTTACACTGACATCCATTTGCACTGCCCCGATCTGCGTCACTATATTACCCATTACATTTTCCATCCTATGTCCTTCATCATTCTTGCGTCTATTTCTGTAAATATGGCCGAGGTTCCCCTCTCTCCCCCTCTCTCCCCCTCCACCCGTGGACCCATTCTTGTGCGTCAAACCGTTGGACCCTACATCTGTAATTTTTTCTTTTTGTGGGGGATCTGGGGCCTGGCGAGTTCGGAACCAAAAATGTATTTAAACCCTGTTGTTTGGACCCACTCTCTAACCCCGTTACTGATCTCCTACAACTACCACCTGTAGGGCCGCGCTGTTCCTCTTTTTTCTTGGGTGGCATTTTAAACTCCCTTTTCCTCACCCACTTTCCCCGCCTTCACCCTCCCACCTGCACTTCCGTATTACCAAAATATGGTTATCCTAGGATACGATGAGTCTATAAAAATATGGTACCATTGAATTTGCAATATACTAAGTATTACAAAAATTTGACATAACCGCACGTTTCAACTTAATCACAGGGAGAAAAAAAAAAGGAGAGGAAAAAAACTGTTTGTTAGCAGCAAAAGACAGTTAATATTCCTAGGGGGGAGGAAAAAAGAGAACACAAAGTCCAGCAACCGAGTTGTAACTATTTTCGTATTATCCAGCGGTCGCGCGAGTTTAATCAGAGAAGGTGGTGTCCACTTTTCCACCAAGAAGAAAACGGAGACGTCACGGATATTCGTCAAAAACAAATGTCCATTTATCTATTGAATATGGGGGTGGAGCTGGATAAAGCTGAATGAGTTAGTCGTTAGTCCCTGTTTAATCCGGGAGATTTTGGAGGCGTTAGAAAGATTTGAGGTTGGTTCTATAGAAAAGTTTCTTCAGAGGGTTAGTCAAAGTCAGACTGGGAGTATCAGTAGAGGTGTAAATAGGGCAGCTGCTATACAATGTAGTAGACCACCGGCTGAATCTTCACTCCCCCCTGCTTTATTATTATTTTTTATTATATATATATTTTTTTGTTTTAACCTTTTTTTTTCTTCTCCTTTCCCTTTTTTGTTTTCCCTCTTTATCTCCCTCTTCCCTCACTTGTTACTTTCTTCCACCAATAGTAAGGACGCTCAACCCCCTCAGTTTTACACCAGAACCTCCATCCAGCACACTCCATACTCCAGTTTCCAGCCCCTCAATATTCACGCCTGCCTTCTCTTTCTTCACCCCTTTTTAAACGTCTCTAACACTGTTTGTTACACAGTGGGGGGCAACCATACAGACTGGAGTAGCAAAGAAAAACGCTGGGCTCAATCCATGGGGAGAGGAGGCAGACCGCCCCACAGGCCTTGTACAAACACTGGGGTCTCTGTCTTTCACCCCTGATTCAGTTACACAGCCTCATACGCTCCAGCACCCTTAGCTCACCGCCCTCTCTGTTATGGGTCCTCTCCGCTCCTCCGATTCTCACCACCAACTACTACAGTGACTCACCACCCGACAGGCAGCTCCCAGCAGCGGCAGGCAGGGATCCGAACCCGGGCATCGGCGTCTCAAGCGGCAGCGCAGAGCACAGCAAACTCAGCGAGCAGGCGATCCGGGCGGCCAGCGTGCAGGGGGGGCGGAGCCTAGCGTCACACGTCAGACGCTCCCATGCTCCTGACGTTTAATTACATTGTATAATACAGTGATATTTTTATAGACCAGATTGTCACGGATGCGGCGATACCTAATATGTATACTTTTTATTTATTTATGTAAGTTTTACACAGTGATTTCTTTTTTTAAACAAAAAAAATCATGTTTTAGTGTTTCCATAGTCTGAGAGCCATAATTTTTTTCAGTTTTTGGGCGATTACCTTGGGTAGGGTATGATTTTTGCGGGATGAGATGACTGTTTTATTGCCACTATTTTGGGGTGCGTGTGACTTTTTGATCGCTTGCTATTACACTTTTTGTGATGTAAGGTGACAAAAAATGGTTTATTTAGCACAGTTTTTATTTTTTATGGTGTTCATCTGAGGGGTTAGGTCATGTGATATTTTTATAGAGCCGGTCGATACAGACGCGGCGATACCTAATATATATACTTTTTTTTTTATTTATGTAAGTTTTACACAATAACAGCTTTTTTAAAACAAAAAAAATTATGTTTTAGTGTCTTCATATTCTGAGCCATAGTTTTTTTTTTTTTTGGGCGATTGTCTCAGGTAGGGGCTCATTTTTTGCGGGATGAGGTGATGGTTAGATTGGTACTATTTTGGTGGGCAAACGCCTTTTTGATCGCTTGCTGTTGTACTTTTTGTGATGTAAGGTGACAAAAAAATGGTTTATTTAGCACAGTTTTTATTTTTGACAGTGTTCATCTGAGGGGTTAGGTCATGTGATATGTTTATAGAGCCGGTCGATTCGGACGCGGCGATACTTAATATGTATACTTTTTTTCCCCCTATTTTTTACAATTTTTTTTTACTTTATTTGGGGAAAATGACATTTTTGTTTATTTTTACTTGAAACTAATTTTTTTTTTGGGGGAAAACTTTATTTAAAAAAAAAATATTTTCACTTTATTTTTTGTCCCACTTTGGGACTTGAACTTTTGGGGGTCTAATCCTTTACAATGCATTCCAATACTTCTCTATTGGAATTCATTGGCTGTATGAGTAATACTGTGTGTATTACTCATACAGCTTCTGGCCTGGGAGATCCAGGGGGCTGGATCTCACAGGCTCGTCATTGGAAGGCAACGCAGATGCCTTCTGTAACGGAACGCCTAGCACCCCAACCGGGAACCTCCATCGATAGATGCTCCTAGTGCTTCCAGAGGACTCCAAGCACTCCACTTGACACCATCAGCGCTGCAGACCCCACGAACCGCCGAAGCTTGGTTGAGGTCTCGCCGTCTCCTACCCACCCTGGACCTGCAGAGGCAGGAACCAGGAACAAGCTCTTACAAGAGCTTATACTCAGGGGAGTATTATGATATAGCAATCCCCAAGAGTGTAGTTATCCCTTCCCCCAAACATGAGCCAAGACTTCATAAAGGGGCAAAGCAGGAACTCTTTAATGGGTTATTTTTCAGCCTTTTATGCAGGTCTTCTAGCAAGGGACACTCCCCCTGGGGCCCTTGTAAAAGACTGTGACAGTTTATATTTTAGCCAATCACATGCATTTACAGTATTGAAACCCTCCCAGCAATTGTACACAAAATCTCCTTCCCTCTGTCTGTAACGCAATCAACAAAATACAATGAGCATTGTCTGAGATGCAATTAACTAACACACTGGCATTGTCTGAGACGCAATCCACAAAATACAATTACCAAACGTAATGGGCTAACTTAATCACTACCAGACAGAAAACACACATTTTTCCCAACACACAGAAAACACCTCAAAACCCCACACATCCCCATAATGTATACATCCATGGATAGCTCTGATCTGGGTGAACAACATATCCAAAAATCACCCAGATCTGAGCAGGGGTTCCCGAATTCCATGGAAGTCACATTTGGCCGGCCGCAAGCATGGCTTTCCTGCTCAAAACAGTTCCACAGATTTAAGCTGTGCGGCCGGTCTGTCTTCTCCTTCAAAGTTAGTATGGGCCATAATCCTGGGGCAGGAGGCTGGCAAACAGCCCCCTCCAAAACACTGTGGCGAGTTTGGTTTCGCCACACCTTCCTTAGACATCGCGGTGCCTTCCATGCCATCGGGTCCCCCCCACAGCCCCATGGGGACCCGATGGCACCACCGCTGCCGCAACTTAGAAAAGCCGCAAACCGCAGGTCTGAATTGACATGGGACCCCCCAGCGCATTTAGCCGAGGTGCCTGCTCAATGATTTGCAGCGGTGATCGGAACAACACATGACGTACCGGTACGTCATGGGTCCTTAAGGACTCGGGAACCATGCCGTACCAATACGTCATGGGTCCCTAAGGGGTTAAAGTCAATGGGGCCCAGAGAGAACGCGCAGTTCGTGAACATTTGATCACGAACGCGCGTTCGCGAAACGTCCCGACCAATGTTAGTCTATCACTATTGGTGACTTCTTAATCAACTCTAAACTCATGTCCAGGGCACACTCTCGATCCCCTTTTTCACCTCCAACTTCTGAACTCTTTAGAGTTACTCAAGTCTTTCATTTTCTATCCTCCCAGATCTCAACAAATAGCACAATGTTTGAAAGGCTCTGTAAATACAGAGCTTTACAGAGGGGTACTCTCTCCCTTCTTTAGTCTACCCTGAACTCACCACTTTCTGATACCAAGTTGGCCTTTATGCATGGCTGGGAGATAGATCTGGGGGAGGACCTCACATTGTAGCAGTGGCATGGGTGTTGTACGATGATCAGTAAGGGAAGTTGGCAGGTTACCTTAATAGAGATTTCTTTAAAGATACTTCACAGATTTTATATGGTGCCCTCTAGATTACACCTCATTTATCCAATAATGTCTCCTTTATGTTTTAGAGGTTGCCAAGAAACCGGTAACACTCTTCATGTTTGTGGACTTTTTCCATAGTGAGGCAGTTTTGGACCAACATCAAAAGAGCACTATTTGAGGTGTTCGGGAAGGACCTCTCGTTGTCGGCACCTGTATATCTGCTAGGCCTTAAACCGCCAACATTCAACACTGCCTATAAGCTTCTACAATATATTCTGATGTCTACAAGGATTCATGTCGCGTCCAGGTGGAGGTCTCCCTATTTTTCAGCATCAGAGTCAACTGCATTGCCTTATACAAAAAATTAAATGCCACTTTGAATTATACCAGGGAACACTGCTTGCAAATATGGAACCCCTGGTTAAACTGTGCCAACTCCCCTAACTAGCAGTATTTCCTATCGGTCTAAATACTTGCTCTGGTACCTGGAAGACTTAACTGCTTGTCCCTACCCCCCTTACTCTTTCTATTTTTTTCTGACTGGGAGAGTCACGAGAGGTGAGCCTTTCTTTATTTAGTACTGTTCTGTGTAACTCATGACGTAGGATAGTTTCCTACTGTCTTGCATATGTTATATTTTATTACTTCATACTTCTTCAAACTATGTTTGATAATTATTCAATACTACTGGAGATCTCTGTTCACCCATTTTGTACTTTTATATACCTCTTTCTCCATTCTTGCCATCAAACCAATAAATACATTTTGAAACCAAAAGAAAATATGCTTTTCAATAAAAAAAAAAAAATTGCAAAAAAAAATCTCCCCCATATGTTTGGTATTGCCACGTCCATAACGACCAAGACTACATAAATATCATGTAAATCATCCCCTACGATGAACTCCGTAAAAATAAAATGACAGAATTGAGTATTTATTCTTAGTTGCCACCAAAAAAACTTAACAAGCAATCAAAAAGCGTAAATTACTCCAAAATGATACCAGTGAAAAATACTGGTATCGCAAAAATCAAGCCCTCACACAACTTCATAGAAAGAAAAAGAAAAAAAGTTATGGGTCTTGGGAAGCAGCAATGCAAAAATATTTTGAAAAATACTGGTATCGCAAAAAAAAAGCCCTCATACAGCTATATAGACAAAAAAAAAAAAAGTTATAGCTCTTGGAAGGCAGCAAAGTTAAAAAAAGGAAGAAAAACGCTTGGTCAGTAAGGCCCAAAACAGGCTGGTCACTAAGGGGTTAAGAATTAATCCCAGCAAACGTTTCTCCCTTGCTTTTATCCTTACAGAAGGAAATGGATCACCTTGCGAGGTATGAGTTGAGCTGGATGGGCAGGATCGTCTTATGCAAAAAATAATATTACCATGTATAATGTACACTCTTCGAGCTCTCCCAGTTCCTATTCCTATGTGAACCTTTAAATCCTTTAGGTTATAAATATCCTTATTTATTTGGCACCGCATAAAACTACGGGTTGCTCTTTCACATTACACAAACATAAATCAGTAGAGGGTTTGGGAGTTCCTGACTTGTACCAATACCATAACGCTGTTCTGATAGACAAATCATAACACTGGTCCCATACAGAAACAAAAATTGTGAACCAATATGGAAGCCTTCTTGTCACCTATTGCAAAACTAGACATGGTTCATTACCTACCTATCAAGCCATCTTCAATAGCAGCTGAAACGACCCCAACAGTATTAGCACCACTGCAGGCCTGGCGAGAGGGTCTTTCTTCGACAAATGATCCCAGCCCTACGGTGACGCTTGATATCCCAATAACAGCAGTGGAAAATCATGTCCCTGGACTACACCTGAAATCTTGGGAGGGAGCAGGTATACAAAATATCTCCTAACTTGCAAGTAATAATATTATCCCATTCGTTCAATTACAGCACAAAGACAATCTCTCAGACACTGAGCAATATAAATGTAACCAAGTCTCTTCCTTCCTCTCTGCATTACCGTCCCACACCTTGACACTACTAGAACCGCTTAACACAGTGGTCAAAGATTACTTGTTAAGCAAAAATAAATGAATACTCATTACTTGCGAAGGACATGCTGTTCCACAAAGGCCCACAGCTACGTCAGTGGGAACATAATTTTTCCAAAACATTCTCCCAGACAAACTGGAGGGAAGCAATAAAATGGGCACATAGAGCAACAGTCTGCGCCTCACATTGGGAGCAATATACTAAATTGCGTCTCAGATGAAACTACACACCACTCAGATTGTCTAGAATATACCATACATCATCACCCAACTGCTGGAGAAGATGTGGAAGTGTTGGCTCAATTTATCATATATTTTGGACCTACTCTACACCCATTCTGGGTAGCGCCCCCTAATGGTGATCTCTATCTGTCTTAATTCACTCTCACCCCAGAACTAGCATTGTTGCTCATTGGCATAACTAAATTTCCTCCAACATATAGAACTATCGTGTGCCACTTTCTCCACGCAACCCGGCTCCTAATAGCCAGAAATTGAAAGAGCGCTGTGATACCTACAATAGGGGAAGTGCACTCGCTAGTATCAGACAACTATATATATGAGCGCACACTGGCTTACCAAAACAAGTCAAAGTACTTTTGCACTCATTGGTCTAGGTGGGAATCTCTACACCATTCCATAGTTTAATAACTAGCCTAAAAACTCTCTCATATTAGGTGGCCCATTGAAAGAGATCCAGTTATGTAAACACCTGCCCATCCCACAGATTAGAAGGCAAGTGCCACTCTACACTAGAGATGAGTGATTTTTTTCAAACATTCGATTCGCCAGTTCGACTAATTTTTCGGGAAAAATTTGGTTCGATCCAAATAAATTTTGCGGCGTATTACGTTTCGGGGGTCGGAGCTTGCTGCCATTGCAAATGGCTGCCTAAGTGCCGAGCTCCGCTTACACAGCAGCAACAATCAAGCATTTGGACCCGATCCACAGCCATCCTACCTCTGCCACTATGTCCTACTCGCAGGTGAAGACTAGAGGCAAGCATTCGCTGAAGGCACAGGGCAAACTTAGCTTTTATTTTGAGAAGGAATCGGGGGCTGATGGTGCTGGCGGCGTGCACTCCTCAACATCGCACCGAGCGGACGGCTCTCCCGCCATTGATACTCCAGAAGATGGAACAGATGCACAGGTGAGCTCACAGTCCGGAGGTGCGGGCCTACAGAGAGGGGAGACAACTTCTTCCACCTCCCCTCAACACAGTAGCCCTGAAGGAAACACAGGCCCAGACCGCCACGTGGGCATACATTCGCTACCAGCCATGCCTCCTACAACAGGGCAGTCCCTGCGTCAATCACATCGAGGAGACCTCTGTACATCAGAAAGAGCACTCTCCTCTAACGATTCTGAGGCCTTACCACAGGGGGTTAACCTCCAAGATTTCCCCACTTCTGACATGCCGGCTTCTGTATCCCTCTTAAAAGAGATGCTACTGGCGCTCAGCTCCTCACTACAAAGCAACATCGCCACACTAATCTCCCATCTGCAGGCCTCCATTATAGATCAGGAAGGCAGAGTTACTCATGCTGAAACAAAACTTGCAGAATTTGCATCATCCCATAACCACCTTATTGATGCTCATAATGCTTTAACAGAAGAAATTGAAACTACAAAACACAAACTTATCGACCTGGAGGACAGGTCGCGACGAAACAATGTTAAAATCTGAGGTATCTCTGAAGATATCCAGCCGCAAGAACTGCGAACATACTTGCAGGGACTAATGAAATCACTTATACCCTCGCTATCTGAGCGTGACCTTCTTATTGATAGAATACATAGAGTAGCATGCCCCAAACATCTCCCACCTGATACTCCTAGAGATGTCTTAGCTAGAATCCATTTCTTTCACATTAAAGAAGCTTTACTGCGACACAGCAGAAATATTGGTGTTTTTCACGCTCCCTATGATGACATCAAACTATTTGCTGACTTGTCGGCGGCTACTTTACAGCAAAGACGAGCGCTTGCACCCATTACGGCAGCATTGAGAGAGCACGCCATGCCCTACAGGTGGGGTTTCCCCACGAAGATCCTCATGCAGCATGGAGGAACCCTTCATTCCATATCCTCCTTGGAAGGAGGTCACAACCTACTACAGAAGTGGAGTATCCCTGTCCCTGAAGGTCAGCAAGATCTAGCTTCGTCTCCACCTCATCTATCCCAAGAATGGAAAGAAGTCTCCTACAAGCGAAAACCGACTAGCTGTGTTCCGGAGCCTGGGACTTAAAGCTGACACTACGTTGAACTGTTGGTACCTGGTTGTTAACTGTGAGTCACCAAAGTACCCCCACACGTGGATGTCATTTCACATTCTACTGACAATGTTCTTTTATCTATGTCGTTTTATAAGAGGTTCTATTGTTCAGTTCTGTTACCTTTATATGATACCTTATTACGGCACAATTCTGCTTTATCCATATGAGGTTGCACCTGATGGCAGCTTAAGCAATCTTCCTCCACATATTAAATGACAATTAAGTTTGCCTCGCTTAATGTGAAGGGACTCAACAGCCCTCACAAAAGAGCGTTTATGTGGAGAGAGATCGCCAATATACAATGCAATGTATTCAGCGTTCAGGAGTCACACCTCTTGGCCTCTGACATGAAACGCATTTTTCACCGCTCATTTCCGGTTCTCTTTAGTTCCCACTACCACAAGAAACAAAGAGGTGTTATTTTGGGAATTAAAGACACGGTAGCCTTTCAACGTTCAAAGGATATTCTTGACCCCAATGGTAGATTTATAATTGTAGTGGGATCCATGAACAATGTAATGTATGCGCTGGTAGCGGTTTACGCTCCAAATTCACATCAGCTTACCTTTCTCAATAAACTGGCCAGGAAAGTTGACAAGGTAAAACAAGGGCATGTAATGTGGTTGAGGGACTTCAATAGTGTATTGAACTGCACCATAGACACTACGTCTTTGTCCTCTAGATCACCTGGGTTAAGAGACTTCATTTTAGCGAGAGACCTATATGACATATGGAGAATCCAACATGCAAATGAGAGAGATTTCTCCTTTTTCTCCCCAGTTCATAATTCCTACTCTAGGATTGATCTTTTCCTGGTAGATAGATCCCTGATTCACGCTGTGACCAGCTCCTCGATTGAAACCATCACATGGTCAGATCACGCAGCAGTCACAATAGAGATACAAGATTACAATCCCATACGAAATTTCTCTTGGCGGCTAAACCCCTTCCTTTTTGAGCATAACATCTATAAAGAAGTTATTCGATGCGTTATCCTAGACTTTTGTCAGTCATAATACAGGATCTGTATCTAGTGCCTTTTCACTCTGGAATGCCCACAAAGCTTTTACCAGAGGCATTCTAATAAAAATAGGAAGCAAGGCAAAAAGAGATAGAGAGCGTAAATTCTCAGAAATTATGTCTAAGAATACTTCCTTAGAGGCTCTCAACAAAAGGAGTGTTTCTCCCACTCGTACGACCCACTTAAAAGCACTCAGAACTCAACTCAAAGAAATATTGCTTTATAAATATGAAAAGGGCCTTAGACGGACTAAAGCAACATATTACTCACAAGGGGACAAAGCTGGTAAAGTATTGGCGAGCAAACTTAAACAGAGAAACAAAGTCAAAGATCCCCTTCCTTAAAACACATCCCACGGGATCGTTTATCTATGATCCTGATCAAATTGCCAACGAGATAAAAAATGACTACGCCTCTCTATATAATCTAGAGAAGGGAGAATCTTTTCACCGCCCAGATCAAGCCGCAATTGACTTTTTTTTAGCATCCTTAACCACCTCAGCCCCCATAGCTTAAACACCCTTAAAGACCAGGCCACTTTTTACACTTCTGACCTACACTACTTTAACCGTTTATTGCTCGGTCATGCAACTTACCACCCAAATGAATTTTACCTCCTTTTCTTCTCACTAATAGAGCTTTCATTTGGTGGTATATCATTGCTGCTGACATTTTTACTTTTTTTGTTATTAATCGAAATTTAACGATTTTTTTGCAAAAAAATTACATTTTTCACTTTCAGTTGTAAAATTTTGCAAAAAAAACGACATCCATATATAAATTTTGCTCTAAATTTATTGTTCTACATGTCTTTGATAAGAAAAAATGTTTTGGTAAAAAAAAAATGGTTTGGGTAAAAGTTATAGCGTTTACAAACTATGGTACAAAAATGTGAATTTCCGCTTTTTGAAGCAGCTCTGACTTTCTGAGCACCTGTCATGTTTCCTGAGGTTCTACAATGGCCAGACAGTACAAACACCCCACAAATGACCCCATTTCGGAAAGTAGACACCCTAAGGTATTCGCTGATGGGCATAGTGAGTTCATAGAACTTTTTATTTTTTGTCACAAGTTAGCGGGAAAATTATGATTTTTTTTTTTTTTTCTTACAAAGTCTCATATTCCACTAACTTGTGACAAAAAATAAAAAGTTCTATGAACTCACTATGCCCATCAGCGAAAACCTTTGGGTGTCTTCTTTCCAAAATGGGGTCACTTGTGGGGTAGTTATACTGCCCTGGCATTCTAGGGGCCCAAATGTGTGGTAAGGAGTTTGAAATCAAATTCTGTAAAAAATGGCCGGTGAAATCCGAAAGGTGCTCTTTGGAATGTGGGCCCCTTTGCCCACCTAGGCTGTAAAAAAGTGTCACACATGTGGTATCGCCGTACTCAGGAGAAGTTGGGGAATGTGTTTTGGGGTGTCAATTTACATATACCCATGATGGGTGAGAAATATTTTGGTCAAATGCCAACTTTGTATAAAAAAATGGGAAAAGTTGTCTTTTGCCAAGATATTTCTCTCACCCAGCATGGGTATATGTAAAATGACACCCCAAAACACATTCCCCAACTTCTCCTGAATACGGAGATACCACATGTGTGACACTTTTTTGCAGCCTAGGTGGGCAAAGGGGCCCACATTCCAAAGAGCACCTTTTGGATTTCACCGGCCATTTTTTACAGAATTTGATTTCAAACTCCTTACCACACATTTGGGCCCCTAGAATGCCAGGGCAGTATAACTACCCCACAAGTGACCCCATTTTGGAAAGAAGACACCCCAAGGTATTCCGTGAGGGGCATGGCGAGTTCCTAGAATTTTTTATTTTTTGTCACAAGTTAGTGGAAAATGATGATTTTTAAAAAAAAAAATTTTTTCTTACAAAGTCTCATATTCCACTAACTTGTGACAAAAAATAAAAACTTCCATGAACTCACTATGCCCATCAGCGAATACCTTGGGGTGTCTTCTTTCCAAAATGGGGTCACTTGTGGGGTAGTTATACTGCCCTGGCATTCTAGGGGCCCAAATGTGTGGTAAGGAGTTTGAAATCAAATTCTGTAAAAAATGGCCGGTGAAATCCGAAAGGTGCTCTTTGGAATGTGGGCCCCTTTGCCCACCTAGGCTGCAAAAAAGTGTCACACATGTGGTATCTCCGTATTCAGAAGAAGTTGGGGAATGTGTTTTGGGGTGTCATTTTACATATACCCATGCTGGGTGAGAGAAATATCTTTTTTTTATACAAAGTTGGCATTTGACCAAGATATTTCTCTCACCCAGCATGGGTATATGTAAAATGACACCCCAAAACACATTCCCCAACTTCTCCTGAGTACGGCGATACCACATGTGTGACACTTTTTTGCAGCCTAGATGCGCAAAGGTGCCCAAATTCCTTTTAGGAGGGCATTTTTAGACATTTGGATACCAGACTTCTTCTCACGCTTTGGGGCCCCTAAAATGCCAGGGCAGTATAAATACCCCACATGTGACCCCATTTTGGAAAGAAGACACCCCAAGGTATTCAATGAGGAGCATGGCGAGTTCATAGAAAAAAAAAAAAATTGGCACAAGTTAGCGGAAATTGATATTTTTTATTTTTTTCTCACAAAGTCTCCCTTTCCGCTAACTTGGGACAAAAACTTCAATCTTTCATGGACTCAATATGCCCCTCAGCGAATACCTTGGGGTGTCTTCTTTCCAAAATGGTGTTATTTGTGGGGTGTTTGTACTGCCCTGGCATTTGAGGGTCTCCGCAATCATTACATGTATGCCCAGCATTAGGAGTTTCTGCTATTCTCCTTATATTGAGCATACGGGTAATGAGATATTTTTTTTTTCCATTCAGCCTCTGGGCTGAAAGAAAAAATGAACGGCACAGATTTCTTCATTCGCATCGATCAATGTGGATGAAAAAATCTCTGCCAAAAAAAGAAAAAGGAGGGGAAAGGCGTCTGCCAGGACATAGGAGCTCCGCCCAACATCCATACCCACTTAGCTCGTATGCCCTGGCAAACCAGATTTCTCCATTCACATCAATCGATCCCTTGCCGGGATTTTTTTTTAAATATATACAAAGTGTTTGCCAAAGTATATGAACACCGCCACCTCCTCAGCTCATATGCCTCGGCGAACGTATCTTTTACTGCAAAGGAGAAATCTTGTCTTGCAGCGCTGCATACACCGACTTGCGTGTAATCTGACAGCAGCGCAATGCTTCTGTCAGAATGCACATCAGTGCTGCAGCTAGTCGATCAGTTGGTCCACCTGGAAGGTAAAAAAAACAAAACAAAAAAGAAAAAACCAGGCCGCAACGCAATAAATTTATTAACTTTTGAACAGAACATATAAACTTTTTTAAACTTTTTTAACTGAACGTTAACTTTTTTACTTACCGGTATTTTTTTTTTTTGTTTAGTTTTTTTTTACCCTAATAGCCCTGTGTGCCTGTCCTGTGAGATGCAATCCCTATGCTAAGTGTACCTGGGTGTGGTACTTCCGGAAACACTCTCCAAAGCATAGGGCAGGGTGGTCAGGACAGTCAGGACAGAAATAGCGGGTGTCACGCCTTATTCCACTCCTGCTACAGACACGACATCTTTTTCGGGGTGACGGTTGGGTTGAGGTACCAGGAACAACACTGGGGAAATGTCGCTCGTGTAGACGGCTAACTACACTGGTGGATGGGGCCACGGAACCTTCTGGATACAGGAGGTTCTCAATGATCTCTTCCTGGAATTTGAGGAAGGATCCTGTTCTCCCAGCCTTACTGTAGAGAACAAAACTATTGTACAGAGCCAATTGAATTAAATATACAGACACCTTCTTATACCAGCGTCTGGTGCGTCGGGAAACTAAATACGGAGACAACATCTGGTCATTGAAGTCCACCCCTCCCATGAGCAAATTATAGTCGTGGACTGAGAGGGGCTTTTCAATGACACGGGTTGCTCGCTCAATTTGTATTGTAGTGTCTGCGTGAATGGAGGAGAGCATGTAAACGTCACGCTTGTCTCTCCATTTCACCGCGAGAAGTTCTTCGTTACACAAGGCAGCCCTCTCCCCCCTTGCAAGACGGGTGGTAACGAGCCGTTGGGGGAAGCCCACGCGACTAGTTTGCGCGGTGCCACAGGCGCAAATCCGTTCTAGAAACAAATGCCTAAAGAGGGCCACACTTGTGTAGAAATTGTCCACATAAAGATGGTACCCCTTGCCAAATAAGGGTGACACCAAGTCCCAGACTGTCTTCCCACTGCTCCCCAGGTAGTCAGGGCAACCGACCGGCTCCAGGGTCTGATCTTTTCCCTCATAGATCCGAAATTTGTGGCCCTTTCACAGAGCTTATACAATTTGACCCCATACCGGGCACGCTTGCTTGGGATGTATTGTTTGAAGCCAAGGCGCCCGGTAAAATGTATTAGGGACTCGTCTACGCAGATGTTTTGCTCGGGGGTATACAAATCTGCAAATTTCTGGTTGAAGTGGTCTATGAGGGGCCGAATTTTGTGGAGCCGGTCAAAAGCTGGGTGGCCTCTGGGACGGGAGGTGGTGTTGTCGCTAAAATGCAGGAAACGGAGGATGGCCTCAAATCGTGCCCTGGACATAGCAGCAGAAAACATGGGCATGTGATGAATCGGGTTCGTGGACCAATATGACCGCAATTCATGCTTTTTAGTTAGACCCATGTTGAGGAGAAGGCCCAGAAAAATTTTAATTTCGGAAACTTGGACTGGTTTCCACCGGAAAGGCTGGGCATAATAGCTTCCCGGGTTGGCGGATATAAATTGTGTGGCATACCGGTTTGTCTCTGCCACGACTAAGTCCAAGAGCTCCGCAGTCAAGAACAGCTCAAAAAATCCCAGGGCCGAACCGATCTGAGCCGTCTCAACCCGAACTCCAGACTGGGCGGTGAAAGGGGGAACTAATGGTGCTGTCAGAACTATTGGGTATAAATAAAGTCCATAAGTATAAGGCCTATATAAGATGTATTAGACATGTGCTGAGTCTTGATTTTCGGTGTATAGAAAGACTCTAATCTTTCTTTGGGGTTTTTATATTAAGCAATGTATGAGTGGAGTCTGATTTTTTTATATCATCAATTTAAATACGTGTGTTGTACTGTATATATAAGAGTGTGGTCCTTATAGATATATTCAGTTTTCAGGTTAGAATTGAGGTACATATTCCTCTGTCATTTTTAGTATCTCTCTCAAAGTAGAGCACAAATTAATGATTTCTTTCCTGAAAGGTTTCTTGAATGGAGAAATGTGGACACAGGTGATCATAAACAAACCCTGTCTTTTCCCAAGACAATGACTTGAGTATGGTCATGTGTATCTTGATTTAATTAGGTCTGGTCAAAAGATTAAGGGATATGCGAGGTGTTTGACCAGATACAAAAGTCATTGTCTATTCAAGATCTCCTCAAGGTTGTGTCTGAAACTTTAGTTAAAATTTAGTAAATAGATAAGAGAAATAAGGTGCCTCGGTTTTTGTATGGAGTACTAGTGCCATCTAGTGTTAGGGTAACATAAAGATTTAGCGTAACAAAGATTTAGCGTGTATTTTCCCTAGAGGGAGGTTCTATTACTTATAAAGTGAGGTCACTAGTTAATGACAAAACTTGGCCAAGCCCTTTCTAAGATAGGATAAAAAGATGGTCTGAGCTGACAGAAGGGAGCTATCCATCCATCTATCTCTGGAGTTCTCTCTCTAACTATCATCAAGGGACGATCATCAAAAGGAAAAAGACCAGATCCAGCCCTGACCACCTTATCAGTCATTGGAGGCAGCCATCTTAGAACCATTGAAACTGATTTCTGCTAGCTGACATTTTGGTATAGTATAACCTTACCTATATTTTATAGGATAATTAATATAATACATATCTATATACATATATTCAATTAACCACACCTTGTGTATAGTATCTGTTTTGGAATAAGATTGGGGTGTACCTGCAGCATCATCCTGAAAATTAATCCAATACAGGGAGATTAAAAATATACTGGTGAAAACACGGTATTATCTCCAAGGAACTGAATTCAGTTCTAGACCGGTACGGTTGATTATATATATATATATATATATAGAGAGCAAAAAAGTTCAGTGGCAGCACCGTCAAAGAAAAAATGCGGGTGCAGCTGGCCCAGCGTGGATGAAAGCCAATCCAAATAGACAAAAATAACAAAAAGGGCAGCACTCCAGAAGGTAAAAGAAGGAAAAATCTTTAATTACCCATACGGGACAAGCGACGTTTCGGCTCAATGTGTGAGCCTTTCTCAAGCTAAGTGTACAGACAAAATACTGGGTATATATACCAGTGAGAGTGAATATAATCAATGTGCAATCCAGGTGTGTTCAATCATAACAATTGAGATAATCAAAGTACAAAATACAGTGCATATGACATAATCACAATGGGTCACATGATAAAAAACAGTGCGTAATCATAAAGTGAATAATCGATTAAAAAATTCATATAACATACAATAAAAATGTGCAAATACATAAGAATACTACATGATTGTCAATCATACAGTAAGTGGTGTCAGCTGTATATGCTGATAAAGTGCTAAGTGCTTACTGCGTGGGTCAGGCAAACGGAGGGTGAAGGAGAATGCAAAACACAGACGGCTGTCATAGAACATGCGGTTACGGCGTGCCTGTAGTGTGACTGCGCATGTCACAATGACGTATGTAGCATACTTCCGGGTTACGAGGTGCTTGTAGTACCGCAAATGCGCATTGGCCTTCTGATGTTTCTTGCGCCATCTTGGATCAGGGCATATTGCCTGCAATGCCAGGGACCTCTGTTGGTGACAGCCGATGTATAACAAATAGGGTGAGGGCACATCATAGTGCTCCTATAGCCTGTGCTGGTGGCTGAGTGAGTGCAGAAACGGGACTCAACAAAGTCGAAGCTGCAGCCCACATCCGTGATCCCAAATCCACTGCGCACCCACACGTTAGTGTGAGGTCACACTGTATCTGCGAACAATGCCCACTCATTACCACCCCACAGGGGAGGGATCTCCTCATATACACCTCTAATGTGAACAACAGACTGTGGTCACAGAGGCACCAAAAAGCATCTGCAAGCATAAAAATGCACTGACAAAGAAAGACTATCCTTGTATAGGCTTGCCGTCCACATTTACAGCCTCATATCTCATCACTCCATGCTCCGTGGCCCACCTACCGCAGACTAGGAAGAAGAAAACAAAAGAAAAGAAGAAAAAAAGAAAAAAAAGAAAAAAAAAGAATAAATATATTGTGTATACAAATAAATAATAAAAAGGAACATGTTTTTTTGTCTTGTACAAAAATCTCACAATATACACAGTGAGGTCAACATCATAATGTACAGCATGGAGGCAAACCACAAACCCTAACCCATCCCAATCCTGTAGTCCACATTTAGACCACAGGGTTTGAGGGAATTAAAGGTGTGAAGCCACCTCAACTCCCGTCTATTAAGAAGATTAGCCCTGTTGCCACCTCTTCTGGGCATAGGTATAAAATCAATAATACAACACCTGAGATCTCTTTCAGTATGTTTGAGGTCCGTAAAGTGTTTAGACACGGGCAAGTCAAGCCGTTTTTTTCTTATGCTCAGACGGTGATTATTAAGCCGTGTCTTAAAATCAGTGGTGGTCTCGCCTACATAAATTAAATTACATGGACACATAAGTGTATAGATGATGTAACTAGAATCGCAAGTTAGATAATATCGTATCGGGTATATCACCCCAATAAGGACACTTGGAAGAAAAAGAAAAGGAATGTACAAACTCCTTCTGCTGATCAATCTTTTTTAGGCTTGAAAGAACCGGAAATGTCCGGAAGCAACGCATTAGACGTGGAGGCCACAGACATCGAAGGCACCAAAAGGCTTCGCAGCAACAAGCCACGACCGACACCAGGCAGGAACATTCCACCCAGGAAGAAATAATTGTGATAAATCTTTCATCGAAGGACTTGACCAACTCTCAAGTGAGTGTCCTCAGTAAGGGACTTTCTTTTTGCCCAAGAACTGTTGCAAATTGGTTTGAGCTTGACTTTGATCTTAATGCTTTTTTTCGGTCCATCAAACTTAAGGTTTGGTTCCAGAACAAGGAGCGGATCGAGCATGCCAAGATGAGTGAGTTATCTCTTGGCATGTTCGATCTCTCACTTGGTAGCAACTTTAATCCTGCCATTTGTGATCCTGCTATTGAGGCATACATGGCTGCGGTTAAGTCTGATATTCAGACATTAAGAGAGACACACTCTCCACAACCTTTCGGTCGCCCCAATGTAACTGCTGATGAGATTGTCGCTCTCAATGAACTAAAACGTGACCCCGCACTTACTATTAAGGCCGCTGACAAAGGCGGTGCGGTGGTTGTACTAGACACCTGCAAATACGTTGCAGAGGTCTTGAGACAATTAAGCGACGTTACCATCTACAGGCCCATTGATGCTGACCCCAAGTTCAAAATCGCTGAATCGATCAAAAATGTGTTGACTATTGCTTTAGACGCGGGGATCATTGATGGAGGACTTGTGGATTATCTTACAGTAACGCATCCAGTTACTCCGGTACTGTATGTGTTGCCTAAGATCCACAAGTCCCTCATCGATCCCCCCGGTCGACCTATTGTATCAGGGTCGGATTCAATTTTTAGCCATGTTGCCATTTTTCTGGACAGGATACTTCGCAGTTTTGCATGTGGTGGTAGTTCTTACATTCAAGACACCACCGATTTTTTACTGAAGTTGCAGATGATCGACTTGACAGGTATACAGGGGGTGACATTAGCATCTTTTGATGTCACCTCTCTCTACACCTCAATTGATCACTGCAAGGGACTAGCTGCAGTTTCCTACATGCTAGATAGATCTTCTTTGACTGGTCAAGCTCAACATTTCATAGTGTCCCTCCTTGAAATTGTCCTGAGATCTAATTATTTTCTTTTCCAAGACACTTACTATATGCAAGAACAGGGCGTGGCAATGGGGTCCAACGTGGCCCCAACTTATGCCAACATTTTTATGCGTCGGTTTGAGGAGGATGTCGTCTATGGAAGCCACCACTTCAAGCATGCTATGGCGTGGTGGCGGTACATAGACGACATCTTCCTCATCTGGACTGGCACCATCGATCAACTTTGTGAATTCCATGAATTCCTCAATGGGATTGATAAAGCACTACAATTCACCTTAGTGCATTCCCATATTGAAATGCAGTTTCTGGACACACGTGTGTTCCTGGCGGACAGGAAGTTGCATACTGCACTTTTTACAAAACCGACCGACAGGAACACACTATTGACATACAGCAGTAATCATCCTAAAAATATGATTAGATCCTTGCCCTATTCCCAGTTCTTAAGAGATCAGATCAAGATCAGCTAGACAACACACTTGACGCACTAACTAATAAGTTCAAGAAACGAGGATATCCTTCCAAACTGTTGCATGACAAAAAAGAACTGGTCAGGAAACTAGACAGGAATGACACTCTTTCTAATAAAGTACGTCAAATAAAACCAACTAGAATTCCTTTTGTTTCCATGTACTCTGAACAGAGTATAGCGATAGGAAACATCATCCGACGCCATTGGGGTATACTGGGTGGATGCCACAATGCTGTAAAAGAATTTCATGTCCCACCCCTAATGTCCTACCGCAGATCGAAAAGTATTAAGGACCAGTTAGTCAAGGCTGACGTAGGTACCACCAAAAAATTGAGACAGACAACATTGACAACAAACAGCACAGGTTGTTTCCCATGCTTATCATGTGTTAATTGCAAATATATCGTAAAAGGCAAAAATTTTGTACACCCTCAAACTGGGGTGATATACCCGATACGATATTATCTAACTTGCGATTCTAGTTACATCATCTATACACTTATGTGTCCATGTAATTTAATTTATGTAGGCGAGACCACCACTGATTTTAAGACACGGCTTAATAATCACCGTCTGAGCATAAGAAAAAAACGGCTTGACTTGCCCGTGTCTAAACACTTTACGGACCTCAAACATACTGAAAGAGATCTCAGGTGTTGTATTATTGATTTTATAACTATGCCCAGAAGAGGTGGCAACAGGGCTAATCTTCTTAATAGACGGGAGTTGAGGTGGATTCACACCTTTAATTCCCTCAAACCCTGTGGTCTAAATGTGGACTACAGGATTGGGGTGGGTTAGGGTTTGTGGTTTGCCTCCATGCTGTACATTATGATGTTGACCTCACTGTGTATATTGTGAGATTTTTGTACAAGACAAAAAAACATGTTCCTTTTTATTATTTATTTGTATACACAATATATTTATTCTCTTTTTTTCTTCTTTTCTTTTGTTTTCTTCTTCCTAGTCTGCGGTAGGTGGGCCACGGAGCATGGAGTGATGAGATATGAGGCTGTAAATGTGGACGGCAAGCCTATACAAGGATAGTCTTTCTTTGTCAGTGCATTTTTATGCTTGCAGATGCTTTTTGGTGCCTCTGTGACCACAGTCTGTTGTTCACATTAGAGGTGTATATGAGGAGATCCCTCCCCTGTGGGGTGGTAATGAGTGGGCATTGTTCGCAGATACAGTGTGACCTCACACTAACGTGTGGGTGCGCAGTGGATTTGGGATCACGGATGTGGGCTGCAGCTTCGACTTTGTTGAGTCCCGTTTCTGCACTCACTCAGCCACCAGCACAGGCTATAGGAGCACTATGATGTGCCCTCACCCTATTTGTTATACATCGGCTGTCACCAACAGAGGTCCCTGGCATTGCAGGCAATATGCCCTGATCCAAGATGGCGCAAGAAACATCAGAAGGCCAATGCGCATTTGCGGTACTACAAGCACCTCGTAACCCGGAAGTATGCTACATACGTCATTGTGACATGCGCAGTCACACTACAGGCACGCCGTAACCGCATGTTCTATGACAGCCGTCTGTGTTTTGCATCCTCCTTCACCCTCCGTTTGCCTGACCCACGCAGTAAGCACTTTATCAGCATATACAGCTGACACCACTTACTGTATGATTGACAATCATGTAGTATTCTTATGTATTTGCACATTTTTATTGTATGTTATATGAATTTTTTAATCGATTATTCACTTTATGATTACGCACTGTTTTTTATCATGTGACCCATTGTGATTATGTCATATGCACTGTATTTTGTACTTTGATTATCTCAATTGTTATGATTGAACACACCTGGATTGCACATTGATTATATTCACTCTCACTGGTATATATACCCAGTATTTTGTCTGTACACTTAGCTTGAGAAAGGCTCACACATTGAGCCGAAACGTCGCTTGTCCCGTATGGGTAATTAAAGATTTTTCCTTCTTTTACCTTCTGGAGTGCTGCCCTTTTTGTTATTTTTTTTTATATATATATATATATATATAGTAAAAGATAAACTGGATTTGGGTTTAATCAGACATTTGTCGGCTGAGAGAAATCAAGTATTAAATTGATTTAAAATATAATTGAGGGGTATCATTATAAGAAGGCATAATTGTGTAGATATATATTCTCAATTATTTTTGACTTTCTCACTATTTTGCATATCGTTGATTGTATTTTATTATCACCAATTTTATTATATATTATTTTGCACTATAAATTGTATTAATAAATTACATATATATTTTGTCTGTAACTGGGTTTTGTCTTCAATTCAACGCAGATCACGACCTTGTTTTAGCTTGATACTTATGATAATAAATTATAATCTCCTTCATTATAGATTATAATTTATTCACATAAATAATATAGACTGTCAATCGGAGACAGCATAAATATTCCGACATAATCTGGAGGTCCCACCGAGATCTACTTGTAATAGAAACAAAATTTTGGGGTGCAAAATATATATTTGATAAAGTTATTGTGGTACTTGTAGTGCAACAAGTAAAAATATGTCTGAGAACAAAAGTGAGGCTGCTGCTGCAGTAGTAAAGACTGATATGCATGATAGAAATACTCAAGAATTAATTGAATATATTGTGATGTGTCATATGCATGACAGATTGGATATTAAGAGAGAGTTAAAGGATTGGAGGGTTGATTGGAAAAGAAAGGTGTAGAATATGCAGATGATGTCTGGTCTGATAAATCCCGGTTTGCTGATTTTCTCTGTCACATTTCCCAAGCTAAACATAAGAAAGATAAGGATTCATTAATCCTTCAATCTTGGCCTGAATTTGTATATTTAGTTATTGAAATAGCAAAACAATTAGAAAAAGCAAAAAGTAAAAATGTTGAACAGGCATATAAAATTGATAAATTTCAAAAAGACCTATCTGAAATGGAAATTAAGGCGGCCACGGTTTCTGGTGAATTAGCACAATGGTCTGCTAAATTATCAGAATATAATGACAGAGACAATCAACAGCAAGAAGTAATAAGAACTCTGGAATGGAAATTAAGTCAAGCTACTAATGAACTGTCTAAATGTCAATTGTCTATGGTGGATCTAGATGAGGAATGTAAAAAGTTGTATCAAGACAATAGACATTTACAAACAGAGTTAGGTAACAGGGATCTTGATCATTTACAATTCAGACAGCCTAAGGATTCAAATAGACTGAAGGTAAAATATTCCAGGGGGGAATCAGATGCAGAAAGTAAATATGACAACCCCTTTAATGGAGAAGAGCTAATTTCTTTGGGAGAACATTCTCTTCCTAAATTAAAACCAATTTCACCTCCTAGGTCCTCTAAAAGTTCAGTACAGAGATATTCTCAACCCATGATAGACACTACTAAAGTGATCAAGTTTCTCAAGGAAACTGTGGGTCAATTTGCTAAAAAGGGATCACCCTCCATAATAAGTCATTTGGAAATATTTGAGGAGGCTATGAAAACTTTACATTTAGAACAGGACATACAGAAACTTGAATTTATTACCTGGGTATTCGAACCAAAACACCGGTATTTCTTTAATTCCCTTAGAGATATGGGTAGGAATTCTTGGTCAGATGTGGTCGCAGAAATAAAAACTGAATTTGGTCCCTATAAGTCCGCTACTGCTGCAAGGAGGGCCATATTTACCCTGAAATGTAGACCTAATCAAAGTCCCAGGGAATTTTTGTCAGTCCTCAAAAATGCCTATAGTTTGTCCGAAAAAGATCCCAATTTTGAAGGTAGTGAATTCATCCAGTTATTTTATGACGCTTTGCCCAATAAAATAAAATTTATTTTGGCCAGGGATTACCATCCCAGAAAGACTCTGGATTGGTTACTCACCGAGAGTACAACTCTGTATGCTGCAATACAAAATTGTGATGAGTCTCCTGATAGAAAATTCAAAAGAGCGAGTGAGGAAATAGCAGAAACTCACATAAAAAGAGATCAGGGAAAATTTGAGAGCCCTAAAAGGAGTTATGCTGAAGTGTTGAAAACTCCTAGACCTTCCCAGCCAAATAAAATTCAGCATAGGCCAGATGGGAATAAGGGTCCAAATGTTGCTGAAAAGAACCCAAACCACCAGAAGGAGTTTAGAAATAGACGGTTCCCTCCTTTTCAACGATATCTAAATAATTATTATAGGGGATATCAACGTAGGCCAGAAAGGGCTCAAAGTGGTTCTGAGTCAGACGGTTCTGGGAGGTCACAATCATATCGGTCCCAAAATCAATCTCCCAAAGATTATGGGAGAAAGTGAAGTAGCCTTTATGATCGAATGGATCAAATCCAAAATCAGTTTGGTATGTTAATGCAGCGGATGGAGGAATTATCTAAAACCATCACTGCTAATCCTAAAAATCCTTTTTTTAGGGGTAACCCCTCCTGTAGAGAGTCCTCCCCAAATATAAAGGGGGAGAAGCAGGTAAGTATGTCAAATGTTGCAGAGGTCGATGACTTAAATGTATGTGAAATGGAGCAATCTAATGTAATTGTCTTTCCCCATAAAAGGAATTTAACCCTTACAAAGCCACATGGCAAGGGGGAGGGGAAACCTGTTTGTTCGGTCTTACAGCACACAAAGTCTTCAGCTGCACAGATAAATGTATATGATCCTGCTAATAAAAGGAAGGAGGTGGAGTCGAGGACAAGTATAAATGCCAAGCAGGAAAACAATTTCAATAAATCATTCCAAATATCTTTGTTCCATACAGGAAATAGAAAATAGATATTATGTGAAAGTTGAATTATTTGATAATTTCTCACCAATAATAGCCTTGATGGATACAGGTAGCCAAGCAACTTTATTATCTTTAAAGTACTTCCAACAATTGCAGAATGTATCTTCTAACAGGTATAAGTTGAAAAGTTGTAATGCTAACCTGGTAAGTGTCTCAGGCAATGCCCTCAAGGTTTTAGGGAAAGCTTGGCTGGATTTTAAAGTAGGAAACAAAGTAATTAGCCATCCTACATTGATTGTGGATATGCCCATTGATAGATTAATTATTGGCATCGATTTCCTGAAAAGATTAAGCCCAGTTATTGATTTTGTTAATAAGGTGATATGGTCTCAAGTGAGGATGCCCATTAATTATGGACAATCACAATCCTATCACAATAGGCGTAACTGCCATGTGATAGAGGAAAGGACGGATTCTATTGAGGTACATTTCCGAAATAGCCAAGTCCCTGATGTCTCTTTCCTGCAAACTACTCCAAATTCCACTATAGGTGAACAGGAAGATAACACCATATGTGTGTCTCCTGAACGAGTAAAAGATGTCTGTTTGGAAGGGGATGTTCTTACAATCCACCTACACCCAGAAAATACTGACCCTACTGAGTTTAATGGTCACGAACAATTCCTAGTGGGAATGGAAAAGGTGGATGATGAGATGTTCTTCCCAGTACAGGTGAATGACTTAGGAAGAACTAAGAGGGCTAAATTGGATTTGCGGCATGAAAATAGTTATATTAGTAGGGATCTACTAAATCAAGTGGCCCATTCTAAAGTGATTCGATATCCAAATCCACAGGATAATTGGATACATGACTTGGATAATGATTATGATAATCATAATATAATTGCGAAATGTATATTAACCATTTCTATTGCAGGAAAATCGGCTACTCTTTTATTCCTGGTGCTTGATGAACCCAGATATCCCATGTACATTGGCAACGATATTTTACATCGTTTTGCCATCCATGTGGATATAGTGAATTCCACATTGTGGACAAGATTAAAAGGGAATCCTGATGGTTTTATGGATGAACCTGAAGCACTCAAGTCATCCCAGATACTGCCTTATGCAGTCAATGTATTAGTGCCACGAGATATAATAATCCCTCCAGGTACTAGTAATTTCCTGTTACCCATTCAGGTGTCAAAAGGCCAAAAATTAAAGAATTGTGATGCATTGATATGCCTATCAAACAAAATGCAACAATTAGGTATTTCAGTAAATCATACCCCTATGGTGAATTTACAAACCTTTAAAACCCAAATAATTGTGAATAATGGTATGCCAAATGAAGTCCATTTGTCTAAAGACACTATCCTTGGTATGGCATTAGATTCAGATTATTATACGTTTGGGTTTCAGAATATAATTATTGGCCTAATACCTGAATCGTATCTAACAGAAGAACAATTGGTTGAACAAACATTTTATTCTTCTCCTGAAGGATTGTTCACCATTAGTTCAGTATATCCTTTTAATCTTGAAGAAGGTACCTGCAAGGTAGAGGAATCTTCCCTTACCTTTGATCATACAATCAATGAGCAGGAAGCCCAGGAATATCATGAGTTTGCTGAAAAAGCAGGTAAGTCAAATCATGACCTCACTGACAGGTTGGAGGAAACCTATGAAATAGGTCGACCAGAAGTTTTCCCAGGGTTTATGGAAATGGTCCAGCAACAAATCTCATTAGCTGATGGATGCTCCAATGACCCAGAGCGACAACAACTAAAAGGAAGTTCTCTTAGAATTCAAGGATATCTTTGCTAAAGAATCCTTTGATTGTGGTCTGACTGACATACACATTGCCAGGATTCAGACTGATCCTGAGGCACCTCCCGTTTATATCAAGCAATATCGTCTTCCACTAGCTTGTTACGACTCGCTAGCGGAAATAATTCGAAATCTCAAAGAGAGAGGTATTATAAGACCAGTGCACAGTTCTTATAATAATCCTATTCTTGGAATTCTTAAACCGAATGGTCAATGGCGTTTATGTGCTGATCTTCGTCAGCTAAATAAACGTGTATATATGTCCGGCTGGCCTGTGCCATATATAGACCAATGCTTGGTACAAATGCAAGGTGCTAGGATCTTTACCACCTTAGATTGCGCTCAGGGATATTGGACCATCAAAGTGAGTCCTGAAGACCAATACAAATTGGCCTTTACTTTTGGTAAAGAACAGTTTGCCTGGACTAGACTACCATTTGGGTACATAAATTCAGGTCATGAATTTGCTGTGTTTTTACATAAGGCTATGCCTGATGCCACAGAAAGAGGAAATTTAACTTATGTAGATGACATTTTGATGAAAAGTACTTCATTTGACCAGCATATCCAAGAAATTAGGCATGTACTGAATCAGTTGAAAGAGGCAGGTGTGAAAATTTCTTTACAGAAAGCCCAGTGGTGTCGAACCAAGGTAAATTTCCTTGGACATGAGGTTACCTGTGAAGGCCTGAATCCCAAGAAGAAAAAGGTGGAGGCTGTGATGAAATCTAAATCGCCTACCAATATCAGTGAATTAGGATCATTCCTGGGAATGATGAATTACTCCCGTAAATTCATTGATAACTATGCAGAGATCAGTAAACCGTTGTTGACATTGTTAAAGAAAGGTGTACCCTGGACATGGGGGGAGGATCAGGAACAAGCTATGTCTGAGCTTAAAAGGAGACTCACCCAAGCCCCATGTCTAGCTTATCCAGAGGGGGGTAAACCCTTTTATCTGGAAACTGGTTTTACGAATCTTAGTATTAGTGCTGTCCTATGCCAAAAACAGGATAAATTGCATAAAGTTATAGCTTATGCAAGTAAATCCCTGTCACCAGTCGAAATAAAGTTTAGTGACTGTGAAAAAGCTTTACTAGCTACAGTCTGGGCACTTCAAAACTTTAGAAGTTTTGTACAGGGTGAGAAAATCATTGTTGAAACGGCCCATCAACCCCTACAATATCTACAGAGTGATAAAATTAGGGATGGTAACTTGTCTAACAGCAGGATCACTGCTTGGACCTTGTCTTTACAAGGATGGCCGTTGGAGGTTCGGTACAAGCTAAATAAAAAGTGTCCAGTAGCCCAAGGACTTGCTGAACTGCATAATTGCGCCGCTCCTTCTCATTCAGAAGAGCTGATAGATGATTTTCTAGAGGAACAAAAATCTTCCCCTTACAAAGTGTATGACGAAGACTATTGCTCTCTACTCCCCTGTGTGTACATAGATGGTTGTGCTTACCACACCACTATAGAGGACGAAAGAAAACTAGTGGCAGGAATTGGCATTACTTGGATAGATGAGTGCCCGAGTATTTCAATAGGTTACAGTATTGGTGCTAGGAGTAGCCAGGTAGCCGAATTAGCAGCTGTCTACCAAACTGTTAAAATTGCTATAGAGCACAATATAAAGGAATTCGTCATAGTTACTGATTCAAATTATGTGCGGAACAGTTCTGTAGAATATATGCCCACATGGAAGAGGAGTCACATGTTACGGTCCAATAACAAACCAGTGAAACACGCCAAGTTGTTTTGTACCATAGATGAGCTGGTCCGACATAATGATCTAACCATTTATTGGAAAAAGACTAAAGGTCATTCCAAAACCCAAAATAAAGATAAAGAGGGTAATGACCTAGCTGATAAACTAGCCAAACAAGGAGCCATAAATGGGGATCATGTGAATATAGATCATTTACTAGAGATGATTCCCGTTGACGCTATCACTAGACAACAGGCTAAGGCCCAAACTGAAAATAGGGTAGTTCAATGGAGCCACGAATCTTCTAGTGAGGATCTGATCAAAAGCCAGAAGGAAGATCTTATATTGGGAATCTTCTATAAGCATATTGAGGATCCTAATAATAATCCCATATCGGAGGATAATTATACCCAAAAAGAAGACCTCCGATTACTTATGAAATCCAAATCCCAATTTAGTATTCAAGATGGGTTACTAATGAGAACCTCTAAAAATGGTATTCAGAAGTGGGTAGTTCCTACTACATTTAGAGGTTTAATGTTACAGCATGCCCATGATGCACCTACAGCTGGTCATCGTGGAGAGAAGATTACATATGAGTCACTACGTGACTATGCCTACTGGCCTCATATGTTAAACGATGTCCAGAGTTATTGTCAAGGTTGTTTGGTATGTGCGCAATTTCAACCTCAAGGTCCTAAACATCGTGCTCCACTTCAGAAGAAAGGTTTTTCATTACCCTGGTCTGACATCCAAATCGATTTTATTGGTCATGTTACCCGGTCATCCCGAGGGAATAAATACATGTTAACCGTCACTTGTGTGTTTACAAAATGGGTAGAGTGTCTACCGGCCCGTAATAACACAGCCGAGACCTGCGCATTTTTGTTAATTAACCATGTATTTTCCAGATTTGGGTTACCATTAAGGATTGATTCAGACCGTGGATCACACTTTGTAAGTGAGGTAATGGCGAAAATGTGGAAGATGTTGGGTGTGAAGAGAAAATTACACATTGCTTATCGTCCAGCATCTAGCGGATCCGTTGAGCACTATAACCAGTCTATTGTCAACATCCTTAAGAAATATGTTAAGGAGTCGGGTAAAGACTGGGATATAAGGTTACCATTAGTACTCATGGCCATTAGAGCTACTCCAAGCAGGGCTACCCAGATGTCACCTTTTGAACTGATGACCGGGAGAAGAATGGTACTTCCTCAACATCTGTTGTATCGCACATCAGATCATAACCTGATCAATGCAGCCACGACACATCAGTATGTGGAGGACCTTCGTAAGTATCTTCAACACGCGTTTGCTTTCGCGCAGAAGAATCTTGAGAAAGCCGCCGTAAGTAACAAAACTTATTACGATTTGAAAACTACCAAAAAGGAATATAAGGTAGGAGATAGAGTGTATCTCTATAACTTTGCCCGGGATCGGGTAAAAGAAAGAAAATTTCTCCCATCATGGAAAGGTCCGTATGATGTAATTGATAAAATATCGCCTGTAGTTTATAAGGTGAAAATTAATACCAAAGATGGTTTCATCGAGAAATGGGTCCATGTAAATCAATTACGAGTATGTCACCCGAGATCACAACTGAGAATCATAGAAGATGACGCTGAATAAGAGAATGAATAAGGATTGCGTTAAATTGATTTCTCTCAGTTCACAGATGTTCCGATTCTGGTGTTTCCTTGCAAAGCATTTTTACATAGCAACGCTAGGGAAACTGTATATCTCGAAAGATTAAAGAATATGTATTCATACTTTCATTTTTTTTTTTTTAAAAAGGACAGGCGGAACCAGACGTGATTCCTGGCGATGATGTTGACAACAAAGTTACAGATATCATGCGGATGGTGTTGATCCGAGAGGTCCAATTAAAGACAGAACTAATCATCAACCCGAATCTACAGCCGTGTTTCAGATGTCCCAAGATTGGGAATGATGGCAAAGAAGATTTTACTTCAAGAATCTTTGCGAAATTGGATCCAAGGACATTCATTGGATGAAGATACCGGATATCACCATTTTAGCTTGGGAAAGGAACCAAATTGGTACATTATGCATGGGAACAAAGTCACAGCAATAATGGCATGATTGGTGCCAAGTTTTGCGCTTTCTTACATGCTAAAACTATTGGACACAGGATCTCTGTGATAATATACTTTTCCGGGATTGACTTTATGATGCGACGGATAAAATATTGATGGACATGAAAATTCTTCCGACCTTCTCCCAGTTAGGTCTTAAGGGGATCCTTGACTAACGTGGGAAGAAGGGGGGGGGGATTTGTCAGAACTATTGGGTATAAATAAAGTCCATAAGTATAAGGCCTATATAAGATGTATTAGACATGTGCTGAGTCTTGATGATTTTCGGTGTATAGAAAGACTCTAATCTTTCTTTGGGGTTTTTATATTAAGCAATGTATGAGTGGAGTCTGATTTTTTTAGATCATCAATTTAAATACGTGTGTTGTACTGTATATATAAGAGTGTGGTCCTTATAGATATATTCAGTTTTCAGGTTAGAATTGAGGTACATATTCCTCTGTCATTTTTAGAATGTCTCTCAAAGTAGAGCACAAATTAATGATTTCTTTCCTGAAAGGTTTCTTGAATGGAGAAATGTGGACACAGGTGATCATAAACAAACCCTGTCTTTTCCCAAGACAATGACTTGAGTATGGTCATGTGTATCTTGATTTAATTAGGTCTGGTCAAAAGATTAAGGGATATGCAAGGTGTTTGACCAGATACAAAAGTCATTGTCTATTCAAGATCTCCTCAAGGTTGTGTCTGAAACTTTAGTTAAAATTTAGTAAATAGATAAGAGAAATAAGGTGCCTCGATTTTTGTATGGAGTACTAGTGCCATCTAGTGTTAGGGTAACAAAGATTTAGCGTGTATTTTCCCTAGAGGGAGGTTCTATTACTTATAAAGTGAGGTCACTAGTTAATGACAAAACTTGGCCAAGCCCTAAGATAGGATAAAAAGATGGTCTGGGCTGACAGAAGGGAGCTATCCATCCATCTATCTCTGGAGTTCTCTCTCTAACTATCATCAAGGGACGATCATCAAAAGGAAAAAAGACCAGATCCAGCCCTGACCACCTTTTCAGTCATTGGAGGCAGCCATCTTAGAACCATTGAAACTGATTTCTGCTAGCTGACATTTTGGTATAGTATAACCTTACCTATATTTTATAGGATAATTAATATAATACATATCTATATATATATATTCAATTAACCACACCTTGTGTATAGTATCTGTTTTGGAATAAGATTGGGGTGTACCTGCAGCATCATCCTGAAAATTAATCCAATACAGGGAGATTAAAAATATACTGGTGAAAACACGGTATTATCTCCAAGGAACTGAATTCAGTTCTAGACCGGTACGGTTGATTATATATATATATATAAATATATGTATAGTAAAAGATAAACCGGATTTGGGTTTAATCGGACATTTGTCGGCTGAGAGAAATCAAGTATTAAATTGATTTAAAATATAATTGAGGGGTATCATTATAAGAAGGCATAATTGTGTAGATATATATTCTCAATTATTTTTGACTTTCTCACTATTTTGCATATCGTTGATTGTATTTTATTATCACCAATTTTATTATATATTATTTTGCACTATAAATTGTATTAATAAATTACATATATATTTTGTCTGTAACTGGGTTTTGTCTTCAATTCAACGCAGATCACGAGCTTGTTTTAGCTTGATACTTATGATAATAAATTATAATCTCCTTCATTATAGATTATAATTTATTCACATAAATAATATAGACTGTCAATCGGAGACAGCATCATTATTCAGACAGTGCGGCTGAAGTTGGTGACTGCCAATCAGGGTTTGCCAGCACCTCAGGGATTCTAGGGGCTCTACGGGCCTGTCTGTGCGGTGGCTGCGACGGGGTAACTACTGCACGTGCCACCGTACCAGCTTCAACTGCCCTTCTGGTGCTCGCCACGTCACCATGTTGTACGGCAGTGCTGGTACTAGGTCCAGGGAGGGCTGCTGCTCTTTAAACGGATCCTGCACAACCTGTGGTCTAGCGACACGGGGCCGGGTACGCCTGGTTCTATCAGGGACCTCCACCTCCTCGTCCGAACTTTGGGTCAGAGAGCCACTGCTTTCTACAGGTTCATATTCTGACCCGCTAGATTCGTCAGATGAGGGTTCCCATTCCTCATCCGACTGGGTCAGAATCCTGTAGGCCTCTTCAGAAGAATACCCCGTTTGACATTTTGGACTACTAAATTTAGGGGTATTCCCTGAGACTACCCAAGAAAAAAAGCAAGCCTGTCTTACAAATGGGGGGGCTAGCGAAGTACCGGAGGCCGCTGCGGTTGATAAAAAATATCAAAACTGATTTTTTTATCGCCGCAGAGCGTGTAAAGTGAATGTGCAGTGATCAAAAAAAAAATATTTTTTGTCACTGCGGTGGGGCGGGCGTGGGTGAACGCACGTGTGGGCGACCGATCAGGCCTGATCGGGTAAACACTGCGTTTTGGGTGGAGGGCGAACTAAAGTGACACTAATACTATTATAGATCTGACCGTGATCAGTTTTGATCACTTACAGATACTATAAAAGTACAAATGCTGATTAGCGATACGCTAATCAGCGAATCAGTGACTGCGGTGCGGTGGGCTGGGCGCTAACCGATCGCTAACTACCTAACCAAGGGGCCTAAACTATCCTAAAACCTTACAGCCAATACTAGTGAAAAAAAAGTGACAGTTTACACTGATCACTTTTTGTCTTTCACTAAGTGATTGACAGGGGCGATCAAAGGGGTGATCAAAGGGTTAATTGGGGTGCAGGGGGTGATCTGGGGCTAAAGTGTGGTGTTGGTGCTACTCACTGTGAAGTCTGCTCCTCTGCTGGATCCAACCGACGAAAAGGACCAGCAGAGGAGCAGACAAGCCATATAACAGATCATATTTACTAATATGATCTGTTATATGGCTTGTGATTCGTTTTTTTGAAAATCGCCAGCCTGCCAGCCAATGATCGTTGCTGGCAGGCTGGTGACGAAATTGTTCTTTAACTTTTGCCGGCCCGCGATGCGCATGCGCGGGCCGGCTTTGAGCGAAATCTCGCGTCTCGCGAGATGACGCGTATATGCGTGACTCTGCGCAGCGCTGCCACCTCCGGAACGCGATCCTGCGTTAGGCGGTCCGGAGGTGGTTAAACCTCCCTAAATTATCCCCGTCCCATCTAGACACACTGAATGCACCGATCAGTTCGGATGAGATTTTGCGGACTATCCGTTCGTTACCGTTGCTTAAAGCTCCGGGTCCCGACGGTTTTTCCAATATTTATTATAAGACATATGGAGATATTTTAGCGCCACACCTGACCCTTACCCTACAACAAGCTATGACGTAAGAAAAATTCCCACAACAAATGTTAGAAGCCACAATCGTCACCATCCCAAAGCTGGGTAAGCCCCCTGACGTTCCGCAAAACCTCAGACCGATCTCATTGCTAAATTCAAATAAAAATTTATGCTAAAATCTTAGCTAACCGTTTGGCCAAAATAGTCCCCTGTCTAATTTCCCCTGACCAGACGGGATTTGTGAAAGGTAGCCAAATTTATGACAACACGAGAAGGGTGGTGAACATCCTGGATATTCTGGAGAGATGTAAATCTCCGGCGGTGCTGGTGACGCTTGACGCGGAGAAGGCCTTTGACAGGGTCTACTAGTCGTTTGCCTTCTCTGGGTTTGATGAGACCTGTCTCAGCGCAATCGCGGCCCTGTACTCCGCCCCATCTGTATTAGTCAATTCCACCCTATCGGATTCGTTCATGATAACTAATGGGACGAGACAGGGGTGTCCCTTATGCCCAATCATATTTGTGTTATCAATTGAGCCTTTAGCAGAGATAATTAGAACTCACCCGGATGTAGCTGGAGTGACCACTGGCAACAGTACTCATTATATCTCGCTCTACGCAGACGATATAATCTTGACCCTTACCCAACCACAAAAGTCCTTAGCTACAGCTATGCGTTTTATTAAAGAATATGGCGAACTCTCATTTTATAAACTAAATGAAACAAAATCACAATGCTTGTCACTTAATATGCCCTTAAAGGGGTATTCTCATCTCGCTTATTCATCCTTACCTGCAGTCACTCTGTTGTTCACTTCCTGGTTTTCTGCAGCGAAGGCTGGGCGGGCTTAGGCAGCTAGAGTGAAGGCCGGCCACACCTCCTTATGACACCACACTGAGAGCTGAGTCCTGCGTGCTAGTTCATGTGAAAAGTATGACTCAGTCTGGCAGCCTGCAGTGTCTGAGGCCCCTCCCCCTGCTGGGGAATCATCAGAGAGACATGTGAAGTGAGCTCAGTGTACAGGAACATGTTCTGTCCTGCAGTCTAAGGGTCCATTCACACATCCGTAATTTGGGTCCGCATTCGTTCCGCAATTTGCAGACCCATTCACTTTTAATGGGGCTGGAACGGATTCGAATCCGCATTTCCAGGATCCGCATCTGTTTTTTCGGGATCCGTTTTTTCGGGATCCGCTATTCCGTTCCTGAAAAAAAATAGAACATGTCCTATTCTTGTCCGCAATTGCGGACCAGAAAAGGCATTTTCTATTAGTGTCCATTCACACGTCCGTAAGTGTTTTGCGGATCTGTAAATTGCAGATCCTCAAAACACGGACACCTGCAATGTGCGATCCGCAATTTGCGGACCGCAACATCACAGACACTATAATAGAAAATGCCTTTTCTGGTCCGCAATTGCGGACAAGAATAGGATATGTTCTATTTTTTTCAGGAACGGAATTGCGGATCCCGAAAAAACGGATCCTGAAAAAACTGATGCGGATCCCAGAAATGCGGATTCGCATCCCATCCAGCCCCATTGAAAGTGAATGGGTCTGCAAATTGCGGAATTATCTTCCTCTCTACTACCAGCACTTCAAATACAGCTCTCCTATATGTCTTCTCTGAACCGCTTCTTATACAGCTCTGCTACATCTGTCTTCCTCTCTACTACCAGCACTGAGCTTGAATCACTTCAAATACAGCTCTGCTACATCTGTCTTCCCTGAACCGCTTCTTATACAGCTCTGCCACATCTGTCTTCCTCTCTACCACCAGCACTGAGTTTGAATCACTTCAAATACAGCTCTGCTACATCTGTCTTCTCTGAACCGCTTCTTATACAGCTCTGCTACATCTGTCTTCCTCTCTACTACCAGCACTGAGTTTGAATCACTTCAAATACAGCTCTGCTACATCTGTCTTCCTCTCTACTACCAGCACTGAGTTTGAATCACTTCAAATACAGCACTGCTACATCTGTCGTCTCTGAACCACTTCTTATACAGCTCTGCTACATCTGTCTTCCTCTCTAATACCAGCACTGAGTTTGAATCGCTTCAAATACAGCTCTGCTACATCTGTCTTCGCTGAACAGCTTCTTATACAGCTCTGCTACATCTATCTTCCTCTCTACTACCAGCACTGAGTTTGAATCACTTCAAATACAGCTCTACTACATCTGTCTTTTCTGAACTGCTTCTGGGGTGCTAAAATGTGTGGTATTGTAGGAAAGGGGGGCTGCTGTGTGAGATTGTATGAAGGGGTGGTGTCTTGTGGAATTATACTGAAGGGGGAAGGGGGGGGGAGTTGTGGTGTGGGATTGTATGCTGAGATTTAGGCCTCATGCACACGGCCGTTGTTTTGGTCCACATCCGAGCTGCGGATGCGGACCCATTCACTTCAATGATGCCGCAAAAGATGAGGACAGCACTCCACTTTGTGGACAAGAATAGGCATTTATATTGCCGGTGCCCGTTCCGTTCCGCAAATTGGGAAAGGCAACACAGACGGCTTACGTTTTTTGCAGATCCGCGGTTTGCGGACCGCAAAAAACGGCACGGTCGTCTGCATGAGGCATTAGGGTCCATTCACACGTCCGCAATTTTGTTCTGCGTTTTGCGGAACAAAATTGCGGACCCATTCATTTCTATGGGGCAGGATGTGCTGCCCGGACACGGAATTGCGGACTCGCACTTCCGGGTCCGCAATTCTGTTCCCGAAAAAAATAGAACATGTCCTATTCTTGTCCGCAATTGCGGACAAGAACAGGCATATTCTTTTAGTGCTGGCACGTTGCCACTGTCCGCGTTTTGCGGATCCATAAAACACTTTGCGGACGTGTGAATGGACCCTTATTTGCATATTAATAAAATGCTGGATTTCTGTGCATCCAATCTGTGTAGTTAGTTTAATATGGGTAAGGGTGCATACACAGCAGCCCCCCCCAGCATACAATCCCCCCCCATCCACCCCTCCAGTATATAATCTCACACAGCAGCCCCCCCAGTATATAATCTCACACAGCAGCCCCCCCAGTATATAATCTCACACAGCCCCCTCCCCCAGTATATAATCTCACACAGCCCCCTCCCCAGTATATAATCTCACACAGCCCCCTCCCCCAGTATATAATCTCACACAGCCCCCTCCCCCAGTATATAATCTCACACAGCCCCCTCCCCCAGAATCCCCCGCTGCATACAATTCTCAGCCCCTCCCCAGTAGTTACATCCACCTCTCCTGCACTGTCAGACGCTCTCCCCTCTGTGCTGCAGACCTTCCTACTGTGTAAACATTCGGCCGGTGTGATAACAGAGCGCTACGGCTGCTGACCCACGTGACCTAGGTCCTTACAGAGTCTCTGAAGTCTGCCCTGCAAACAGAGCATGCGAGGCTCTGTACGAGGACGTGCTCGTTCATGAATGAATTGAGAGGCCGGCCACGGAATGGATATGGTTCATCTGCGCAGGCGCGGCCCATGGAATCGTCGGGCAGCTGTGGCCGTAACTATGGGAGACCATAGGACAACAGTGGGTAGGAGAGAAAGAATTTGATCAAGAAGGGTGGGAATTTGCTTATACAATCTATTTACAAAAATGATCATTGGCACCCTATTAACATATTAAACTGTGATCATTGTGAAGAGAATACCCCTTTAATAGAAAAACGACGCCTCCAAGATCAATATTCTTTGGACTGGCAGTCATCTCAAATAGACTACCTTGGTCTCAAACTCACAAACACTACGAAACACTTATATAATGCTAACTACATACCACTACTAAGTATCCTACACAAGGATCTCTCTTCTATGGCCCTAAAAGAGGTGTCTTGGCTTGGTAGAATTGCAGCCTTTCAAATGCTGGTACTTTCCAAGATGCTGTACATTTTCAAGATACTTCCAATGATAGTGCCCAAATCTTTCTTTACTAGAGCAACCGGGAAAATGAACAGATATGTCTGGTGTGGTAGGAAACCGAGCGTACCTGCCGTTCTGCTATATAAACGGAAGGCGCATGGAGGGGTTAGTCTACCAAACATTCTTGACTTTTTTGGCAACGCAGGTACAACAATTGCAGGATTGGTGGACAGAGGATAGGAATAAACCTTGGATACAGCTGGAAGCCTCTTCGGCGCCCTCATCATCCCTAAAATCACTCCTGCTGATTTCATTGCTCCCTTCCTTTTCCTCCTCCACCTATCCGTTTTTGGTAAAAGCTGCTCTGAAACATTGGAAACAGGTCCACACTTTGACTAGCAATAGTTCTACTATTCTTCTAGATGTATTACCCCTCGACTGCATAAACCTTCTCTCCCCAGACATAGATGTATCTAATTGGGCCACACAAGGCCTTACTTTGGTTTCACAATTGATGGACATATCTACTACACACATTCCAACACCTTAAGGACAAATTTAATCTGCCAATGAGAGACTTCTATAAATAGTTAAGAATCCGGCATCTGGTCCAGACATCACTAGGAGAACCAGTCCGTATCAACAGATCCAATTTATAACTGTGGTCGACGCCAAGATCTTTCAATCTCCCCCTCAGGCCTTATTACGTAATGTTAGGCAACAAAGAGTCATTTACTAAGTCTGCACCTTTCCTGTCATGGGAGAAAGAATTGGGCCACACATACTCAAATGCTCAGTGGGTGTCGGCCTTATGATTGTTTGCTAAGATTCTGAAATGTACCTCTCATTATGAATCAATAATGAAGACCACCCTACGGTGGTACTATACCCCAGACAGGCTGAGCCACATGTTTTCCACTACAACAAATCAATGTTGGAGGGGATGCAGATGCAGGGGTACTCTAATGCATATCCTTTGGTTATGCCCGAAAATCACAGATATTTGAAAAGAGTTCTTTGAAGATGCCACTGTCATTCTAGGCCGACCATTGCCTCCCTCTCCTTCTTTGGCTTTATTGTATCTAAACCTGAAATCCTTTCCGAATAAATACAGACCAGCGTTGGCGAATCTTTTTGTCGCTACAAAAATGTCCATCACTTGTAATTGGAAAAGCAACATTATCCCGTCACTATCAGAGATACTCCAGAGTTAAATAAATCACTGAAGAAAATGCACCAAAAGGATATGCCACTGACTATACTAGCTGGTCATACAAGCAGATATTAAAAGCTGAGACTTTTGCCAATATATTCCTGTCAGGAAAATATCGGAGCCCATCATGCACAACGTCACGGTCACTCAGCATGGCACGGGGTCCTACCACTACGCTAACTGTGGTGTGAACACGGTCTGAAGGTGATGTAATCCAGCTCACATTGCACTGGTTGTCCTGCTAGGCGGTTGTGTGGAAGCTTGGCTGTGAGCTGTATTACATCACCTTCAGACCGTGTTCACACCACAGTTAGCGTAGTGGTAGGACCCCGTGCCATGCTGAGTGACCGTGACGTGGTGCATGATGGGCTCCGATATTTTCCTGACAGGAATATATTGGCAAAAGTCTCAGCTTTTAATATCTGCTTGTATGACCAGCTAGTATAGTCAGTGGCATATCCTTTTGGTGCATTTTCTTCAGTCATTTATATAATTGTATTTTCATCCGCACAATGCTCTGGTCTGTGTAGGATGCTTTTGTGGTGCATGTGGACCGCGCTGGCGTCCTCCTTTGTACGCATTAATTGCTCGGGATGGTCGTTTGCTGCGGTCCACATGTGGTGGGACTGCTCCCCCAATGAGAAACACGCTACAGTGTTTGGGGTTTGAGCAGCTCCCCCATATCTGCCACGATATTTCTGTGGTTCACATGCGGTGGGACTGCTCGCCCAATGAGAAACACGCTAGTGTTTGGGGTTTGAGCAGTTCCCCCATATTGGCCACTGCAATTCTGTGATTTTGTTTTATATGTATTGAATGTGCCTTCATCTGGCAATTGAACATTCCTTTGCACCTGGAAACCTCCATCACACGGTCTGATATGGGTGTGGCTTACAGTCTTGCTTTGTTCACATTGCACTGGCTGACCTGCTAGGCGGTTGTGTGGAAGCTTGGCTGTGAGCTGGATTACATCACCTTCAGACCGTGTTCACACCACAGTTAGCGTAGTGGTAGGACCCCGTGCCATGCTGAGTGACCGTGACGTGGTGCATAATGGGCTCCGATATTTTCCTGACAGGAATATATTGGCAAAAGTCTCAGCTTTTAATATCTGCTTGTATGACCAGCTAGTATAGTCAGTGGCATATCCTTTTGGTGCATTTTCTTCAGTGATTTATATAATTGTATTTTCATCCGCACAATGCTCTGGTCTGTGTAGGATGCTTTTGTGGTGCATGTGGACCGCGCTGGCGTCCTCCTTTGTACGCATTAATTGCTCGGGATGGTCGTTTGCTGCAGGCCAACATGCGGTGGGACTGCTCCCCCAATGAGAAACACGCTACAGTGTTTGGGGTTTGAGCAGCTCCCCCATATCTGCCACGATATTTCTGTGGTTCACATGCGGTGGGACTGCTCGCCCAATGAGAAACACGCTACAGTGTTTGGGGTTTGAGCAGTTCCCCCATATTGGCCACTGCAATTCTGTGATTTTATACTCCAGAGTTAACACTACATTTATGTATGAAATAACCTTATCCTTTCTACGTGAATGCCTGGATGGCCCTCTGAAGGCTTGGGAGGCATGGTCCAACTCACCATATTGTAACCTCACTTGACTGCTGTAGGCCCGCATACCTTGATTGCATGATCTCATATCTCAGAATTGTGCTTGTGCCGTTTATTCTTTAGGTTACCCCCTATGTTTATTAACTTTTACTGATTGTTCCCACAATCTTATGTAAAATGTCTCAAAGTACAACTCCTTTGAAAATTTCAATAAAAATGTATTGATGAGAAAAATCAGCTATTTCCTGGCTGCTGAGAGCCTTTATAGTGGTGTAGAACACTGTGCATTGTAGTAACAGGCATAGGGCGTCTGCTTTGGTAGTGAAATAATACTGTGAGTCCGTATGACATGCAGATGACAGGCGTCGATCTTCGAATCACTGCACACTTCACTTATTTGGGCAGTCACAGGGCCAAAACTGATCAAATAACTCAAGTATGAACTTGCCTTACAGGTCGATGTTAGTGCCAAGAAGAAGTCTCATTTTACATCGTCGCCAGCTGATTCCACATAGATGTCAACAGAACCTGTTCTATTAAACGCGTATACAAGTAGAGCCCCCTTGACATAGTGGAGACGGTGTCAGTAGTAAGTTTGTGTTGATGTCACTGATTAACTTGCCCTTCCTCTGCTCTGTCAGAACAATAACCCACAAAAAACGGATCTTGTCTGTGGAGCATACGCCTTCACTCGGTCAGCATTTGCTCAATAGTCCATCAGTATTGCTAAAGCCAAAAAAAAAAGAAAAGAGAGATGGCACGTGAATGGAATATATGCATGTCTTCTGTGTTTTGTACCCACTCCTGCTTTAGGTTACCAAATCATAAGCCAATTCTGATGGGACCATACAGGCCTTAAAGCTGCTACACAGATCGGATCCGTTGTGCGTCTCATTTTTCCTTCCTTCTGACAGATCAGAAGAAAGGTCAAATAAATGATGATGTCAGCCAGGCCGAAAGCCAAAATAGTGGACCAGTTATAAAGTGGGAAGGGTGGGAACAGCATGAGAAGTCCACAGAGTGGACCTATGACATAGTGGTGAGGTGGAAGCAGCATGAGGAGACCACAGAGTGGCAAGGTGACAGTGTGGAGATGGCAGCAGCAGGAGGAGACCACAGAGTGGAAAGATGACAATGTGGAGATGGCAGTAGCAGCAGCATCAGGAGGATACCACAGAGTGGCAAGGTGACAGTCTGGAGATGGCAGCAGCAGCTGCATCAGGAACCACAAAGTGACCCGGTAACAGAGTGGGGAGGTTGGTGGCAATACCAGTACCCGCTGACGAAGGTGGGTGAAATAAGGAGCACTTGGCATCAGATGTGTGGCATCAGGCGGGTTGCAGCATCAAAGAAGTAGCTGAAGCAGGTAATAAGAAACCGGTCTCTTGTATCAAAGTGTTGGTGTGGCACCATGGATGATCTAGTCTGATGCATCAGGAATTGGTGGTTGGAAATCATGGCTGATCCACGCCTGATTCATCTTGACAAAGGTCAGTCTCTCCACATTTTGGGTAGGCAGGCAAGTTCTCCTTGGGGTAACTATGCCCACCCCTCCGCACTATACACACTACTGGCCGGGCAGGACAGCAAACTCTGCTAGTTGCGGCCACAAATCCAGTTCGGCTACCCAGTAGTCCAGCGGATCTTCAATGTGGGGTGGCAGGGTGCTGTCTAAGTATGCCACCACCTGATGGTTCAGGTCCTGCTCCAGATCTACCTGCTGCTGGTGAGTAGTTTCTTCACTATGCGGCTGAAGAAAGCTACTCATCAGCAACTGTAGACTCAGGCTGCAGCTGATGGAGCTAGTAATGCTCCTGCCACCCCTCCCCAGCAGCCATGGCAGTGGAACGTGAGTACAGAGGGCCCCCCTGGTCAGACCTGCGAGAGGATGGACGATAGCGCAGATAGGAACCAGCCAACTACATAGGATGCGTCTGTAGTAGTTCAGTTTGTCCTCCCTCTTGGTGGGTGTAAAAAAGGCCCCCATTCTGGACCGGTAGCGAGGGGCCAACAAGGTGGAGAGGCAGAAGTCATCCCTCTGCTGAATGGTGACAATTCGGCTGTCACTACGCAAGCAAGTGAGCATGCATCGTGCTATTTGTGCAAGTGACTCGGAGGGACTCCCCGCCTCCATCTCCACTGCATACTGCCGCGGTGTGTCCGGGTGCTCTGTCTCGTCTTCCTCATCGCCCTGTAGCTCCTCTGGCTGCTCCTGCTCCTCCTGTCAGCTCAGTAGAAAAACCACCCATTTGGCTACAGATTGCCTGTGCTCCAATGTCCTCCTCCAGTTCAGCCCCCACAGGGCTCATGTGGCCGTGAGATCGAGGAGCCATGTCTCCTGTCCCCTGACCAGCCATTGTTACCAGCATCTGTTCCAGGACATGAAGCAGTGGAATGACGTAATTCATCCCGCAGTCCTGGCTGACATCGAAGTTACAAAGTGGAGTACTCCTATTCGTTTGCATCATCAAGAAATTGTTGATGGCCTTTCTCTGTTCGTATAATCGGTCCAACATATAGAGGGTGGAATTCGCATAACAGCCTATGTTGGGGGATACGGTTCTGCCGATGCAGCTCAAGGAGGGTGTGCGTTGCGGTATACGAGTGGCTGAAGTGCATGCAAAGTTTCCTGCCCATTTTTAGGATGTCTTGCAGATGGGCGGAAGACTTCAGGAACCGCTTGACAACCAGATTGAACACGTGTGCCATGCAGGGCGCATGGCTCAGCCTTCCTTGACGCAGTGCCATCACAATGTTATTTCCGTTGTCGGTCAGCATTCGATTTCTTGATGCATCACACGGAGCAGTTCCTCCCCTGTGTGACTCTGTTCACCAGGGCAAACCAGGTGCAGAACAGCGTGACACCGCTGAGCCCTGCACATGTGGTATGCTGGAGGGGCACTGTGACTGGTTCCTGTAGTGGAGGCTGAGGACATGGTGCAGGATGAGGAGGCAGAGGCGGACATTGTCGCAGGACCAACGGCGTGACAACTTGGAAGCAGAACCAGCGTGACCTGTCTAAGTTGCTGGTGTGGCTGTGGAGGAACCACATTCACCCAGTGGGCCGTAAAGGACATGTATTGTCCCTGACAGTAGTTACAGCTTCACACGTCGGCACTGCCATGCACTTTGGCAGACACCGACAGGCTCAAGGACTGGCTCACCATCTGTTCTACAAATTTGTGCAGGGCTGGTACTGCCTTTTACGCAAAGAATGACGGCTTGGGACTCTCCACCTCGGCTCAGCACAAGCCATCAGATCTCTGAAAAGTGCAGGGTCCACCACTTGGAAAGGGAAGGACTGAAGCACCAGCAACTTGGACAGGAGCGCGTTCAGCTTCTGCGCCGTTGGATGCGTGCACGCATGCTGTTGTCCCTTGGCAATCGCTTTGGTGATCAATTGCTGACGGAATGACTGACGAGGAGTAGGAGCAGGAGCAACTGGATCAGCAGAAGATAAGATTGACAGACAGTTACCTTCGGCTGAGGTGTGGAGCCTTGACTGGCTGAAACTAGGTGCGTGCCACTGGGTGATGTGGCAGTAGCTGCTGCTGGATGGACCACTACATCGGAGCCACGGTTTTCCCAGGGCGCTTTATGGTGACGCTGCATATGTTGACGCAGGGCCATGGTGCCAACATTGGCACCCTGCCCACGCTTCACCTTCTGCCCACATATGGCCATGTTGACCTTCTCCGGCGGCTTCACAAAAAACTGCCACACCGCCGAGTACCTGATTTTCCCCCCAACACTACTCACTGGCTGACTGCTACCGCCGCTGCTTCCGTGAACCTGTGCACCACTCCTTTCCGGGCAGGTAGGCTGCTGCAAAGCGGGTGGTCTACCCCGTGCCCATTTGACTCCCGACCTCCCACCCTGCTGATTCCCGGCCACGCTAGCAACTTGCTGGCTCAGCCGCTGCCTGACGGGCAAGCTGCCACCCTCTTCTCCTGATGACGACGAAGCCCCTTCTTCACCTGGCTCCCAGGAGCGATCGGCTTCATCATCATCGAGTAGTGTCTGCACATCATTGATGTCCTCCTCAACGGTCTCTGAGTCAGGAGCCTGACCACTCGCAACACAAGTTCCCGTTCCACTCTCATCACTACTTGCCCGCCTAGCGGAGAAAGCGGCAGATGTCTCCTCCACATCTTGGCTGGGCAGTAGCTGCTGACTTTCTTCTAGTAGCTCATCCTCACTGAACAGTGAAGCAGAGCCCACTGCATGTAGTACTTCTTGCGTTGATGGAACAGAAAAGGACAAAGGCAGGTTGAGGACAGGAGAGGGCACATGCCAACTAACGGTTGTGTCTGATGAACCCACCGACTGTTGGCTGGGGGTGTTTGATGTCACTTGGGATAATGTAGATGACTGAGTTAACTAATCAATAACTGCAGGGTTGCTGGTCAAGACACGACTGCTAGATGACATCGGGAGCTCAGGTCTCTCACTGCGACTACTGCTGCCATAACCCCTTACTTTGCTGAGACCTCTGCTTGCGCCAGAGATATTAAGGCCTCTGCCACTCCTCTGTGCATGGCCTGGCACTTCTAAGCTTGACACTTGTAGCTGAACTAAACCAATTAAATTAAAATACCCCTAAAAGCGACGAATATATTTCTTGAAGTACTGAAATACGCCCCTATACCCTGTTACCAGAAATCACTGCAGCAGTGCACTGAGAATATATATATTTCTTGTTGGACTGAATTAAGCCACTATACACCCTGACCACAAAAAAATTAAAGAGTGAAGTGCTTATATATATTTCTTGCAGTACTGAAATACGCCACTATACGCTTTCACCAGAAATAACTGCAGAAGTGACCTGAGAATATATATTTCTTGTTGGACTGAAATAGGTCACTATACGCTTTAACCAGAAAATAATTAAATACCGTATTTTTCGCCCCATAAGATACACTTTTTCCCCCAAAAAATGGGAGGAAAATGCCCCTGCGTCTTATGGGGCGAATGCTGACCAGTTTAACATCGCTGGCTGCGATGTGCGAGCGGAGGAGGGACTGGGAGGAGGAGCTGGGAGCCGGCAATTGCGGCGGGGTGGTGCAGTCACTGTACTATAGCCCCGCTCCGCCGCTCCAGTGCGGCACAAATATAAAATGTATTATTCAATTAAAAGTTATTAAACATGCCCCCCTCACTCCTAATAGTACCGTATATCCCAATAGCTTCTGTACAATGCCGGCAGGCAGGCCGGGCGGGCGGCAGCGTAACTCCCTGATGTCACGTGCCTGCGCCGCCTACTTTATGAATGAAGCCGGCCGGCATTGTACAGAAGCTATTAGGATATACGGTACTATTAGGAGTGAGGGGGCATGTTTAATAACTTTTAATTGAATAATACATTTTATATTTGTATACTGGGGGGGCGGGGATGGCACAGTTATGGGCTGGGGGGGGTCTGTGGATGGCACTGTTATGGGGTGGGGGGGGTCTGTGGATGGCACATATATAACAGTGCCATCCACAGATCCCCCCTGTAACAGTGCCAGTCATCCACAGATCCCCCCATAAGTGTCCGTCATCCACAGATCCCCCCATAAGTGTCCGTCATCCACAGATCCCCATAACAGTGTCCGTCATCCACAGATCCCCATAACAGTGTCCGTCATCCACAGATCCCCATAACAGTGTCCGTCATCCACAGATCCCCATAACAGTGTCCGTCATGCACAGATCCCCCCATAAGTGTCCGTCATCCACAGATCCCCCCCATAAGTGTCCGTCATCCACAGATCCCCCCCATAAGTGTCCGTCATCCACAGATCCCCATAACCATGTCCGTCATCCACAGATCCCCAGTAATAGTGCCATCCACAGACAACCATTAGTTCCAAACCCACCAAAAGCACACCTTTTGGTTAAAAATATATTTTTTCTTATTTTCCTCCCCAAAAACCTAGGTGCGTCTTATGGGCCGGTGCGTCTTATAGGGCGAAAAATACGGTAGTGAAGTGCATATACAGGTGAAACTCGAAAAATTTTAATATCGTGCAAAAGTTCATTTATTTCAGTAATGCAAATTAAAAGGAAATGCATTTATGCAGCTAAAAATTTAAATTTGTGAAAAGGTTCAATATTCTAGGCTCAAAGTGTCACACTCTAGTCAGCTAACTAGTCCATACCCCCTGAACAAAGGATACCTCAAAATTGTGACTTTGGGGTTTTATAAGCTGTAAGCCATAATCATCCAAATTATAACAAATAAAGGCTTGAAATATCTCGCTCTGTCTATCCCATATGTTAGTTTCACATTTTAAGTTGCATTACTGAAATAAATGAACTTTGCACGATATTCAAATTTTTCAAGTTTCACTTGTATATATTTTTCTAGTAGTACTGAAAAACGGCCCTATACTCTTATACCAGAAATAACTGCAACAGTGCAGTGTGTATATATTTGTCTTTTTTACTGAAAAACGCCCCATACGCTTTCAACAGAAATAACTGCAACAGTGCAGTGCGTATATATTTTTAGTTTTTTACAGAAATATATAGTAAAAAGAAGATGGAATGGTCACTCTTATATGGAAATATAGGACACTTTATTGAGCATATATCATGGAATTGTGTGCAATAAAATTACAATAAAATGTTAAAACTATGTTTTGATCAATAATATGTTACAAGATGAAACAAAAAGCAGTGTTGAATGAGTGCTGGTGGCTCCAAATAAGCCCCTCTCTATCATTCGCATTCAGACTTGTTAAGTCCCAGGTGCGATAGTTCTATCTAATTTGCAGAGGTAGGTTGGTGCAAACAGCATTCACTCAGCTAAAAATCCATATAATAGCAAAATACATCAGATATAAAAATACATCAGATATAAAAATCATCAGGTATATAATCCTATAAACAATTAAAAAGAAATATCACACTCTTTGGGATCCGTAAATGTCTAGATTTTTGTTATTCACTTGTGTTTGAACACAATCTATTGAAACGTCTGTATCAAAAGGCTGCTACAAACTGGTTAAATAATGTCAGTTTTCCTGCTGCTGACTTTTGCAATCTGCTGTTTGTTTTGCTTGATTGTAGCAGAAAATCCTTACTTGAATAACCAGCAGTGGTTCATTTAATTATTTATGGTACTTCTTAGTGTGATACCCACTACTGTGGGCTTACCTTCACCTGCGCCGTCGGTCAGAAAGGGACTTACTGTTGAGCTCTTACTCCGTTGAATCTGCCGGCGTCCCGGCTATGGAGCTGCTCGCGTCCCACGTGTCTCTCACAGGTGATGTTAGAATCCAGTCCAAAGTGAGGATCACAGACCTTTCTTTGCCGGCGCTATTGGATGACGTATCGCAGTCTTTTAAGATAGATGGATTTCTTTTCTTTGTAGTGCACTAGGTTGAATCGGAAAGTGGGGTATTCATCCAAGTTTGCTTGACGCCAGACGCGTTTTGGGGAGACGCTTCCCCTTCCTCAGTGGCATACCCCCATTCCTTAAATCAAGGTAATTTATACCCGATGATGGTTCTTCAAAAGATCCGAGCTGGATTTGGAATTATATTTTCAAAAGGTGGTCTGGAGTTTTTAAATTCCATTCCAGTATTTTCATTCTGGTTTCAATGGGTCTTATCCTGATATATATTGCTTATAATACTTATAATATTCAGTGTGGGTTCTCATTCCTCCCATATTTGCTATTATTATCATTTATTTGTACAATACATTTAAAAACAAAATAAAATCCATTTAAAACAATAAATATATATATATGCACTCAAGGCAGTTTTCCCAAGCCTTGCGTGGAAGGGTTGTCCCTCCTCCACTGGAAAGCTTTCTCAAAAAGCATATTTAGCCAAAAAGCATATTTAGCCAAAAAACGCATATGCGATTCCATTGCGGTTTTTGCGAAATTTGATGCATTTTCTCACCTATTATTTCTCTACCATAGTTGTGGTTCATCAGTAATATTTTCCATATGGAATCCTCTATTAAAAAAAGAAAAAAAGAAAAATAAAAATTTTTTAAAAACACAAAAAAACGCATATGCGATTTCAATGCGTTTTTTCTGAATTTGATGCGTTTTTCTTTCCTATTACCTTTATATCATAATTTTAGTTCATCAGAAATGTCTGGAGCACAAATATTATTATAAATTATTTTCTACAGAAGTTATTTGCAATTCTTTTTTCTTCTAAATGGCTACATATTATAGATGAATAGGGGGGCACGTGTGGGGTAGAGGGAGAGTTGCAGTGCTGGGAAAAACAGCCTGACATGCAACTCTACATCGACACCCACACGGACCACCGAGTGTTAGATGAACCCAAATATTTCTAATTCTGCATTTAAGCCTCTTGGTAAGAGGCTACCAAATTCGTATATTTTTCTGGATTCCACTCTTGATAACCTCTCGATCTGGTTACCTCCTCGCCAATGTTTCTCCACCTTTTCCAGCGCCATGAATGAGAGACCCTTAGGGTCTTGATGATGTACGTCCTTGAAGTGCTTAGACAGCGAATGTTTTTCATATCCTTTGGTGATGTTGTTTAGGTGTTCCGCTATTCTAACCTTCAAGGTACGTTTGGTTCTCCCAATATATTGTCTCAGACATGGACACTGGATCAGGTAGATCACATTGGAGGAGTCACATGTGAGAAAATGTTTAATGGTCATGGTATGTGAATTTTGTGTGGAGGTGGCTATTGTTGTTTTCCTTGGGAACTTGGTTTTCCTACAGCCTGAGCATCTCCAACATCTAAAAAAACCTTTCGGTTGAAGCCAATTTAATGTTGGACCTTTTTTAATTTTTTCTTTTACTGAGGGAGCTATTTGTATTCCTAAGTTCGGAGCCCTTGAGTATGTAATTTTGGGGACTGGACGTCCAGGGTACCCATTATCCAATAGTCCTGAACGTCCAGGCCCTCCAGAACGCCCACGATCTCTGTTGTGTCACGTATATATGATTTTATCTTCTTTACCTCTGGCTGGAGCAAAGTATCTATATACTGTGACAGATTTACTGTTAGGGATCCAATGCCCGAAATGATGGGACGGCCCGGTGGGTCCACTATACTTTTGTGGACTTTTGGAAGGCAATAAAAAATGGGTAATCTGCCCGGTATATCCAAAATAAAATTTTACCAGAGGAACAGAGGAATCAAACACGTCCAAAAGTAGATCTAGGGAGACACGAGATTTGGACAATAGATCCTCAGAACAATCACAACTTAGGGAACACACGAGAAACACATCACAGAGAAAATTATCAACAAAGAGGAAGACCCGAAGATCACAGAGGAAGAGGGGAACACAGAAATCACCATTAAATGTAATAGATAACATCATTAATCTGAGTGGAATAAATCTCACCTCCACTCAGATCATACTCTTAAATAAAGGGTTAAAGTTTGCACCATCATCCTCTTTGAATGAATTTGACACTTACATAGGCATCCAAAAGTTTATTCGAAGGATTTGCCTAAAAAAATACTTTATTAAAAATCCACTCACTATGGAACACCAGACACAGGATTCATATATCCATACACAGTTAAGGAGCAAATCAAAAAAATTCCCTAGAGCAGAGATTGGTCCAGAAATGGCCACATTCCAAAAAAGTGTGGAGGCGGATTTGGAGAAAATAAAAATAAAGAATAGTTATAAAAACAATTTGACAAGGGGAGAGATTAAAGCTATAAGGGAACTACAGAAAAATGAAAAAATAGTCATTCGCCCTGCGGACAAAGGAGGGGCAATAGTGATCTGGGGGGAAGATCAATATAATAAGGAATGTCATAGACAGTTGGCAGATCAAACTACGTACATTCCCTTAAAAAAGGACCCCACTGAAGAGTTTAAACGGGCCCTTTCCCAATTCTGTGAAAAAGGACTACAACAGAAGATCCTAACACAACAAGAGTATAATTTTATTTTGGATATACCGGGCAGATTACCCATTTTTTATTGCCTTCCAAAAGTCCACAAAAGTATAGTGGACCCACCGGGCCGTCCCATCATTTCGGGCATTGGATCCCTAACAGTAAATCTGTCACAGTATATAGATACTTTGCTCCAGCCAGAGGTAAAGAAGATAAAATCATATATACGTGACACAACAGAGATCGTGGGCGTTCTGGAGGGCCTGGACGTTCAGGACCATTGGATAATGGGTACCCTGGACGTCCAGTCCCCAAAATTACATACTCAAGGGCTCCGAACTTAGGAATACAAATAGCTCCCTCAGTAAAAGAAAAAATTAAAAAAGGTCCAACATTAAATTGGCTTCAACCGAAAGGTTTTTTTTAGATGTGGGAGATGCTCAGGCTGTAGGAAAACCAAGTTCCCAAGGAAAACAACAATAGCCACCTCCACACAAAATTCACATACCATGACCATTAAACATTTTCTCACATGTGACTCCTCCAATGTGATCTACCTGATCCAGTGTCCATGTCTAAGACAATATATTGGGAGAACCAAACGTACCTTGAAGGTTAGAATAGCGGAACACCTAAACAACATCACCAAAGGATATGAAAAACATTCGCTGTCTAAGCACTTCAAGGACGTACATCATCAAGACCCTAAGGGTCTCTCATTCATGGCGCTGGAAAAGGTGGAGAAACATTGGCGAGGAGGTAACCAGATCGAGAGGTTATCAAGAGCGGAATCCAGAAAAATATACGAATTTGGTAGCCTCTTACCAAGAGGCTTAAATGCAGAATTAGAAATATTTGGGTTCATCTAACACTCGGTGGTCCGTGTGGGTGTCGATGTAGAGTTGCATGTCAGGCTGTTTTTCCCAGCACTGCAACTCTCCCTCTACCCCACACGTGCCCCCCTATTCATCTATAATATGTAGCCATTTAGAAGAAAAAAGAATTGCAAATAACGTCTGTAGAAAATAATTTATAATAATATTTGTGCTCCAGACACTTCTGATGAACTAAAATTATGATATAAAGGTAATAGGAAAGAGAAACGCATCAAATTCAGAAAAAACGCATTGAAAGCGCATATGCGTTTTTTTGTTTTTAAAAATTTTTTATTTTTCTTTTTTTCTTTTTTAATAGAGGATTCCATATGGAAAATATTACTGATGAACCACAACTATGGTAGAGAAATAATAGGTGAGAAAATGCATCAAATTTCGCAAAAACCGCAATGGAATCGCATATGCGTTTTTTGGCTAAATATGCTTTTTGGCTAAATATGCTTTTTGAGAAAGATTTCCAATGGAGGAGGGACAACTCTTCCACGCAAGGCTTGGGAAAACTGCCTTGAGTGCATATATATATATTTATTGTTTTAAATGGATTTTATTTTGTTTTTAAATGTATTGTACAAATAAATGATAATAATAGCAAATATGGGAGGAATGAGAACCCACACTGAATATTATAAGTATTATAAGCAATATATATCAGGATAAGACCCATTGAAACCAGAATAAAAATACTGGAATGGAATTTAAAAACTCCAGACCACCTTTTGAAAATATAATTCCAAATCCAGCTCGGATCTTTTGAAGAACCATCATCGGGTATAAATTACCTTGATTTAAGGAATGGGGGTATGCCACTGAGGAAGGGGAAGCGTCTCCCCGAAACACGTCTGGCGTCAAGCAAACTTGGATGAATACCCCACTTTCCGATTCAACCTAGTGCACTACAAAGAAAAGAAATCCATCTATCTTAAAAGACTGCGATACGTCATCCAATAGCGCCGGCAAAGAAAGGTCTGTGATCCTCACTTTGGACTGGATTCTAACATCACCTGTGAGAGACACGTGGGACGCGAGCAGCTGCATAGCCGGGACGCCGGCAGATTCAACGGAGTAAGAGCTCAACAGTAAGTCCCTTTCTGACCGACGGCGCGGGTGAAGGTAAGCCCACAGTAGTGGGTATCACACTAAGAAGTACCATAAATAATTAAATGAACCACTGCTGGTTATTCAAGTAAGGATTTTCTGCTACAATCAAGCCAAACAAACAGCAGATTGCAACAGTCAGCAGCAGGAAAACTGACATTATTTAACCAGTTTGTAGCAGCCTTTTGATACAGACGTTTCAATAGATTGTGTTCAAACACAAGTGAATAACAAAAATCTAGACATTTACGGATCCCAAAGAGTGTGATATTTCTTTTTAATTGTTTATAGGATTATATACCTGATGATTTTTATATCTGATGTATTTTTATATCTGATGTATTTTGCTATTATATGGATTTTTAGCTGAGTGAATGCTGTTTGCACCAACCTACATCTGCAAATTAGATAGAACTATCGCACCTGGGACTTAACAAGTCTGAATGCGAATGATAGAGAGGGGCTTATTTGGAGTCACCAGCACTCATTCAACACTGCTTTTTGTTTCATCTTGTAACATATTATTGATCAAAACATAGTTTTAACATTTTATTGTAATTTTATTGCACACAATTCCATGATATATGCTCAATAAAGTGTCCTATATTTCCATATAAGAGTGACCATTCCATCTTCTTTTTACTATATATTTAAAATTTTGAGGGGTGACTTGAGAGAATAGAGGTGAGCGGATCCCTTTTTTTGATTTTTTTACAGAAATATGCCCCTATACGCTTTTAACTGAAATAACTGCAACACTGCAGTGCATGTATATTTTTCTTTTTTTCACTGAAATACGCCCCTATACGCTTTCACCAGAAATCACTGCAGCAGTGCGCTGAGAATATATATTTCTTGTTGGACTGAATTAGGCCACTATACGCTTTGACCACAAAAAAATTCAAGAGTGAAGTGCTTGTATATATTTCTTGCAGTACTGAAATACGCCACTATACACTTTCACCAGAAATAACTGCAGCAGTGAATTGAGAATATATATTTCTTGTTGGACTGAAATAGGCCACTATACGCTTTAACCAGAAAACAATTAAATAGTGAAGTGCGTATATATTTTTCTGGTAGTACTGAAATATGCGCCTATACGCTTTCACCAGAAATAACTGCAACAGTGCAGTGCGCAGTGTGGGGATTTGCTCTGGTAGACAGGCTTGCGGACGCAGTATAGTTCATTGTTTATTCACACACAAGGATAAGCAAAACAAAAAGTCAGTTTCAAGGAAAACAGTCACCTTAAGTCTGGTGTTTGCAGAAGTCCTTGGACATAGCAGAAACCACCTGCTCTCATGCCAACAAGGTAGCAGGTCTTTACCCAGACCTAAACTCCTAGGTCCCAACACATAGAATGACAGAGCTTCAATATCAGAGAGGAGTAAAATCCTGCCACCTGACAGTGCTGCCTCTGTTTTATAGCCCAAACCAAGACCCGGCCTGGAACGTCGGGAGCAGACACCCACCCTGCACTTTGGCTGCTCCCAGTAAGAGACGGCCCGGATCGGCTTTACAGCCATACTAATTAGCACCAGCTGCCACTGACACATGAAATTACCGGCTCTTACCTCACAGAGGCCAGGAATCTCAGTGACACATACCTTCCATCAATGACGGACCCTTGTGCCATCCTACATACCTTCCCCCTTCCTTTGTTCAACCTTGAGGGGGTGAACACTTGCCAGAAAGGTGTACCTGGGACAGGGCATCCGCGTTTCCCTGTAAGCGGCCTGCCCTGTGTTCCACTGAGAACTTGAAGTTCTGTAACGACAAGAAACATCTGGTGACCCTCCTCTCTTTGGTTTGGCTCATCCACTTGAGAGGGGAGTGGTCTGTCACCAGACGGAACTTTCTCTCCAACAGATAATAGCGGAGAGACTCGAGTGCCCATTTGATAGACAGGCACTCTCTCTCCACTATACTGTACCTAGTCTCGGCTGGGGTAAGCTTCAGCTCAGGAAAACAACAGGATGCTCCTCCCCATTGATGTCCTGAGAGAGTACAGCTCCGAGGCCTACTTCAGAGGCATCGGTCTGTACCACAAATTCCCTCTTGAAGTCAAGTGTCACCAATACCGGGGATCCACACAGGGCAGACTTTAAAGTGGAGAAAGCCTTTTCCGCCTGTTCATTCCACTGAACCGTCACTGACTTGCATCCCTTCAAATGGCGTGTAGCAAAATTGGGGACAAACCTCATATAGTACCCCACCATACCCAGGAACGACTTTACTTGCCGAGTAGTGACAGGTCGAGGCCAATTCCTAATTGCCTCAATTTTGTTCACCTGAGGTTTGATCATTCCGTGCCCAATTAGATACCCCAGGTACTTGGTCTCTTCTAACCCTATCGCACACTTTTTGGGGTTAGCGGTTAAGTCAGCCTTCCTAAGGGAGTCCATTACAGCCTGTAGTTTAGATAGGTGACTTTCCCAGTCGCTGCTATGGATAACAATATCATCCAGGTACTCCTAAGCGTACCGACGATTTGAGCATAGTACAACGTCCATTAGCCGTTGAAACGTGGCGGGAGCGCCATGTAGACCAAAGGGTAATACCTTGTACTGATACAGCCCCTCTGGTGTGATGAAAGCCATTTTTTCCTTGGCAGCCTCCATCAAGGGTACCTGCCAGTACCCTTTGGTGAGGAAATCACTGAAAAATTAAACCTACTTTAAAACGTAACTTTTATAAAGATATTATTTAAAATAAATCCCACAAGACAATATATGTTTTGGCTAGCTGCAGATGGATATCTAGCAGAGTACATAGATAGGGTATGCAGTACCTAGGACATATATATAACACAGTGAGTCATATGTGACCACTCACGGTTCGGACGTATAATGCTTAGAAGGTCAGTGCTGGATCCCAGTCACGGATTCCAAAGTTACCGATCTTCAATTCTTTTGCTCAGGCTGTGAATATAGTCCTTCCAACTGCAGGTGTTTCGAAGGGTTCAGAATGAAAAAAGTTAGGAAAAAATATGGGAGATCTGGCCCTATGATACTAAGGGTCCCTACCTAAAAGTGGAAAGTACCCCCGCCTAAATGCGGAGGTATCACCCCCTAATGGAGCGACCCCACTTATCTATGGCTAAACCCTGGACAACTAACCCTAAAAACTTTACTCCCAAAGAACAATCCCTTTGGTGAGATCCAACACAGAAAAATACTACGCTTGGCCTAACTTCTCAATAAGCTCATATACACTGCGTGCAGAATTATTAGGCAAATGAGTATTTTGACCACATCATCCTCTTTATGCATGTTGTCTTACTCCAAGCTGTATAGGCTCGAAAGCCTACTACCAATTAAGCATATTAGGTGATGTGCATCTCTGTAATGAGAAGGGGTGTGGTCTAATGACATCAACACCCTATATTAGGTGTGCATAATTATTAGGCAACTTCCTTTCCTTTGGCAAAATGGGTCAAAAGAAGGACTTGCCAGGCTCAGAAAAGTCAAAAATAGTGAGATATCTTGCAGAGGGATGCAGCACTCTTAAAATTGCAAAGCTTATGAAGCGTGATCATCGAACAATCAAGCGTTTCATTCAAAATAGTCAACAGGGTCGCAAGAAGCGTGTGGAAAAACCAAGGCGCAAAATAACTGCCCATGAACTGAGAAAAGTCAAGCGTGCAGCTGCCAAGATGCCACTTGCCACCAGTTTGGCCATATTTCAGAGCTGCAACATCACTGGAGTGCCCAAAAGCACAAGGTGTGCAATACTCAGAGACATGGCCAAGGTAAGAAAGGCTGAAAGACGACCACCACTGAACAAGACACACAAGCTGAAACGTCAAGACTGATTTTTCTAAGGTTTTATGGACTGATGAAATGAGTGAGTCTTGATGGGCCAGATGGCGGAGGTGGAGTACTGGTTTGGGCTGGTATCATCAAAGATGAGCTTGTGGGGCCTTTTCGGGTTGAGGATGGAGTCAAGCTCAACTCCCAGTCCTACTGCCAGTTTCTGGAAGACACCTTCTTCAAGCAGTGGTACAGGAAGAAGTCTGCATCCTTCAAGAAAAACATGATTTTCATGCAGGACAATGCTCCATCACACGCGTCCAAGTACTCCACAGCGTGGCTGGCAAGAAAGGGTATAAAAGAAGAAAATATAATGACATGGCCTCCTTGTTCACCTGATCTGAACCCCATTGAGAACCTGTGGTCCATCATCAAATGTGAGATTTACAAGGAGGGAAAACAGTACACCTCTCTGAACAGTGTCTGGGAGGCTGTGGTTGCTGCTGCACGCAATGTTGATGGTGAACAGATCAAAACACTGACAGAATCCATGGATGGCAGGCTTTTGAGTGTCCTTGCAAAGAAAGGTGGCTATATTGGTCACTGATTTGTTTTTGTTTTGTTTTTGAATGTCAGAAATGTATATTTGTGAATGTTGAGATGTTATATTGGTTTCACTGGTAAAAATAAATAATTGAAATGGGTATATATTTGTTTTTTGTTAAGTTGCCTAATAATTATGCACAGTAATAGTCACCTGCACACACAGATATCCCCCTAAAATAGCTAAAACTAAAAACAAACTAAAAACTACTTCCAAAAATATTCAGCTTTGATATTAATGAGTTTTTTGGGTTCATTGAGAACATGGTTGTTGTTCAATAATAAAATTAATCCTCAAAAATACAACTTGCCTAATAATTCTGCACTCCCTGTACTCGGGGCATGGGATATGCGTCAAACTCATTCAGTTTGCGGAAGTCGTTACAGAACCGCAATGTCCCATCCGGCTTGGGTATTAAGACTATCAGACTGGCCCATTCACTTTTTGACTCCTCAATGACACCTAGCTGGAACACTAGCTGCACTTCCTCTGCGATGGCTTGTCGCCGAGCCTCGGGTACCCGGTACGGTTTTAACCAGACTTTTGACTGAGGCTCAGTGATAATGTCATGCCGGATTATGGAGGTGTGTCCAGGGAGGTCCGAGAACACATTCGTGTTCCGACTAACGAACTCCCTGCCTCCCTGAGCCTGTTTAGAGGAGAGGCTGTCAGCAATTTTCACTGTGGCTGCCGCTTCCCTTGCTACAGACAGAGGGGCCGAAACCGCTTCCCCTAAGAACCCTGGACTTGGGCTTTCTTCCGTACAGGTTTCCCTATCTCTCCATGGTTTGAGCAGATTCACATGGTACACCTGTTACGGTTTTCGCATCCCTGGCTGATGTACCTTGTAATCTACCTCTCCAATTTTCTCAAGTACCTCGTAGGGCCCCTGCCACCTAGCTAGGAACTTACTGTCAACAGTAGGTACCAGAACCAACACCCGATCACCCACGTTAAATTCCGGACCAGAGTCAGGCGGTTATAGACCCTACTCTGGGCTCGCTGTGCTGCCTCCATATGCTCCCTAACCAGAGGTAACACTGTTTCCATCCGTTCTTGCATCTGGGTGTCGTATATAACAACACTTTTGTGCGGTGTGGGTTGTTGCTCCCACTCCTCTTTGGCCAGGTCCAACAGACCATGAGGGTGTCTACCATATAGCAGTTCGAAGGGCGAGAACCCAGTAGAGGCCTGGGGCACTTCTCGCACTGCGAACATGAGATAGGGCAGAAGAAGGTCCCAGTCCCGCCCATCCTTAGACACCGCTCTTTTTAACATATTTTTTAATGTTTGATTAAACCTCTCTACCAGGCCACCCATTTGCGGATGATACACGGACGTCCGTAACTGTTTTATGTGGAGCAACTTACAGAGTTCCCTCATGACCATGGACATAAATGGGGTTTCTTGGTCAGTCAGAACCTCCTTAGGCAGACCCACTCGAGAAAACATCTCCATTAACTCCTTAGCTATGAGTTTGGCTGATGTATGACGCAGTGGCACCGCCTCCGGGTACCGAGTGGCGTAGTCGAGGATGACCAAGATGTGTTGGTGCCCTTTAGCGGACTTCGGTACTGGGCCTATGAGATCATAGCGATCCGCTCGAATGGAACCTCAATAATCAGATTACAAGAACATGTTGGTGGACTAACTCCAACACGAGCTTGCGATATGCCTTGGGCACCACCAGCTGTTCAATATGCTCACCCCGTAGTTGATTTACCCGATACACCATCATCTGTTGAACCACAAAACGGGGGAAAAGACTCGGCCCCCGGTTGTTGCGGCTCAGCCTCAACTACTACCACACTCTCCCAGGCTCGGGATAGAGTCGGGTCCTGGCGCTGTACCAAAATTATCTCGGGAGACATTGAGGTCTGCCAACGCTTGACAAGGCGGCAAGTCCTCTATGTCTCCCACCATCACACTTAGCGGGGTTGTCTCCCACTCTTCCACCAAAGTGGCGGTCTCCCCTACCGCTGGCCCTTCGAACTCAGGTTCCCAGGGATATGGTCTCTTCCCGGAGCGGGGTCACTCTGCTAGGGTTACGTCTTTCTCCCAGGTATCGGTAACTTTCGGATCCGGCCATAGTGCCGGGAAAGTCTCTCCCAATTATGAGTTCATACTGTAATTTTGTGGCGACGGCCACATCATGAGTCCACCTGCCGGCCACCGTTGATAGAGAGATCAGGGCGGTGGGATAGTCCTTTAAGTCTCCATGAATAAACACCTTTCGGCCAGTATACTCGGCGGGCCGTACCAGGGCAGCTCTTACCAGGGACACTAGGCTAATTGAATCCAGCAGAGCCACTGCCAGAGTGTCCCCAGTTCCACCTGGCACAGGTGGCTATTGTCTATAGTCTCGGAGGTTCCTGTGGCACACAACTTCCTGGCATATAGTGAGTGGCGGTAGCCATAGTTTGTGTCCATGGGTTCAACCCGATGGGGACAGTTGGCCCTTATGTGTCCAGGCTCCTGACCTTGCCAGCAGACCACCGGGGCTGGGTCTGGGGTGGAGATTTCAAGGGTTTGACTGGCCCGGTTCCAAAAGAACCCCTCTGTATATTTCTGGTGGCCTCGTAGAGCTCGACCAGCTCCAAGGCATTACCCAGAGACACCTGGCCGATCCAGTGCTGGAGGGGGTATGGTAAAGCCCTCCAGAATACATTTGGCAAGAGACGGTCCAGCATAGCAGTGGGGGTCAGTACGTCAGGCTGCAGCCATTTTTTGCAAACGGTGTAACAGGTCATAATACTGGGCCAACACATTCACCCCCAGTCTCGCCAGGATCTCACCTTTTACGGTCAGGTAGTCGGCCGCTTGATCATCGGGGAGATCCAAAAAAAACTTGCTGGGGTCCAGACGCCAGGAACAGAGCGACGACCTAAGCCCACTGGTCTCAGGCTAACTTTTCCCTCACAACCACCTTTTGAAACACCGCCAGATAGGTCTCAACGTCATCCGAGGGGGTCGTCTTAGGGATCACCGCACGGACAGATTTCCGGGCATCCTGGACGTTCAGGGATGCTCCTGCCGCTTGCAATGCCATCACATGTTGCAATAGCAGCTGGTTAGTTTCCTGCTGCTGCAAGTTAGCCTCCATGAGGGCCTTCACGACCGCCTCCATTTTGTCAGGGGACACGGATCGTAACCTGGCCGGCTTAATGTAGGACATGCACTTGTGCCGGGGAAAACCAAAACTTTTCGGCCTTCAGGCCTGCCTCACTGCGTTTTCCCGCATCCGACACCAATTGTGGGGATTTGCTCTGGTAGACAGGCTTGTGGACGCAGTATAGAGGCAACGACAACATCTTTAACTTAAACAGTTCAGTGTTTATTCACAGATAAGCAAAACAAAAAGTCAGTTTCAAAGAAAACAGTCACCTTGAGTCTGGTGTTTGTTCACACCATGCAGCAATGCAGAAGTCCATGGACATAGCAGAAACCACCTGCTCTCACGCCAACAAGGTAGCAGGCCTTCACCCAGGCCCAAACTCCCAAGTCCCAACACATAGACTGACAAAGCTTCACTGCCAGAGAGGAGTAAATTCCTACCAACTGGCAGTGCTGCCTGTGTTTTATTGCCCAAACCAAGACCCGGCCCGGAACGTGGGGAGGAGCCACCTACCCTGCACTTTGGCTGCTCCCAGTAAAAGCCGGCCCGGATACAGTCATACTAAATAGCAAAATCATGTCAGCCAGCACTAGCTGCCACTGTCACATAAAAAATTACCGGCTCTTACCTCACCGAGGCCAGGAATCTCGGTGACACATACCTTCCGTCAATGACAGACCCTTGCACCTTCTTACAGTATATATTTGTCTTTTTTACTGAAAAACGTCCCTATACGCTTTCAACAGAAATAACTGCAACAGACAAAGATAAATGTGACCTATAAACTGTACAACTCAATTGAAAAACAAACTGAAATCTTTTAGGGAAGAAAAAATATAAAAATAAAATGATATGGTTGCATAAGTGTGCACACCCTTAAACGAATACTTTTTTGAAGCACCTTATGTATTTATTACAGCACTCAGTCTTTTTGGGGTATGAGTATCAGTATGACACATTTTGACTTGGCAAGATTTGCCCACTCTTCTTTGCAAAAACACTCCAAATCTGTCAGATTGCGAGGGCATCTCCTGTGCACAGCCCTCTTCAGATCACCCCACATATTTTGAACCGGATTTAGGTTTGGGCTCTGGCTGGGCCATTCCAAAACTTTAATCTTCTGGTGAAGAGAAGACTTCACCAGAGTGAATACAGAGGGTTCACCACAAGATGTAAACCATTGGTGAGCTTAAAAAACAGGAAAGCCAGATTAGAGTTTGCCAAACGAAATCTAAAAAAGCCTTCACAGTTCTGGAACAACATCCTATGGACAGATGAGACCAAGATCAACTTGTACCAGAGTGATGGGAAGAGAAAAGTATGGAGAAGGAAAGGAACTGCTCATGATGCTAAGCATACCACCTCATCAGTGAAGCATGGTGGTGGTAGTGTCATGGCGTGGGCATGTATGGCTGCCAATGGAACTGGTTCTCTTGTATTTATTGATGAATTCTGAAGTGTTTCGGGCAATATTATCTGCTCATATTCAGACAAATGCTTCAGAACTCATTGGACGGTGCTTCACAGTGCAGATGGACAATGACCCAAAGCATACTGCAAAAGCAACCAAAGAGTTTTTTAAGGGAAAGAAGTGGAATGTTATGCAATGGTCAAGTCAATCACCTGACCTGAATCCGATTGAGCATGCATTTCATTTGCTGAAGACATAACTGAAGGGAAAATGCCCCAAGAACAAGCAGGAACTGAAGACAGAGGCCTGGCAGAGCATCACCAAGGATGAAACCCAGCGTCTGGTGATGTATATGCGTTCCAGACTTCAGGCAGTAATTGACTGCAAAGGATTTGCAACCAAGTATTAAAAAGTGAAAGTTTGATTTATGATTATTCTGTCCCATTACATTTGGTTCCTTAATAAGTGAGGGGCACATATGCAAACCGTTGTAATTCCTACACCGTTCATCTGATTTGGATGTAAATACCCTCACATTAAAGCTGACAGTCTGCAGTTAAAGCACATCTTGTTTGTTTCATTTCAAATCCATTGTGGTGGTGTATAGAGCCAAAAATGTTACAATTGTGTCAATGTCCCAATATTTATGGACCTGACTGTATATCACCTTCCATTGTATACTATGTATCTTTGAATCATTGCTTATGTGTACATTACTGTGTAGTTAAAACCCAATAAAAATCATGTTTAAAAAAATAAAATAAAAAAAGTCTATTATAGTCCTCTTGCGGGGCTATTAAGTGAAAACAAAAACATTTATTAAATTAAAAAACTATTACATAAAAAAAAAATTTTTTTCATTGAAAAGCATATTTTCAATGGAAAAAAGCATAATTGTACTATGGAGCCGGGAGCAGTGAAGTGAAATAGTATGTGATTGCTCAAAATCAACAGTAGTGTTGGGCGCAAATATTCGAATCGCAAATTTTAATCGCGAATATCGCCTCTTCGAGAATACGCGAATATTTAGAATATAGTTCTATATATTCATATTCGCAAATATTCAATATTTTTTTTTCATCAGTAACCTCCCTTCTTGCTTGTGGGCCAATGAGAAGGCTGCAATGTCTTTGTGCTTAGCAACATCCCTAGAAACCAATAGCAAAGTTGCCTACCCCTTACTAAATAAGAGCAGCCATTTTCTGTAGTTTTATGGAGTTCATTGCTGTGCTTTACTGTTTAATTATATTAGATAGTTAGTTAGCTTATATATATATATATATATATATATACACACTGTATATATATATATATATATATATATATAATACAGATAGTTAGTGGGAGATGGTCAGTGTAGGTTATATCATGATATAGTGTAGCTCGCTCCAGTACAGGGTGTTAGGTAGTGTGATAGGTTCTGCTGTCCATACACACATGCTACCGACATAGTGATGTGATGTCACAAGTTCACAACAATACTTAGTGCACCAATCAGTAATGAGTAGTCAAACCTGCTAAAATGTGAAGTTGCACGTATTGCGCAAAAATACACGCATCATTAATTGCCGATTTGCGCAATCGCAAATATATTGGAGCACTCTATCTGCATATAAAGCTATGGTAATGTTCTGCCGTGCCATTTTCTCCAGTCTCAGGAAACTTCTAGCAGCTTGAAAAATGTAGCAACAGTGACCCACGCCTGTATTGAGCACTTAATATGCGCATTTTAATTTGCCGATTTTCGCAATCAAGAAAATAATCGCGAATTCAAGAATTCACAAATATATGACGAATATTTGTGAAATATCGTAAATTTGAATATTGCCCATGCCGTTCATCACTAATCAAGAGCTGCCTTCCTATCTTTGCTGTATTATAGTGCTACAGTACTGGCAATTCCCTGCAAAGGCTGCTATTAGAGATAAGCGAATTTCTAAAAAAATCCATTCAGTCGGTTTGTCAAATCTTCAAAAAAGATTTAATTCGATCCAAATTTATTTGTGACTAATCACGTTGAAAAAAACATCTATTTCCTGGCTGCTGAGAGCTTGCATAGTAGTGTAGAACACTGTGCATTGCAATAACATGCATAGGGAGCTAGCTGTGCTAGTGAAACAGTACTGTGAGTTAGTATGACACGCAGATGATAGGCGTTACTGTTAGAATCACTTCAGACTTCACTTATTTGGGCCAAAACTGCCCAAATAACTCAAGTGTGAACTCAGCCTTACAGGTCAGTATTATAGTCAAGAATAAGCTCACTCCTTTTACACCATCAGCTGATTCCACATAGATTTCCATTATATGCTGAAACAAGCAGCGCCACCATGATGAGTGGTGAGGTGGCAACAACATGAGGCGTCAACACAGTGGCTCAGTCACAGAGTGGTGAGGTTGGGAATCTCATGAGTTGTCAACACAGTGGCCCAGTTACAGAGTGGCGAGAGTATGAATCGCATAAGGAATCGTATGAGTCGTCAACACAGTGGCCCAGTCACAGAGTGGTGAAGGTGGGAATAATATGTCGTCAACACAGTGGCCCAGTCACAAAGTGGTGAGGGTGGGAATTCATGAGTCGTCAACACAGTGGCCCAGTTACAGAGTGGCGAGGGTAAGAATCGCATGAGGAATCGTATGAGTCGGCAACACAGTGGCCCAGTCACAGAATGGGCTGTGCTGATCATTCTCTGGTGGCTTGATGACAAATTCCCATGGCAATGGAGTATGGCAACACAGTGGCCACGTCTCCTGTTCCCTGGCCAGCCAGATTTAGCAGCATCTGTTCCATGACATGAAGCAGTGGAATGACATTGTTTATCCCGTAGTCCTGGTGACTGACAAAGTGGCCTCCTCAAATGGCCCGAGCATACGGCAGGTGTCACGCATGAGCTGCCACTGGCTAACATCGAAGTTACACAGGGGAGTACCTCTGTCCACCTGTATCATCAAGAAATTGTTTACGGCATTTCTCTGTTCATATAGGTCGGTCCAACATATGAAGGGTGGAGTTCCAACCGGTGGAAAAGTCGCATATCAGCCAATGTCTGAGAACACCATTCTGCCTTTCCAGCACAAGGAGGGTGTGTTTTTCAGTGTAAGAGTGGCTGAAGTGCATTTACAGTTTCCTCGCCATCTTCAGACTGTCTTGCAGATGGGTGGGAGACTTCAGGGAACTCTTTACAATCAGATTGAACATGTGCGCCATGCAGGGCGCATGGCTTGACGCCATGTTCTTCCCGTTGTCAGTGACCATGGTTCCGATTTTGAGTTGTCAAGGAGAAAGCCAGAATTCGATTTCTTGATGAAGGACACGGCACAGTTCCTCCCCTGTGTGACTCCATTCGCCCAGGCAAACTAGGTGCAGAACAGCATGACACCGCTGTGCCCTGCACATGTGGTATGCTGGAGGAGCACTGTGAATTGTCCCTGCAGTGGAGGCTGAGGACACGGTGGAAGATGAAGAGGCGGACACTGTCACAGCACCAACAGCGTGAGAACGTGGAGGCGGCAGCGGCGTCACCTGGCCAAGTTGCTGGGCAGGAACCACATTTACCCAGTGGATTGTAAAGGACATATATTGTCCTTGACCGTAGTTATAGCTCCACATATCGGCGCTGCCGTGCACTTTGGCGTACACAGACAGGCTCACTATCTGTTCAGCATAGGTGTACCGGGCTGGTACTGCCTTTTTCACAAAGAAATGACGACACCACCAGCAACTTGGCCAGGAGCACGTTCAGCTTCTGTGCCATTGGATGAGTGCACGCGTACTGTTGTCTCTTGGCAACATCTCTTCGCAATCGCTTTGGTGATTGATTGCTGACAAAATGACTGACGAGGTGTAGGAGGACGAGGAGCAGGAGCGTCAGGACCAGTAGATGATGGGAAGGACGGACAGCTCAACTGCATAAAAAGGTGTGCAGGCCACTGAGTGATGCAGCGGGAGCTGCTACAGGCTGGACCACTAAATTAGCACCATGGTTCTCCCAGGCCACTTTATGGTGAAGCTGCATGTGTTGACGCAGGGCCGAGGTGCAACCCTGGCCACGTTTCACCTTCTGCCCATAGATTCGGCAAATGGCCATGTTTACCCTCTCCGGCGGCTTGACAAAAAACTGCCAGACCGCCAAATATGGCATTTTCCCCCCAACACTCTGTGCTGACTGCCTGCCACCGCTACTTTCTGGGCAGGTAGGCTCCTGCAAAGTGGCTGGTCTACCCCGGGCATAATTGGCTCCCAACCTCCCACTGCTTCCACCCTGCTGACTCATGGCCACGCTACCACCTTGTTGGCTCAGCCACTGCCTCACGCACAAACTGCCACCCTCTTCTCCTGTCGATGACGAAGCCCCTTCTTCACCCGGCTCCCAAGTGATTGGTTACATCATCATCATAATCCGCTGTCTGCACGTCACTGATGTCCCCATCAATGGTCTCAGGGCCAGGAGCCTGAGCGCTCGCAACACCAGCTCCTACGTGACTCTCCTCATCACTACTTGCCTGCCTACTGGAGATAGCGGAGGATGTCTTCTCCAGATCTTGGCTGTGCAGTAGCTGCAGACTGTCCTCTAGTAGCTCTTTCTTGCTGAAAAATGGAGCCAAGCCTACGGCATATAATACTTCTCGTGCTGAGGGAACAGAAAATGACAGAGGCAGGTTCAGGACAGGTGGAGGCACAGGGCTTGCTCCCGGGCCATGCCAACTAAGTGTCTGATGTCACTTGCTGCGAAGTAGAAGACAGAGTCAACCATTCAAGGACTGCTGGGTTACTGGTCAAGAGAAGACTGCTGCTGCCACCCCCCCTTCTTCTGCTGCTACTTGTGCCTGCGCCAGAAACATTTTGGCCACTGCTCATTCCCTTTTGAGGGCCTGTCTCTTGTTTGACATACTGTAAAATAAAATAATTAAATTAAAGTAAATGGCTAATAAGATGTACTTTTTTTCATATTAATACACAGAAAAAATGGCTGTAGTAGGGGGATGGAGCTTGACCGCGCTTCTAGATGGGTGCATGTGCTTGAGCTCCCTGTAAGAACTGGCATTCTAACCCGTATTTGCGCACTCCTTCTGATCTAAAATGGGGAAAACAGGTAGAGATAAGCCCAGAGACCTCCCAGAAGCCACCCCAGCCCGGACAAAGCAGCCGGACATTACTTAAAAAGAGACCTCCACCTGTGGCCACTGGTGCAGCCAAGATGGCGAAAGGTAGCGAACACCACTCTGACGCAGAGGACCTATCTGAAACAGGCAGTGTGTCAGATGCCTCGGACAGCAGAACCACCCGAAGAGGCTCACCGATCTCTAAAGCTGTCCTGGAATCAGCGCTCTCACCCCTAAAGAGGGACCTATCAGATATTAAGATCTGCGCCACTTGGGGCATGGAGTTGTGGCCCTGGAAAACACCCAGGAAACTATCCTGTCATATGAGGAAAAAGCAAGAGATGTCCTCCAGGCGCACAAAAACCCGCTGAATGATGACTTCCTTTGCTTGGAGCATCAATAAAATCGCAGTCGAGGCGGAACCTGTGCCTACCTGAATCAGCAGCTTCAGAGGCGCAGCCTAAAGTTGCGAGGGAGATCTTTGACTCGCTTCTGGGGACTGACAGGGCTGCTTCAATTCTACTACAGAGGATACACAGAGCACTACGCCCGAAACCCAAACCGAATGAGCCGCCACGAGATATCATTTGTGGGCTGTTGTACCCTTTTGGACTGGCCATCATGAAAAATGGGAAACAGATCATCATTAGATCCCCCAAGACCTAAAAGTGCCTGAGACCCACTTAATATTACACCTATAGACCTACCCTCATGGATTCCTGCAGATCAAGGAGACCCACTTCCATCTCTGCCACATCCTGAGGCATGGCACTTTGTCTCTCCCGGGAAAACCAGAAGCGGAAACCTCTCCAGATTCAAAACCTGAGTAAGTTACATTGAACTTTGCTTACCCGCTTGTCATTGCTCATTGCCTGAGCCTCCCGAGAGGTGATTCACTCACCTATAGGTAAAGTCCGTAACACTGGCAGTCTTGATCCCTTTTTTCTAACCAGTCTCTTTTTGCTTATGACTATGCAGTGGCCTAGCGCTGTAAACTGTGTGGGCATGAAGTCTTCACCAGCAGCCTATTTCCCCTGTGCACAGTTTTTGGGACTAAGAACCGAGGCCCCGCAAGCTGAAGGAGGTACCCTCTTCTTGCATTCTCCACACAGGGTACACACCAACCTGATAAGAACCGGCGACCAGGGCCTGGACCCGAGCCACGGACTTTATATTTGCCTCGGAAAACCTAGAGACTCAGGACCTACAGTATGCACACATTCCGCGTTGAAATATCAGAAGGACCATCATATTAGTTTTTTTTTTTCTTTGCTTGTTTTTTTACTTGTTTTCTGTACTAGCACACTAGCACTGTACATATCGGGTTTTGGCCAGTTTAAAGTCCACTTTGTTTTCGTTTTTTTCCCCGATGGCTTACAAGATACCTCACCTCAATATGGGTACTGGATATCTCCTACTGACCAGTTGCTCGGTAGAGTACTTACCCTACTTATTTTTATGGCTCTTAGCCATTCAGTGTATACTTTGCTATTCATCACCATCCCCTCATTAACTACCGTATCTCCTGCTTTCCATCTGCACTGTCCTCTTCTTTTTCTCCCTATCACCCCCTCCCCTTGGAGGTCTTATGCGACAGCAATATGTATCCCTCAATACTTAATATGGTGTCTGAGGTAGTTGTCTCCCTGTACGCTAGAGGTTTGAATGAGCCAAGAAAGCGCTCCCAAGTCTTCTCCCTTCTACGCAAAGACCAAGCTGCAATAGCATTTTTCCAGAAATCACATTTCAAGACGGATAAGGTACCCCGCCTGGCATCCTAACACTTCACACCTTGGTTCCATAGCACTCATTCCTTGGCCAGCAGAGGTGTCAGTATTGCTATACACAAACAACTACTATTTAAACATTCAGCCGTCATTGCTGACCCTGAAGGCCGATACTTGTTTGTCAAAGGAATGATTGCAGACTCTCCGGTCACATTAGCCAACCTCTATGCTCCTAACAAACGCCAAGCACAGTGGCTCATCCAGACACTTGAGCTGCTCTCTTCCCAAAAAGAAGGGATTATGATCCTGGGTGGAGACTTCAATCTCCCTATAGAACCCACCCTAGACTCCTCCACAAAACGCATGCGAATCTCATATAAGCCACTAGGCCGGCTCCAGAGAGCCCTAAAAGACCTGCAGGTCACTGATGTATAGCGGACACTTAGCCCCTCAGGGTTAGACTACACCTTCTTCTCCCACACCAGTACCTCTTTTTATAGGCTAGATTACCTTTTTCTGTCTCCTGCCCATCTGGCATTAGCCGACACAGCAAAGATTGGGAATATCACACTCTCTGACCACACCCAGATCTTTCTCACCATAACCATGAGAAACCTACCCCAGGGGAAATGGAATTGGCGCCTTAATGAGACCCCGATAGCTGACCCCGTTCACATATCGCTAGTCAAAGCTTCCCTAGAGGAATACTTCAAATTCAACACCATCGAACAAGCACCCCACCCTTTGTATGGGAAGCCCATAAATTATTGATCTGGGGAGAACTAATAGCCCTAGGCTCGAGACTTGAAAAGAAACGCTCTGCCACACTAGACTCCCTAATGTCCCAAATCTCCAAACTAGAAATCTTGCACAAACAAACCATTGCTGTGGCCACAATCCAGGAACTAACAAAACTCCTCACTGAATTAAAGAACCTGCTTAACATCAATTTGGCTAAGACACTTTTTAGGGCTAAATTTAAAGCTTATGCACAGAGGCATAGAGACAGAGGCAATAAACGTATGTCCGCATGGACAAAGAAACAACAGTCTAACTCCTATATTCCCTCCATCAAAGATGCCTCGGCTCTTCTCCACAAATCCACCCCAGACATAGCAAAAAAAAAAAAAAAACACAAAAAGTTTCAACAGTTTTATGCAGCCCTTTATAATCTCTCTACCCCCGACGCATCTTCACCTACCAAAGTGGCTTAAGCCACAGAAACATTCCTCTTCTCACTTCAATTACCCACTCTCTCCCAATCTAACAATTATTGTCCGCTATCACCAAAACAGAACTTCGCCAATCCAGTATTACCAAACTTTTCGTGACACACTAATCCCACACTTTCAGACACTATGTAATTCACTTTTCCTTGGTAATAAAATACCGGCCCAGGCATTAGAAGCCCATGTCACTATTATCCATAAGGAGAAGAAAGACCCATTGGACTGTGGGAGCTATCGAGCAATATCGCTGCTCTACTCAGATGTCAAATGGTAGGCAAAGATCTTAGCACAGCGTCTCCAAAAAGTACTACCCCACATTATTGGCCGCGAGCAGGTTGGCTTTGTTTCTGGCAGACAGGGCAAAGAAAACACCATACGCCTAATTAGCCTGATCTCATGGGCAAAACACTCCAATACACCTCTTGCGTTGCTCAGTACGGATGCAGAAAAAGCGTTTGACAGGGTTAGTTGGCAATACATGACTGCAGCCCTGTCGAGCTTTGGCATACCTCGCCAATTTATCAATGCAATAATCACTTTATCTACGCGCCCCTCTGCCGGGATCAAAGTCTAAATTCTCAATGGCACCCAACAAGGCTGCCCACCAACTCCGGCTCTATTTGTAATTGTCATGGAGACTCTTCTTCGGCGACTTAGACAAGACCCACTTATCCGATGGATTACTGTTTGCTGCTTCTCCAAGACTGCTTACCAAGAGCTGATTTACAAGAGCATTGAGATATTCAGGAGACCAACTTAGTCTAACTCAGAGTTTTTCCACTGTAGCAGAACTTCAGTGGTGTTTCTGGTCAATACTCAGACACTGTGTTTCAAGAGAGCAGAACTTCAGTGGTGTTTCTGGTCAATACTCAGACACTGTGTTTCAAGAGAGGTAAGGAATTTGCTAGACACAGTATCTCTATTGTCTGATTGCAAATGAGCATAGGCAAGTAAGGTGTTAATTTGCTGTTGGGGGAGGAGCCTTTGTGGGAGGGTGTGTATATAAACCCACACAGTATTAGCTTGCTAATTATAGCTTGCTGCTTCTCCAAGACTGCTTACCAAGAGCTGATTTACAAGAGCATTGAGATATTCAGGAGACCAACTTAGTCTAACTCAGAGTTTTTCCACTGTAGCAGAACTTCAGTGGTGTTTCTGGTCAATACTCAGACACTGTGTTTCAAGAGAGGTAAGGAATTTGCTAGACACAGTATCTCTATTGTCTGATTGCAAATGAGCATAGGCAAGTAAGGTGTTAATTTGCTGTTGGGGGAGGAGCCTTTGTGGGAGGGTGTGTATATAAACCCACACAGTATTAGCTTGCTAATTATAGCTTGCTGCTTCTCCAAGACTGCTTACCAAGAGCTGATTTACAAGAGCATTGAGATATTCAGGAGACCAACTTAGTCTAACTCAGAGTTTTTCCACTGTAGCAGAACTTCAGTGGTGTTTCTGGTCAATACTCAGACACTGTGTTTCAAGAGAGGTAAGGAATTTGCTAGACACAGTATCTCTATTGTCTGATTGCAAATGAGCATAGGCAAGTAAGGTGTTAATTTGCTGTTGGGGGAGGAGCCTTTGTGGGAGGGTGTGTATATAAACCCACACAGTATTAGCTTGCTAATTATAGCTTGCTGCTTCTCCAAGACTGCTTACCAAGAGCTGATTTACAAGAGCATTGAGATATTCAGGAGATACTCAGGAGGTAATCTGGAGGTGGATACAATCTAAACAAGTAAGAGTTGTTTGTTTAAAATCTTTCCCCTCTTTACAATGGCAGACCTGGTTCTGTGCAGGAATTGTTGTGCTTTTATTTCAGGTTCCACTCTTCAGAGGTTTGGATACTGTCTGATCTGTAGACAGCTCTCCATAATGCAGCAGGAAATTACCTTTTTGAAATATGAGGTTTTTAAATTAACCACTAAACAAACTCAGGCTGAGAACATTGCAATGCCACTGCCACAGAGGCCCCCTAGAATAGGGAGATGGGTTACTGTAGGTTCTGGTAGACTGAGAGTTGTGGATAGAAGGCATGTCCCACAGTCTGTGGCTCTCCATAATTCATTTGCAGCACTTTCAGAGTGCAAGAGCAACATGGAGGATGGCTCAAGCACAGTGGGTGAGAAACAATCATCTCCCATGCCTAAAGTATGCAAGACTGCAGCCAAAGACAAAAAGGAGAAGGTGAGGATTGATAGTAAGCAGCTGTTGGTGGGCGATTCCATCATAAGAGGTGTGAAGTTTGAGGAGAATGGTGTTGTGAGATGTCTCCCTGGTGCTACCGCTAGCAGGGATAGACGACGGATCGTTAATATTGTTAGGCAAGCAAAGCAGGAAAGGGAAGTGGATGTTATTCTCCATCTTGGGACAAACGATCTGGCTTGCAATGAGGTTTCAAAGGTGAAAGAAGCTTTTCACACACTTGGAAAGGATATACAGGAGGTTGCATCAACTGTTTCATTCTCTGCAGTTTTGCCTGTGCATAACCTTCAGCATGACAGGAAGATGCGCATTAAGGAATTCAATGTATGGCTTGGTGAATGGTGTCTGAACCAAGGGTTTGGCTTTGTGTCTCATGTTAGCTCTTGTTGGAATGGAAAAGAACTGTACAAGAAAGATGGTTTGCACCTTTCTCTCAAAGGAACGAATGTCCTCGGTGAACAGTTCCAGGTATTTGCTAAGAAGCATTTAAACTAGGAAAGGGGGGCAAAAGAGTGATAATCCAGCAGTCCAACTGCCCCCCGAAACAATGCCAGAAAAGGGCAGTAGCACAAAGGTTAAGAAATGACAAGCTCAGAGTCTTGTCTACAAATGCTCGCAGTCTAGGAAATAAGATCAATGAACTTGAGGCTATAATGGCATCTGAGAATATAGATGTAGTGGCTGTTACTGAGACGTGGTTCAAGGGGAGTAATGACTGGGATATATCAATACCAGGGTTCTCTCTATACAGGAAAGACAGAGAAGGCAAGAAGGGGGGAGGGGTGGCCCTGTATGTGAAAGATAACCTAAAATCTAATTTGATACAAGTTAGTGAGAACAATTTAGAGTCAGTTTGGGTTACCGTGCAGCTTGATAATCATAAGGCAACTCGTGTAGGTGTGATATATAGACCACCTAGCCAAGTCAAAGAATTAGATGATCTACTAGTTGAGGAAATAGCTAAAATGACATTGAAGGGGGAAGTTATCATTATGGGAGACTTCAATCTTCCAGATGTAAACTGGAAAACCAAAATAGCTAGTTCTGCCAGGAGTACAGATATTCTAAATTCCCTACTGGGATTATCTCTACAGCAAGTAGTGGAGGAGCCAACCCGGAAGGAGGCCATTTTAGATTTAGTATTCACAAATGGGAATTTGGTATCTGATATTACTGTAGGGGAAAGCTTGGGATCTAGTGATCACCAGTCAGTGTGGTTTACTATAAGTACAGTGACTGAGTCACACCACACAAAAACAAAAGTTTTAGATTTTAGAAAAACAGACTTTTCTAAAATTAGATTAGTGGTATACGAGTCCCTATCAGATTGGAACAGTTTCATTGGAGTCCAGGAGAAATGGGACTACTTAAAAGTGGCACTATTGAAGGCAACAGAAAATTGCATTAGGCTTGTCAGTAAAAGCAAAAAAAGGAAGAGACCACTGTGGTACTCAGCAGAAGTGGCCAAAATCATTAAAAACAAAAAGATAGCATTTAGGAATTATAAAAAAAAAAAAAACGAGGATGACAGACAAATTTATAAGATTAGGCAGAGAGAGGCCAAACAAGTTATAAGAGCTTCCAAAGCACAGGCAGAAGAGAAATTAGCTCAGTCAGGAAAAAAAGGCCAGAAGGCATTCTTCAGATACATAAATGAAAAAAGGAAACTAAAACAAGGAATTACCAAATTAAAAACAAAAGAAGGAATGTATATAGAAGAAGATAAAGAACTAGCTGACTGCCTCAATGAATATTTCTGTTCAGTTTTTACAAAGGAAAATGAAGGAGAAGGACCTCAGTTAGGAAAGAAGACTAATGAATCTTTTGATGCATGTGTCTTTACAGAGGAAGAGGTTCTAAGTCAGCTGTCTAAAATTAATACAAATAAGTCACAGGGGCCTGATGGGATACACCCAAAGCTATTAAAAGAGCTCAGCGTTGAACTAGCAAAACCATTAACAGATTTATTTAACCAATCGCTGGCAACAGGAGTCGTCCCAGAAGATTGGAAATTAGCAAATGTTGTGCCCATTCATAAGAAAGGTAGTAGGGAGGAATCGGGCAACTATAGGCCAGTAAGCCTGACATCAATAGTGGGGAAATTAATGGAAACCATACTTAAGGAGAGGATTGTGGAACATCTAAAATCCCATGGATTGAAAGATGAAAAACAGCATGGGTTTACTTCAGGGAGATCATGTCAAACTAATCTTATTGATTTTTTCGATTGGGTGACTAAAATAATAGATGGAGGAGGTGCAGTAGACATCGCTTATCTAGACTTTAGTAAGGCTTTTGATACTGTCCCACATAGAAAGCTTATCAATAAAGTGCAGTCTTTGGGCTTGGACTCCCATATTGTTGAATGGATTAGGCAGTGGCTGAGGGACAGGCAACAGAGGGTTGTAGTCAATGGAGTATATTCAGACCAAGGTCTTGTTACCAGTGGGGTACCTCAGGGATCTGTTCTGGGACCCATATTGTTTAATATCTTTATCAGCGAAATTGCAGAAGGCCTCGATGGTAAGGTGTGTCTTTTTGCTGATGACACAAAGATTTGTAACAGGGTTGATGTTCCTGGAGGGATACACCAAATGGAAAAGGACTTAGGAAAACTAGAGGAATGGTCAAAAATATGGCAACTAAAATTTAATGTTGATAAGTGCAAGATAATGCACCTGGGCCGTAAAAACCCAAGAGCAGAATATAAAATCAGTGATACAGTCCTAACCTCAGTATCTGAGGAAAGGGATTTAGGGGTCATTATTTCAGAAGACTTAAAGGCAGGCAGACAATGTCATAGAGCAGCAGGAAATGCTAGCAGAATGCTTGGGTGTATAGGGAGAGGCATTACTAGTAGAAAGAGGGAGGTGCTCATGCCGCTCTACAGAGCACTAGTGAGACCTCATTTGGAGTATTGTGCTCAGTACTGGAGACCATATCTCCAGAAGGATATTGATACTTTGGAGAGAGTTCAGAGAAGAGCTACTAAACTGGTACATGGATTGCAGGATAAAACTTACCAGGAAAGATTAAAGGACCTTAACATGTATAGCTTGGAAGAAAGACGAGACAGAGGGGATATGATAGAAACTTTTAAATACATAAAGGGAATCAACAAAGTAAAAGAGGAGAGAATATTTAAAAGAAGAAAAACTGCTACAAGAGGACATAGTTTTAAATTAGAGGGGCAAAGGTTTAAAAGTAATATCAGGAAGTATTACTTTACTGAGAGAGTAGTGGATGCATGGAATAGCCTTCCTGCAGAAGTGGTAGCTGCAAATACAGTGGAGGAGTTTAAGCATGCATGGGATAGGCATAAGGCCATCCTTCATATAAGATAGGGCCAGGGGCTATCCATAGTATTTAGTATATTGGGCAGACTGGATGGGCCAAATGGTTCTTATCTGCCGACACATTCTATGTTTCTATGTTTCTATGTTTCTATGTTGGCCAGCATACACACCTGATTGCAGTGTTCGCCGATGACCTACCCATTATGACATCAAACCCTCAAGTATCTTTCCCTGCGCTACTTATCCATCTTCAAAATCTTTGGATTTATATCCAACTTCCTAATTATAGCAAATCGGAAGCATTAAACATCTCTTGTCCTGCATCCACTATCCCAGTGTTTCCCAACCAGTGTGCCTCCAGCTGTTGCAAAACTACAACTCCCAGCATGCCCGGACAGCCTTTGGCTGTGCGGGCATGCTGGGAGTTGTAGTTTTGCAACAGCTGGAGGCACACTGGTTGGGAAACACTGCACTATCCAATCCCTCAAAAGGTCAATCCCATTTATCTGGGCCTCGAAAAGTATACAATATTTAGGGATCCATATTTCAGCAAATCCAGACGAGTTATTGGCTCTCAATTACACACCCCTCTTACTATCAGTACGAACACAACTTAGATCTTTAAAAATCCCATTTATTTCCAGGATAGGAAAGAAAAACTTCCTTAAGACATACATAGACTCCAAGTTCTTATACCTAATGCAATCGATTCCTATTTGGCTTCCCCTTACATATTTCGCCGAAACCCACAAGCTGTTTTCCTCCTTCCTCTAGAATGGGAGATCTCCCAGAAGTGCATACTCATTGGGTGGCTTTGGTCTACCTGATCTGCACATATACTATAAGGCGGTGCAAGTGACCAGGAGCATAGCACTACTAACACCCCACTCCCCTGACCTCTGCTCCTATCTTGAACGATATCTCCTGACCCAGGCGGAGAAACTAATCCTGTGGGGGATAAGACAGACCTCTCCTACCACCCCAACTCAATCCCCCCTGATGAAGGGGACCCTGACAGTCTGGTCCAACCTCTTCAAATCTAAGGAGCTTAGGTTCCCCTTCCCTAATACTGTAACCCTCTAGACTTACTACAATCCTACATACATCCTCAGGTCCAGGAGCCCTCTGGAGTGTGGTCAATGTTAGCCACCATGTCTGTGAAGGGGATCTCTCTGAATGATGGCACACTAGACTGGGAAAAAGTATTAAACTTACCCAGAGTACTAACAGCACATTTTTGCACCTTCTCGACGTGAGAAAGCTCACACTGCCTTGTATCTCTCCTTCTATACCGACCTGGCCAGAAAAGCTGATCTTCATAGAACATCTTCCCAAACGCCTGCTATCTCTTTCTTATAAGTCAAAACTTTCCGATGTACCACCTAGGATATATTTCCTAGTGGCCTGGGAGATGGAACTAGGGATTACCCTTTCAGACCCTGAAAAAGCTTTCATTTTATCACATTCACATAGGTTTAATAGGTGCATCAAGATGCAAGAGAACTCATATAAGTTGCTGACTAGGTGGTATAAGACCCCAGAATTCCTCCACAGATTAAATGCTAATATACCTGATTCGTGTTGGAGATGTGGTGCCGGAGTCTGTATCCTGTCTCACATTTGGTGGACCTGTCCACATAGCCAACCATTTTGGTCAGAAGTGGGGAAAATGATAAACCAAATTTGTTCCACAAACCTCACCTTGGACCCCAAACTGGTCTTACCTTGGTGTCAAAATGCAAACAATACACCAGCCAACCATAACTTACCCACTATGCTCATCACAGCTGCTCGGTTGCTCATACCGTATCTGTGGAAAAGCAACTCTGCACCCACTCTGTCAACATCGGTAGATAAGGTAGACCAATTATTCCGCTTTGAGGAATTAGCACACTGGGAGACCCATACCCGATCAAAATTCCTGAAGGCTTGGAATCCATGGAAGACATATAGAGGCTTCGTCCCATCACTCACATATTCCAACCCAGCTGACACCATAGGAGCCCTGTAACGCTACAAGCACCTATCATGTCCCGCCGTGGGCCCCTGGGTGCTCTATTTGGGTCACAGATAGGATGCACCAGATACAACTCACTAGAACAATTACTTTTTAGGCTTACCTTCTTCGATTCAACAGTTATGGAATAATAGGCCCTCCAAATTCCTACCCCCTCAACACCACCTAACTCCCTATAAGCCCCCATTCTCTTCTTTCCTACTTTCTATGACCACTAACTTGGCCACTGTTATAACTTAGTCACCTCATCTGCGCTGCTCCTCACTCCCGCATCTATGAAGAGCATCCTCATGTGGGACTTATATATTTCTGTTATGGCATATGACACAAGTCTGTGACATGTCACTCTATATGTTATATACACCTGTTAGCTTGCCGACCAAGTATGTTTTCATGCTTATATGCTTTGATTATTGCTTATATTGTCTGTACATTTCTATTTCTCAATAAAAAGAATTCATAAAAAAAGGCTGTAGTACAATGTAACTTCACCGCAGAACTGCTAATAAGACATACTTTTTTTCCCCATTAATAAACCACAAAAATGGCTGTAGTACAATGTAACTTCACCGCAGAACGGCTAATAAGACGTACTCTTTTTTTAAAAATATTAATACACCCCAAAAATTGCTGTAGTACAATGTAACTTCACCGCAGAACTGCTAATAAGATGTACTTTTTTTCCCTATTAATAAACCACAAAAATGGCTGTAGTACAATGTAACTTCACCGCAGAACTGTTAATAAGATGTACTTTTTTCCCGATTAATACAACCCAAAAAAAGGCTGTAGTACAACGTAACCACCACATCACGGCTAATAAGACGCACTTATTTTTACTATTAATACACCCCGTAAATGGCTGTATCACACAGCACTTGCACCCCAAATATTAAATGGAATTACTGAGCTATCATATAGTGTAAAACTAAAAGCAGCAGTATAACAGCAATTTGGATCCCCAATTAGTGCAGCAAGATGTAATAGAATCGCTCCTATTACCCAAGTCTTTACTAACACTGTCCCTAGAACCTGTCACGTCTCTCCCTGCACTAAGTAGACTGGAAAATGGCAGCAACCAAGATGGCTGAGGCTATTTATAGGGCTGTGACATCACAGGGGCTGGCTGCAAGCAGTGCATTGTGGGTGATCCCTTGTTCCCAGACTTCTTAGCTCCATGTTCTAACATGTGCAGCAGCCTTTTTAGGAAAAAATGCGATTTGTTACCACGAAACGTGAAGAAATGAAAATGTGATAACTCTTCAATGGATAATTTTTTTAGGGGTTATTTTATGAAAAGTATTGATCACCTATTCACAGGTAAGGTGATACAATGGAGCAATAGTGTGCATGTTTGTCAGCTGCTCCATTCATTCAGTGCTCTGTCCCATAGATGTGAATGGAGCGTTGGACCAACATGAGCATTACTGCTCTATTCAGGTAAGGGAACCAGGGGTGCACTACCAATGAGGTGATGGCCTCAGCTGAAGCCACCTTGCAAAAGTGGCGGCATGGCCATGGGAAGTGAGCGCTTCCATTTTGGAAGTGCTCATCCCTCCATATTCAACTCTATGGCGTTCAGCAACTTATTTGCCACACAGTGCAATGGTATGCTAATAACTATAGAATAAGGCAGCTTTGATAAACAGTGGCATGGTGATATCTGTATATACATTTACTGTAAATTAGTGGCACCTGTCACTATAAAATGCAGTGCAATCTGAAGCATGCTACAGTGTATAAAAAGATGCGCTCTAAAGTGTTAGTTTAACTTGTTTTAAAACTATCCCCACCCAATCCAAGTTCAGCAATCTGGGACTCATAAATATGCTAGACCATAGACTCCATATAAATACATACAACCGTGAATGATTTCATATGTGCTTCGTATAATATGAACGGCCTAAATAATCCAAGGAAACAATCCAAAATACTGATTTATATGAAAAAAGAGAAAGCAGACGTCATCCTATTTCAGGAGACCCATTTTAAAAAAACTCACCCCTTTCTCTAAAACACTTCAATACAACCAATGGTATAATTCAACCACGCCAATAACTAAGAGAAAGGGAGTCTCTATTGTATTCCATAGAAGACTAGGCTTTCAACACATAGACACTGTCTGACGCTGAAGGAAGCTATATACTTGTTAAAAGTCAAATACATGGTAAGGTCTACACCTTTGACAATTTTTACTCAACCAATTTACTACAGCATCGCTTCATGGAACAGATATTAAATAAACTAGACTCGTTTGTTGAAGGAGTTTTGAACACTCCTCTGGAGCCAACCATGGATAAGGTAAAGCAAAACTAGCATACAGCAACCTCAGAGCTTTAAAGAAACAACTCCATCATCACAACCTAATTAACATCTGGAAGTCTAACGATAAAGACTATTCCTTTTACTCCTCTACCCACAATATGTATTCGAGACTAGATTATTTATTTATGTATCAGAGATGTGCAGATTCTGAAAAAAGCCACATATAAAAGTCCTTCCATTTATCGGATCATGCCCCATTATTGGTCCAACTCTCTCCTGGAAAAAAACGAATATAAAATTTTTAATTGGTCCCTTATCGAAAGCTTGTTAAATAACCTCAGATGTTTCAGCAATTACAAATGACATTGAATCTTTCTTCACTGAAAATTTACAGGGAAGAGATTGCACCTCTCTTGAATGGGAAACACACAAGGCCGTAATACGTTGTATACTTATCAGGCTTGGAACTTACAAAAAATAAAAAATAAGAGAGAAAGAAATCTCTGAGATCTGTAAGATATAAATGATCAGAACTACTAGATCAAAAAAGCCAGATATACCTATACATAGCGAAATATAAAAACTATCTAGAAGATAACAGATGTGGTAAAAGACTAGCTAGACTGCTTCAAAAACAGAAAAACAAGTCATATATAGATAGTCAGGGTCAGAGACCATAAAAATACTATGTGTATCACAGAGGCGTTTAAGAGCTTCTATGAAAAACTCTATAACCTCAAGAAACATTCTTCTGAACATATAGACATAAAAACAAAAATGAAAGAATTTTTCAATACAATTAAACTTCCTAAACTCTCAGCAAACCAAAAAGCTAAATTAATTACCCCTTCTCACTAAATGAAAGAGTCAGTCATTAAGACCTTATCTAATGGTAAAAGCCCTGGCCCAGATGGTCTAATGGCTACTTAATACAAAAAAAAATCTTTCCCCACACATGTGTGCTTACTTTAATAATATATCAAATGGTGACTCTTTTCGCCCTGAGTCCCTCATGGCTCACATAACGGTCATTCCTAAAGAAGATAAAGACACCACATGGTGTTCTAATTATAGACCAATTTCACAGTTAAATGTCGACATTAAAATATATGCTAAGCTGATAACTATTGGACTTAAGCACATTATTCCAAATATATTACACCCAGACCAAGTTGGATTTACTGAAGGCAGAGAATCCAAAGAGAACATTTACAGGGTTCTACACGCCATACAATTAGCTCAGCTTAAAAACATACCCTTTGCATTTGTTACTACAGACGCTGAGAAGGCTTTCGACAGACTAAATTGGAATTACTTAGAGGAGGTATTGAACGCTTTTGGTTTCCACCGTGTTTTTGTGTCAAAGATTCTGGCCATGTATACAATCCCATCAGCAACGGTCAGAGTTAATGAGTCACTATCAAAGAGCTTCAAAATCACCAATGGTACGAGACAGGGCTGCTCCCTTTCTCCATACGTTTTATCCCTTCCTTAGAACCCCTTCTTATTAAAATCAGATCCAATCCTTCAATTAAAGGTATATTAACAACAAAGGAACATCATAAAAGTGGCTGCATATGCAGATGACTATTTATGAACACTAACCCACTAAGAGGGGTCCCCTTGCTCTTGAAGAAGCTGGAGGATTTTAATTGTATTTCCTATTTTAAGATAAACTTACAAAAGTCTGAAAATATATAATGTTAATGTACCTCAATCCATATGGCAGAAGGTGATCTTGTCTACCCCATTGAAACCAGCTCCCTTATAGTTTAAATATTTGGGCATAAACATTAGCAAAAAAACACAAGAACTTAAATCGACTCAACTTCCTACCCATCCTAACTAAACTGGACTCAAAACTCAAAGATTAGGAGAATCTCTTCATTTCCTGGTTTGGGCGTATAAATGCTATTAGGTTATTTTATTACCCAAAATACTTTACATCCTGCAGGCGCTTCCTATCGATATACCCAACTTCTACTATGCCACTATTAAGAAAAAGATACTGAAATTCTTTTGGATATCTAGTTGCAACCGAGTCCAATACAATACCATCATTATGTCTCGATCGAGTGGCGGTTTGGGGGTACCCGATTTTCAAAGATATCACCTCTCAGTCCACATTGCTAAACTGCTAGAGTGGTATGTTAAACCTTCTAGGAAGCTTTGGCTAGACATAGAGAGAATCTCTTCCCCCTAATTCCCAAATACTCTTGTGGAAAACAAAGGAAAATCCCTTCTTACTTAAGTTGATGGGAGTCGGGGATCCCTTGACGCGCTTTTCTTTAAAAATCTGGCATAAAGTTAACAAACATACACAATTTTTACCAACATATTGTGCAGAAACACCAGTGGGTGCATTGATACCTCCTAGGTTCAGAAAAATTAAAGAAAAAACTAAAAATATTGAGGAATTATTTATTTCTCCAGCACGTAACCTAATGAATGGGAACACATTTATCTCACAAAATGATCTAAATTGGTATTTTCCAGAGCTGTACCTCTCTAGTGAAGAATATATGCAGATTAAAGATTACATCTTGACAACTAAAGCTTATAAAGCTATTTTTTCACCCTTGACTACAATACAAAAATGCATAAAGACAAGCTCCCCTGTTAAGAAAGCCATCTCTACTATGTACAATATAGTAAACAGCCCCTCCTCAGCCCCTTCATACATAGCTAAATGGGAGTCTAAATTGGGAACTAATTTTAACGACACTGGAGTGAAGGAAATCATCTCAAATACTAGATCTAGCTCTGTTAGCCCTGGAATACAAGAGTCACACTTCAAATTAGTATCCCGGTGGTATAGGACTCCCATTCTACTAAATCGTATTTTCCCTGAAGTACCTTCATTATGCTGGAGATGTCAGGAGGAACAAGGTACAATTTCACACATTTGGATACAATGCAAACAGATGAAGACATTTTGGAGGAATATATCTACTATAATTAACCAAATATCCAACACCAAGGTGGAAATCCCTGCAAAACTTATTTTATTTGGTGTATTTGATTTTCATTCCTCATGTATTAGACACCCTTTAACTCTACATATTCTCAACACTGCGAAGGTATTGGTTCCAAGATTATGGAAAGATAGAACTCCTCCTTCCATATCTGACTGGTTAAAAGAGATGTACATACTCCACAATTATGAAAAATTAAGACTTACAAGAGATGACAAAGTTTACCAATACAACAAAACTTGGGATCCTTGGATCAAGTTCATTGAAAGTGATTTTATCACTGAATATCTCTAAACACATACATCCATTAACAAACTAAAGTCTAGCTACCTGAGCCCTGATTTCCCCCCCTTTCCCAGTTCGTGTTAATCTGTATGTTCCGTAATGGAATGATATGATTCAATCACTCCACTAAGTTTTGCAAATACTTCTTATACTCTCCTGCTAGCATAAGAGGAGTGAAATAATTATAGTTTGGCATTTACTGATAATCAAAGTTCTAATTAAGTTTCAGAAGTAATAGTTCTCTGATATATTTCTTACACTGTTTTATATATAGAATGTTGGGATATCAATAAAGACTCCTTATTCACTAAATACTTAAGAATTGTTTATCTCACAATTGTTCTTTGGATAGGTTTTGTTTAGTCTCTGTGACTCAGATTGATTAGAATTATCCTTTGAAGTACCCAGCATGAATATGAATGCTTTATATAATATTTTTAATTTCTGTATATTACTTTGATTCATTGTATTATAATAAATATACATCTCTCCCAAAAGGTAACCCCTAAACCTTTAATAAACACATTTACTGCAGTTGCTTTCTATATTGATATGAAGCACCAAACTAAGCTGCATTATTAAGATGTTTTCTAAAAAATAAAAAATAAAATAAAACTGATAGACTATCCTTTCAGTATTTACATGTGTTCTCCTGTACCTGGAGGGGTATGCCATTTGGCATGTAAGTATCTGATCAGTGAGGGTCTGACCGCTGAGACTTCCACAAATCACAAGTATAAGTCCTCGAAGTGGCAGTCACACATGCAACCTGCCATTCCATTTCTCTCTATGGAACTGCTGGCCTGTTCCTACCTGGAAACAGCAAGGATTAAAACTTCATTTTTCGTGATACATTAAAATAAAAAAAAAAGTTGAAGCATTTCCAGAATGATAATCCTCCTATAGCAGGATACATAGACCCCCATTCTGTGTGTTGTTTAAAAGGTTTTATATTTTTGGGTTTTAGAGTTTTATTTTATTTTGTTGCTCTATTATACTCACTGTACACACTCTGACCTCCAGATAGTGATAACCCTCCGCCCCATTCACTTCTTAAAGGATAACTGTCACATTTAGACCCTAATTTTAATTTTCATATATGTAGTTACTAATAACATGATATTCCAGAATCAGTTCCTATTAGACTGACTTACCCCATATTTAATAAGATTCAGCCCTTAGCAACCAGTCTGCATAAAACTGCAATCTCACTATTCAGTTAAGATGGCCGCCACTGCCCTCACCCTGAGGCTAATCCCGCCGGCCTTTACTAGCCAGTAACAATAGTCTGTCATGGTCTTACCTTCTTGCTGTTCTCCTTCGTTTGACATGTGCTGGCGGCCATCTTGGTTTCTGGGTTTCTTGTAGCCTTCCACCCTGCGGCTCCTCCTTCCCACTGGGAGGAGCTGGATGCCTAGCTCATATATATAGGAGGTCTGTGGCTTCAGTTCCTTGCTTGGTCCTCCTGTGTTCACATGCTTCTAAGACTGCTGCTGCTTCTGGTTCCTGATCCTGGTTTCGTCTGACTACCCTGCTGGTTCCTGATCCTGGCTTCGTCTGACTACCCTGCTGGTTCCTGATCCTGGCTTCGTCTGACTACCCTGCTGGTTCCTGATCCTGGCTTCGTCTGACTACCCTGCTGGTTCCTGATCCTGGCTTCGTCTGACTACCCTTCTGGTTCCTGATCTCTGGCCTCTCAAAGACTCTGCTCGGTTTCACCATTCGTTTGGACTTTTGCTTTACAGCTTTATTTTCAATAAAGCCTTCTTATTTTCACTTATCTCTTGTTGTACGTCTGGTTCATGGTTCCGTGACATTAGGACCAAGCCATGAGTTCTGACGGTACAGGGCCATCCTCGCTACCCATGCTGGTTGCCAGACTTGATCAGCAGGATCACCTGTTGGGTCGGTTCGCTGTGGCGTTGCAAACCCTGCTTGAACGCACGGCTCATTTCGCTCCCGTTGCCGATGGGTCGGTTGTCGCTCCTACTGCCGCTCCGGTTGTTGCGCCAGAGTCTACCCCGACACCTGTTGTTGCGCCTGCGGTGTTTCGGGGTATGACCGGTTCTGCCCCTCTTCCACAGCGCTTTGGGGGAGAGCCAACTCAGTGCCGAGGTTTCCTTAACCAGGTGGGCATTTATTTCGAGTTGCTGCCACATGCCTTTCCTACTGAGAGATCAAAGGTGGGCTTCTTGATCTCGCTGCTCTCGGACAAGGCCTTGGCCTGGGCCAGCCCTTTATGGGAGAACAACAATCCGGTGGTTGCCGAGTTTTCCGGTTTTGTTGCTTCTCTTCGGAAGGTATTCGATGTGCCGGCTCGTGCTGCCTCTGCTGCGAAGCTCCTTATGTCCATCAGACAGGGTTCACGATCCGTAGCTGAATACGCCATTGAGTTTCGTACCCTGGCAGCAGAGGTGGGCTGGAATAATGAGGCTCTGGTCGCTGCTTTCTCTCATGGTCTCTCGGATGCCTTGAAGGATGAGGTTGCAGCTAAGGACCTACCAGTGGAGCTCGAGTCTCTTATTTCTTTCCTGATTTTGATTGACACCAGACTCAGGGAGAGACCTTCCTTTAAGGAGAGCCTGCGGAGGTCTTCTAACAGATTGGCGCCTACGTTTGCTGTCCCACCCGTGCCTCCCTCTCCTCCCACGCCTCCTGGGGATGACTTGTCTGGGGGTGAACCCATGCAGCTGGGGTTTGCTCGCCTGTCCGAGGGGGAGAGGGTACTCCGGAGACGCGAGGGTCGATGCATGTACTGTGGTCTCGGTGGGCATTTTCGGTTGACATGTCCGAACCGTCCGGGAAACGCTCGTACCTGAGATCCTGTCGGGGGCAGATCTTGGGTGGAGTCTCCTCGTCCCCGGTTTCCCGTGTTGACAAACCACTGATCACTGTTGTCCTCTCCTGGGTCGGGGGCTCGGTGACGACCCAGGCGTTGGTGGACTCTGGTGCTGGTGGTTTGTTCATTGATAGTGTGTTCGCTGCCGCCAATTCCATTCCTCTGCAGGCTCGAGGTTCCCCACTGGCTCTTGAGGCGATAGACGGCAGACCCCTTCTGTCGTCACACGTGACTCATGAGACCCTTCCAGTGGGGATAGCCATTGGTGCCGTTCACAGAGAGTCGGTCTGTCTCCAGGTTATTTCGTCTCCACACTACTCGGTGGTCTTGGGGTACCCCTGGCTCCAGAAGTATAATCCGACTTTCGATTGGAGATCGGCCGAGATCCTCTCGTGGTCACCGCAGTGTGGGGCTAGTTGCATCGATGGGTCTGTCAAGTTGCTGTGTACTTCCTCGGACTCTCTGTTGCCTCCTGAATACGAGGAGTACCGGGATGTATTCGATAAGGTGCGCGCGGTTGCCCTACCTCCGCACCGCCCATACGATTGTGCCATAGAGTTACAACCTGGTGCCGTTCCTCCTCGTGGCAAAGTCTATCCACTGTCGGTAGCGGAGAATGAGGCCATGGAGGAGTACGTGAGGGAGGCGCTTTCACGCGGACACATTCGCAAATCCTCGTCCCCGGCAGGGGCTGGATTTTTCTTTGTGAAAAAGAAGGGCGGTGAGTTGAGGCCTTGCATCGATTACAGGGGTCTCAATCGCATCACGATCAAGAACGCTTACCCGATACCCTTGATTTCCGAGCTGTTCGATCGCCTTAAAGGGGCCACGGTCTTTACCAAACTCGACCTGAGGGCGGTATATAACCTGGTAAGGATCAAGGCGGGCGATGAATGGAAGACCGCGTTTAACACCAGGACCGGTCATTATGAATCCTTGGTTATGCCCTTTGGGTTGTGCAATGCGCCCGCAGTCTTTCAGGAATTCATCAACGATGTTTTCCGTGACCTGTTGCAGCAGTGTGTGGTGGTCTATTTGGATGACATCTTGGTATATTCTGAATCCATGGAGGCCCACATTCTGGATGTCAGACGAGTGTTGCAACGGTTACGAGAGAACAAGCTGTTCGGTAAGCTTGAGAAATGCGAATTTCACCGATCCCAGGTAACCTTCTTAGGTTACATCATTTCCGCTGAGGGGTTCTCCATGGATCCTGAGAAGGTTTCGGCTGTCTTACAGTGGCCCCAGCCCAGTGGTCTTCGTTCCCTGCAGCGCTTTTTGGGCTTCGCCAATTATTATCGGAAGTTCATCAGGGACTTTTCCATGCTGGCCAAGCCTCTCACGGATCTGACCAGGAAGGGCAGTAATTCCCAGGTCTGGCCGCTCGAGGCCATCCGAGCTTTTGAGGCCCTAAAGTCCGCTTTTGTGTCGGCTCTGATTCTGTCGCATCCCAACCCTGGGTTGCCCTTTGTCCTCGAGGTGGACGAGTCTGAGACGGGAGTAGGCGCCCTTCTGTCTCAGCGTAGAACACCAGAGGGTCCTCTGCTTCCTTGTGGGTTTTACTCCCGGAAACTGTCTTCCGCGGAGTGCAACTATCAGATTGGTGACAGGGAGTTATTGGCCATCGTGCAGGCCCTTAAAGAATGGAGGCACTTGCTCGAGGGTTCGGTGGTTCCGGTTCTCATCCTGACGGACCATAAGAATCTGACCTACCTTTCTGAGGCCAAGAGATTGACACCACGTCAGGCCAGATGGGCTCTGTTCTTGTCACGTTTTAATTACATGGTCTCCTACCTACCCGGTTCCAAGAACATCAGGGCGGATGCCCTATCACGGCAGTACTCCGAGCTGTCCAGGGAGGAGTCGATTCCGACTTCGGTCATACCTCCGAATCAGATCCTGGCCGCCATTCGCACCAGCCTGACCTCTCCCCTGGGTGAGCAGATTTTGGCGGCTCAATCTGGTGCTCCCTCTGGGAGACCCAACGGCAGATGTTTTGTGCCTGAGGAGTTGCGCACTCGGTTGTTGCGAACCTACCATAACTCCAAGACCGCGGGGCATCCTGGAAAGAATCAGCTGTCCTGGGCTGTTTCACGTCTGTTCTGGTGGCCTTCCCTACGTTCCGACATCGCCGCATATGTAGTGGCATGCTCCGTTTGTGCCCAGAGTAAGTCCCCTCGGCACCTTCCGTTGGGCCTTCTGCAACCCATAGCCACCGGGGAGCGCCCATGGTCACACCTGGGGATGGATTTCATTGTGGACCTCCCTGCATCCCGAGGCCATACGGTCATTCTCATGATTGTGGATCGGTTTTCCAAAATGTGCCACTGTGTTCCTCTCAAGAAGTTACCCTCTGCACAAGAGTTGGCCACGATTTTTGCCAGGGAGGTCTTCCGGTTGCACGGTTTGCCCAAGGAGATTGTGTCGGATCGGGGGAGTCAGTTTGTGTCCAGGTTCTGGCGCGCCTTTTGCTCCCAGTTGGGGATTCATCTCTCCTTCTCCTCGGCCTACCACCCTCAGTCCAATGGGGCCGCAGAACGATCCAATCAGGCCTTGGAGCAATTCCTTCGTTGCTATGTCTCCGATCACCAAGACAATTGGGTTGACCTTCTGCCTTGGGCTGAGTTTGCCAGGAACACGGCGGTGAACTCTTCCTCTGGGACGTCTCCCTTCATGGCCAATTATGGGTTCCAACCTGCCGTGTTACCGGAGGTATTCTCTCCCCAGGATATTCCGGCGGTGGAGGATCACCTTTCCGTCCTACGTGCTTCTTGGGTACAGATCCAGAAGTCCCTTGAGGCCTCTGCGCAGCGCCAGAGACTCCAGGCTGATCGCAGACGAGCGCCTGCTCCTTCCTACCAGGTCGGAGACCGTGTATGGTTGTCCACCCGCAACCTCAACCTTCGAGTGCCCACTCCCAAGCTGGCGCCTCGCTTTGTTGGTCCCTTCCGAGTGCTTCGCAGGGTAAACCCGGTAGCCTATGCCCTTGCGCTTCCTCCTGGCATGCGGATCTCTAATGTGTTTCATGTCTCCCTGTTGAAGCCACTGGTGTGTAATCGTTTCACTTCCTCGGTTCCTCGGCCTCGTCCGGTCCGAGTGGGCAATCATGAGGAGTATGAGGTGAGCAATATCCTGGACTCACGCCTGGTCCGCGGTCGGGTGCAGTTTTTGGTCCATTGGCGTGGTTATGGTCCAGAGGAGCGTTCCTGGGTTCCCTCCGCAGATGTTCATGCTCCTGCCTTGCTCCGAGCCTTCCACGCACGCTTCCCTCAGAAACCGTTTTTTGCTCCGCGGAGGAGGGGCCCTTGAGGGGGAGGTACTGTCATGGTCTTACCTTCTTGCTGTTCTCCTTCGTTTGACATGTGCTGGCGGCCATCTTGGTTTCTGGGTTTCTTGTAGCCTTCCACCCTGCGGCTCCTCCTTCCCACTGGGAGGAGCTGGATGCCTAGCTCATATATATAGGAGGTCTGTGGCTTCAGTTCCTTGCTTGGTCCTCCTGTGTTCACATGCTTCTAAGACTGCTGCTGCTTCTGGTTCCTGATCCTGGTTTCGTCTGACTACCCTGCTGGTTCCTGATCCTGGCTTCGTCTGACTACCCTTCTGGTTCCTGATCTCTGGCCTCTCAAAGACTCTGCTCGGTTTCACCATTCGTTTGGACTTTTGCTTTACAGCTTTATTTTCAATAAAGCCTTCTTATTTTCACTTATCTCTTGTTGTACGTCTGGTTCATGGTTCCGTGACATAGTCCCCCAAAAGTGTCAGTAACCAGAGCCCTCCCCCTAAAGGGTTAATCTCCTGCAGCACAAAGGGGTCCTCTTACCACATGTTGCTTTCATTTAAACACTGAGCAGATGGCAGATCTCCCTTCCCTGTTGTGCGCTGGTCCAGCTCTGCTGAGTGAGGGAGCGTCTGCCAAGCGCAGGGACAGGGAGAAGTGCACACAGCCCAGGCACTGTTATCAGCTGCTGGGGAGGACCTAGCTTTAATCATTTATTTACAGTCCCTGGCTGTCAGTAATCTGACCTTGCACGCAGCCTACTTCTGCGTCCTTCAACAGATAGACGGACCATGCCTAGCAACCCTATTTTAAGCACAGGTAAAAGTAGGCAGTATAGGGAACAAAAATGTGGAATTAAGGGGTAATTGAATACACAGTGAAAAGTTGAAATAGGGCCACCAAGGAGATATTAACCACCACTAGGCCTGCACAATATATCGCCAAAGCAATCGCCAATTGGCCGACCTAAAAATGCTGCAGTTGTATTACCATATTTTTCGCTTTATAAGACAAACTTTGGCAGTGCGTCTTATAAAGCGATGGTTGACTTTTTACGTGGCTGACACGGATGTATCGCCGGCCGCTAAAAGATGTCCTATTGTTGCAACGCATCCGCAAAAAAATGGATGCAACACAGACGTCATCTGTATTTTTGGCAGATCCGCATTTTGCGGACCACAAAATACATATGGTCCTATGAATGCACCCTAAGGCAAAGAAAACATGCCTTAGCACTTACAGTTAGGATGCTGCCGCACATCATGGTTGTGCTACAAAAAATTGCACAAAATAAACCTATGTGGTTTTTGAAACAACATACCTGAGTTTATCATATGTTTTATTTCAGCAAAGTGAAAACATACAGAAGATTAAAAGGTACCTGTCAGCAGATTTGCACCTCTGAAACTGGCTGGCCTGTTGCATTGCTATTTCAACTACACCCTCTGCACTTTTTATTGACAGTGCCAGGCAGTGTAAACGTAATCATGTCTGGCCCTGACTTCTCCTAAAGTCAATCAAAGTGGAGAGGGCTCGGCAGTTGCAGAGAGTGCAGAGCCTCTAGTTGTAATGACAACATCCCCAGTTTTCACAGCAATGTGGACACATATGAACATGGGACCAACACAGATGCCTTCAGCTGCACATGAAACAAGTCAGTCAGTTTCATAGGTACAAACACTGGCATAGCTATAGAGGCCCCCCCTTGCCAGCGGCACAGTATTTTCCCCTATATAAGATGCAGTATGGAAGCGCACACTAGGAGGCGGGGGAGTAAAGTGCTGCTAGCGCTGTACTTACCCCTTCTCCCTGCTTTCTCTTCTCTGGGACGCGATGCTGTGTCCTGACTGCCTACAGCATCAGGATGTACACAACGCATTATGATCTGATGCTGCAGGAAGTCAGGTGACTGTGCAGTGCGGGCCCCGAGTACAGCAAAAGATCAGGGAGACCGCCGGACATGGCGAGTGGCAGCGGAGCAAGAGAGATAAGTTAATTTATTTTAAAGTCTGATTTGAGGTCTGATATGGGTGGTATGAGAGAACTAATGGGGGTCTAGAAGTCTAATGGGGGTCTGAGGTCTGTTATGGGGCCTGGACTGTAATATGGGGGTCTGGGGCTCTGGTCTGAGGTCTGATATGGGGGTCTGAAGGTCTAATGGGATTCTGGTCTGATATGAGGGTCTGGAGATCTAACGGGGGTCTAGAGGTCTAATATGGGCATTTGGAGGTCTAATAGGGGTCTGTCTGATATAAGGGTCTGTAGGTCTAATGGCGGTCTGAGAGGTCTAATGGGTGTCTGGTCTGAGGTATGATATGGGGTTTCTGACATGGAGGTCTAATCTGAGTTCTGAAACTGGGGTCTGACCTGAGGTCTGAGATTTGGGGGGGGGGTCTCATCAGAGTTTTGGTATGGGGGTCTCATCTGAGATGGGGTGGTCTCATCAGAGTTTTGATATGGGGGTCTCCTCTGAAAGATAAGGGGTATCTTGTACTGGCACACACTATAAGGGGCTATTTTTTTGTACTAGGGCACATTATAAGGGGGTAGTTTTTGTACTGGCACATGGAGGCATTATTACTATTGGGGCACTTAACACTATGCACTCTGGCAGATAATTATTTCTATTGGTGGGACTTTTCAGGTGGACTGTTTCTGCAGTATATTATTGAGGAGCACAGCGAGCACAGTATTGCTGGTGGCAAGATGGGATGTTCTGAAGGTGGGAGAATGATTGAAAAGTAGGAAATTAAGATATCTATTTGTCAGACACTGCAGAGAAAATCATTGTGGTGGTCTGGTCTGAATGGAGAAGATGAGGAAAGAGAATGTCTATATCAGAGGAGACATCACCGGATGTAAGATGTACATATGTGGCACTGTATTCTCCTCTATGATTTGTAGAGCAGTATATAATGTTTTCCAAGTATGTCTTTAAAGGGGTTGTTCACTTTTTACTGTTGATGAACTGGGTAATCAATATCAGATCAGCAGGGGTCTGACTCCCGGAACCCCCACCGATCAGCTGTTAGAAGAAAAGGCAGCATTCACACGAGCGCTGCCTTCTCTGCTCGGTTTACCTGCTCGCCACAGCAATTGCAGTGGTAAGCAGGTGTAATTACAATAGTGGCATCCCCATTCATTTCTATGGGATGGCTCTGTAGTATGAACAGTTGGAGCCGTCCCATAGAAGTGAATGGTATACTTGTAATTATACTGTTCACCACTGCAATTGCTGCAGCAAGCAGGTAAACAGAACAGAGAGGGGGGGGGGGGGGGCATGAACCTTTAGCTACGCCCCTGGGTACAAATCTGCTGACAGATGGCAGTTAAATTAACTTAAAGGCTATGTACACCTTTGACAATTTTTTTTATTTATAATTATGTGGATTAATAATGTGTAAAAACTAATTTCTCCAATTGTTTTTTTTTTTTAACGTATTCTACAGCCTGCATGCGCTTCTTCAGATAAATCATCAGGAAGTTGTTTGTTTTTCCCTTCAGGACTCAATGTGATCAGAAGACAGTGCTTTACATAAATCACCTGGAGGCAGATTCTTCACGGAGGGCTGTGCTCCCCCAGCTGAGTACCATCTATGCACAGCACACAGTTCTTCACTATAGATCAGAGTTCAACCCCCCCCCCCCCCCCCCCCCTTCCCAGCAGCTGACACCTGGGGAGAAACCTGCTAGGAGCCAGAGGGGACTGGACTCTTCCTGCAATTTAGCACAATTACAGAGCGATGCCTGGGCACACATGGAATGACATTTGGCAGACGAGCATCACACACCACTGATAGAGTCAGCGCTGTAGAGGAGGGCAGAGAGGACAGGAGAATACTAAACTAGTTACTAGCCTGCCATGCCACCCCTGGAGTGTAGAGGCAGGCAGCATCAGCTACTGCCAAGCTGTTCACAGAGAGACAAGGGAAGGCTGTGATGTAAAAGTGTGAGGGAGGGGTCATGCAAGCACACACAAAAAAGAGAAAAGGGAGCTCCTGCATGTGAAAATGAAATCAGTTAAGGGTACTTTCACACTAGCGTTTTTCTTTTCCGGCGCTGAGTTCCGTCCTAGGGGCTCAAATCCGGAAAAGAACTGATCAGTTTTATCCCCATGCATTCTGAATGGAGAGTCAGTCCTTCAGGATGCATCAGGATGTCTTCAGTTCAGTCTTTTAGACTGATCAGGCTTTTCAGAAAAACGTAGCATGCAGTATTTTTACCTCCGGCCAAAAAGCCTGAACACTTTGACTGAACGCCGGATCAGGCCTTTTTCCCATTGACTTGCATTAACGCCGGATCTGGCACTGTGTGTTCAGTCAAAACGGATCCGGCTTTTGCATGTTAAACCCGAAAAATGTGAAAAAAAAGTTAAAGTCCATAAATGGCGGATCCGTTTTTTCCAATGCATTTTTTCATTGTGATCAAAATCCTGATCAGGATTCAAATGTAATCCGTTTTCACACGTTTTTCCGGATCCGGCGGGCAGTTCCGGTGTCGGAATTGAACGCCGGATTAAAACAACGCTAGTGTGAAAGTAGCCTAAGAGAGCATGTGACTAGTGCTGAGGGAACTGAGAATAGAGAAGTGCTTGAAAAGCAGGTATGACCATTGCTGAGTGCATGAAAAGTAAAGCTGAATCCAAGAACAAATCAGTGCAATTTTTGTGTTTCTTAATTTTTCATGCACAAAGTTTTCCATAGCCTTTAATCTAGCAATGAAAGTAATTCTACTGTGTGTTTTCCCTTTGCTGGAAGAAAATGCACCATGAATATAGGTATATTGTTGCAAATACCGTATGTTTTTGTTTTTACCGCACCAAAAATGCAACACAGCTGAGGCTACTTTCACACTAGCGTTTTGGCTTTTCGTTTGTGAGATCTGTTCAGGGCCCTCAAAAGCGGTCCAAAACGGATCAGTTTGGCCCTAATTCATTCTGAATGGAAAAGGAGCCGTTCAGAATGCATCAGTTTGCCTCCGGTCAGTCACCATTCCACTCTGGGGGTGGACACCATGACGCTGCTTGCAGCGTTTTGGTGTCCGCCTAATGAAGGGGAGCCAAACAGATCTCTCCGTTTTCTCTGACAATCTGGCACAAAAGAAAATGGATCTGTCTCCCATTGACTTTCAATGGTGTCCATGACGGATGCGTCATGGCTATAGAAGACATAATACAACTGAATCTGTTCATGACAGATGCATGCGGTTGTATTATTGTAACGGAAGCATTTTTGCAGATCAATGACGGATCCGCATAAAACACTAGTATGAAAGTAGCCTGAGATGTGTGGCAGCACCCTTAGCATTATTTATGTCTGCTTCAACCTACCACTGATTGGCTAAAGTGGTGGCAGCTTCAGTCAGGGAAGAAGTGAGTCATTGGCAATATAGTTTGTCTTTTATATATTAGCATGATAATACTTGTAAAATCCAAATGGTTAAAGAAAATGAAAACTAGAGTTGTTTACATGCAGTGCATAGTCTATTCAGAAAATGGCAGGTAACGTTAAAAGGAGTTCTTCTAAAGTACATATTAAAGAGGACCTTTCACCACTCCTGAAGTGCCTGTTTTAATAGCTACATACATTTCCAATGTAATAAAAATTCTAGAGCATCTATTCATATGGCTCTGTGTTGTGACATTCCTTTATTATTTCTACTAGAAGTTATGAATGAATTTCTAGCAAACTGCAGTATGGCTACAGCAGGGAGTTGAACAGTTTCACTCTATCCAGTCAGTGCTGCTATTGTCAGACTGTACAGGGACACCTGGCCCCTAACTGGTTACCACCCCTCTGTTCCCTTACTGCAGATTGGTAGTATTTAATTCATAACTTCTAGTAGAAATAATAAAGACATGGCACAACATAGAGCCATAAGAATAGATGTTCCAGAAATGTTATTACATGAGGAATGGATGTACACTAGGTATTAAAACAGGCATGTCAGGAGGGTGACAGGTCCTCTTAAAATGTAGACTTAAATATTCAAAACAAGAATATAGAATATTCACCACTTGATTTATTCCATGAAGATATCCAAAACTTTGTCCTCCCCATCACTCTGAAAACCCTGGCTCTGAGGGGTGAACTAAGGTATTTTCCAGACTTAGGCCTCATGCACACGACAGTTGTTTTTCTCGGCCTCCGTTCCGTTTTTTTTTGCGGATAGGATGGGGACCCATTCATTTCAATGGGTCAGCAAAAAAATGCTGATAGTTCATCCGTTTGTGTTCCGCGTCCGTTGTCCGTGTTTCCCTTCAGCAAAAAAAATAGTGCATGTCCTACTTTTTTCACATTTGCGGACAAGGATAGGCATTTATTACAAGGGATCTGTGGGAAAAAAAACAGATCCTCCAAAAAAACGGATGCCGCATCCGTTTTTTGGGCGGACGCACAATTTGCAGACGCAAATAACAACTGTCGTGTGCATGAGGCCTTTAATGCTTAGCCTCCCGGCAGGCTGTTCCAGCGTAAAGTGCTGGAAATTGGCTGGACAAAAACTGCTGCATGCAGCTGTATTTGTCTATTTGTTTCTCAGCATATTTCCCAATTTACAATCATAGTTATTGGGCCCAGACAGCAATGCCGGATTCGGCAGGCTGTTCAAGCCGGGAACAGCCTGACTGATTGGTAGAAGATAGTGTCCCTTCCACTCTTTTTTTTATCCCTACCTCCATTTGTCCTAGGTGGCTAATTACATGCTCTACCACATGCCAACCACGGGAATGATGATGTGAAAATGTTACTAAAATATTCAAATCTTACGAAGGGGTCAGCATGCTCCAGCTGTTCTAAAACTACTCCCAGAATGCTGCATTCACTTCTATGGGAGTTAGAACAAAAGCCAAGTAAGCGTGCATGCCGGGAGTTGCATTTTCACAGCAGCTGGAGTGTCCTAATAGAAGAAACATCTCAGATATGTTCTTTTCTGGAAAACCATTTGCATCAGTTATACAGGACTAAGCATTTCTCAATTGACCCAAGCTGCAGGGGAGTGGCTAAGTCAAAACATGCAGGTCAGAACTTCTGTGGCCTGTATTGCAGACTACTGCAGGGAGTCAGGTGAGTATTGTCCTTTTTTTTTCTCCCCTAACTCACTTTAGAGGAAGATAGTACTGGGGCACTGTACTATGAGGAGGGCAGAATAAGTACTAGAATACTAGGGGCACTACAGGGGGGCAGTGTAAGTGATGCATTATAAGTACTAGGGGCATTAGGTAGGGGGCCATTTTAACTAAAGTGCACTATAATACTAGGGGAACTACAGGGATGCACTATAATTGCTACACTGGGTGCACTAGGGTGCATTAAACCTAATGGGTACTATAGTGGGCATTATAATTACTGGGGGCACTAGAGGGGCATTATATATAATGGTGGTACTAGAGGGGGCATTATAACTACTGGGAGCACTATAGGGGCATTATAACTACTAGGGGCACAATATGCAGTATTATAATTACTGGGGACACTATACGCAGCATTATAATTACTGGGGGCACTACAGTTGAGATTATAATTATAAGGGGCACTTTAGGGGCCATTATATTGATTGGGAGCACTATACAGGGCATTCAATTTACTGTGGGCTCTACAGGGCTTTATCGAGTGGTCGCATTACTAATTGAGGCACTGTGGGAGCTTTTTAACCACTGGAGGTATTGTGGGTCATTATTATTATTTTATTGGGCACAATATGGAAGCCACTTTCTGGGAGCATTATCACTGTAAGGCCTCCTGCACACAAACGTGTGAGCCCTGTGGCCGTGCTGCGGCCCGCAAATTGCAGTCCGCAATGCATGAACACCGACCATGGGACAGCCGCAGCGGGTCGCGGACCCATTCACTTTAATGGGTCCGCGATCCGCCCATTCCGCAAAAAGATAGGACATGTTCCATCTTTTTGCGAAACACAAGTACAGGACGAAACCCCACAGAAGCACTCCGTAGTGCTTCCGTTCCGCATCTCCGGATTTGAGGGCCCATTGAAGTGAATTGGTCTGTATCCGTCATGCGGAATGCACACGGAACGGTGCCAGTGTATTGCGGATCCGCAAATGCGGTCCGCAATGCGGCAACGGGACATCTATGGTCGCGTGCAGGAGGCCTAAGGGACACTATTACTATTGAGGGATTATGAAGGAGAATTATAATGTTTGGTGGGACTTTTGGGAGCACTTTGGGAACTATCTGTATGGCACTTTCATTTCATAAGTATAGTGTTTTAAGCATTGGGGACCACAACGGGCACAGTATTAGGGATGAGCAGCCAGATAACACTGTTGGGCCACCAGGAGGATGATGATAGAAAAGTGAGAAACCTAACATAACGGGACGTGGATGGGCTGAATGGAGAAGATGAGAAAAGAGAAAGTGTACATCAGAGAAGACATAACTGGATGTAATAGGTATGTGGTGCTGTAATCTCCTGTATGTGTGATAGCACTGAATGTTCATCCAAGAATGCCTTTAGTGCTGGAGCTGGGCAGTTGGTTAGATTTTTTTTTTTTAACACATATGCATTGGGGTTTGGGCCTCCAAATCTTTTGAGACCCTGGCAACATCCCTGATAGTCCAATCTGACAAACGCTAAGATTACTTAGAGAATAGAGAAAATACAATAAGATCAATCTAAACAAGACAATAGAGAAGAGGAAAGTAAGTTATTCTTGCCTTTGTGTTATCAATGAGAAACAAGATAAAAAAAAGTATTAAAAAGGAAAAAGGGTGGTCATCATCATATGATCATCTTGAATCATAGCTAGACAGGAAGAGAAAATACTGATTACATAAATTTTGATGGACATCATTTCTTCATACATTCATTCCTTTGTCTTCACTTCACTTATTACTATCTTCACTTATTCTGCTATACTTTAAGGAAGCTTCTTATATATGCATGACATGAGGAAGGAATACTGCTCATTTATGCATAACATGAAAGAGCATACAGTTCAAGAAGGAAACATTTAAATGGCTGTCAGATTATTTCTGTGGCATTTCTGTCAGTGATTTATCAATGGGTGGTCACTGCTTTTCAAACAGGACCTGTCTGAGGGCGGATCTTTTGGCTTCTTTCTGCAGAGAGACTCTTCAAACGTTCTGTGTAAAAACCATTAAAATCCAACCTGTCAAACATAAGGAAAACATGTTGTTAAAAGAATGACATCAGATCAGTGTAATTTTCAGTCTCATTTTATATTTAAAGAATATTTTTATTTTTATTTTTTTTACATATAATGCTAACTCACCAGCAATATTCTAGCAGTGCAATCTATTTGATCCCAGCTCAGTTACTGTCATACATTTTTAACCTTTTCATTACAGGAACCTGTTCATGTGATCTCAATTCTGACCAACAGCCACGAAATTCCTCTCCTATTTAAACATTGGTCGGTCTCCCAGAGGCTTCCTTGTGTGAACTACAGGATGGCATCATTGCCTTTTAAATCCCTCCTGGCAGGGCTCAGGCACCTCACCATTCTCCTTGCTCCTCTGTATATCCATGTATACATAGCAGTCTGCTCAATATATAAGGCATCCCTCTCTCTGATAGACCAGGAGTGCAGATAGACAGAAGGTGAGTGTATACAGTGATCACCTGCAGAGTTCTCACTCACATTACCTGTCTGTACTATCTGTGTGTGAAAAATATCCATGTAGTCCTATGAGATGCATGCAGGAGGCAGGGAGGCCAGTGTGAAGCTGTAACAGCTGACAGGAAAGAAGAGGGCGGACAGGCTGAAGCTGCACCACACAGCAATACAGGGAGACACTGCAATGTGAGAGGACATAAGTTCTGTGTCACAGTTTTTTAGTTGCTGCCCTTAGACAGGGCTCAGAGCAGTGCAGTGTCACAAGACTCAACCTCCTTTGTCTCTGCAAAGTCAGGCACAATGAGAAATGTGAGATTCATTACGAGAACCATATCTGAGGGGACGACAGAATCAAGATGGCAGACAACCCACAAACGACACATCAAATAAACAGGTATACACAAGAGGCTCTATCTTATTCTTTAACTCCTTAAGTACCAGGCCCATTTTTGGTTTTGCATTTTCATTTTTTCTTCCCCACGTTCCAATAGCCATAACTTTTTAAATTGTCAATTTATATAGCCATATGAGGGCTTATTTTTGTTGGGATAAGTTATATTTTATTTAAGGGCACCATTTCATTTACCATGTCTGTTATTGGAAAATGGGGAAAAAATTATTTATGGGGTTAAATTGAAATAAACCCACAATTTTGCAAAGGTTTTTGACATCATGGCTTTCACTGTGCACTAAAAATGACATGATGTCCTTATTCTGTGGCTCAATACAAATATGGCGATACCTAACATGTTGTTTTTTTTTTACTACTTTTAAAAACAATTTAAAACCTTTGAAACAAAATCTACATTTTCTTTAAATCACCATTTTCTAACGGCCTTAAATTTTTTAAATTTCAGTCCACAGGGCTTATTTTTTGCAGGATTAACAGTAGTTTTCATTGGTACCATTTTTGTGGTACATACAACTTTTTAATGACTGTTATTCAATTTTTAAGGCTACTTTCACACTAGCGTTCGGGGTTCCGCTTGTGAGTTCCGTTTGAAGGCTCTCACAAGCGGCCCCGAACGGATCCGTACTGCCCCAATGCATTCTGAGTGGATGCGGATCCGCTCAGAATGCATCAGTTTGGCACCGTTTGTCCTCCGCTCCGCTCAGCAGACGGACACCCGAACGCTGCTTGCAGCGTTTTCGTGTCCGCCTGGCCGTGCGGAGCCAAACGGATCCGTCCAGACTTACAATGCAAGTCAATGGGGACGGATCCGTTTGACATTGACACAATATGGTGCAATTTCAAACGGATCCGTCCCCCATTGACTTTCAATGTAAAGTCAGGATTATACCATCAGATCGGAGTTTTCTCCAATCCGATGGTATATTTTAACTTGAAGCGTCCCCATCACCATGGGAACGCCTCTATGTTAGAATATACCATCGGATTTGAGTTACATCGTGAAACTCAAATCCGACAGTATATTATAACACAGAGGCGTTCCCATGGTGATGGGGACGCTTCAAGTTAGAATATACTGAGAACTGTGCACATGACTGCCCCCTGCTGCCTGGCAGGTGCTGCCAGGCAGCAGGGGGCAGACCCCCCCCCCCCCCCCCCTCCTGTATTTAACTTATTGGTGGCCAGTGCGGCCCCCCCTCCCTCCCCAGTATTAATTGTAACCAGTGCGGCCCCCCTCCCTCTATATTCATCGGTGGCCAGTGCGGATATTAAATATGAGCAGTGCGGTCTCCCCCTCCCTCCCCAATATTAAATATGAGCAGTGCGGCCTCCCCCTCCCTCCCTCCCCAGTATTAAATATGAGCAGTGCGGTCTCCCCCTCCCTCCCCAGTATTAAATATGAGCAGTGCGGTCTCCCCCTCCCTCCCTCCCCAGTATTAAATATGAGCAGTGCGGTCTCCCCCCCTCCCTCCCTCCCCAGTATTAAATATGAGCAGTGCGGTCTCCCCCCTCCCTCCCCAGTATTAAATATGAGCAGTGCTGCCTCCCCCTCCCTCTATTCATTGGTGGCCAGTGCGGATTCAAAGTATTGTGATCAGTGCGGCCTCCCCTCCCCCCCCCCCCATCATTGGTGGCAGCGGAGAGTACCGATCGGAGTCCCAGTTTAAATCGCTGGGGCTCCGATCGGTTACCATGGCAGCCAAGACGCTATTGCAGTCTTGGCTGCCATGGTTACTTAGCAACAAATAGCAGCATTATACTTACCTGAAGAGCTGCGATCTATGTGACCGGCCGGGAGCTCCTCCTACTGGTAAGTGACAGGTCTATAGGCAATGCGCCGCACAGACCTGTCACTTTACCAGTAGGAGGAGCTCCCGGCCGGTCACATAGATCGCAGCTCTTCAGGTAAGTATAATGATTCTATTTGTTGCTAAGTAACCATGGCAGCCAAGACTGCAATAGCGTCTTGGCTGCCATGGTAACCGATCGGAGCCCTAGCGATTTAAACTGGGACTCCGATCGGTACTCTCCGCTGCCACCAATGATGGGGGGGGGGGGGGGGGGAAGAGGCCGCACTGATCACAATACTTTGAATCCGCACTGGCCACCAATGAATAGAGGGAGGGGGAGGCCGCACTGCTCATATTTAATACTGGGGAGGGAGGGAGGGGGAGACCGCACTGCTCATATTTAATACTGGGGAGGGAGGGGGGGGAAGACCGCACTGCTCATATTTAATACTGGGGAGGGAGGGAGACCGCACTGCTCATATTTAATACTGGGGAGGGAGGGAGGGGGAGACCGCACTGCTCATATTTAATATCCGCACTGGCCACCGATGAATATAGAGGGAGGGGGGCCGCACTGGTTACAATTAATACTGGGGAGGGAGGGGGGGCCGCACTGGCCACCAATAAGTTAAATACAGGAGGGGGGGGGGGGGGGCTGCCCCCTGCTGCCTGGCAGCATCTGCCAGGCAGCAGGGGGCAGTCATGTACACAGTTCTCAGTATATTCTAACTTGAAGCGTCCCCATCACCATGGGAACGCTTCTGTGTTTAGAATATACTGTCTCCCCCTCCCTCCCCAATATTAAATATGAGCAGTGCGGCCTCCCCCTCCCTCCCCAGTATTAAATATGAGCAGTGCGGTCTCCCCCTCCCTCCCCAGTATTAAATATGAGCAGTGCGGTCTCCCCCTCCCTCCCTCCCCAGTATTAAATATGAGCAGTGCGGTCTCCCCCCTCCCTCCCTCCCCAGTATTAAATATGAGCAGTGCGGTCTCCCCCCTCCCTAGTATTAAATATGAGCAGTGCTGCCTCCCCCTCCCTCTATTCATTGGTGGCCAGTGCGGATTCAAAGTATTGTGATCAGTGCGGCCTCCCCTCCCCCCCCCCATCATTGGTGGCAGCGGAGAGTACCGATCGGAGTCCCAGTTTAAATCGCTGGGGCTCCGATCGGTTACCATGGCAGCCAAGACGCTATTGCAGTCTTGGCTGCCATGGTTACTTAGCAACAAATAGCAGCATTATACTTACCTGAAGAGCTGCGATCTATGTGACCGGCCGGGAGCTCCTCCTACTGGTAAGTGACAGGTCTATAGGCAATGCGCCGCACAGACCTGTCACTTTACCAGTAGGAGGAGCTCCCGGCCGGTCACATAGATCGCAGCTCTTCAGGTAAGTATAATGATTCTATTTGTTGCTAAGTAACCATGGCAGCCAAGACTGCAATAGCGTCTTGGCTGCCATGGTAACCGATCGGAGCCCTAGCGATTTAAACTGGGACTCCGATCGGTACTCTCCGCTGCCACCAATGATGGGGGGGGGGGGGGGAAGAGGCCGCACTGATCACAATACTTTGAATCCGCACTGGCCACCAATGAATAGAGGGAGGGGGAGGCCGCACTGCTCATATTTAATACTGGGGAGGGAGGGAGGGAGGGAGGGGGAGACCGCACTGCTCATATTTAATACTGGGGAGGGAGGGGGGGGAAGACCGCACTGCTCATATTTAATACTGGGGAGGGAGGGGGAGACCGCACTGCTCATATTTAATACTGGGGAGGGAGGGAGGGGGAGACCGCACTGCTCATATTTAATATCCGCACTGGCCACCGATGAATATAGAGGGAGGGGGGCCGCACTGGTTACAATTAATACTGGGGAGGGAGGGGGGGCCGCACTGGCCACCAATAAGTTAAATACAGGAGGGGGGGGGGGGGGCTGCCCCCTGCTGCCTGGCAGCATCTGCCAGGCAGCAGGGGGCAGTCATGTACACAGTTCTCAGTATATTCTAACTTGAAGCGTCCCCATCACCATGGGAACGCTTCTGTGTTTAGAATATACTGTCGGATCTGAGTTTTCCGAAGTGAAAAATCAGATCTGAAATAAACTGTTATGCAAACGGATCCGTTCTGAACGGATGCAAGCGTTTGCATTATAGGAGCGGATCCGTCTGATGAAACATCAGACGGACCCGCTCGAACGCTAGTGTGAAAGTAGCCTAAGGAGGGAAAAGGCGACAAAAAAAAGGCGAATTGAAAAGGTGACCAAAAAAATGTCAAATCGTGTTTTTTTATTTTTGTGTTCATTACACAAGAAATAGTTTATTTTTTTTTTATTGTTTATATATTTTTATATGTAAAATTGGGATAGGGATCTTGGGAAAGATTTAAACTTTAATATTTTAATGTTTTGTTTTTTTGTTGGATCCATGATCATGTCCAAAAACAGATACTGTCAGACTCCCACGACATATGAAAAAAAAATCTCATGAAAAAATAAAAAGAAAAGTTGTATTTGTGAAAAAAGACCATATCCCACTGTTGTTAAAACTAATAATGGTACAATTATTTTTCCTTTGATGACATAACACATAAAATGTGAAATAACAAATCCTAATACTTAGAATGTATAAATAAATCCACATGAAACCAAAAAGTGCATAAGCAGAGTCTGACACTATAGGTGCCTTCACACACTGCAGATTTTGTTGCAGAATTTTATGCAAATCAGTTTTGGGGCTCTTTCACACCTGCGTTATTGTCTTCCGGCATAGAGTTCCGTCGTCGGGGCTCTATGCCGGAAGAATCCTGATCAGGATTATCCTAATGCATTCTGAATGGAGAGAAATCCGTTCAGGATGCATCAGGATGTCTTCAGTTCCGGAACGGAACGTTTGCTGGCCGGAGAAAATACCGCAGCATGCTGCGCTTTTTGCTCCGGCCAAAAATCCGGAACACTTGCCGCAAGGCCGGATCCAGAATTAATGCCCATTGGAAGGCATTGATCCGGATCCGGCCTTAAGCTAAACGTCGTTTCGGCGCATTGCCGGAGCCGACATTTAGCTTTTTCTGAATGGTTACCATGGCTGCCGGGACGCTAAAGTCCTGGCAGCCATGGTAAGTGTAGTGGGGAGCGGGGGAGCAGCATACTTACCGTCCGTGCGGCTCCCCGGGCGCTCCAGAGTGACGTCAGGGCGCCCCAAGCGCATGGATCACGTGATCGCATGGATCACGTCATCCATGCGCATGGGGTGCTCTGACGTCATTCTGGAGCGCCCCGGGAGCCGCACGGACTGTAAGTATACCGCTCCCCCGCTCCCCGCTCCTACTATGGCAACCAGGACTTTAATAGCGTCCTGGCTGCCATAGTAACACTGAAAGCATTTGGAAGACGCTTTCAGTACACTTGCTTTCAGTACACTTGCGTTTTTCCGGATCCGGCGGGCACCTCCGGCAACGGAAGTGCATGCCGGATCCCAACAACGCAAGTGTGAAAGAGGCCTTAGTCATTTGAATGGGGTGGCAAGCACATTGATTTCTACAATCCTCATTCAGGTGAATGGAACGGATTTTCAGTTGCAGAAATTCTGCAATAAACTCAGCAGCACGTGAAGGTGCCCTATCCCAGCCAGGACTGCAGTGGAAAAGAAACCCACACATTACAACATATGCAACTTCTTCGGGGAGTGATCAGTGAATGAATCTGAGTTTTTATACCTATATGCAGGACAGTTAATTAAAGGGGTTGTCCACTTTTTTTACATTGATGACTAGAGATTAGCAAAGTTTTCCAAAATTTGATTTGGTTGCTTTGCCAAATTTTCCCCCAAAAATGTTCTTCAATCTGAATTAATTCATCACGAAGCACATTAAATCAGGTCGATTCCGGCCTGCAGTTAAATTTTAGGGAGAATGTATCCTGGTGAACATCACTGTGCAGTGCATAGCTAGTCCTTTCTAGTAGCGAAAGAGTTATTATGCATCTTAATGACAGGCAGGTCACACATATGGATGCGTGCATCATCGTGCAGGCCACCATCATTCCTAGCTAACACCTTGCTTAAAAAAAAAAAAAAAAAAAAAAAAAAAAAAAGCATACAGCATCCTTCAGTAAAGCAAAAAAAAAACAAAAAAAAAAGCTACGTGCCCCTGCAGCTGTCCCAATGACCCTTTAGTGGAACAAAACAAAGGACATGGAGGCGGCACCAATAAAGTTGTAGACAAAAATAAGGCTCTTTTAATCCATGTTATGGCAGTGCAAACACATGTGTTTGAATCCCTTCTGTTAGATGTAGATAGACTGTGTGTCACTATTAGGCCTCATGCACACGACCGTTGTGTGTTTTGCGGTCCGCAAACCGCAGATCCGCAAAACACGGATGACGTCCGTGCGCGTTCCGCAATTTGCAGAACGGCACAGACCGCCTTTAATATACCTGCCTATTTTTGTCCGCAAAGCGCGGACAAGAATAGGACATGTTATATATTTTTGGCGGACCACAGAACGGAGCACACGGAGTGCTGTCCGCATCTTTTGCGGCCCCATTGAAGTGAATGGGTCCGCATCAGAGCTGCCAAAATTGCGGCTCGGATGTGGACCAAAACATCGGCCATGTGCATGAGGCCTTAGGCTTAGTTCACACATGACTTATTTGGCAAGTTATTTTCAGCCCAAAGCAGGTGCGGGTCAAACCCACAGAACAGGTGCAGCTCTATTCATGATACCTAATCCGAGAGTAGGCTTGCCTGCTGAATTTGCCTCACAATAAGTGATGGAAATAACTGACCAAATAACAGAAGTGTGAACTCCACCTTACAGGTCAATGTTAGCGCAGCCAGGTCTAATTTATCTGCGTGGACTTAACCGCGCAGTGGCCCAAAATTCAAGTAGTGGTCCCATGACAGTGGGGAGGGTGTCAGCAGTAAAGCTGCGTTCACATCACTGTTTATTTTTTCGTTCTCCTGATCCGTCAGAAGAACAGCCCAAAAAAGGCAGATCCTGTAGGTTGAGCATCCATCTTGACACAGTCAGTATGTGGTCCGCAAAAACTGGAGTGGGTCCAAAATAGAAATAACACGTGATTGAAATATTTGCATGTCTCTGTCTGTTTTGGACCCATTCCTGCTTTTGGCTTCCAAATCATGATCAAATCCTGATGCAAAACACTAACCGTGTGATAGAGGTCTTCTGGACGCTTAACCCCTTAAGGACTCAGCCCTATTTCACCTTAAGGACTTGGCCATTTTTTGCAAATCTGACCAGTGTCACTTTAAGTGCTCATAACTTTAAAACGCTTTGACTTACCCAGGCCGTTCTGAGATTTTTTTTCGTCACATATTGTACTTTATGACACTGCTAAAATTGGGTCAAAAAAGTAAATTTTTTGCATAAAAAAAAATAAAATTTTTACCAAAAATTTTGAAAAATTAGCAAATTTCAAAGTTTCAGTTTCTCTACTTCTGTAATACATAGTAATACCCCCAAAAATTGTGATGACTTTACATTCCCCATATGTCTACTTCATGTTTGTAGCATTTTGGGGATGTTACAAGGCTTAGAAGTTTAGAAGCAAATTTTGAAATTTTCAAATCTTCAAAATCCCACTTTTTATGGACCAGTTCAGGTTTGAAGTCATATTGTGAGGCTTAGATAATAGAAACCTCCCAAACCTCCCATTGTAGAAACTACACCCCTCAAGGTATTCAAAACTGTTTTTTCAAACTTTATTAACCCTTTAGGTCTTCCACAAGAGTTAATGGCAGATTGAGAAACAATTTCGAAATTTCTATTTTTTGGAAAATTTTCCTATATAATCAATTTTTTACAGGAGTAAAACAAGGGTTAACTGCCAAACAAAACTCAAAATGGGTTGCCCCGATTCTGTAGTTTGCAGAAACACCCCATATGTGGTCGTAAACTACTGTTTGGCCGAACGGGAGCACATAAAATGAGGGGAATACCATATGGGTTTTGGAAGGCAGATTTTGCAGGACTGGTTTTGTTTATACCATGTCCCATTTGAAGCCCCCTGTTGCACCCCTAGAATAGAAATTTCAAAAAAGTGACTCCATCTAAGAAAGTACACCCCTCAAGATATTCAAAACTGGGTTTACAAACTTTGTTAACCCTTTAGGTGTTCCACAAGCGTTAATGGCAGATGGAGAAACAATTTTGAAATTTCTATTTTTTGGAAAATTTTCCATTTTAACTCTTACTTTATTACTGGAAAAAATGGGTTAACAGCCAAACAAAACTCAAAATGGGTTGCCCCGATTCTGTAGTTTGCAGAAACACCCCATATGTGGCCGTAAACTACTATTTGGCTAAACGGCAGGACATAGAAGAAGGGGAACGTCATATGGTTTTTGGAATGCAGATTTTGCTGGACTGGTTTATTTACACCATGTACCCTTTCAAGCCCCCTGATGCACCCCTAGAGTAGAAATATTAGTAGAGGCAATAAATATTTAGTTTTGTTTGGCTGTTAACCCTTGCTTTATTACTGGCAAAAAGGATTCAAATGGAAATTTTGCCCAAAAATGGGTGTTTTGGCACCGTTTTTATTTTATATTTTTAACACCGTTCATCCGAGGCGTTTGGTCAAAAGTTATTTTTATAGCGACGACTTTTACGCACGCGACGATGCCCAATATGTATGGTTCTCAGACTTTGGAGACACTAAGCAGGCATCCTAAAACTGCGGCCCTCCAGATGTTGTAAAACTACAATTCCCACCATGCCCTGCTAATGGCTGTAGGTTGTCTGGGCATGCTGGGAGTTATAGTTTTACAACATCTGGAGGGCCGCAGTTTGAGGATGCCTGCACTAAAACTAATATTTTTTTTGGAAAAAAAAATTGTTTCCGTGTCTCCAAAGTCTGAGAGACATAGTTTTTTATGTTTTCTAGTGGACTGTTGGGGATTATAAAAATTTAGTACTCCATGGAAGTGTGATACTCCCTGAAGCAATCGATAACGCAGAGGCCCGGATGATCGGGGCACGTGTTGCACCGAGTGGTGGTGTCCTTCCGTATCCCCCTCCTGCGACACACTCTGCACTTTTTTTGGGTTCGTCCCTTCTTTCCAGTATGGGGGACCACACCTGGAAAGTGTTGGCCAGGGACGATCCGGGCGCCTCCAATTCCCGAGGTACTCCGGCCTGCTCTTTCCCGGTCCGAAAAGATCAGGTCCCTGTGCTGCCAGCGCGGATAGTACAAAAGAGTTGTACATGGCAACCTGCACCAAGTAGACCGCAACTTTTTTGTACCATGCCCGGGTTTTGCGCATGGCGTTATATGGCAAGTGGCAGGGGGGAGGTCTGGGGTCTGATAGATGGATCAAAGAAAGTTTTGAATAAAAGTGCTTTCTTTTTTCCTAACTAACTTTTCCCTTCTTTCCCTGCCTAACGGTGCCTCTCCCTCACTGACCCTAACCTACCTGGGTGGCGATGGGTGCAGGAGGGTGATGGATGGCGATTAGGGGGACTCAGGAGCTGGTGCTGGACGCTGCTGCCGGGTGCTCGTGCAGAACAGGAAGAGGAGGGGAGAGAGGAGCGCAGGAAGTTTGAATCTCGCGCCTCTCTCCCCTCCACCAATCAGCACCCTGGACAGCAGTGTTCAGCACCAGCACCGCCTCTCCAAATCTTCGGACTGCGATTGGTGGTGTATAATTACGCCACCGATCGCAGTCTTTTTCCGGTTCATCGGGTCACAGGACACCCGAATGGACCGGAAACGCAGAAAACCGCAGGTCTGAATTGACCTGCGGTTTTCTGCGATCGCCGATACGGGGGGGTCAAATGACCCCCCCCCCCCCTGCGTTGTTACGGGATGCCGGCTGAATGATTTCAGCCGGCATCCCATTGCGATTAACCCCTGAGGCGCCGGAATACCGATTTAAAGTTAGGACGTACCGGTATGCCCTGAGTCCTTAAGGACTCGGGAAATAGGGCGTACCGATACGCCCTGCGTCCTTAAGGGGTTAAACGACAGGACCCATTTTTTTCTGGAAGGCTACATTCACACAACCGTATGTGTTTTTTTCCAGATCCATTGTACCAGTGCCTATACTTGTCCGCAAAGCAGACAAGAATAGGACATGTTTTTTTTGAGGGGCTACGGAACGGACATACGTATGTGGATAGCACACAGTGTGCTATCCGCATTTTTTGCAGACCCATTGAAATGAATGGGTCTGCATCCTATCCGCAAACCCCCCCCCCCCAAAAAAAAAAAAACGGAACGGACATGGTAACAAAATACGTTCGTGTGATTGTAGCCTCAATGGAAAAATAAACAGTGATGTCAACCTGGCCAGACAGGGACACTAGTTGCCCCATAACAGACTGGTGAGGGTGGCAACAGCATGAAGAGTCACAATAGTGGCCCCAGAACAGACAGGTGAGGGTGGCAACAGCATGAAGAGTCACAATAGTGGCCCCATAACAGACTGGTGAGGGTGGCAACAGCATGAAGAGTCACAATAGTGGCCCCATAACAGACTGGTGAGGGTGGCAACAGCATGAAGAGTCAAAATAGTGGCCCCGAAACAGACAGGTGAGGGTGGCAATAGCATGAAGAGTCACAATAGTGGCCCTGGAACAGATAGGTGAGGATGGCAAAAGCATGAAGAGTCACAATAGTGGCCCCGAAACAGACAGGTGAGGGTGGCAATAGCATGAAGAGTCACAATAGTGGCCCTGGAACAGATAGGTGAGGGTGGCAAAAGCATGAAGAGTCACAATAGTGGCTCTAGTACAGAGTGGGGTGGGGGGCACAACAGCAGTGGCAGTAGCAGCACAAGATGGCATCAGATCACAGTAGGGGCAGATGGCAGTAGAGGCAGCAGGCAGGTGACAACATTAGAATAGTGGCAGCAGCGCATGGACAGAATTAACAGGCCATTGTCACAATGTTCTGGTGTGGCAGCACACTACAGTCAAATCATTACTGCCAGAATGATCTAGTCTGTTGTATCAGGCACTGGTGTCTGGAAATCCTGGTTGATCAAGGCCCAATTCATCTTTATAAAATTTAGTCTCTCAACAGTTTGTGTTGAAAGGAGAGTTCTCTTTGGGATAAATATGCCACCCGCCGCACTAAACATCCGCTCTGATGCCACACTACTGGCCCAGGACAAACTCTGCCAGTTGCAGCCACAATTCAAGTTTGGCTTCCAAGTAGGCTGGGGATCTTCGATCTGGGGTGACAGGGTGCAGTCCAATTATGCACATAATGCGGCTGTCACTAGCAACTCAGCATGCATCTGGCCATTTGCCCAAGGGACTCAGATAGCTGTAAAGTACATACACCAATCACAAACATTTAGAGATATTTGGCTTTCGGGTGAAATTTATGGAAAGCGTAAAAAGTTCATGCTACAGTGATATTATATAATGAAAGTAGGGCATTTAAGTAGAAGCATGCAATGGTGATTTCCTCATCTCAAACAATTTATTGAAACAAAAGCCAACGGTGGTGAGTATACCCACACAAAAAATGTCAATGTCTCAATAACTTGTCATGTGGCCTTGAGCATCAATTACAGCTTGACGACATTGTCTAATACTGTTCACAAGTCTAGTTATTGTCTGCTGAGGCATGGCATCCCACTCTTCTTGAAGGGCGGCCCTCAGGCCATTGAGGTTCTGGGGTACAGAATTCAGAGCCTCTACATGGCGACTCAGCTGATCCCATAAGTTTTCAATGGGAATCAGGCCTGGAGAAAGTGCAGGTCACTCCATTTGAGGTACCCCATCTCCAGCAGCCGTTCCCTAATGATGCGACCTCGATGAGCTGGCGCATTATCGTCCGTGAAGATGAAATTAGGCCTGTGTTGTTCATTGTTGATGGCCATCATTTCTACTCAGCGTGAATTGACTTTCATCAGTGAACAGCACTGAGGCCCACTGGTCCCTTGTCCAGCATAGAGGCTCCCTGGCCCATGCAGGATGATGACGCCTGTGCCTGGTGTTGTGGTCAGTTACCCATGCAGGTCATCTAACACGCAGACCAAGCTTACGTAAATGGTTTTGAATGGCCTGATATGATACTATGGTGCCTCTCATCTACCTTAAATGTGCCTGGAGTTGTGCGGCATTCATCATACGGTTCCGCAGGGCATTGTTCACAATGAAGCAGTCATCAGTGTGGGATGTGGCCAAAGGATGTCCACTTCTTTGCCTTTCTGTGACTCTTCCAGTCTCTCTGTATCTCTGTTGATGACACTCATGGCCACATCCCTGACCACTCGCAACACGTGTTCCCACCCAACTGTCATCATCACTAGTTGCACACATAAGGGAGGATGTAGCAGATCTCTCCTCCAAGTCTGTACTGGCCTGTGGCTGCTGACTGTCCTCACTAAGCTCATCCTCACTGAGAAGCGAAGCAGAGCCAGTAACACGCATAAGGAGCAGCATAATAACGAGGCAGTTGCAGGACAGGTGAGGGCACAGAGATTGTTCCTGGGCCATGCCAACTAAGCGTGGTGTATGATAGTGCCAACTGTGGCCTGTTGCTGAGGCTGATGCTACCACCGCCCCTTCTACCGCTGCTACTTGTGCCGGCAACATTTTTGCCACTGCCCATTCCTTTTGAGGATCCAGGCAACTATCTGTTGCCCTTAGTGTACAGAAACTGAATCCGTAATGTAACAGAAGTATAAATGGCGCAGCAGATAAACTTGAAAAACTTGCATATATGTTACACGGCCTGTTGACAATGAGTCTGATGCACAGTATGTCTATGTTTAACTGAAAAGATTAATTATTAATGGTGCAGCAGATGAACTAGGTACACGCGCCTATATATTGGACCGGGTGTTGAGACTAAGTCTGATGCAGTCAGTCTGTGTATAACAGAACAGATAAAGAATGAATGGCACAGCAGTGGAGCAAGATACATAGAGCCTGCACTGACCCTCCAATGTCCCTACAGTCTCCCTACTCTCCCTAGTGTCTGAAAACTCTCCCTATGATCTCCCTACACTGTCCATATCTAATATTCTACAATTAAAATATTGCTGAAACACTGTCCCTAGCACTTGGCACGTCTATGCTCAGTTCACAGTAAAATGGTGGCGACTGGGCGGGATTAGGCTTTTTATAGGGCTGTGACATCACAGGGGATAACTATCTGCTGAATCACTGGCTGCATGTCTTTATGGGTCATATCACGTTCCCAGGCTTCTTACTTTCACTTTGTAACATGTGTAGCCGCTACTGTTTAGCAAAGCGAGCTTCGGATGCTACATATAAAGTCGCTTCGTTCAAAACTTCGGAATAATACTGTACGGAGATCCGTCTCTGTACAGTATTAGAATCTATGGGCTCCGATAAGCCAAAGTTAGTTATTCACAAATTTGCATGTGATTACACCAAATAACTTCGGTAGTTGATTTTTAAAGTGGAAAACCACTTTAAAACTTAAAATCGAACTCGGCTTCGGTTCCGACTAGTACCTCGGAACCCAAGCAGAGTTCGTTTCAAGGATCTCCATAAAGTATTATTCCGAAGTTTTGAACAAAGCAACTTCAATTGTAACATCCGAAGCTCGCTTCGTTCAACACTAGTGCAGTGTCCCACTATGTGCTACATGTGGGCACTTTAAACTTTTGAGATGTCATGTCAAAGTATTGCTGTGTAAACTGTAAATTCCTTATAACAGGCTGTTGTAGATAAAAGTGTGATTACATCTTTTCACCCCTAGGTGGTGCTGGCACCACATATATATAGTTGAGGGTGTGCTAATACAATAGTGTGGAGAGGAAGTAGAAGGAGAGAGAAGGAAGGAAGTTAATGGAGGAGGTCAAGAAGAACAGTCACGTATGTAGCTGCCACTTTAGCCCCTTGGCCCTGATCAAGCTAAGGGAGCATGAACCAGATCTTCATAACTACTTAGCACAGACCAGTGAGTCAATGTCTGGATATAGAGCAAGTCTAGTGGAGATAGAAGCAGCATTAGTTTATGGACTCTACAGCACCAGTGACTGGGAGAAGCCTAAAAGCACCTGGACACAGATGGACGACTAGGCGCCAAGTTGTTCATTATCACATGGCTCTATGGACATTGTGACCCTGAGTTTATGGAAGCACCCTGTACAAATAATGGAGCAGAAGGATTTTGCCTGCCGTTTGGGACACCGCCCTGTGGATTGCTAATTACAAGTAAGAAGTTATTATATCCAGTACCTGACTGCTAGAGAGTGGACCAAGTCTAGACAGATATAGAGAGAAGGAGAACTCCTCAAGTTACAATTGCCAAGCCTGTTACAAGGATTAAAGCTGAGATATTATTGGGATTATCATCTTTGACATATGAATAAACTGTACTGACTACCCTGAGACAATTGATCAAGTAAAAGTTCTGTTGTTTACAACAATTGACTCCTCACCCTTTCATTTGCACCTTACAGTGTTGGCGTCACGAACACTAGGGACCCTGCATCCAAGGCACCTAAAAACCCATTCCACCAAGGGCACCTCAACCACCATCTGGTGGGAGTCCCTGGACAACAGATTGTGCCCCAAAGGAACTGGTGCTGTCCTTCCCTTCACTGCACGCCGGTGTTCTGCCAGATTTCTATACCTTGCCAGAACGCTATACCGGAAGTGACACAGCCGCACCGGAAGCGACGCGGCGGCACAGGAATCAGCTGGAGGAGGGTGTGTGCGGCGCTGTGCAAGCGCACATCCACTGGATTAGCAAAAAAAATCATTGCAGCGCTGCGGGAGAAGGACTCCATGCGCGAAACCGTACACCGCACGTGCGCACTTAGGGGTAGGTAGATTTTCCAGCGCAAAATGTTGCATCAGATCTCCCTACCACTGAGTGCGCACGCGTGCACAAATCATAAGGAGCAGTTCATCCTTACCGCAGAGCTGAGTGCAGAATATCGAGGTCACCACATAGCAGAGCATGAAGTCCTTCTCGCACAGCGCTGCAATGATTTTTTGCTAATCCAGTGGATGTGCACTTGCGCAGCGCCACGCACCCCCACCTCCAGCTGATTCCTGTGCGGCCGCGTCACTTCCAATATAGAGTTCTGGCAAAGTATAGAAATCTGGTAGAACACCGGCCCAGGGAGCAACAGAACAGTGAGTAATACACTACTACCCCCATCGGCTCACCATACACTATACTCACATTGCCCCTGCGGTCCGGTCGCTGCACTAGTAAACAAAATTTTAGAAAAAAAAAAAAAAAACACTAATTACTACATAGCGAATTGACGTTTTTCTGAAATTCGTATCAAATTCAATTCGTTTCACTTCGCTCAACACTATTGATGACCTATTCTCAGGGGGGCTGACTCCCAGCACCCTCGCCGATCAGCTATTTGTAGAGAACACAGGGCTTATACAAGTGCTGCGTTTTCTTCTGTTAACTTGCTCGCTGTTGACATTGCAGCGGTGACCATTTTTAATTACAACTTCGCCGTCTGAAGGAGCCATCTTATTGAAGTGAATGGGTTGGTGAGTAGGGAACCAGGAGATCACAGCACTCGTACAAGCCCTGTGTTCTCCTCAAACAGCTGACAAGTGCTTACACCTACGCCGATCTGATATCGAGGAACATAAAAAAGCAGACAACAACTTTAAATAATCACTTAGATGTGATATAGTAAACGTGTCAAACCACTGTATGCTGGTATACAGAGGTCTGTTGTAAGTAAACAGTACCGGAAAATGAAAAAATTATTCCTGTAAAAACGAATGCAATTGAGCGGAGATTGACAAAGTATAAACTGCTAGTGGTGCTTGGTCAATGATCACATATCCAAAATGGTTCATCTTTCCTTGCTGCCACGGTCACGGTCAAACAGATGCTGGATATCCTCCTGTGGTATGTCATTCTGAGCTCTTTCAACTTGGACTGGTAGTTTAAAAAAGGTATTTGTTGGCTGCTGTGTATGGGAGATTCATCTCCCCATCCAGCCCCAGATATTCTTGATGGGGGAGAGATCTGGTGATTGGGCAAGACAGGGTAGCTGCAGGACACCCTGAAGAGCACATTGTGTAGTGCGGGCAGGCATTATTTTGGTGGAACACCACTTCTCATATCTAAGTTATAAAAAAAAAGGCAGAAGGACTGGTTTCCACACAGAGGCACTGGAGAGCGCCATAAATATTGTGAAGACACAGAACAATATATCATGGTGTGAGGCTCTATTAGCTACCATGATTGTTCCCTTCTTCTATTAATGGAGGGAACATAGACCAGCCTTCGGTATGTCCAGAACATTGTCGAACCAGTCCTGTCTTTTTGAGATGCCTTAGGGCTGTGATGGCTAACCTCCAACACGCCAGCTGTAGTAAAACTACAACTCCCAAGATGCACACTTGCTTGGCTGTTCTCAGAACTCCACAGAAATGAATGACGCATGCTGGAAGTCGTAGTTTCACCACAGTGGAACTGGATGGACAGATGTCTTTTTTCAGCCTTATAAACTATGTTACTAGCTGTGCTGGAGGTTAGCCATCACTGCCTTATGGGATTTGGTGTTCCAACAAGACAACGCCTACCTACACACTGCCTGGGCTACATAACATGCTCTTCAGGGTGTGTTTATATATACAGGGTGGGCCATTTATATGGATACACCTTAATAAAATGTGAATGGTTGGTGATATTAACTTTCTGTTTGTGGCACATTAGTATATGTGAGGGGGGAAACTTTTCAAGATGGGTGGTGACCATGGTGGCCATTTTGAAGTCAGACATTTTGAATCAGACTTTTGTTTTTTCAATAGGAAGAGGGTCATGTGACACATGAAACTTATTGGGAATTTCACAAGAAAAACAATGGTGTGCTTGGTTTTAACGTAACTTTATTCTTTCATGAGTTATTTACAAGTTTCTGACCATTTATAAAATGTGTTCAATGTGCTGCCCATTGTGTTGGATTGTCAATGCAACCCTCTTCTCCCACTCTTCACACTCTGATAGCAACACCGCAGGAGAAATGCTAGCACAGGCTTCCAGTATCCGTAGTTTCAGGTGCTGCACATCTTGTATCTTCACAGCATAGACGATTGCCTTCAGATGATACAAGATGTGCAGCACCTGAAACTACGGATACTGGAAGCCTGTGCTAGCATTTCTCCTGCGGTGTTGCTATCAGTGTGTGAAGAGTGGGAGAAGAGGGTTGCATTGACAATCCAACACAATGGGCAGCACATTGAACACATTTTGTAAGTGGTCAGAAACTTGTAAATAACTCATGAAACAAAAGTTGGATTCAAAATGTCTGACTTCAAAATGGCCGCCATGGTCACCACCCATCTTGAAAAGTTTCCCCCCTCACATATACTAATGTGCCACAAACAGGAAGTTAATATCACCAACCATTCCCATTTTATTAAGGTGTATCCATATAAATGGCCCACCCTCAGGTGTGGGGCCATTTATATGGATACACCTTAATAAAATGGGAATGGTTGGTGATATTAACTTCCTGTTTGTGGCACATTAGTATATGTGAGGGGGGAAACTTTTAAAGATGGGTGGTGACCATGGCGGCCATTTTGAAGTCGGCCATTTTGAATCCAACTTTTGTTTTTTCAATAGGAAGAGGGTCATGTGACACATCAAACTTGTTGGGAATTTCACAAGAAAAACAATGGTGTGCTTGGTTTTAACGTAACTTTATTCTTTCATGAGTTATTTACAAGTTTCTGACCACTTATAAAATGTGTTCAATGTGCTGCCCATTGTGTTGGATTGTCAATGCAACCCTCTTCTCCCACTCTTCACACACTGATAGCAACACCGCAGGAGAAATGCTAGCACAGGCTTAAGTATCCGTAGTTTCAGGTGCTGCACATCTCGTATCTTCACAGCATAGACAATTGCGAGATGTGCAGCACCTGAAACTACAGATACTGGAAGCCTGTGCTAGCATTTCTCCTGCGGTGTTGCTATTAGTGTGTGAAGAGTGGGACAAGAGGGTTGCATTGACAATCCAACACAATGGGCAGCACATTGAATACATTTTATAAGTCGTCAGAAACTTGTAAATAACTCATGAAAGAATAAAGTTACGTTAAAACCAAGCACACCATTGTTTTTCTTGTGAAATTCCCAATAAGTTTGATGTGTCACATGACCCTCTTCCTATTGAAAAAACAAAAGTTGGATTCAAAATGGCCGACTTCAAAATGGCCGCCATGGTCACCACCCATCTTTAAAAGTTTCCCCCTCACATATACTAATGTGCCACAAACAGGAAGTTAATATCACCAACCATTCCCATTTTATTAAGGTGTATCCATATGCACTCACCTAAAGAATTATTAGGAACACCTGTTCTATTTCTCATTAATGCAATTATCTAGTCAACCAATCACATGGCAGTTGCTTCAATGCATTTAGGGGTGTGGTCCTGGTCAAGACAATCTCCTGAACTCCAAACTGAATGTCAGAATGGGAAAGATAGATAATTTAAGCAATTTTGAGCGTGGCATGGTTGTTGGTGCCAGACGGGCCAGTCTGAGTATTTCACAATCTGCTCAGTTACTGGGATTTTCACGCACAACCATTTCTAGGGTTTACAAAGAATGGTGTGAAAAGGGAAAAACATCCAGTATGCGGCAGTCCTGTGTGCAAAAATGCCTTGTGGATGCTAGAGGTCAGAGGAGAATGGGCCGACTGATTCAAGCTGATAGAAGAGCAACGTTGACTGAAATAACCACTCGTTACAACCGAGGTATGGAGCAAAGCATTTGTGAAGCCACAACACGCACAACATTGAGGCGGATGGGCTACAACAGCAGAAGACCCCACCGGGTACCACTCATCTCCACTACAAATAGGAAAAAGAGGCTACAATTTGCACGAGCTCACAAAAATTGGACTGTTGAAGACTGGAAAAATGTTGCCTGGTCTGATGAGTCTCGATTTCTGTTGAGACATTCAAATGGTAGAGTCCGAATTTGGCATAAACAGAATGAGAACATGTATCGATCATGCCTTGTTACCACTGTGCAGGCTGGTGGTGGTGGTGTGGTGATGGTGTGGGTGATGTTTTCTGGGCACACTTTAGGCCCCTTAGTGCAAATTGGGCATAGTTTAAATGCCACGGGCTACCTGAGCATTGTTTCTGACCATGTCCATCCTTTCATGACCACCATGTACCCATCCTCTGATGGCTACTTCCAGCAGGATAATGCACCATGTCACAAAGCTCGAATCATTTCAAATTTGTTTCTTGAACATGACAATGAGTTCACTGTACTAAAATGGCCCCCACAGTCACCAGATCTCAACCCAATAGAGCATCTTCAGGATGTGGTGGAACGGGAGCTTCGTGCCCTGGATGTGCATCCCTCAAATCTCCATCAACTGCAAGATGCTATCCTATCAATATGGGCCAACATTTCTAAAGAATGCTATCAGCACCTTGTTGAATCAATGCCACGTAGAATTAAGGCAGTTCTGAAGGCAAAAGGGGGTCCAACACCGTATTAGTATGGTGTTCCTAATAATTCTTTAGGTGAGTGTAAATGGTTCACCCTGTATAAAATGAAGAAAAAAAAGAGAGAGGGACCACAGTGTGAGGCGCCAGTAGAGGCAGAGGAAGGTATCAATAAAGGTATCTGGAGGGTACGTATAGTTGACCCCTACAGATTAATTATACTGACACCAGAAGTATCTAATATTTAGACCAATTATTAAATCGCTGGATGGCGGTAGGTGCATTCAGGAGAGTGTAAACAGGAATAATCTCTGAACATTCAAATCCTGAATAGGTGTGGTACAATAAAATCAAGTAGCAGTGAGATCCAAACTAATGATACCAGGTTTGGTCCCATAAAGAATCAATAAAAATAGATATAAATAAATATAATCAATATAAAAGATATAAAATCAATAGGTATTAGTGGTCTCCACTCACTTCACTGGGAGGAAATTGTGAGGGATAAAGCTCAAGACACCCAACAAAAAAATCCTCCCAATCCTGGATCGCTTCAAGAATCTTAGGATGAGGCAGCAGTCCCAAAGTCGTAACTTCTTGCAAAAAATCCTTTATTTCCAAACAGGAAAATAGAGCTCTACGCGTTTCGGGGCCCAGAGTAAGTCCCCTTCATTAGGAGCAGAATGATATTACATATAACAAACAGACATTTTATACCTAAAATGTAAGGTCAAACAACATGGTGTCCTGGGGTTGGAGTGATGTCACTTCCGGGTCATGCACACATCGGCAGTAAAATCATTGATACAGTCATTGCTAATTTACGTTTTTCGTTGGACAAATGGTGTAGCCTAAGGCAAGTGTATCTAGTTATACAATATGGGTTTTGTTCCATTGGAACGCTGCAAAAACCAGCTCAGGTGGCAGAGCGTATCAAGGGGCCACTTCCGGTCCGTGGAATGCACCGCTGGAGCGCACGCTGAGCGAGTGCGCATGCGCCGGACGAGGTGCTGAACGTGGAGCGCATCCGAACATGGCGCGCCTAACGTCCTATATCACGCCCAATGCCTCTGCTGGAAGGGAGGCTTGGAACGCATGGTGCGCTCCACTGACAGCATCACGCTGTCGTTGAACTCAGGGACAGAAACACAATGTCCCTGCGGGCGTATGTGTATCTTGGATAGGTGGTGAATGGGAAAAATAGATGAAAGGGGATAATGATAATGATAAATATATAAAAAATAAATGAATATAATATATCGGACTACTATATATATATCAAGATCCCAAGGGATCAGATATTAAAATTCTGTTGGTAAAGGGAAAAATTCTTATTTATAACTCGCTGCTAATGGGTACAAAATATGTATATATATATGTATATATATATATATATATATATATATATATATATATATATATACACATATATATATATACATACACTCACCTAAAGAATTATTAGGAACACCTGTTCTATTTCTCATTAATGCAATTATCTAGTCAACCAATCACATGGCAGTTGCTTCAATGCATTTAGGGGTGTGGTCCTGGTCAAGATAATCTCCTGAACTCCAAACTGAATGTTAGAATGGGAAAGAAAGGTGATTTAAGCAATTTTGAGCGTGGCATGGTTGTTGGTGCCAGACGGGCCGGTCTGAGTATTTCACAATCTGCTCAGTTACTGGGATTTTCACGCACAACCATTTTTAGGGTTTACAAAGAATGGTGTGAAAAGGGAAAAACATCCAGTATGCGTCAGTCCTGTGGGCAAAAATGCCTTGTGGATGCTAGAGGTCAGAGGAGAATGGGCCGACTGATTCAAGCTGATAGAAGAGCAACGTTGACTGAAATAACCACTCGTTACAACCGAGGTATGCAGCAAAGCATTTGTGAAGCCACAACACGCACAACCTTGAGGCGGATGGGCAACAACAGCAGAAGACCCCACAAGGTACCACTCATCTCCACTACAAATAGGAAAAAGAGGCTACAATTTGCACGAGCTCACCAAAATTGAACTGTTGAAGACTGGAAAAATGTTGCCTGGTCTGCTGAGTCAAGATTTCTGTTAAGACATTCAAATGGTAGAGTCCGAATTGGGCCTAAACAGAATGAGAACATGTATCCATCCTCTGATGGCTACTTCCAGCAGGATAATGCACCATGTCACAAAGCTCGAATCATTTCAAATTGGTTTCTTGAACATGACAATGAGTTCACTGTACTAAAATGGCCCCCACAGTCACCAGATCTCAACCCAATAGAGCATCTTTGGGATGTGGTGGAACGGGAGCTTCGTGCCCTGGATGTGCATCCCTCAAATCTCCATCAACTGCAAGATGCTATCCTATCAATATGGGCCAACATTTCTAAAGAATGCTATCAGCACCTTGTTGAATCAATGCCACGTAGAATTAAGGCAGTTCTGAAGGCAAAAGGGGGTCCCACACCGTATTGGTATGGTGTTCCTAATAATTCTTTAGGTGAGTGTATATATACGGTATATATATATATATATATATATATATATATATACACACACTGCTCAAAAAAAATAAAGGGAACACTTAAACAACACAATGTAACTCCAAGTCAATCACACTTCTGTGAAATCAAACTGTCCAATTAGGAAGCAACACTGAGTGACAATCAATTTCACATGCTGTTGTGCAAATGGGATAGACAACAGGTGGAAATTATAGGCAATTAGCAAGACACCCCCAATAAAGGAGTGGTTCTGCAGGTGGTGACCTGACCACTTCTCAGTTCCTATGCTTCCTGGCTGATGTTTTGGTCACTTTTGAATGCTGCCGATGCTTTCACTCTAGTGGTAGCATGAGACGGAGTCTACAACCCACACAAGTGGCTCAGGTAGTACAGTTTATCCAGGATGGCACATCAATGCGAGCTGTGGCAAGAAGGTTTGCTGTGTCTGTCAGCGTAGTGTCCAGAGCATGGAGGCGCTACCAGGAGACAGGCCAGTACATCAGGAGACGAGGAGGAGGCCGTAGGAGGGCAACAACCCAGCAGCAGGCAGGACCGCTACCTCCGCCTTTGTGCAAGGAGGAACAGGAGGAGCACTGCCAGAGCCCTGCAAAATGACCTCCAGCAGGCCACAAATGTGCATGTGTCTGCTCAAACGGTCAGAAACAGACTCCATGAGGGTGATATGAGGGCCCGACGTCCACAGGTGGGGGTTGTGCTTACAGCCCAACACCGTGCAGGACGTTTGGCATTTGCCAGAAAACACCAAGATTGGCAAATTCGCCACTGGCGCCCTGTGCTCTTCACAGATGAAAGCAGGTTCACACTGAGCACATGTGACAGACGTGACAGTCAGGAGACGCCGTGGAGAACGTTCTGCTGCCTGCAACATCCTCCAGCATGACCGGTTTGGCATTGGGTCAGTAATGGTGTGCGGTGGCATTTCTGCACAGCCCTCCATGTGCTCGCCAGAGGTAGCCTGACTGCCATTAGGTACCGAGATGAGATCCTCAGACCCCTTGTGAGACCATATGCTGGTGCGGTTGGCCCTGGGTTCCTCCTAATGCAAGACAATGCTAGACCTCATGTGGCTGGAGTGTGTCAGCAGTTCCTGCAAGACGAAAGCATTGATGCTATGGACTAGCCCGCCCGTTCCCCAGACCTGAATCCAATTGACCACATCTGGGACATCACGTCTCGCTCTATCCACCAACGTCACGTTGCACCACAGACTGTCCAGGAGTTGGCAGATGCTTTAGTTCAGGTCTGGGAGTAGATCCCTCAGGAGACCGTCCGCCACCTCATCAGGAGCATGCACAGGCGTTGTAGGGAGGTCATACAGGCACGTGGAGGCCACACACACTACTGAGCCTCATTTTGACTTGTTTTAAGGACATTACATCAAAGTTGGATCAGCCTGTAGTGTGTTTTTCCACTTTAATTTTGAGGATGACTCCAAATCCAGACCTCCATGGGTTAAAAAATTTGATTTCCATTTTATTTTTTTGTGTGAATTTGTTGTCAGCACATTCAACTATGTAAAGAACAAAGTATTTCAGAAGAATATTTAATTAATTCAGTTCTAGGATGTGTTATTTTTGTGTTCGCTTTATTTTTTTGAGCAGTGTATATATATAAATAAATCAGTGCGATAAATAAATCTAGACTGGATATGTATAAAAAATACAGGTCCTTCTCAAAAAATTAGCATATTGTGATAAAGTTCATTATTTTCTGTAATGTACTGATAAACATTAGACTTTCATATATTTTAGATTCATTACACACAACTGAAGTAGTTCAAGCCTTTTCTTGTTTTAATATTGATGATTTAGGCATACAGCTCATGAAAACCCAAAATTCCTATCTCATAAAATTAGCATATTTCATCCGACCAATAAAAGAAAAGTGTTTTTAATACAAAAAAGGTAAACCTTCAAATAATTAAGTTCAGTTATGCACTCAATACTTGGTTGGGAATCCTTTTGCAGAAATGACTGCTTCAATGCGGCGTGGCATGGAGGCAATCAGCCTGTGGCACTGCTGAGGTGTTATGGAGGCCCAGGATGCTTCGATAGCGGCCTTAAGCTCATCCAGAGTGTTGGGTCTTGCGTCTCTCAACTTTCTCTTCCCAATATCCCACAGATTCTCTATGGGGTTCAGGTCAGGAGAGTTGGCAGGCCAATTGAGCACAGTAATACCATGGTCAGTAAACCATTTACCAGTGGTTTTGGCACTGTGAGCAGGTGCCAGGTCGTGCTGAAAAATGAAATCTTCATCTCCATAAAGCTTTTCAGCAGATGGAAGCATGAAGTGCTCCAAAATCTCCTGATAGCTAGCTGCATTGACCCTGCCCTTGATAAAACACAGTGGACCAACACCAGCAGCTGACATGGCACCCCAGACCATCACTGACTGTGGGTACTTGACACTGGACTTCAGGCATTTTGGCATTTCCCTCTCCCCAGTCTTCCTCCAGACTCTGGCACCTTGATTTCCGAATGACATGCAAAATTTGCTTTCATCCGAAAAAAGTACTTTGGACCACTGAGCAACAGTCCAGTGCTGCTTCTCTGTAGCCCAGGTCAGGCGCTTCTGCCGCTGTTTCTGGTTCAAAAGTGGCTTGACCAGGGGAATGCGGCACCTGTAGCCCATTTCCTGCACACGCCTGTCCACGGTGGCTCTGGATGTTTCTACTCCAGACTCAGTCCACTGCTTCCGCAGGTCCCCCAAGGTCTGGGATCGCTCCTTCTCCACAATCTTCCTCAGGGTCCGGTCACCTCTTCTCGTTGTGCAGCGTTTTCTGCCACACTTTTTCCTTCCCACAGACTTCCCACTGAGGTGCCTTGATACAGCACTCTGGGAACAGCCTATTCGTTCAGAAATTTCTTTCTGTGTCTTACCCTCTTGCTTGAGGGTGTCAATGATGGCCTTCTGGACAGCAGTCAGGTCGGCAGTCTTACCCATGATTGCGGTTTTGAGTAATGAACCAGGCTGGGAGTTTTTAAAAGCCTCAGGAATCTTTTACAGGTGTTTAGAGTTAATTAGTTGATTCAGATGATTAGGTTAATAGCTCGTTTAGAGAACCTTTTCATGATATGCTAATTTTTTGAGATAGGAATTTTGGGTTTTCATGAGCTGTATGCCAAAATCATCAATATTAAAACAAGAAAAGGCTTGAACTACTTCAGTTGTGTGTAATGAATCTAAAATATATGAAAGTCTAATGTTTATCAGTACATTACAGAAAATAATGAACTTTATCACAATATGCTAATTTTTTGAGAAGGACCTATATATATATATATATATATATATATATATATATATATATATATAAAAAATAAATATATAAAAATACAAAAAAAAAAAATATAAAAATACAAAAAATAAATATATAAAAATACAAAAAAAAAATATATAAAAATAAAAAAAAAAAAATATGAAAAAATATATAAAATATATGAAAAAAAAAGGGGGACTGGAGAATGACTGAATCAATATATATACAAAAATTATATCAGCATATACACACACAAACACACTTCCAATACTCAGTGTAAATATACTTTTAAACATCTCATTAGGTTGTATAGAGTCCAATATATAAATAAATAAATACATAACTAGATGCATAATTTGTCTTCTTTACAATATATAACATATTGGGTCTAACTGTAGGATATATATCATCTTAAGTATATGAACACTTCAAAGAAGAAAGAGAAAAAGTTAAAACTGGACGGTGTCGAAGGAATATAAAAAAGGAATAGGAGGCTCCATTTAAGGGGTGGCTGGTTTTGCAAATAAATTAAAGATTCGGTGGTCAGTAATTGGTATACTCAAGGGTTTCATTCAAACCAAAGGGGGACAGCGTGTTTAATTTGGGGACACATTGTGGAATATGTTGTGGAAAAGGCAAATTTATACTTATCCATTTCTTCTTTGGTTTTATTTTTAATCTCTGTATTTCCTTGTCGTACACTATCTCTCTTAGTCCTCAGCCCTCCTTCTTTATACCCCTTCTCTCTAAACATTTCCTAAATAATCTCACACTGTATATCATAGTCTTTCACTTGGGAACAGTTTCTTCTTATCCTCCGCAATTGTCCTTTAGGTATGTTCATAATCCAGGGGTCATAATGGCAGCTTGTTTGAAATAGGTTCTCGTGTGTATTGAGCCATCTATAACCATAATTTCCAAATCAAGGAAATTTACTGTTTTTTTGCTTATACATTCTGTGAATTTGATATTCCAGGTGTTGTTATTAATATAAAAAATAAACTCCTTGAGGGAAACCTCTTCCCCTCTCCAAATAAACAAGCAATCATCATGGGGGCTAAAAAATTAATGCTCCCAGTATCGCTGTACCGCTGATTTGGAGATAAAAACATTCCCCATACCAGAAATAATTGTGACTTATAGGGGTTCTCCACTTTGTTTTAACTGATGATCTATCCATAGAATAAATAGATCATCAGTTAAAACAAAGTGCAGAACCCCTTTAAACAATAATTTATACACTCCACTATAAAGACCCTCTGATTTTCTTTTAGGTCCTTATCTTAATTCAGATAATACATTACAGCTTCCAAACCTATTGTCTTAGGTATAATGGTATATAATGATGTGACATCAACTGTCACCAAAAATATATCCTCTGTAAACTTCTGTTGCTCTTTAAGTACTTTCAGAACTTGTCCTGTATCTTTAAGGAAAGAAGGTGTTATGTACCATACTTCCGAAGAAAAATATCTACATATTCTGATACCCTACTTGTAATAAACTCTATTCTGGAGACTACAGGTTTTCCGGGAGGATTTACGGGTCTTTGTGTACCTTAGGTAGACGGTAAATAAACTGGCGTATTAGGATGTGAATTATTTAAATAATTATACTCTTTTTTTGCTCTGAATTTCTTGTCTTAACCCTCTATCTAAAAGATCTTTCAATTCTTTCTTATAATTAATCACAGGATTTCCTTTTACTACCTTATATGTCGCATGATCACTCAAAATATCTCTTGTTCGTATTTTCCTTTATCAAGGATTACTATCCCTCCTCTTTTGTCTGACGGCTTTATAACAATGTTTTCATTATTCTCCAAACCCTTTAGGGCTTCTTGTTCTCTCATTTAAATTACATTTATTCTTGCCATTAGAAGTCATTTCCTCTAGTCCTTTTAATACACTCCTTTGGAATGCTTCAATACACTCATTATCTTTGCTTTTTGGGTAGAAAACAGATTTATTTCTAAGGCCAGTTTGCACATGTGTATTCTCTGTTACGGGTTTTTGTATAGGATTAACTGTAATATATTTAAGGATGTTTAGTTTTCTTATATACCTATGGACATCCAAATACGTAGGTCTGGAATCTGTTTCCCATATTTTATGGGGCAAATTTAAGTACTTTATTAAATACACTTTATTCCTCTATGGTCAATTGATGTGAGCTTAAATTAAAAATACCTAATTGGTTTCCCTGCCCCTCTTAGCTAGTGGGCTTTATTTTTCTTAGCCCTCCCCTCTTTCCTCTACATGTCTTCTTTTCCCTGGGGTATTTGGTATGATCTCTCCCTTTTTTTTGTTCTAAATTTGACAGTATCCCCTTGGTCATCTGATGGGGAAAATTTTCTTCCTCCATCTTTCCTGGTCTCATCTCTTCTCCCATTTCTACAATTAAATCATTATTATTCCTTCCCACTTCTTCAATTTTGTATCCCTGTGACTCTCCTTGTACCTGTATCCTCACATTAGCTACTCCTTTATTCCCCTGATAGTTGCGACTGTAATTTACTGGATCCCTAGTTCTATTGGGGCAATATTGTCTGCCGTAATTCGATCTCTGTCCATAGTTATACTGTTGGTAGTGACCTCTATACTGTGAATTGGAATAATAATTACCATGCATATACTGATTCCTAGACATATGAGGCGGCCTATACCCTGGATGTTCATAATTAGATCTGCAGGGGCCTTTATGATGTAAATAATTCGCCCTTTCACATTGATATTCTCTGTTCATATATCTGGGGCGATCATACTCGTACATGTAGTCATTTGATCTATAGTTAGCAGTTTTCCCTTGTTTTGGTAAGGTATCAGAGGTTACTTCATTTTTGTGCGACACTTCTCTATTTTGTCTTTTTTCTTTCCGTACTTATATACTCGATCGTTATTATAATTATCCCTTACTTTCAAATATTTTTTCTTCTTCACCTCTGGTTCTACCCTCATAACTTCTTTTTAACATTTTAAAGAGAGTTCTTTATACTCAATTTCTTTAAATGGAGTTAGTCTAGTTTTTATGTCTTCAAATATATCCATCCTAGCACGTACTTAGAATAAAACACCTGGACCTATACAAACAGACTTTAAAATAAAGGAAATTGTGTTATTCTCTCGTGCTAGATCTTTAGCTGCAGTACCAAAAAGGAAGGTAGGTCCTGACTTGCTATAAAACACGTAAAAAGTATATATATATATATATACAGTACAGACCAAAAGTTTGGACACACCTTCTCATTCAAAGAGTTTTCTTTATTTTCATGACTATGAAAATTGCAGATTCACACTGAAGGCATCAAAACTATGAATTAACACATGTGGAATTATATACATAGCAAACAAGTGTGAAACAACTGAAAATATGTCATATTCTAGATTCTTCAAAGTAGCCACCTTTTGCTTTGATTACTGCTTTGCACACTCTTGGCATTCTCTTGATGAGCTTCAGGAGGTAGTCCCCTTAAATGGTTTTCACTTCACAGGTGTGCCCTGTCAGGTTTAATAAGTGGGATTTCTTGCCTTATAAATGGGGTTGGGACCATCAGTTGCGTTGAGGAGAAGTCAGGTGGATACACAGCTGATAGTCCTACTGAATAGACTGTTAGAATTTGTATTATGGCAAGAAAAAAGCAGCTAAGTAAAGAAAAACGAGTGGCCATCATTACTTTAGGAAATGAAAGTCAGTCAGCCGAAAAATTGGGAAAACTTTGAAAGTAAGGGCTATTTGACCATGAAGGAGGGTGATGGGGTGCTGCGCCAGATGACCTGGCCTCCACAGTCACCGGACCTGAACCCAATCGAGATGGTTTGGGGTGAGCTGGACCGCAGAGTGAAGGTAAAAGGGCCAACAAGTGCTAAGCTTCTCTGGGAACTCCTTCAAGACTGTTGGAAGACCATTTCAGGGGACTACCTCTTGAAGCTCATCAAGAGAATGCCAAGAGTGTGCAAAGCAGTAATCAAAGCAAAAGGTGGCTACTTTGAAGAACCTAGAATATGACATATTTTCAGTTGTTTCACACTTGTTTGTTATGTATATAATTCAACATGTGTTAATTCATAGTTTTGATGCCTTCATAGTCATGAAAAGAAAAAAAATCTTTGAATGAGAAGGTGTGTCCAAACTTTTGGTCTGTACTGTATATATATATATATATAAAACCGTCATCCACAGATCCCTCCCCCGCCCCCCGCCGCTCCAGTGTACAAATATAAAATGTCTCATTCAATTAAAAGTGATTAAACATGCCCCCTCACTCCTAATATTACCGTACATCCTAACAGCTTCTGTACAATGCAGGCAGGCAGGCTGGACGGCCGGCGCGTCACTCACTGACGTCACTTGCCTGCTTCATTCATAAAGTAGGCGGCACAGGCTCGTGACATCAGGCAGTTACGCTGCCGCCCGCCCGGCCTGCCTGCATTCTACAGAAGCTGTTAGGGTGTACGGTAATATTAAAAGTGGGGGGGCATGTTTAATCACTTTTAATTGAATGAGACATTTTATATTTGTATAGTGCAGCACTGGAGCGGCGGGGCCAGACTACAGTGACTGCACCGCCTCGCCGCAATTGCCGCCTCCCAGTCCTTCCCCGCTCGCATATACATCGCAGCCTGCAATGTAAAAATGTCAGCTATTGCCCCATAAGATGCAGGGGCATCTTTCCCCCATTTGAAGGGGGTGGGGGGGGGAGTGCGTCTTATGGGGCGAAAAATACGGTAAATCAGCCGGCAGCAAACTGTAGCGTAGGTTCCTTTAAAGGAAATCAACATAGAGCAGACCCGTAGGTAAAAGCATTCAGTATACTTTTTTATACTCAGAGTTTTCCTATTTCAACAACGCATATACAATAAAAAAGCTGCCCGACCCGGGTTTCGCTCCTGATTCATCTGGGGCGTCTCGGTTTCAGTTATTTAAAGAAGGTTTTATTACCACATCATAAAGACACATGACTTACACACATTTAGCGTCTCAATTTCGTTAATTTAGGGCGGGTTTTATAGCCGCATCATAAAATCACATAATTTATACACATTTTGCATCTTTTCAGACTCATTCTTTACCAAAAAAGATATATATATATATATATATATATATATATATGCCTTTCACATTTATTCTCTTATATCTTTACACCAAAAATTACTAAAAATCTCAATGATAAACTATGAGAGAATATTTTAAACTATAAACTCCAATTTCATTATATCTAATAATTAAAAAAATATTTTTTTTCCTACGGTAATCCCCATATTTATAAAAAAAAATTCTCTCTCATATCTTAGCCGCGTATAAGCACTGGAACTTCCATTATTTTTCAGTACTGTACACAGAAGAAACTATCATATCCATGGTCCTCATTAAAAACATACTGATATATTAGACACATAGATATCATTTCGCTATAATGTTATTTATCTCAGTTAGGAGTGGTTACAAAAGGCACCGTATATTCCCTAAGGCCCAATTCACACGAGCGAGATTTCCGCGCGGGTGCAATGCGTGAGGTGAACGCATTGCACCTGCACTGAATCCGGACCCATTCATTTCTATGGGGCTGTGCACATGAGCATTGGTTTTCACGCATCACTTGTGCGTTGCATGAAAATCGCAGCATGTTTTATATTCTGCGTTTTTCACGCAACGCAGGCCCCATAGAAGTGAATGGGGCTGCGTGAAAATCGCAAGCACCCGCAAGCAAGTGCGATTTTCACGCACGGTTGCTAGGAGACGATCGGGATGGGGACCCAATCATTATTATTTTCCCTTATAACATGGTTATAAGGGAAAATTATAGCATTCTTAACCACTTCAGCCCCCCTAGCTTAAACCCCCTTATGACCAGACCACTTTTTACAATTCTGCACTACACTACTTTCACAGTTTATTGCTCGGTCATACAATTTACCACCCAAATAAATTTTACCTCCTTTTCTTCTCACTAATAGAGCTTTCATTTGGTGGTATTTCATTGCTGCTGACATTTTTACTTTTTTTGATATTAATCGAAATTGACCGAAATTTTTGCAAAAAAATGTCATTTTTCAGTTTCGGTTGTAAATTTTTTCAAATAAAACTACATTTCTATATAAATTTTTCTCTAAATTTATTGTTCTACATGTCTTTGATAAAAAAAAATGCAATAAGTGTATATTTATTGGTTTGGGTAAAAGTTATAGCATTTACAAACTATGGTACAAAAATGTGAATTTCCGCATTTTGAAGCAGCTCTGACTTTCTGAGCACCTGTCATGTTTCCTGAGGTTCTACAATGCCCAGACAGTAGAAACACCCCACAAATGACCCCATTTCGGAAAGTAGACACCCTAAAGTATTCGCTGATGGGCAAAGTGAGTTCATGGAAGTTTTTATTTTTTGTCAGAAGTTAGCGGAAAATGATTTATTTATTTATTTATTACAAAGTCTCATATTCCATGTGACAAAATTTTTTTTTTTACATGAACTCACCATACCCCTCAGCGATTACCTTTGGGTGTCTTCTTTCCGAAATGGGGTCATTTGTGGGGTGTTTGTACTGCCGTGGCATTTTAGGGGCCCTAAAGCGTGAGAAGAATATAAATGTCTAAAAAAATTTACGCATTTAGATTCCGTGAGGGGTATGGTGAGTTCATGTGAGATTTTATTTTTTGTCACAAGTTAGTGGAATATGAGACTTTGTAAGAATAAACAAAAAAAAAATAAAAATCTATTTCCGCTAACTTGTACCAAAAAAAAAAAAAATCTTCTATGAACTCGCCATGCCCCTCAAAAGTGATCTTTTTATAGCGCCGCAGCGATTTTACGGTGTTTTTGCAGTGATCAAAAAAAAAAAAATTTCTGTCACTGCGGTGGAGCAGACTGAACGCTAGTGTGTGCACAAGATCAGGCCTGATCGAGTGAACACTGCGTTTTTTGTAGAGCCTATAGAACATGTCCTATTCTTGTCCGCAATTGCGGACAAGAAAAGGCATTTTCTATATAGTTCTGACAATGTGCGGATCCGCAAAATGCGGAAAGCACATTGCCGGTGTCCGTGTTTTGCGGATCCGCGGTGTCCGTGTTTTGCGGATCCGCAAAACACATACGGGCGTCTAAATGGAGCCTTACAGGGAGGTGATCAATGACAGAGGGGTGATCAGGGAGTCTATATGGGGTGATCAGGGGTTAATAAGTGACAGGGTGGGGTGTAGTGTAGTGGTGTTTGGTGCTACTTTACAGAGCTGCTCAATCCAAGCAAAAGGGACCACCAGAGGACCAGGTAGCAGGTATATTAGACACTGTTAACAAAACAGCGTCTAATATACCTTTCAGGGGTTAAAAAAAATCGCATCTACAGCCTGCCAGCGAATGATCTCCGCTGGCAGGCTGTAGATCAGCTCGTTTACCTTCCGATCCTGTGAACGCGCGCTCCTGTGTGCGCGCGTTCACAGGAAATCTCGCGTCTTGCGAGATGACGCGCTGGCGCGTCAAGGAGGAATGAATCGACCACCTCCGGAACGCAATCCTGCGTTAGGCGGTCCGGAGGCGGTTAATACAGAATGCATAGTACAATAGGGCTGAAGGGGTTTAAAAAAAAAATACTCGTCTTAATCCACTTGCTCGCGCAGCCCGGCTTCTCTTCTATCTTCATCTTTGCTGTGCACAGGAAAAGAACCTTTGATGATGTCACTGCGCTCATCACATGGTCCATCACATGATCTTTTACCATGGTGATGGATCATGTGATGGACCATGTGATGAGCGCCGTGACGTCAAAGGTCCTATTCCTGTGCAAAACAAAGATGATGAAGACAGAAGAAAAGCTGGGATGCGCGAGCAAGTGGATTAAGGCAAGTTAAATTTTTTTTTTTTTTTAACCCCTCCAGCCCTATTGTACTAAGCATTCTGTATTAAGAATGCTATTATTTTCCCTTATAACCATGTTATAAGGGAAAATAATACAATCTACACAACACCTCTCCCAAACCAGAACTTCTGTGAAGAAGTTCGGGTACCAAACATGCCGATTTTTCTCACGCGTGTGCAAAACGCATTAAAATGTTTTGCACTCGCGCGGAAAAATCGCGCATTTTCCGGGCCAAAAACATGGCGCCAGTGTGAAAGAGGCCTAATAGTGCTGCATCGTAACCACCTGCTGGTAGATATGTCTCTAATCCTATCCCTTTGGGATACTAGGATAGATGATGGGAGATAAATTGCCACAAATTAAAAAATATATTTTTTTATATGAAAAACATTTAAAACAAAAAATATGTTTTGCGTGATAAAGGGGAGAATTATGTTGACTAAGTATTAGAATGCACGACAGTGGGTCTGTAGAAAAGAAACCACAAAAAAAACACATTTACCAGCAAGTGGGTGAAAAGCAGCAACTTTGTATTATGCCAGTCTGAACAGAGTCATGTGGAGATAGGATTAGAGACGTATCTACCAGCAGGTGGTTACAATGCAGCACTATTAGGGAATATACGGTGCCTTTTGTAACCACTCCAAACTGAAATAAATAACATTATAGTGAAATTATATCTATGTGTCTAATATATCAGAAAGTTTTTAATGAGGACCATGGATATGATAATAGTTGCTTCTGTGTACAGTACTGAAAAATAATGGAAGTTCCAGCGCTTATACGCGGCAAAGATATATATGAGAGAATTTTTTGAGATAAGTCTTTAAGAATTTTAGGATAAATATGGAAAAGATTACTGTAGGAAAAAGTTTTTTTAATTATTAGATATAATGAAATTGGAGTTTATAGTTTAATATATTCTCTCATAGTTTATCATTGAGATTTTTGGTAATTTTTTGTGTAAAGATATAAGAGAATAAATGTGAAAGGGATATATATATCCTTTTTGGTAAAGAATGAGTCTGAAAAGATGCAAAATGTGTATAAATTATGTGATTTTATGATGCAGCTATAAAACCCGCCCTAAATTAACGGAATTGAGACGCTAAATGTGTGTAAGTCATGTGTCTTTATGATGTGGCTATAAAACCTGCCCTAAATAACTGAAACCTAGACGCCCCAGATGAAGCAGGATCGAAACCCGGGTCGGCAGCTTTTTTATTGTATATGCGTTGTTAAAGGAGGAAAACTCTGTGTAGAATAAACTATACAGAATGCTTTTACCTACGGGTCTGCTCTATGTTGATTTCCTTTAAAGGAACATACGCTAACTTTTGCTGCTGGCTGATTTATATACTGGGGAGGAATGATGAATATGCACGTTGCTGGTCGGTTCAGAGTCTGAGGAGGTCGAGAAAGAAGATCAAGTGGAACAGCCACTTGAAAAATCTGAAGTTTTTGTGCAAGCTTCTATCAAAGTTATTTCAGAGCAGACCCAAAAAAATAAAATAAAAAATAAAATATATGTATGTACTGGTATGTATGTGTATGTGTATATATATATATATATATATATATATATATATATATACACACACACTGCTCAAAAAAATAAAGGGAACACAAAAATAACACATCCTAGATCTGAATTAATTAAATATTCTTCTGAAATACTTTGTTCTTTACATAGTTGAATGTGCTGACAACAAAATCACACAAGAATTAAAAAATGGAAATCAAATTTTTCAACCCATGGAGGTCTGGATTTGGAGTCCCACTCAAAATTAAAGTGGAAAAACACACTACAGGCTGATCCAACTTTGATGTAATGTCCTTAAAACAAGTCAAAATGAGGCTCAGTAGTTGTCACGGCTGAGGATGGGGGAAATCCTCAGCCGTGTGTAGCCAGGTGATGTTTAGGTTGCTTGGCCATGTAGACAGGATTAGGGAGCAGGTCACCTCCTAAGGCATCCCTAACCTGACCCTAGCTCCTAGTTACATGGGCCAACCTTGATGGTAGGAGGGCCCATGCTCCGGAACCTAAAAGTCCCTGCTGGCCCTCAAGATGACCCTCACCTAGGAGCTGAGTAAGACAAGCCCACTCCTCCTAGACACGGAGGAGCAGGAGTCTCAACGGCCAAGCTGCAGGAAAAGGGGAAACATAAACAGCTCTATGGATATGGCAGGTGAACAAAGAGTTCCACCTACCTGCCACAGCCTTGCTGACTGGATCCCTGTGTTAGCAGGGTGCAGATCACAAACGCATCCCCACACAGGGACCCAGATCCATAGCTGCACAAAATCACATATAAAACATCACACGGACATCACACATAACTAGAAATAACTTAAAGTGACATTATGGTTATGACATTAAGGTTTTATGACCACAGGGGTGGCTCTTACTGGCAGGTAATAAATACATGAGGCTGCTCTCAGCTAAGCATGGCTGAAGCAACCTGAAGGCCTGCAAAAGCAGTGAGGCTTTATAGGCCAAGAAGCCACACCCCACAGTCGGACACACCCAGTGATCACACACACTAGGAAGGGGATTAACCCTTCCAACACCAGGGAAGGGAAAACACCACTTAAAGGGAACGTGCACACAATAACATAAAACACAGTGCACACATCCACACATCACACACAAAACCGCATGCGCAGCGTAGCGAGCTGCATGGCACAGCTCAGCCTGCTACGCTGCCACATACATACTGTTGCCAGCGGCAACCACAGGTGAGGCCAATACCACAGCCCTCACCTGTGATTGAACACCAATGAAAACCGCTGACAACCGCATGCGGTTCAGGAGTCACGGTCATAGCCATGGCCGTGACACTCCCACCCCTCAAAGCCCCCCCACCAAAAAAAGACACGTGAGGGACTCAGACAAGGGGATAGGAGAAGGGGACGTCCACTCTCAGTGCCGGTTCTAAAAAGGGGTCGCTGTCAGCTGCATCCTCTCCCGGCTCACACTAGCCAGTCCGACGAGGACTGCAGCCCGCACCAGCAACAAAGAGAAAAGAACCACTGAGAGATGGACGAGGGGACTCTCCACTCACGTCCCCACTCCAGTCGCTGCCAGCAGACACTCCTAACCAGCACGCAGCCGGACCACTTACGGAGTGCTGCCAGCAGACGACCAGAGATGGGAACATGGAGAGGGACGAGGGATCCCCAACACGGACACGGAAGGTAAGGTGGCGGGGAATAAGCCACCAACCGTGCCGTAAACGGAGAACCCCCAGGAACGCTCTCCCTCCGGAGAACGCGCATGCAGGCCACATTGATATGGCACTGCATGCTGCACCCTCTTTCGAAGGTATGCATACCGCATACCAAACACACACCACGTGTAGTAAAATCAGGGGGACGCCACACGAGGCAACGGTGAAGGGATGGCGGGGAAACGCCACTCACCGCGCCGTCAGAGGCGAAACCCCCAGAACGCTCTCCCTCCGAAGAGCGCGCATGTACCCCTTCCGCAGACGGCGGTACATGCTTCACCCTCTTTCGAGGGATGCATACTCCCACCCCTCAAAGCCCCTCCCAACAACAAAAGGGGAAAGTTGGTGAGGCATAAGAAACAATGGGAGGGGGGGAGGGGAAAGACAAACAAAAAGGGGACACCAACACGGACAACGGTGAGCTGGGAATGGCGGGGAATGCCACTCACCGCGCCGTAAATTGTGAGCCCCATAACGCTCTCCCTCCGGAGAACGCGCATGCACCCCATCCGCAGATAGCGGTGCATGCTTTACCCTCTTTCGAGGGAACGCCACGTAAGAGCGACTGTGGTCATACTGTCACGGCTGAGGATGGGGGAAATCCTCAGCCGTGTGTAGCCAGGTGATGTTTAGGTTGCTTGGCCATGTAGACAGGATTAGGGAGCAGGTCACCTCCTAAGGCATCCCTAACCTGACCCTAGCTCCTAGTTACATGGGCCAACCTTGATGGTAGGAGGGCCCATGCTCCGGAACCTAAAAGTCCCTGCTGGCCCTCAAGATGACCCTCACCTAGGAGCTGAGTAAGACAAGCCCACTCCTCCTAGACACGGAGGAGCAGGAGTCTCAACGGCCAAGCTGCAGGAAAAGGGGAAACATAAACAGCTCTATGGATATGGCAGGTGAACAAAGAGTTCCACCTACCTGCCACAGCCTTGCTGACTGGATCCCTGTGTTAGCAGGGTGCAGATCACAAACGCATCCCCACACAGGGACCCAGATCCATAGCTGCACAAAATCACATATAAAACATCACACGGACATCACACATAACTAGAAATAACTTAAAGTGACATTATGGTTATGACATTAAGGTTTTATGACCACAGGGGTGGCTCTTACTGGCAGGTAATAAATACATGAGGCTGCTCTCAGCTAAGCATGGCTGAAGCAACCTGAAGGCCTGCAAAAGCAGTGAGGCTTTATAGGCCAAGAAGCCACACCCCACAGTCGGACACACCCAGTGATCACACACACTAGGAAGGGGATTAACCCTTCCAACACCAGGGAAGGGAAAACACCACTTAAAGGGAACGTGCACACAATAACATAAAACACAGTGCACACATCCACACATCACACACAAAACCGCATGCGCAGCGTAGCGAGCTGCATGGCACAGCTCAGCCTGCTACGCTGCCACATACATACTGTTGCCAGCGGCAACCACAGGTGAGGCCAATACCACAGCCCTCACCTGTGATTGAACACCAATGAAAACCGCTGACAACCGCATGCGGTTCAGGAGTCACGGTCATAGCCATGGCCGTGACAGTAGTGTGTGTGACCTCCACGTGCCTGTATGACCTCCCTACAACGCCTGTGCATGCTCCTGATGAGGTGGCAGATGGTCTCCTGAGGGATCTCCTCCCAGACCTGGACTAAAGCATCTGCCAACTCCTGGACAGTCTGTGGTGCAACGTGACGTTGGTGGATAGAGCGAGACAGGATGTCCCAGATGTGCTCAATTGGATTCAGGTCTGGGGAACGGGCGGGCCAGTCCATAGCATCAATGCCTTCGTCTTGCAGGAACTGCTGACACACTCCAGCCACATGAGGTCTAGCATTGTCTTTCATTAGGAGGAACCCAGGGCCAACCGCACCAGCATATGGTCTCACAAGGGGTCTGAGGATCTTATCTCGGTACCTAATGGCAGTCAGGCTACCTCTGGCGAGCACATGGAGGGCTGTGCGGCCCTCCAAAGAAATGCCACCCCACACCATTACTGACCCAATGCAAAACCGGTCATGCTGGAGGATGTTGCAGGCAGCAGAACGTTCACCACGGCGTCTCCAGACTCTGTCACGTCTGTCACATGTGCTCAGTGTGAACCTGCTTTCATCTGTGAAGAGCACAGGGCGCCAGTGTCGAATTTGCCAATCTTGGTGTTCTCTGGCAAATGCAAAACGTCCTGCACGGTGTTGGGCTGTAAGCACAACCACCACCTGTGGACGTCGGGCCCTCATATCACCCTTATGGAGTCTGTTTCTGACCGTTTGAGCAGACACATGCACATTTGTGGCCTGCTGGAGGTCATTTTGCAGGGCTCTGGCAGTGCTCCTCCTTGCACAAAGGCGGAGGTAGCGGTCCTGCTGCTGGGTTGTTGCCCTCCTAGGGCCTCCTCCACGTCTCCTGATGTACTGGCCTGTCTCCTGGTAGCGCCTCCATGCTCTGGACACTACGCTGACAGACACAGCAAACCTTCTTGCCACAGCTCGCATTGATGTGCCATCCTGGATAAGCTGCACTACCTGAGCCACTTGTGTGGGTTGTAGACTCCGTCTCATGCTACCACTAGAGTGAAAGCACCGCCAGCATTTAAAAGTGACCAAAACATCAGCCAGGAAGCATAGGAACTGAGAAGTGCTCTGTGGTCATCACCTGCAGAACCACTCCTTTATTGGGGGTGTCTTGCTAATTGCCTATAATTTCCACCTATTGTCTATCCCATTTGCACAACAGCATGTGAAATTGATTGTCACTCAATGTTGCTTCCTAAGTAGACAGTTTGATTTCACAGAAGTGTGATTGACTTGGAGTTACATTGTGTTGTTTAAGTGTTCCCTTTATTTTTTTGAGCAGTGTATATAGTCAGGACCTACCTTCCTTTTTGGTACTGCAGCTAAAGATCTAGCACGAGAGAATAACACCATTTCCTTTATTTTATCCAGCAGCTACCCTGGGCAGCTTGATCGCCAGATCTTTTCCCCATTGAGTAAGTTTGGGACTGTATGGAGAGACAGATCTCCCATGAACAGCAGCCAGCAACCACCTTGGCTGAGCTACAGGTACAAGTTACAAGAGTTTGGAAAGACATAATAAAGGAGGATATCCAGCATCTGTATGACCATTACCATGCCAGAGTGGCAAAATACTGTATATCACAAGTGGAGATGCCACCCAGTATTAATGTGACCATGAGTCAATATATACAATGCTGAAGAACCCAAAATAAAGCGTTGTTGAGGAACGGTTGAGACGTATGCATATATATCCATGCATGCCTGCAAACACGTGCATGTATATTATATATATCCCCCCCCCACCTCCTACAACTGAAACCAGGTGCATCGGTGTGAATGTGCCCCAAGCATTCGCACCGATGCAATCTGGCTAATTGCATCAGAATGACAGGACAAGTGTCCGGTCATCCTGATGGATACAAAGAGCTCAGATTCAACAGAATCTGAGCCCTTTGTTGTAATTATCCCCAGCGCCGCTGGAGATAATTACACATGATAGAAGAAGGGGAGAAGCCTCTCCTCCTTCTATTATGTGCATTCCGACAGTGCGATTACTATCGCACTGTCCGGAATGCTAGGTGCAGCAGGCGGGAGATCAAAGGCTTCTCCCGCCTGTCTGCAGCGCGTCCCCGATGTGCTGGCCGGCGCAGTGACGTCATATCACTGCGTCGGCCCACATGGATGATGGGGGGGGCGGGAGTGCGGGCCGCCGGGGGATAAATATCCGGCGGCCCCGGCACTCCGCAGTTAGGATCGGGGCCCCCACTGGAGAGCGCATGGGCGCTCAGGATCGGGACCCCCCCCCCCACCTGATAGAGGAGCGCGTCCTGCGCTCCGGAAGCTCCGGCTGAAGAGCCCGAATGGACCCGACCCCTGCAGCCCTTACCCCCCCTTCAGAAGGAGAGCGCGATTCGGCGCTGAAGAGGATCGGGACCCTGATACTTTAAGAGGAGAGAGTGATCGGCGCTCGACAGAAGTGCCTGGCCGCACCCCCCTGAAGGACCGGACCCAGGAGAGTGCGTCCTGCGCTCTGGAATAGCCCTACCGGAGCAGACCCCTGGAGAACCCCAAGTATCAACCCCTGTATTAACCCCTATCCCACCAACGATTACCCCTCACCTAACCCTACTCCTACAACCCTGATCCCCTGGTTAACCCTTGTAACCCCCTACTGCTCCCTGACCCCATAAACCTTATAACCCCTTCCCTGCCATTCCCATATATCCTACTCATCCCCTGGTTCCCTGTGTGCCTGCTCTCCCCTGGTTCACCCCCCATAGACCCCTGAACCCTGGTGGCCCTGATTAACCCCTGGGTTACCCCTACAACCCCTATTACTGTGCCCTTGTTACCCCTGATATCCCTGATAACCCCCCTGGTTAACCCTTGCATCCCCTGGATAATCTCAGCACTCACTTGCAAGTAACCCTTGCAGTGCTGAATCTATAGTGTCTGTGGCCTGCACTCCCCTGCAGTGCCACTGTTAACCCCTTGTACCCCGGGACAGTGCAGATGGGTGGGTTATTGTTATTACTTGTATGTGTGAATTGTCTAGTTAGTTTATGGGTGGAATATGGGAATGTGTAGTGTAGTTTAGGATTTGTAGTGCTGTATTGTTAGTATTGCGTGCGTAGTGTATTGTTAGTAATAAATACTGTTACTTGTAACTATCTGTGTAACGTGTAGTTATTGGCGATAGTAAGGCGCATGCAGCTAGCGTAGCGGTCAGTGTAAAGCATAGCGAAAGTATTATTATATATAGGTATAAATGGGCGGAGTCATCAATAGACGGTTCCTCCCATTTATGAATATTAATTATTGATATTTGCATAAATATTGGTGATTAATATTCTCCATTTACATTGGCGAGCCAGGCCCACTGCTTAGACTTTGAAATCTGTGTTTGGTTTTGAGGCTAGAGGTCGGTTGTCCTGTGAATTGTCAGGCAAGAGAGACGTGGTCAGCGGTCTGAGCGTCTAGGACCTGATAATTTGGACAGGTAACGCGACTCTTCCTCACAGCACCAAGCGCAGATCAAAATCTTTAGCAGAGAATCTATAATTGTTCTGTGAATTAATATTTTTGTATTTGCTTTACACGGTCACCGTTGCTGGAGTAAGAGGAGAAGACACGGAAAAGTACAGCACCAACAAGCATCGCTCAAGTGATTGCAAGGGAGAAGAGCACACGTGACTGAAGGAGATCCATCTTCGTGGGAGCGGCGTACAAGTCCGGCTGGGGAAGAAGCGATCCGGGAAAATGGATTTCTTCTAAGCAGCTGCAAAGACGAAGAGGTACGGCCCCAAGGAGAAAATGGACGCTCATCAAACGGTGAGTATGGACTTCCCCACACTGCAACACTTAGCCAAACACAGCACATTTAACCCCATCCTCCCCACTACATACAAGTCAGCAGAAATGCTGTGGTCCGATTTGTTGGCACAGGCTTGTAGTTATGACAAGCTTTGTGTTAACAAACGGACGGTGTTGAACAAGGCCACCAAACGGCTTCGGATGCTAGCCAAACTCGTTCATACGTTTGAGGCTAGCATCTGTAAGCCAAAGGAAGTGGCACTGGTGTCTCAGTCAACGGAGACAATTCCTCCGGCCATTCACTGCCAGTGCTGTGCCAGTAATTCGGACCAGGTTTCGACATTGCAGGCACAGCTGGCAGAGAATGTGCAGTCTACTGTTGACCGAGATGCGCAGGTGGCTAGGATAGAGTCACAGTTAGTAGAGCTGCAGAGGCAGAAGGAGGAAATTGAGGCTAAGTTGACTCAGTCTTATACTGAAGTCAAGGCCTTCAAGGAGCGGACTGCCTCTACTAATGTGACGGTAGCCAAATTGAAGGCTGAGGTTGCTGTAAGGTCCCAGCTAATGTCTGGCATGAAACAGGTTATCACCAAGTTGGTGCCGGCCCTTTCTTTTTCCGTAAAGCCAGGGTCGGAATCTCCCAAAATGTTGCCCTGTGCAGGGCCACAAGGGGGGAGAGTAGTCTGTGACCGGTCTGATCATCAGGTCAAGCCGGTCCAGACTAACAGAGATTTTTCCCTGACTTTGGGAAAAAGAACTGTGGTGAAGAGTGCGTCCCTGAGGATGGTACAATTCAGGAGAAGGGAGCACGGCTGCAGTGTAGATGGACCTGGGTCATGCAGAGCAAGCATCAGATGTTTTGCATGTGGTGGCCTAGGTCACATAGCGAGACACTGCAAAACACACAGGACAGGAAACCAAGTCACGTGTTTCAGGTGTGGGAACAAAGGACACATTGCAAGGAATTGCCCTTGTGCAAGTAATTGCAATGTGTCCAACAGTATCAGCCAGGTAACAAATTGTGCAGTGGGGTCTAGTCAACCTGGCCATAACGGGGTTACCTCTTGGCAGCATCACCAGCTGCTGAGGGGTCAGAGTGGCCAAGCTAGGCTAGGCAACATTTGACACCCCTGTACTATTTGTTACACCGTTTGTTCCCTGTGTATGTCCATGTTGTGTGTTTTTGTTATGTGTTTATAAGTTTTTCTTGATGTTGATGGTGGTAGTCCTTGTCTACGGATGTGTTCTACCATGCTGATTTATGTAGTGTTGTAAGTCCCGTCTGCTGTCTCTGTTTCATTCTGTGTCCCCTTGGAGTGGAACAGTGTTATACTGTGGATCGAGAACGTATAGGTTCGCGAGCAGATAATATCACACGGGAAATCCTGCTGGTCGGGAGAAGGCATAAGGACCTTCTCCATGCAGCACACAAAGGATGATGTGATATTGTTCTGGGCAACCAGGGTCTCAGATCGATACAGATAACACTGTTTTGCTCAAGGTTTTCGGTAGGGCTGTGTTGCGCTGGGGACTGGGGCGGACAGACAACATTGGTGTAATGTTGTGCTGCGCACTTAATTCTAGTCCGAGCAGGCAGCACAGCTCTGATAGGAATTGGACGCAGAGTGTTTGAGAGCAGAGTGTGGACTGTGTTCTTGTGTTGTGGGGTCCTGGGGAGCCAGGGCATGCCTATGCCATTGGTTCTGCGGGCCTCCACAAGATGGGATCACAGGGGGAAATCAGCCTGGGTACACATGAGTGGACAGGGATGCGGTGCCATCGATAACAAGATGGTGCTTTGTCCACAGAACTCCAGTTATCCTAACCTAGTAGGGTGGCCATCCTTATCTGTTGGTGCAGAGGGATGTGCAGCAGAGGACTCAATCCTCAAGGACTGAGGTTGTGAGGGTGAACCCGCTCCAGATGCCTTGGAGGCGGGCCATACCTGAAGATCGGCAGAACTACCGAGAGACTATGGGGGTGTGGCCACTCCAAAGTGGGGGTGGCCGACACCAAGAGACTGTTAAAGGGTTTCTATCACTTCATATCACATATTTAGGTGTCAGACACTAGCGATCCGCTAGTGTCTGCTCTAACAAACCATCCTAATATGATAGGTTTTGGGGCAGCCGTTTTGCTAAAATAACAACTTATATCTATATGCTAATGAGCCTCTAGGTGCTATGGGGGCGTCATTAGCACCTAGAGGCTCCGTCTACCTTCATAAACTGTCGCCGCCCAGCGCGTCCCTCCAGCCCGCCCATCTCCTGCTGAATGCGATCCTCTCCGTGCGCGTCTCTGTTCTGCGCATGCGCAGTGAATGTCTGACCGCTTCCCTGCTCAGACATCTCCACTGCGCCTGTTCCTCGGAGCACTATGATGTCATCGGCGCAGGCGCAGTGGAGATGTCTGAGCAGGGAAGCGGTCAGACATTCACTGCGCATGCGCAGAACAGAGACGCGCACTGGGAGGATCACATTCAGCAGGAGATGGGCGGGCTGGAGGGACGCGCTGGGCGGCGGCAGTTTATGAAGGTAGACGGAGACTCTAGGTGCTAATGACGCCCCCATAGCACCTAGAGGCTCATTAGCATATAGATATAAGTTGTTATTTTAGCAAAACGGCTGCCCCAAAACCTATCATATTAGGATGGTTTGTTAGAGCAGACACTAGCGGATCGCTAGTGTCTGACACCTAAATATGTCATACCAAGTGATAGAAACCCTTTAAAGAAAGGCCAGTTAAAGACTGTAAGGGTGAACCCGCTCCAGAATTGGGGGGGGACGAAGATACCTGAAGATCGGCAGAATTACCGAGAGACTGTGGGGGTGTGGTCACTCCAAAGTGGGGGTGGCCGACACCAAGAGACTGTTAAAGAAAGGCCAGTTAAAGACTGTAAGGGTGAACCCACTCCAGAATTGGGGGGGGCGAAGATACCTGAAGATCGGCAGAATAACCGAGAGACTGTGGGTGTGTGGTATCCTAAAGATGTCAAGAAGAAGACGGTGTATCCTGTGGACGGAGGAGTAGGTTACGGTGAAGGGCAGGTCGGAGGAAGCTGGATTAGGGATGTCTAAGTACCTAAAGATCAGTGTGCACTACAGTTCTTCCTGAACTTCCACCAAAGATGGGGTTGAAGGGGGGCAAATATATCTCAACCCGTTCCCCCATTATATTGTCGTATTATATAGTCCGACAACAGGGGGATTGTTGAGGAACGGTTGAGACGTATGCATATATATCCATGCATGCCTGCAAACACGTGCGGGCATGTATGGTATATACAGTGGGGGAAATAATTATTTGACCCCTCACTGATTTTGTAAGTTTGTCCAATGACAAAGAAATGAAAAGTCTCAGAACAGTATCATTTCAATGGTAGGTTTATTGTAACAGTGGCAGATAGCACATCAAAAGGAAAATCGAAAAAATAACTTTAAATAAAAGATAGCAACTGATTTGCATTTCATTGAGTGAAATAAGTATTTGAACCCCTACCAACCATTAAGAGTTCTGGCTCCCACAGAGTGGTTAGACACTTCTACTCAATTAGTCACCCTCATTAAGGACACCTGTCTTAACTAGTCACCTGTATAAAAGACACCTGTCCACAGAATCAATCAATCAAGCAGACTCCAAACTCTCCAACATGGGAAAGACCAAAGAGCTGTCCAAGGATGTCAGAGACAAAATTGTAGACCTGCACAAGGCTGGAATGAGCTACAAAACCATTAGCAAGAAGCTGGGAGAGAAGGTGACAACTGTTGGTGCGATTGTTCGAAAATGGAAGGAGCACAAAATGACCATCAATCGACCTCGCTCTGGGGCTCCACGCAAGATCTCACCTCGTGGGGTGTCAATGGTTCTGAGAAAGGTGAAAAAGCATCCTAGAACTACACGGGAGGAGTTAGTTAATGACCTCAAATTAGCAGGGACCACAGTCACCAAGAAAACCATTGGAAACACATTACACCGCAATGGATTAAAATCCTGCAGGGCTCGCAAGGTCCCCCTGCTCAGGAAGGCACATGTGCAGGCCCGTCTGAAGTTTGCCAATGAACACCTGAATGATTCAGAGAGTGACTGGGAGAAGGTGCTGTGGTCTGATGAGACCAAAATAGAGCTCTTTGGCATTAACTCAACTCGCTGTGTTTGGAGGAAGAAAAATGCTGCCTATGACCCCCAAAACACCGTCCCCACCGTCAAGCATGGGGGTGGAAACATTTTGCTTTGGGGGTGTTTTTCTGCTAAGGGCACAGGACAACTTATTCGCATAAACGGGAAAATGGACGGAGCCATGTATTGTGAAATCCTGAGCGACAACCTCCTTCCCTCTGCCAGGAAACTGAAAATGGGTCGTGGATGGGTGTTCCAGCACGACAATGACCCAAAACATACAGCAAAGGCAACAAAGGAGTGGCTCAAGAAGAAGCACATTAAGGTCATGGAGTGGCCTAGTCAGTCTCCGGACCCTAATCCAATCGAAAACCTATGGAGGGAGCTCAAGCTCAGAGTTGCACAGAGACAGCCTCGAAACCTTAGGGATTTAGAGATAATCTGCAAAGAGGAGTGGACCAACATTCCTCCTAAAATGTGCGCAAACTTGGTCATCAATTACAAGAAACGTTTGACCTCTGTGCTTGCAAACAAGGGTTTTTCCACCAAGTATTAAGTCTTTTTTTGTTAGAGGGTTCAAATACTTATTTCACTCAATGAAATGCAAATCAGTTGCTATCTTTTATTTAAAGTTATTTTTTCGATTTTCCTTTTGATGTGCTATCTGCCACTGTTACAATAAACCTACCATTGAAATGATACTGTTCTGAGACTTTTCATTTCTTTGTCATTGGACAAACTTACAAAATCAGTGAGGGGTTAAATAATTATTTCCCCCACTGTATGTGCATACATTAGCCATAGCATCATGGGACGATGTGCGCAAATGTGCCCAGCATCTGCGCACGTCTGCCCATGGTGATCCCCAGGGGCTCATGGTGGCCCCTGTGGGAAATATGTGCCCCCTTGTGGTGTAGGGGCTTGTGCCCCCTTGTGGTGTAGGGGCTTGTGCCCCCTTAGGATGTGGGGGCTTGTGCCCCCTTAGGATGTAGGGGCTTGTGCCCCCTTAGGATGTAGGGGCTTGTGCCCCCTTAGGATGTAGGGGCTTGTGCCCCCTTAGGATGTAGGGGCTTGTGCCCCCTTATAATGTAGGGGCTTGTGCCCCCTTATATAATGTGCCCCCTTATATAATATATGTCCCTAATATTAACGTATACATGTGTATGGATGTGCCCCAAGCATCCATACGCATGTATATTATATATATCCTCACCCCCCCCTCCTACAACTGAAACCAGGTGCATCGGTGTGAATGTGCCCCAAGCATTCGCACCGATGCAATCTGGCTAATTGCATCAGAATGACCGGACAAGGGTCCGGTCATCCTGATGGATACAAAGAGCTCAGATTCAACAGAATCTGAGCCCTTTGTTGTAATTATCCCCAGCGCCGCTGGAGATAATTACACATGATAGAAGAAGGGGAGAAGCCTCTCCTCCTCCTATTATGTGCATTCCGACAGTGCGATTACTATCGCACTGTCCGGAATGCTAGGTGCAGCAGGCGGAGATCAAAGGTTTCTCCCGCCTGTCTGCAGCGCGTCCCCGATGTGCTGGCCGGCGCAGTGACGTCATATCACTGCGTCGGCCCACGTGGATGATGGGGGCGCGGGAGTGCGGGCCGCCGGGGATAAATATCCGGCGGCCCCGACACTCCGCAGTTAGGATCGGGGCCCCCACTGGAGAGCGCATCGGCGCTCAGGATCGGGACCCCCCCCACCTGATAGAGGAGCGCGTCCTGCGCTCCGGCTGAAGAGCCCGATCGGACCCGACCCCTGCAGCCCTTACCCCCTCTTCAGAAGGAGAGCGCGATTCGGCGCTGAAGAGGATCCGAACCCCGATACTTTAAGAGGAGAGAGCGATCGGCGCTCGACAGAAGTGCCTGGCCGCCCCCTCCTGAAGGACCGGACCCAGGAGAGTGCGTCCTGCGCTCTGGAATAGCCCTACCGGAGCAGACCCCTGGAGAACCCCTAGTATCCACCACTGTATTAACCCCTATCCCACCAACGATTCCCCCTCACCTAACCCTACTCCTACAACCCTGATCCCCTGGTTAACCCTTGTAACCCCCTACTGCTTCCTTGACTTCATAAACCTTATAACCCCTTCCCTGAAATTCCCATATATCCTGCTCATCCCCTGGTTCCCTGTGTGCCTGCTCTCCCCTGGTTCACCCCCCATAGACCCCTGAACCCTGGTGGCCCTGATTAACCCCTGGGTTACCCCTACAACCCCTATTACTGTGCCCTGGTTACCCCTGATATCCCTGATAACCCCCCTGGTTAACCCTTGCATCCCCTGGATAATCTCAGCACTCACTTGCAAGTAACCCTTGCAGTGCTGAATCTATAGTGTCTGTGGCCTGCACTCCCCTGCAGTGCCACTGTTAACCCCTTGTACCCCGGGACAGTGCAGATGGGTGGGTTATTGTTATTACTTGTATGTGTGAATTGTCTAGTTAGTTTATGGGTGGAATATGGGAATGTGTAGTGTAGTTTAGGATTTGTAGTGCTGTATTGTTAGTATTGCGTGCGTAGTGTATTGTTAGTAATAAATACTGTTACTTGTAACTATCTGTGCAACGTGTAGTTATTGGCGATAGTTAGTAAGGCGCATGCAGCTAGCGTAGCGGTCAGTGTAAAGCATAGCGAAAGTATTATTATTATAATATAAAGGTATAAATGGGCGGAGTCATCAATAGACGGTTCCTCCCATTTATGAATATTAATTATTGATATTTGCATAAATATTGGCGATTAATATTCTCCCTTTACAAGGGTATACCACCTTGGTTGTGTGATCTCTGACAAAGCACCACTAGTGGTTTATATTTTGTCAATCTCAGCTCAATCGCATTAAGTTTTCCATGTATTCTTTTTTAATTTTTTGGAAGTATACTATATACTGTATTTTTTGCCCCATAAGAAGCCTCTTTTTTTCCCCAAAGTAGAGAAAAAATGTCACTGCGTCTTATGGGGTGAATACTAATGAGCAATTCCAATATGGAAGCGCTCATTGGTGTCGGAGGACCGGGAAGTGGTGAATGCAGCACTTCCCGGGCTCTGTACTCACCGCTTTCTGGTCCTCTGCTGTCGTTTGTGCTGTGGCTGAACACAGCGTGAGAACGCTCTGTGATCTGAGGCATGGGGGCTGAACAAATGAGGCTGATGGGCTGAACAAATGAGGCTGATGGGCTGATCAAATGAGGTATTGGGGTCTCATCTGAGGTCTGAATGGAGTTGTCTTATTTATATTGGGGCTCTTATCTGAGGTCTGATTGGGGGGTCATTCACATTGGGGTCTGAGGTGAGGTCTGATTGAGGGTCTTATTGGGGCTGTGAGCTGAGGTCTGATTGCTGGTCTGATCTGAGGTCTAATGAATAATATTTTTTTATTATTGTCCTCATCTAAAACCTACCACATTTTTCGCCCCATAAGACGCACTTTTCCACCCCCCAAAAGTGGGGGGAAAATGCCCCTGCGTCTTATGGGGCGAATGCTTCCACTTTACATCGCAGACTGCAATGTATGAGCCAGGAGAGAGGAGGGGCTGGAGTCTGGAACTAGGGGCGGGTCCCGGTGCAGTCACTGTACTCTTACACCGGGCCCCGCCACTCACCGCAGTATTTATATACATTAATCCTTATCCCGTTAATAAGTTTAACTAAAGCTGTGCCCTCCCCTGTATCAGTACAGCACTTATGAACAAGCTTCCATACCAGGCAGAGCGGACGGCAGCAGTAACGTCACTCACTGACGTCGAGCGCCTGCTCCTCCCACTTTATGAATAAAGCAGGCGGAGCAGGCGCGCGATGTCATTGAGACATGCCTTTAATGTTGGAGGGTAGAAATCATTTTCCCACAGCCCAATACCGACCATATGAGTAAACTATTGGACAGTTTTAAAAGATATTGACAATATATCTTACCTATATATGATATTAATCATGCTGTGTTCACAGTCATTGTTGCTGTACATACTCAACTTATCAAGAAGGTCCATGAGATGTGTAGAAAAATTGCTATCAAAATTATTGATGGTAGACTCCAGACCAGTTGAAGACTGAAATGCATCAACATGTTCTGCAAGAAACTAAAAACACAAAACAAAACTAAAATAAATGTATTTAGTCATTTCCAGGGGATCCATAAATGTACTATTTACCTTAGAGGTAAGCTTCTTTTTCTTAGCCTCTTCTGTTTTCTCACTTTGCATGGGGGGGCCCATCATTGTGCCATGCTCCAATGTCAGGCGCTCCATCTCTGTCTGCACCTGCATGCTCTGGGTAAACCTCTGACAATAAGGGAAATTTAACAATTAAACACATTAAAGTGGTGCATACAATTTCAATACAATACCATATATTTCTGTCTTCTTTAGAGCAATGTCTACTCTATAACAAGAAAAAGCTAATTTGATATATTTGTTGATGTTCAGTTGTGGGCTTCTCGCTGCACAAGAAAAAAAATTAAATTCTACAGCAAAAATGCCAGTGTGAAAGTAGCCTAAAGGGTTAAGGAACAAGAAGAAACCAATGTGGATAAATATAACTGTAAAGAAAGCAATAAATGACAAAAAGAAAGCATTTAAATCACTAAAACAGGAGGGTAGCGAGGAAGCACTGAAAAACTATAAGGAAAAAAATAGAATATCTAAAAAAAAACAAAAGCCGACAAACTAGAGACCGAGAGATTAATTGCTAAAGAGAGCAAAACTAACCCTAAAATGTTCTTTAATTATATAACTGGTAAAATGTATAAATCTGAAGGTGTCGGCCCTCTACAGAGCAATGAGGGGGAAGTTGCAGAAAGCGACGAGGAGAAAGCAAAGCTATTAAATATTTTTTTTCTCCACTGTATTCACTGAGGAAAATAAACTGTCAGATGAAATGCAGAATGTAAAAGTAAATTCCCTATTAAAAGTGCCCAGTCTGACCCAGGAAGAAGTACAACAGCGACTTAAAAAGATTAAAATAGACAAATCGCCAGGACCAGATGGCATACACCCCCAGTATCCTAAGAGAATTAAGTAATGTCATACCAAGATATTTACTGACTATATACTGACAGGGAGTGTTCCACAGGATTGGCGCATAGCAAATGTGGTGCCAATATTCATAAAGGGTGCAAAAACAGACCCCCGAAACTATAGGCTGGTAAGTTTAACATCTACAAAGAAAAAATAGGGGGTTGAGTCAGCACAACCTGCCTGTAGGTGCAGATCACTATGGCGAAATACATATACAAACGGAAAATGCAAATGTGATCGCACACTACATCCAGCACTCTGCCCTCCATGCTGGATGAGACATTGGTTTATATTTTGGCCAAAGCATAGTAAGCCACTCACCGCGTCAAGGCCGTCTCAATTGAGTGGTCCCTAACTCTTGTTCCTACCTGTTTATGGGCCATGACAGCCACATAAAATCCAGGGAATGCAGGTCAGCATGCAAGACAAGTACACTTTGCTTGTAACCCCGTCCGGTGCCATTACAGCTTTCATCGGATCCAGGGATGCAAGTACCAACATGCATGCTGAACCCACCATATACTTCTCCTGGAGCCAGATGGCTAATGGTAGGTTCTATACAAGCAGACTCAGTTTTATACTGACTTTAAAACCAGCCTCCAGGACAGATTAACTGGTCAGGTGTGCAATGACTCCAAGGAGATCGCCACGCCTCCAATATATACTACAAAGAAAAAAATAGGGGGTTGAGTCAGCACAACCTGCCTGTAGGTGCAGATCACTATGGCGAAAATACATATACAAACGGAAAATGCAAATGTGATCGCACACTACATCCAGCACTCTGCCCTCCATGCTGGATGAGACATTGGTTTATATTTTGGCCAAAGCATAGTAAGCCACTCACCGCGTCAAGGCCGTCTCAATTGAGTGGTCCCTAACTCTTGTTCCTACCTGTTTATGGGCCATGACAGCCACATAAAATCCAGGGAATGCAGGTCAGCATGCAAGCAAGTACACTTTGCTTGTAACCCCGTCCGGTGCCATTACAGCTTTCATCGGATCCAGGGATGCAAGTACCAACATGCATGCTGAACCCACCATATACTTCTCCTGGAGCCAGATGGCTAATGGTAGGTTCTATACAAGCAGACTCAGTTTTATACTGACTTTAAAACCAGCCTCCAGGACAGATTAACTGGTCAGGTGTGCAATGACTCCAAGGAGATCGCCACGCCTCCAATATATACTACAAAGAAAAAAAATAGGGGGTTGAGTCAGCACAACCTGCCTGTAGGTGCAGGTTTTAAAGTCAGTATAAAACTGAGTCTGCTTGTATAGAACCTACCATTAGCCATCTGGCTCCAGGAGAAGTATATGGTGGGTTCAGCATGCATGTTGGTACTTGCATCCCTGGATCCGATGAAAGCTGTAATGGCACCGGACGGGGTTACAAGCAAAGTGTACTTGGCTTGCATGCTGACCTGCATTCCCTGGATTTTATGTGGCTGTCATGGCCCATAAACAGGTAGGAACAAGAGTTAGGGACCACTCAATTGAGACGGCCTTGACGCGGTGAGTGGCTTACTATGCTTTGGCCAAAATATAAACCAATGTCTCATCCAGCATGGAGGGCAGAGTGCTGGATGTAGTGTGCGATCACATTTGCATTTTCCGTTTGTATAAGTTTAACATCTGTTGTGGGTAATCTGTTTGAAGGTTTTCTAAGAGATGCTATCTTGGAGGATCTCAATAAAAATAAGCAAAAAAACACCATATCAGCATGGCTTCATGATGGATCGGTGATGCCAAACTAATTTAATCACTTTCTATGAGGAGGTAAGTTCTAGACTTGACAGTGGTGAATCAATTTGATGTCGTATATCTGGACTTCTCCAAAGCATTTGACTCTGTACCACTTTAAAGGTTAGTATATAAAATGAGAATGCTTGGACTGGAAGAAATCGTCTGTATGTGGGTAAGTAACTGGCTCAGTGATAGAAAACAGAGGGTGGTTATTAATGGTACACACTCAGATTGGGTCACTGTCACTAGTGGTGTACCTCGGGGGTCAGTATCAGGGGACAGTACAGAGATCTCTCCCATTATCTATTTATCCCCAGGATTGTGACTGTGACGAAGGGGCATCCTCTGCATCTGGAGGAAAGAAGGTTTGTATACAGACATAGAAAAGGATTCTTTATGGTACGAGCAGTGAGACTATGGAAATCTCTGCCTGATGAGGTGGTGACGGTGAGTGAGTACAATAAAAGAATTCAAGAGGGGCTTGGATGAATTTCTGGAGTGTAATAATATTACAGGCTATAGGTACTAGAGAGGGGTCGTTGATCCAGGGAGTTATTCTGATTGCCTGATTGGAGTCGGGAAGGAATTTTTTCAACCTTAAGGGGGGAAAATTGACTTGTGCCTCACAATTTTTTTGCCTTCCTCTGGATCAACTTGCAGGATAACAGGCCGAACTGGATGGATAAATGTCTTTTTTCGGCCTTATATACTATGTTACTAGTACTCTAGTAATCTTTTGCTGATTTAATTACCAATTCAGGCAGATGTCCTAAAACTGCAAGTAAATGCCTATAGGTGTACTTGTACATCAGTGTTGGCTTTTCTTCAAATCCACTACATTAGGGCATTAGTAATTTGAGGTGAGCGACATTATATAAGGTAAGCTAAAATTCACTTCTTATCCCATCAAACTTTCAGGCTGCTGCTCTGTCTCTCCTACAAGGTTCACATTTCAACACTGCATGTTCAGACTGCAACATATAAGCACAAGGAGAATAGAAATTTAATTTCCTTTAGTGAAAGTAAAGTAAACATGCTCAATAAGTAGGGATCTGCAAGGTCTGCTTTACTTATTTTTGTTTACAGAACATAGATATTTCATCATAAACTAAATTTTCATTTTTCAATACAATTCATTTAAAAAAAAAACTAAGCAGGCATGCAATACTTACCTGCATACAGTTTGTGAACATAACACAAACTGACATAAGCTTTGAGAAGATCTTAAGAAGCTCTGGATTGGTAAGCATGCAATCCTTCAAACAGTTGTCAAGGAAACTTGTGTGGTAAGCAAGTACCTCATCTATGTTAGAAGCCTGAGGGGAAAAAAAAAATATCAAAACAAACACTTTGTTAAACAGAAACATTCTGGACATGGCAAGTTTTCAGCTTAAAGGGCTTCTGTCACCCCACTAAAGTAATATATTTTTTTTTGGGCTACTTAAATTCCTTATACTGCGATATATCAATATATAATGCTCTACTCATTTTCGTTCTGTAGTTTCTTCAAAAGACGGACTTTTATAATATGTAAATTACCTCTCTACCAGCAAGTAGGGCGACTACTTGCTGGTAGCAGCCGCATCCTCCTTTCATAAAGGCGCCCCCTCCTCATGTTGATTGACAGGGCCAGCGAACACGCTCGTCCTCTGACTGGCCCTGTCTGCGTTCAAAATCTCGCGCCTGCGCCGTACCGGTCTTCAGTCGGCGCAGGCGCACTGAGAGGAGGATGCTCGCCGCTCCTTCCTCAGTGTGCCTTCGCCGGGTGTAGATGGGACGTCAGGCGCATTGAGGATGGAGCGGCCGAGCAAGCGTCCTCCTCTCAGTGCGCCTGCGCCGACTGAAGACAGGTACGGCGCAGGCGCCAGATTTTGAACGCAGACAGGGCCAGTCAGAGGATGAGCGCGTTCGCTGTCCCTGTCAATCAACATGAGGAGGGGGCGTCTTTATGAAAGGAGGATGCGGCTGCTACCAGCAAGTAGCCGCCCTACTTGCTGGTAGAGAGGTAATTGACATATTATAAAAGTCCGTTTTTTTAAGAAACTACAGAACGAAAATGAGTAAGAGCATTATATATTGATATATCGCAGTATAAGGAATTTAAGTAGCCCAAAAAAAAAAATAATGACTTTAGTGGGGTGACAGAAGCCTTAAGGACCAAGCGTAATTTTGAAATCTGACTTGTCACCTTATGAGATAATAACTAGGAATGCTGTTACTTATCCCACCAAGTCTGAGATTGTTTTTTTCATGACACATTATACTGTACCTTATACTTGGTAAATTTGGTGTGATATGTCAAATCTTTATTATAAAAAAAAATAAAAAAAAATTTACTGATAAATTTGAAAACATTTACATTTTTGAAATCTGAATTTCTCTTCTTTTAAAGACAGATAGTGATACCTCACAAACAGTTATTAACATTCACCACATGCCTATTTTAAGTTGGCACAATTTTGCAAATGTCATTTTATTTTTTAGAACATTTCCAAAACCAAGTTTTTAAAAGACCAATGCAGTTTGTTAGTGACTTTGAGGGGCTTACATAATAGAAACCACCCATAAATTACCCCATTTTAGAATTTTAAGTGCTCACTACACCCCCTGAAAAATTCCTTGGGTGGTCTAGATTCCAAAATGGGGTCCCTTATTTCAAGCTAATGTTTAAGAAAGGGAACATTATTAGAGATCTTATATGGTTTGAGAAGTTGGCAGCTTACCACTCCCTAGTCCCAAGGACTATATCTGTAATGGCCTACGCTCTGCCCCCTCTGAAGGCTACTCTCTACTGTACCTTACAGCATGAGAGAAAGATTCTTTGACACTTGCAGACTCAAAAATCACGCAGATTTGTAAATTTTGTAGTGGACCCTCGAGTTGCATTTTACTGCAAGAGTCCATCTACAAGCTGATTAGTAGGTGGTATAAGACCCCCTTAGTCTTGCATCGCATTAACCGTACTATACCGGCTTCTTGCTGGAGATGTACCAATGACAAAGGTTTCTACCTCCATATATGGTGGGAATGCCCAGCGCTCAAACCTTTTTGGAATGTGGTGCGGTAAGTCATTTCTAAATTGTGCCCTACTGCCCCACCACTGACCCTCAACATTATTTTCTTGAACCTTATACTGACTTCTACAACTAAATGCAATACACTCCTGTAGCTGCAATTAGTTCTGCTAGCCAAAGCCATGATCACGCTCTATTGGAGGCAAACTACAGCCCCCTCTATTTCTCACTGGCTACATAAGATAGCCCAAGTAGCAAGACTGGAGGAACTGTTATCTGGAGAGATATGAACATTCTAGATACAAGCTTACTTGGTCTCTTTGGATGTCATTCGCACAGGGTGCAGAGATTTTAGCATTCTTGTCCACTCAGGAGTAAGATGAGCTCGAGCTCGCCCGACCTGGATGCCGTGGGTCTGGGACTGGGTTTGATATCCCCTCCTTTGGCTTTGGTCCTCACACATTCCATCTCATTTTCACTTCATTACATATTAAATTTTGATTGAGACTTAATTAATGTTGTGAGCATCAACATTAAGATGCTCTTATTAAGCATGTTATACTATGTACCTTGCAGAGTTTTAGGGATCGGTGTACAATAATTTTTATTGAGTTTTAACAAAAGAGAATAGCACAATAGACAAAAGCACAAAGAGCGCAATTACAGTATCACATAAGGTAACATAATATAGTGCAAAAAATAGGCGTACATGGTGGAACATATACATCATAGGCTGAGTACAGAAATATATGGAATGTCAGAGACAATGATAGCTCCAGTAACAATGCAACACTATCAAAGTAAAGAAACGGGTAGAGGTGTAGCATAACGACTGGATAACCACATAACCCATTGATTATGTATTTGTATTCTGGATCGTACAGTTTCCGTAAAAGTCATTTCACAGTGCATATGCTCATTGACAGATTGCACCACCGCAGCTGCCTCCGGGGACTGTGCCAACTTCCACTGACGGGCTATAACATTTCTGGAAGCACTGATTACATGTGCTACAATCTCCCTTACCTTAGGAGGAAAGTCTGCCAGTCCTATACCTAGGATTGACAGCTCAGGAGAGAGATCTATTTGTGTAGCAGTCACTTCTCTGAGGAGGGATTCAACATCAGACCAAAAAGAGGTGACTGAGGGACATGCCCACCACATGTGCAAGGGGGTGCCCACCGCCCCGCAACCTCTCCAACAGAAGGGGGAGTAACCCGGTACTAAGTGGGCCAATCTATTGGGCGTCAGGTACCAGCGTAACTGAATGCGCCTGGCCTGCTCAACGTGGTTAATACATCTGGTACACTTGAAGAACCAATGTAAAGCTGCGTTCCATTGCCGTACAGAAAATACTTTCCACAGTTCTAATTCCCAACGAAGGGCAAAGGGTTGCTTAACCGTCAATTCCGCAGGAAGGATGGCAGCATAAAATGTGGAGATTTTGGGCCGAAGGGGGCAAGAATCCCTGATAAATAGCTGAAAGGAATTAGGAGTGGGCAGTTGGCGGGCGGACAATGAGTTTAAAAAATGTCGTATTTGTAAGAATTTATAACAGTTGTTTGGGAGCGTGTATTTGGTGTGTAGAGTGGCAAATTCCACTAGAGCGCTCCTGGAGTACAAGCAATCTAGGTGTCTGATACCCCTAGCCCTCCACATTTCTAGGGACAGGTCAGGAATATGGTATTCCAGTGCAGCTAAAGGGACAGCAGTTAGGGCACATAGAACAACTGGAAAGAATCTACGAGCTGCATCCAGATATACATCATAGCCCGAGTGGTACAGAGTAAGGCTACTTTCACACTAGCGTTCGGGGCTCCGCTTGTGAGCTCCGTTTTAAGGCTCTCGCAAGCGGCCCCGAACGCATCCGTACTGCCCCAATGCATTCTGAGTGGATGCGGATCCGCACAGAATGCATCAGTCTGGCGGCGTTCAGCCTCCGCTCAGCAAGCGGACACCCGAACGCAGCTTGCAGCGTTCGGGTGTCCGCCTGGCCGTGCGGAGGCAAACGGATCCGTAAGTCAATGGGGACGGATCCGTTTGAAGTTGACACAATATGGCTCAATTTCAAACGGATCCGTCCCCATTGACTTTCAATGTAAAGTCTGGACGGATCCGTCTGAACAACTTTCACACTTAGAATTTTTTCTAAACTATAATGCAGACGGATCCGTTCTGAACGGATCCAAACGTCTGCATTATAGGAGCGGATCCGTCTGTGCAGACACCAGACAGATCCGTTCTGAACGCAAGTGTAAAAAGTAGCCTAAGGGGGGAAATTGAACAGCTTTCAGGCTACAGGCTGCAAACAATGCGCTCAAGGAGGGGGACTTTACAAAGGATTCTTCTATCTCATGCCATTTTTGGGGAGAAGCTGGGGACAAGGATTCAAATGCTTGATGCGCCAGGTTTGCCAGGTAATATTTGTATAGATCAGGAACCCCTAGTCCTCCACCCCTAATAGGGGATGCAGCGTGTCTTTAGATATCCTAGGTTTTTTACCGTCCAAAATAAATGACAGAAGGTCACGCTGGAGCTGTGCAATCTGGGCTCTGGGGATCAGTACTGGTAAGCACCTGAAACAATACAATATTTTTGGAAGGGATAGCATCTTGGCAGCGTTTATTCTAGCGATCCACAATAAGTGGACTTGAGACATTTTCGTATAATCCTTCTTGAGATAAGCCCTCAAGTTGGACAAATTGATGGAGAGGGTTTTGGGAACAGAGCGTGCCAACTCCACTCCTAGGTAAGTAATGTAGGTGGCAGCCCACTGAAAGGAATATCACAATTGAAGGTCAGATCTGGTCGCGTCTGCAACATGGAAATCCAAAACATTGGTTTTCCTCTCATTCAGTTTGTAGTAAGAGCATTGTGAGTACAGGCAGAGAATGTTCGACATTGCAGCTAACGAGCATTCTAGATCGGTTATAGTCAGAATGACATCATCTGCAATAAAGGCTTATGACATGCATGGAATTTCCATCTGAAATTCCCCGTATTTGAGGACAGGTGCGTATACGAAATGCTAGGGGCTCTATAACCAGAGAAAAAATGAGCAGGGACAGAGGGCACCCCTGGCGAGTACCATTTGTTATTGGGAACAGGTCGGAGACTAAACCAGAAGCCAAGACTGTGGCAGAAGGTTTAGAGTATAATCCTAGTATCGCCTCACATATAGGACCGTGAAACACAAATTTACCTAGAACCTGCTCCAGGAACCCCCAATGCACTTTGTCAAGTGGGAGGCATATATGCAAACTGTTGTAACTCCTACACCGTTTACCTGATTTGGATGTAAATACCCTCAAATTAAAGCTGACAGTCTGCAGTTAAAGCACATCTTGTTCGTTTCATTTTAAATCCATTGTGGTGGTGTATAGAGCCCAAAATGTTACAATTGAGTCGAGGGGGAGATTTCAGGACTCACATTTAATGAAAAGAAATCACAGATTTTGGATCTAAATTCCTCAACTCTTTGTTCACTCTTGAGCAGGTAGGGATTGAGTCTCCACTGAGCAGGGGAGCAGCTGGGCAACCCCGTGTCCAGTTCCAGAGTTATGGGGGCGTGATCGGACCAAGTGGCGTACCCAATATCAGACAGAATTGCCTTATGTAGGAGATCCTGAGATATCAGAAAGTAATCAATGCGAGAGTGGGACAAGTGAGCTGGGGAGACATAGGTATAATCTCGCTCGTCTCCGTGATGATACCTCCATATATCGTGATAGGGCATAGTGCTTAAAGTTGACCTCAAGTCATCTCGTTTGACCCCCGGAGCCGAGCGACAATCAATATCCGCATTTATTGGTATATTAAAATCGTTTCCAAGGATTACTGCTCCTTTCACCACCCCACTGAGTTTCCTAAAAAAAGTTGAGGAAGGCTTTCTGTCTGACATTGGGCACGTACACTGAAGCAATGGTATATAAAACATCATCAATAGAACATACTAATATAACAAATCTGCCATGCAAATCTGATACACAGTGATGAGTGAATGCTACCAAGGCTTTGACCCCAATAAACGTGCCAGCTCTACGCCTTTTAACTGAGGGAGAAAAGAACATATGAGGAAAGAGCCTGTGAGCACATCTATGCTGATCCTTCTCCATCAAATGAGACTCCTGTACCAGGACCACATCACCGCGAGCTTTTACAATATCTGACCAGAGTTGAGAACGTCTGAAGGGAGAGTTCAGGCCCCTCACGTTGTTAGAGAAGATCTTTAGCCCCATAGTAATTATAGGATGCAGTGTTAAATGCAGACTGACATTTGCTGTACAGGTGTTCAATAGTAGAGCCCCAAGACTAAGTATTCCAAGCATAGTACGCCTTTAAACAGACAACATAGAACAGGAGAATAAAAGTGCAACTTAAACATTTGCAAACAAAAGCGGGTGAATCCCGCATAGAACCTCGGTGTCCATTGGGGTTAACGAGGTGGTCTGCAGAGGTATTATAGCAGACCGCAGGGGGGGGGGGAAGAAGTAAAAGTGCGGATGACAATCACGCATGCAAACCGCCTTCCCAGAACCCTAATGAATCAATAGGGACAGTGCATGAAAGATTTCAAACAGATTCCCAATCAGGGGAGATCTTATCTGGCTTGTTGGAGTCTCCGTTCCTTTTCTGCTAGAAATCCGGTAGTAGACCCCACTTGTGCAGAGTGAGCACTGCTTCTTGAGGGGAGCCTTTGTGCAGCACTATTAACTTTACTGGGAAACTCCATCGATACCGAATCTGCTGGTCTCGTAGGATTTTCGTTTTTTGAGAGTACTCCCTCCTCTTAGCCATGGTGGCTGCTGATAGATCAGGGTAGATTGTGATCCCTGCAAAGGACGGTGATGGAGCGGGGTTATGCCGCAGAGCCCTAAGGAACTGATCCTTGATGTGATAAAAATGGGTAGTGATGGGTCCAGATTTTTAGGTTTAGGAACCCGGTGAATGCGATCAACAATAAGATCTGCTTCTGAGACAACAGGTAGTGCTTCTTTGATCAGTCCCTTGAGAAGGGGGTCCAGTCCCTCAGGGCCAACTGTCTCCGGTACACGCCTAAATCTTACATTGTTTCGCCTGTGGCGATCTTCTAAGTCTTGTAGCTTTGCTCTCAGGGCTGTCACCTCCTCCTCTAGTGCCTCATGGGCATCTATTAGTGTGTTATGCGAGGTGGCAAACTCGGCCATTTTTCCCTCCACATGCGCAGTGCGGTCTCCCAGGTTATGGAGTTCACGCCTTAACTCTTTCAGGGCGCAGGAAATATTTTCCTTTATGGAGGAGCGGAGTGACTCCAGCATGGTTCGCATGGAGTCAGCGGTGAGTGGCTTGGTAGGGGATGGAAGCTGAGGAGAGTCAGCAGGGCCTAAGGAAGCTCCCGAGGATGAGGCTGGGGAGGAGGTTGCAGGAGAGGACAGGGTCGGCACGCTTACTTGTGCCGGGCCGCATGGCGCCGCCAGGTAGAAGAATTCGGTGAGTTTCTTCGGCGCTTGTCGTTTCCTTAGTTTGCCCATGATAGCAGCGCTGCAGAGGGACTCTGTTTGCCACAAATGCCGTCCAGATAGTCGCTGTGGAAGCCGGTGTAGGGTGCTAGGAGGGGAGCTGCAGCTCTAAGCATTCGGCGCCATTAGCGAGCAGGCCACGCCCCCAGAGTTTTAGGGATCGGAAACTGGAATCCTTTCAATTTCTCCCTGCCTTCTACTTCCTTGTTGTACTTGCTTTTGTTATTATTGTATGTGTAAAACTAATAAAAACTGATTTGACACAAAATGGCATCCCTTTTAGTTTTTCCCCCCATTATATGGGTACCTAAATGTGTCTTCAAATGCAAAATGGTGCCTGAAAATTATTCCAGTTAAATCTGTTCTACAAAAGCCATAAGGTGCTCCTTTTATTTTGAGCTATGCTGTGTGCCAAACAGCACTTTAACGTCATATATGGGGTGTTACCGTATTCAGAAGAATTGTGGGATGCATTTTTACGTTACCCCTTGTGAAAATGAAAAATTTAGGCCTAAAGTGCCATTTTCTTATAAAATAAATAACTTTAAATTTTCACGGCCAAGTGTTTCTAAATTCTATGCAATATCTGTTCATTATACCTCTTGAAAAATTCCTTGGTTGGTGTAATTTGCAAAATGATGTCCCTTTTTGGGGGTTTCCACTGTAGGGGTACCTCAGGGTGTCTTTCAATGCGAAATGATGCTGGAAAATTATTCCAGTGAAATTTGCCCTCCAAAAGCCATATGGTGTTCCTTCCCTTCTGACCCCTGTCGTGTGCCTATACAGCAGTTTATGATATGGGGTGTTTCTGTAAATTGCTGATTCAGGGTAATGCATATTGAGGATTTATTTGCCGTTAACCCTTTCTGTGTTATGGGGAAAATGGGTTAAAATAGAAAATCAGCAAAAAATAAAAAATTAAATTTTAAAACTTGACCTACATTTTCCTTTAATTCTTGTGGAACACTTGAACAGGTTAAAGTTAGAAAAATCAGTAATTTCAGGGGTATAGTTTCTAAAATAGGGTCGTTTATGTGTGGTTTCTATTATGTAAGCCCCATAAAGTGACTTCATAATCAAATTGGTCCTTTAAAAAGTAGGTTTTAGAAATTTTCATGAACATTTTAAAAATTGCTTATAATATTCTAAGCCTCCTAACGTGCTAAAAAATACAACTACATTTACAGAACGATGCCAATATAAAGAGGAGATATAGGCAATGTAAATTAATAACTACTTTAGTATGACTGTCTTAAAAGCAGAAAAATGCAAACTTAGAAAAATTGCTAATTTTCCCAATTTTCCATAAATTTGGGATTTTTTTAAATATAAAGATACAACATATTAACTAAAATTTACCACTATCATAAAACAATGTGTCATGACAAAACAATCTCAGAAAGGGTTGGATAGGTAAAAGTATTCCAGAGTTATTACCACATAAAACAATATATGTCAGATATGTAAAAATTGGCATGGTCTTAAAGGTGTTAATCAGTTTTTTCTTAAACAGCAAGGATTAACAGCAAAACAAACCTCAATATTTATTACCCCAATTCTGCAGTTTACATTAATACCCCACATGTGTTCATAAACTGCTGTATGGGCACACCCCAGGGCTACAAAGGGAAGGAGTGCTACATGGTTTTTGGGGGTCAGATTTTGCAAGAATTGTTTTTGGAGAGACATTATCCCAATTTCGAAACTACAACACTCAAGGAATTCTGTGAGAGTGTAGTGAGCATTTTAACCAAACAGGTATTTCATACAGTTTAGAGACACTTGGTAGTGAAAATGAAAAACTTCATTTCTTCCAATAAAATGTTGCTTTATCCCAATTTATTTCATTTTCACAAAGGTTCCCCTCACAAAGCTCCCTAAAATCTGTTAACCATTTTTCTTAAATATGGCAACAGCCATTATGTAGCTGTAAACTGATGCATCGGAAAATCACAGGTTTCAGAAGGGAAAAAGGGCTGTTTGCCTTTTGGAGGGCAGATTTTGCTGGAATAGTTTTTGGGCTCCATGTCTCATTGGAAGAAATCCTGAGGTACCTCTACAATGGAAACCCACAAAAAGTGGGTCCTTTAAAGTAAACCCCTCAAGAAATTTATCGAGCCGTGTAGTGAGCCCTTTGACCCTAGAGGCATTTAATAAAATCTAGAAACATTTAGCTGTGAAAATAAAAATGACATTTTTTGCCAATAAAATGTTGCTTTAAGCTAGCTGCACACTAGCATTTACCGATCTGGCAGGCTGTTCCAGCCGAGAACCCTGCCGTAATGCTGTCTGGCCCCATTAACTATAATGGGGCCCGGCAGTGATCCGGCCGCAATCTGGCAAATATGCTGAGAAAGGGCCGGACAAAAACCACTGCTGCAGAAGGCTGTGTTGGCAGTGTTAAACATATTATTTTTTTTTCACAAGTGTTAAAAAGAGAAAAAGTATTTTGTTCCTGAATACGGCAACACGCCTTCATATGTAGTCAGCACATGGCAGAGCTCAGAAAAGACGGAGCTCCATTTGACTTTTGGAGGCCAGATTTAGCTGGAATGGTTCTCAAGTGTTACATCACATTTACCAGTACAGTGTAAAAACACCAAAAAGTTATCTCATTATGGAAACTAAATACTTCAAGGAATTCAACTAGGGATATAATGATTGGCTTGACCCCATAGGTGCTTCATATAATTTTTTTAAGATTGGGACGGATGTCTTTTCTCAGCCTTAGGGCTCATGCACACAAACGTATTTTTTTTTTCGGTGTCTGTTCTGATTTTTTTGTGGATTTTTTACGGAACCATTCATTTCAATTTTTTGGAAATATGACAATACCTCCAATGTGGCTGTAAAGTGATATTTGGGAACTCTGCTGGGTTCATAATAGAAAGAACATGTGCATTTGAAGCCTAGTTTAATTTATACAACACTGACCGACAATGGCAGTGGCTCTGAGGTTAAATAAAAAAAAAATTATAATAAACTTCCAAGAAGTGATCACATTTTAGAAACCACACACCTTACAGATTTATGAAGGGGTATAGTGAGTATTCTGAGCCCACAGCTGTCTTACAAAAATTAATGCACAGCAGATGGTGCAAATTAGAAAATTGCTATTTTTATACAGATATGCCATTTCAGTGCCCAATATTTTGTGTCCAAAATCTGCCAGTATGATAAGAATTACAATGCATGTGCTGACACCTGGAGAGCCTCTAGGGTGAAATAATAAATGGACCCCATGAGAAGTGACCCCATTTTGAAAACTCCACCACTCAAGTTATTATGGGGTGATGAGAGCATTTTGATGCCACAGGTATTTAGCAGAAATGAATGCGCAGGAATTTGTGTAAAATAATAATTGCAATTTTTCCACAGATATTGCATTTCAGTGCTCAATATGATCTGCCCAGTTCATGCTTTCTGAGACTTACACCACACTACTTGAATTCACATGTGGGTTCTACTGGGTATGGAAATGCCATACAGACGCATCTCAATAAATTTGAGTATCGGGGACTTCCGGGGATGGGGCATCCAGCAAGGCCACATTTCAGTACATCCCCCTGCCCGCTTGTGTAATCCAGCCTACATCGCCAACATCCCCCGATCTGCGGCCACCCTTTACAATCTATCGCACTGGGAAGCTTGTAAGAAGCACAGTGGGCATCTTATTTTCCTCCTCAGAAGCTTGTGGTGCCGAAACAGGCACTCAAGAGGACCCGGGTCTACCATTTCTGAGAGGCCGCCATCTTACTTAGTGAGCCTGCCACAGATCTATACATATATGCCGCAAAACAAACCATTGGCGGTGTTCCTCCTCTGCGATAGCTGCTGCAGGACCCACAGGTGTCTCTTGTGGGGAAGTGAAGTCCAGAACGGCGAGAAGGAAGAGGCCAACCCCACAGATAATTAGTACATCGGGCCGCCGTCCTCTCTGGATTGAAGTACCAGGGGAGCAGGCTGAAAGGAAAGCACCCCTCCTGGAGACTTAGGGAGGAATCCTCGGTATTCCAGGGCCCCTGCTACAAGGCCGATTAATAAGGTTGCCCCTCTGCACAGTGTACATGGGCATGCATGACCTGTGTCTCTATGCTACCATTTAGTGGCTCTGTGCTGCAATACTCCTGAAATACTGCCATTTCTTTTATCCAATCTTCTGCTCATGAGTGAATGTTACTGCTCTGCTGCCGTGCCTACACATATACAACCCTCCCTGGCTCAATCCTACTGAGATCTTAAGACTGGTCACCCACATGTAGCTTACTCTTCATGATATCATGCACTTATCACTTACAGACTCTCCTCCCTACCTATTCAACTCTACCTATTCAACTTTGCTCTCAGAGTATCATCTATGCTCTAAGGGGTCATGTACACATATTTCACTACGTCTCAACCCAAAAAGTCATCTCGGCAAGTCTCAGGCTACAAAAGGCAATTTCACCCCCCCTACCACAGCTTCAATGATGTTGAGGTCTACAGCAAAGATTTTAACATAATACTGCAATCGCGGGGTGTAACACTTTACACAATTCTTCTTTGCTGACTGCGGCATATGGGAGGTTCGCACTCCCTCTCCTGATCCATCAGGCACCCTTTCAAAGGCTTGCTAGGTCTCATATTCAAACGATCAGTGTATTACACTGTGTAATACACTGATAGTCAATGTAGTACAATACAGATGTATTGAAACAGGGATTAGACCCTGAAATGTTGAAGTCCCATAGTAGGACAAAAGTGTTTTTAACAATAAAAAAAAAAATCGAAGTTTCAAGTAAAAAAAATATCTCCCTTTCCCATAAAGAAACAAATAAAATTGTAAAAAATAAAATAAAAACAATAGAACAAAAAAAAAAGACATATTAGGTATCGCCGGGTCCATAACGACCAGCTCTATAAAGATATCACATGATCCACAGCATCAGGTAAATAAATACTGAGCCAAAAGCCAAAGTGACACGTCAAATAAAAAAAAAACGGCCTGGTCCTTAACCACACCTAGTGACCAGGCCCTTTTTTACAAATCGGCACTTAACTTTAACGGTTTATTGCTCGGTCATGCAACTTGGCACCCAAATTAATTTGACCTCCTTTTCTTCTCACAAATACAGCTTTCTTTTGATGGTATTTGATTGCTGCTAAGATTTTTAGTTTTTCCGATATTAATCAAAATAGGCCGCAATTTTCTCAAAAAGTGTATTTTTAACTTTCTCTGGTTAAATTGTTCAAATATAATTACATTTCTATACAAGTTTGTGTCAGAATTTATTGTGCTACGTGTCTTTGATAAAAAAAAATCCAATAAGTGTATATTTATTGGTTTACGCAAAAGTTATAGCGTTTACAAATTATGGTGCAAAAATTTGAATTTCCGCATTTTGAAGCAGCTCTGACTTTCTGAGCACCTGTCATGTTTCTTGAGGTGCTAGAATGCCAGGATAGTATAAATACCCCCCAAATGCCCCCATTTTAGAAAGAAGACACCCCAAAGTATTCGCGGAGGGGCATGGTGAGTTCATGTATGAGTTAATTTTTTTTCACAAGTTAGCGGAAAATGACACTTTCTGAGAAAAAAAAAATAAATAAAAAATTTCACTTTCTGCTAACTTCTGGCAAAAAAATAAAATAAAATCTCCCACGGACTCACTATGCCCCTCAGTGAATACCTTGGGGTGTCTACTTTCCGAAATGGGATCATTTGTGGGGTGTGTTTACTGTTCTGGCATTTTGGGCGGGGCTAAATTGTGAGCAACCCTGTAAAGCCTAGAGGTACTCGTTGGACTTTTGGCTCCTTAACGCACCTAGGCTGCAAAAAAGTGTCACATGTGGTATCGCCGTACTCAGGAGAAGTAGGGAAATGTGTTTTGGGGTGTATTTTTACATATACCCATGCTGGGTGAGAGAAATATCTCTGTAAATTGACAACTTTGTATAAAAAAATATTAAAAAGTTGTCATTTACAGAGATATTTCTCACACACAGTATGGGTATATGTAAAAAGACACCCCAAAACACATTGCCCTACTTCTCCTGAGTACGGCGATACCACGTGTGACACTTTTTTGCAGCCTAGGTGCGCAAAGGGGCCCAAATTCCAATGAGTACTTATAGGATTTCACAGGGCATTTTTTACGCATTTGGATTCCAAACTACTTCTCCCGCTTTAGGGCCCCTAAAATACCAGGGCAGAATAAATACCCCACAAGTGACCCAATTTTGGAAAGAAGACACCCCAAGGTATTCCGTGAGGGGCATGGCGAGTTCCTAGAATATTTTTTTTTTGGCACAAGTTAGCGGAAAATCATTTATTTATTTTGTTTCTTACAAAGTCTCATATTCTACTAACTTGTGACAAAAAATAAAATTTTACATGAACTCGCCATGCCCCTCACGGAATACCTTGGGGTGTCTTCTTTCCAAAATGGGGTCACATGTGGGGTATTTATACTGCCCTGGCATTTTAGGGGCCCTAAAGCGTGAAAAGAAGTCTGGAATCCAAATGTCTAAAAATGCCCTCCTAAAAGGTACTCATTGGAATTTGGGCCCCTTTGCGCATCTTGGCTGCAAAAAAGTGTCACACATGTGGTATCGGCGAGTACGGCGATACCACATGTGTGACACTTTTTTGCAGCCAAGATGCGCAAAGGGGCCCAAATTCCAATGAGTACACCTTTAGGATTTCACAGGGCATTTTTACGCATTTGGATTCCGTGAGGGGTATGTAAGATTTTATTTTTTTGTCACAAGTTAGTGGAATATGAGACTTTGTAAGAAAAAACAAAACAAAATAAAAAAAATCAATTTCCGCTAACTTGTGCCAAAAAAATAAAATCTTCTATGAACTCGCCATGCCCCTCAAAAGTCTTTATAGCGCCGTAGCGATTTTACGGTGTTTTTGCAGTGATCAGAAAAAAAATAATTTCTGTCACTGCGGTGGGGCGGATTGAACGCAAGTGTGCGCACAAGATCAGGCCTGATCAGGCGAACACTGCGTTATTTGTAGAGCCTATAGAACATGTCCTATTCTTGTCCGCAATTGCGGACAAGAAAAGGCATTTTCTATATAGTTCTGGCAATGTGCAGATCCGCAAAATGCGGAAAGCACATTGCCGGTGTCCGTGTTTTGCGGATCCGCAAAACACATACGGACGTCTGAATGGAGCCTTACAGGGGGGGGTGATCAATGACAGGGGGGTGATCAGGAAGTCTATATGGGGTGATCAGGGGTTAATAAGTGACGGGGTGGTGTAGTGTAGTGTGGTGATTGGTGCTACTTACAGAGCTGCCTGTGTCCTCTGTTAGTCGATCCAAGCAAAAGGGACCACCAGAGGACCAGGTAGCAGGTATATCAGACGCTGTTAACAAAACAGCGCGCGTTCACAGGAAATCTCGGCTCACGCGAGATGACGCCGATTGGCGTTAGTGTGACCTGGGAGAGCCGCCGCAGTCACGCCTTTCGGCGTTAGCGAGATGGGAGGTGGTTAAGGTGAAAAATGGCAAGGTCTTTAAGGGGTTAACTCAGCTAAGCAAACACTGGATGCCTTTATACAAGGCCAGGCATCTTGGTTAGTAAGGATGGACCAGAAGATACTTCTGCCAAGCAGATAAATCTGGCAGACTTGTTTTCCGCTTGACCAACCCACAGACTAAATACTCCCTAATTACCATCTATATTTGGTTATATAGACCATTCAAATTTTCCCTGTACTCTAGGTAAAGCAAATTCCTTCACATGATAGCAGCTTTGGGGGTTAAATCCATTCTACACAGCTGGGTATACCTAAATCCACCCCATTTAGGTTATTTTTGGACAAACTCGTTTATTATTTAGATGGATTGAGCAGAGGCAGCCTCCAAGAAAAAACAATACACAGAACACTTCTTTGAAGTGTGGGAAAGTTTCATTACTTTTCCCTCCCTGTATACAAACCGACATAAAAGAATATTTCCATCTTACAACTTGATTCCAAACACATCTCCTACAAGGTGACCATCCACCTCTTAAGCCTGATAGCCTTATAACTACTGTTTTTAGACGCCGTCAGACCCTATTTCCATGGTTACATGGTTAGGACCACCCTGCAATCCATCAGCAGTGACCGTGCTTGCATACTATAAAAAAAAAGCACCAGCTTATGTGCACTCCCACGGTCCCGGTCACCAGAGAGGCCGACATTTTTTTCCTATAGCGTGCAAGCATAAGCACCACAGATGGATTACAGGGTGGTTGTAACCATAGAAACCAGCAGTGTATAATTTGATGAAAAATGGATCCAGCCAGCAAAGAAAGCAATATGGACAACCACAATACATTAGTAAGTGGCTTGTATTAACTTTCTCTACACTTGTTGAAGTGACAAAAAAAACCTTTAATTTATTTAAATAATTAAATTCAAAAAGTGAAACACATTATGTAGATTCATTACACACAGAGTGATCTATTTCAAGCACTTAGTTTTTTTTTTTTATGTTGAGGATTATGGCTTACAGCTAGTGAAACCCCAAAAGTTAGTATCTCAGAAAACTAGATTATAGAAGACCAAATAAAAAAAAATATTTTAATACAAATATGTTGGCTTACTGAAAAGTATATACAGTATATCCTTTTAGGCTCCTTTTGCATGAATTACTGCATCAATGCGACGTGGCATGGAGGCAAACAGCCTGTGACACTGCTGAGGTGTTACAGAAGGCCAGGTTGCTTTGATAGCAGCCTTCAGCTTGTCTGCATTGTTGGGTCTGGTGTCTCTCATCTTCCTCTTGACAATACCCCATAGATTCTCTATGGGGTTTAGGTCGGGTGAGTGCTGACCAATCAAACACAGTGATACCGTGGTCAGGCATTGGAACTTGAAATCAGCATCTTCATAAAGCATATCAGCAGAGAGAAGCATAAAGTGCTTTAAAATTTCCTAATAGATAGTTAGCTGTGCTAATTTTGGACTTTATAGAACACAGCGGACCAACACCATCACTGACTGAAAACTTCACACAGGACCTCAAGCAACTTGGATTGTGTGCCTCTCCACTATTCCTCCAGACTCTGGGACCTTGATTTCCAATTGAAATGCAAAATGTACTTTTAGTTGAAAACAGGACTTTGGACCACTAAGAAAAAGTCCAGTCCTTTTTCTCCTTAGCCCAGGTAAGATGCTTCTGACATTATTGCTGGGTTATATGTAGCTTGAAAGAAGGAATGTGACCGTTGTAGCCCGGGTCTTGAAAATGCCTGTGTATGGTGGCTCTTAAAGCACTGACTCCAGCCACAATCCACTCCTTGTAAATATCCCCCAAATTCTTGAAAGGTCTTTTCCTGACAATACTTTCTAGGCTGCAGTTATCGCTGTTCTTGTGCACCTTTTTCTTCCACACATTTTCCTTCCTCTCATCTTTCCATTAATATGCTTGGATACAGCACTCTTTGAACAGCCAGCTTCTTATGAAATGACTTTTTTGTGTCAATGATTGTTTTCTAGACAACTCTTAACTCAGCAGTCTTCCTCATCATTGTGTAGCCTACTGAACCAGACTAAAGGGGCCATTAAATGGCTTAGGAAACCTTTGCAGGTGTTTTGTGTTGATTAGCTAATTAGAGCATGACACCATGAGTCTCCAATATTGAACATTTTCTAAATATTCTAATCTGAGATAATGACTTGTGTGTTTTCATTAGCTATAAGCAATAATCACCAAGTTTTTTCAAGACTTTAATACTGATGACCTGTCGTCTGGATAAGTCACCAGTATCTGATCAGTGGGGGTTTGACACTCGGGACCCCCGACGATCAGCTGCCTGAGAAGGCACTGCTCTCTCCTGTGAGTGTCGTGGCCTTCTCGCAGCTTTGCCTAGGCCAGTGACGACACATTCATCAGTCACATGGCCTAGATGGAGCTCAGCCCCATTGAAGTGAATGGGGCTAAGCTGCAAAACCAAGCACAGACGCTATACAATGTACAATAGATCATCAGTATTAAAGTCTCAGAAAACCTCTTTAAAAGAAATAAAACATTTGAAATAGATCACTCTGTATGTAATGAATCTATAGAATATATAAGTTTAACTTTTTTTTTTGTATTCAATGATGATCTAATTTATTGATATATACCTGTAAATGTGGACTGAACCACTTTACATCCGGCCATAGGATATAAAAGTCCTATGGGTGGATGTTTATCTCTGAATGGACGTTCTGGAACGTCCATTCAGAGATCACAGCTGCACGCTAATCGTGCAGTTGCCGTGCCGGGGGCCCGCTGTGAGTGAAAGCAGGCCACCACAGAGAGAAGACAGGGACAGGTCCCAGGTGTCTCTGCCTTCTAGATCGCTGTATACACAGCGCTCAATGTGTATACAGATTAGGAAGCGCTATGCATGTGACCGCCGGGGCCGGGAGAGTGCAGGAGCTGTTTAGTCTTCTGCAGACATCGATCAGCCCTGCACTGAGGATGTACAGCGCAGTTTTCTGCTGTAAAGCCTTTCTGCAGGCTGTATTTCCCCTGTACCTGGGGCTACTATGTCAGCCCTAGTTACAGGAGAAATCAATGGTAAAAAAAAAAAAAAAAGTGAAGGTAAATGTCCCCCAGAGGCCTTGAATGACCTTATGGGTGGCGCAAAGTGTAAAAAAAATAAAAATAAAGTGTATTTTCACATGTAAAGAAAAAAAAAAAAAAGAAGACGTATATGGTATTGCAGCGTCCGTAACGACTGGCTATATAAATATATCACATGATCCACCCCATCCGATAAACACCGTAAAAAAATTAATAAAAACTGTGTCAAAAAAAGAAATTTTTATCACCTTACATCACAAAAAGTGCAACTCCAAGTGATCAAAAAGGCGTATGTCCCACAAAATGGTACCAATAAAACAGTTACCTCATCCCGGAAAAAATGAGCCCCTGCATAAGAAAATCAATAAAAAAAAATAAAAAAATATAGCTCTCATAACATGGAGTCATTAAAACATCATTTTTTGGTTTCAAAAATGCTATTATTGTGTTAAAGTAAAAAAAAAAAAAAAAAAAGTATACATATTAGGTATCGCCGCATTCGTAAGAACCAGCTCTATAAAAATATCACATGACTTAACCCCTCAGGTGAACACAACAATTGCAACATCAAGCGATTAAAAAGGTGTATGCCCCCCAAAATAGTACCAAACAGTCACCCCATCCCGCAAAAAATAAGTACCTACCTAAGACAATCGATCAAAAAAAATAAAATAAACACATTCGACTGATTGTGAATTAAGCCCACTTCACATTTAGGACCTGCAGCGGTAATTTGCTGAAGCACTGTATCTGGAGATTTTTTATTTTTTTAACTAAAGTAATAACTGGAATGGGTGGACTACAGTACCCAGAAAGATTATTAAAATTAGGGTTATTCACTTTAGAAAAAAAGACGACGAAGGGGAGATCTAATAACTATGTATAAATATATGTATAAGTATATCAGCGGTCAGTACAGAGATCTTTGCCATCATCTATTTATCCCCAGGACTGTGACTGTGACGAGGGGACATCCCCTGCGTCTAGAGCAAAGAAGGTTTGTACACAAACATAGAAAAGGATTCTTTACGGTAAGAGCAGTGAAACTATGCAACTCTCTGCCTGAGGTGTTTTTTTCACTAAAAAAGTTCAAGAGGGGCCTGGATGTATTTCTGGAGTGTATTATTATTATTATTATTATTACAGGTTATAGTTACTAGAGAAGGGTCTTTGATCCAGGGAGTTATTCTGAGTATGCCTGATTGGAGTCTAAAGTGAGGAAAATTGACTTTCATCTTAGAGTATTTTTTTTTTGCCTTCCCCTGGATCAACTTGCAGGATAACAGGCTGAACTAGATGGACAGATGTCTTTTTTCAGCCTTATAATCTAAATTTTTGATTGCTTAATATCATAATTTTTGGGTGGTAGGTTACCAAAAAATGGCCATTCTGCCATAATTTAAAAAAAAATTTAAATGGCATCCACTTGACAGGCTAGATCATCTTTATTTTTTTACAATTGTAAATGTTTTTTTTTTTTTACACTTGAAACTTCTTTATTTTTATAAAACACTTTTGAATTGATACTTACTTTTTATTTTATTCCCACTATGGGAATTCAACCTTTGAGGGTCTGACTGACAGACAGTTGGCTATGAGACCCAGCCTGAGATTTATAGGCTTATATATACGTATGGCAAGCCTAGAGGCCTTTGTAAGGCTTCTGGCTGCCAAGGTAACAATTGGCACCCCACGATCGCATCGCGGGGAGCCGATGGAGTTAGAGAGGGAGCTCTATATACCCCTTAGATCTAAGGGGTTAATTCACTGGCATTGGAGTTTTTAGCGATACTGCAGATACAGCAGGGGGCTGGCTGTCAGTAACAGCCAGAACCCTGTATTAATCAAGCAGGCAAGCTCATGCGCCTGCTCGATCAGAGCGCTGTACATGTGCAGAGAAATGCACGCTTACAACAAAATCTGTACATCTAAAATGCTCATTCTTAATGGATTAAGTAACAGAAGTGAACACTTTTTGCAGATAGTGCAGAGGCCAAAATGAGTGTCACAGATAAGGTGACATCCAAGTTCAGTATACTTTTAAGTATCTAATTTATTTATTACTGTTGCTGCCTTCCCGATTGCTATATACATGGCACTCAATGAGCACTGTGTATACAGTCCATGAAGTAGCCATTATACTTTCTGTTACCAGCAATTACTCAATCGCTGGGTAATTACAGCACACTCAGATTAGCTCTACAATAAGGACCCAAGCATTGTTACCCCTGCATCTGGGGCTAATATTTCAGCCCCAGTTGCAGGGGAAACCATAAATGTGAAAAAAAAAAAGCTTTGTTAGGGTACTTTCACACTAGCGTTTTTACTGGAGACGTCAGGGTTCACCAAAAACGCTTCCGTTACTGATAATACAACCATCTGCATTCGTTATGAACGGATCTGGTTGTATTATCTTTAACATTGCCAATAGGGATCTGTCATGAACTCCTTTGAAAGTCAATGGAGGACTGATCCGTTTTCTATTGTGGCAGATAAAATGGATCCGTCCCCAGTGACTTGCATTGGGGGTCATGCCGGATCAGTCTTGCTCCGCATCCCAAAACGGAAAGCAAACTACAACATGTTCTCCAGTATGGGAACGCAAATAAACGGAACGGAATGCATTTTGAAGCATTATGTTTTGTCCCCATTGACAATGAATAGGGAGAAAACTGAAGCGTTTTTTCCGGGATTGAGCACCTGTGATGGATTTTAATACCGGAAAACAAAAACACTAGTGTGAAAGTAGCCTTAAAATGCCCGCAAAAGTCTTGTTTGAGCTAATGTGGGATATAATATGCAAATTTTTTTTTTTTAAATAAATAGATCCTTATAGCTCAAACTGCACCTACTAGTGACACCCACCGCAACCAAACTATACACAGTATCTCACAAAAGTGAGTACACCCCTCACATTTTTGTAAATATTTTATTATATCTTTTCATGGGAAAATACTGAAGATATGACACTTTGATACAATGTAAAGTAGTTAGAGTACAGCTTATATAACAGTGTAAATTTGGTGTGCCCTCAAAATACACATATAGCCATTAATGTCCAAGTGAAAATGGCCAATTTGAGCCATTGAGTGCCAATATTTTGCGTGTCCACCATTATTTTCCAGCACTTCCTTAAAGGGGTATTCCCACTTCATTAAATAGGCTTTCATTAAAACATTGCCCCCCACTGAACATTTCTTATTATATATGTCATTTAAAAAAACATACCATTCGTCCTAAAAAAGGTTTTTTTCGAACCCTGTGTTTATCCTGGTGTCCCATGGATACGGCCTCATCTCGCCGGCCACATCCATGTGCCGCACCTGCGCACCACAGCCTAAGATATCCATCGGCCGGCCTCTCCTGTAAGACGTGAACGCGCACGCGCAGTATACCAGCGCGTCTGAGATAGATCTGCGCATGCGCGGGCATACGAACAGTTCGGGCGAGTCAGCGGAGTGATCGGACGGACGTCGGAGAACCGGGATACTATCTCCTAATAGGTAAGCATAATTTTTACTGGCCCACTAATCCACCAACGATTATTGAATATGGGGCAATAAAGGGGGTTCATCGTGAATTCAAAGGGGGCAATGTATGGACACTGGGGGCAACTATATGAATTGTATGGACACTGGGGGCAACTATATGAATTGTATGGACACTGGGGGCAACTATATGAATTGTATGGACACTGGGGGCAACTATATGAATTGTATGGACACTGGGGGCAACTATATGAATTGTATGGACACTGAGGGCAACTATATGAATTGTATGGACACTGGGGGCAACTATATAAAATGGATGCACACTGGGGGCAACTATATAAAATGGATGCACACTGGGGGCAACTATATAAAATGGATGCACACTGGGGGCAACTATATAAAATGGATGCACACTGGGGGCAACTATATGAATTGTATGGACATTGGGGGCAACTATATGAATTTTATGGACACTGGGGGCAACTATATAAAATGGATGCACACTGGGGGCAACTATATGAATTGTATGGACACTGGGGGCAACTATATGAATTGTATGGACACTGGGGGCAACTATATAAAATGGATGCAGAATGGGGGCAACTATATAAAATGGATGCACACTGGGGGCAACTATATGAATTGTATGGACACTAGGGGCAACTATATGAATTGTATGGACACTGGGGGCAACTATATGAAATGGATGCACACTGGGGGCAACTATATGAATTTTATGGACACTGGGGGCAACTATATAAAATGGATGCACACTGGGGGCAACTATATGAAATTTATGGACACTGGGGGCAACTATATGCATTTTATGGACACTGGGGGCAACTATATGATTTTTATGGACACTGGGGGCAACTATATAAAATGGATGCATACTGGGGGCAACTATATGAATTGTATGGACACTGGGGGCAACTATATGAAATGGATGCACACTGGGGGCAATTATATGAAATGAATGCACACTGGGGGCAACTATATGAATTGTATGGACACTGGGGGCAACTATATGAATTGTATGGACACTGGGGGCAACTATATGAATTGTATGTACACTGGGGGCAACTATATGAATTGTATGTACACTGGGGGCAACTATATGAATTGTATGGACACTGGGGGCAACTATATGAATTGTATGGACACTGGGGGCAACTATATGAATTGTATGGACACTGGGGGCAACTATATGAATTGTATGGACACTGAGGGCAACTATATGAATTGTATGGACACTGGGGGCAACTATATAAAATGGATGCACACTGGGTGCAACTATATAAAATGGATGCACACTGGGGGCAACTATATGAATTGTATGGACATTGGGGGCAACTATATGAATTTTATGGACACTGGGGGCAACTATATAAAATGGATGCACACTGGGGGCAACTATATGAATTGTATGGACACTGGGGGCAACTATATAAATTGTATGGACACTGGGGGCAACTATATAAATTGTATGGACACTGGGGGCAACTATATAAAATGGATGTACACTGGGGGCAACTATATGAATTGTATGGACACTGGGGGCAACTATATGAAATGGATGCACACTGGGGGCAACTATATGAATTTTATGGACACTGGGGGCAACTATATAAAATGGATGCACACTGGGGGCAACTATATGAAATTTATGGACACTGGGGGCAACTATATGCATTTTATGGACACTGGGGGCAACTATATGAATTTTATGGACACTGGGGGCAACTATATAAAATGGATGCATACTGGGGGCAACTATATGAATTGTATGGACACTGGGGGCAACTATATGAAATGGATGCACATTGGGGGCAATTATATGAAATGGATGCACACTGGGGGCAACTATATGAATTGTATGGACACTGGGGGCAACTATATGAATTGTATGGACACTGGGGGCAACTATATGAATTGTATGGACACTGGGGGCAACTATATGAATTGTATTGACACTGGGGGCAACTATATGAATTGTATGTACACTGGGGGCAACTATATGAATTGTATGGACACTGGGGGCAACTATATGAATTGTATGGACACTGGGGGCAACTATATGAATTGTATGGACACTGGGGGCAACTATATGAATTGTATGGACACTGAGGGCAACTATATGAATTGTATGGACACTGGGGGCAACTATATAAAATGGATGCACACTGGGGGCAACTATATAAAATGGATGCACACTGGGGGCAACTATATGAATTGTATGGACATTGGGGGCAACTACATGAATTTTATGGACACTGGGGGCAACTATATAAAATGGATGCACACTGGGGGCAACTATATGAATTGTATGGACACTGGGGGCAACTATATAAATTGTATGGACACTGGGGGCAACTATATAAATTGTATGGACACTGGGGGCAACTATATAAAATGGATGCAGAATGGGGGCAACTATATAAAATGGATGTACACTGGGGGCAACTATATGAATTGTATGGACACTAGGGGCAACTATATGAATTGTATGGACACTGGGGGCAACTATATGAAATGGATGCACACTGGGGGCAACTATATGAATTTTATGGACACTGGGGGCAACTATATGCATTTTATGGACACTGGGGGCAACTATATGAATTTTATGGACACTGGGGGCAACTATATAAAATGGATGCATACTGGGGGCAACTATATGAATTGTATGGACACTGGGGGCAACTATATGAAATGGATGCACACTGGGGGCAATTATATGAAATGGATGCACACTGGGGGCAACTATATGAATTGTATGGACACTGGGGGCAACTATATGAATTGTATGGACACTGGGGGCAACTATATGAATTGTATGGACACTGGGGGCAACTATATGAATTGTATGGACACTGGGGGCAACTATATGAATTGTATGGACACTGGGGGCAACTATATGAATTGTATGGACACTGGGGGCAACTATATAAAATGGATGCACACTGGGGGCAACTATATGAAATGGATGCACACTGGGGGCAACTATATGAATTTTATGGACACTGGGGGCAACTATATGAATTGTATGGACACTGGGGGCAACTATATGAATTGTATGGACACTGGGGGCAACTATATGAATTTTATGGACACTGGGGGCAACTATATAAAATGGATGCACACTGGGGGCAACTATATAAAATGGATGCACACTGGGGGCAACTATATGAAAGGGAGGAGAGGCACTTATGGGGGCAGATGGAGGAGGCACTTATGGGGGCAGATATGCAGAGATGTGTATGTGGCGGTTTAGAATCAATGCGGGTGAAAGAAAGAATCAGATGTAGCAGAGCTGAATAAGCGCTGTTCAGTCACAGTACTAAATGTGAAGGAAATAGACGGATTTAGTAGAGATGTGTATGTGGCGGTTTAGAATCAATGCTGGTGAAAGAGAAACAGATGAAGCAGAGCTGAATATGCGGATGTTCTGATACAGTGCTGTTTGAAGAGAGAAACAGATGTAGTAAAGCTGAATATGCGGCTGTTCTGATACAGTGCTGTTTGAAGAGAGAAACAGATGTAGTAGAGCTGAATATGCGGCTGTTCTGATACAGTGCTGTTTGAAGAGAGGAACAGATGTAGTAGAGCTGAATATGCTGCTGTTCTGACACAGTGCTGGTTGAAGAGATAAACAAACAGATGTAGCAGAGCTGTATATGAAGCTTTTCAGACACAGTGCTAGTGGGGGAGTAGAATAAAGATGTAGAAGGGCTGTATAGGAAGCCATTCAGCCAAAGTGATGTTAGGGGACTGGAGAAGACACATGTAGCTGAGCTGTATATGCATCTATAAAGATACATATTGTGAGGTTTATACACAACTGGAGTACAGCTGTAATGGAAACAAATCTGCATCAGTGCTGGTGGGTGGGGGTTGGTCAAGCTTTTGGGCTAATGTATAATATGGAATGATAGTTTTTGATGCACAGAATGGGTTTGTAAAAGATCAGACAGATATTTTATGTGTAAAACTGTACACTGAGCTCACTTCACATGGCTCTCTGAGTGACCATTCCCCTCACAGACACTGCAGACTGATGAGTCATACTATTCACATGAACGAGCACGCTGGAAATGGATGCAGACTGGGGGCAACTATATAAATTTTATGGACACGGGGCAACTATATAAAATGGATGCACACTGGGGGCAACTATATGAAATGGATGGGAGGCACTTATGGGAGCAGATTGAGGAGGCACTTATGGGGGCGGATGGAGGAGGCACTTATGGGGGCAGATATGCAGAGATGTGTATGTGGCGGTTTAGAATCAATGCGGGTGAAAGATAGAATCAGATGTAGCAGAGCTGAATAAGCGCTGTTCAGTCACAGTATTAATGGTGAAGGAAATAGACGGGTGTCTTGTGCTTTATCCCATCACACCCCTCCCTGGTGAAGTGAGTGTGGTGTATATCCCCTTTTTATACGTCTTTTTGAATACTTTTTAGCGTTTCCCCATATGATACTATCTACCACATGTCAGATGGTCTAATCATATGGATACTGATTACTAATGGTTCTCCTTTTATTGGTAAGGGGTACTCACTTACTCTCAGTCCGTATTAATAAGTGCAAAAAGCCCCCTACCTTATTGTATGCATTTCTTACGTATTTTACATCCCCTTATATATATATATTTTATATTAAGTGCATATCTCTTATATACATATTTTGGTAGCAGCTAGGCGCCACTTGGTGATCTTTTTTCCCTTTTCCTACACTGTATTGTCACTATATAGCACTTCTGCTTATAGTTTATCACCTACGGCTGCCCTGCTCTTTCCTAGTTTCCTACCTGTCATTTTTATCTGTACTCAGGATATTTTTCTATCTGTCATACTCTTCCCTCTACCTTGGCCTTAACCACTGGCGCCCTGCGTGTGTATCCTATATCTCCATTCACAGGAGTACAGGATTAACCCTCTCCTTTTCTTTCCTAACCTCGATACAGTACATGTTGGCATTCATGGTTTTCTCAATGACCTGTAGCTCCCCACAGCCGGTAGCACTCATGCAGCCTCAAACCATGACACTTTCACAACCATGCTTGACTGTAGGCAAGACACACTTGTCTTTATACTCTTCAACTGGTTGCTGCCACACACGCTTGACATCATCTGAACCAAATATTTTTATCTTGGTTTCAACAGACCACAGAACATGGATCCAGTAATCCATGTCCTTAGTATGCTTGTCTTCAGCAAAGTGTGGGCTTTTTTTTGTGCATCATCTTTAGAAGAGGCTTCCTTCTGGGACGACAGCCATGTAGACCAATTTTATGCAGTGTGCGTCGTATGGTCTGAGCACTGACAGGCTGACCCTCCACCCCTTTCTCCTCTGCAGCAATGCTGGCAGCATTCATATATCTATTTTGAAAAGACAACCTCTGCATATGACGCTGAGCATGTGTACTCAACTTCTTTGGTCGACCATGGCGAGGCCTGTTCCGAGTGGAAACTGTCTTGTTAAATCACTGTATGGTCTTGTCCACCATGTTGCATCTCAGTTTTATGGTTTTGTCAATCTTCTTATAGCCTAGGCCACCTTTATGTAGAGTAACAATTCTTTTTTTTCAGATCCTCAGAGTTCTTTGCAATGAGGTGCATGTTGAACTTCCAGTGACCAGTATGAGAGAGTGTGAGAGCGATAACACCAAATTTAACACACCTCCTCCCAATTTACACCTTAAACCTTGTAACACTAGAAGCACATGACACCGGGGAGGGAAAATGGCTAACTGGGCACAATTTGGCCATTTACACTTAGGGATGTACTCACTTTTGTTGCCAGCAGTTTAGACAGAAATGACTGTGTGTTGAACTATTTTGAGAGCACACCAAATTGACACTGTTATACAAGCTGTACATTGACTACTTTACATTTTATCAAAGGGTCATATCTATCTTCAGTGATGTGCCATGAAAATATATAATAAAATATTTACAAAAATGTGAGGGGTGTACTCACTTTTGTGAGATATTGTATCTGCAAATCTTAAGACTGTAACAAAAAGGGACACATGTTATAAAAAAAATAATTTTAATTGCTTTTTGTACTATTACAAATGTATCCTTTTAAAAAAAAATTTTTTTACATTTTCCCAGGTATAAAAAATAAAAACAAGTAATAAATTAAGTGAATATATATTAGATAAAAATAAAGCATCATGTATCACCGTAAAAAAACACAAATTATCTGAATAACCAAATGATAAAAGAAAGTTAATGCTTCTGCAGACATGTTTGTTATAGAGCAGGAGTAGCCGAGCAGGTTGCCATATAGACTTATAGGCTCATTTCAGCTTAGTAAATGACCCTCTCTTTGACTTTTCACTGCTCACGGCAGTTCTAAAATTGTCAGTATGGAGTGGGCGGGGAAGGGGACGGGCCGGCAGACCTGTCTTATTCACCATTTTCTAAGCCTGTTTTAGGCATAGAAAATGGTCAAAATGTAAGACAGCTATAAAGACCAATTGAAAAAATTATGTTTAGCTCAAAATATAATGTACAATACAGTACAATTCAATAATTTGTAAAAATCGCCCCTGAAGGTGTACATAGACTAACATTTAACTATCTTCAGTCTTTTACCCAGCCCCAAAAATGCCTGTGTGTAACAGATATTTAGGGTGATGGACAGTGATAGGTAGGGCACATGTCCACAATCAGGGACTGAGGTAGAGTCACGCCCATGTGTGGGAGGGAGACACCACACTGGACGAAGGAGGAGAGGGAACAAGGCCTGAAAGCAAGGGAAGAAAGAAGGACAATTCCTAGTCAAATCCCTAGTCACAGTCCTGACTGGCTATCGGTATGAACAGACCCCAAAGGTAGGCGAGTTCATACGCAGGCGTACCTAGAGTCCTAACCCACCCTATAAGACCCTGGCGATAGTGACAGGACTGAGACTACCTGTTCCTACAGAATGGAAGGACGACCAGGAGTCTCCCTCAGACCTACAACACAGGGCAGGGGACAAACAACACATAGATAAACCAAAACAAAATGCAAAAGGGAAAGGAAACACTTAAATTTCCAGTAGTTATGGCAGCAACAGGAACTCAGCCGAGAACCAAACTCCAGCAGACCTCAGATACCACTGAAGCTATAAACTGCACAGCATTGTGGGAGAAGCAACTATACATAAGGAAAGTTAAATGACCACAATAGCAACACCTGGAGGTTAGAGGTGTGGACAGTATCAGAAACAACACAGATGTCTATTGATCCACAAGGAAACCTGTCAGATCAAAGCAAATGTTGCCAGTCTCACAGATCTTCTGTCACCCACTGTTTGGGGACATATGTATGTCTCGGTACGTCTGTGACAGGTAGTGACAAGAGGCGAATGGAAGCAGTCTTCTGCAGCCTGAACACAGATTCACCTTAGCAACATTATTAAAGCTTTGCTAAGAAGACTCTTTACAACATCTTTCTATAATGAAGTACTGTACGTACATTACAAAAATGTTTGATAATCTGTCCTTACAACTATCAAAAATAAACCAAAATGACAGTTCTACTTTAACAACCTATACTTTTTCAATCTTTTTTAAAGAGGACCTTTCACTAGAATAAAAAATCTAAACTAAGCATACAGACATGGAGAGCGGCGTCCCAGGGATCTCCCTGCACTTACTTTTATCCCTGGGCGCAGCTCCATTCTCCCGGTATAGCCTCCGGTATCTTCATATGTTCGGCTTCACCCAGTTGAGCCTGCCGGCGTCTCCTTCTCCCATGCTGTAGCGCTAGCCAATCGCAGCGCTCAGCTCATAGCCTGAGAGTTTTTCTCTCAGGCTATGAGCTGAGAGCTGCGATTGGCCAGCGCTACAGCATGAGAGAAGGAGAAGCCGGCAGGTTTAACTGAGTGGAGCTGAACACATGAAGATACCGGAGGCTATACTGGGAGAATGGAGTGGCGCCCAGGGATAATAGTAAGTGCAGGGAGATCCCTGGGCGCCGCTCTCCATGTCTGTATGCTTAGTTTAGATTTTTTATTCTAATGAAAGGTCCTCTTTAACCACTTCCCATCTGGGCCATTTGCCCCCTTCCTGACCAGGCATAAATTTGCAAATCTGACATATCTCACTTTATGTGGTAATAACTTTGGAACGCCTTTACTTATCCAAGTCATTCAGAGATTGTTTTCTCGTGACACATTGTACTTCATGATAGTCATAAATCTGAGTTAATAGATTTTATCTTTATTTATGAAAAAATCCCAAATTTACCAAAAATTTTAAAAAAATTCACAATTTTCTAAATTCCAATTTCTCTGCTTTTAAAACAGAAAGTGATACCTCATAAAATATTTATTACTTAACATTCCCCATATGTCTACTTTATGTTGGCATCATTTTGGAAATGTCATTTTATTTTTTTAGGACGTTAGAGGGCTTAGAAGCAATTCTTAAAAATTTTATGAAAATTGCCAAAACCCACTTTTTAAGGACCAGTTCAGGTCTGAAGTCACTTTGTGGGGCCTACATAGTGGATACCCCCATAAATGACCCCATTGTAGAAACTACACCCCTCAAGTTACTTAAAACCGATTTTACGAACTATGTTAACCCTTTAGGCGTTCCACAAGAATTAAAGGAATATTCAGATCAAATTTTTTAATTTCACTTTTTTGGCAAATTTTCCATTTTAATAAAAAAAATTCTCTAACACATCGATGGTTAATAGCCAAACAAAACTCAATATTTATTACCCAGATTCTGCGGTTTACAGACCCACCACACATGTGGTCATAAACTGCTGTATGGGCACACAGCAGGGCGCAGAAGAAAGGGAACTCCACATGGTTTTTAGATGCCATGTCCCATTTAAAGCCCGCCTGATGCACCCTTACAGTAGAAACTCCCAAGAAGTGACCCCATTTTGAAAACTAGGGGATGAGCTGCCAGTTTTATTGGTACTATTTTTGGGTACATATGATTTTTTGATCATTCATTATAACACTTTATGGGGCAAGGTGACCAAAAAATTTGTTGTTTTAGCGCAGTTTTTATTTATTTATTATTACAGCGTTCACCTGAGGGGTTCGGTCAAGTGACATTTTCATAGAGCAGATCGTTACGGATGTGGCGATACCTAATATGTAAACTTTTTCTTATTTATTTAAGTTTTACACAATAATAGCATTTTTGAAACAAAAAAAATTATGTTTTAATGTGTCCATGTTCTGAGAGCTATTTTTTTTTTATTTTTTTGAGAGATTTTCTTATGTAGGGGCTCATTTTTTGCAGGATGAGGTGACTGTTTTATTGGTACCATTTTGTGAGACATACGCCTTTTTGATCACTTGGTACTTTTTGTGATGTAAGGTGACAAAAATGGCTTTTTTTGACAGTTATTTTATTTTTTATGGTGTTTATCGGACTGGGTCGATCATGTGATATATTTATAGAACCACATGAGAGTAGATGAAAGAAATTGCGGCACTCACCACTGCGTAGGAGAACTTCAAGGCTTTATTTCTTGCAGGAAGTTCGCAGGCTGGGGAGCGGGATGGCCCTTCAGTGTGAGTAGGCGGTGACGGCCGTTTCGCGCGAGACTTGCGCTTCCTCGGACCGCTATCACACAGGCACGCACCGCAATTTATATGGGCGGACACCCGATCATCACCGAGGTAACCAAAGGACGCTCCACAGGTGCGCAACTATGTGATTAAAATCAAAGCAAGGAAAAGGATACAATATGTGTATACATAGAGCGCAACAAGGTACATGGACAAAGCAGTCTCATATGACTACAAGCAGTTACATTTTATAAACAATTGTAAAATCGCATAAGGGCTAATCAACTTCATAGAAAATCTGCCATATCATTTTTACGTAGTCTATGTCATAATGTGTACCTGTCATAGGTTCTACATTGGTAAGACCATTAGACCCCTTTTTGAAAGAGTGCAGGAACATTTGAGTTCGATCAGAACGGGACGAGGTTCTCCTCGCCTGATTGATCATGTCTGTGCAGTCCATGGCGGTGATCCATTGAGCCTCTCCTTTGCTGGCATTGAGGCCGTGGGACCCATTGCGAGGGGTGGTGATCGCCACCGCCTCTTGCTGCAGCGGGAGGCCCGATGGATCATTAAAACTAGCGCCATGGGCTTGCACGGCCTTAATGATAAAAATTATATTGCAGTTTTTCTATGAAGTTGTTTAGCCCTTATGCGATTTCACAATTGTTTATAAACTGTAACTGCTTGTAGTCATATGAGACTTCTTTGTCCATGTACCTTGTTGCGCTCTATGTATACACATATTGTATCCTTTTCCTTGCTTTGATTTTAATCACATAGTTACGCACCTGTGGAGCGTCCTTTGGTTACCTCTGTGATGATCGGGTGTCCGCCTATATAAAGTACGGCGGTGCGTGCCTGTGTGATAGCGGTCCGAGGAAGCGCAAGTCTCGCGCGAAACGGCCGTCACCGCCTACTCACACTGAAGGGCCATCCCGCTCCCCAGCCTGCAAGAAATAAAGCCTTGAAGTTCTCCTACGCAGTGGTGAGTGCCGCGATTTCTTTCATCTACTCTCATGTGATATCAAGTAATTACTTGCATCAACCTCGCTGAGCACCACGCCAATCTGTACATACTGCTGGGCCCTTGGTTTGCGATATCTGGCAGCACAGGGGTGAACGTGGGGCGAAAGCAGCAGTGCCGCTGATTCCTTATCTTTCTACCTTGTTCATTATATATTTATAGAGCCGACTGTCACAGACGCGGCAATACCAAATATGTCTATTTTATTTTATTTTTTCTATTTTTAACATTTTTTTAAATTGAGAAATGCACCCTCCAGAGAGGCTGTACAGCCTCAGTGCAGGGCTGATTGAGGTCCCTGAAAGACCTCACACAGCTCCTGCACTCTCCGGTCCCGGCGATCACATGACCGCCGGGCCGGAACAGGAAGCGCATAGCGCTTCCTGCTCTTAATGCACAGCGCTCGGTGAGCGCTGTGTATACAGCGATCTAGAAGGCAGTGACACCTGGGCACTGTCCCTGCCTTCTCTAAGGGTTGCCCTGCTGTCACCGACAGCGGGCAATCCGATCAGCAGCTGCACGATTAGCGTGCCGCTGCAGTTTCTGAATGGACGTTCAGGAACGTCCATTCAGAAATAACCACCTCCCGGACGTTTTTAGTCTATGGGCGGACAGGAGGTGGTTAAATGTGCGTAATAACTTTTCATTTTTCTTGCAAACCGTTGGAACGCGCAGCATACTTATTTATCTTGGCTACTTGTTTTAATGGTGGTGATACATAATGCCACCGTGGCAGGTACATTTATTGTAAACATCATTTCGGGTTTTTACATTTGGTGTATAAATAAACAAAATTATTTGGTGAGCCTACTCTTGAACACATTATGTAGAACTGCCTGTAGGAAACTGCTAAAAAGCCAGAAATTAGACAGTATAGGAGGAGTGCAGATATTTTGTACCACAATTGACTACAAATTCACAGTATGGCCATGCACCGCAAACAATTTGAAGCAATTCTTACGCTATGATAACACACAGTTCCCATTTTCAACCACCTCAGCATTTGTTGAGGTGTACACCCCAGAAAAAAAATCTTAAAAGGAAGGGTAAAATTCCACCACTACCTGTTCAGCAAGCGGCAAGGTATGGGCTGCATAAGCTCTGTGACAGTACATCTGGATACACCCGACAAGTTCCGAGTTTATGAAGAGAAAGACTCCCAGATTAAACCACCAGAATGCCCCTCATCCTAGGAGTGAGTGGGAAAATAGTGAAAATAGTGGGGGACTATCCACAATGAGAACATGCTGGTGGTTAAATACAAGGACAAGAAGGACTTCCATGTACTGGCCAGTCCACAGTAAAACCAACCCCCCTGCCCTTGTATGAGGTACCACTGCCACTATCCCCAAACCAGACTGCATCCTGGATTACAAAAGGCACATGCAGTAGGAGGGGTTGATATTTCTGATCAGGTGCTAAAGCTGTACAGTGCCATGCAGAAACATTGTGTGTGGGGGGTACAAAAAGCTGGTTGTGCACATTGTACAATGCGTACATGCCATTTAGATCTGCAGGCCAGGCGACAACAATCTTTCAGAACCAGTATGGAGAGGGCCCCAGTACTTCTGGAAGTTACTGTGCCCTTATTGTACCAGGGCAATGTTTCCCTTCTGAAGTCCCCCAAACAGCAAGAAAGGACCCAAAAGAGATGCAGAGTGTGTTCCAAAATACAAAAGGATACCATTTATCACAGCAAAACTTGCCCTGAAAAACCTGGCCTCTGCATAAAGGAATGCATCATATTGTACCATCCATGGATTATTAATTTTATCCTTTATGCTCCTTATAATTTTGCCACCATATAAATTTTTTTTTTGCAAAACACCTGTGGGGTCAAAAGTGCTATGTCACCCCTTAAAAATTCCTAAAAACCATATGAGGGAAATCTGGCCTGCTAAATACAAATGTCGCTTCTTTCTTTTGAGTCCTGAGGTGTCTAGGACTGTTATGGTTCCCCTGGTCACTGCTGCCTTTGTGCGGCAGCAGCATCTGGTTGCTGGGGGAACCCGGATTGCGGGGTGGCACTCACTGACGTTGGAGCCCCGGGTCAATAAGGAGGTACGCCGAGGCTCCCAAATGCCGGGGCACACAGGCGGCAGCTTCACCCGACTTATTGAAATGCCAGCGTGAGCTGCCTTCTTCAGCTATAAAAGGGCTGGCACCTGCATCTGCCGGTGAATTTCTTGTCCTCTCGCTCCCCCTACTGGTTCCTTGCATTATAGAGGACTCCCCTGACTTTGGATTTATGGATTTGGCATTGTGACTACGGTTCTGGCGTTCAAGTATCATATTGATCCCCTGGTTCTGACTCTTTGGCGTGTTAAAACAGACTGACTTTTAACCCTTTTTCCTTAGGACAACTCTCAGTGTTTGTTTGTGTGTTGCCCTTCACGTATTGCAGTATAGGGAATGTCGTCCAAGTGATTGTGCAAGTTGGTAGGGATAGTGGGTCTGGGCAGTTTTAGGGCTGCACTATCCCTGCTTGAGTGTCATGGTGTTATTATCCTGACAAGACTTCCTGAGAATGTATAATTACCAATTTCCCAATGTTATCAACTTTCCCATCATTAGCCACAGCATCTCTTTGCTGTATCTCTTTGAGTATTTTTTTTATTTTATTTTCACATATGAAGAGAAGATAGTGACTCTCGATTTTCGAATAGATGTCAACAAAAAATTGATGAAGTAGTTGCTAAAAATTTAAGCAGAGTTGGATAGATTATCTCTGATCATTATTCTGTATGCATAAAAGTCCATTTAAAACACTTTTTTTTTATTAGTTGCTGCACCTGAATATGGGTTGATTTGAAGTGATGATATTGAAGTGAATATCCATATTTACCTCCCAAAATATCAGTGGCTATTAAAGTGCATCAAAAAATCAATTGGGGTCATTTATCAAACTGGTGTAAAGTAGAACTAACTCAGTTGCCTAGAGCAGTGTTTCCCAACCAGCGTGCCCGGACAGCCTTTGGCTGTGCAGGCATGCTGGGAGTTGTAGTTTTGCAACACCTGGAGGCACACTGGTTGGGAAACACTGGTCTAGAGCAACCAATCAGATTCCACCTTTCATTTTTGACAGCTCATTTGGAAAATGGAAGGCGGAATCTGATTGGTTGCTATGGGCAATAGGGTTGTTGCGGGTATCGAAATTTCAATACCCAATCAATACTTTTGTCCCGGTATTGATACGATACCGGGATTTCCGTTCTTTCGATACTGGGCTGCGCTTCTGTGCAGTTTAGTATCTCTGAACATGAGCGCACTGCTGTCGGCGCGCTCATGTTCTCTCAGCAGCACAGGGGAGAAGGAAGCAGTCCTCCCTCCCCCTGTGCTGCCACCAATGAGAAAAGAGGGGCGAAGTAGGGGCGGGCGCACTGCGCCACCAATGAGAAGAGAGGGGCGGAGGCACTGCGCCACAAATGATAGGACTATTCCCACACAGAGCGGCGCCCAGCAATGTCCCAGCACTCACCATTATTCCTGGGCACCGCTCCGTTCGCCCCATTACTGCTCCTCTCCTGCTCCACATGCTGATTACTATCGGAGCGATGGGGAGGAGACATCAGCTTCACTAGTGGGCGTTCCTTCTTCCTGCGCTGCGATTGGACAGCGCTACAGCCAGGGAGAAGGAACGCCCACTAGTGAAGCTGATGTCTCCTCCCCATCGCTCCGATAGTAATCAGCATGTGGAGCAGGAGAGAAGACAGTAATGGGGCACTGCGGGCGAACGGAGCGGTGCCGCTCTGTGTAGCCTGATACTTAGTCTGGACCCAGGAAAAGTAGTCAGTCAGTCTTTAACACATAATACAGGAGGCAGGTGCCGGCAGCAGGGAGCTGCGATCAGCGGCAGTTAACCCCTCAGGTGCGGCACCTGAGGCAACTGCCGCTGATCTGCCAGTACCCGCCTCCTGTATTAAGGGGTAATTATCATTGGTGGTGCAGTGTCGTCCCCCCTCAACCCCCCATCCCATTAAAATCATTGGTGGCACAGTGCGCCGGCCCCTCTCAACCCCCAGTATTAAAATCATTGGTGGCAGTGGCCACAGGGTCCTCCCCCCCCCCCTCATTGGTGGTGCAGTGGCAGCTTCTGATCGGAGCCCCAGCTGTGTAAGCCTGGGGCTCCGATCGGTTACCATGGCAGCCATGACGCTACAGAAGCCCTGGCTGCTATGGTAACATCCCTGATGCTGTGTGCACTATGCACAGGGCAGCAGGGAAAGTGTGAAGTTCTATTCACCCTGATAGAGCTCTATCAGGGTGAACAGGACAAGGGATGAAAGATCCCAGGTTCTAGCCCCTAAGGGGGGAAATAGTTATTAAATAAAAAGTGTAAAAAAAAAAAAAAAACACCTTTTTCCCAATTTCACATATAAAATATATAAAAAATAAACATATTACATATCGCCCCGTCAGAAAAGTCCAAACTATTAAAATATAAAAAAAATCTATGTGGTGAACGCCGGAACAGAAAAAATAAATAAAAACTGCGCGATTCGCCATTTTTTAAAATGCGGAATGCACGTGGCTTTTTTGGTTTATTTTTTTCGGGTGGTATTGAATGGTATCGAGTATCACAATACTTTTTCATGGTATCGAAACCGAATCAAAAATTTGGTATAGCAACAACTCTAATTGGCAACTAAGCCAGTTCTACTTTACACTAGTTTGATAAATTACCCCAAATGTGTTGCAGTAAATCACTTCGCCTTTGAATGATCATGGTGATCAATTTTGTCAACTGCTATAACAAATGCAACTTCGTTTGAGGAGTATTGGGCTACCTGTACTCAATACGGATTTTTATGCAGAAAAGCCACATGAAATCTGCACAAAAACCGCATTAAAAAAAGGCACATAAATTAGTACGATTTATCACAGTTTTGGTGTTTTTAAAGGCTATGTACATCTTCTAGGGCATTTTTTTAATTATTGCATTTTACTTATTTTGGGGTACATTTTTGCAATTGGTCTCTATTAAAAATGTTTAACCATTTCTGAGATACAAGAGTTTAAAAATCAGTCTGTTACTTTGTGTTGTCTTTGAATCCATTCATCTGGTGGCTCATGTGTAGTTCTCATCTTTGACCTCCTAACCTCAGAAACACTTATAGTTCAGTGCGTGGCAAACGGATAATAAGGTGGCTTAAATAAGTGTTTATTAGGTCAGCGATAAGAGTTCTATGGGATTCAAAGAAAACCCAGTTACAGCTTGCAAGCAGCCTATTTTTTTTTTTTTTTACTTCCAGATTGTATTTTACCCATTTTGAGTAAAATGCAATCATAAAAAATGCCTCTAAAGGTGTACGTAGCCTTTAACAACCCTATTGCCATGTATGGAGAAAACCACAACTGACATGCTGCAGATTTTAAAGTCTGCTCGGCAGGTCAATTTCCATACATAAATGTGCACATAAGACTTCTCAATTCACTTTGCTAGTACTGTCTTATGCTGCGGTTTTTCCACGTGAAAATCCACTCAGAAAACCTGAACATAATACACAATATGTGCAGGTAGCCTTAAAGCGATGTTCATGCTCACGCAGTAATCTGTTATCAGCCCTGATAAGTACAGTGTATTCATCTGTTGGCATGCATTCTAATGCTGCCTTGACCGTGTTTAAAAAGGTGGTTGTTTTCATGAAACATTCGCTATAAGAGAAAAAGACTTATGCCTCACATTGGAGATGTTGCTCCATTGATCTGACACCGGTTGCTCGAGTCCCAGGAGGTCAATTAGTAAAAACTTTTAGGTTTTGATTAGGGATCGACAGATATTGATTTTTTAGGGCCGATACCAATAATTTGTGAACTTTCAGGCCGATAGCCAATAATTTATACCAATATTCTGGGAATTTTCTTTTTTGAGAAAAAAATAAATTTCCTACACAAATCTGCTGAAAATTAATATGTTTATTGTTAACGTGTATTATTTTATTTTTTTTGTAAATCTTTTTCATTTATACTTAATATTTTTGTTGTTTTTTTTTTTACTAACTTTTAGCCCCCTTAGGGACTAGAACCCTTGTCCCATTCATCCTGATAGATCTCTATCAGGGTGAATAGTAGCTCACACTGTCCCTGCTGCTCTGTGCTCTGTGCACACAGCAGCATGGAGCTGAACATGGCAGCCAGGGCTTCAATAGCGTCCTGGCTGCCATGGTAACCGATCGGAGCCCCAGGATTACACAACTGGGGCTCTGATCGGAGGAGCAGGGGAGAGGGGATCCTGTGGCCACTGCCACCAATGATTAATACTGGGTGGGGGGCGCCACCAATGTTTTTACTATTGGGATTGGGATGGGGTGGGGGGTGCACTGCGCCACCAATGATTAATACTGGGGGGCTTGGGATGGGGGTGGGGGCGCACTGCGCCACCAATGATTAATATTGGGGGGGGGGGGGGGGCACTGCGCCACCAATAAAGATAAGTCTCTCAATAATTCATATACAGGAGGCGGGAGCTGGCTGCAGAATCACATAACCGGCTCCCGACCTCTATGAGCGGTAGCTGCGATCCGCGGCACCTAAGGGGTTAACTACCGCGGACCGCAGCTAGTACCGCTCTTAGAGGTCGGGAGCGGGATATGTGATTCTGCAGCCAGCTCCCGCCTCCTGTATATGAATTAATGAAAGACTTATCTTCATTGGTGGAGCGGTGGCCACAGCCCCTCCCCTCCTCTTATCTTCTCTCCTCTCACTGGCGGCAGCGGCAGCACAGGGGGAGGGAGACACTGCTTCCTTCTCCCGTGTGCTGCGGAGGGAACACAGAGAGCGCTGAGAGCAGCGCGTTCTGTGTTCCCAATACTTTATCGGAATATCGGCAAAATAGATGCCGATAACGGTCAAAATCCTCAATATCGGCCGATAATATCGGTAAAACCGATAATCGGTCGATCCCTAGTTTTGATCAGGAAAAGATAGTAAAGATCCCACTTTGTGGTACACCTGACCTTGCACTTTGAAAGTTTTTGCAAAGCCACTTTCTGCGAATACGTATGTCCCATACAATCCTCATTCCTGTGGCTTGTCAAGATCGTTTTCTCAGACAGGCCTGACAGCCGCTTCATACGTTTTGTACATGAAAAATCTTTTAGTCCTCCTCCTGGGTGGGCCTTATCTGGGTTTGGGTCCCATAGCATCCTCTTCCCCTGCTTCTACTACAGCTATGTCTCTGATTTGGTCTATTTGTCCAAAAATAACATTCAGATGTTGCTTGTGGTCCTCGAGAGGATAATACTGAAAATCTTCAGCAACAAACTGGAATGACTCGTTCTTGTTCTTTCTTTCTCTTTTTAAACTAAGCCTTGAGGCTGTTTTGGGGTCTCTGCAGCCTTTGATGCACCGGCCCTTTGCCTTTCTTTTTAAATTCAGGCATGATTATGTTCAGTGGTTTCTGAAGCCCTTGATTCCCTGACTCTTCATTGGTCACATTGTTTGGTTGTGTCGGTCTATTTCAGTAATTTACTTTCTCAGCTTTTGGCTGGACTTGTCCATTGAGTTTCCCTTTTTTAGAGACATTCTGTATCTACCAGACATTTAAATTATTCACCAAGCTGAATAACAAAGGACCTTATTTTCTAAAACAAGCATGGAGATAAGAGGCAGCTTGAGAAGCACTGTAGTAAAATAAAAGCTGTGCTCTGATGGGTTGATAAAGGCAAAAACGATAGCTGTGTTGTGATTGGCTGCTCTGGGCAACAATATGCTTTTCAGACAGCACATGCAGGGATATGAGAGACAGACTGAAATGCAGGGGAGATGAGAGGCATATTAGAACCTTCCAGAACCCTGTGAGCTGTACCAAGTTTGTTTGAGATCCTTCAAGGCACATAGAAGCATATAAAGAATAAATTGAAGAACAAATATACAAAGATATTATATACAGCCAGGTCCATAAATATTGGGACATCGACAATTCTAACATTTTTGGCTCTATACACCACCACAATGGATTTGAAATGAAACGAACAAGATGTGCTTTAACTGCAGACTGTCAACTTAAATTTGAGGGTATATACATCCAAATCAGGTGAACGGTGTAGGAATTACAACAGTTTGCATATGTGCCTCCCACTTATTAAGGGACCAAAAGTAATGGGACAGAATAATCATCATAAATCAAACTTTCACTTTTTAATACTTGGTTGCAAATCCTTTGCAGTTAATTACAGTCTGAAGTCTGGAACGCATAGACATCACCAGACGCTGGGTTTCATCCCTGGTAATGCTCTGCCAGGCCTCTACTGCAACGGTCTTCAGTTCCTGCTTGTTCTTGGGGCATTTTCCCTTCAGTTTTGTCTTCAGCAAGTTAAATGCATGCTCAATCGGATTCAGGTCAGGTGATGGACTTGGCCATTGCATAATATTCCACTTCTTTCCTTTAAAAACTCTTTGGTTGCTTTGGCAGTATGCTGTGGGTCATTGTCCATCTGTACTGTGAAGCGCTGTCCAATGAGTTTTGAAGCATTTGGCTGAATATGAGCAGATAATATTGCCCGAAACACTAAAGAATTCATCCTGCTGCTTTTGTTAGCAGTCACATCATCAATAAATTCAAGAGAACTAGTTCCATTGGCAGCCATACATGCCCACGCCATGACACTACCACCACCATGCTTCACTGATGAGGTCGTATGCTTAGGATCATGAGCAGTTCCTTTCCTTCTCCATACTCTTATCTTCCCATCACTCTAGTACAAGTTGATCTTGGTCTCATCTGTCCATAGGATGTTGTTCCAGAACTGTGAAGGCTTTTTTAGATGTCGTTTGGCAAACTCTAATCTGGCCTTCCTGTTTTTGAGGCTCACCAATGGTTTACATCTTGTGGTGAACCCTCTGTATTCACTCTGGTGAAGTCTTCGCTTGATCCACCTACCTTCTGGAGAGTGTTCTTGATCTGGCCAACTATTGTGAAGGGCGTTTTCTTCACCAGGGAAAGAATTCTTCAGTCATCCACCACACTTGTGTTCTGTGGTCTTCCAAAACTTTTGGTGTTGCTGAGCTCACTGATGCGTTCCTTCTTTTTAAGAATGTTCCAAACAGTAGTTTTGGCCAAGCCTATTGTTTTTGCTATCTCTCTGATGGGTTTGTTTAGTTTTCTCAGCCTAATGATGGCTTGCTTCACTGATGGTGACACATCTTTGGATCTCCTCTTCAGAGTTGACAGCAACAGATTCCAAATGCAAATAGCACACTTGAAATGAACTCTGGACCTTTTATCTGCTCATTGTAATTGGGACAATGAGGGAATAACACACACCTGGTCATGGAACAGCTGAAAAGCCAATTGTCCCATTACTTTTAGTCCCTTAACAAGTGGGAGGCACATATGCAAACTGTTGTAATTCCTACACTGTTCACTTGATTTGGATGTAAATACCCTCAAATTAAAGCTGACAGTCTGCAGTTAAAGCACATCTTGTTAGTTTCCTTTCAAATCCATAGTGGTGGTGTATAGAGCCAAAAATGTTAGAATTGTGTCAATGTCCCAATATTTATGGACCTGACTGTATGTGTATATATATATATATATATATATATATATATAACCATTCACAAAGTGTAGGGCAGTTCTGCATTGACTAGACACACCTGCCTACATTGTAACACCACAACAACCAGAGGCCTAGTGCTCTCAAACATCATTAGCGGCCATCATTTCTGAACAGCACTGAGGCCCACTGGTCCCTGATCCAGCGTAGATGCTCCCTGGCCCATGCAAAATGATGACGCCTGTGGTAAGGTACCCTTGCAGGTCCTCTAGCACGCAGACCATGCTGATGTAAATGGTTTAGAATGGTCTGACATGATACTCGGGTGCCTGTCACCTCCCTAAGGCTACTTTCACACCTGCGTTAGGTGTGGATCCGTCTGGTATCTGCACAGACGGATCCGCACCTATAATGCAAACGATTGTATCCGTTCAGAACTGATCCGTTTGCATTAGCATGAAAAAAAAAAAAAAATATATATATATATATATATTTTTTTTTGTTCATGATAATGCAAACGGATCCGTTTTTACTTACACTGAAAGTCAATGGGAGGCAGATCAGTTTTCAATTGCACCATATTGTGTCAGTGAAAACGGATCCGTCCCCATTGACTTACATTGTAAGTCAGGACGGATCCGTTTGGCTCCGCATCGTCAGGCGGACATCAAAACGCTGCAAGCTGCGTTTTGGTGTCCGCCTCCAGAGCGGAATGGAGGCGGAACGGAGGCAAACTGATGCATTCTGAGCGGATCTTTATCCATTCAGAATGTATTGGGGCTAAACTGATCCGTTTTGGGCCGCTTGTGAGAGCCCTGAAACTTTTTGCGGACCCATTGAAATGAATGGGTCCGCATCCTATTTGCAAAAAAAAACTGAACGGACATGGAAACAAACGTTCGTGTGCATGTAGCCTTTCTAAATTACACCTTTTAATCCTACACCTCCTAAATCCTAAAACTTAGCTTTTATTCTATAGTATTCTAATACCTAACTAAAGGATACATACATTTTAAAATTACCAGTAGTCACAGCAATTTGTATATAATTACTGTATTTCATGTTAGTAGTCACCTATCTAGGAATCAATATTGTTGCCTTGCTGGCTGCGCGCTGCCAGCATAGTTATAGGTGCAATGTATTGAATCTCTGCTATTGATTATTGCTAGATACTATACTGTGTTAAAACATGAGGTCCACGCTGCCCCCCGACATGTTTCGCCGTGACAGGCGTCTTCAGGGGTTAGGGCAGAGTGTGAGCGTGTCCTTGCTCGGCTTGGTTATAAGACCTCTGTTTATGATGTCATAATTAGTGGGCTGTCCAATAGGGGTGATCTCGCCCTCACTTCGGAACATGATATGTCGCATATCGCCGCCCATTCAGATCTCACCATCTGGTTGGCAGTCCCCACGTCCTGTCATCAGGCTGCGCCGCGCATGTTTGTGAACTTAGAGTTTATCTCACCTGATCCATCCTACTGCGCATGTCCGAGGACTTACTAATCGACACTTTCATGATCAGAATCCTACTTCTGCGCATGTCTAGACAGTTAGTTCCCTGTGTAGATCGTCAGCGCCACAGCGCATGTCACCGGACATAGTCTATTTCCCGATAGAGGCCTATATTTGCGCATGTGTAAGTACTTAGTTGTGTATTGTGAGTCGTCGGCATTATGGCGCACGTCTGCGGACATAGTCACTTTCTAGACTCTTGATGGATCTCTAGGTCAGGGCTGGGTTTCTATGCATGTATCAGAACTTATATCTCTGTGTGATCATTTGTGAATACAGGTACCTGTCACTGGACACAATTATCTTTATACTTATCCTCGGCACCTATCACGAACTGTCAGTATTTGATGTGGTCCTCCATACCTCTTTCTAACTTTAATGGTGGACTGCTACTATATACATAAAGATTACTGGCATAGTGCCAACATGTATGCCCACAATTCTAGGCCGCTGCCCACCATTCAATTTTATTAATTTTTAGGTATATCCCACACCTTGTACTTTTTGCAAATGGTCCATAGCAACATCATCCTGACTGTTTACTTATCACAGGACCTAGTTGTCCAAATCTGGGTAAGTATATCCCCATTGGTAATTTCATTGCCCTTTCATATTTTTGTCTCGATACTTTGCCAAGCATTTTCTCAGTTTAAAGTCTATATTGATTTTAATGTTTTATCTCTTTGTACTAAATAGTTTTTTCTTCTTTTTCTCCTAGGAGGGGGTCCAGACTACAGGAAGGACGAGTATGTGAACCCTTCATTGGGGTCTTTCGGGGATAGGCCAATTAGCACGTAAATCCATTTCGTCTCCTCCTGCTGAAGCTTTCTGTCTATATCCCCTTTTCGTAGGCCTGATCTTACCTTCATTACACCCAAAAAATTTTAATCCATGCTTTTCCCTTTATGTTTTTCTATGCTGCTCAGGTGTCTGGAAATTCTTCTCCTTAGCTCTTGGGTGGTTTTCCCAACATACAGTCTGGGACAATCGCATTTAATAATATACACCACTCCTTTCGTTTTACAATTGATGAAATCGTTAATTTCTAACGATAATTTGTTTTCCCTTAGTCCCAACAGCAGCACAGATGGGGTTAACTGCCCCCCGTGGACTGGTAGGACCGGCGGAATTTTTTATGAGCCCAAAGAATAACCAATAAAAGAACTCCAGCTCCCTTAAAGGGAGGGGTTCGCCCCCCAGCCCAGCGTGTTTATACCAAGAAAAGGTACTTAGGGCGGGAAAATTTGTGTGCTGCTGTTGGGACTAAGGGAAAACAAATTATCGTTAGAAATTAACGAATCCCTTACGTCCCACCAGCAGCACAGATGGGGAGATAGCAAGAAGAATCCCCTAGGGAGGGTCCTCATGCCCGGCAGAAGTAAGAACTGTCTGCCCAAAAGCCGAAAACTCTGCTACCTTAGCATCTATTCTATAATGAGAGATGAAGGTTGATTCAGAGCTCCAGGAAGCCGCCTTACAGATCAACTCTAGGGGGAGAAGACTTCTCTCCGCGACAGAGGTAGCTACGGCCCTAGTAGAATGGGCCCTCACAAACTCCGGAGGATCTAAGGATTGGGAGGTGAAAGCTTCCCTAATGGCTTCCTTGATCCAGCGACTAATAGTAGTTTTAGACGCCTTGCGGCCTTTAGACTTACCGGCAAACAGGATGAAGAGGTTCTCATCTATCCTGAATTCTCTGGATCTATCCACATAGATCTGGAGGCATCTCGATATGTCCAGTGGATGTCGGACTGGAACATCAGAGGAGGAGGCGGAGAATAATACAGGTAGAGAAATTACCTGATTAATATTTTGAAAAGTTGGAACCTTAGGTCTAAAATAATTTTAAAAGGACTCTGTCCTGTAAGAAAATTATGTATGGGTGTAAAGCGGAGACACTCACTAGACGCCATGTTTTTGCAAATATATACACATGAGAATCTAGCACCAAGAGGTCTAAGACTAGGAAATGCCCCGACCTTTCCAGAAGACCCAGTCTTCGCATATGAATGGAATGACTATTTAGATCAATGTGCGGCAGGCCTAATAAGGATTATCTCCAACAAAAGGGAAGCCCTGATTAAAAACCATACAGAAAAAATTGAAATAATCATAAAATCTTTAAAACACTATGAACTTCACCCAGATTACCCAACAATAAACCAAAATCTGACAAATAGAATTTACCAAAGTGAGCAGAATATTATAGCAAATAAAGCTAAAAAACTGCAACGGGATAGACTGGACAAAGAACAGGGAACCTACAGACTGACAAGAAGAAAAGGTAACCAACATAACACCATAACCCCTAACGAACATAACCAGAAATACACTGGTCCTGAAAATATGACCAATACCACACGACCCCAAAAACCCAGATTCAACCATGAGACGAGAACACGTTTCTTTACCAACAATGCCTATAAAAAAAAAACAAAATAGAGATACCGAGAAAGTGGCACCGTCAGTGTACAAATTCCAAAACACTATACCGTCCAGGAAAACAAGCGTCCCACCCAACATACCTCCTAGACACGAGCAATCACCTAACCCCATACCCCCAAAAACCCCTACACCCATCACCACCACCATAAAGGAAACAAAAAATTGGAATGATACTACTAATACCAGCCTAGTACGCAACTCGCCAAGCGCCAACACCAACCCTCCTATCAAAAAGAAAGAATTAGACTCATCCACTGACGAATTTTTGGAAAAATTCAGAGTCCTTAAATCAAAATACTTAGACTTCAAAAAGAACCGTACACCACTCAAAGACCACACGGCAAACTCCTCCCCACTTATACGTCTGAGCCCCACCCCACAAAAAGGAATATCCCCAAAAAGGATCAGCACCACAGCGGATGTCCACCCATGCTACACATCACTGAATATCAGTTCACTTCTAGACACATCCATCCTTACGGTACACCACACCTCACCGCCAGAAAAACCCGTAACACACCCCCACTGTATTACCATTGATAACACCCTCACAGGAACCTCAGCCCTGGTTCCTTTTTTAGACCATGCAAACAATACTCTACCCCAACGAAGCACGAAACAAATAGGTACCAAGCAACACATATCAATCACACCACAAATAACAGAGTTCTTCAAACCGACCCCGGGAAAAAGAAAATTAGAATGCGAGGATGTAGAGGAGGGCAACAACAAAAAAGGCAAGGCAATATAATAAAAAAGAGTAATGACAAAAGTAAGAATGACCCTATACCAACAATAAAAATCTTCAATCTATCAGCACACCAGCTCACAGACTCAGAACAAAGTCTCCTACAAAAGGGCCTTTCTTTCTGTCCACAGAACAAAGTGAATGCTTTTGAACTATATCTCGACATGCAAAAATTCCGTAAAAACCTGACAATAAAAAGACATTTCGAATACGAACATAAAAAGAACCAAGCAAAAAAGCTATTAGAGAACACCAACCCAGAAGATATACAAACGTACAAACACCAAAAAGTTCGCCCAAAATCTAATTTCTTCCCACTTCAGAGTCAAGGACACCTTATACCGGCCTTTTTTGATCTAGTGGCAGCAGACCTTAAAAAGATCACCACTAACGCCAACCCCTCAATCAGCCACCATAATAAGGCCAACCTAACCAACCAAGAAAAAATTGCCCAAAAAGAACTCGGGAGAAATAAAAATCTTAGAATACGCCCAGCAGATAAGGGAGGGGCAATAGTCCTACAAAATACAGAAGATTATGAAAAAGAAGCACTGAATATTCTGAACGACAAAAATTACTACCAGAAAGTCACTGAGAATCCCTTCCCCAACATAATAAAAAAACGAACCACCTTTATAAAAAGTGCCCACGAGAATCAATACATAAACAAAAAAGAAAAGAATTTTCTCATCCCAAAATCACCCTCTAATCCATACTTCTACCATCTGCCAAAAATACATAAGAACATCGAAAATCCTCCAGGGAGGCCCATAGTATCAAACACTAATTCAGCAACAAGTAATCTATCACACTATCTTGATCTGTTCCTACAACCCTATGTACGCAATCTAGACAGCTATCTCCACGACTCCAGACAATTAATCCAAGAGCTAACCGACATCCCCTGGAAGGACACATATGCTCTACTAACGATGGACGTATCAGCATTATACTCCAATATACAACATGATCTAAGTATTAGATGTGTAGAAAATACACTGAGAGAGGACTTTACACTAAAACCACAACAAATTCAGTTTTTACTAGAAAGTCTGCGTTTTATCCTAGAGAATAATTTTTTCATCTATAATGGTCACACATACCACCAATGCTGGGGGACCGCGATGGGCACGAAAGTGGCACCGGCCTTCGCAAACATCTTTATGGGCCAATTTGAAAAAACACATATCTACGACAACCAGAGGAAAGAAATCATATATTATAAAAGATATATAGATGATGTCTTCATCATCTGGGACGGAAACGAACCCTCAGCACTAGAATTCTGCGGAAGACTGAATAAAACAGACTGGGGTATTGCCCTCACCCCAATTTTTGATAGAACTCACATAGATTTCCTAGACATCTCTATCACTATCACAAACAACATCCTCACAACAAAAACATTTTTCAAACAAGTTGACACAAACAGCTACATACACTACAAAAGCTTCCACCATAAAAAATGGCTACAGAACGTGCCATACAGTCAATATAAACGGGTAAGACGCAACTGCACAGAGGATTCAGACTTCAAAAAACAAGCAAAAATTTTACAAAAACGCTTTATAGAAAAAGGCTACCCAAAAAGACTCATCACAAACGCATACAAAAGAAGCACCAAAAATACCCAAAAAGAATGTCTGACCAGCAGCAAAAAAACAGAAAAAGAAGGGACCCAAATAGAAAGACATCTCAACCTCATCACACAATACAATACGTCCAACAATGCCATACGCACAATACTAACAAAACACTGGCACATCCTTAAACAAGATCCCTATCTCGAAAAATACCTACCCAATAAACCAATAATCACATACAGAAGAGCCCCCACAATCAAGAGCGCTGTGGCCCCAAATAAACCAAAACAAAGCATAGGAGACAAAAAGGTCACGATACAGAATAAAATAGGCAGTTATAAATGTGGCAAAAGACGATGCCTCTGTTGCAATATTATTACACACAGAAACACAACCTTCTCATCCACAAAAAACGGTGCCACTTTCAAAATCAAATACCATCTGACATGCCAGAGCAGCTATGTCATTTATCTGATTGAATGCCAATGTGGCCTCCAATATGTGGGCCGCACCACACAGCCACTACATTGCAGAGTCAACCAACACAGATATAATATACGGAAACAGAATATAAAACATAGCATCTCCAGACACTGTATGACCACAACCGAAAAAGATAAACATGCAATAAAAATCACACCTATTGACTACATACCTGAAAATCCCTACAATAGGTTCAATAACCTACAAAGAAGGGAGGTATTCTGGATATTCCAACTGGATACCCTAACCCCCTTCGGACTAAATGAGATCAGCGAAACCATTCTGTAAAACTAAATACCCCACCCATACCCCACAATAATAGCTGATATACTCATGTGCATACAGGTACAAACGTGCGCAATAATATCGGCTACTATATATATATTCTTACCACTATAACTTGTTCCTCACAGTCCCCCAAAAAACTCTCTGGTGAACCCTAACTTCTCGCTCGGTTGCAAATACTTGTGCTTCTGGACCATCAAAAATAAGCCATCTAGACCCACCCCCTTGGTTGCAGGGCCCCTATGAGTGGACCTATCAGTGGTTATATAAATAAACAAACAAATAAATATATTATCCTACAAATATACCATCCTATATACACTCGTACGAGGCGATACAGCCCCTGTCTCCCACTCCCACTTTTTTAGTTGTCAAATGAAATATCCCTGTTAGATGGCTGTTCACTACTACTATTAATTATATTAATTTTTTTATTTTTATTATTATTATTATTTATTATATTATTCTTATTATTATTATTTTTATTTCGTATTTTCCATTTTTAACCATTCTTATTTAATGACCACTCTCTAATGCTCACTCATTTTTATATGAACCTGTACGTGATGGGTTTCTTACCTCACACACACACACATATATACATATACATCTATTTATTCATTCACATGCCCCGCAGTTTGTATGTCCCGCACTTTTTACATATATATTGATATATATAAATTCTTATCGAAGTCCATCGCATTCCTTTATACCCCTGCGTCTACACAGCCATGCCCGCACAAGAACACACTGTAAGGGCCGAACTAGCGCAACATAAACAATACACACCCCCCTAAACACATCGGAACCGAAGCGTAATACTTATTGCTGGAAGTGCATAGCTCCGCCCCTGAATTACATCATGAAGACCACACCCACAAGCGAGACGTCATCAAGGTCCTCAAACACAACATCAAGTCTGCACCCAGCAGACCATCTGTGGGCGGCATACCAACAAGATCAAACACACCATGACCGCAAAAGTACTTACCTGAGTGGCCGAACAAGTGCGGCACAAGTAAATACACCGCCCGCAAAACATCAAGAAGAACCATAAGAGTCACTACTGGATGTACTTAACTCCGCCCACGAATTACATCACGAAGACCGCACCCACAAGAAAGACGTCAGCAAGGTCCTCGAACACATCATCTGAGCAGGTACCAAGCAGACCTCTTGTGGGCGTCATATCAACAATAACAACACGTGCGTCCATGTCTCCGCCTCCCACCCCCCACCCACGCCCCCCCAGACCGGAATTATCGCGCCCAAACAAACAGAATAAAAAGACACAATGATCACACCCACAATGTACTGACATATTGTCCTGATGAAGGGGGCAGTCCGCCCCTGAAACGCGTAGACCAATATAAATAAAGATCCACTTTATTTTATCTACCTGAGTCCTGTCTTCTGCAGCAGCGCCGCTTTCTATAAGGTTCACTTTTTATAACCTATCCATTGTAAAGCGGAGAAAGCTTGTAGCTCCGAAATTCTTTTGGCTGAGGTAATAGCCAGAAGAAAGACCACCTTGAGTGTAAGAAATTTAAAGCTTGCCTCCTCCAAAGGTTCAAAGGGGGGAGATGCTAACCCCTTGAGAACTACTGATAAGTCCCATTGGGGAACGGGTTTCAGTATCGTAGGCTTCAATCTTTCTGCTCCCTTAAGGAAGTGTTTGATGAGCGGGTCCCGAGAATATGGCCTGTTGAGACAGGCCGAGATGGCAAAAACTTGGACCTTCAGGGTAGAGACCTCTTTCCAACCCATCCTGGAGGAATTGTAAGATCGCAGAGAGGGGTGGATCTGCAGACGCCACCTGGTTGGAACTACACCATGAGGTGAAGATCCTCATGATCCGGGAGTAGGCCTTTTTGGTAGACTCTGCTTTAGAATGCGACAAAGTTCTCAGGACCGACTCAGAGAGCCCATCCACTCTGGGAAGGGACTGATCAACCTCCAGGCTGTCAGGTTGAATCTGTGCAGATCTGGGCAGAGATGCGTGTCCCACGACACCAGGGTCTGCTCCGGGGGGAGTTTCCAATATTGTCCCCGACTCATCTGAATGAGCTGGGTAAACCAGGATCTCCTGGGCCAAAATGGTATGATGGCTATAACCGAGGCCTGATCCTGACGGATTTTCATCAATACCCTCGGAATCATGGAAAAGGGAGGGAAGATGTAAGCCAGCCTGAACCTCCACGGTATTGTCAGAGCATCTATTGCCAGGGGGTTCTCCTCCCTGTATAGGGAACAGAACCTCTGTACCTTGGCATTGAACCTGGTTGCCATAAGATCCACTTCTGGCATACCCCATTTGAGGACTAGCTGCTTGAAAATCTCCGGGTGCAGTGACCACTCCATGGTCGGTAAGCCGCGACTTAGGCGATCCGCAATGAATTGAGGAAGCCTCGAATATGAGTGGCAGATAGATGGGATAGGTTCAGCTCTGCCCACCGTAGAATTACCCCAATTTCTGAAAGAAGGGGTAAGGATCTTGTGCCTCCCTGCTTGTTTATGTAAAGCACGGCAGTCATGTTGTCTGACTGGACTTTCACAGCTTTGCCCCGAATCTGAGGGGCGAAGTGAAGGATGGCTAGCCAGATAGCACGCATCTCGAGGAGATTTGAGGAAAGATGCCGCTCCTGAGGAGACCAAGATCCCCGAACTGGGGATCCGTCTAAATGGGCGCCCCAGCCTACAAGGGACGCGTCCGTAGTCAATATGAGCCAAACTGGTTGGGTCATAGACTTCCCTGCTGGTAGATGGAACCACCATCTGAGGGAATTCCGGGTTTGGTTGGATAGGGAGCACAGGGAATCTAGCCCCGCCGGGCTGCCGTTCCATTTGTTTAAGACCTCCGACTGAAGAGATCGGAGGTGCCATAAAGCCCAGGGGACTGCATCCGCAGCCGCTGACATGAGCCCCAACATCTTCATGAGGGTCCGTATGGAGACTCGTCGTGGTACGTAAAGGAACCTTGCCAGGTCCTGAATCCGCGCTCCTCTTTCTGGCGTCAACTGGAGGGACATCTCCAGAGAGTCGACTACGAATCCTAGATAATAGATAGAAGTTGAAGGGCTCACGTTCGACTTCTGCCAGTTGATAATCCAGCCTAAGCGGAGCAGAAAGGAAATTGCGACACGAAGATGATGGGAAAGTAAAGGGACTGAAGAGGCTAGAGGGAGCCAATCGTCCAGGTAAGGGACAATGGTCAGTCCCTGGAGTCTCAGAGCTGCTACCACCGATACTGCATAGACGGTTCTGTAGCAGTGCCAGAACGGCAGCTGTCGCACCTGGAATAGGGGCAACTCTCGTCAAGAGGCGTGTTGCAATCATAACAGGCCAGGTGTTTCCTCTTGGCCGCAGACTTCCGTTGCTGGTCTGACTCTCTAGGAGAAGCCATAGCTGAAACGAAAGAAGAAAATTAAAACATCCCTGAATTAAAAAACTAAGGGAGTAAAAGACATTGATTAGCGGCACGAACCAGAGGAGAAAAGTCAAGCACTTTGAAAAATAGAGGCTGAATGGAATTCAGATATTAGACAACTCTCACTGAACACAGAAGACTCTGGAGCTAGCTTGTTAAAGCAGCGCAGCCAGAGACAGACTGAAGCTGTCAGGGACCTTAAGAAGGGGACAGCTCCACCCAGGGGAGGGGCCCAGCCACTAGCACTCCCCCAGGAGTCAGAGTAACAGCTGTACGTCTTTAAACATTAGTGTGGTAAAGGAATACATCTTAACTGCCTTTACAACGCCCATCCCTCCTGAAAAACAACCCCCCGGCTGGCAGGAATTAGTTTGCTTTAAGCAGAAAGAAAAAACGACATCAGCCGAAAGACCGGAAGTGACGCCGCAGCAGGCAGTGCGTCACTTCCGGTCATGGCGGCGCCCATGCCACGCCGAAGTCTGAGCGAGCCGAGGCATCGAGGAGGGGAAAACTCAGTAAGTAGAGAACACATCGCCCCCAAAAATCGCTAAGTTCAGCAGCTGAATGGGGGAATGAAAGAATAAGCGCAGCTTTGTTAGAAAGAGCGCTAGATGTAATGGACAAAAAAAGGAGACCAATCTGGATCATTGGAATAATGGTCTCCAAACTCCCAGAGAGGGAGAGCTTCGCCAGTCCACCTGTCCAAAGGACAGAAAAAAACACGCTGGGCTGGGGGGCGAACCCCTCCCTTTAAGGGAGCTGGAGTTCTTCTATTGGTTATTCTTTGGGCTCATTAAAAATTCCGCCGGTCCTACCAGTCCACGGGGGGCAGTTAACCCCATCTGTGCTGCTGGTGGGACGTAAGGGAATCTCTTATTTCATATTTTCTCCCATCTACCGGATTCTCAAAAGTTTTTGTGATCTTCATACGACCACAAAAAGTGCAATCCCCACATGGGTATGATCCTTTATGATTCAGCCAGGTCGTTTTGTTCGTTTTCTTATGAGGTTGATAGTGACTGCAAACTAGCATTTCTCTTATATGTCTTCCCCTTCTGTACGTTATTGCTGGATATCGTGGTATCACTTCCTGTATATCTGTGTCAGCTTGTAAGATATGCCAGTGTAGTCTCAAAATTTGTCTTATGGCGCTGTGTTCAGTGTCATAAGTACCTATACAGCGTATGATTATTTTCTCCCTTTTTTTGGGGTTTACCTGCCAATAGTTCCGTCCTTCCCATCTTCCTTGCTTTATTGTATGCTCAGTTTAAGCATTTCTTTGAATACTCTCTGCTATAAAAGTGTGAGTAGAGTGTACTGCATTCTCTTTCAAATGCCTCCTCTGTGGAGCAATTGCGCCTGGCTCCTAAATACTGCCCCACTGGGATTCCCTCTTTGAGGGGTCTAGGATGAAAACTTTGCCAGTGTAAAAAACTGTTGGTAGAAGTTGGTTTACGATATATTTCCGTTTGGATACTGCCGTCAGGTTGCAGTACTATCCTAAGATCCAGAAAATGAAGGGTGCTTTTGTGTATTTCTGCTGTAAATTTCATTCCAATTTGATTGTCATTCAGTTGACAAACAAATTCATGAAAGAGTGCTTCAGTGTCGTCCCAAAATAACAATATATCATCGATATATCGACCCCAAAATAAAATGTGATGTGTACAGTCGTGGCCAAAAGTTTTGAGAATGACACAAATATTAGTTTTCACAAAGTTTGCTGCTAAACTGATTTTAGATCTTTGTTTCAGTTGTTTCTGTGATGTAGTGAAATATAATTACACGCACTTCATACGTTTCAAAGGCTTTTATCGACAATTACATGACATTTATGCAGAGTCAGTATTTGCAGTGTTGGCCCTTCTTTTTCAGGACCTCTGCAATTCGACTGGGCATGCCCTCAATCAACTTCTGGGCCAATTCCTGACTGATAGCAACCCATTCTTTCATAATCACTTCTTGGAGTTTGTCAGAATTAGTGGGTTTTTGTTTGTCCACCCGCCTCTTGAGGATTGACCACAAGTTCTCAATGGGATTAAGATCTGGGGAGTTTCCAGGCCATGGACCCAAAATGTCAACGTTTTGGTCCCCGAGCCACTTAGCTATCACTTTTGCCTTATGGCATGGTGCTCCATCGTGCTGGAAAACGCATTGTTCTTCACCAAATTGTTGTTGGAAGAAGTTGCTGTTGGAGGGTGTTTTGGTACCATTCTTTATTCATGGCTGTGTTTTTGGGCAAAATTGTGAGTGAGCCCACTCCCTTGGATGAGAAGCAACCCCACACATGAATGGTCTCAGGATGCTTTACTGTTGGCATAAAACAGGACTGATGGTAACGCTCACCTTTTCTTCTCTGGACAAGCCTTTTTCCAGATACCCCAAACAATCGGAAAGAGGCTTCATCGGAGAATATGACTTTGCCCCAGTTCTTTGTTTTTTTTGGAGAGAAGTGGCTTCTTTGCTGGCCTTCTTGACACCAGGCCATCTTCCAAAAGTCTTTGCCTCACTGTGCGTGCAGATGCGCTCACACCTGCCTGCTGCCATTCCTGAGCAAGCTCTGCACTGGTGGCACTCCGATCCCGCAGCTGAATCCTCTTTAGGAGACGATCCTGGCGCGTGCTGGATTTTCTTGGACGCCCTGAAGCCTTCTTAACAAGAATTGAACCTCTTTCCTTGAAGTTCTTGATGAACCTATAAATTGTTGATTGAGGTGCAATCTTAGTAGCCACAATATCCTTGCCTGTGAAGCCATTTTTATGCAACGCAATGATGGCTGCACGCGTTTCTTTGCAGGTCACCATGGTTAACAATGGAAGAACAATGATTTCAAGCATCACCCTCCTTTTAACATGTCAAGTCTGTCATTTTAACCCAATCAGCCTGACATAATGATCTCCAGCCTTGTGCTCGTCAACATTCTCACCTGAGTTAACAAGACGATTACTGAAATGATCTCAGCAGGTCCTTTAACCCCTTAAGGACCGGGCTCATTTTCACCTTAACCCCTTAAGGACCGGGCTCATTTTCACCTTAAGGACCAGGCCATTTTTTGGAAATCTGACCAGTGTCACTTTAAGTGCTAATAACTTTAAAACGCTTTGACTTATCCAGGCCATTCTGAGATTGTTTTTTCGTCACATATTGTACTTCATGACACTGGTAAAATGAAGTCAAAAAAATTATTTTTTTTGCACAAAAAAATACCTAATTTACCAAAAATTTGGAAAAATTTGCAAATTTCAAAGTTTCAGTTTCTCTACTTCTGTAATACATAGTAATACCCCAAAAAATTGTGATGACTTTACATTCCCCATATGTCTACTTCATGCTTGAATTGTTTTGGGAATGATATTTTATTTTTTGGGGATGTTATAAGGCTTAGAAGTTTAGAAGCAAATCTTGAAATTTTTCCGAAATTTACAAAAACTCAATTTTTAGGGACCAGTTCAGGTTTGAAGTCACTTTGCGAGGCTTACATAATAGAAACCACCCAAAAATGACCCCATCTAAGAAACTACACCCCTCAAGGTATTCAAAACTGATTTTGCATACATTGTTAACCCTTTAGGTGTTGCACAAGAGTTATTGGCAAATGGGGAGGAAATTTGAGAATTTGATTTTTTTGTCTAATTTTTCATTTTAACCCATTTTTTCCACTAACAAAGCAAGGGTTAACAGCCAAACAAGACAGTATCTTTATTGCCCTGACTCTGCTGTTTACAGAAACACCCAATATGTGGCCGTAAACTACTGTACGGCCTCACAGCGGGGCGTAGAGTGAAAGGTGCGCTGTTTGGTTTTTGGTAGGCTGATTTTTATGGACTGGTTTATTTACACCATGTCCCATTTGAAGCCCCCTGATGCACCCCTAGAGGAGAAACTCCCTAAAAGTGACCCCATCTAAGAAACTACACCCCTCAAGGTATTCAAAACTGATTTTACATACGTCGTTAACACTTTAGGTGTTGCACAAGAGTTATTGGCAAATGGAGATGAAATTTGAGAATTTCATTTTTTTGCCTAATTTTCAATTTTAACCCATTTTTTTCACTAACAAAGCAAGGGTTAACAGCCAAACATGACTGTATCTTTATTGCCCTGACTCTGCCATTTACAGAAACACCCAATATGTGGCCGTAAACTACTGTACGGTCACACAGCGGGGCGTAGAGTGAAAGGTGGGCCGACTGTTTTTTTGACACCATGTCCCATTTGAAGCCCCCCTGATGCACCCCTAGAGTAGAAACTCCATAAAAGTGACCCCATCTAAGAAACTACACCCCTCAAGGTATTCAAAACTGATTTTACAAACTTTGTTAACCCTTTAGGTGTTGCACAAGATTTAATGGAAAATAGAGACACAATTTCAAAATTTCACATTTTTGGCAGATTTTCCATTTTAATATTTTTTTTCCAGTTACAAAGCAAGGGTTAACAGCCAAACAAAACTCATTATTTATGGCCCTGATTCTGTAGTTTACAGAAACACCCCATATGTGGTCGTAAACCGCTGTACGGGCACACGGCAGGGCGCAGAAGGAAAGGAATGCCATACGGTTTTTGGAAGGCAGGTTTTGCTGGACTGTTTTTTTGACACCATGTCCCATTTGAAGCCCCCCCTGATGCACCCCTTGAGTAGAAACTCCAGAAAAGTGACCCCATTTTAGAAACTACGGGATAGGGTGGCAGTATTGTTGGTACTAGTTTAAGGTACATATGATTTTTGGTTGCTCTATATTACACTTTTTGTGCGGCAAGGTAACAAGAATTAGCTTTTTTGGCACCGTTTTTTTTTTTTGTTATTTACAACATTCATCTGACAGGTTAGATCATGTGGTAATTTCATAGAGCAGGTTGTCACGGACGCGGCGATACCTAATATGTATTACATTTTTTTAATTTATGTAAGTTTTACCCAATGATTTCATTTTTAAAACAAAAAAAAGTTTTAGTGTCTCCATAGTCTAAGAGTCATAGTTTTTCAGTTTTTGGGCGATTATCTTAAGTAGGGTCTCATTTTTTGCGGGAGGAGATGACGGTTTGATTGGCACTATTTTGGGGTGCATATGACTTTTTGATCGCTTGCTATTACACTTTTTGTGATGTAAGATGACAAAAAATTGCTTTTTTTACACAGTTTTTTTTTTTTTTTTTTACGGTGGTCACCTGAGAGGTTAGGTCATGTGATATTTTTATAGAGTCGGTCGATACGGACGCGGCAATACCTAATATGTATACTTTTTTTTTATTTATGTAAGTTTTACACAATGATTTCATTTTTGAAACAAAAAAAATTATGTTTTAGTGTCTCCATAGTCTAAGAGCCATAGTTTTTTCAGTTTTTGGGTGATTATCTTAAGTAGGGTCTCATTTTTTGCGGGATGAGATGACGGTTTGATTGCTACAATTTTGGCGTACATGCGACTTTTTTGATCACTTTTATTACCTTTTTTTGGGAAGTAAGGTGAGCAAAATTTCAATTTCATCATAGTTTTTTATTTTTTATTTTTATGGCGTTCACCGTTCGGGTAAAGTAACATGACCGTTTTATAGATCAGGTCGTTACGGACGCGGCGATACCAAACATGTGTAGGGAATGTTATTTTTTTAATCAGTGATAAATGTGTTTTTGGATTTTTACTTTTTTTTCACTTTTTTTCACTTTTTTTTTTACCCAGATCCACTTGGTTCTTGAAGATCCAGTGGGTCTGATGTCTGTATAATACAGTACAGTACAATATATATTGTTCTGTACTGTATTTTACTTACACTGAACAGATCTATGCTTTCAGCACAGATCTGTTCAGCACCATGGACAGCAGGACGCCTGAGAGGGAGCTCCCTCTTACTGTTAACTTTTTCCATACAGCGGTCCGTACGGACCGCTGTATGGAAAGGGTTAAACGGCTGACATCGCATCACCGATGTCAGCCGTTTATACCAGGGTGCCAGCAATGTGCTGGCACCCTGGTATACCCACTCTACACCAACGATTATTCAATGGGAGGCGGGCGGGGGATCGCGATCCCGCCTGCCGCACCGCCCGCCTCCCGCACCGCCCCCACCGCCCGCAACACCCCCCCTGCACCTCCCACCGGGCTAAAATCATTCAGAGGTGCAGGGGGGGGTGATAAAAATATATTTTCGGCACACTAAAGTTTCTGATCGCCGCGGTCAGGGACCGCAGCGATCAGAAACAGCAGAAAGCGCAACAAACCGCAGGTCTGAATTGACCTGCGGTTTGTTGCGATCGCGGACATGGGGGGGTCACGGGACCCCCCCGCGCATTTAGCCGAGGTGCCTGCTCAATGATTTGAGCAGGCACCTTGTTCCGATAACAGCCGGCCGGGCGGCAGTGATCGGAACAACACATGACGTACCGGTACGTCATGTGTCCTTAAGGACTCGGGAAACATGCCGTACCCATACGTCATGTGTCCTTAAGGGGTTAAGGACCAGGCCATTTTTTGGAAATCTGACCAGTGTCACTTTAAGTGCTAATAACTTTAAAACGCTTTGACTTATCCAGGCCATTCTGAGATAGTTTTTTCGTCACATATTGTACTTCATGACACTGGTAAAATGAAGTCAAAAAAATTATTTTTTTTGCACAAAAAAATACCCAATTTACCAAAAATTTGGAAAAATTTGCAAATTTCAAAGTTTCAGTTTCTCTACTTCTGTAATACATAGTAATACCCCAAAAAATTGTGATGACTTTACATTCCCCATATGTCTACTTCATGTGTGAATTGTTTTGGGAATGATATTTTATTTTTTGGGGATGTTATAAGGCTTAGAAGTTTAGAAGCAAATCTTGAAATTTTTCAGAAATTTACAAAAACTAAATTTTTAGGGACCAGTTCAGGTCTGAAGTCGATTTGCGAGGCTTACATAATAGAAACCACCCAAAAATGACCCCATCTAAGAAACTACACCCCTCAAGGTATTCAAAACTGATTTTGCATACATTATTAACCCTTTAGGTGTTGCACAAGAGTTATTGGCAAATAGGGAGGAAATTTGAGAATTTAATTTTTTTGTCTAATTTTTCATTTTAACCCATTTTTTCCACTAACAAAGCAAGGGTTAACAGCCAAACAAGATTGTATCTTTATTGCCCTGACTCTGCCGTTTACAGAAACACCCAATATGTGGCCGTAAACTACTGTACGGGCACACAGCGGGGCGTAGAGTGAAAGGTGCGCCGTATGGTTTTTGGAAGGCTGATTTTTATGGACTGGTTTTTTGACACCATGTCCCATTTGAAGCCCCCTGATGCACCCCTAGAGGAGAAACTCCCTAAAAGTGACCCCATCTAAGAAACTACACCCCTCAAGGTATTCAAAACTGATTTTACATACGTCGTTAACCCTTTAGGTGTTGCACAAGAGTTATTCGCAAATGGGGATGAAATTTGAGAATTTCATTTTTTTGCCTAATTTTCAATTTTAACCCATTTTTTCCACTAACAAAGCAAGGGTTAACAGCCAAACAAGACTGTATCTTTATTGCCCTGACTCTGCTGTTTACAGAAACACCCCATATGTGGCCGTAAACTGCTGTACGGGCACACAGTAGGGCGTAGAGTGAAAGGTGCGCCGTTTGGTTTTTGGAAGGCTGATTTTGCTGGACTGTTTTTTTGACACCATGTCCCATTTGAAGCCCCCCTGATGCACCCCTAGAGTAGAAACTCCATAAAAGTGACCCCATCTAAGAAACTACACCCTTCAAGGTATTCAAAACTGATTTTACAAACGTTGTTAACCCTTTAGGTGTTGCACAAGATTTAATGGAAAATAGAGACACAATTTCAAAATTTCAAATTTTTGGCAGATTTTCCATTTTAATATTTTTTTTCCAGTTACAAAGCAAGGGTTAACAGCCAAACAAAACTCATTATTTATGGCCCTGATTCTGTAGTTTACAGAAACACCCCATATGTGGTCGTAAACAGCTGTACAGGCACACGGCAGGGCGCAGAAGGAAAGGAATGCCATACGGTTTTTGGAAGGCAGGTTTTGCTGGACTGGTTTTTTTGACACCATGTCCCATTTGAAGCCCCCCTGATGCACCCCTAGAGTGGAAACTCCAAAAAAGTGACTCCATTTTAGAAACTACAGGATAGGGTGGCAGTTTTGTTGGTACTAGTTTAGGGTACATATGATTTTTGGTTGCTCTATATTACACTTTTTGTGCAGCAAGGTAACAAGAAATAGCTTTTTTGGCACGTTTTTTTTTTTTGTTATTTACAACATTCATCTGACAGGTTAGATCATGGGGTAATTTTATAGAGCAGGTTGTCACGGACGCGGCGATACCTAATATGTATACTTTTTTTTTTATTTATGTAAGTTTTATACAATAACTTCATTATTTAGTGTCTCCATAGTCTAAGAGCCATAGTTTTTTCAGTTTTTGGGCGATTATCTTGAGTAGGGTCTCATTTTTTGCGGGATGAGATGACGGTTTGATTGGCACTATTTTGGGGTGCATATGACTTTTTGATCACTTGCTATTACACTTTTTGTGACGTAAAATGGCAAAAAATTGCTTTTTTTACACTGTTTTTATTTTTATTTTTTTACGGTGGTCATCTGAGGGGTTAGGTCATGTGATATTTTTATAGAGACGGTCGATACGGACGCGGCGATACCTAATATGTATACTTTTTTTTTATTTATGTAAGTTTTACACAATGATTTCATTTTTGAAACAAAAAAAAATCATGTTTTAGTGTTTCCATAGTCTAAGAGCCATAGTTTTTTCAGCTTTTGGGCGATTATCTTGAGTAGGGTCTCATTTTTTGCGGGATGAGATGACGGTTTGATTGGTACTATTTTGGCGTACATGCGACTTTTTTGATCACTTTTATTACCTTTTTTGGGAAGTAAGGTGGGCAAAATTTCAATTTTCTCATAGTTTTTATTTTTTTATTTTTATGGCGTTCACCGTGCGGGGAAAGTAACATGACCATTTTATAGATCAGGTCGTTACGGACGCGGCGATACCTAATATGTGTAGTTTATTTTATTTTTTTAATTTTTATTCAGTGATAAATGTTTTTTTTTTTATCTTAACTTTTTTCACTTTTTTTTTACATTTTTTTGACCCAGACCCGCTTGGTTCTTGAAGATCCAGTGGGTCTGATGTCTGTATAATACAGTACAGTACAATATATATTGTTCTGTACTGTATTTTACTTACACTGAACAGATCTATGCTTTCAGCATAGATCTGTTCAGCACCATGGACAGCAGGACGCCTGAGCAGGCGTCCTGTTGCCATGGGAACCCTCCCCGTCTGCTCAGAACTTCGCAGACGGGGAAGGGTAAGCACGGGGCTGAGGGGGGCTCTCTGGGGACTCTCTCCCTCTCCATCGGGGGGCTGCAAAGGCACAGCAGCCCCCCGATGGAGAGGGAGTGAGCTCCCTGACCGATGACGGACGGACCGCGGTATGGAAAGGGTTAAACGGCTGACATCTGCACAGATGTCAGCCGTTTATACCAGGGTGCCAGCAATGTGCTGGCACCCTGGTATAACCACTAGAAGCCAACGATCATTCATGGGAGGCGGGCGGGGGATCGCGATCCCGCCTGCCGCACCGCCCGCCTCCCGCAACGCCCCCACCGCATGCGACACCCCCCCCGCACCACCCGCCGGCATCAAATCATGCAGGGGTGCAGGGGGGGGGGTAAAAAATATAGATTTTAGCCACTCTAAAGTTTCTGATCCCCGCGGTCAGGGACCGCGGGCATCAGAAACTGCAAAAAGCGCAGCAAACCGCAGGTCTGAATTGACCTGCGGTTTGCTGCGATCGCCGACACGGGGGGGTCACATCACCCCCCCTGGCGTTGTCACAGGATGCCGGCTGAAGGATTTCAGCCGAAATCCCGTTCCGTTTAACCCCTCGGGCGCCGGAATCCCGATTTAAAAGTTAGGACGTACCGGTACGTCCTTGGTCCTTAAGGACTCGGGAAATAGGGCGTACCGGTACGTCCTATGTCCTTAAGGGGTTAATGACAGCAATGAAATGCATTGAAAGGTTTTTTTTGGGATTAAGTTAATTTTCATGGCAAAGAAGGACTATGCAATTCATCTGATCACTCTTCATAACATTCTGGAGTATATGCAAATTGCTATTATAAAAACTTAAGCAGCAACTTTTCCAATATTTATGTAATTCTCAAAACTTTTGGCCACGACTGTATATTTGCCATAAGTGTCTGTGAAAACTATACGGTCTTCCCACCACGCTAAAAAAAGATTAGCAAAACTTGGTGCACAAATCGTACCCATAGTGGTGCCGTTGTCTGTAAATAATATTTGTTATTGAATATAAAATAATTGTGCTCCAACAAAAACTTTAAAAGTGTAGTGACAAAACAATTGTACTCGTGATATTGAATCCCTTTAGTGCTCAAATAATATTTTTAACACAGTATAGTCTCTAGCAATAATCAATAGGAGAGATTCAATACATTGCACCTATAACTATGCTGGCAGCGCACAGCCAGCAAGGCAACAATGTTGATTCCTAGATAGGTGACTACTAACATGAAATACAGTAATTATATACAAATTGCTGTGACTACTGGAATTTTTTTAATATATGTATCCTTTAGTTAGGTATTAGAATACTATAGAATAAAAGCTAAGTTTTAGGATTTAGGAGGTGTAGGATTAAAAGGTGTAATTTAGTCCAAGGGACATTAGTGAAATTATTTAGTAAAACACCACATCCTTACACCATAAGAGAAAATTTAGATAGTTATAGCCTTTCTGTGACTCCTGCTGATCACACTCTAAGCGCTAAGTGGCCACTTGCATCTGAAAACATCCTGCACCTGAGAACATCGAACAGTACCTAGCAATGGTGAGGTACTGTTGATCAATTGTTAGGTGTCATCTTGACAGATGACATCCGTATGAAATCCGTTTTTTTTTGCGGATCAAGAATAGGACATGTTCTATTTTTTTACACACACACACACACACACACACACACGCACTGAACAAAAATGGAAACAACAGTTTCGGCTTTGCTCCCATTTTGCATGAGCTGAACTCAAAAGACCCATTACTCTCAAATTTTGTTCACAAATCTGTCTAAATCTGTGTTAGTGAGAACTTCTCCTTTGCTGAGATAATCCATCCCACCTCACAGGTGTGGCATATCAAGGTGCTGATTAGACAGCATGAATATTGCACAGGTGTGCCTTAGACTGTCCACAATAAAATACCACTCTGATATGTGCACAGTTTTGCCTTTCTTTGGGGGGGGGGGGGAGAGAAAGTATCTGGTGTGGCCACCATTTGCCTCATGCAGTGCAACACATCTCCGTCGCATAGAGTTGATCAGGTTGTTGATTGTGGCCTGTGGAATGTTGGTCCACTCCTCTTCAATAGCTGTGAAAAGTTGCAAAATATTGGCAGGAACTGGAACACGCTGTCGTATACGCCGATCCAGAGCATCTCAAACATGCTCAATGGGTGACATGTCTGGTGAATATGCTGGCAATGCAACTGGGATGTTTTCAGCTTTCAGGAATTGTGTACAGATCCTTGCTATATGGGGCCGTGCAATATCCTGCTGCAACATGAGGTGATGGTCGTGGATGAATGGCACAACAATGGGCCTCAGGATCTCGTCACAGTATTTCTGTGCATACAAAATGCCATCAATAAAATGCACCTGTGTTCGTTGTCCATAACATACGCCTGCCCATAACATAACCCCACTGTCACCATGGGCCACTCGATCCACACCGTTGACGTCAGCAAACCGCTCACCCACACAAGGCCACACACGCTGTCTGCCATCTGCCCTGAACAGTGAAAATCGGGACTCATCCGTGAACAGAACGCCTCTCCAATGAGCCAGACGCCATCGAGTGTAAGCATTTGCCCACTCAAGGCGGTTACGACAACGAACTGCATTCAGGTCCAGACCCCGATGTGGACAAAAAGCATGCAGATAAGTTTCCCTGAGACTGTTTCTGACAGTTTGTGCAGAAATTGTTTGGTTATGCAAACCGATAGTTGCTGCAGCTGTCCGGGTGGCTGGACGATCATGGAGGTGAACATGCTGGATGTGGAGGTCCTGGGCTGGTGTGGTTACACGTGGTCTGCGGTTGTGAGGCCGGTTGGATGTACTGCCAAATTCTCTGAAACGCCTTTGGAGACTGCTTATGGTAGAGAAATTAACATGCATTGCACGGGCAACAGCTCTGGTAGACATTCCTGCAGTCAGCATGCCAATTTCACGCTCCCTCAAATGTTGCAACATCTGTGGCATTGTGCTGTGTGATCAAACTGCACATTTCAGAGTGGACTTTTATTGTGGGCAGTCTAAGGCACACCTGTTCAATATTCATGCTGTCTAATCAGGACCTTGATATGCCACACCTGTGAGGTGGGATGGATTATCTCGGCAAAGGAGAAGTGCTCACTAACACAGATTTAGACAGAATTGTGAACAATATTTCAGAGTAATGGGTCTTTTGTGTATGTAGAAAATGTTGAGTTCAGCTCATGCAAAATGGGAGCAAAACCAAAAGTGTTGCGTTTATATTTTTGTTCAGTATACATACATACAGTATTTTTCGCTTTATAAGACGCACTTTTTTCCCCCCAAAAGTGGGGGGAAAATGGTTGTGCGTCTTATAAAGCGAATACTTTGCTGGCCGCTATGCTGCACAGCGTGGCCAGCAAAGTATCAGTGACAGTGTGGAGGGAGGAGGCGGGGCCCGGTGCAGTGACTGTACTCTAATACACCGGGCCCCGCAACTGTTAAACATTCAATCTGATCTATATCTAATAGTATATGCTCTGTACGGCTCTTACTGTAGTACTGTAAGTATAGCGCAGACCAGCATCTCCCTCGGTCATGCGCCGCTTGCCGCACCTCCTTCCTCATGAGCCGTCTGCTCCAGCTCCCTCTGTCATGCGCCGCCTGCCTGTCACAACCAGACAGCTGAGAAGCTCTGACAGGAGCCTTCCAGATCCTCCTCCTTGAGTTTCTTTGTTTTGGTTTCAGTTCCTCATCTCGTTAGTCTATCTCAGCTGTCATGCAGTTGGACTGATTGCTTCCCTTTAAGTTCCTCCCCATAATGCAGTAGTGTGCGGCTTATACAACTTCCTGGAGTGTATGTGCATGCTGTTCCTATTTCCAAGTCCTCTGCAAGATAAGTGCTGTTCCTTTATTTGTGATTTTCTGTCTGCTGGATTTCAGGAGACCCTGACTCCCTCCGTGTCTGGTGTAGGGAGCCGGTGGTCGTGTCCCCTCACTATTGTAGGGTCTTCAGGTATTAGATAGCCGAGGTACGTGGATATGCGCCCATCCACCTTTGGGGTGTTCGCATAGGCTGAGCAGTCAGGGAGAGTGGCAGGTCTCATGCAGGGGTCTCCCTTTTGTTCCTTAGTTGTGGATCCAGTGAGTCATTGATTATATTGCATTGTCTTGTTTCCTGTACACCATCCGTGACACTGCCCCAGCTCCCTCTGTCATGCGCCGCCTGCCCGTTCATTCATAAAGTGAGATAAGCAGGCGCATGAGGAGGGAGCTGGGGCAGGCGGCGCATGAGGAAGGAGGTGCGGCAAGCGGCGCATGACCGATGGAGATGCCGGTCTGCGCTATACTTACAGTACTACAGTAAGAGCCGTACAGAGCATATACTATTAGATCTAGATCAGATTAAATGTTTAACAGTTGCGGGGCCCGGTGTATTAGAGTAGAGTCACTGCACCGGGCCCCGCCATGAGTGTCTCCGCCTCCTCCCTCCACACTGATGCATCTGATGGGGATCTGTGGATAACATAAGTGTTATCCACAGATCCCCCATCAGTGTCATGCACAGATCCCCCCTCAGTGTCATGCACAGATCCCCCCATAACAGTGCGTCATCCACAGATCCCCCCATAACAGTGCGTCATCCACAGATCCCCCCATAACAGTGCGTCATCCACAGATCCCCCCATAACAGTGCGTCATCCACAGATCCCCCCATAACAGTGCGTCATCCACAGATCCCCCCATAACAGTGCGTCATCCACAGATCCCCCCATAACAGTGCGTCATCCACAGATCCCCCCATAACAGTGCGTCATCCACAGATCCCCCATAACAGTGCGTCATCCACAGATCCCCCCATAACAGTGCGTCATCCACAGATCCCCCCATAACAGTGCGTCATCCACAGATCCCCCCATAACAGTGCGTCATCCACAGATCCCCCATAACAGCGTCATCCCCAGATCCCCATAACAGTGCGTCATCCCCAGATCCCCATAACAGTGCGTCATCCACAGACCACCTTTAGTTCAAAAGCTACCAAAAGCACACCTTTTGGTTCAAAATATTTTTTTCTTATTTTCCTCCTCAAAAACCTAGGTGCGTCTTATCATCAGGTGCGTCTTATAAAGCGAAAAATACGGTACATACATACATGTTTTAAAGGGCATGGTCAACATTGAATAGGTTTTATACTGAACACAATTTCTTAAATGCTTACGGATTTGAGGCTTTTCTCCATGATATGCCATGTTGGTTCCATAACTTCAAACATCATGTAATACTGAATATTTTGTACAAAGTTTAACATCCTCTGTCGGAGAGTAAATGCTCCTGCAAACCTGAAAATATGGGCCAAGGGTTAAAAAATCATAGATGCAACAAAAATAAACAATTAAAATATGGATGAATTCTTCCTAATTATAGTAGCTGGCAAAGTTGCTGGCCATGAAACTGTCACATGTACCCAGTGCCAGATTAATGCTGTCTACAATATGGAGGAGTTCATACAGTCAGGTCCATAAATATTGGGACATCAACACAATTCTAACATTTTTGGCTCTATACACCACCACAATGGATTTGTAATGAAACAAACAAGATGTGCTTTAACTGCAGACTGTCAGCAAAAAATTGGGGGTATTTACATCCAAATCAGGTGAACGGTGTAGGAATTACAACAGTTTGCATATGTGCCTCCCACTTGTTAAGGAACCAAAAGTAATGAAACAGAATAATAATCATAAATCAAACTTTCACTTTTTAATACTTGGTTGCAAATCTTTTGCAGTCAATTACAGCCTGAAGTCTGGAACGCATAGACATCACCAGACGCTGGGTTTCATCCCTGGTGTTGCTCTGCAAGGCCTCTACTGCAACTGTCTTCAGTTCCTGCTTGTTCTTGGGGCATTTTCCCTTCAGTTTTGTCTTCAGCAAGTGAAATGCATGCTCAATCGGATTCAGGTCAGATGATTGACTTGGCCATTGTATAACATTCCACTTCTTTCCCTTAAAAAACTCTTTGGTTGTTTTTGCAGTGCTTTGGGTCATTGTCCATCTGCACTGTGAAGCGCTGTCCAATGAGTTCTGAAGCATTTGGCTGAATATGAGCAGATAATATTGCCCGAAACACTTCAGAATTCATCCTGCTGCTTTTGTCAGCAGTCACATCATCAATAAATACAATAGAACCAGTTCTATTGGCAGCCATACATGCCCACGCCATGACACTACCACCACCATGCTTCACTGATGAGGTGGTATGCTTCGTATCATGAGCAGTTCCTTTACTTCTCCATACTCTTCTCTTCCCATTACTCTGGTACAAGTTGATCTTGGTCTCATTTGTCCATAGGATGTTGTTCCAGAACTGTGAAGGCTTTTTTAGATGTCGTTTGGCAAACTCTAATATGGCCTTCCTGTTTTTGAGGCTCACCAATGGTTTACATCTTGTGCTGAACCCTCTGTATTCACTCTGGTGAAGTCTTCTCTTGATCCACCTACCTCCTGGAGAGTGTTCTTGATCTGGCCAACTGTTGTGAAGGGTGTTTTCTTCACCAGGGAAAGAATTCTTCAGTCATCCACCACACTTGTTTTCTGTGGTCTTCCAAGTCTTTTGGTGTTGCTGAGCTCACCGGTGCGTTCCTTCTTTTTAAGAATGTTCCAAACAGTAGTTTTGGCCAAGCCTATTGTTTTTGCTATCTCTCTGATGGGTTTGTTTAGTTTTTTCAGCCTAATGATGGCTTGCTTCACTGATGGTGACACATCTTTGGATCTCATCTTCAGAGTTGACAGCAACAGATTCCAAATGCAAATAGCACACTTGGAATGAACTCTGGACCTTTTATCTGCTCATTGTAATTGGGATAATGAGGGAATAACACACACCTGGTCATGGAACAGCTGAGAAGCCAATTGTCCCATTACTTTTGGTCCCTTAACAAGTGGGAGGCACATATGCAAACTGTTGTAATTCCTACACCATTCACCTGATTTGGATGTAAATACCCTCAAATTAAAGCTGATGGTCTGCACTTCTCCCAGTTAGTTTCCTTTCAAATCAATTGTGGTGGTGTATAGAGCCAAAAATGTTAGAATTGTGTTGATGTCCCAATATTTATGGACCTGACTGTATATGATGAGCACCCAGACGCCTTTAACTAACATAGGACCCTCCATGAGAATGCTTCTAGGTATCTGAAACCCACACCGTATTATAAACTGAAGCCCAAATGTCTAAATGTCTCAAAGTTATTTGAATCCCACACAGTGAATGACCCCCTAGAGCAAAAATCAAATTTAATACAGGCCACAGACCAGACCTCCTAAACAAATACAGACACTCCCAGACTCCCTAAACTCCCCCTGTTTAAAGACCCCATGCAAGACCCCCACCTGTTTACATACCCCAAACCAGAGACTTTCCAGCGCCCCTAAACTAAGAAAGATCCAGAGCAGACCAAGACCTTCTAAATGAATATAGCCCACAAACTACCTAAAAATATATACACCCCCTGTCACATCTAGAAACTCCATAATAGACCTCAATTTGCTGGCCTAAAAACAGGCTAGGCATTGAGATAATCACAGCATCCCCAGCCTGCTGAAGTGCGAATATGAATATGTCTCTGATCATTTGGAATCCATTGGGTCTGCTAAAATTATTTTAACCTCTGGATGAATTGAATACGGTTTGTACTTGAATAGTTAAACTGTGTCCTTGTTATTTTAACTGTTTATTGGAGACCTTGTCTGTCTGATGAAATGAAACTGGTGTGGAATATTTGTGGAAGGCTTTGTCCATTTTATCTGATAGACTGGACAAAGAAGAAATGTGTTCAGGTATGTACCAAGTATTGTCCAGGTAGAAGACCTCTAAATGAATGAGGACTTGGTTGTAAATGTTTTTACAAGAGAGTTAGCATTGTCTGTAGAGTTTGTCTTGGGATTCTGATTTATTGCAGATCTGAGAACTGGCCACTCTAAGGTCCAAAATAATAACATTAAAACAAGATATGGGCAGTGACCATTATGGATTGCAAAAGCTGGCTACATTCCAATAAGGGGTGAAGTTCTTTGGTTAAAATAGTATAAAAGCTGGGGGGCGTGGCAGGCAGCGCATGGAATAGCCTGCTCTTCAGCATGACTACGGCGCTTCAGGCCTGAGATTGTGGCACACAGCGACCTTGTACTGCCCTGCATTGGTCATAAAAAAAGGGGAGTCACAGCCTGCACAATCCTGCCATGATGAAAACCAGGAGGAAGGCCAGGCAGCGAGCGCAGCACAAGATTGAGGCGGCGTCTCTCTGAGGGGTCAGCTCAGGCAGCGCTCTCCCCAGCACATGGATTGTCATTTGCCCACGCTTCATCACCTCTTGTCACCCCAGGAAAACACCTTTCTAATACAGGGCAAGGTGTGGCGATGTCCCACTGCAGTCATGAATCCTCCCCTGTGCTGCACCATGCTAATATAAGGAGGCCCCAGGGCCATGCCTCACAATCTGATCATCATTATGGAGACTGTACACCTATGGTGCACTCTCAGCCTTACCCTAACACTAGCAATATTGGGGCTAATAGACCGGATACAGAACCTTTCCTGAAGGCCCTTAATGGGCGATCTACGGTCATCTCTGCATGCCATATTGACTCCTACAGAAAGAGATAAACTTCTCATCTGGAGAATAAAATGTCTGAATTTGCAAGAGCGCATAACGAATTAGTGCAAAAGTGATCGACTTGGAGGACTGGTCCCACCGCAATATCATCATATTCCGTGGCATACCGGAAGCGGTGAAACATGATCAATTGCACGTGTTTTTGACAGACTTTTTTACAGTTCTGTTACCTAATGTCAATCAATGGGAGTGGGGGGGGGCAGATATGTGAATTTAATTTGTTAATTTAATAATATGCTGTTTACTCTTGTTGCAGCATATGCTCCCAATAGAAAGCAGTTTACATTTTTCAAAAAACTTTTTACCCTGGTTGATTCGCTTAAAGGGGTTATCCGACTTAAATAAATCTATTCTAATTGCATTTATTGTAGACCAGTGAAAGATTCTTAAAATCGCTTTCATAACCTATCTATCACTATTTGGCCAGTTCAGTTCTGGGTCATGTGACCCCCGACGTCAGCAAGCCTGCTCTGCTGATGACGTTTTGTTTACAAGCTTCTCCCTGCTTGAGGGAGTGTCCAGGCTCTGTAAACGAAACATCAGAGCCTCTGGTGCCCTCCCCCCTCCAGCTCTTCTCACTGCCTCGGTTCTGCTCTGCTGATGACATTTCGTTTACAGCCGTCTCCCTGCTTGAGGGAGTGTCCAGGCTCTGTAAACGAAACGTCAGAGCCTCTGGTGCCCTTCCCCCTCTAGCTCTTCTCACTGCTCTGGTATGCCATCGCTCATGTGCAGTACATACCAGAGCCGAGGTGATCTCTTCTCCAGCAGCACAGGGTATGTTTGTCCCTCCTGCATTCACTGGGGCTAGAGCATGCTACACACAGCTCTGCTACATGCTACACACAGCTCTGCTACATGCTATACTAGCTCTGCTACATGCTACACACAGCTCTGCTACATGCTACACACAGCTCTGCTACATGCTACACACAGCTCTGCTACATGCTATACTAGCTCTGCTACATGCTATACTAGCTCTGCTACATGCTATACTAAATCTGCTACATGCTATACTAGCTCTGCTACATGCTACACACAGCTCTGCTACATGCTACACACAGCTCTGCTACATGCTACACACAGCTCTGCTACATGCTATACTAGCTCTGCTACATGCTACACACAGCTCTGCTACATGCTACACACAGCTCTGCTACATGCTACACACAGCTCTGCTACATGCCCCCCCCCCCCCCCACACACTAGTACACATTGAACACCCCCTGGGAAATAAAAATAAATTATTAGCCATTATTATCATCATCATCAACATCATTATTCAGCTATATAAAATCCTTATCTGCCACCAATATGTATATTTATCTAAGCAATATCCATATTGAATATATATTTGAATAATATAGATATTGCTTAGATACAGATAATGCTAATGATATTTTCACACTAGCGGCAGGACGTATCCGACAGGCTGTTCACCCTGTCGGATCCGCCCTGCCGCTATTTGCCCGTGCCGCTGGACGGATCCGTTATTGCAATTCATTTCTAGACGTATCCGCACCTGGATCAGTCTACAAATGCTGTCTGTTGTCACACTGATCGGCGGATCCAGCAGGCACGCAGCTCTGACGACTGAGCTGCCTTGCGGATCCGGCATTGCAAAACAACTGAAGGACGGATCCGTCCTTCCGGTCTGCGCATGCACAGAACATGAAAACTGTGAAAAAGACTGAAAGAGGGATCCGTCCATCCGCATGACAAGCGGATAGACGGATCCGTTATTGCAATGCATTTCTAGACGGATCCGCTGTCAGTTGTCACACTGATCGGCGGATCCAGCAGGCACGCAGCTCCGATGATGGAGCTGCCTTGCGGATCAGTCCTTCCGGTCTGCACATGCACAAACCGTGAATACTGTGAAAAAGACTGACAGAGGGATCCGTCCATCGCATGACAAGTGTGTATTTATTTATTTTTTATGCAAAGTGCAGAGCAGGGTGAAGGAAAGGTCAGGTTGTTCACGCCCAGAAATATTCATGAGGCAGAGCTCAGGCTTTGTTGTTACACGCCCCCTCAGCATGTACTTCAGCATGTAAACAAAGCAATGACAGAACCATGAAAAGGTGTAAATATGGGTTTTAACTTGAAAAAATCTAGCTTAACCAAATTTTATGTATATCCTGATGGATTTTAAGTGTTTTTTTTTTGTTTGTTTTTTTAATTAACTCGGATAACCCCTTTAAGAAGGGGTCACTTCTGTATATCGGAGACTTTAATTTGCTTATGTGGCCTGCGCTAGACTCCTTAGCTAATCAACTAAATCAGTGGTGCCCAACCATTTTTCGTCTGAGGGCAGCACTAGACTTGGTATAAATTTCGCGGGCCGGAACCAGGTAGCTTTGCCAGAAAGAAATGCAAACGCTATGAGGGGGCACATGTGAGCATTACTACTGTGAAGAGGGCACATATCTGGCATAACTACTGTGAGAGGGCACATATCAGGGCATAACTACTGTGAGGAGGGTACATATCAGGGTATAACTATTGTGAGCTGTGAGGAGGGTACATATCAGGGAATAACTACTGTGAGGGGGCACGAGTGAGCATTACTACTGTGAAGAGGGCACATATCTGGCATAACTACTGTGAGAAGGCACATATCTGGGCATAACTACTGTGAGAAGGCACATATCTGGGCATAACTACTGTGAGGGGGCACATATCAGGGCATAACTACTGTGAGGAGGGCACATAACAGGGCATAACTACTGTGAGGAGGGCACATATCAGGGCATAACTACTGTGAAGAGGGCACATATCTGGGCATAACTACTGTGAGGGGGCATGTGTGAGCATTAAGTCTGTGAAGAGGGCACATATCTTGGCATTATTACTGTGAGGGGGCATGTGATGTATACATGTGTGTAATGTATGTAGTGCAGTATGTGATGATCAGGAGGGTACATATCAGGGTATAACTATTGTGAGCTGTGAGGAGGGTACATATAAGGGCATAACTACTGTGAGGGGGCACGAGTGAGCATTACTACTGTGAAGAGGGCACATATCTAGCATAACTACTGTGAGAAGGCACATATCTGGGCATAACTACTGTGAGAAGGCACATATCTGGGCATAACTACTGTGAGGGGGCACATATCAGGGCATAACTACTGTGAGGGGGCACATATCAGGGCATAACTACTGTGAGGAGGGCACATATCAGGGCATAACTACTGTGAGGAGGGCACATATCAGGGCATAACTACTGTGAAGAGGGCACATATCAGGGCATAACTACTGTGAAGAGGGCACATATCTGGGCATAACTACTGTGAGGGGGCATGTGTGAGCATTAAGTCTGTGAAGAGGGCACATATCTTGGCATTATTACTGTTAGGGGGCATGTGATGTATACATGTGTGTAATGTATGTAGTGCAGTATGTGATGATCACACACTGCACTACATACATTACACACATGTATACATCACATACTGCGCTGTCACCTTCTTCTGCAGGTCTACCTTGATGTCTGGTCTTTAGACTTCAGTCAGATCCTCCACCGCCATGCTTGCGCCGTGTGCCCGACACCACCAGGAGCTGGCCCCTCCTCCTTTCATCTCCCGCCGGCTTCTCCTACAGCAGGGCGCTCTATCGCTCCAGTGCCCGCTCTTAACAATCAGGGGCGTAGCTAGAAATGACTGGACCCCATAGCAAAAAAAATTATGGCTCCCCCCACTCCCGGATCTCCCACCCACACATACCTATTGGACCTCCCACCCCTTCCAGAGCTCCCACCCAAACACCCCTCCAGGACCTCCCACCCCAACATCCCCCTAAGTGTCGTCCACAGATCCCCCCCCCCCCTTCAGTGTCGTCCACAGATCCCCCCCCCTTCAGTGTGGTCCACAGATCCCCCCCCCTTCAGTGTGGTCCACAGATCCTCCCCCCCTTCAGTGTCGTTCACAGATCCCCCCCCTTCAGTGTCGTCCACAGATCCCCCCCCCTTAAGTGTCGTCCACAGATCCCCCCCCCCCCCTTCAGTGTCATCCACAGATCCTTCCCATTCAGTGTCCTCCACAGATCCCCCCATTCAGTGTCCTTCACAGATATCCCCCCACCCAGAGCTGCTTCCTAGCTAATTTATTCACTGCACTTGCCTCTGTGAAATTGAAGAGAAGCGCCGTAATCTCTCACAGGCGCACTGGCAGAGGCCAGGAATGCGGTGCATGCGCACTTCGATGCCTCTGCCAGTGCGCCTGTGCGAGATTACGGCGCTTCTCTTTAATTTCACAGAGGCAAGTGCAGTGAATAAATTATCCAGGAGGCAGCGCTGGGCGGGGAGATTGCAGGCACAGGCAGCATCTGCGCTGATTAAGTCCGGTCACTGCGGGGGCCGCATGACACGGCTTCGCAGGCCGCATTTGGCCCGCGGGCCGTAGTTTGGGCATCACTGAACTAAATCAACACAACCTTCTAGGTTCTTTCAACTCACTCAAACAGAAGGGCTGCGGAACGTCTGGAACTTGACACATTCTATGGAACGAGATTATATATATTTTTTTCATCTGCCCATAAAACTTATTTAAGAATTGACCACTTCTTGACAGATTATAATACTTTTTAAAAGGTTTCTTCTTGGTTATATTGGCTGGTCTGACCATGCCCTTATTTCCATTATGGTCTCCAAACAATATAACTCCTATCCTAGAATCCCTTGGAGGATTAATGGTAGGATTCTTCATTCCCCTAAATATCTTCCCCAATTGAAGCAAGCTCTTCAGGAGTTTTTTTTTTTACCTTTAATGACAATGGGGAGACGGGTATTGCTTCGATTTGGTGTGCTCATAAGGCCTTCATAAGGGGTCATTATATCAGTATGGCTCTAGGGACAAAAAAGAAAGGGAGGCCCAGTTTATACAGCTTAGGCTACTTTCACACCTGCGTTAGGTGCGGATCCGTCTGGTATCTGCACAGACGGATCCGCACCTATAATGCAAACGATTGCATCCGTTCAGAACGGATCAGTTAGCATTAACATGAAAAAAATAAAATAATGCAGCCCAGTGCAGTGAATACTAATGAGTTGGGCGGCACTAGGAGACGGCAGTTGGGGCGCGGCTGGGCACACAACTGAATGAGGGACAGCCCCTTGGGCACAAAGTAAGGTAATTTGCATATTGATAAAAACACTTTTTATAAGTAAATGAAAGGCAGTGAGGGGTGATAATGGTATAGTTTAATTAAGCATATTAAGACCAATAGAATAATATATGTCACTTTATATGGTCTAACGGCCTGTCAGTGTCCCTTTAAAGACTGCTGGAAAGCGACCGTTATAAAACAGGATCTCTTCACTTCTCCCTTGTCACCAATGATAGCTTGTTTCAATTCATGGAAAACAATGATTATGGGGAAAAACTTTGCTTAGTGGAGCATACCTAATATTACTTTACAGATGGTGGAATTGCTTATTCCAGATATTTCCTTTTCGGATTGGTTTGCTGCAGAGATTACTTAAGTCCAACAGATCTGGGATACTGATCAATTGGTTCCCTTTTCTACTAGAACCGACTCTTTTCATGTTTCTAATAGAGACTTTAATAAATATCTGCAATTAAGATCTCTCCTTGATTCTCTGTCACTGTCCCTAAAGGTTACTAACTTGTCTTTTGTTTTGTATTTTTTTAGAAATTCGGGCTGGGCAAAAAGTTTGTCTAAGATATATAAGTTTTATTGGAACAGGAGTCCAAGATTAATATTTGTGGACTGACAAAATGGGTGACCGAATTAAGACTACCCCAGGATGTGGAGATTTGGTTGGCAGTGTTCACCGCAGCAAAACTATTTTTGAGTTGTTCAACTCACTTAGAATCTAAGCATAAAATGCTATATCGATGGTACATGACACCATACCATCCCTCCTTAATATATCCAAATGTATCTGCCTCCTGTTGGAGATGTGAGAAATTCACAGGCAGCATCAAACATATATTTTGGGACTGTGAAGGTCTTACTGCTCTATGGGATGAGACGTTATCTCTTTTGAGCGGGATACTGGGCTTTCGGGTTTCTAAAAATCCAAACTTTTGTTTGCTGAATGTAGGGTTGGAGGACCTGCCCAGATTAGATAGGGTTATCACCTTTCATACTCTCACAGCAACCAAGACATTAATTGCTAAACATTGGAATTTTAATCAGGTCCGCAATATTAATGATAATGACAGGTCTGTGCAATGAGAAATGCGCCGCACAGACCTTTCACTTACCAGTAGAAGGAGCGCCCGCCCGGCCGGCCACAGACAGCGCAGGTAAGTATAATGCTTCTAAAATTGCTAAGTAACCATGGCAGCCAGGACTGCAGTAGCGTCCTGGTTGCCATGGTAACCGATCAGAGCCCCAGCGATTAAACTGGGACTCCGAGGGAGGGTGATTTTAATTAGGGGGGGGGGGGGGGGGGAGAGGGGAGGCCGCTCTGGCCACCAATGAATTTAATACAGGGGAGGGAGGGAAAGGGGCCGCACTGGCTACTAATGAATTTAATACTGGGGAGGGAGGCCGCACTGGACACCAATGAATTTAATACTGGGGAAAGAGAGGGGCCGCACTGGCCACCAATGAATTTAAAACTAGGGAGGGAGGGGGGTCTGCCCCCTGCTGCCTGGCAGCACCTGATCTCTTACAGGGGGCTATGATACGCACAATTAACCCCTCAGGTGCGGCACCTGAGGGGTTAATTGTGCGGATCACAGCCCCCTGTAAGAGATCAGGTGCTGCCAGGCAGCAGGGGGCAGTTATGTACACAGTTCTTAGTATATTCTAACTTGAAGCGTCCCCATCACCATGGGAACGCCTCTGTGTTAGAATATACTGTCGGATCTGAGTTTTCACGATGTGAAAACTCAGATCTGAAAAAGCTGTTATGCAGACGGATCCGTTCTGAATGGATGCAAGCGTTTGCATTATAGGTGCGGATCAGTCTGTGCAGATACCAGACAGATCCGCACCGAACGCAAGTGTGAAAGTAACCTTAGCTATGTTCCTATAGTGGCTGAATGTTAATACAGTATGAAAAAACAACATGTACAGTATGGATACATTTGTATTTAGCAAAGTCTTTTGATCATTTCCTCCTTGACGGCACCCCCCACCCCTTGTGCCAGGACAATTCCCACACCTATTCTTGCTATTCTTAATGTTGGATCTCTTTCTCCACAATTGCGCAATGGAAACCTAATATGAATTATGATGTTAACACTGACACCATTAAAACAAATAATATTGTTACATGAAAAACAAAAATAAATAAATCAATACAGCTGCAGTGCTGGGTAAGTTTTAAAATGCACCAAAAGTTTACAGGCAAAAATAGACCAATATAAACAGCGTTGCTGCTATATTGATTTATTATATATAAATATATTTTATATATTTATATTATATATAAATTTTCATATAGTATAATTAGTGTAATATTGCGTAATTTTTTAATACAGAGGTTATCTATCTATCTCCATTATACTGTACAATACACTATATCTAAATCACCATACCTCATATGGATCATGGAATAAATAATTATACAATATTACACTAATTATACTATATGTAAATTTATATATAATATAAATACTGTATTAACGTTCAGCCACTATAGGAACATAGCTAATAAATACACTCTGTATCCACTACTTCAGAGAAAAACAAATAATAAAAATAAATATGGAAAACTGCATCAAGATACAAAACAATATACACTTAAAGGATAAAAAAATAGATGAACGTAATAATATTGATTGTGTATCTGAAATTCTTGAAGCATTACTTGAAATTGGGACATTCTCTAATAACTTTCTTATTCCCTAAACACTGAAGGTATTTAGATGCAAATCTCGATTTATATGCTAATACCGCCCTTCATTATCACGTTTGGCTATTTGTGAACAAGGGAGGGAGTCTGTTTAACACTACTACTGTATATGGTATATAATCCTAAACCCTCATAGGGACACTCTGGATATTATAATCAATGTATACCACGGTCAATAGACCAAACACCAAATCCCTTTAGGGGTCTCTATCTAATATTAAAATATATATCTTTATTTCATCATTCTTAAAACATAAGTGTAATAGAAAAAAATATGTTTAAAATTGTCAGTGTGCAGCGGGGTTTTATATCTACTGAACTAGTAGCTGCTAGTAATGACCAGCGGCAACCAAGGGATCCTGTCCCCTTATTCAGTAATTATAGACACCTATTCAGGTGTTATATTTATATTTCTGTGGCAGACAGGTTGATGTCAATAGTTAGTGAGGATAGATATATTGCATTATCGTACAGTGCCAAAATTGAGTCTGGCAGGGATATGGGTATTTTACTATATTCGATCAGCCCAGCAGTCTATCTGTGCGTGGCCAGCTTTGCGAGCCCTACACACATATAAGCTGTTCACCAGAGTCAGGCGCAGGCAGTGTAGTCAGCAATACTGAGGTATAATACTGCAATGTACACCATTAGTCGATCCTTTTGTATGTACTTGCAACCTTAATGTATCGCACTGACCACTGCGTGCTTCCACTCCATTAGCTGAGATTAGCTTATACTGCTATATTAACCCTATCTTCTGCCAGTAATTCCAGTCGCGGCTGTTTACTAATTCCCTATATACCTATCCACTATTCACACACCGATTCTAATATCTATAAATCTGCGTCGTTAGCTACAATTAAACTCCTTGCTGCAAAACCGTCTAAAAGTTAAGCGCTACACTGTAACACCCCTCCTGACATGTTTCGCCACTGTGTGGCTTCGTCAGGGGAAGTGGGGTACTACTAGGAGTGGAAGCACGCAGTGGTCAGTGCGATACATTAAGATTGCAAGTACATACAAAAGGATCGACTAATGGTGTACATTGCAGTATTATACCTCAGTATTGCTGTCTACACTGCCTGCGCCTGACTCTGGTGAACAGCTGATATGTGTGTAGGGCTCGCAAAGCTGGCCACGCACAGATAGACTGCTGGGTTGATCGAATATAGTAAAATACCCATATCCCTGCCAGACTCAATTTTGGCACAGTACGATAATGCAATATATCTATCCTCACTAACTATTGAGATCAACCTGTCTGCCACAGAAATATAAATATAACACCTGAATAGGGGTCTATAATTACTGAATAAGGGGACAGGATCCCTTGGTTGCTGCTGGTAATTACTAGCAGCTACTAGTTCAGTAGATATAAAACCACGCTGCACACTGACAATTTTAAACATATTTTTTTCTATTACACTTATGTTTTAAGAATAATGAAATAAAGATATATATTTTAATATTAGATAGAGACCCCTAAAGGGATTTGGTTTGGTCTATTGACCGTGGTATACATTGTTTACTGTATATGGTGTTACTTTACACCCTACCCCCCACTCTCAGTATGGCTACAATAGGATCTAAGGCCCCTTTCACACGGACGAGGAGGGGCTGGAGGGGTAAAAAAATAGGGCTGGAGGGGTTAAAAATTAATAAAAAATAATTTAACTCACCTTAATCCACTTGTTCGCGCAGCCCAGCTTCTCTTCTGTCTTCTTCTTTGAGGAATAGGACCTTTGATGACGTCACTGCGCTCATCACATGGTCCATCACATGATCTGTTACCATGGTGATGGATCATGTGACGGACCATGTGATGAGTGTAGTGACGTCACCACAGGTCCTTTTCCAGTGCACAGCACAGAAGGCAGAAGAGAAGACGGGCTGCGTGAACAAGTGGATTAAAGTGAGTTACATATTTTTTATTTTTTTTAACCCCTCCAGCCCTATTGTACTATGCATTCTGTATTAAGAATGCTATTATTTTCCCTTATAACCATGTATCTAACTCAGGTGCTGCTACATAAACTATGATATTTATGGGATATTAATTTATTTGTTTGTGTATGCTCCTGGATCTATCACTATTTTAAATGTATTGCTATTTTTTATTCATTGCTATTTTTTATTGCTGGTCATTATTTTAGCTATTGTCCGGATTTAAGTTAATAAACACGTACTCCACTTGTAAGTGTTGCCTGCTACTATTTATTTATTTATTATTTACAACTAGATTGGGTGAGTCTTTTAGCAGTGCACCTATCCATTATTTTTATATGTGAAAAACTTGCATTAAATTTTAAATTATTATTTTTGCATTTTTCCTATTTACATACATTTACATATATTTTATTTATTTATTTATTTATATAAGGACCAGTCAGAAAAGAAAATGTCAGTCTACATTTTTTGGGAGGCAGAGATACTGTCTTTTTAATTTTATTTACCCTGGATGTTCTGGAGCGTCCCCCTGACCTCCTGTCATAAGGCCCATTAACCTTTTCATCCCCTTGCTTCCATCACAGTTCTACAGTACCTCGCGCTGAGCGGCAGTATAACCAGAAGCGCAGTGAAAAGGTCTCCAGCAGGAAAATAACCTGCACTTTCAGCCTGCAGACAATACCCCCCTTCCCCCAAACAGGGAGTTCCTTTCGTCTCCGGGCTTTCAATGAATGGGAGGGCAGGGCATCAGTGTGTAGAGAGATAGTGTGCGATCTAATTCACAGACAGCAAGATCCCTGTAGGGGGAGGGGGATGCAACCCTATTCAGAGTCCCAGTAAAGTTCATTTGATATACATGTATGCATATATGTGTATATATGTGTGTGTCTGTGTGTATATATATATATATATATATATATATATATATATATATATATATATATATATATAGAAAAAAATTACCAGCAGCACCACCAAGCCAAAAAACAAGTAAAGAGGGTGCACTGTCCGAGTATGGTAACTGGTGCTTACCCACTAATACGAAATAAAGAAATCTGACTGCACTCCAGTTAAATCTTCAGTGAAAAAAGGATTTATTCACCCATAGGTGGCACAAGCGACGTTTCGGCTCGCATATGAGCCTTTCTCAAGCTTGAGAAAGGCTCATATGCGAGCCGAAACGTCGCTTGTGCCACCTATGGGTGAATAAATCCTTTTTTCACTGAAGATTCAACTGGAGTGCAGTCAGATTTCTTTATTTTATATATATATATATATATATATATATATAATATGTTTGTAATTACATGTATATATTCAGGTATCTATTGCTCTCCAAAAAAAAAAAAGGAAGTAGTGCATACAGTACTTTCTTTAGCAGAACAAAGGCTCTTTACAGGAACTGACTAAAATTCGATTTGCTAATATAAGCTTAAGTCCTCAGAAGTGTTTTATGTTATATTTATATCCAGTGCAGCAGTATATTGTGTATATACAGTCGTGGCCAAAAGTTTTGAGAATTACATAAATATTAGAAATTGGAAAAGTTGCTGCTTAAGTTTTTATAATAGCAATTTGCATATACTCCAGAATGTTATGAAGAGTGATCAGATGAATTGCATAGTCCTTCTTTGCCATGAAAATTAACTTAATCCCAAAAAAACATTTCCACTGCATTTCATTGCTGTCATTAAAGGACCTGCTAAGATCATTTCAGTAATCGTCTTGTTAACTCAGGTGAGAATGTTGACGAGCACAAGGCTGGAGATCATTATGTCAGACTGATTGGGTTAAAATGGCAGACTTGACATGGTAAAAGGAGGGTGATGCTTGAAATCATTGTTCTTCCATTGTTAACCATGGTGACCTGCAAAGAAACGCGTGCAGCCATCATTGCATTGCATAAAAATGGATTCACAGGCAAGGATATTGTGGCTACTAAGATTGCACCTCAATCAACAATTTATAGGATTATCAAGAACTTCAAGGAAAGAGGTTCAATTCTTGTTAAGAAGGCTTCAGGGCGTCCAAGAAAGTCCAGCAAGCGCCAGGATCGTCTCCTAAAAGGGATTCAGCTGCGGGATCGGAGTACCACCAGTGCAGAGCTTGTCAGGAATGGCAGCAGGCAGGTGTGAGCGCATCTGCACGCACAGTGAGGCGAAGACTTTTGGAAGATGGCCTGGTGTCAAGAAGGGCAGCAAAGAAGCCACTTCTCTCCAAAATAAACATCAGGGACAGAATGATCTTCTGCAGAAAGTTTGGTGAATGGACTGCTGAGGACTGGGGCAAAGTCATATTCTCCGATGAAGCCTCTTTCCGATTGTTTGGGGCATCTGGAAAAAGGCTTGTCCGGAGAAGAAAAGGTGAGCGCTACCATCAGTCCTGTGTCATGCCAACAGTAAAGCATCCTGAGACCATTCATGTGTGGGGTTGCTTCTCATCCAAGGGAGTGGGCTCACTCAGAGTTTTGCCCAAAAACACGGCCATGAATAAAGAATAGTACCAAAACACCCCCCAACAGCAACTTCTTCCAACAATCATGCATTTTCCAAGAACAATGCATTTTCCAGCACGATGGAGCACCGTGCCATAAGGCAAAAGTGATAACTAAGTGGCTCGGGGACCAAAACGTTGACATTTTGGGTCCATGGCCTGGAAACTCCCCAGATCTTAATCCCATTGAGAACTTGTGGTCAATTCTCAAGAGGCGGGTGGACAAACAAAAACCCACTAATTCTGACAAACTCCAAGAAGTGATTATGAAAGAATTGGTTGCTATCAGTCAGGAATTTGCCCAGAAGTTGATTGAGAGCATGCCCAGTCGAATTGCAAAAAGAGGTCCTGAAAAAGAAGGGCCAACACTGCAAATACTGACTCTTTGCATAAATGTCATGTAATTGTCGATAAAAGCCTTTGAAACGTATGAAGTGCGTGTAATTATATTTCACTACATCACAGAAACAACTTAAACAAAGACCTAAAAGCAGTTTAGCAGCAAACTTTGTAAAAACTAATATTTGTCTCATTCTCAAAACTTTTGGCCACAACTGTACATAGTTCCACTACCAATCGCAATGCATGACTTCATAGAAATGTAAAAACTGATATTATTTATAACTAGCAATGCATTTTTTGCAAATATAAAAATATATTACAAGTTATATTATAATATAAATAATAATATAATTATAATATGTATATATATATATATATATATATATATATATATATATACACATACACACGCACAAACATATATATATATATATATATATATATATATACATATACATACATACATGTATACACAGACACACACATATGCACACATGTACGGTATATACACACACACACACACATATATATATATATATATATATATATTACATTTTACTACTGAAAAATGCTAGTAGAAAGGGGATAATGTAAATTGACAGGAGGCCAGCGGGGCGCTGCTCAACACCTAATGTCATTGTATTTAATTAATATTAAAAAAAATGGCAGCATCTCTGTATCCTAATAACAGTAATCTGCCATTTTCTTCACTGCCAGGTCTTTTTATAGCACGGTCATGGGAACCAATCACAGGCCGGTTCTCAAGGAAATTAAAGGTTAAATACCTTGTTAACAAATATGACACAATTGTTTTGACAAGCTGTCATCACCAATTAAGCTGGATTGCCAGAGAACCGGCCTGTGATTGGTTCCTATGACATTGGGAACTAGAATGTGATTGGCTAAATATTCTGTATTGAGCAATCCAGAGCTATAAAAAGACCTGGCAGTGAAGAAAATGGCAGATTACTGTTATTAGGATACAGAGATGCTGCAATTTTTAAAAAATATTAATTAACCCCTTAAGGACATAGGACGTACCGGTACGTCCTGACTTAAAATCGGAATTCCGGCGCCGCGGGGGTTAATCGGAACGGAAATCATTCAGCCGGCATCCCGTAACAACGCCGGGAGGGGTCATTTGACCCCACCGTATCGGCGATCGCAGAAAACCGCAGGTCAATTCAGACCTGCGGTTTTCTGCGTTTCCGGTCCATTCGGGTGTCCTGTGACCCGATGAACCGGAAAAAGACTGCGATCGGTGGCGTAATTATACACCACCTATCGCAGTCCGAGGATTTGGAGAGGCGGTGCTGGCCCTGGTGCTGTACGCCGCTGTCCAGGGTGCTGATTGGTGCAGGGGAGAGAGGCGCGAGATTCAAACTTCCTGCGCTCCTCTCTCCCCTCCTCTTCCTGTCCAGCACCCTGACCGTGCAGCATCGTCCAGCACCAGCTCCTGCGTCCCCCTAATCGGCATCCATCACCCTCCTGCACCCATCGCCACCCAGGTAGGTTAGGGTCAGTGAGGGAGAGGCACCGTTAGGCAGGGAAAGAAGGGAAAAGTAAGTTAGGAAAAAAAAAAGAAAAAAGTACTTTTATTCCAAACTTCCATCTACCCCTAACCCAGACCCCCCCTGCCACATGCCCCCCCCCCCCCCCCCCACCAGCCTCCCCCTCCCCCACCAGCCTTTCCCCCCCCCCTCACCACCACCCCCCTGCCCTCACCACCACTTTTTTTCTTTCTGCGTGCGCTGACTGGCCGGCACTTTTTAGCGTCCGTCCACTGTTAGCGCATCGCCCGCCCCACCACCCCACCGACCGCTGATCAGCGTTGTACCGCTGATCAGCAAGTTTTAACTTTTTTTTTTCCTAACACTTGCCCTTTTTTCTTTGCCTTTTTTAGTACGCGAACACCCCTTGCCCCCACACACGCACATATAATAAAGGTTTACACACACGCACACCTACACGCACACACACCCATGGCCCGCCGGATGTTCTCGACCGAGGAGGCATACGCCCAGATTGCCTCCGACTCTGAGAGCCCCAGTGAGGATGAGGATGACCCCACATTCCTTTTATCATCCGCATCCTCCTCATCATCATCGGATGACGATGAGCCACCAAGGCGGCGGAGACGCCGCCAGGCGGAGCCAGGGGCCCCACATGCTAGGGATCCTGTGGCCCACCCTAGTACGAGCCGCCCTGGGGTTCGTACTGGTTTCCCGGCCCACCAAATAAGTCCACCGGAGCCCCCTGCCGATGAACTTAGTTGGTGTCCCCCAGTGGACTTTGAGCCTGAGATTCCGGATTTTGCTGGCAATCCTGGAATCCAGATTCCCACAGTGGGGTTTACTGAAATAGACTATTTTAGTTTTTTTTTCAGTAACCCATTGGTGAATTTGATGGTGGAGCAGACGAATCTGTACGCCCAACAGTTCGTCGCTCAAAACCCAGGCTCAGTTTTGGCTAGACCCGGTGGCTGGACGCCGGTCAGTGCAGCCGAAATGAGGACATTTTGGGGCCTCGTGCTGCATATGGGTCTAGTCCAAAAACCCAGTGTCAGGCAATACTGGAGTGGGGACGTCCTATACCAGACCCCACTGTACAGTATGGTCATGACACGTAGACGGTTTGAGGCCATCCGGAAATGTCTGCATTATTCCGATAATGCAGCATGTCCACCCCGAGGTGATCCTGCCTATGACCGGCTGTATAAGATACGGCCGGTCATCGATCACTTTGGGGCCAAATTCATGGAGGCCTACGTACCTGGAAGGGAGGTCGCGGTTGATGAGTCTCTCGTTGCGTTCAAGGGGAGACTCAGTTTCCGCCAATACATTCCCACAAAGCGGGCGAGGTATGGCGTGAAGCTATACAAAATTTGTGAGAGTACCTCAGGGTACACTTACAAATTTCGTGTGTACGAGGGGCGAGATTCCCGTATTCAACCCCCAGAATGTCCCCCCACTCTGGGTGTTAGCGGGAAACTCGTGTGGGACCTTATGTACCCACTGCTGGATAATGGTTACCACTTGTACGTGGATAACTTTTATACCAGCATTGCCTTGTTCAGGTCCCTTGCCGCCAGATCCACGTTCGCTTGTGGGACCGTGCGGAAAAATCAACGCGGCCTCCCTGCCTACCCCCTCTAGGTACCTATCCCCAGGGGTGAGACCCGTGCCCTTACCAGTGGAAACCTGTTGCTGGTCAGGTATAAGGACAAGAGGGATGTCCTTATGCTGTCCACAATCCACGGTAAAAGCACAACCCCAGTCTCTGTGCGAGGTACCGCGGCAACGGTCCTCAAGCCCGATTGTATCGTCGACTACAATCGGTATATGGGAGAAGTTGATCTCTCTGATCAAGTCTTCACTCCATATAACGCCATGCGCAAAACCCGGGCATGGTACAAAAAAGTTGCGGTCTACTTGGTACAGGTTGCCATGTACAACTCTTTTGTACTATCCCGAAGCGCTGGCAGCACAGGGACATTCCTCCAATTCTATGAGGCAGTCCTCAAGGACCTGATCTTTTCGGACCGGGAAAGAGCAGGCCGGAGTACCTCGGGAACTGGAGGCGCCCGGATCGTCCCTGGCCAACACTTTCCAGGTGTGGTCCCCCATACTGGAAAGAAGGGACGAACCCCAAAAAAGTGCAGAGTGTGTCACAAGAGGGGGATACGGAAGGACACCACTACTCAATGTGACACGTGCCCCGATCATCCGGGCCTCTGCATTATCAATTGCTTCAGGGAGTATCACACTTCCATGGAGTACTACATTTTAATAATCCCCAACAGTCCACTAGAGAACATAAAACACTATGGCTCTCAGACTTTGGAGACAGGGAAACTATTTTTCTTTCCCCAAAAAATATTAGTTTTAGTGCAGGCATCCTCAAACTGCGGCCCTCCAGATGTTGTAAAACTATAACTCCCAGCATGCCCAGACAACCTACAGCCATCAGCAGGGCATGGTGGGAATTGTAGTTTTACAACATCTGGAGGGCCGCAGTTTTAGGATGCCTGCTTAGTGTCTCCAAAGTCTGAGAGCCATACATATTGGGCATCGTCGCGTGCGTAAAAGTCGTCGCTATAAAAACAACTTTTGACCAAACGCCTCGGATGAACGGTGTTAAAAATATAAAATAAAAACTGTGCCAAAACACCCATTTTTGGGCAAAATTTCAATTTGAATCCATTTTGCCGGTAATAAAGCAAGGGTTAACAGCCAACCAAAACTAAATATTTATTGCCCAGATTCTGTAGTTTGCAGAAACACTGCATATGTGGTCGTAAATGGCTATATAGCCGCACGGCAGGGCATAGAACGAAGGGAACTCCATACGGTTTCTGGAAGGCAGATTTTGATGGACAGTTTTTCTTTTTTACACCATGTCCCATTAGAAGCCCCCCCTGAAGTAGCCTAGACTAGAAACTCCAAAAAAGTGACCCCATCTAAGAAACTACACCCCTCAAGGTATTCAAAAGTTACTTTACAAACTATGTTAACCCTTTAGGTGTTCCACAAAACTAAATAGCGAATGTAGAAACAATTTTAGAATTTAATTTTTTTGTTACATTGCCTCAAAAAAAGAGTAAAATAGAGCAACCAAAAATCAAAATTTACCCCAAAAATAGTCCCAAAACAACAACCACCTTATCCCGTAGTTTCCTAGATGGGGTCACTTTTATGGAGTTTCTACTCTAGGGGTGCATCAGGGGGCTTGAAAGGGTACATGGTGTAAATAAACCAGTCCAGCAAAATCTGCCTTCCAAAAACCATATGGTGTTCCCCTTCTTCTATGTCCTGCCGTTTAGTCAAATAGTAGTTTACGACCACATATGGGGTGTTTCTGCAAACTACAGAATCGGGGCAACCCATTTTGAGTTTTGTTTGGCTGTTAACCCATTTTTTCCAGTAATAAAGTAAGGGTTAAAATGGAAAATATTCCAAAAAATAGAAATTTCCAAATTGTTTCTCCATCTGCCATTAACTCTTGTGGAACACCTAAAGGGTTAACAAAGTTTGTAAACCCAGTTTTGAATACCTTGAGGGGTGTACTTTCTTAGATGGAGTCACTTTTTTGAAATTTCTATTCTAGGGGTGCAACAGGGGGCTTCAAATGGGACATGGTATAAACAAAACCAGTCCTGCCAAATCTGCCTTCCAAAACCCATATGGTGTTCCCCTCCTTCTATGTGCTACTGTTCGGCCAAACAGTAGTTTACGGCCACATATGGGGTGTTTTTGCAAACTACAGAATCAGGGCAACCCATTTTGAGTGTTGTTTGGCAGTTAACCCTTGTTTTACTCCTGGAAAAAATTGATTATATTGGAAAATTTTCCAAAAAATAGAAATTTCTAAATTGTTTCTCCATCTGCCATTAACTCTTGTGGAAGACCTAAAGGGTTAATAAAGTTTGAAAAAATAGTTTTGAATACCTTGAGGGGTGTAGTTTCTAGAATGGGGTCATTTTTTGAGGTTTCTATTATCTAAGCCTCACAATATGACTTCAAACCTGAACTGGTCCATAAAAAGATTTCAGAAAATTTCAAAATTTGCTTCTAAACTTCTAAGCCTTGTAACATCCCCAAAAAATAAAATATCATTCCCAAAATGCTACAAACATGAAGTAGACATATGGGGAATGTAAAGTCATCACAATTTTTGGGGGTATTACTATGTATTACAGAAGTAGAGAAACTGAAACTTAGAAATTTGCTAATTTTTCAAAATTTTTGGTAAAAAAAATTAACTTTTTTGACCCAATTTTAGCAGTGACATGAAGTACAATATGTGACGAAAAAACAATCTTAGAACGGCCTGGGTAAGTCAAAGCGTTTTAAAGTTATGAGCACTTAAAGTGACACTGGTCAGATTTGCAAAAAATGGCCTGGTCCTTAAGGTGAAAATTAGCCCGGTCCTTAAGGGGTATAATACAATGACATTAGGTGTTGAGCAGCGCCCCACTGGCCTGCTGTCGATTAACCTTTTAATCCCCTTTCTACTAGCATTCAATTATTTGCTCAGGGGATGAAGTGGTGAGATCGGTTATTTACAGTTCTGTATGGTACTTTCTATGGTTCAGTTCAGCGCCTCTGTTTTTTTTAATTATTCATAATTAAAAATCAAATTAGTCATTTTTATTAATAAAAATACGAGGATTGTGTTTGCAGTGATCTACCAGTGCTGCACCGACTTTCCCCGTGTTTAGTGTGTGTCTGCCAGCCTTAGGATGTGCTGTCATTAGTCCTCCTTATGATGTGCAGTGTGTGAGGCTGGTGGTCACAGGTCATGGCTCTGCCAGCTCTTCAGGGCACAGGATTCCTGCTTGAGACCCTTTCACTGCTGGTGCCCTGGAGCGCACGGCATCAGTGTGTACAGAGATACTGTATAGTGCACAGGAACTAACTAACTGAATTTTCTCAATGGCTATTTACGCAATTCGGGTTTGCTAATTGAATTGGAAATCGCTTTGCACTGCCGCGATTCTTAAGGGAGCGCTAGTGATGGTATATCTGTACTAGCAGTATGCTTCACGTTTGGTGGTCCTGTACTCTCATTCAACCCTTTCTGCCATAATGTCTTTGAAATATATTTTCAAGTGTCCAGAAAAAGGATTTCTCCTACTTCGCAGTAGGGTCTCGCTCTTTCCGGGTTCAATCTCTTCAAACAAAAAAGGGCTATTGTGCCATTTTCTTTGCTTATGAAAGACTGGAAATCTCCTTTCCTTCCACCAATTCAGGAGTGGGTTGCAGAGATAGTCTTGTTGTAGTGTATGGAGATCCTGGTGGCGGAAGGAAGGGACACCTCAGAGGCAGTTTACCTACGTAGATGGGATCATTTCAAAACTAGCCCCAACTTTACTCAGTAGCAGGGCTGGAGCAATTTGTGGCGATTATGGAAGCCTTTCCTATCCTCCAGCGATTTTTATGATCCATATATTAATTTATTCTTCTCTCTCTTCCCGTTCCCCCACTTCCCTTTCCTCCTTCCTTCATCTACTGTTCTCCGTCTTATATACTCTACTTATTTCTGCTGACGTGAAAGCTGATAACTCCCATCGGACCAACAACTAAAAGAGACCTCTACACAGACGATCATATAGTCTGGTAAAGATATCTGAACAATTGGAGCGCTCCAAATATAACAATTCGATTTTCATCAGACTTACGGCATCAGTTCCCGCGATATCTCGCTGTGAGATACAAGTTGAAATCCCTTCACAGACCACGTGACATGCCGGCGTCCGCATGAGCGTGCTGGGACAACAAGCACAGCAGCGATTTTAACATCGGGTATGTAAGCCGAAACATCGGATATACTAAGCCGAAACCTGAAAGGAGAAGGTAAGACCTATCCACCTATTTACATCTAGTGTTGATAGCACTTTATTTATAACCATCGGTGGAAATCAGGTCCGGACATTCAGTACTAACAAACCGGGACTATTTATCCTCACCAAGGATCCGTCTTGAAACGACGGCACCTATAACCATATGCCAACAGCGGCCTTTTACTCATAGCAATTGCATATCCTATTTCCTATGAGAATAATACAGAGACTCATACCACTTAAGTATCATTTCAAAGTACTTTATATGCATCATTTCAAAGAACTTTATATGCTTGCTTTTTGAGTGACCCATTCACTCAGCCCATTTTATTGTGGTTCTTTAATTCAGTTTTTTATTGTGATTTTTATTGTGCTTTTAATTTTATTGGTATTAAATATTTGTGATCACTTTATGCACCACAATATTGTATCATTTATCCACACATTTAGAGTGCCAGTCCGTACTTTTAATCCTTATTTCTCTTTACCACTATGCACTTTACAGACTAATTTAGACAAATCACATTTGTGGTCTTTAGACTGTTTATTACATTTACTGGCAATGATGATTAAGCTATATGTTTGGAACTATACTTGCCTTTTTTTGATTGTTGCCATTTTATTTTATTCCTTTCTATATGTTTTATATTTTCTTAATAAAAATCAGATTGTTGAAAAAAACTAAAAAACTAAACTGTCACCACAAAATGCAGTACAATCTGCAGGTAGCATGTTATAGAGACTGGTTTGAGACTGGTTTGAGAGCTGCACTTATACAAGCAGCCAAACAACGCGAGTATGTGAGCGTTCGCGTGTTTGAGTTCAAGTGTGTGTTTGTATTAAGTTTCTGACTTTAGATAACATGACTTGAGATTCAGGGACTTTAGGAGGGGACTACAGTAAGTTACATTCTTATCACTGCACTGTATTGTATTTTTTCCCTTTTCTTGCGTAATCCCCATTTAGAATGTGTTCCATTATTGACAGCGCAGTACAGTGGACATCTTGTGCATCTAATGTATGCAGTCCTGGAACAGCCGTTTAAGGGGGCATATATTGGTTCAAAATGTGAGCAAATTGCCCAGAGTTGGCTGCTCACTGAGCAAGCACTCTATGGGGCAGATGTGGGGGAGGGTGGTAGCAAGGAGGCTCAGGAAAGTGAGGTAGCTAGCTGGGTAACAGTTAGGCCTCTTTCACAGGGGCGTCATGGATTTGGGCCGGATAAGATGCGGGTGCGTCGCTGGAAAATGCGCGAGTGCAAAACATTTGAATGCGTTTTGCACGTGCGTGAGAAAAATCGGCATGTTTGGTACCCAAACCCGAACATCTTCACAGAAGTTCGGGTTTGGGTTAGGTATTGTGTAAATTTTATTATTTTCCCTTATAACATTGACCTTTGACCTCTGTAGGGGCAGGAACACACAGAGTTTAAAAGGCCACCACCCACTCTCCCCCTCAGTGCTTTCCAAATTACCAAGTGGGTGCAGCCTTAACTTAGGCAATATATATATATATATATATATATATATATATATATTTTTATTTTTTTTTGAGTATTAATTCATACTCAACCCCTCCTTAAATCTCAGGGGTGGAAAATCTGGGCCGTCATGGTGGACTCAAGGAAACAGAATTACCGGTAAGTCTAAGTACAGTTTTTCCATTTCATCCACCATGACGGCTCTACTATGAGAACTACCAGATTATTAAATAGGGTGGGTAACTGCTTGCAGAACCTTCTGACCGAAGGTTAAGTCCGCAGAAGCCGACACATTATTTCGGTAATGTCTGATAAAGGTATTTATACTCGACCAGGTGGCCGCTCTACAAATTTTGTCTAAGGAGACACCTCCTCTTTCTGCCCACGAAGAAACCATAGCTCTTGTAGAGTGAGCTTTTATATTTGTGGGGCTGTTTAGACCCGACTTCTGATAGCAACAAATAATAGTAGATCTGATCCATCTTCCAATGGTGGCTTTGGATGCCTTTTTTCCCTTGTTTGGACCTGCATATTGAACGAAAAGATTATCATCCCTCCTAAATTCCTTTGTTGAATCTAGGTACTGTATGATAGTATCCCGAACATCCAGGAGCTGGAACTGATCTTGTGATGGACAGTCCTTGGGAAAGGATGGAAGAATAATCTCCTGATCTCTGTGAAAGTCTGTCACCACTTTCGGGAGGAAACCCGGATCCAAACGTAAAACTATTCTGTCTGGGAAGATAGTAAGGTATGGTTCCCTGCAGGACAGTGCCTGGATTTCGCCCAGTCGTCTGGCTGAAGTAATTGCCACTAGGAAAGCTGCTTTTAATGATAGGTGTTTGATTGAGATATCCTGGATAGGAGAAAAAGGTGAACCTGTAAGACTTCTCAGGACCAAGTTTAAATCCCATTGAGGCGTCCTAGGGGTTAGGGATGGCCTTAACCTGGAGGCAGCTCTTATAAACCTTCTTATCCACCTATGAATGGCCAGGTCCGTATCATAGCAAGCCCCCAAGGCCGAGACCTGTACTTTGAGAGTACTTGGTCTGAGGCCCAGGTCTAACCCTCGTTGGAGAAAGTATAGTACTTTTTCAATAATTGGGGAAGAGTTTACCGGAGGAGTCTGGCCCAGCCAACTACAATATTTCTTCCATATTTTAAGATATATCGCAGAGGTGACTTCTTTCCTGCTGGATTTAAGGGTATTTATAACCACCTCAGATAGCCCCCTGCTTTTTAGGACCTCGCGTTCAGGATCCAGGCTGATAATTTGAACAGACCTGGATTCTGGTGAAGAATTGGGCCCTGAGAAATAATGTTCTCCTGTGGGGGGATTTTCCAGGGTTCTTCCAGAGCTAGCCCTTTTAGTACTGGGAACCAATTTATTTTTGTCCAGTATGGGACAACCAGTATTACTGTTACTGGGTCCGACCTTATTTTCTGCAGCACTCTGGGTATTAATGGCCAAGGGGGAAAGGCGTAGGCTAGATCCCAAGTCCACCTGATTGAGAATGCATCTGTCGCCAAAGGGTTGTCCCTTGGGTTTAGGGAGCAGAAGGGATGGACCTTTGCGTTTTTCCTTGATGCAAACAGGTCTATCTGGGGGGCCCCCCCATCTCCTAGTGATCTGATCGAATACGTCTGAGTTTTGGGCCCATTCTCCCGGATCTATGGTCATCCTGCTGAGGAAATCCGCCTGTATGTTTTCTGTACCCTTTAAATGGATAGCTGTGATGGAGAGAACATTTTTGATCTTGTGCCCCCTTGATGTTTCAGGTATGCGACAGCTGTTACATTAGATTTTCAGGTGTTTCCCGGAGACCTTGTCTTTTGACACCTTCAGCACCTCCCAGATCGCCCTCAGTTCTCTGTGATTTGATGAACATTTTGTCATGGCGCCTGACCAAGTGCCCTGGTAATTTAGCGAGCCTATTTTTGCTCCCCATCCTGTACCGCTTGCATCCGTGTTTATTTGTATCTTTGGATTTTTTACCCAGGGTATCCCTTTTAGCAGGTTTCTCTCTTTCGTCCACCAGTTTAAATCTGATCTTACGTGATTTGGAATGGGGATTCTTTTTTCTAGAGAGCACTGTCTCTTGTCCCAATTTCTCAGGATCCACGACTGGACAACCCTGGTGTGAGCCTGAGACCAAGATATTGCTGTTATGCAGGAAGTCATCATACCCAGGAGGCTCATGGCACTGCGAATGGAGCACTGAGACTGACTTTGTAATTTTTTTGTTTTGTCCATAAAGGACGTAATTTTCTCCTGAGGGAGGGATGTAACCTGGGAGACTGAATACAGGATCACTCCCAGAAATTTTGGTTGAAGGGATTATACATGATTCAGGTTTATTACCCAACCTAGGTCTGAAAATCTGCGCTTCAGATCTCTGGTAATGCTGGTTGTTTCCCGCTCCGAGGGTCCTAGGACCAGAAAATCGTCCAAGTATTTTTATTTCTTCTGCTCTCAGGGGAAATATCATCTCTACTACGAGTTTCGTGAATACCCTTGGGGCAGATGAGATTCCAAAGGGTAACACGGTGAACTGGAAGTGTTTTACATCTCCTGAACTGTCCACTAGGGCGAATCTGAGAAATTTTTGAGATGACTTGTTTATGGGGACGTGATAGTACGCGTCCTTTAAGTCTATGGCCGTCATGAAGTCTCCTGCTTTGATCAGGGGAATGATGGATGTTATGGATTCCATCCTGAACTTCCTGTATGTGACCGCTTTGTTTAGTCCCTTTAAATTTATAATGGTGCGGAAGGTACCATCTGGTTTTTGCACCAGAAATAAACTGGAATAGTAACCCCTTCCTCTTTCCGTACTTGGGACTTCTGTCACAACCCCTGAGTCTATAAGCTGCAGGACCCCTTGCCAGATTTTTTTCTATAATTTTTGGGCTGTGTGAAGTTATTTTGAACTTTTTTGAAGGGGCTGAGGAAAATTCTATCCGGTAGCCATCCCGAATTATGTTTAAGGCCCATGGATTTTTGGTAATGGATTCCCACCGGGACAGAAAATTCTGCAGTCTCCCCCCCCCACTCTGGCGTCATTGTTTATCTGACTGCTTATTCTGGGGGTTAAGAAGGAACCCTCTGCCTTTTCCCCCTTTTTGGTAACTCCACCTACCCCCCTTCCCTTTGCCCCTATAGGGTCTAGTCTGGGAATTGAAGGAACGAAAGGGCTTCTTTTTAGTTTCTTCCGGAAACACCTTTTTATCTGCAGCCTTTTCCAGGATGGAGTCTAATACTGGTCCAAAGACGTATTCCCCAGAAAAAGCTATAGAGCATAGCTTGGCTTTTGATGCTCTATCCCCTCCTCAGGCTTTCATCCACAATGCCCTTCTAGCAGAATTGGCGAGGGCCGCATCCTTAGCGGCGAACCTCACTGACTCCGCTGAGGCATCCGCCAAAAAGGCCGCGGCAGATCTGAGGAGTGGGATAGAGTTCAATATTTCCTCTCTAGGGGTTTTGTTTTTGATATGCTCTTCTAATTTGTTAAGCCAAAAACACATAGATCTTGCAACCGACGTCGCGGCTATGTTGGTTTTAACCCCAAACATAGATGCCTCGCAGGATTTTTTTTAGGAGAGAGTCGGCCTTCCTTTCCATTGGGTCCTGTAGCTGTGAAGAGTCCTCAAATGGGAGGGAAGTCTTTTTAGTTACTTTTGCTACCTGAATGTCAATTTTGGGGGTTTCGTTAAATAATTTGACGTCCGCTGGGTCAAATAACAGCCTATTTCTAAATTCTCTGGATACCCCCAGTCTTCTCTCGGGGTCGGTCCATTCATCTAGTATCATGTCCTTTAGGTTCTCATTCATTGGGAAAACTTTTAATTTTTTGGCTCTGAGTCCCCCAAACATTTCATCTAGGACGGACCTTGGTTTTTTCACCTCCTCAATCCCCATGGTTGCTCTAACAGCTCCCAATAGCTCCTCCATATCTTCGGAAGAAAATAAGTATTTTTTACTATATTCCATGATTTCACCCTCTGAAAGAACGTCAAGATCTAGAGGTGGAGGCCTCCTCGTCCATATCCTCTGAAACAGAGGAGGATGGGACCGATAATCTAGGCTTTTTCGCCGAAGGTGTAGGCGGGATTGATTTGAGGGAGGCCAGAGAAGACTTAATTTCGTTTTGAATAAGTGATTTGACCTCTGACAAAATGGACGGTTGCTCCTCTTTTATAAGATCATTTATGCAACCTTGGCAGAGCTTCTTTTTATAATTCTCAGGAAGCCTCTTGCTACAAGTCGCACATCTCTGAACTTTAGGTATCAATAGACAAATAATAAAACAAGTCAAGAAAAAATGATACATCATTTGTCCTTTCCCCACAGGGGAACTCACTGTTGGAGTAGCCGAGGGGGCTTCAGATTCCATCTGGGCTGCAGAGGCGTCAGGGGCTTCAGGTGCAGACATCTGTGTGTGTATGCTCCAGGAGGAAGATCGGTGTGTGCCACTGCTTGTTTGAAACTGCCGCCTCAAATAGTCAGCACGGCGTCTGACGTCATCACAGTGCGCCCGATTCAAGCTCCGCCCCTTCCGCCTCCTGCCAGCCGAGAGCAGAGTGTAATGCTGAGGCTTCCTACCGGAGTCGGCGTGCAGCATGCTTCTGCTTTCGTGTGGTCAGCTTTCTCAATGTAGGGAAGGGGGACCAACACTGTGGGAGAGATACAGGCTCCTGCAGCAGGAACGAGATCGGCTCCACATGTATCCCCTGCCCAGCTTTGGACCGGACCGCAGGAGGGCAGGGGAAGAGAACCAAATCCTCAGGTACTTTTAAAAACAATAAAACTTTCTTCACCTCCATCAGGAGGGCTCTCTGTGTAGTTGACCCCGTAGGGACAGGAAACACTGAGGGTGAGAGTGGGTGGTGGCCTTTTAAACTCTGTGTGTTCCTGCCCCTACAGAGGTCAAAGGTCAATCTCATAGTAGAGCCGTCATGGTGGACGAAATGGAAAATAATAATAATAATTTAACTCACCTTAATCCACTTGTTGGCGCAGCCCGGCTTCTCTTCGGTCTTCTTCTTTGATGATCTGTGAGGAAAAGGACCTGTGGTGACATCACTGCGCTCATCACATGATCCATCACCATGTTGATGGATCATGTGACGAGCGCAGTGACGTCACCACAGGTCCTTTTCCTCAAAGAAGAAGAAGAGAAGAGAAGCCGGGCTGTGCGAACAAGTGGATTAAGGTGAGTTAAATTATTATTGTTATTTTTTTTAACCCCTCCATCACTATTTTAATTAGCATTCTGTATTAAGAATGCTATTATTTTCCCTTATAACCATGTTATAAGGGAAAATAATAATGATCGGGTCCCCATTCCGATCGTCTCCTAGCAACCATGTGTGAAAATCGCACCGCATAGCACTTGCTTGCGGATGCTTGCGATTTTCACGCAGCCCCATTTACTTCTATTCGGCCTGCGTTGCGTGAAAAACGCACAAAATAGAGCATGCTGCGATTTTCACACGAAGCACAAGTGATGCATGAAAATCACCGCTTATGTGCACAGCCCCATAGAAATGAATGGGTCCGGATTCAGTGCGGGTGCAATGCGTTCACCTTACGCATTGTACCCGCGCGGAAATCTCGCCCGTGTGAAAGAGGCCTTAGAAAGCGGGGTAGAGGGAAGAGTGCCAGGGAGGCTAGCCCTGATCTGACATACCACAAGTTTACAAGGTTGGCAGATGAGGGGGATGTCAGTTCAGGTAGAGCACTGCTGCAGCTGGACACTTCCTTTGCCAGTCAGTGGAATGTCAGCTTCAGTAAGCAGGGGACCAGTAGAACAGGGCAGGCCAGACAGGTGCTGGTAGTGGGAGACTCAATTATTAGGGGTACAGATAGGGCGATGTGTCACAAAGACCGGGATCATCAAACGGTGTGTTGTCTTCCTGGCGCTCGAGTTCGACACGTCGTGGATCGGGTTGACAGATTACTGGGAGGGGCTGGAGAAGATCCAGCAGTCATGGTTCATTTCGGAACCAATGACAAAGTTAGAGGCAGTGGCGGTTTACAATAGGGACGTTCGGATCGGCAGCCCCGGGCCCAGCACCGCTGGGGGGCCCAACGCCGACCCGAATGCCCACATACTGCGGCGGGGCACGGGAGCGCATAGCTCCCTGTCTCATCGCCGATCACCGCCATAGGCTTCAGGCCGCACATAGGCCTGAGGCCTATGCGGTAGTGAAATCCCGGCACAGGCGTGTGTGATGACATCATCGCGCGCCTGTGCCGGGACACAGCACTGCCTAATCCCACCTTCCTCTGCGAGCCTGGCCCTGGACATAGCCTAGGTGAGTATTTAGCTTTTAATTTTTTTTTCATTTTTTATTTCTTTATTTCATGTGCCTACTTTGGGGGACATGTGGGGTGTGGGGGACATACAGTAGGACATATTAAGAGACATTGAGTTCATGCGGAGGGGGAGAATGTGGGGGCTGGGGGGCCAAATTATTATGGGAGGGAATACTATGTGGGGCCAAATTACTGTGTGGGGCCAAATTATTATGGGAGGGACTATGTGGGGGCAAATTACTATATGGGGCAGTGTGGGGGCAAATTATTATGGGAGGGACTACTATGTCGGGGCAAATTACTATGTGGGGACAGTGTGGGGAAAATTGCTATGTGGGGACAGTGTGGGGAAATTGCTATGTGGGGACAGTGTGGGGAAATTGCTATGTGGGGACAGTGTTGGGAAATTGCTATGTGGGGACAGTGTGGGGAAATTGCTATGTGGAAGCAGTGTGGGGAAATTGCTATGTGGGGACAGTGTGGGGAAATTGCTATGTGGGGACAGTGTGGGGAAATTGCTATGTGGGGACAGTGTGGGGAAATTGCTATGTGGGGACAGTGTGGGGAAATTGCTATGTGGGGACAGTGTGGGGAAATTGCTATGTGGGGACAGTGTGGGGAAATTGCTCTGTGGGGACAGTGTGGGGAAATTGTTATGTGGGGACAAATTACTATGTGGGGACAAATTACTATGTGGGGACAAATTACTATGTGGGGACAAATTACTATGTGGGGACAAATTACTATGTGGGGACAAATTACTATGTGGGGACAAATTACTATGTGGGGGCAAATTACTATGTGGGGGAAACTATTGCGTGGGGGCAGTGTAGGGAAAACTATTGTGTGGGGACAGTGTGGGGAAATTGCTATGTGGGGGCAAATTACTATGTGGGGGCAGTGTGGGGGAAATTACTATGTGGGGGAAGTTTGGGGGAAATTACTATGTGGGGGCAGAGTGGTGGAAATTACTATGTGGGGGCAGTGTGGGGCAAATTACTATGTAGGGGAAATTACTGTGTGGGGGCAAACTACTATATGGGGCAGTTTGGGGGAAATTACTGTGTGGGGGCAAATTAATATGGGGGATTACTATATGGGGCAGTGTTGTGGAAATTACTATATGGGGGTGTTGCTATTGGGGAGGCACTGTAGGGGCAATTCTATTATTTTTGGGGACACTATACAGGGATTATTGCCTGGAGCACAATAGAGGGTGGTATTATTACTGGGGGAACTCTAGGGGACATTATAGCTGCTGTGTACACTATTGGAACATTTGGGGTAATTTATCAAACTGGTGTAAAGCAGAACTGGCTTAGTTGCCCATAGCAGCCAATCAGATCTCACCTTTCATATTTGACAGCTCTTTTGGAAATCCAGTTCTACTTTACACCAGTTTGATAAATGACTATAATTATGTCTATTAGGGTCACAATTTTTTCAGCAGTATAGTACCTTGGACATTGGGGAGCAAAACGGGTACAGTATTGGGGGTGGCAGCAGGAGGACACTGTGGGGACACCAGGATGAGGAGGTTGATGGAAAAATTGAGAAATCTAACAAGTCTGTGTTACAAACTGTAGAGACGAGATGCGGCTGAAAGAATTTGCCATGGTGGTCTGGGTCAAATGGAGGAGAAGAGGAAAGAGAAGGTCTACATGACAGGATATGTCACTGGATGTAAGAGGTATGTGGTGCTGTATTCTCCTCCATGTCTTTTTTATTATAATTATATGTATTTAAAATTTGGCGACCAAATTTTTCAGTTTAGGACCCAATTTGGGGTATTTTTTTTTGTCTGAAGATGTCAGATGGCCTAGGAAGAGACTGTGGCGCTCATGAAGCACCGCAGCCTCTTCATACAAAAAAACCCTAAACTAAAATAGAGGTAGGGGCCCAAGTTAGGTAGACAGCCCCGGGCGTATCATGCACTTAATCCGCCCCTGGTTAGAGGTAGGTGGAGTGTCCTTAAAAATGATTTTAGGGATTTAGATCCAAGGCTTAGGGCAAGGACCTCAAAGGTAGTGTATTCCGAAATACTACCTGTAGTAGGGAGATTAGGGAGGCTAACAAGTGGCTCAAGATTTGGTGTAAGAAGGAGGGGTTTGGGTTTCTGGAGAACTGGGACGACTTCTCTGTCGGCTACAGGCTCTATCGTAGGGATGGGCTGCACCTCAATGGGGAAGGGCAGCTGTGTTGGGGGAGAAGATGGCTAGAAGGTTGGAGGAGTGTTTAAACTAAGGACTTGGGGGAGGGTAATTACGTTACAGGATGGGAAGATAGTGCAGATAGAGACCGGGGGCGAGGTAATGGAACTGGGGAAAGAATGGAAGGAGGGACTAGAACAGTTCAGAAGAAAAGGTGTAGGGTAAAAAAATATACATAAGCCTCTTAAATTTATGTATACTAAATGCCAGAAGCCTAACTAATAAAACTGGGGAACTGGAATTAGTGATGTGTGAGGAAGACTATGACATAGTAGGAATAACTGAAACATGGCTGGATGATAGCTATGACTGGGCAATTAATGTACAGGGTTACAGTCTGTTTAGAAAGAATTGCTAAAACCGGAGGGGGGAAGGGGTTTGCCTTTATGTAAAGTCCTGTCCAAAGCCTGTGGGTAGAAATACATGGAGGCAAAAACAATAATAAAATACTAATAGGAGTTTATTATAAACCACCTAATATACCAGAGTCCACAGAAAATCTACTACTAAACGAGATAGACAAGGCGGCAGATCATAATGAGGTCGTTATTATAGGGGACTTCAACTACCCAGATATAGACTGGGAAACTGAAACCTGTACATCTCATAAAGGAAACAGGTTCTTATCAATAACCAAAGACAATTACCTTTCCCAACTGGTTCAGGACCCGACTAGAGGGACGGTCATACTGGACTTAGTGTTAACCAATAGACCTGACAGGACAACAGATGTGCAGGTTGGGAGACATCTGGGAAATAATGACCATAAAGTAATAACTTTCCAATTGTCATTCAAAAGCTAAATTTAGCCAACTAAGAGAGGCCATAGGCCTAACTAACTGGGACAAAGTCCTCAAAAATAAAAATACAGCCACAAAATGGGATATTTTTTAAAAGCATTGTAAAATCTAATTGTGAGAGGTACATACCACCTTATGGGAATACAAGATTAAGGAACAAGAAAAAAACTATGTGGATAAATAGAAATGTATAGAAAGCAATAAACGACAAAAAGAAAGCATTTAAACCACTAAAACAGGAGGGTAGCACGGAAGCACTGAAAAACTAAGGAAAAAAATAAAATATGTAAAAAAACAAATAAAAGCAGCCAAACTAGAGATCGAGAGATTAATTGCCAAAGAGAGCAAATCTAACCCTAAAATGTTCTTCAATTATATAAATGGTAAAAAGTATAAAGCTGAAGGTGTCGGCCCTTTACAGAGTAATCAGTGGGAGTTGCAGAGAGCGATGAGGAGAAAGCAAAGCTATTAAATATTTTTTCTCCACTGTATTCACTAAGGAAAATACACTGTCAGATGATATGCAGAATGTGAAAGTAAATTCCCCATTAAAAGTGCCCTGTCTGACCCAGGAAGAAGTACAGCGGCGTCTTAAAAAGATTGAGATATACAAAATCGCCAGGACGGGATGGCATACACCCCCGTATCCTAAGAGAATTAAGTAAGGTCATAGCCATACCCTTATTTCTGATATTTAAGGACTCTATACTGACAGGGAGTGTTCCACAGGATTGGCGCATAGCAAATGTGGTGACAATATTCAGAAAGGGTCCAAAAACAAAGCCCTGAAACTATAGGCCAGTAAGTTTAACATCTGTCGTGGGTAAACTATTTGAAGGTTTTCTAAGAGATGCTATCTTGGAGTACCTCAATGAAAATAAGCAAATAACGCCATATCAGCATCGCTTCATGAGGGATCGGTCATGTCAAACTAATTTAATCAGTTTCTATGAGAAGGTAAGTTCTAGACTTGACAGCGGCGTATCAATAGATGTCGTATATCTGGACTTCTCCAAAGCATTTGACACTGTACCGCATAAAAGGTTAGTATATAAAATGAGAATGCTTGGATTGGGAGAAAATGTCTGTATGTGGGTAAGTAACTGTCTCAGTGATATAAAACAGAGGGTGGTTATTAACGATACACACTCAGATTGGGTCACTGTCACTAGTGGAGTACCTCAGGGGTCAGTATTGAGAACATAGTGCTACCACTCAACAAATCATTAGTCAGACCACACAGAGTATTGAGTACAGTTCTGGGCTCCTGTGAATAAGGCAGACATAGCGGATCACACTTGATCACGGAATCTAAAGGCTATAATGACCGCGATCGGCATTAGTCTCTGGTCTCCACTGTTTGAAACGCATCGCTCCAGTGCCGTACATATACGGCGCTGTTAGTGAAAGGGTTAAAGGGAATTTGTACCTAATAAACTGGCTGATCTAATGCATGTGTGCTTGCAGCTGAAGGCATCTTTTTGGTCCCATGTTCATATATGCCCGCATTGCTGAGAAAAAGTGTTTTCATATATGCAAATGAGCATGCCACAGGGGTGTTGCTGTTCTAGAGGCTCAGCTCTCTGTAACTGCCAGATCCTCTCCACTTTAAATTACTAGGCCAAACAGTGAACACTTCATCACACCTGGCCCTGTCAATCAAAGTGCACAGCACATGGCAGTTGAGCTGAGCTTCTAGGTTCAACAGCAAAATGCCCATTGCTCCAAGAGGCTCATTTGCATATATAAAACATAATTTATCTCAGCAATGCGGCCTCATATGAACATGGATTCAAAAATTTCACCATTCAGCACAAGGAACCATCACAAGAGGCAGCAGTGGGCGAATCTTCTTAGTTTAAGGAGCATATAACTATGTTTCGGAGAACAGAAGGTCCCCTTCTTCAGGTTAAGCTTGCAGTTATTTCTATCCTCCTGGGAGATCAGGCATCTCTACCCTGAGGCACTCCAAGTGTGGCCGCATACCTCATGACTTGGATTGAATCCTGCTATAAGCCTACAATAGTGTTGTGCCATATAAGGTAAGCCCCCATTTGAGTCCATTACATCTGGGTTATCTTCTGGATGTATTTACGCTATGTTGCACCTTTCTCTCCTGTTCACACAGTAGGTCCATTCACACGTCCATAGTGTATTGCGGATCCGCAATAAACTCGTCCGGCACCCCCCCATAGAACTGCCTATTCTTGTCCACAATTGCGGACATGAATAGGACATGTTCTATTGTTTGCAGAGCTGCGGCCCGGAAGTCCGGGGCCGCGGCACGGAAATGCAGATGTCCCCATAGAGAATGAATGGGTCCGCACCAGTTCCGCAAAATTGCTGAACGGATGCGGACCCATTTGCGGATGTGTGAATGGACCCTAAACCCTCGCCTTCTATATTGTTACATATGAACATGGAACAAACACAGATACCTTCAGCTGCCAAGCGCACATGCAACAAGTCAGTCAGTTTCACAGGTACAAATCTGCTGACAGATGCCCTTTAAGTCCTGCTAATAAGAATTCGTACATGGGAGGCCTTGGGACCATTATTAGGACTTTAGCACTGCGGAAAACCCTACTTCCTCTAACCACTTAAATGCTGCGGTCAGCATTGACTTTGGCATCTATTCAAGTGATGTGGCAGATGTGTAACAGAGCCTTCACCCTCAAGTAGTGAGGTGGGCACAGCTCCTGAGACTACACCATCACAGCATTTCGAGAGTGATCCTGTTACCTGTTCAGGGGCGATGCTTGTTTCTCCGATTGCGGTCATTGGCATTAAGGAAAATTATACTATAACCCTGTACTGAAAAATCAGACCCCAAATTGATGTGCTGAAGACCACAAGTGTATTGATGTATATCTAAACAAACATTCATGGGTGTACCATTTCCATAGAGATTTCTGCTAAACATATAAATAATTTTTTTGCGACCCACACTCACCATTTGGCAGAATGTAATGAGAACTGTTTGGAAGCCTTGTTGCTGATCCATATATTGCAGAGTAGTCTCTCCACATGCTTGCAATAGAACAAGTGCCGAAAAAGCATCTGGTAACGTGTAAGAGCCTTCCTGTAATTGGGAAAATTTATTTTTTTATTCAAAATTATATAAATCAGACATCTTTGCTTTAGAAGTTCAGAAAAAAGGTCTTTGGATGGGATGAATATATTTTGTCAGAGTATAATAAAACCACCACATTTTCCACTTTCCTGCAAAGCACAGAAAAGCAAGAAGGAACATGAAGGCTGAACAAATAAGGATAATGGATCACCATATCCCTGTGTAGTACAGATGTAGCATAGCCTACCTGTTAATTATTAGTGAAAGAGGCCACTTAACAATATAATCAAAGGAGAATGCTTCTAATCCACTCAGTGACAGCTCAGTTGGGTCAGCATTAATTAAGGCTTTTTCTTGGCAAGTTTCAATGGCAAGAACACGCAGAAGCTGAGTGATGAGGTCATGTGGCATAAGATCAATCTTAAGGGAAATAATAATAAATTACCAAATAATAGAGAATATACTGTACAAATAGTAGAACAAACAATTGAATTTTTGTACTCGCTAGAAAATAATATTTTATTGGGTTCATTTGAGAAAACAGCACCATAGAAAAGGCTGACACTAGGTATTTAAAATATTTTCCTATGCAGGCTATACCCCTCCCACAGGTACACAGCATATCAGTTTCTACATAAGCAGAAGGTGGTAACAAAGCAGAGGATGCAAACAAAGGAACAAGACCTTCCATGCAACTTCTGCCTGAAGTATCTTGTGATACAGACTAGCATCTCAAGAGGCCAGTGTGAACCTGGCAAAGGTATGCAATAAAGACGAGGTGGCAACCTTGTCCACTGAGAGGCTGTTGCTAAATGGCAGACCGCCAAAAAAGCTAGGAGGAAACACATGAAATGGGCAAATCAAAAGGGAGAATCCTTGTTCTTGGACAAGTATTAGACTGCCTTAATTGCGGACTAAATCCGGAGAGTAATGGAGGCCCTCGAGAATCACAAAGGATTCTGGAATCTAAAAGATTCGGAAGCAGGTAGATACACAAAATCCTGACAACATTAAATGGGTTGTTTCATCTGAGATATTGGTGGCATATCACTATGATAGGTGTAGGTCAAACCTCCAATCTCCAGAACAGGATCCTCGAAGTGTGCGTAGAGCATCTGCACATGAACAGCCGCTTTCGCTTAATTTCTAAGGGACTGCCAAAAATAACTGAGCACTGGCTCGGCTATATCTGGCAGTCCTCTTGAAGTGAATGGAGCTGTGGCCATGCTAGTGAGATGCACTCTCCGTTTCTTCTTATAAGACTTCCAAAAATAGCCGAACGAGCTCACTTGGCTATTTTCGGAACTCCCATAGAAATGAATGGAGAGCATGTCGCACATGCAAGATGCACTCTCCTGCATTTTTGAGGGCCCATTCTGGGCCCCGCACCTATCTGACGGTGGCATATACTAGCGATATTGCACCAACGTCTCCGATGAGACAACCCCTTTAAAGGGAATCTGTCACTAGTTTTATGGTGTCCTAACTAAGGGCAACATAAATAAGTGACTGATTCTCTTAGCAAAATGCTGGGTCACTTTCTTTAATTGACCCAGTCAATCTGCCAACGTCTTGTATTGAAAAGCTCCAGCTCATAATGATGAGTCCTGAATATTCATGAGCTCCTGACTCTTCCCGCCTACCTGCTGCTGATTGACAGTTATTTTCCATATGAATCAGCAGTAGGTGGGCAGGGGAGTGGTTATAGCTCTGAATTATAAAAAACGCTGGACTCACTGACATCACGCTGGACTCACATCAGCTCATTGGCATGCGGCATCTTTGGGTGTATATTATGAGGTAACCATCTGTCACACCAGTAAGTCAATACATCTAAGGTACTTTTTAGTAGTTAATGATTTATATAATTAGTTAGATTATATCAAATATCCACATGACAGGTTCCCTTTAGGTTTTTAAAGCAAATCCTGGTGCTACTACAGGATTTGTATCCATAGTCTACAGATCACTTGGTATAATAGCACTGTTTTCAAAATGGCCTGCTCCTGTCACCACCATTCTGGATAGAAAATCCCCACTGATGGAGAGCCCTGGGAGTAAAGCCAGCTTGCACTCGGGTGGCTCTTTACTACCAGGAGACCAGATCTCTGGACGGTTGTGACTTCTGTTCTCTGGTCAGCAGAACCTGCTCCTTTAGGATGGTTATAAATATTTGATCAGTGGGGGTGTGACTCCTAGCACCGTCTCCGATCATCTATTTGAAGGGGCTGAATGTCGCATATTTGTCAATGTTTACATGCACACTGTCTAGATTGCAGCACAGTGCAATTACAGGTATAAATATAGAGTTCGTACCGCGCATATCATCAAGGCCAGTATGCAAACAATTTTTCTTTCTTCCTTCTCCCTTTTGAAAGAGAACCGAGGGCTGCAAATATCCTGTATATGGATATCCTGCAACTAATAAAAGTTAAGATAGTGTAAGTCCGTACAGCTAGGTAACCTGCACTGCACAGATTATACTTACACAGCGCTATGTAAACCAAGGCGTGTATATGATCCCTCCGTAGCTAGTTGTTTTTATTCTGGCGGAGATCCACGTTCCCATGCAATCCCGCAGGATCTGCCCACGGACTTAATTCAGATATACCCCAGGTGAATCTACTGTTTTTTTCTTCGATTTCTTTTCCTAGAGGTTTCTGTGAATACAAGTGGCTTCTGCAATAGTGAAGCTCCGATGGTGTTTGGTTAAAAAAATGTATTTGTACATACTCACAAACACGCTCTTTAAAATTGGCATATAAAAATCCCAGCGTCTTAAACTTTTGCCTGACCCGGGTTTCACTCCTTGAGCTTCGTCAGGGGCACACTTCATCTTTCCCTCCCCCCCTTCTTTTTATTTAGTAGGCTGGAGTTAATCAAGCAACTGATGTGCTGCTCCAGACCACTTGCCTTTTACTGCTTTAACGCTATACTTGTATCACCTAATCCTCAGGGGAAAAAAAACGGATGCTATTAGGTCCCAATTCACATGGACATAATTATTCTATCAGTTTTATATTCTAATTTAAGCTTGCATAAATCTAAAAACCTGGAAAAGGTATATAGACGACTGCTTGGTGATATGGGAGGGGGGAAGAAACCAGCTGGAGGCCTTTATTGCAGGATTGGAGAATAAAGAATGGAACCTAAGTTTCACTAGCACGGTCAGTGCGGTCTCTGTGGATTTTTTGGACCTGACTATATATGTTGAAGAGGGACAGCTCAAAACCAAGACCTTTTTCAAACCCACAGATGTCAATGGGTATATAGATCTAACGAGCTGCCACTATGCCCCTTGGTTGTATAATATACCGAAGGGACAGGTCCAGAGAATCTACCGAAACTGCACTGATCTAGTTATCTTTAAAAAGCAGAGTAATGTAATAAAAGAACGTTTTTTGGAAAAAGGATATGAAAATGACAACTTGGACAGATGTATAAAAGATACAATTAAACAACAAGAGGGAACCCCGAATAAACCACAAACATCGAAAAAGACCATTGATTTTCGTTTTTCATTTATAACCCAGTTCACACAGTGCTCTGGGGAACTGAAAAACGCAATAAAAAAAAAACTGGTCGATCCTAAAAAATGACCCAGTACTCGGACCTGTGATTCCTGAACAACCGCTAGTCATCTATAAAAAAGCACCCAATTTACAAAACAAATTAGTACATAGTGCTAACCGACTAGAAGATAAAAATAAAAAAATAAAAAACAGTTTTAACTGGTGTGGTTTTTGCATTGCTTGCAAAAACAGAAAAAGAACAGAAAGGTCACAAAATAGCACTATAATTAAATTAGAGTACCATCAAAGATAAACAGTTGGAATTAGTGGGTGAGATGACATGCCATAGTAAAGGGGTTGTATATGTACTGGAGTGCCCTTGCGGCCTACAGTATGTAGGACGGACCATTAGACCCCTTAAAGTCCGTGTGCAGGAGCACATAAGAAACATCAAAAAAGGACTTGAAAGTCATGGTGTATCGGCTCATTACAAAAAATGTCACCAAAAAAATCCAGAAGGTCTAAAGTTTATGGGGGTGGAATCCGTACAAAACCATTGGAGGGGAGGAAGTTTTCTGGAAAAAATTAACAAAAAAGAGAGTAAGTGGATATATGAATTAGGTACATTACAACCACGAGGTCTGAATGTAGACTTTGACCTGCAAGCTGTGTAAAATTAGAATATAAAACTGATAGAATAATTATGTCCATGTGAATTGGGACCTAATAGCATCCGTTTTTTTCCCCTGAGGATTAGGTGATACAAGTATAGGGTTAAAGCAGTAAAAGGCAAGTGGTCTGGAGCAGCACATCAGTTGCTTGATTAACTCCAGCCTACTAAATAAAAGTTCAAGGAGTGAAACCCGGGTCGGGCAAAAGTTTAAGACGCTGGGATTTTTATATGCCAATTTTAAAGAGCGTGTTTGTGAGTATGTGCAAATAATTTTTTTTAACCAAACACCATCGGAGCTTCACTATTGCAGAAGCCACTTGTATTCACAGAAACCTCTAGGAAAAGAAATCGAAGAAAAAAACAGTAGATTCACCTGGGGTATATCTGAATTAAGTCCGTGGGCAGATCCTGCGGGATTGCATGGGAACGTGGATCTCCGCCAGAATAAAAACAACTAGCTACGGAGGGATCATATACACGCCTTGGTTTACATAGCACTGTGTAAGTATAATCTGTGCAGTGCAGGTTACCTAGCCGTACGGACTTACACTATCTTAACTTTTATTAGTTGCAGGATATCCATATACAGGATATTTGCAGCCCTCGGTTCTCTTTCAAAAGGGAGAAGGAAGAAAGAAAAATTGTTTGCATACTGGCCTTGATGATATGTGCGGTCCGAACTCTATATTTATACCTGTTTAAAGCATGACTGACCCCACAACACTTTTCGGACCTGCAGCACAGCATTGTTGCGGACTGGTGATTAATTTCTTTTATACAGTGCAATTACAGCTTGTTGTCCTATTTACTTGAATGGAAGGGTAAGCTGTAATTATTCTGCACCGCCGCTACAATCTAGACAGCATGCAGGTTAGCAATGCAGAGGATGCAGTGTCGTGGCCCCTTCAAACTCCTGAGAAGATAAGTCATCAATAACATGAAATCAGACAATCACTTTAAATTCCCACAGATTTGAGATTTCCAATAATAAAACCAGCTAATGCTACTATAGCCTGGGTAAATTGCAGGTAAAGTATACATTTCTTGGTAGACAACATGGTACAGTAGCACCCAAACAAATCTGTAGATAAGAGACTATAAGACAAAAAGAAAAACATTTAGGCCTCTTTCACACGGGCATCGTGTGTGAGGGCCGGATAGGATTCGGATGCGCTGCGGGAAAATGCGTGATTTTTCCACGCGAGTACAAAGCATTTTAATGCGTTTTGCACGCGCGTGAGAAAAATCGGCGGGTTTGGGATCTGTGTTGTGTAGATTTTATTATTTTCCCTTATAACATCACCATGGTGATGGACCATGTGTTGAGCGCAGTGACGTCACCAAAGGTCCTTTTCTCCCAGGTCCTCAAAGAAGAAAGAAGACAAGTTAGGCTGCGCGAGTTTAATTTTTTATTTATTTTATTATCCCTATTTTACTTAGCATTCTGTATTAAGAATGCTATTATTTCCCCTTATAACCATGTTATAAGGGAAAATAATAAAGATTGGGTCCCCATCCCGATCGTCACCTAGCAACCATGCGAGAAAATCGCACCGCATCCGCACTTGCTTGTGGATGCTTACAATTTTCACGCAGCCCCATTCACTTCTATAACTTTTTGATCACTTGCTATTACACTTTTTGTGATGTAAGGTGACAAAAAAATGGCTTTTTAAAAAAAATATGTATACTTTTTTCTTATTTACTAGTTTACTTAGTTTTACACAATAACATTTTTAAAACAAAAAAAAATGTTTGTGTCTCCATATTGAGCCATATTTTTTTATTTTTTTTGGGCGATTGTCTTAGGTAGGGGCTCATTTTTTGTGGGATGAGGTGACGTTAGATTGGTATTATTTTGGTGGGCATACACCTTTTTGATCGCTTGGTGTACTTTTAGTGATGTAAGGTGACAAAACAAAAAGTTTATTTAGCAGTTTTAATTTTATTTTTTTACGGTGTTCATCTGAGGGGTTAGGTCATGTAATATGTTTATAGAGCCGGTGGATACGGACGTGGCGATACCTAATATGTCTACTTTTCTTTTTTTTTAACCTATTTTTTACAAAAAAATATTTACTTTATTTGAGGAAAATGACTTTTATTTGAAACTTTTTTTTAAATAATTTTATATTTATTATGGTGTAAAACAGAAATGTAAATACACTTTTACAGTAGAATAATGCACAGAAGTACAAGGTAAGGATAATACACAAAATACATCACATGCATATTGGATGGGCATATGTAACACTTGATAATAGTCAGTAATGAAGAATGGAAGACCGAACAAAAATAAAGCATTAACATGAACTAACTGAGACTGTGTCTATCTGTAACCAGTCCGAAGAAGGACTACTGTGCAATGTATCCTAAACAAAGAGAGAGCTGAGTCCTAAGTATGACTCATCAGTCTGCAGTGTCTGTGAGGGGAATGGTCACTCAGAGAGCCATGTGAAGTGAGCTCAGTGTACAGTAACAGGTGGCTGTTCTGCAGTTTTACACATAAAATATCTGTCTGATCTTTTACTAACCCATTCTGTGCATCAAAAACTATAAATCCATATTATACATTAGCCCAAAAGCTTGACTAACCCCCACCAGCACTGATGCAGATTTGTTTCCATTACAGCTGTACTCCAGTTGTGTATAAACCTTACACTATGTATCTTTATAGATGCATATACAGCTCAGCTACATATGTCTTCTCCAGTCCCCTAACATCACTTTGGCTGAATGGCTTCATATACAGCCCTGCTACATCTTTATTCTACTCCCCCACTAGCACTGTGTCTGAAAAGCTTCATATACAGCTCTGCTACATCTGTTTGTTTATCTCTTCGACCAGCACTGTATCAGAACAGCTGCATATTCAGCTCTGCTACATCTGTTTCTCTTTCACCAGCATTGATGCTGACCTTCCACATATACAGCTCTGCTACATCTGTTTTTATCTTCAACCATCACTGTGTCAGAACACCCTGCATATTCAGCTCTACTACATCTGTTTTTATCTTCAACCAGCACTGTCAGAACACGCGCATATTCAGCACTGCTACATCTGTTTCTCTTTCACCAGGATTGATGCTGACCTGCCACATATACAGCTCTGCTACATCTGTTTTTATCTTCAACCAGCACTGTGTCAGAACACCCGCATATTCAGCACTGCTACATCTGTTTCTCTTTCACCAGCATTGATGCTGACCTGCCACATATACAGCTCAGCTAGATCTGTTTTTATCTTCAACCAGCACTGTGGTCTGTGGTCTAATGGTGGTCTGTGGATGGCACTGTTGTGGGGGCTCTGTGGATGGCACTGTTGTGGGGGCTCTGTGGGTGGCACTGTTGTGGGGGCTCTGTGGGTGGCACTGTTGTGGGGGCTCTGTGGGTGGCACTGTTGTGGGGGCTCTGTGGGTGGCACTGTTGTGGGGGCTCTGTGGATGGCACTGTTGTGGGGGCTCTGTGGATAGCACTGTTGTGGGGGCTCTGTGTATGGCACTCACAAACTCAGTAGCAGGCAGGCCGGGCAGCGTAACTCACTGACGTCACGCGCCTGCTCCTCCCACTTTATGAATGAAGCAGGCGGAGCAGGCGCGTGACGTCAGTGAGTTACGCTGCCGCCCGGCCTGCCTGCTACTGAGTTTGTGAGTACAGAAAGGGAGAGGATCGCAGAGGATTTCTCTTCTTGCTCACATATGAAAATTAGTATTACAGTGAGCGGGGCCCGGTGCGATAGAATACAGTGAGTGCACCGGGCCCCGCTGCCATTACCACCATTACCATACAATAACATACTGCGCATGCGCGGGCGCCCGATACTGCTGAAGACGTGCGCGTTCACGTCTTACAGCATAGGCCGGCCGCTGGATAGGTTAGGATGTGGTGCGCAGGCGCGGCACATCGATGCGGCCGGCGAGATGAGGCCGTATCCGTGGGATACCAGGATAAACACAGGGGAGTGAAAGGAGCATTTTTAGGACGAATGGTATGTTTTTTTTTTTATGACATGTATTATTAGAAATGTTCAGTGGGGGGCAATGATTTAATGTAACCCTATTTAATGAAGTGGGAATACCCCTTTAACCACCTCCGGACCGCCTAACGCAGATTCGCGTTCCGGAGGTGGCAGCCCTGCGCAGAGTCACGCATTTATGCGTAATCTCGCGATGGCCGAGATTTCCTGTGAACGCGCGCACACAGTCGCGCGCGCTCACAGGAACGGAAGGTAAGAGAGTGGATCTCCAGCCTGCCAGCGGCGATCGTTCGCTGGCAGGCTGGAGATGTGATTTTTTTTAACCCCTAACAGGTACATTAGACGCTGTTTTGATAACAGCGTCTAATATACCTGCTACCTGGTCCTCTGGTGGTCCCCTTTGTTTGGATCGACCACCAGAGGACACAGGCAGCTCAGTAATATGTTGCACCAAGCACCACTACACTACACCCCCCCCCCCTGTCACTTATTAACCCCTTGATCACCCTTGATCACCCCTGATCACCCCATATAGACTCCCTGATCACCCCCTGTCATTGATTACCCCCCTGTCATTGATTACCCCCCTGTAAGATCCATTCAGATGTCCGCATGATTTTTACGGATCCACTGATAGATGGATCGGATCCGCAAAACGCATACGGACGTCTGAATAAAGCCTTACAGGGGCGTGATCAATGACTGTGGTGATCACCCCATATAGACTCCCTGATCACCCCCCTGTCATTGATCACCCCCCTGTAAAGCTCCATTCAGATGTCCGCATGATTTTTACGGATCCACTGATAGATGGATCGGATCCGCAAAACGCATACGGACGTCTGAATAAAGCCTTACAGGGGCGTTATCAATGACTGTGGTGATCACCCCATATAGACTCCCTGATCACCCCCCTGTCATTGATTACCCCCCTGTAAGATCCATTCAGATGTCCGCATGATTTTTACGGATCCACTGATAGATGGATCGGATCCGCAAAACGCATACGGACGTCTGAATAAAGCCTTACAGGGGCGTGATCAATGACTGTGGTGATCACCCCATATAGACTCCCTGATCACCCCCTGTCATTGATTACCCCCCTGTAAGATCCATTCAGATGTCCGCATGATTTTTACGGATCCACTGATAGATGGATCGGATCCGCAAAACGCATACGGACGTCTGAATAAAGCCTTACAGGGGCGTGATCAATGACTGTGGTGATCACCCCATATAGACTCCCTGATCACCCCCCTGTCATTGATTACCCCCCTGTAAGATCCATTCAGATGTCCGCATGATTTTTACGGATCCACTGATAGATGGATCGGATCCGCAAAACGCATACGGACGTCTGAATAAAGCCTTACAGGGGCATGATCAATGACTGTGGTGATCACCCCATATAGACTCCCTGATCACCCCCCTGTCATTGATTACCCCCCCTGTCATTGATCACACCCCTGTAAAGCTCCATTCAGACGTCCGCATGATTTTTACGGATCCACTGATAGATGGATCGGATCCGCAAAACGCATACGGACGTCTGAATGGAGCCTTACAGGGGCGTGATCAATGACTGTGGTGATCACCCCATATAGACTCCCTGATCACCCCCCTGTCATTGATTACCCCCCCTGTCATTGATTACCCCCCCTGTCATTGATCACCCCCCCTGTCAGGCTGCATTCAGATGTCCGTATGATTTTTACGGATCCACTGATAGATGGATCGGATCCGCAAAACACATACGGACATCTGAATGGAGCCTTATAGGGGGGTGATCAATGACAGGGGGGTGATCACCCCATATAGACTCCCTGATCACCCCCTGTCATTGATAACCCCCCTGTCATTGATCACACCCCTGTAAAGCTCCATTCAGATGTCCGCATGATTTTTACGGATCCACTGATAGATGGATCGGATCCGCAAAACGCATGCGGACGTCTGAATGGAGCCTTATAGGGGGGTGATCAATGACAGGGGGGTGATCACCCCATATAGACTCCCTGATCACCCCCCTGTCATTGATCACCCCTCTGTAAGGCTCCATTCAGACATTTTTTTGGCCCAAGTTAGCGGAAATTATTATTTTTTTCTTACAAAGTCTCATATTCCACTAACTTGTGTCAAAAAATAAAATCTCACATGAACTCACCATACCCCTCACGGAATCCAAATGCGTAAAATTTTTTAGACATTTATATTCCAGACTTCTTCTCACGCTTTAGGGCCCCTAGAATGCCAGGGCAGTATAAATACCCCACATGTGACCCCATTTCGGAAAGAAGACACCCCCAGGTATTCCGTGAGGGGCATATTGAGTCCATGAAAGATTGAAATTTTTGTCCCAAGTTAGCGGAAAGGGAGACTTTGTGAGAAAAAAATAAATAAAATCAATTTCCGCTAACTTGTGCCAAAAAAAAAAAAATTCTATGAACTCGCCATGCCCCTCATTGAATACCTTGGGGTGTCTTCTTTCCAAAATGGGGTCACATGTGGGGTATTTATACTGCCCTGGCATTCTAGGGGCCCTAAAGCGTGAGAAGAAGTCTGGGATCCAAATGTCTAAAAATGCCCTCATAAAAGGAATGTGGGCCTCTTTGCGCATCTAGGCTGCAAAAAAGTGTCACACATCTGGTATCGCCGTACTCAGGAGAAGTTGGGGAATGTGTTTTGGGGTGTCATTTTACATATACCCATGCTGGGTGAGAGAAATATCTTGGCAAAAGACAACTTTTCCATTTTTTTATACAAAGTTGGCATTTGACCAAGATATTTATCTCACCCAGCATGGGTATATGTAAAATGACACCCCAAAACACATTCCCCAACTTCTCCTGAATACGGCGATACCACATGTGTGGCACTTTTTTGCAGCCTAGGTGGGCAAAGGGGCCCACATTCCAAAGAGCACCTTTCGGATTTCACAGGTCATTTACCTACTTACCACACATTAGGGCCCCTGGAAAATGCCAGGGCAGTATAACTACCCCACAAGTGACCCCATTTTGGAAAGAAGACACCCCAAGGTACTCCGTGAAGGGCATGGCAAGTTCCTAGAATTTTTTATTTTTTGTCACAAGTTAGTGGAAAATGATGATTTATTTTTTTTTCCTTACAAAGTCTCATATTCCACTAACTTGTGACAAAAAATAAAAACTTCCATGAACTCACTATGCCCATCAGCGAATACCTTGGGGTGTCTTCTTTCCAAAATGGGGTCACTTGTGGGGTAGTTATACTGCCCTGGCATTCTAGGGGCCCAAATGTGTGGTAAGGAGTTTGAAATCAAATTCTGTAAAAAATGACCAGTGAAATCCGAAAGGTGCTCTTTGGAATGTGGGCCCCTTTGCCCACCTAGGCTGCAAAAAAGTGTCACACATGTGATATCTTCGTATTCAGGAGAAGTTGGGGAATGTGTTTTGGGGTGTCATTTTACATATACCCATGCTGGTTGAGATAAATATCTTGGTCAAATGCCAACTTTGTATAAAAAAATGGGAAAAGTTGTCTTTTGCCAAGATATTTCTCTCACCCAGCATGGGAATATGTAAAATGACACCCCAAAACACATTCACCAACTTCTCCTGAATACGGAGATACCACATGTGTGGCACTTTTTTGCAGCCTAGGTGGGCAAAGGGGCCCACATTCCAAAGAGCACCTTTCGGATTTCACTGGTCATGTTTTACAGAATTTGATTTCAAACTCCTTACCACACATTTGGGCCCCTAGAATGCCAGGGCAGTATAACTACCCCACAAGTGACCCCATTTTGGAAAGAAGACACCCCAAGGTATTCGCTGATGGGCATAGTGAGTTCATGGAAGTTTTTTTTTTTTGTCACAAGTTAGTGGAATATGAGACTTTGTAAGAAAAAAATAAAAAAAAAATCATCATTTTCCACTAACTTGTGACAAAAAATAAAAAGTTCTATGAACTCACTGTGCCCATCAGCGAATACCTTAGGGTGTGTACTTTCCGAAATGGGGTCATTTGTGGGGTGTTTGTACTGTCTGGCCATTGTAGAACCTCAGGAAACATGACCGGTGCTCAAAAAGTCAGAGCTGCTTCAAAAAGCGGAAATTCACATTTTTGTACCATAGTTTGTAAACGCTATAACTTTTACCCAAACCATTTTTTTTTTTACCCAAACATTTTTTTTTTTATCAAAGACATGTAGAACAATAAATTTAGAGCAAAATTTATATATGGATCTCGTTTTTTTTGCAAAATTTTACAACTGAAAGTGAAAAATGTCATTTTTTTGCAAAAAAATCGTTAAATTTTGATTAATAACAAAAAAAAGTAAAAATGGCAGCAGCAATGAAATACCACCAAATGAAAGCTCTATTAGTGAGAAGAAAAGGAGGTAAAATTCATTTGGGTGGTAAGTTGCATTACCGAGCAATAAACGGTGAAAGTAGTGTAGGTCAGAAGTGTAAAAAGTGGCCTGGTCTTTCAGGGTGTTTAAGCACTGGGGGCTGAGGTGGTTAAGGACCCGAAGGCCCAGAGCTTCTCAGCCAATAATACCCAACCCAACAGACAAGACAAATGACAGACAAAAGACATAAAAAAGGGGGGGAGGGGGAAGGGAACATTCCTTTCACACAAGATCGTCAAGGTTGCCAAGTGGCCCAGTAATTATCCCATATGTCCCATATGGCATTGAAGAGTGCCATTTTGTCCTGAAACATAGCAGTGGAGTACTCCATTGTTCGGACCTCCATCACCCTGGCATACAAATCAGAGACCCGTGGTGGTTCGGGGATTTTCCAGGCTCGGGAGACTAGACAACGAGCTGCTGTTAGCATCAGTAGCAGCAGCTTGAGTGCATGTTTTTTAACTTGTATGGGGACCACATTGAGGAGGAAGGACACCGGTTCCGGTCGGATTTCAATTCCAAAGACATCACTCAGGAGGGCGCCTACTTCAGTCCAGTAGGGGCATATCTTGGGACAGTCCCAAAAAATGGGAGGCAATGTACCCCTATGTAAGCCACATCTCCAACAATCACCCGGGACTACTGGATTAATTCTATGGAGGAGGTCAGGAGTGTTATACCAGTACATTAAGATTTTATATTGTTTCTCCTGATGAAGTACCGACATAGATGATTTCGCTGCCCTCCTCCATATAAGGTGCCAGAGTGAGTCCGGCAAGGCCCTCCCCATATATTCCTCCCACAGCACCATGTAGGAATGCCTTTGGACCCGATCAGGGAAGGGAGTAAGCAATATGGAGTAAATCTCAGAAAGCCGGAATTAGTACTTACCGGTAATTCATTTTCCATGAGATCTCCACGACGGCCATACAAGGAGATTGCTTCCTGCCCCTACAGAGGTCAGGGGTCAGAGAAAGGTTTAAATACTCCCCTCCCACCACCAATGCTTCCAAAATACCAGAGTAAAGGGTGGTGGATACACACGTGAAAAAAATAAAATAAACAGGAGAAGATATTTCATCATATCAACCCCCAGGTAATTAACAGGGAGGGAAATACGGGCCGTCGTGGTGATCTCATGGAAAATGAATTACCGGTAAGTACTAATTCCGGCTTTCCATATCATCACCATGACGGCCATACAAGGAGGTATATCAAATATGAATCTACGGGGGGGACACAGACTGAAAGACTTTTTGTCCGAAAGACATATCAGTCTTTTTGAAAAGGTCCAGCCTATAATGTTTGGCAAAAGTATGGATACTGGACCAAGTGGCTGCTTTACAGATCTCCTCAAGGGAGACACCCGCTCTTTCTGCTTGAGAAGATGACATTGCCCTAGTAGAGTGGGCTCTGATATTGTCAGGGCAGGAAAGATTCTGTAAGGAATAACAAGAAGCGATGGTAGCTTTGATCTATCTGGCAATGGAGGACTTGGAAACTTTCGGACCCTTGTTTCTTCCTCCAAACTGGATAAAGAGGCAGTCTGACTTCCTAAAGTCTTTAGTGGTCTCTAAATAATCCAGTACTGCCCGTCTGACATCAAGTGAATGAAGGGTAGATTCCCAATCATTAGATGGGTTGTTAAACAAGGAAGGGAGAGTGATCTCCTGGTCCTTATGAAACTTCGAGACTACTTTCGGTAGAAAACACGGGTCTAGTTTTAGAACTATCCTGTTGTCCAGGACCTGTAGGTAAGGCTCTCTAATTGAAAGGGCCTGTAGTTCACTTATTCTTCTGGCTGAGGTGATGGCAACCAGGAATGCAGTCTTGTAGGATTTATGCTTCAAAGAGCAGCCACTCAGAGGTTCAAATGGAGGATGTGATAGTCCCCTAAGGACGATGTCTAAATCCCAGGAAGGTACCTGAGACCTTAGAGTCGGACGTAGCCTCGTTATTGCCTTCATGAAACGCTTTATCCACCTATGGCTTGCCAGTTCGGTGTCGTAAAAGCAACTAAGGGCTGATACCTGTACATTGAGTGTGGATGGTCTTAATCCCATGTCAAAACCTTTTTGTAAAAAGTCCAGAATCATTTGGATGTTTGGAGCGGAGGTATTCGGTGAGGGCGAACCTGACCACGAGCAGAAACGTTTCCAAATCTTCAGGTAAATTGAAAAGGTCACCTTCTTTTTGGAAGCCTTTAGGGTTGCAATTACCGCATCCGATAGTCCCTGATGCTTTAGGATCTGGGTCTCAGGATCCAGGCTGCTAGGTTGAGGAAGTCCGGGTCCGGGTGTAGGATCGGACCTTGGTGAAGGATGTTTCGTCTCTTTGGCAGAATCCAAGGATCTTCGCTGGCAAGGTTCCACAGGATTGGGAACCAGCTCCTCTTTGGCCAGTAGGGTGTCACTAGTATGACTGAAGTACTGTCCTGTATGATCTTCTGTACCACCCTCGGTATTAATGTAAGAGGAGGGAAAGCGTAATGGACACCTCGGTTCCATCTGAAAGAGAAAGCGTCCAGAAATCTCGGGCTGTCTCTGGGATGTAGGGAACAAAAAACTGGCAATTTCGAGTTTACTCGAGTGGCAAAGAGATCTATTGTTGGTCTCCCCCACTTGTCCACTATCATCAGGAAGACTTCCTCGTTTAAGGACCATTCTGAGAGATCTATCCTTGCCCGGCTTAGGTAGTCTGCTTCCACATTTAGGGACCCCTTCAGGTGGACTGCAGACACTGACCGGACATTCGCTTCGGCCCAGGTGAATATCTTTGCCGACAAATCCAGCAGGCTGCTCGAACCCGTGCCTCCCTGATGGTTTAAATACCTTATCACTGTCGTATTGTCTGACAGGACTCTTACGTGATGGCCTTGAAGATGAATCTTTGCTTGCCTTAGAGTTTCCCAGACTGCCATCAATTCTCAAAGATTTGATGACTGGAGACTGAAAGATTTGGGCCAGACTCCCTGGTAATAAACATCTCCGACCTTCGCTTCCCAACCGTACTGGCTTGCATCCGTGGTGATCTGGGCATAGGGATTCTTTGACCACTGCACCCCCCTGGAGATATTGATCTTGTCTTTCCACCAAAGAAGGGAGGTTTTTATCATCTGAGGGATGATCACCTTTTGAATAGTTAAAGAGAGGGGACCCGCTCACCAATGTCCCCTCAGGGTAGGTGCTCTAGCTCAAAAATTGAGACACCCCTCAAAATAAAGTCTAAATGGTATAAAGGATTGAACTGGCACTCATATGGAATATAAACATGGTTTAATAAAATAAGAATAGGGATAATATCACCTGTCACATATATACCTTCAATAAAATACAATATCAATAAAAGAATAACATCGGTACATGATAGTAGGCGTCTGTCAGATCGACCGAGCACATTACTGAATTGCTCTGGAGCAGAGGAACTATAGATCTTCGGGTCTCCATCCTGAATTTTTGATAGGTAATGTATCTGTTCAGGCGCTTTAAGTTTATTATTGTGCGGTAGGATCCCTCCTTCTTCACTAGTAAGAGGTTCGAATAGAAACCCTTTCCTTGTTCGGGTCGTGGTACTTTCACCACTACCCCTTTTGCGAGTAGTTCCCGAATGCCCACGTGAATAGGATGATTGAAGTCTGGGATCGCAACCTTAGTGGCTAGAAACCTCTTTGGGGGAGAATCTGAGAATTGTATTCTGTAACCTGACTCTACAATCCTCAGAGCCCAGGAGTTTGAGGATATCTCCTCCCAACGGGGAAAAAACATCCTCAATCTCCCCCCTACCCTGATGTCACTGGTTTCCATTTCCTTTTTGGGAAGCAGAAACGGGAGCCCTACCTCTCCCCCTTTGGGGTAACTGAAACGGCATGACTTGCCCTTACCAGTGTACTGACTACCTTGGTTGGAAGGGGCACGAAAGGGATACTTCCTTTTATAGACTTTTTCCTCCGGAAAACCCTTCTTTTTATCGGAGGCCCTTTCTAAGATCTTCTCTAGTTCTGGTCCGAAGACATACTCTCCAGAAAAGGGGATGCCACATAGTCTGGACTTTGACACTTTGTCCCCCGACCAGCATTTCACCCACAAGGCACGGCGAGCTGCATTGGACAGACCCGCATCTTTTGCTGAAAAACGTACCGACTCCGCTAAAAAAGCTGTAGCAGATTTTAATAGGGGAATAGCACTCACAATCTCATTTGTTGAGGAATCACTGGAGGCCCTATTCTCTAATTCTGAGAGCCAGATGAACATAGATCTGGCAACTGATGTGGCTGCTATGTTCGACTTAAGCGTGAAAATGGCCGCCTCCCAGGACCTTCTCAATAGGCCGTCAGCCTTTCTATCCAGTGGATCTTTGAGCTGAGAGGCATCCTCAAATGGTAGGCTGGTTTTTTTATTGACCCTAGCTACCTGGGCGTCAATTTTAGGGATGGTATTAAAGGTCTTGGCTTCTTCTTGATCAAAGAAAAGCCGGTTTTGGAAGGATCTGGCAACACCTAGCCGTTTCTCCGGATCTGCCCATTCATCCAAAATCATCCCCTTGATATTATCATTAATAGGGAAGACTCTGGATTTCTTCACCCTGAGACCACCAAACATCTCATCTTGTACTGATGGAGTAGAAGGGACCTCCTCTACTCCCATAGTAGCTCTGACGGCTTTTAAAAGCTCGGGCATATCCTCAGAGGAGAAATTAAATTTCCTTCGGTTTTCTGAAAATTCTCGTTCAGAGAGCTTATCTTTATCCTCCATATGTCTAGAAGAGGAAGCCGAACCGCCATAAACCTCAGAATCGGATGAAATATAATGGTCTGATTTATGGCGTTTGGCAGGGGGCTCCGAAACAACAGGTTTCTCTGTTTGAAGAGAGGAAAAAGCCGCAAAGGAGGATTTAATCTCTTCCTGCATGGACTTAATCTCGTCCATGAGGGACGGCTGTTCCTCCCGGACAATCTTAGAAATGCAATCCCTGCACAACTTCTTAGGGTGGTCATCAGGAAGTCGATTAAGACATGAAATACACTTTGATGACTTCTTGGGTTTTCTCAGAGAATCTTTAGCAGTCTGGAAAAGCCAAGAAAAAAACCTCATCAATAATGTGCCCAGGTGAGAGAGGAAGAAAAACTCTCCCTTATGGGGAACTTACGGACGGCAGAGTAGAGGCCTCAGTATGCTCAGATGCAGACATCCTGAAGTACAGCCAGAGTAAGGTAAGCACTCACCGCAGGACGCTGCAGCAGGAGGATCCATTTGAATTCTCCCGCCTCCTGAAGCCGCCCCCCCCGTCCGCGTCACTTCCGGAAACGTCACGGCTACCCGGAAGTGACGAATTTGCATAGCACCGCATGGCGCTGGGCGCACAAGCCGGCAAGGTTTCAGTGAACCAGCGGGCGTTCTGTGCACTGGGAGCAGGCCCCAGATCAACCGGAGGAGAGTCTCTCCCTTTCCCCCCTATCTGGCGTTAGTAAGAGACCGCGGGCTGACAGGGGGGTCCCGCTAAAGCAGGTACGCAACTCCATCCACTTCGGGACCTTCATCTCCATGGCAGCTGCCTGCGGAGACCTTTCTCCGCCCCTGTCCTCTGTAGGGACAGGAAACACTGGTGTTTGGTGGTGGGAGGGGAGTATTTAAACCTTTCTCTGCTTCCTGCCCCTACAGAGGTCAGGGGTCAATCTCCTTGTATGGCCGTCGTGGTGATGATATGGAAATTAAACCTTTCGCATGTACCCCTTCCCTGCAAAGGCGTTCAAAGGGAGTCGGAAGGGAAACCCCTGAAAATATGGACTGGGCAAAGTGCCTAATCTGGATATAAAAGAAGTTGGAGGAGGGGGGGGGTAGATCATATTTGGCCTGCAGGGTAGTAAACTGCATAAGGACCCTAGTGAAGGGGTCCACAATATCAGCGACCCGAAACACCCCCCGCTGAAACCATGGTCTCGTTGTGGACGTGATAAGACTAGCAGGGAGCGTGGGGTGATATAAGAAGGAGGTCAAGGCGGAGTGAATGGACTCCAGAGGGAATTTGCTACTGCACTGCTGCCAGATGAGTCTGGTACAAGCCATGGGCCCTAGGAGATCCTTGGCTGGCTGAGTCCTGTCAGGTCCGGATCATAGCATGGAGTTAGGATGTACAGGAGCCAGCCAGAGTCTTTATACCTGCATCCAGACAGAATAAGGGTGCAAGGAAGCCCAGGCTGTGACAGAGCGTAGCTGGGCCGCCCAATAATATTTAGACAGATCCGGAACCCCTAGACCGCCCTGGTGCCTACTAGATAGGAGAACCGACCTCGGGATTCTGTGCCGCCTTTCGCCCATATGAATCTAAGGAGGTGGGATTGAGTGGCCTTTAATCGGTAAGGTCTCAAAAAGGTACAGAAGCTTGGGCAAGATCGTCATTTTATTCGCAGCAATACGCCCCATGAGAGAGAGTGGGAGAGGGTGCCACCTATCTAGAAGACCCCTAATCTCGGTATATATACGTGGGAAATTAGCTTTGTAAAGCTCTCCATATCGGAGAGTGAGGTCAACCCCCAAATATCGCAGTGAATCAGTCTTCCAATGGAAAGGAAAGTTAACCTTGTGAGAGCTCAGGGTCGTCTGAGAAAAATTAAGAGGGAGGGCCTCAATTTTATGGGTGTTGACCTTATACCCCGAGAGACGACCAAACTCCCGTAGGATGGAGTGGAGGTTTGGTAGGGAAATGTGAAGCTTGGTAAGGGTAAGGAGGATATCATCAGCATATAGCGATAGCTTAAACTCCCTATCCTTGACCATAACACCTCTGATATCCGGGCTAGCCCTGATCTTGGCCGCCAGGGGTTCGATACACATGGCAAAAAGTAGGGGAGATAGGGGGCAACCCTGCCTCGTTCCATTAGCAATGTTTATGGGTCGAGATTGAGCATGAGGTAGTCTGATCGTCGCTGTGGGGGAGGAGTATAGACTATGAATGGCTCTAACAAATGGGCCAGAAAGGCCGTAAGCCTGGAGGGTAGCAAAGAGGAAAGGCCAACCTAAACGGTCGAATGCCTTTTCCGCATCTAAACTAAGAAGTAACGCCTCCTCACCCGAGCGAGATATGACATCTATCAAGTCAATGTTTATTTGTGTGTTGTCGGCCCCCTGACGCCCTGGACAAATCCCACCTGGTCTTTATGAATCAGGGAGGGGAGAAAGACGTTTAGTTGGGTAGCTAGGGTTTTGGTGAAAATCTTAAGGTCAGAGTTAAGTAGGGCAATGGGCCTATAGTTAGGGCATTCGTGCATATCCTTCCCAGGTTTCGGAATCATCGTGAGATACGAGTGAGACATTGGGGGAGGTACTGCATTGCCAGCTAGGTAATGATTGAATAGGGTTACTAAGTGAGGGGTTAGTTCAGTCTTAAAGGTCTTATAATATTTGTACGAAAAGCCATCAGGCCCCGGGGATTTACCCTCAGGTATTATTTGAAACTTTAAATTTTTTGGGGGGGAAACTTTATTTTTTCAATTTATTTTTTGTCCCACTTATGGGGGTCTGATCCCCTTTACAATGCATTCCAATACATCTGTATTGGAATGCATTGGCTGTATGTGTAATACAGTGTGTATTACTCATACAGCTTCCTGCCTGTGAGATCCAGGGGGCTGGTTCTCACAGGCTCTCCACCAGAAGGCAGCCCCGATGCCTGCTGCCTTCCATGCCATCGGGTCCTTGTGACAGTAGCACGGGGACCCGATGGCAGCTCCGATCCCCACCCGACATCGCATGTGCCGCGGTCAGTGCTGACTGCGGCACATGAAGGGTTAATGCGCCGGCATCGGTGATTTCACCGATACCGGCGCATGCAGCAGGGTTCCGGCTATCAGTGACTGCCAAACCCCTGCTGCGGATTGGGTGGGCGCAGCTCCTGCACCCGCCCGATACCCATGAAGTACATGTACGTCACGTGTCTTTAAGTCCCGGAAAGAAATGACGTACATGTATGTCATGGGTCCTTAAGGGGTTAAAGTACCAAGCCTAGCAAAGCCAGTATGGCACTATTATGATGGCCAGAAGACCCGTACTTTGATCCAAGGTAGGTGGGATTAGGGGGAAGGGATTTGGGGAATGTGATTTTTTTCCAACAGGCAGGGACAGCCTTAGGTTTGAAGGTTTTCTTTGATGCCCCCTTTTCCTCCTGGATTAAAAATAAATAAATAAATAAAAACTAAAAAGGCTACAGAACACTTATTTGGTTCTGTTTCCCAACGTGATGAAAAAATGAATGCAGCCTGCAAAGGAAGCAACATGGACAATCACAATACATTGGTAAGTATTAAAAATATTGAGCCGTTCTGTCACAAAGGGTTAACAGCTTTTCGAGCTGTGTGAATCATATTTTCGTTTTAATTTTGTGCCAGTCATCTAATAAACCTTATCTCTAAATTAATAAAAGGACATAAACATTAAAGCCACATACTTATCAGTAAGATAAGAATTGAGCTATAATGAGTGTTTAGAAGGTCAGAGATTAGAGACAAGGAGCATGTCAGCTGAGCTGCCTGATGAAAGAATGGAAATTCAGATTCTGCTACTACAGAAAGTAAAAGCTAAAAGTTTCCAAAGGTGTGCATAGCCTTTAAGTCATAATGATCATATCGTCCTAGATCACCAACTGCATTAGCTCAGAGGCATTTCAACATGTCCGATACATGCAAATTGTAAAATATTTATTTGTTGTAAAACAGACTTTATGTAATATTTTGCCCCTGCAAATGTCCTTACATAGGTAACATTATACACTACTCACCAAAATTTTGGGATATTTGGCTTTCGAGTGAAATTTATTGGAAACTTAAGTTCACGCTACAGTTATTTTAGATTAGGAAAGTATGGCATTTAAAAAACAAGCATGCAATGGTGATTTCCTCATGTCAAACAATTTATTGAAAGAAAAGCCAACAACAGTGGTTGGTACCCCCCTACAAAAAATGTCAATTTCTCATTAACTTGTCATGTGGCACTGAACATCAATTACAGCTTGGCAATGACGTCTCACGTTGTTCACAAGTCGACTTATTGTCTGCTGAGGCATGGCATCCCACTCTTCTTGAAGGGCTGCCCTCAGGTCATTGAGGTTCTGGGGTACAGGGTTATGAGCCCCTACACGACGACTAAGCTGATCCCATACAGTCAGGTCCATAAATATTGGGACATCTACACAATTCTAACATTTTTGGCTCTATACACCATCACAATGGATTTGAAATGAAACAAACAAGATGCGCTTTAACTTCAGACGGTCAGCATTAATTTAAGGGTATCTACATCCAAATCAGGTGAATGATGTAGGAATAACAACAGTTTGCATATGTGCCTCGTGCTTGTTAAGGGACCAAAAGAAATGGGACAGAATAATCATCATAAATCAAACTTTCACTTTTTAATACTTGGTTGCACCAGACACTGGGTTTCATCCCTGGTGATGCTCTTCCAGGCCTCTACTGCAACTGTCTTCAGTTCCTGCTTGTTCTTGGGGCATTTTCTCTTCAGTTTTGTCTTCAGCAAGTGAAATACATGCTCAATCTGATGTAGGTCAGGTGATTGACTTGGCCATTGCATAACATTCCACTTCTTTCCCTCAAAAAACTCTTTGGTTGCTTTTGCAGTATGCTTTGGGTCATTGTCCATCTGCACTGTGAAGCGTTGTCCAATAAATTTTGAAGCATTTGGCTGAATATGAGCAGATAATATTGCCCGAAACACTTCAGAATTCATCCTTCTGCTTTTGTCAGCAGTCACATCATCAATAAATACAAGAGAACCAGTTCCATTGGCAACCATACATGCCCACGCCATGACACTACCACCACCATAGTTCACTGATGAGGTGGTATCCTTAGGATCATGAGCAGTTCCTTTCCTTCTCCATACTCTTCTCTTGCCATCACTCAGGTACAAGTTGATCTTGGTCTCTTCTGTCCATACGATGTTGTTCCAGAACTGTGAAGGCTTTTTTAGATGTCGTTTGGCAAACTCTAATCTGGCCTTCCTGTTTTTGAGGCTCACCAATGGTTTACATCTTGTGGTGAACGCTCTGTATTCACTCTGGTGAAGTCTTCTCTTGATTGTTGACTTTGACACACATATAAAATGACAACAAAAAAGGAGTGCGTGACACACCAATGTAGAAAAATGCAAATCAATTTTATTAATGTATCAATAAAAATGTACATGATGCATAATACATATAAGTAAATGAGCAGGGACAACCACAGTCCTACATCGCCCTACTATCAGCCCAGACACATAAATTGTGATAATGATATCTCAATTGCGCAGTACAGAGAGTATAAAAAAATATCCAAATGGATGTGATGCAGCAAAAAACAAGAGATATATTGGAACTATGTACGCGCCCCAAAATACTGAACGGCAATACTACCTAGGTCCAGAACAAACACGTCTAAATACCAGGCGGTGCACAAAGTAATGAGGCTACATACCAACAAAGCTGGGACTGACAGCAGGGCAATGGCGCTCCTCGACACTGTTGGCGCTTCCTACACTGTTCACCTGATTTAGATGAAGATACCCTCAAATTAAAGCTGACAGTCTGCAGTTAAAGCACATCTTTAATTTCAAATCCATTGTGGTGGTGTATAGAGCCAAAAATGTTAGAATTGTATTGATGTCCCAATATTTATGGACCTGACTGTAGGTTTTAAATGGGATTCAGGTCTGGAGAAAGTGCAGGCCACTCCATTTGAGGTACCCAAGGTACCAGCAGCCATTCCCTGGCACATTGTCACCCATGAACATGAAATTAGGCCTATGTTGTTTATGCAAAAGCACAATGACTGGATTAATGATGTTATTCAAGTAGTATGAGCTTGTCACTGTACCATTCACAAAGTGGTGGCCATTATTTCTGCTCAGCGTGAATCACTTATCAGTGAACAGCACGGGGGTCCCCTGGTCCCTCGTCAAACATAGATGAGCCCTGGACCATACAAGACAATAACGCCTATGGTGAGGAACCCTTACAATAGCACGCCGACCATGCTGATGTATACGGTTTTAAATGGTCTGACGTGACACTTGGGTGCTTCTTACCTCCCTTAAATGTGCCTGGAGTTCTGTGGCATTCATTATCCAGTTCCGCAGGGCATTATTAACAATGAAACAGTCATCAGTGTGGGATGTGGCCAACAGTGACGGCCAGTTCGCCCGCGAATACATGCGAGCTGCCATCTTAACTCACAAGTCCAGCAATGCACAGGTAAGTCCTTACCTGTGCCTGTGCGCGAGCCGGTCTAAAACAAATGCGGTCACTGGGAGCAGGCAGTTCCGAGAACAGCCGCCGGGGGCCTTCATCGGTCTGTTCTCGGAACCTGCCTGCTCCCGGTGACCGCATTTGTTTCAGACCAGCACCCGGCACAGGTAAGGACTTACCTGTGCATCACTGGACTTGTGAGTTAAGATGGCAGCCAGCATGTGTTCGCGGGCGAACATGGTGAACTGGCCATCACTGGTGGACAAAAGGCGTCCACTTCTATGTCTTTCTGTTGCTCTTCCAGACTCTCTGTATATCTGTTAAATGTAGCCATGCACATCTGTAACACCCCAAAGTTGTGTTACGAAACTCTTTTACCCCGCTACAACCTGTTAAGAGCATTAACATTGTCATCTTGTGTAATTTCATGTAATTTCCTCACAAATGTGCATTCAAATCCTTGTTAAATGTATATTGCTGTGACTTCCATGTTCACTAGCAGGTGGCAGCAATGTGTTAGCAGGGACTTAAAGGGATTCTGTCACCAGGTTTCACCCCCTCCAGATAAAAATATGGTTATGTTCAGGGAGCTTTCACGATTCCTAATGTGGTCTTATAAATGTAATCTGTAGACTCATTTTGCCAAAAAAACGCTATTACTAACCTGTCATTCAACAAAATAAGGTGCCCAAGGGGATGTAAATGGATCCAAGCTGCCGCCCGCACCCGCTGCTGTTCGTGCCCAGCTCCGCCTTTCCCGACCTCAGCGCCGCCTCATAATCCTGTGTGACGCCTCTGGCTCTCCCTCCCTCCCCCCTCCTTCTGCTCTAAAATCTCGCGCGTGCGCACAGGGCTCTGCCTGATGCGCCCGTGCGGACTTCTCCGTTCGGCTTCATAGAGCGAAGTGCGCATGCGCCGGCACTTCGCTCAACCTCTCGATGACCTGCACACTGGCAGAGCCCTGTGCGCATGCGCGAGATGTTAGAGCAGAAGGAGGGGGGAGGGAGAGCCGGAGGCGTCACACAGGATTATGAGGCGGCGCTGAGGTCAGGAAAGGCGGAGCTGGGCACGAACGGCGGCGGGTGCGGGCGGCAGCTTGGATCCACTTACATCCCCTTGGGCACCTTATTTTGTTAAATGACAGGTTAGTAATAGCGTTTTTTTTTTTAGCAAAATTAGCCTACAGATTTTATTTATAAGACCACATTAGGAATCGTGAAAGCTCCCTGAACATAACCATATTATTATCTGGAAGGGGGTGAATCCTGGTGACAGAATCCCTTTAAGACAGTTTAGTGTTTATGAACTGGAATAGTTCATTCCAGTTTAGTCCCCCCCCCCTCTGTGAGCAGAGTGGATTAGTCCACATCCTGCCTCATGGGGAGGGAAGGAAGTTAGAGTTAGTGTGCCAGCCACCCCTGCTAGGGGAAGACTGTGCGTGTAGGAGCTCCCAGATATAGGGATCCAAAGTCAGGATCTTGTCTCGGCTGAGACATTGATCATCATCCCCAGCCCGAGCCTTGCAGCCTCAGCTGGAATAAAGCAAGCAGCCACCTCCAGTTACAGGAAGAAGCATACCCTGAGACAATAACTGTGAGTACCGTCCAGAGACTCCAGGAAAAGCCATATTCCTCCTCAGCAAGTCAGTCCCCAAGACAGCAGAAGATAGTAAGCGCAGAAGCCAAATTCCTGCCATATTACAGAGCACTAAGCAGACGTCCTTTTCCTGCAAAAGCTCCAGATAGAGCAGAAGATAATTTCCTACTACACATTACCAATACCTGCTGGGACCAAAGACTATTGATGTACCTTGTTTGGATGAAAGTAGTAACTAGTAGTAACTGGTAAAGTTCAAACTAGTAAAGACATGTTTGAACTTTACCAAAGGTCTGGATCTCAATTACTGCTGCAAATCCCTCTATTACTCATACTAGCAACACACTCAATTTATTGCAAGTGAGCCAGGATCCAGGAGTCCAGCCGTACCCAGGTAGGAGACACCGTTGACACTATTGCCATTACCACACAGAGACATTACACCACTCTGGCATTCCTAACCTGGTACGTGAGTGACAACACCTTAAAGGGCCCTGTGTTAGTACCCTGCGCACGCTGCAATTGGAGTCATAAACAAAACTATAGACTATCATACCCATATCCTGACCCAATGCAAATTTGGCATCCGTGTAACCCTACCACGGTCTGGCTCTATTGCACATCTGCATATTCATTTATCATATAGGGCAGGATGTTTTTTCATCTGTTTTGAGTAATTTTTTATTAGCCTGCTGCGGTGACAGTAAAGAGCGCCGAGACCAGCAGAAGCGGGCTCTCTGCATGGCATCATTATAACAGGGTGCTACAACTATCCATCGCTGTGTAAAGTGACCCCTTCTGGCTGTAAAATTATGAGCCTGCAGGCTGTGAATTTACCCCTTCATGCCCTGACTAGGCAGTAGAAGAAGCATCCAGAGTAGGACAGGTAAGTTGATTTTTTTTTTGTCTGCTTTGAGCATGGGGGTCTGAATTGAGGTCTAAATGGGGGTCATTCACATTGACTGATCTGGGGCCAAGTTACAAGGAAGTTGTAAGAGTTAGCACAGTCTGATATTCGGTACATGGCCTCCAGTTCACATTGATTATTTTTATTGTCGCACAGGCTCGTGTAAAGGCTGCGCCGGTTATTTGCGCTGTGAGGCAGTAAAGCGAATAATGAATCACTCCACTGTGCATTCAAATGTTTGTTGAATATTCCTCATCCATGTACTTCTATGTGCTCCCCATGTGTGTAAGTAGAATAGATGTGTTTGTTGTGGGCGCATGAAGCACAACGTAGCTGACTAAAACTATTAACCCCACAAGCTAGACCCAAAAGTTAATAACCTTGACCCCTCCACTTCAATAAACAACAGGGAATATTCAATCAATATATATTATTTTTCTTAATTTTTTTGTTGTCTAAACCTGGGTTGCGCCTTATGGTCAGGTGTGACTCAGTCCTGAAAATACGATATGCACTGCATGTTTAATCGAGCAATGTAAGTTATAGCTAGTATAGGTGAAGCCAACTTTTTTACACTTAGTATCACCCTTTTATTAGTATTATTAGTAGAGCTTTCACTGTGGTTCCATATTTCCCAATTATACTAACAACATTTTTTGATTATTACAAAAAGAAATACATTCAAATAACAAGACGTGTCTAGAAAGCAAAGGTAATATTTCTGGTCATTTATTAACACTTAAAAATAGCATAGCTGAAATCAAACAGAAATCCTGCTTGCTTAAAAAAGTTAATGGTACCTTTAGATCATCCTTAAAAGGATCTGTATTTGCCGTACTCATTCGCAAAGCCAGTTCTAATAAAGCCTCCAGTCGTGTTGGGATGATATCTTCCACAGTCTTCTTCAGTTCTTCCTCTGTGAGGTCCATAAAATGAACAAAGAAGTCTCCTTGATCCATCAGAAAGTAATGCTTGATTGACCTTACAAGAATGTTAAAAAAAAATTTGAAAAAATAAAAAAAGCCATAAAAGGTGGATCTTTTTGACCAAAAACATTTTTTGCCTTTAAAATTGGAAAAATACCATTAAAAGGGTTTTACATTGATGGGTTTCAGGATAGGCCATCTGCATTTTATCTGGCTTAAAGGGGTTGTCCAGGCTTTTATTATTGATGATCTATATCAGATTGGTGGGGGTTCGACACCTGGCACCCCCACTGATCAGCTTTATGAGGAGACAGTGCGCGTAATGTGCACGCGCAGTCTCCCTTCCTGAACATCGCTGCTGTTTATAGCAAAGCAGCAGCGAACAGGAATAGAGAAGGGAGGCGGCATGTGCACACTGTGAGCGCAGTCTCCTCATACTGCTGGTCGGCGGGGGTGCTGGTTGTCGAACCCCCACCGATCTGATATAGATGACCTATCCTAAGGATAGATCATCAATAATAAAAGCTCGGACAACCCCTTTAAGCCAGATAAAATGCAGATGGCCTATCCTGAAACCCATAGATAAGCAGTATGAGGAGACAATGCGAGCAGTGTGCACGTGCCATCTCCCTTCTCTATTCCTGTTCGCTGCTGCTTTGCCATAGACAGCAGCGATGAACTGGAAGAGAGAAGCACATTGCACGTGCTATGACCTGACTCTGCACACTGTCAGGTGACAGTGCAGAGCGGGGCGGAGAAGACAGGGGAGCAAGGCGCCGGACACGGAGATGAAGAGGAGCCGTGGCGCAGGAGAGGTGAGGAGTTTTTTTTATTTTATTCATCTGAGGTCTGATAGGGGGGTTAATAAAAGTCTGATAGGGGGGGTTAATAAAGGTCTGATCTGAGGTCTGATAGGGGTTAATAAAGTCAGTGAGGAGGGGGGATGGTGTGGAAAATGGCATTTGGCACTAGTATATTATAAATGTAAAATATAAATTGACTACCAACTAATGGCTTTATTAAATTTACAATTTACATTTATAACATACTAGTGGCAAATGCAAATTTCCACCACCTCAGTGACTACCAACTAATATAATATATATATTATGAGATATAAAATATCGGTATAAATTATTGGCCTAAAGGTTAACAAATTATCGGTATCGTCTCTAAAAAACTAATATCGGTCGATCCCTAGTGAAGACAAGTCTAATATAACTAAATACTGAGTGCTTTAATCTGTGTGTTTATTAAAAACTATTTTACTTCCTAATTAGGTGCCTGAAGCTCGTTTATCTTTATCGCTTTGGAATCTGTACACTGATTACACTGTGGAGCTTCCGTGAGTACTGTTCTAGCAGTAGCAGACATCACTGCTCCTGCTTTTGCCAGCTCTGCAATGCTAAAGCCTGGCATAGTACATCAGTGCTATGCAGAGCTTTTAGCACAGTGAGCAGGCAGAAACTCTGCATAGCACATCACTGTTCCTTTCGTTTTCCACTGCCCATAATGGATCTGGCACAGGCGGTGAAAAAAATTAAGTATATTACAAAAACTAATTATATGCTATTTACAACCTAATAATATGTATATTTACGTTAGGCGGTTGGCCTAACATATACGTTGGCTGTTAGCTATTTAACCCTTTCACACTACCTTTTTTTTTTTGCCGTTTTCATTTTTCTTCCCCATCTTCTTTGGGCCATAACTTTTTTATATTTCCGTTCACATAGCTGTATGAGGGCTTATTTTTTACGGGACAAATTGTACTTTTTAATGCTACTATTAATTAAGGCATAAAATATAGTTGGAGGCGGTAAAAAAAATTCCAAAAAGGGAGAAATTGGAAAAAAAAAAAACGCATATACTCCACCATTTTACGGGTTTTTTAAACTTTGATTTAAAAAAATTGTTTTGTTTTTTCACATCACTTTATTCTGACCCCCATAACTTTTTTATACTTATGTCTACTGAGCTATTTAGGGACAAATAGTTAGTTATAGTTTTTATTGATATCATTTTGGAGTGTGCGTGACTATTTGATCACGGTGATACCCATGATGTTTATATTTATTGTTATTTAGGTATTCATTTTTTTATTATTCGGAAAGGGGGTGATTTAAACTCGTATTTTTTATTTATTTTTGAACATTTTTGTTTCATTTTTTGTGATGATGTTGAAGCTCATATAAAAGCCTATAAATTATGTTTTTTAATTTTAAATTTTGTACCATCGGTGCAGGGGTGTCGGTAGGAAAAGGGCTTTTTTCGCATTTAGATGCCGTGATCTCACTTGATCACGGCATTATTGCCGGTCACAGTAATTAGCAGCAGGTCTCTGCTGTTTGAAATAGCAGAGACCTGCCGGCCATGGCGCCATGTTAATACATCGCTCCAGCGCCGTAGTGAAATGGTTAAAGATGGCGCCTGCAACAGGCGTCTGCTATTTTAATCAGCAGACACCTGGGGCTAATGTAGGTCACTGATCACAATTGCAAAAAGGATGGTGGCTCACTCACTGTTCCACTTTTGGGAAGGTGCACTGCCCTACAGCACTCCCTAATGCTGATAAAGTGAAAAGGATAGAGAAATGGGTTGGGCGTCACTCAAATATCAGGCAAACATATAGCCAAGTTTGGTTATATCACAGAAAATGTTATATATCACACACATAATATATACAACATGTTGCATAAAAACAATATACTTTAAAAACAGCAATATGTAAAATGTGAAATTTAAAAAATAAATAGCACTGAGTCAATTGTGCCAAAAAGGAGGCTGTATCACCGTAACCTCTATATGTTATCCCAAAGTCTGTGGTCAAAGAGAAAGAAAGTCTCATGCAGATGTATGTCACTATAAGGCTATATCGCCGAGACCTTTGTGAAATATCCCAAAATCTGTGACCCAGAGGAATGGAGTCTCATACAATTGTATATCACAATGGGCTATATCATGAGAGTCATATATTCAATAGTCCTCAAATAACAGTGCTCAAGCGATACTCATGTAACAGGGTACTTTACCACTCCTGCGTCTTCTATTGTAGTAGGTTCGCTTGTGCACCTGGAGCTTTTGATGTAATGCTCTGCTGTGAGCTGCAAGGACCTGCAGGTAGGATTTCCCAGGCTCTTGAGTGTTCGTTGTAGCTGAAACGCCGCCCCTTGGGCAGAAAGAAGACGATTCTACCAGGTTATAAAACATCAGTTTACTTTATTTATAAGGTGGACAGGGGGTATACTTATATGATTTTAATACACTTTAGAAGACCTGTGCAGTCATATATATAGCTAAATATGCTTATTGGGCCTGTCAGTGTCCCTTTAAGGAGATTTGAAATCCCCGCCTGGAAGCCTAAATCACATGACCGCCTAGTGTACCACGTAGGACGCCACACAGGTCCTGGCAGGTCAAAGCGGTGGAACAGAGCTGTACCGCTACAACAAACACTCAAGAGCCTGGGAAATCTTACCTGCAGGTCCTTGCAGCTCACAGCAGAGCATTACATCAAAAGCTCCAGGTGCACAAGCGAACCTACTACAATAGAAGACGCAGGAGTGGTAAAGTACCCTGTTACATGAGTATCGCTTGAGCACTGTTATATGAGGACTATTGAATATATGACTCTCATGATATAGCCCATTGTGATATACAATTGTATGAGACTCCATTCCTCTGGGTCACAGATTTGGGGATATTTCACAAAGGTCTCGGCGATATAGCCTTATAGTGACATACATCTGCATGAGACTTTCTTTCTCTTTGACCACAGACTTTGGGATAACATATAGAGGTTACGGTGATACAGCCTCCTTTTTGGCACAATTGACTCAGTGCTATTTATTTTTTAAATTTCACATTTTACATATTGCTGTTTTTAACCGCTTCACGTCCGCCCATAGACTATAAACGTCCTATGGGTGGACGTCTATTTCTGACAGCACGTTTTAAAACGTCCTGTCAGAAATAGCAGCTGCACGCTAATCGTGCAGCTGCTGATCGGGATGCCCGCTGTCAATGACAGCAGGGCAACCCTAAGACAAGGCAGGGACAGTTCCCAGGTGTCCCTGCCTTCACGATCGCTGCAGACACAGCGCTCACCGTTCCTGTTCCGCCGTGACCGGAGTGTGCAGGAGCTGTGTGAGGTCTCTCAGAGACCTCGATCAGCCCTGCTCTGAGGCTGTACAGCGCTGGATTGCTGCTGTACAGCCTCTATAGGGGTGCATTTGTCCTGTAACTGGGGCTACTATGTCAGCCCCAGTTACAGGAGAAATCAACTGTGAAAAAAAAAAGAAAAAGTGAAGCAAATGTCCCCCAGAGGTCTTGTATGACCTTATGGGGGACGAAAAGAGTAAAAAAAAATAAAAAAAATAAAGGGTTGAAAAAATAAAATAAAATAAAGTTTCACATGTAAAAAAAAAAAAAAAGTTCCCAAGTTAGGAATAAAAAAAAAATTAAAATAGAAAAAATAAAATAAAATAGACATATTTGGTATTGCCGCGTCCGAAAAAAACAGCTCTATAAAAATATCACATGACCTAACCCCTCGGGTGAACACCGTAAAAAAAAAAAAAAAAAAAACCTGTGTCAAACAAGCAACCTTGCATCACAAAAGGTGCAACACCAAGTGATCAAAAATGCGTATGTCCCACAAAATAGTACCAATAAAACAGTCACTTCAACCCGCAAAAAATGAGCCCCTACATAAGAAAATCTCTCAAAAAATAAAAAAACTATAGCTCTCAGAACATGGACACATTAAAACATAATTTTTTTGTTTCAAAAATGCTATTATTGTGTAAAACTTTAATAAATGAGAAAAAGTATACATATTAGGTATCGCCACGTCCGTAACAATCTGCTCTATAAAAATCTCACTTGACTGAACCCCTCAGGTGAACGCTGTAAAAATAAATAAATAGAAACTGTGCTAAAACAACCAATTTTTTGGTCACCTTGCCCCATAAAGTGTTATAATGAATGATCAAAAAATCATATGTACCCAAAATTAGTACTAATAAAACTGGCACCTTATCCCCTAGTTTCCAAAATGGGGTCACTTCTTGGGAGTTTCTACTGTAAGGGTGCATCAGGGGGCTTCAAATGGGACATGGCATCTAAAAACCATGTGGAGTTCCTTTTCTTCTGCGCCCTGCCGTGTGCCCATACAGCAGTTTATGACCACATGTGGGGTGTTTCTGTAAACCGCAGAATCTGGGTAATAAATATTGAGTTTTGTTTGGCTGTTAACCATCGATGTGTTAAAGAAAAAAATTGATTAAAATGGAAAATCTGCCAAAAAAGTGAAATTTAAAAATTTGATCTCCATTTTCCTTTAATTCTTGTGGAACGCCTAAAGGGTTAACAAAGTCTGTAAAATCGGTTTTGAATACCTTGAGGGGTGTAGTTTCTACAATGAGGTCATTTATGGGGGTATCCACTATGTAGGCCCCACAAAGTGACTTCAGACCTGAACTGGTCCTTATAAAGTGGGTTTTGGCAATTTTCTTATAAATTTGAAGAATTGCTTCTAAACTTCTAAGCCTTCTAACGTCCTAAAAAAATAAAATGACATTTCCAAAATGATGCCAACATAAAGTAGACATATGGGGAATGTTAAATAATAAATATTTTATGAGGTATCACTTTGTTTTAAAAGCAGAGAAATTGAAATTTAGAAAATTGCGAATTTTTCTAATTTTTGGGAAAATTTGGGATTTTTTCATAAATAAAGGTGAAATATTTTGACTCAAATTTATGACTATCATGAAGTACAATGTGTCACGAGAAAACAATCTCTGAATGACTTGGATAAATAAAGGCGTTCCAAAGTTATTACCACATAAAGTGAGATATGTCAGTTTTGCAAAATTTGGCCTGGTCAGGAAGGGGGCAAATGGCCCAGATGGGAAGTGGTTAAAGTATATTGTTTTAATGCAACATGTTGTATATATTATGTGTGTGATATATAAAATTTTCTGTGATATAACCAAACTTGGTTATATGTTTGCCTGATATTTGAGTGACGCCCAACCCATTTCTCTATCCAGGTCACTGATCACGTTGATCACAAACATTCAACCCCTCAGATGCCGTGGTCAAATATGACCACAGCATCAGGGAGCTCAAAAACCTGCCGTGTACTGGATCAACGGTCAACCTAGCGAGGACTGGGGCAGCTGGATGTTGTGTACGGCAGCCTCGGTCCTCCTGAATTATCTGAAAAAAAATAAAATAGCCGTCACACAGCTCAATGCACATAAAAATTATGGGTTTTTTAATATGGCGATTTAAAAGAACAAATGTGTTTTTTCCAAAGGTTTCTTGTTTGAGTATTAAAACACATGAAAAACTATACATATGTGGTAAAACGAAAGAAAAACTATACATATGTGGTATTGTTGTAATCGTACTAACTCAGGTCAATTTTACTGCATAGAAAATGCTGCAAAAAAACAACACATAAAAATGTGGCAGAATAGATTTTGTTTGTTTTTTATAATTCCACCCCATTTGACATTTGTTTTCCCTATTCCCACTATGTTGTATGCAACCGTATATGGTGCCATAAAATAAGCCCTCATATGGTTATATGAGGGGGGGGGGGGGAGAGAAGGATGGCTGGTAAGGTTGGACGTAAAGAATGGAAACAAAATAAATGGAAAATAGCCCAGTCCTGAAAGGGTTAAACAGTTTTTAATAACATTGTTCAAAAGGTTGCGAACAATTTAACTTATATACAGTACCATGAAGGTTCACATACCGAAGATGAGCAGTCAACTCTTTCTCTTCCATCAAAAAATCCAAAAGTATTTTGCTGGCATAATTATATGCCTTCTCAATCTGTTCAAAATAGACACGCTCCTTGAGTGTATAAATGATTTCCTTGGCATCAGGACATGTGACATCATGACCACACTCTCTGACTACATTAAGATATTTACCTAATAAAGAACAAAAGTGTAAAATGATCAATACTTCTTATAGAAAGACTACTGCTGTGTACTTCCATGTACTATAAAACCCAAACAGGATATAAATTACCTGTACTAAGGATCTGGTCTGCAACCTTCTGAAGGAATGATGGGATCTGCTGTTGCACAATAGTGTATCGCTGATCCCAGTACTTGTCATTATAATCCTCTTGGATTTTTTCTTTTTGTAACACGTGTTCTTCTATCATAAATTCACTGCACAAGCAAAACAAAAACGCTTGTGAGAAACAGAGTTCAGGGGGGGAAAAAACAAAACCAATTTTTTTCTCTTTTTTTGCATGGTTGGTAAGGTTAGAAAAAGACTAACCCCTAACCCATTAAGCCCAACCTATAATCATACAGTGTTGATCCAGAAAAAGGCAATAAACTTCTATATGGCCGATGCTAATTATTCCATATTAAAGGGTATCCGGTGGAAACAGGTTAATACTCATGGCGTACCTGTCAAAGAACAGAAAATTACTTAGGCCTATTTTACATCTGCATTAAGCAGATCCGGCAGGATGTTCCCGTCAGGAACAGTCTGCCAAATTAGTTATTGCAGGGCACTGCTGGAATTCCGTCCAGGCCCCATTTATTATAATGGGGATCTGAGGAGATCCAGCCACAACCCAGCAAATATTCCGAGCGCCTGTTGGTTCTGCTTAACGCAGATGTGAAACAAGCCTGATCTAGCAGATCCCGTGCCACTGCACGCCAGACTGTGTTGAGCCAGCTGCAGTGGTGAAGTCACATTTCTTCAGTACTGCTTGAGGCCAGGGATTACACATATTAGATCCAGCATTCTCATCTTATGTAACAACCTTTTATGTGGTACAATTTAAATGCTATTAACATATCTATACAAATTATTTGACCCTGGCATATGTAAAGGCACTTAATTCATAATTTGCCTATAGTCCTCAGACTGTTTTTGCCTTATCTTGACATATGCCTTTCATTCCCATAAAACTTAACTTTTATTACAACTGAATCATTATTATTGACCATTAAATAATACCCATTTAAAAACTATCAGTTGTGTAGACAGTTTTTTGTTGATGATTCAGTTTATACTCAGTTCACTATCTGGGCTGTAATTCAATAAGGGGCTGGAAGCTGCGCACTGGCTCCAGACTCTCCCTATTCTTATTCTGAATACACTTGTGTTTAGGCTGAATACACTTGATGCCAATTACACTACATTATTATGCTGAATACACTTATTACTGAATACTCTCCATTATGCTTAATACGCTCAATATCAATAAGCTACACCCGGCGATGGGCATGGTTTGCGCACCGAATTTCGCCAGTTTGTTTTTAGGGTGGTGGGAACAACGTACAGTATTCACAGAAGAACATGCAAATCTCACAAAATACATCACATTTTGGGGTCGTTATATAGACATTTTAATTTTCTGGGATGGCAGAAAAGATGACTGAAAAAATGGTGACAATTCTAAATGAAGATACAATAGACCTCAAATTTACAGCAGAAATAGATGAAACAAAAAATAGGCTACACAACTGATAGTTTTTAAACAGGTAGATTTAATAGTCAATAATAATGATTCAGTTGTAATAAAAGTTTTAGTGAAAGGCATATGTCAAGATAAGGCAAAAACAGTCTGAGAACTATAGGCAAATTAATATATCTAGACACAACATCCACAGCATCACACTGGCCCAGTCTGGAACCTACCTCCTCGTAAAAGCTGATCAGATTGACAGGACCAATCACTCACTAACCTGAGATACTCCAGCATCTAAGAAAGTGATTCTGACAATGTTATTGTGTGACACATTGTACTTGATGTTAGTGGTGAATTTTGGTCGATATGCTTTACTTTTATTAAAATCAAAGTGTCATATTAACAGAAAATTTTAAAAAATTGCAGTTTTCAAAATCTTAACTTTTCTGCTTTTAGGACAGTTAGTCATACCAGACAAATAAGTTAAAAACTAACATTAGCAATACATCTACTTGATTGTGCCATTATTTCTCTACCACTACCAGAACAGACCATTCACCCCCCCCCCCCCTCCTGACCAAGAATAATTTAGCAAATCTGATGTGTGTCACTTTATGTGGTAATAATGTTAGAATAGTTTTACTTATCTAAACCATTCTGAGAGTGCTTTTTCATGACGCATTGTACTTCATTTTCTGTCGATATGTTTTACCTTTATTTATAAAAAAAAATAAAAAATTTTACCAAAAATGTTAATTTCTTTGCTTTTAAGACAGATTGTAATACCTCAAAAAATACCCTATAAGATGCACCTGCCCAAATGCGACACCTTGGTTTTGGAGGAGGAAAATAAGAAAACAATGTTTCATTTGACCTCAGATCATACCACCAATCAGACCCCCAATGTTAATCAATTCTCAACTCAGAGCCCCAATCAGACCCCCAATATTAATAAGACCCCAATGTAAATAAGAGTCCCCCCCCATTCAGACATCAGATGAGAGTACCAAAGCAAATTACCCCAATTCAGACCCCATGCTCAGAGCAGACAAAAAAAACAAACAAATTACTTACCGGTAATTCCCTTTTCATGAATCCACCATGACGGCATACTATGAAAGAGATGACCCGCCTCCAACCAGGTAGGGACAGGAAGTATAAATTAGACCCTCCTCCAGCTCTTCCTCAGTGTCTTTCTGGACCGATAGCCTAGAGAGTCTTATCCTCACATATAAAGGATTATTATATATCTACAAATATTTTTATTTATTTTTTTGCATTCACAACCACACACACCTTCACCTAATTTTTTGGCCTATATGTGGCCCTGTATGTACATATTCCTACATAAATTTATTCATATACGTAATTCGGGTGGGAAATCAGTGCCGTCATGGAGGATTCATGAAAAGGGAATTACCGGTAAGTAATTTGGTTTTTCCCTTTCATCCTTCATGACGGCATACCATGAGATATAACAGATTAATACCTCTTATTAGGGGGGAGAACTATGGCCTGAAGCACCTTCCTGCCAAAAGCGAGCTCCTGACTAGCTGTAGTATCCACTCTATAATGTTTAATAAATGTATGAGGACTTGACCATGTCGCTGCTTTGCATATCTGTTCTAATGAGGCACTTGCCCTTTCTGCCCAGGATGCAGCCACAAATCTTGTGGAATGTGCTGTAAAGGACTTTGGTGGAGGCATATTTGACACTTTATATGACTCTGAAATTGCCATTTTTATCCATCTGCATAAGGAGTTTTATGTGGCTTTTTGCCCTTTATGTGTTCCATTGAGTTGGACAAATAGATAGTCCGTTTTCCTGAACTTTTTTGTAACTTCTAGATAGAGTAACACAGCCCTACGTACATCTAAATTGTGAAAATTCCTTTCCCCTTCTGTTTTTGGGTTTGAGCAGAATGATGGGACAATAATCTCCTCCTGCCTGTGGAAGTTTGATACCACTTTAGGAAGAAAAGAATTGTCCAGTCTGAATACAATTCTGTCCGAAAATATGGTGCAAAAAGGTTCCCCTATTTTTAGAGCTTGGATTTCACTCACTCTTCGCGCTGAGGTGATTGATACCAGGAATAAAGTCTTCAGAGATAAATATATCAACGAGGTTTCTGACAGGGGTTCAAACGGAGCGTTTGTCAAACCTAATAGCACTACATTGAGATCCCAAGGGGAAACTGTAGGTCTTAGGAACAGTCTTAACCAATCTGCACCTTTTAGAAAACGGATCACCCAAGGATGTTCCGCAATTTTTTCACCGAACACTGCGCTTAAGGCTGATATGTGCACTCTTAACGTGTTTGGGCGTAAACCTTTTTTAAAGCCGGACTGCAGGAAACCTAGAACTGCTTAGACTGAACTTCTGCGAAGAAGTTTTTTCCTGGATGCACCAACAGCAAAATTTATTCCATACCTTACGATAAATTTTAGAAGTTACATCTTTTCTGCTGGCTGATATAGTGTTAATAATGGCTTCTGATAGGCCCTTAGCTCTCAAAATCATCCTTTCAGGTTCCAAGCCGTTAGGTGTAACCTTTCTATCTGGGGATGGTAGATCGGGCCCTGGGATAGTAGATCCTGTTGCCAAGGAAGGATCCATGGGCTCTGGACTGAAAGCGTTTTCAGTAACGGAAACCATGTTTTTTTTGGCCATAGAGGGGCTATTAGTATCACATGAGCCCTGTCTAGCCGAATCTTTTTTAGGACCCTGGGAATTAATTGAAAAGGGGGGGAAGGCATATGCTAGTTGAAAATCCCATTTTTGGGACAGTGCATCTACCCCTATGTTTCCGTCGAACGGATTCAGAGAAAAAAACTTTTTTAGTTTTGTGTTTGTGGCTGAAGCAAAAAGATCTACTTGTGGGGTTCCCCACAATTTTGTGATTTGAAGAAAGACGTGTCTTTCTAGGCTCCATTCTGTTGTTATTAAGGAAGTTCTGCTTAAAAAGTCTGTTTCTATGTTCAGGGATCCTTTTAGATAGATTGATAGGGATCTTAATTGAATCTCCGCCCAGGAGAATATTTTTTCTGTTAGTTTGCTCAATGCTAAACTTCTTGTCCCGCCTTGATCGTTTAGGTAAGCAACTACTGTTGTAATGTCCGTTCTTACCTAAACGTCTTTGTTTTGTATAAGGTGGGCAAACACCTTTATCGCTTCCCAGACTGCCGTGAGTTCTCTTTGATTTGACAACAGAGATTTTTGAGTGACAGACCACTCTCCTTGGGAATAGAGATGAGAACAATGCGCTCCCCATCCCCAAAGACTTACGTCCGTCGTGATAACGACTAATTGTTCGGGGTTCCAAGGAACTCCCTTTAATAGATGGTTTGACTGTTTCCACCACTGTAGGTACTGAAACACTGGTCTGGGAATTTCAATTATTTCCTCTAGAGAATCCAGGCTTCTGTTCCAACACTCTAAAATCCATTGTTGCAGGATCCGGGTGTGGAACTGAGCCCATCTTACAGCCGGGATGCATGAGGTCAGAGAGTCCAGTAGTTTCATTGCTTCTCTGATCGTACATACAGGTTGATTTTGGAAATTTGTTGCCTTTTCGCTTATCGCCATTACCTTCTGGTCTGTAAGAACTGTCTCTTGGTGGATCGTATCTAGACGAACCCCCAGGAAGGTTAGTTTCTGGGATGGGCAAGGATTTGACTTTTTCCAATTTATTAGCCACCCTGAACGGTACAGAGTTTGGCAAGTCAAAAACAGATTGTTTTTGAGATCTGTCTCTGAATTGCCTATGATCAACAGGTCGTCTAAGTAAGGGAATATCAGCCACTACCTCCAACATTACCTTGGTAAATACCCTTGGTGCGGATGTGTCATGGTCTTACCTGCTTGCTGCTCTCCTTCGTTTGACATGTGCTGGCGGCCATCTTGGATTCTGGGTTACTTGTAGCCTTCCACCTTGCGGCTCGTCCTTCCCCTGGGAGGAGCTGGATGCCTAGCTCATATATATAGGAGGTCTGTGGCTTCAGTTCCTTGCTTGGTCCTCTTGTGTTCACATGCTTCTAAGACTGCTGCTGCTTCTGGTTCCTGATCCTGGCTTCGTCTGACTACCCTTCTGGTTCCTGATCCTGGCTTCGTCTGACTACCCTGCTGGTTCCTGATCCTGGCTTCGTCTGACTACCCTGCTGGTTCCTGATCCTGGCTTCGTCTGACTACCCTGCTGGTTCCTGATCCTGGCTTCGTCTGACTACCCTTCTGGTTCCTGATCTCTGGCTTCGCAAAGACTCTGCTCGGTTTCACCATCCGTTTGGACTTTTGCTTTACAGCTTTATTTTCAATAAAGCCTTCTTATTTTCACTTATCTCTTGTTGTACGTCTGGTTCATGGTTCCGTGACATTAGGACCAAGCCATGAATTCTGACGGTACAGGGCCATCCTCGCTACTCACGCTGGTTGCCAGACTTGATCAGCAGGATCACCTGTTGGGTCGGTTCGCTGTGGCGTTGCAAACCCTGCTTGAACGCACGGCTCATTTCGCTCCCGTTGCCGATGGGTCGGTTGTCGCTCCTGGGCTCGCTCCTTCTGCCGCTCCGGTTGTTGCGCCAGAGTCTACCCCGACACCTGTTGTTGCGCCTGCGGTTTTTCGGGGTATGACCGGTTCTGCCCCTCTTCCACAGCGCTTTGGGGGAGAGCCAACTCAGTGCCGAGGTTTCCTTAACCAGGTGGGCATTTATTTCGAGTTGCTGCCACATGCCTTTCCTACTGAGAGATCAAAGGTGGGCTTCTTGATCTCGCTGCTCTCGGACAAGGCCTTGGCCTGGGCCAGCCCTTTATGGGAGAACAACAATCCGGTGGTTGCCGAGTTTTCCGGTTTTGTTGCTTCTCTTCGGAAGGTATTCGATGTGCCGGCTCGTGCTGCCTCTGCTGCGAAGCTCCTTATGTCCATCAGACAGGGTTCACGATCCGTAGCTGAATACGCCATTGAGTTTCGTACCCTGGCAGCAGAGGTGGGCTGGAATAATGAGGCTCTGGTCGCTGCTTTCTCTCATGGTCTCTCGGATGCCTTGAAGGATGAGGTTGCAGCTAAGGACCTACCAGTTGAGCTCGAGTCTCTTATTTCTTTCCTGATTTTGATTGACACCAGACTCAGGGAGAGACCTTCCTTTAAGGAGAACCTGCGGAGGTCTTCTAACAGATTGGTGCCTACGTTTGCTGTCCCACCCGTGCCTCCCTCTCCTCCCACGCCTCCTGGGGATGACTTGTCTGGGGGTGAACCCATGCAGCTGGGGTTTGCTCGCCTGTCCGAGGGCACTCCGGAGACGTGAGGGCCGATGCATGTACTGTGGTCTCGGTGGGCATTTTCGGTTGGCATGTCCGAACCGTCCGGGAAACGCTCGTACCCTGAGATCCTGTCGGGGGCAGATCTTGGGTGGAGTCTCCTCGTCCCCGGTTTCCCGTGTTGACAAACCACTGATCACTGTTTTCCTCTCCTGGGTCGGGGGCTCGGTGACGACCCAGGCGTTGGTGGACTCTGGTGCTGGTGGTTTGTTCATTGATAGTGTGTTCGCTGCCGCCAATTCCATTCCTCTGCAGGCTCGAGGTTCCCCACTGGCTCTTAAGGCGATAGACGGCAGACCCCTTCTGCCGCCACACGTGACTCATGAGACCCTTCCAGTGGGGATAGCCATTGGTGCCGTTCACAGAGAGTCGGTCTGCCTCCAGGTTATTTCGTATCAACACTACTCGGTGGTCTTGGTGTACCCCTGGCTCCAGAAGCATAATCCGACTTTCGATTGGAGATCGGTCGAGATCCTCTCGTGGTCACCGCAGTGTGGGGCTAGTTGCATCCATGGGTCTGTCAAGTTGCTGTGTACTTCCTCGGACTCTCTGTTGCCTCCTGAATACGAGGAGTACCGGGATGTATTCGATAAGGTGCGCGCGGTTGCCCTACCTCCGCACCGCCCATATGATTGTGCCATAGAGTTACAATCTGGTGCCGTTCCTCCTCGTGGCAAAGTCTATCCACTGTCGGTAGCGGAGAATGAGGCCATGGAGGAGTACGTGAGGGAGGCGCTTTCACGCGGACACATTCGCAAATCTTCGTCCCCGGCAGGGGCTGGATTTTTCTTTGTGAAAAAGAAGGGCAGTGAGTTGAGGCCTTGCATCGATTACAGGGGTCTCAATCGCATCACGATCAAGAACGCTTACCCGATACCCTTGATTTCCGAGCTGTTCGATCGCCTTAAAGGGGCCACGGTCTTTACCAAACTCGACCTGAGGGCGGCATATAACCTGGTAAGGATCAAGGCGGGCGATGAGTGGAAGACCGCGTTTAACACCAGGACCGGTCATTACGAATCCTTGGTTATGCCCTTTGGGTTGTGCAATGCGCCCGCAGTCTTTCAGGAATTCATCAACGATGTTTTCCGTGACCTGTTGCAGCAGTGTGTGGTAGTCTATTTGCATGACATCTTGGTATATTCTGAATCCATGGAGGCCCACATTCTGGATGTCAGACGAGTGTTGCAACGGTTACGAGAGAACAAGCTGTTCGGTAAGCTTGAGAAATGCGAATTTCACCGATCCCAGGTAACCTTCTTAGGTTACATCATTTCCGCTGAGGGGTTCTCCATGGATCCTGAGGTTTCGGCTGTCTTACAGTGGCCCCAGCCCAGTGGTCTTCGTTCCCTGCAGCGCTTTTTGGGCTTCGCCAATTATTATCGGAAGTTCATCAGGGACTTTTCCATGCTGGCCAAGCCTCTCACGGATCTGACCAGGAAGGGCAGTAATTCCCAGGTCTGGCCGCTCGAGGCCATCCGAGCTTTTGAGGCCCTAAAGTCCGCCTTTGTGTCGGCTCCGGTTCTGTCGCATCCCAACCCTGGGTTGCCCTTTGTCCTCGAGGTGGACGCGTCTGAGACGGGAGTAGGCGCCCTTCTGTCTCAGCGTAGAACACCAGAGGGTCCTCTGCTTCCTTGTGGGTTTTACTCCCGGAAACTGTCTTCCGCGTAGTGCAACTATCAGATTAGTGACAGGGAGTTATTGGCCATCGTGCAGGCCCTTAAAGAATGGAGGCTCTTGCTCGAGGGTTCGGTGGTTCCGGTTCTCATCCTGACGGACCACAAGAATCTGACCTACCTTTCTGAGGCCAAGAGATTGACACCACGTCAGGCCAGATGGGCTCTGTTCTTGTCACGTTTTAATTACGTGGTCTCCTACCTACCCGGTTCCAAGAACATCAGGGCGGATGCCTTATCACGGCAGTACTCCGAGCTGTCCACGGAGGAGTCGATTCCGACTTCGGTCATACCTCCGAATCAGATCCTGGCCGCCATTCGCACCAGCCTGACCTCTCCCCTGGGTGAGCAGATTTTGGCGGCTCAATCTGGTGCTCCCTCTGGGAGACCCAACGGCAGATGTTTTGTGCCTGAGGAGTTGCGCACTCGGTTGTTGCGAACCTACCATAACTCCAAGACCGCGGGGCATCCTGGAAAGAATCAGCTGTCCTGGGCTGTTTCACGTCTGTTCTGGTGGCCTTCCCTACGTTCTGACATCGCCGCATATGTAGCGGCATGCTCCGTTTGTGCCCAGAGTAAGTCCCCTCGGCACCTTCCGTTGGGCCTTCTGAAACCCATAGCCACCGGGGAGCGTCCATGGTCACACCTGGGGATGGATTTCATTGTGGACCTCCCTGCATCCCGAGGCCATACGGTCATTCTCATGATTGTGGATCGGTTTTCCAAAATGTGCCACTGTGTTCCTCTCAAGAAGTTACCCTCTGCACAAGAGTTGGCCACGATTTTTGCCAGGGAGGTCTTCCGGTTGCACGGTTTGCCTAAGGAGATTGTGTCGGATCGGGGGAGTCAGTTTGTGTCCAGGTTCTGGCGCGCCTTTTGCTCCCAGTTGGGGATTCCTCTCTCCTTCTCCTCGGCCTACCACCCTCAGTCCAATGGGGCCGCAGAACGATCCAATCAGGCCTTGGAGCAATTCCTTCGTTGCTATGTCTCCGATCACCAAGACAATTGGGTTGACCTCCTGCCTTGGGCTGAGTTTGCCAGGAACACGGCGGTGAACTCTTCCTCTGGGACGTCTCCCTTCATGGCCAATTATGGGTTCCAACCTGCCGTGTTACCGGAGGTATTCTCTCCCCAGGATATTCCGGCTGTGGAGGATCACCTTTCCGTCCTACGTGCTTCTTGGGTACAGATCCAGAAGTCCCTTGAGGTCTCTGCCCAGCGCCAGAGACTCCAGGCTGATCGCAGACGAGCGCCTGCTCCTTCCTACCAGGTCGGAGACCGTGTATGGTTGTCCACCCGCAACCTCAACCTTCGAGTGCCCACTCCCAAGCTGGCGCCTCGCTTTGTTGGTCCCTTCCGAGTGCTTCGCAGGGTAAACCCGGTAGCCTATGCCCTTGCGCTTCCTCCTGGCATGCGGATCTCCAACGTGTTTAATGTCTCCCTGTTGAAGCCACTGGTGTGTAATCGTTTCACTTCCTCGGTTCCTCGGCCTCGTCCGGTCCAAGTGGGCAATCGTGAGGAATATGAGGTGAGCAATATCCTGGACTCACGCCTGGTCCGCGGTCGGTTGCAGTTTTTGGTCCATTGGCGTGGTTATGGTCCAGAGGAGCGTTCCTGGGTTCCCTCCGCAGATGTCCATGCTCCTGCCTTGCTCCGAGCCTTCCACGCACGCTTCCCTCAGAAACCGTTTTGTGCTCCGCGGAGGAGGGGCCCTTGAGGGGGAGGTACTGTCATGGTCTTACCTGCTTGCTGCTCTCCTTCGTTTGACATGTGCTGGCGGCCATCTTGGTTTCTGGGTTTCTTGTAGCCTTCCACCCTGCGGCTCCTCCTTCCCCTGGGAGGAGCTGGATGCCTAGCTCATATATATAGGAGGTCTGTGGCTTCAGTTCCTTGCTTGGTCCTCTTGTGTTCACATGCTTCTAAGACTGCTGCTGCTTCTGGTTCCTGATCCTGGCTTCGTCTGACTACCCTTCTGGTTCCTGATCCTGGCTTCGTCTGACTACCCTGCTGGTTCCTGATCCTGGCTTCGTCTGACTACCCTGCTGGTTCCTGATCCTGGCTTCGTCTGACTACCCTGCTGGTTCCTGATCCTGGCTTCGTCTGACTACCCTTCTGGTTCCTGACCTCTGGCTTCGCAAAGACTCTGCTCGGTTTCACCATCCGTTTGGACTTTTGCTTTACAGCTTTATTTTCAATAAAGCCTTCTTATTTTCACTTATCTCTTGTTGTACGTCTGGTTCATGGTTCCGTGACAGGATGTAATTCCAAATGGGAGTACCTGAAACTGGAAATGGCATAGTTTTCTTCCTAAGAAAACCGCTATGCGGAGAAACTTTTGGGATTCCTCGCAAATTGGGATATGGAAATAAGCATCCTTTAGGTCGATCGATGTAAAAAAATCTCCTTTTAACAGGTTTATTATGGACCTTTTTGTTTCCATTTTGAACCGGACTTGTTTTATGAATTTGTTTAATTTTTTAAAGTTTATTATTAGTCGAGATTTTCCGTCTGTTTTTTTTTACCAGAAAAACGGTTGAATAATAGCCTTTCCTCTGTTGAGAGAGAGGAACCGGGACAATGGCCTTTTGGGCCAACAAATCCCGAATCCCCCCTTCCAAATTTTTCTGTAACACAGACGATCTTTGGATGGGGGTTATTCTGAATACATTTGGGGGAGGAGGAAGGCGAAAGGTAATATTGTAACCTTTTGAAATGATGTTTAACACCCAGGGATTTATTGTGATATTTTCCCATTCCTTTAAGAACAGCTTCAGTCTTCCTCCTACCACTCTGGCGTCATTCTACGAAAGGGAAACTTCCTTTTATTTGTATCTTTGGGAAATGATTTTTTTGAGTCCGCGGCCTTCTCTAAAATGGATTCAAGATCTTGGCCGAACAGTAGGTTCCCATAAAAGGGCAAACTACAAAGCCTTGTTTTTGAACCGGTATCACCGGACCAGGATTTTAACCAGAGAGCTCTCCTAGCTGCAACTGCTAGGCCAGAGGTCTTAGCGGCCATTCTGACTGACTCTGCCGTGGAGTCTGACAGGAAATCAACTGCTTTCACTAGTAGGGGAAAGGAGTCTTTTAAAGTATCATAAGAGGCTCCTTCTTTCAGGAGAATCTCTAACTGTAACAGCCACTGTTTTAAAGACCTTGATACAGATGTGGCCGCCAGATTAGGCTTGAATAGTGCTGTGCTAGCCTCCCAGACATTTTTAAGAACTTGATCAGTTTTTTTGTCCATGGGATCCTTTAAGGTCCCCATATCTTCAAATGGGAGAGCATTAGCCCCTTTCAATAGTTTGGATAAAGATACATCCACTTTGGGGCAAGTTGTTAATAGGGCCTTGTCTTCTTTACAGAACGGGAGGCGACGTTTCATTGTTTTTGGGACAAATAGTTTTTTATCTGGGGATTTCCATTCTCTTTTAATTAGTTCCATCATGTTTTTATGGACCGGAAATACCCTTTTTTTCCTTTGTTCTAGACCGCTATACATTTGGTCCTGGGCAGACCTCTGCACTTTCTCGTCTGAGAGCCCCATAGTAGCCCTAATGGCTTTTACTAACTCCTTCGTTAGTTTTTTATACTCTGAATCAGACCTGGAAGAGATCTCGGAATCTTTATCCTCCGAATCCGACTCGGGCTCTGAGTCAGAGGATGGCACGGAGATGCTCAATTTAGGATCTCTGTGTTTAGAGCTAGATGTCCCAGGAGTAACAACCAGACTTTCTGCCATAGCAGATCTCATTTCTTCCCGTATTACATCTCGTAGCTCCTCTCTAATTGACGGAACTAAGTCCTTCACCATATTAGAGGTACATTTTTTGAAACGTTTTTTGTTATAAGCGTCGGGCAATTTAGCTGAACACATAACACATTTTTTTGTTTTTGGACTAGCTTTTTTCTGACCTATATCCTTATCACTCTGCATTCATACAGGGAGAGCCATAGAGGGGGAGAGAGAGAGAGATGAGAGGCACATACTGGGGTTAGCAACTAATACAACCAGCACTCACCCAACCCCCAGGACCTTAACTTACAATAGAGGGTCCCTGAGAGGTTTGCATCTGGCCAGGTTGTTCAGACATGTTGCAGCAACACTCTCTACAAAACCCCCCTTAAATACTCTCACCTGCAGACCTCAGATCAGTGGGCGACTTCCGCCATGATCAGCGTGCCTATTTGCCGTTCCGCCCCCACCGCGTGTATTCCATAGAGCGGAAGTTCCGGTTGGAACGCACGTGAACCGCATAGGACTTCCAGTAGCGTTCTTTGCGAGAGCCGAAACTATCGGATCGCAATGCGGAGCTCCTAAACAGACCGGAGGGACTCCCTGAGTGTCCGATCGCACATGGACCTCCACGCCCGACACACCATGCGGGAGGTAAGGAGCAGGGATCCTGACAGTCTTTACAGCCCCACAATACCCAACTAGGGCACGGGTGCCGTCTGCTTCCCTCATGTGCTTAAGGCATTTCTTTACTTCTTACCGCCTCTGCCTGCTTGTAACAGAAACGAGCTCATAGCATGTGGCATGAGGATGATCCATCTCCTACCTGGAGGGACAGGAAGACACTGAGGAAGAGCTGGAGGAGAGTCATTTATACTTCCTGTCCCTACCTGGTTGGAGGCGGGTCATCTCTCTCATGGTATGCCGTCATGGAGGATGAAAGGGAAAAATTATAATATCAACTTACTACTTCTGCTAAAGAAACTGCCATCGCTCCTGTCAGCTAGCTTCTTGTTCTTCCTGCTGTGTTGTGACCAGACGCACAGTGTGAGGTCACAGAGTGCCGGCGTCCTCACATTGTTCACAGTCACAGCACAGAGAGGCTGAGGTAGACACTAGGTAGCTGTGAGTACAGAGCCAGGGGAGCACTTCATTCACCACTTTCTGGTCCTGATCCACAATGTAACTGCTCATCAGCATTCACCCCATAAGAAGCACTGACATATTCCGCCTACTGTGGAGGGGGAAAAAAGTGTGTCTAATATGTCGAAAAATACGGTAGTTATTAACATTCACCATATATCTACTTTATGTTAGCATAGTTTTGGTAATATATATTTTTTTTTTAGGACGTTAGAAGGTTTTGAATTTTAGAAGCAAGTTTTAAAGAAAACTTCCAAAATCAACTTTAAGGACCAAATCAATTTTAAAGTCACTTTGAGGAGCTTACATAATAGAAACCACCCATAAATTACCCAATTTGAGAAACTAAACCCCTCAAACTATTCAAAACTGATTTTGTTGTTAACCCTATAGTTATTCCACAGGAATTAAAGGAAAATGGACGTGTAATTTAAATTTTTCCTGTAACACATCAAGGGTTAACAGCAAAACAAACCCCAACCCTTATTATCCTGATTCTGCAGTTTACAGAAACACCCCATATGTGGTTGTAAACAGTTGTATGGGCACATGGCAGCTGGAATGGTCTTTGGGATCCATGTTGCATTTCAAGAGAGACCCTTAGGTACCCCTACATTGGAAACCGCCAAAAAGTGACCATGTTTTAGAAATTTCACCGCCCAAGGAATGTTTATAGGGGTGTAGTAAGCACTTTGACCCAATAGAAGTTTTATAGAATTCACGACAGTTGGCAATAGATTTTTGTTAATTTTTGTTACAAAAATATGGTGCTTTAAGCCCAAACTTTATTTTTCCACAAAGGATAACAGGAGAAAATCACCACATAATTTGTGTTCCATTTTCTACTGAATACAGTACACTCCATATGTGGTCGTAAATGTCTGTTTGGGGATAGCCATGGCTCAGAAGGGAAGGAGCAGCACCTGGATTTTCGAACATAAAATTTGCTGAAATGGTTTTTAAGAGCCATAACATAAAAAAAAAAAAATCGTTGACCAAGCTGTGTGGGGGCTTATTTTTTGTGGGAAAAGCTGATGTTTTTACTGGCACCATTTTGAGCTACATTTGGCTTTCTGACAGTTTATCTCTCATTTTTTGGGAGGCGAGATGGGCAAAAGTTTAAATTCTGTCTTTTTTATGGGGCTCCGCTGCATAACGGAAACGGGACGGATCCGTTTTGCAGCCCATAGACTTCTATTATGACGGAATGAATAATTGAATGCCTCTAAAGGCATTCTGTTATGCATTCCGCCATAGAATTATGTTATGGTCCGTGGTAACGGAATACATAACGCAATTCACCTTTTACCACCAAAGTGTGAACGAATTTCAAAATATGAAATTCGCTCATCTCTAATCGTGATACCTCATAAAATAGTTATTACTTTACATTTCCCATGTCTACTTTATGAGGGCATAAGGCATAGTTTTGTAAATGTCTTTTTTTTTTTTTTGTGTTTGTGGCATAGAATTTTAGATGCAGTTTTTAAAATTGTTAAGAAAATTCTAAAACCCGCTTTTTAAAGGAGAAATTCAATTATGAAGTCACTTTGTGGGGCTTACATAATAGAAACAACTAATAAATTACCTAATTTTATAAACTAAAACCCTCAAGTTATTCAAATCTGATTTTACAAACCATGTTAATCCTTTAGATGTTCCACAAGAATTAAAGGAAAATAGGGGAGAAATTTAAAATTTTCATTTCTTTTGCAGATTTTTAATTTTTCCTGTAAGGCAGCAAGTGTTAAGAGCAGAACAAAACTCGATATTTATTAACCAGATTCTGCAGTTTACATAACACCCCATTTATGGTCATAAACTGCTGTATGGGCACACCGCAGGGCGCAGAATGAAAGGAGACACACATGGATTTTGAAGGGCAGATTTCACTGGGATCATTTTAAGTTGCAATGTCGTATTTGAAGAGCCCCTGATGCACCACTACAGTAGAAACACCCAAAAATTGACCCCATATTGGAAACTACAGGGTATAGTGACAGTTTTATTGCTACTATTTTGGGGTACATATGATTTTTGATTGCTCGATATTAGGCTTTTTGTGAGGAGAGCTAACAAATAAAATGTCTGCTTTGATTTTTTATGGCATTCACGTAGACAGGATAGATCATGTGTTATTTTTAAAGAGCAGGTTGTTACAGACAATACCAAATATGTCAATTTTTATCTTTTGTTTCAGTTTTACATAAAGAATTTTCGAATACAATAAAAAAATAAAATATCATGTTTTTGTGTCAGATCCCTGTTATTGTACTACATTAAAACTGGCAGTTTCATACTCACAATGTGCCTGTGAGACCCAGCTTTCTCACATGGCATTCCTCGAGGCCTGGGGTTGCCATAGCAGCCATCGGCCCCCTGTCACCATAGCATGGTGGGCTAATGGAGAGGCAGAGGGAGCTCCCTCTCTCTCGGATTTTCTTATATGGCGGCAATACAATTGAATCAAATGCACTGGAAGATCTGAAGGACCTGGTCATGTGACCAGTCAAACAGGCAGTGGTTGAAAAGGACCTGCGATGATGTCACCATCACCATGTGACCAGTGCAGAAGAGGACGGCAGAGAAGAGGAGAAGTCCCGGGGAAGAAGCTGTGGTTAGGTCTGCTACATGAGGAGAGGTAAGTGAAGGGAGAGGCAGAGAAATGCTGGGAGTTATTTAACTGGGACTGTATGTTAGGGCTGAAAGGAGGGATGTCATTTACATGGAACTGTGTGTTGGAAGTGGCTGGGGAGGGGGTGATGTTATTTACATGGGACTGTATTTTGGAGGGGGCAGGAGAGATGGTGTGATGTTATTTACATGGTACTGTATGGCGGAGGGAGGAATATAACTGCAGGGCATTATAAATACTGGGGGTACTTCAGGGTGAGCATTATAACAGTAGGGGGCAGTATAAATACTTGGGGGCACTGTAGGGGTATTATAAATCCAGGGGACATTATAGATGTTCTTATTACTACTGGGGGCTTTATAGGAGGGACTTATAGATCTGCCTTATTTCTACTAAGAGCACTATGCCTTATTACTACTGAGGGGTCTGTAGAGAGATGTATTATCACTGGGGGAATAGGGGGCCTTTATTTGTACTGGGGACTCTGTGGGAGCATTATTATTAATACTGGAAAGCTCTACTAATGGAGGCACTCTAGGGGAGTGTTATCACGGTTGGGGGCATTCTTGGGGAGCATTCTCACAGTTTGGGGCACTGCAGGGGGCAGTATTACTAATGAGGGCATTCTAGAAGGGAATTACTATTGGTGAGACTATGAGGAGTACTATTACTATGGGCAGCACAATTTTTTTTTCAGGAAAGTATTTGGGAGTATTGGGGAGCACAGCGAGCAGCAGGATAACACAGCTAAGATGTCTGTATGTCACACACTGCAGAGACGAGGCGCGACTGAAAGGAGTTGTCCGGACCGAATGGAGAAGATGAAGAGAGAGAAGATCTACAGTCGTGGCGAAAAGTTTTGAGAATTACATAAATATTGGAAATTGGAAAAGTTGCTGCTTAAGTTTTTATAATAGCAATTTGCATATACTCCAGAATGTTATGAAGAGTGATCAGATGAATTGCATAGTCCTTCTTTGCCATGAAAATTAACTTAATCCCAAAAAAACCTTTCCACTGCATTTCATTACTGTCATTAAAGGACCTGCTGAGATCATTTCAGTAATCGTCTTGTTAACTCAGGTGAGAATGTTGACGAGCACAAGGCTGGAGATCATTATGTCAGGCTGATTGGGTTAAAATGGCAGACTTGACATGTTAAAAGGAGGGTGATGCTTGAAATCATTGTTCTTCCATTGTTAACCATGGTGACCTGCAAAGAAACGCGTACAGCCATCATTGCGTTGCATAAAAATGGCTTCACAGGCAAGGATATTGTGGCTACTAAGATTGCACCTCAATCAACATTTTATAAGATCATCAAGAACTTCAAGGAAAGGAGGTTCAATTCTTGTTAAGAAGGCTTCAGGTCGTCCAAGAAAGTCCAGCAAGCGCCAGGATCGTCTCCTAAAGAGGATTCAGCTGCGGGATCGGAGTGCCACCAGTGCAGAGCTTGCTCAGGAATGGCAGCAGGCAGGTGTGAGCGCATCTGCACGCACAGTGAGGCGAAGAATTTTGGAAGATTGCCTGGTGTCAAGAAGGGCAGCAAAGAAGTCACTTCTCTCCAAAAAAAACATAAGGGACAGATTGATCTTCTGCAGAAAGTATGGTGAATGGACTGCTGAGGACTGGGGCAAAGTCATATTCTCCGATGAAGCCTCTTTCCGATTGTTTGTGGCATCTGGAAAAAGGCTTGTCCGGAGAAGAAAAGGTTAGCGCTACCATCAGTCCTGTGTCATGCCAACAGTAAAGCATCCTGAGACCATTCATGTGTGGTGTTGCTTCTCATCCAAGGGAGTGGGCTCACTCACAATTTTGCCCAAAAACACAGCCATGAATAAAGAATGGTAGCAAAACACCCTCCAACAGCAACTTCTTCCAACAAACCAACAACAGTTTGGTGAAGAACAATGCATTTTCCAGCACGATGGAGCACCGTGCCATAAGGCAAAAGTGATAACTAAGTGGCTCGGGGACCAAAACGTTGACATTTTGGGTCCATGGCCTGGAAACTCCCCAGATCTTAATCCCATTGAGAACTTGTGGTCAATCCTCAAGAGGTGGGTGGACAAACAAAAACCCACCAATTCTGACAAACTCCAAGAAGTGATTATTAAAGAATGGGTTGCTATCAGTCAGGAATTGGCCCAGAAGTTGATTGAGAGCATGCCCAGTCGAATTGCAGAGGTCCTGAAAAAGAAGGGCCAACACAGCAAATACTGACTCTTTGCATAAAAGCCTTTGAAACGTATGAAGTGCGTGTAATTATATTTCACTACATCACAGAAACAACTGAAACAAAGATCTAAAAGCAGTTTAGCAGCAAACTTTGTGAAAACTAATATTTGTGTCATTCTCAAAACTTTTGGCCACGACTGTACATTGGAGGAGACGTCAACTGGGAGGCACTGGATGTGACAGGTATGTGCTGCAGTATAGCAAGTACCGGAAAGTGCGGGGGTAGGGTTGATTTAGAGAATTGGGCCATATTCATTGGGGCTTGGGTAAGGGGGTAATCTTGCGGCATCGCTGTTAGGCCCCTGAATTGATTGGGTGCACACGGCTCCTGTGCCCGCCCGATCATCTTGACGGAAAGGGGATTTTTTATTTTATTTTACACTTTGTGTAACCCCCCCCCAATAAGGTGACCTATTGGGGACATTTAACATTACATTTTATTTTTTACTGCTAATATTTCCTGTAGCTGGCGCTGACATAGTAGGGGGGGGGAATACAGCCAACAGAGAGGCTGTACAGCCTCATTATACAGCTGATCTAGGTCGTGCAAGACCAGGCAGTCAGCCCTGGGGGGAGGGGTCACGATTATTGGGGCAAGAACAGGAAGCAGCATCTCACTTCCTGATCTGTATACACAGCGCACGTTCAGAGCTGTGTATACAGCGATCTAAAAAAGCAGGGACACTGAGGGACCGTCCATGCTTTTTCTATAGGGTGCCCTGCTGTCACCGACAGCGGACCCCCATTCAGCAGCTGCAGCTTTGATCTCTGAACAGACAATCTAGAACGTCTGTCCAGAGTTAAGTACAGACTGCTAGGACCTTTATAGTTTATGGGCGGTTGGGAACTGGTTAAAGGTCTTAATTCTTTTAGGGCGTTAAGATGCTTACAAGTTTAAACCTTTCAGGACACATCCTATTTTCATCATCTGAAGCGGTTTATCATACAGACAAAAGAAAGGCATTGTTTTAATCATGATGAACCCTACCAGGTAATATGTCATGTTTAATAGGGTTGATCCTGGTGACAAAGGCTAAGTGCTATTGTGGGGTTTCCTCTGAAGCATTCATGAATCTACTGATACTAATGATTCTGATTTGTCTTATTTTCTCTCTGTATATGAGCTGGTTGGAGTTGCAAATTTCTGATATATGCGGTAATCTTCCTTAATCCAGTTCTATTAGGGCTAAGGGTCTTGTTCCATCAATTACAGAAGAGTTGAGGGAGGTGATTAGGCAGAAGATGCGTTCCGACTTAGGCTACATGCACACGAACGTTGTTTGTTTCAGTGTACGTTCCATTTTTTTGTGGATAGGATGCAGACTCATTCATTTCCATTTTCTGCAAAAGTGTGCTGTCCGCATCAGTATGTCCATTCTGTAGCCCCGCAAAACACATACGCATGTGTGCATGTAGCCTTAGCAGAGATTTCTCCTGGTCCTGTTGCTCCAGACATAGAAATAGAAAGGCTGTTCGCTCTGGTTCTCCATCTTCTAATTCTGATTCACAGGACATGGATGGACAAATTAATGGAGATAATTCATCTGTCATGGAATCTCTTCTGATAACACTAAAGAGCTTATAAAAGCTGTCAGGGCAACCATGAATCTGGCTGACTCTAAAGTCCAGGTCTGTGCAGGATGAAACATTTGAAACTAGTTGATAAAACTAGAACAGAGGAAGAGACATGTTCCCAGTGCATAAAAATTTCCACTCAATGATAAGGGTTCTGACAGAAAGTTGTTTGTGCCTAGAACGATTAAGCGTAGGCTTCTGTTTCCTGAAGAGGTGTTGGTGACCTCTCCAAAAGTAAATGTCATTAGCTAAATTATCAAATACTTTTAATGCCTTGTCATTTGAGGATACAGGTTCTTTAAAGGATCCCATGGATAAGAAGGTAGACGCCTGCTTAAAAAGATCACGGGAATTAGCAGCGGCTTTTTTTCAAACTTAATATTGCATTTACTTCAGTGGCTAGATCCCCGAACAGGTGTATGGAGTACAGGCTGTGAAATCTATAAATGGGGCAGCAGTGCTTTGAGTATGGGCAGGAGTGCATATTGCTGCTGCTGTCTGTGTTCCCCGGAGGATTACCAACTCCTGGTATAGCACATGGGGACTCCGTAACCCTGTGCTATGCCAGGATTAGCTGAGCAGAGCGGGCTCCTGCTTCTGCCTGCTCCACTAAGCTAAGAGAACTTCATTCCCTCGGTCTGTACGATTACAATGATACCACATATGTATCGTTTAGTTTTTTGTGTCTAAATAGTGTAAAAATAAATTAAAACTGAAAAAATTTCACCATATTCTGACCCCTATAACTTTTTTTTTAAAGTTATGTCTACTGAGCTGTGTGGGAACTTTTTGATCACATTTGATTAAATTTTTTTTTGGTAAGAGAAGCGATGAAACAATGGCGAATGGGCCATTTTAGACCTTTTTTCCATTACACCATTCACTATAATGGCAAAATATTTTTATAATATGGGCTTTTTTCAGACACAGTAGTGATGTCCATGATGTTTATATTTTTTGTTATTTATGTATTAATTTTTTATTCTAAGAATATTCTAAGTGATTTAAATTTGTATTTCTTATTTTGTATATATTTCTTTTACTTTTTTATATTTTTGTAGCCGTGATAATACCTGCTTCAGAAAGACCCAGTGTATTGAAACAAATTACCTGCATCCTCACTGGCCGCAAAGGATGCTGGTAAGAAGCCCGGAAGCGCACCAAGATTCCAATTTTATTTTTTAAGCTTTTAGATGCCGTGATCACGGCATCTAAAAGGCTTTAATGACCGCGATCAGCATTATTGCCTGTCGCGGTTATTAGCCACAGGTCTCTGCTGTTTGAAACAGCGGGTGCTATGTTTACCCATCGCTCCAGCGTCGTACATGTATGGCACTGGTAGCAAAAAGGTTTAAGACTTCTTCCCAAGCTTCTAAAATAAATTCATTTTTTTTCTGACACTACTGCCGAGTCAATAAGGATTTCAGGCAGAACCACAAGTTTAATAAATACAGCCAGGAGCACCTTGGGGTTCAAGTCCTGGTTGGGTGACATTTCTTCTCAGCTAAAACTGTGTGGTCTCCCTTTTCTTGCAAAATATGATTTTTTCTCGAGGATCTTTTTTAACCACCTCCGGACCGCCTAACGCAGGATCGCGTTCCGGAGGTGGCAGCGCTGCGCACAGTCACGCATATACGCGTCATCTCGCGAGACGCGAGACTTCCTGTGAACGCGCGCACACAGGCGCGCGCGCTCACAGGAACGTTAGGTAAGAGAGTTGATCTCCAGCCTGCCAGCGGCGATCGTTCGCTGGCAGGCTGGAGATGTGTTTTTTTTAACCCCTAACAGGTATATTAGACGCTGTTTTGATAACAGCGTCTAATATACCTGCTACCTGGTCCTCTGGTGGTCCCCTTTGTTTGGATCGACCACCAGAGGACACAGGTAGCTCAGTAAAGTAGCACCAAGCACCACTACACTACACTACACCCCCCCCCCCCCGTCACTTATTAACCCCTTATTAGCCCCTGATCACCCCATATAGACTCCCTTCACCCCCCTGTCATTGATTTCCCCCCTGTCATTGATTACCCCCCTGTAAAGCTCCATTCAGATGTCCGCATGATTTTACGGATGCACTGATAGATGGATCAGATCCGCAAAACGCATCCGGACGTCTGAATGAAGCCTTACAGGGGCATGATCAATGACTGTGGTGATCACCCCATATAGACTCCCTGATCACCCCCCTGTCATTGATTACCCCCCTGTCATTGATTACCCCCCTGTAAAGCTCCATTCAGACGTCCGCATGATTTTTACGGATCCACTGATAGATGGATCGGATCCGCAAAACGCATTCGGACGTCTGAATGAAGCCTTACAGGGGCGTGATCAATGACTGTGGTGATCACCCCATATAGACTCCCTGATCACCCCCCTGTCATTGATTACAACCCTGTCATTGATTACCCCCCTGTAAAGCTCCATTCAGATGTCCGCATGATTTTTACGGATGCACTGATACATGGATCGGATCCGCAAAACGCATCCGGTCGTCTGAATGAAGCCTTACAGGGGCATGATCAATGACTGTGGTGATCACCCCCCTGTCATTGATTACCCCCCTGTAAAGCTCCATTCAGATGTCCGCATGATTTTACGGATGCACTGATAGATGGATCAGATCCGCAAAACGCATCCGGACGTCTGAATGAAGCCTTACAGGGGCATGATCAATGACTGTGGTGATCACCCCATATAGACTCCCTGATCACCCCCCTGTCATTGATTACCCCCCTGTCATTGATTACCCCCCTGTAAAGCTCCATTCAGATGTCCGCATGATTTTTACGGATGCACTGATAGATGGATCGGATCATCCGGACGTCTGAATGAAGCCTTACAGGGGCGTGATCAATGACTGTGGTGATCACCCCATATAGACTCCCTGATTACCCCCCTGTCATTGATTACCCCCCTGTAAAGCTCCATTCAGATGTCCGCATGATTTTTACGGATGCACTGATAGATGGATCGGATCCGCAAAACGCATCCGGACGTCTGAATGAAGCCTTACACGGGCGTGATCAATGACTGTGGTTATCACCCCATATAGACTCCCTGATCACCCCCCTGTCATTGATCACCCCCCTGTCAATGATCACCCCCCTGTCATTGATCACCCCCCCTGTCATTGATCACCCCTCTGTAAGGCTCCATTCAGATATTTTTTTGGCCCAAGTTAGCGGAATTTTTTTTTTTTTTCTTACAAAGTCTCATATTCCACTAACTTGTGTCAAAAAATAAAATCTCACATGAACTCACCATACCCCTCACGGAATCCAAATGCGTAAAATTTTTTAGACATTTATATTCCAGACTTCTTCTCACGCTTTAGGGCCCCTAGAATGCCAGGGCAGTATAAATACCCCACATGTGACCCCATTTCGGAAAGAAGACACCCCCAGGTATTCCGTGAGGGGCATATTGAGTCCATGAAAGATTGAAATTTTTGTCCCAAGTTAGCGGAACGGGAGACTTTGTGAGAAAAAAATTAAAAATATCTATTTCCGCTAACTTGTGCCAAAAAAAAAAAATTTCTATGAACTCGCCATGCCCCTCATTGAATACCTTGGGGTGTCTTCTTTCCAAAATGGGGTCACATGTGGGGTATTTATACTGCCCTGGCATTCTAGGGGCCCCAAAGCGTGAGAAGAAGTCTGGTATCCAAATGTCTAAAAATGCCCTCCTAAAAGGAATTTGGGCACCTTTGCGCATCTAGGCTGCAAAAAAGTGTCACACATCTGGTATCGCCGTACTCAGGAGAAGTTGGGGAATGTGTTTTGGGGTGTCATTATACATATACCCATGCTGGGTGAGAGAAATATCTTGGTCAAATGCCAACTTTGTATAAAAAAATGGGAAAAGTTGTCTTTTGCCAAGATATTTCTCTCACCCAGCATGGGTATATGTAAAATGACACCCCAAAACACATTCCCCAACTTCTCCTGAATACGGCGATACCACATGTGTGACACTTTTTTGCAGCCTAGGTGGGCAAAGGGGCCCATATTCCAAAGAGCACCTTTAGGATTTCACAGGTCATTTACCTACTTACCACACATTAGGGCCCCTGGAAAATGCCAGGGCAGTATAACTACCCCAGAAGTGACCCCATTTTGGAAAGAAGACACCCCAAGGTATTCCGTGAGGGGCATGGCGAGTTCCTAGAATTTTTTATTTTTTGTCACAAGTTAGTGGAAAATGCTTATTTTTTTTTTTTTTTTTTTTTTTCATACAAAGTCTCATATTCCACTAACTTGTGACAAAAAATAAAAACTTCCATGAACTCACTATGCCCATCAGCGAATACCTTGGGGTCTCTTCTTTCCAAAATGGGGTCACTTGTGGGGTAGTTATACTGCCCTGGCATTCTAGGGGCCCAAATGTGTGGTAAGGAGTTTGAAATCAAATTCTGTAAAAAATGACCTGTGAAATCCGAAAGGTGCTCTTTTGAATATGGGCCCCTTTGCCCACCTCGGCTGCAAAAAAGTGTCACACATCTGGTATCTCCGTAATCGGGAGAAGTTGGGGAATGTGTTTTGGGGTGTCATTTTACATATACCCATGCTGGGTGAGAGAAATATCTTGGCAAAAGACAACTTTTCCCATTTTTTTATACAAAGTTGGCATTTGACCAAGATATTTATCTCACCCAGCATGGGTATATGTAAAAAGACACCCCAAAACACATTCCTCAACTTCTCCTGAATACAGAGATACCAGATGTGTGACACTTTTTTGCAGCCTAGGTGGGCAAAGGGGCCCACATTCCAAAGAGCACCTTTCGGATTTCACAGGTCATTTACCTACTTACCACACATTTGGGCCCCTAGAATGCCAGGGCAGTATAACTACCCCACAAGTGACCCCATTTTGGAAAGAAGAGACCCCAAGGTATTCGCTGATGGGCATAGTGAGTTCATAGAACTTTTTATTTTTTGTCACAAGTTAGTGGAATATGAGACTTTGTAAGAAAAAAAAAAAAAAAAAAAAAAATCATAATTTTCCGCTAACTTGTGACAAAAAATAAAAAGTTCTATGAACTCACTATGCCCATCAGCGAATACCTTAGGGTGTGTACTTTCAGAAATGGGGTCATTTGTGGGGTGTTTGTACTGTCTGGGCATTGTAGAACCTCAGGAAACATGACAGGTGCTCAGAAAGTCAGAGCTGCTTCAAAAAGCGGAAATTCACATTTTTGTAACATAGTTTGTAAACGCTATAACTTTTACCCAAACCATTTTTTTTTTACCCAAACATTTTTTTTTTATCAAAGACATGTAGAACTATAAATTTAGAGCAAAATTTCTATATGGATGTCGTTTTTTTTTGCAAAATTTTACAACTGAAAGTGAAAAATGTCATTTTTTTGCAAAAAAATCGTTAAATTTCGATTAATAACAAAAAAAGTAAAAATGTCAGCAGCAATGAAATACCACCAAATGAAAGCTCTATTAGTGAGAAGAAAAGGAGGTAAAATTCATTTGGGTGGTAAGTTGCATGACCGAGCAATAAACGGTGAAAGTAGTGTAGGTCAGAAGTGTAAAAAGTGGCCTGGTCTTTCAGGGTGTTTAAGCACTGGGGGCTGAGGTGGTTAAGTCGTGCAGAAAAGCCTCCGATAATAAGAAATAATTCCCAACTTATAGTAGAAAAAGGAAATACCCCTTTCACAAGTACAGAAAGGAAATTTTCCAGTCTACAGAGACAAAGATGGAAATCACAGAAAGGAAAATTAAAGGATTCCTCTTTAAAGTCTATATACACATTTGGATGCAATTTTTGTTTATGATTGCATTTTGCTCATTTTTGGCTAAATATCATATTTTCAATTGGTATTTAATAAAAATATTGAGCCATTCTGTCACAAAGAGTTGACTGTTTTTGTGTTTGACTGCTACTTTCACTTTGTACCGGTCATCTAATAAACCTTCTCTCTAATCTTAACACTTATTTAAGACACATTCTTATCATTAACCACTTACCGTCACACTAACGCCGAAAGGCGTCATCTCTGCGGCGCTCCCAGGTCACACTAACGCCGATTGGCGTCATCTCGCGTGAGCCGAGATTTCCTGTGAACGCGCGCACACAGGCGTGCGCGTTTACAGAATCGGAAGGTAAGCGAGTGGATCTCCAGCCTGCCAGCGGCGATCGTTCGCTGGCAGGCTGGAGATGCGATTTTTTTAACCCCTAACAGGTATATTAGACGCTGTTTTGATAACAGCGTCTAATATACCTGCTACCTGGTCCTCTGGTGGTCCCTTTTGTTTGGATCGACCACCAGAGGACACAGGTAGCTCAACAATATGTACCACACTACACTACACCCCCCACACCCGTCACTTATTAACCCCTTATTAGCCCCTGATCACCCCATATAGAGTCCCTGATCACCCCCCTGTCATTGATTACCCCCCTGTAAAGCTCCATTCAGACGTCCGCATGATTTTTACGGATTCACTGATAGATGGATCGGATCCGCAAAACGCATACGGACGTCTGAATGGAGCCTTACAGGGGCGTGATCAATGACTGTGGTGATCGCCCCATATAGACTCCCTGATCACTCCCCTGTCATTGATTACCCCCCCCGTCATTGATCACCCCCCTGTAAAGCTCCATTCAGATGTCCGTATGATTTTTACGGATCCACTGATAGATAGATCGGATCCGCAAAACGCATACGGATGTCTGAATGGAGCCTTACAGGGGCGTGATCAATGACTGTGGTGATCACCCCATATAGACTCCCTGATCACCCCCCTGTCATTGATCACCCCCTTGTAAAGCTCCATTCAGATGTCCGCATGATTTTTACGGATCCACTGATAGATGGATCGGATCCGCAAAACGCATACGGATGTCTGAATGGAGCCTTACAGGGGCGTGATCAATGACTGTGGTGATCACCCCATATAGACTCCCTGATCACCCCCCTGTCATTGATCACCCCCTTGTAAAGCTCCATTCAGATGTCCGTATGATTTTTACGGATCCACTGATAGATGGATCGGATCCGCAAAACGCATACGGATGTCTGAATGGAGCCTTACAGGGGCGTGATCAATGACTGTGGTGATCACCCCATATAGACTCCCTGATCACCCCCCTGTCATTGATCACCCCCTTGTAAAGCTCCATTCAGATGTCCGCATGATTTTTACGGATCCACTGATAGATGGATCGGATCCGCAAAACGCATACGGATGTCTGAATGGAGCCTTACAGGGGCGTGATCAATGACTGTGGTGATCACCCCATATAGACTCCCTGATCACCCCCCTGTCATTGATCACCCCCTTGTAAAGCTCCATTCAGATGTCCGCATGATTTTTACGGATCCACTGATAGATGGATCGGATCCGCAAAACGCATACGGACGTCTGAATGGAGCCTTACAGGGGCGTGATCAATGACTGTGGTGATCACCCCATATAGACTCCCTGATCACCCCCCTGTCATTGATTAACCCCCTGTCATTGATCACCCCCCTGTAAAGCTCCATTCAGACGTCCGCATAATTTTTACGGATCCACTGATAGATGGATCGGATCCGCAAAACACATACAGGCGTCTCCCTGGAGCCTTCCAGGGGGGGTGATCACCCCATATAGACTCCCTGATCACCCCCCTGTCATTGATCACCCCCCCTGTCATTGATCACCCCCCCCTGTCATTGATCACCCCCCCTGTCAGGCTGCATTCAGATGTCCGTATGATTTTTACGGATCCACGGATACATGGATCGGATCCGCAAAACACATACGGACATCTGAATGGAGCCTTATAGGGGGGTGATCAATGACAAGGGGGTGATCACCCCATATAGACTCCCTGATCACCCCCCTGTCATTGATCACCCCCCTGTCATTGATCACCCCCCTGTCATTGATCACCCCCCTGTAAGGCTCTATTCAGAATTTTTTTTGGCCCAAGTTAGCGGAAATTATTATTTTTTTCTTACAAAGTCTCATATTCCACTAACTTGTATCAAAAAATTAAATCTCACATGAACTCACCATACCCCTCACGGAATCCAAATGCGTAAAATTTTTTAGACATTTATATTCCAGACTTCTTCTCACGCTTTAGGGCCCCTAGAATGCCAGGGCAGTATAAATACCCCACATGTGACCCCATTTCGGAAAAAAGACACCCCCAGGTATTCCGTGAGGGGCATATTGAGTCCATGAAAGATTGAAATTTTTGTCCCAAGATAGTGGAAAGGGAGACTTTGTGAGAAAAAAATAAAAATAAAATCAATTTCCGCTAACTTGTGCCAAAAAAAAAAAATTTCTATGAACTCGCCATGCCCCTCATTGAATACCTTGGGGTGTCTTCTTTCCAAAATGGGGTCACATGTGGGGTATTTATACTGCCCTGGCATTTTAGGGGCCCTAAAGCGTGAGAAGAAGTCTGGGATCCAAATGTCTAAAAATGCCCTCATAAAAGGAATGTGGGCCCCTTTGCGCATCTAGGCTGCAAAAAAGTGTCACACATGTGGTATCGCCGTACTCAGGAGAAGTTGGGGAATGTGTTTTGGGGTGTCATTTTACATATACCCATGCTGGGTGAGAGAAATATCTTGGCAAAAGACAACTTTTCCCATTTTTTTTATACAAAGTTGGCATTTGACAAAGATATTTATCTCACCCAGCATGGGTATATGTAAAATGACACCCCAAAACACATTCCCCAACTTCTCCTGAGTACGGCGATACCACATGTGTGGCACTTTTTTGCAGCCTAGGTGGGCAAAGGGGCCCACATTCCAAAGAGCACCTTTCAGATTTCACAGGTCATTTACCTACTTACCACACATTTGGGCCCCTAGAATGCCAGGGCAGTATAACTACCCCACAAGTGACCCCATTTTGGAAAGAAGACACCCCAAGGTATTCGCTGATGGGCATAGTGAGTTCATAGAAATTTTTATTTTTTGTCACAAGTTAGTGGAATATGAGACTTTGTAAGAAAAAAAAAATCAAAATTTTTTTTTTTATCATTTTCCACTAACTTGTGACAAAAAATAAAAAGTTCTATGAACTCATTATGCCCATCAGCGAATACCTTAGGGTGTCTACTTTCCGAAATGGGGTCATTTGTGGGGTGTTTGTACTGTCTGGCCATTTTAGAACCTCAGGAAACATGACAGGTGCTCAGAAAGTCAGAGCTGCTTCAAAAAGCGGAAATTCACATTTTTGTACCACCATAGTTTGTAAACGCTATAACTTTTACCCAAACCATTTTTTTTTTACCCAAACATTTTTTTTTTATCAAAGACATGTAGAACAATACATTTAGAGCAAAATTTATATATGGATGTCGTTTTTTTTTGCAAAATTTTACAACTGAAAGTGAAAAATGTCATTTTTTTGCAAAAAAATCGTTAAATTTCGATTAATAACAAAAAAAAGTAAAAATGTCAGCAGCAATGAAATACCACCAAATGAAAGCTCTATTAGTGAGAAGAAAAGGAGGTAAAATTCATTTGGGTGGTAAGTTGCAGTTGTGGAGTGCCGATTTGTAAAAAAGGGCCTGGTCTTTAGGGGGGTATAAACCTGTGGTCCTTAAGTGGTTAAAGGGGTATTCTCATCTTCCCTTTTTATACTTACCTTCCTTGAGCGCGACGTTCACTTCCTGGATTCTTCTCCCGGCCGGGCCGCGCAATGTCCTGAACGCGCAGGAGCGCCAAGCGCGGCCCGGTGGGATACGACAGGAGAGGTGGCCGTAACCAGGGGAGACCAAAGACAACATCAGGTAATAGGGGACCTTTTTTCTAAAAAAAAAAGGGTGGGAATTGGCTAATAACATGTATTTAGAAAAATGATCACTGTCAAATCATTAATAGTGATGAGCGGCAGGGGCAATATTCGAATTTGTGATATTTCGCAAATATTTGGGCGAATATTCGCCATATATTCGAAGAATTCGCGATCTCCAGGAATTATTTTCTTGATTGCGAAAATTCGCATAAAAATTTGCATGAACTGGTATTTTTTTTTATCGGATATTCGCGATTACGAATACATTTTGGAATATTCTAAATATTCGCAAATTCTCAAAGTGCCGATATTCGCGATTAAAATTCGCAATTAGAATATTCGTGATCAACACTAATCATTAACAGATTTAACAGTGATCATTAAGATGAGAATACCCGTTTAAGATAAGAACTGAGCTATAATGATTGTTCATAATGTCATAGAGCAGAGATAAGGTGTCTGTCAGCTTCCTAACTGAAGGAAAAGAGAAAATCCACAGGCTACTACTAGAGCATCTCAGCTATGTATAAAAAAGGGACCAATTAAAAAAATTATTTTTAGCTCAAAAGGAGTACAATGCAATCATAAAAAAAATTGATGCCAAAATGTGCCAAATCTTCTAAAAGCTCCAAACAAACAATCATGCCATATGTCAAGTGGGGGAAGACTAAAATATTTTGTTGAGGAAAGGGAAAGTATCACCACAAATCAATGGATGTTAGGTGCCATAGGAAACAGTTACACTATCCCATTCCTTTCTCCAGCGCATTTCTCTAGGATGAGGTGACTGTTTGATTGGTACTATTTTTGGGTACATATAAAAATGACATTTAATTTTTTCCGGCGTTCACCTGACGTGGTGGATTATGGACGGGTGTTATGGATGCAGCGATATCCAATATGAGTGGGGTTTTGTTTTTCTAATTTTTTTTTTTAGAACTTTAGGGGAAAGGACCCTTTTTTTATTTTAAACAATTTTTATTTTTTAACTTTCTTTTTGTCCCACTCTGCAACTTTTGGGGGCCTGATCCTGTCTGCAATGCATTACAATACCCAGTTTAATTTACAGACCGATGCCTAGGAGACCCTGCCAGGGGCTGAATCTCCAAGGCTTCCATTGAAGGCAGGTTCTGATGCCTCTGCAAGGCATCGGGCTGCCTTCTCACCCACCAGTTACCTGTGACCAAAGAGCGGGGACTTAATAGAAACCCTGACTTACCGGAAACACCTTCTATGCTGAAGTCAGCGCTGACTGCGCAGTAGAAGCGTGTACAGCTCCGGTGCCTGCCCAATCAGCATAACATACTAGTACGTCAAATTGCGGGAAGTCACTTCCCGCTATGATGTACTATTATGTCATATGTCGGGAAGGGGTTAAAACAACTTCCACTGTAAATTTACAGGGAAACATAGAAAGTGTCGGCAGATAAGAACCATTTGCCCCATCTAGTCTGCCCAATATACTGAGTACTATGGATAGCCCCTGGCCCTATCTTATATGAAGGATGGCCTTATGCCTATCCCATGCATGCTTAAACTCCTTCACTGTATTTGCAGCTACCACTTCTGCAGGAAGGCTATTCCATGCATCCACTACTCTCTCAGTAAAGTAATACTTCCTGATATTACTTTTAAACCTTTGCCCCTCTAATTTAAAACTATGTCCTCTTGTAGCAGTTTTTCTTCTTTTAAATATTCTCTCCTCTTTTACCTTGTTGATTCCCTTTATGTATTTAAAAGTTTCTATCATATCCCCTCTGTCTCGTCTTTCTTCCAAGCTATACATGTTAAGGTCCTTTAATCTTTCCTGGTAAGTTTTATCCTGCAAACCATGTACTAGTTTAGTAGCTCTTCTCTGAACTCTCTCCAAAGTATCAATATCCTTCTGGAGATATGGTCTCCAGTACTTGCGCACAATACTCCAAATGAGGTCTCACTAGTATGAGCACCTCCCTCTTTCTACTGGTAATGCCTCTCCCTATACACCCAAGTGTAAATTCTGCTAGCATTTCCTGCTGCTCTATGACATTGTCTGCCTACCTTTAAAGTATAACTGTCATATTTTAATTTTTTTTTGGAGTATTGGATTGTGGTGATTAATATCTCCTTGGTGGCCCTATTTCAACTTTTCACTGTGTACTCAACTACCCCTTAATTCCACAGTTTTGTTCCCTGTACTGCCTATTTTTACCTGTGCTTAAAATCAGGACGAGAAGCACGCAGCCTGCAAGGTCAGATTACTGACAGCCAGGGACTGTAAGTAAATGATTAAAGCCAGGTCCTCCCCAGCAGCTGATAACTGGCTATTGTTACTGGCTAGTGAGGGCAGGCGGGATTAGCCTCAGGGTGAGGGCAGTGGCGGCCATCTTAACTGAATAGTGAAATTGCAGTTTTATGCAGACTGGTTGCGAAGGGCTGAATCTTATTAAATATGGGGTAAGTCAGTCTAATAGTAACTGATTCTGGAATATCATGTTATTAGTAACTACATATATGAAAATTAAAATTAGGGTCTAAGTGTGACAGTATTCCTTTAAGTCTTCTGAAATAATGATCCCTAAATCCCTTTCCTCAGATACTGAGGTTAGGACTGTATCACTGATTTTATATTCTGCTCTTCGGTTTTTACGCCCCAGGTGCAGTTATTCACATTAAATTTTAGTTGCCAGATTTTTTACCATTTTCCAAAATACTTTTCCATTTGGTGTTTCCCTCCAGGAACATCAACCCTGTTACAAATCTTTGTGTCATCAGCAAAAAGACACACCTTACCATCGAGGCCTTCTGCAATTTCGCTGATAAAGATATTAAACAATATGGGTCCCAGAACAGATCCCTGAGGTACCCCACTGGTAACAAGACCTTGGTCTGAATATACTCCATTGACTACAACCCTCTGTTGCCTGTCCCTCAGCCACTGCCTAATCCATTCAACAATATGGGAGTCCAAGCCCAAAGACTGCAATTTATTGATAAGCCTTCTATGTGGGACAGTATCAAAAGCCTTACTAAAGTTTAGATAAGCGATGTCTACTGCACCTCCTTTATCTATTATTTTAGTCACCCAATCAAAAAAATTAATAAGATTAGTTTGACATGATCTCCCTGAAGTAAACCCATGCTGTTTTTCATCTTTCAATCCATGGGATTTTAGATGCTCCACAATCCTCTCCTTAAGTATGGTTTCCATTAATTTCCCCACTATTGAGGTCAGGCTTACTGGCTTATAGTTGCCCAATTCCTCCCTACTACCTTTCTTGTGAATGGGCACAACATTTGCTAATTTCCAATCTTCTGGGACGACTCCTGTTGCCAGTGATTGGTTAAATAAATCTGTTAATGGTTTTGCTAGTTCACCGCTGAGCTCATTTAAGAGCTTTGGGTGTATCCCATCAGGCCCCTGTGACTTATTTGTATTAATTTTAGACAGCTGACTTAGAACCTCTTCCTCTGTAAAGACACATGCATCCAAAGATTCATTAGTCTTCCTTCCTAACTGAGGTCCTTTTCCTTCATTTTCCTTTGTAAAAACTGAACAGAAGTATTCATTGAGGCAGTCAGCTAGTTCTTTATCTTCTTCCATATACCTTCCTTCTTTTGTTTTTAATTTGGTAATTCCTCGTTTTAGTTTCCTTTTTTCATTTATGTATCTGAAGAATGACTTTTGATTTTGGCCACTTCTGCTGAGTACCACAGTGGTCTCTTACTTTTTTTGCTTTTACTGACAAGCCTAATGCAATTTTCTGTTGCCTTCAATAGTGCCACTTTTAAGTAGTCCCATTTCTCCTGGACTCCAATGAAACTGTTCCAATCTGATAGGGACTCGTATACCACTAATCTAATTTTAGAAGAGTCAGTTTTTCTAAAGTCTAAAACTTTTGTTTTTGTGTGGTGTGACTCAGTCACTGTACTTATAGTAAACCACACTGACTGGTGATCACTAGATCCCAAGCTTTCCCCTACAGTAATATCATATACCAAATTCCCATTTGTGAATACTAAATCTAAAATGGTCTCCTTCCGGGTTGGCTCCTCAACTACTTGCTGTAGAGATAATCCCAGTAGGGAATTTAGAATATATCTGTACTCCTGGCAGAACTAGCTATTTTGGTTTTCCAGTTTACATCTGGAAGATTCAAGTCTCCCATAATGACAAGTTCCCCCTTCAATGTCATTTTAGCTATTTCCTCAACTAGTAGATCATCTAATTCTTTGACTTGGCTAGGTGGTCTATATATCACACCTACACGAGTTACCTTATGATTATCAAGCTGCAAGGTAACCCAAACTGACTCTAAATTGTTCTCGCTAACTTGTATCAAATTAGATTTTATGCTATGTTTCACATACAGGGCCACCCCTCCCCCTTCTTGCCTTTTCTGTCTTTCCTGTATAGAGAGAACCCTAGTATTGATATATCCCAGTCATTACTCCCCTTGAACCACGTCTCAGTAACAGCCACTACATCTATATTCTCAGATGTCATTATAGCCTCAAGTTCATTGATCTTATTCCCTAAACTGCGAGCATTTGTAGACAAGAATCTGAGCTTTTCATTTCTTAACCTTTGTGCTACTGGCATCTTCTGGCATTGTTCCGGGGGGCAGTTGGACTGCTGGATTATCACTCTTTTGCCCCCCTTTCCTAGTTTAAATGCTCCTTAGCAAATACTTGGAACTGTTCACCGAGGACATTCGTTCCCTTGAGAGAAAGATGCAAACCATCTTTCTTGTACAGTTCTTTTCCATTCCAACAAGAGCTAACATGAGACACAAAGCCAAACCCTTGGTTCAGACACCATTCACCAAGCCATACATTGAATTCCTTAATGCGCATCTTCCTGTCTTGCTGAAGGTGCATCTTCTTGTCATGCTGGAGGTTATGCACAGGCAAAACTGCAGAGAATGAAACAGTTGATGCAACCTCTCGTATATACTTTCCAAGTGTGTGAAAAGCTTCTTTCACCTTTGAAACCTCATTGCAAGCCAGATCGTTTGTCCCAAGATGGACAATAACACCCACTTCCCTTTCCTGCTTTGCTTGCCTAACAATATTAAGGATCCGTTGTCTATCCCTGCTAGCGGTAGCAACAGGGAGACATCTCAACACCATTCTCCTCAAACTTCACACCTCTTATGATGGAATCGCCCACCAACAGCTGCTTACTATCAATCCTCCCCTTCTCCTTTTTGTCTTTGGCTGCAGTCTTACATACTTTAGGCATGGGAGATGATTGTTTCTCACCCACTGAGCTTGAGCCATCCTCCATGTTGCTCTTGCACTCTGAAAGTGCTGCAAATGGATTATGGAGAGCCACAGACTGTGGGACATGTCTTCTATCCACAACTCTCAGTCTAGCTGGTTTGGCCTCTCTCTGCCTAATCTTATAAATTTGCCAATATAAATATCCAATATGTGACCCTAGAATACTCACTAACAGAAATACTAGATTCAGAAACAAAGGTAGACCTTGTGAATATCTGGGGTAATTTTTTAGGATGTTTGTAAAACACCATTTCAGGTTTGCAGAGACCTCGATGTGCCAAAACACAAGAAACACTCCCTAAAACCCACATTTTGGAAACTACACCCCTCAAAGAATTTATCTTTGGCTGAAGTAAGCTTTTTGACCCCACAGATGTTTCACAGAATTTATCTGAAGTGGGACATGAAAATTAAAAATGTCATGTTTTCTATATGTAGTGTTATGTTAAAAGCACCTTACAAATTGTTACGTAATTTCACCCGAGTTTGGCTATATGTGGTCAAAATGAAGCTGTATGTGCAAATTGCAGGTCTCAGAAGAGAAAGAGAAATTTTTCTTTTAAGGTGCTGATTTTGCTGTAATGGATGTGGTCACCATGTTGCATTTCCAACACCCCTGAGGTACCAGTACAGTGGCAATCCCCTTGAAATGATCACATTTAGGAAACTACACCCCCAAGGAATTCAGCTATGGGTGTAATGATGTTTTTGACTATAGGTGTTTTATAGAATGTTTTAACATTGCACCTAGAAAAATAAAAATAAAATTATCCAACATGCCATCAGAAGTAAGGTAGCTATCCTATAAGTCAATGTTTGTACCTTTAAAAAGGCCTTGAATCATGACTCAGATAATGAATAGGACAGCACCTCATCTGCAGAAAGCTGTTTCGGGGTCCCTCATCAGTGCAAAGCATAGAGTACTGGCTTAACTGGACGAGAGCCCTAAATCAGAGAGCACTGCAATCGGAGTGAGGAGACTTATAGGCCATGCATTCACCTCTGGAATTCTGGGAAGAAAGGGATGCAAATGAGCTCTTGGGAAGCTTTGCCTCTAATGCCACCAGATGTAAGGCAGCTATCATAAGTCAATGTTCGACCCTTTAAACAGGCCTTAACCACCTCCCGTCCGCCCCTTGACTATAAACGTCCGGGAGGTGGATCTCTATCTCTGAATGGACGTTTCAGAACGTCCATTCAGAGATCGCAGCTGCACGCTAATCGTGCAGCTGCAGAGCAGATTGCCCACTGTCAGTGACAGCAGGGCAACCCAGAGAGAAGGCAGGGATAGTTCCCAGGTGTCCCTGCCTTCTAGATGGCAGTATACACAGCGCTTCCTGTTCCGGCCTGGCAGTCATGTGATCGCCGGGTGAGTGCCGGAGCTGTCGGGTCTTGTACCGGTCATCTAATAAACCTTCTCTCTAATCTTAACACTTATTTAAGACACATGCTTATCATTTAAGGGGTATTCTCATCTTCCCTTTTCATACTTACCTTCCTTGAGCGCGACATTCACTTCCTGGATTCTTCTCCCGGCCGGGCCGCGCTTGCGCAGAAGACTGAAGATTTTCCCCTGTAACTGGGGCTACTATGTCACTATGTAGTGGAAAAAAAATAAAAAATATAAAAAAGTAAACTTAAATGTCTCCCAAAGGTCTTGTTTGACCTTATGGGGGATGCAAAGTGTAAAATAAAAAATAAAAAGGTTTCACATGTAAAAAAAAAAAAAAAAAAATTCCCCAAGTAATTAACGTAATTATTTTTTTTTAATTGAAAAAATTTAAAATAGACATATTTGTTATTGCCGCGTCCGTGAGGGTCTGCTCTATAAATACACTCACCTAAAAAATTATTAGGAACACCATACTAATACGGTGTTGGACCCCCTTTTGCCTTCAGAACTGCCTTAATTCTACGTGGCATTGATTCAACAAGGTGCTGATAGCATTCTTTAGAAATGTTGGCCCATATTGATAGGATAGCATCTTGCAGTTGATGGAGATTTGAGGGATGCACATCCAGGTCACGAAGCTCCCGTTCCACCACATCCCAAAGATGCTCTATTGGGTTGAGATCTGGTGACTGTGGGGGCCATTTTAGTACAGTGAACACATCGTCATGTTCAAGAAACCAATTTGAAATGATTCGAGCTTTGTGACATGGTGCATTATCCTGCTGGAAGTAGCCATCAGAGGATGGATACATGTTCTCATTCTGTTTACGCCAAATTCGGACTCTACCATTTGAATGTCTCAACAGAAATCGAGATTTATCAGACCAGGCAACATTTTTCCAGTCTTCAACAGTCCAATTTTGGTGAGCTCGTGCAAATTGTAGCCTCTTTTTCCTATTTGTAGTGGAGATGAGTGGTACCCGGTGGGGTCTTCTGCTGTTGTAGCCCATCCGCCTCAAGGTTGTGCGTGTTGTGGCTTCACAAATGCTTTGCTGCATACCTCGGTTGTAACGAGTGGTTATTTCAGTCAACGTTGCTCTTCTATCAGCTTGAATCAGTCGGCCCATTCTCCTCTGACCTCTAGCATCCACAAGGCATTTTTGCCCACAGGACTGACGCATACTGGATGTTTTTCCCTTTTCACACCATTCTTTGTAAACCCTAGAAATGGTTGTGCGTGAAAATCCCAGTAACTGAGCAGATTGTGAAATACTCAGACCGGCCCGTCTGGCACCAACAACCATGCCACGCTCAAAATTGCTTAAATCACCTTTCTTTCCCATTCTGACATTCAGTTTGGAGTTCAGGAGATTGTCTTGACCAGGACACCCCCCTAAATGCATTGAAGCAACTGCCATGTGATTGGTTGACTAGATAATTGCATTAATGAGAAATAGAACAGGTATTCCTAATAATTCTTTAGGTGAGTGTATATCACATGATCCACCTAGTCCGATAAACACCATAAAACATAAATAAAAAAATGTGGCAAAAAAAGCCATTTTTGTCACCTTACATCACAAAAAGTGAAACACCAAGTGATCATAAAGGCGTATGTCCCACAAAATGCTACCAATAAAACAGTCACCTCAGCCCGCAAAAAATGAGCCCCTACATAAGAAAATCGCTCAAAAAAATAACTAAAATTTTTGGTAAATTTGGGATTTTTTCATAAATAAAGGTGAAATATATTGACTCAAATGTATGACTATCATGAAGTACATACAATGTGTCAAGAGAAAACCATCTCTGAATGGCTTGGATAAGTAAAAGCGTTCCAAAGCTATTACCACATAAAGTTACATATGTCAGATTTGCAAAATTAGGCCTGGTCAGGAAGGGGGCAAATGGCCCGGATGTGAAGTCGTTAAAGGGGCTGTCTGAGTAAAAGGAAAAATAATAATAATACAGTACTGTAAATCTGATGGTCAGCAATATATACATAAGCTAAACAAGTTTTAGGCAAAAAAAAAACAATTTCCTCATTTCCCTAGTTCTCTTCTGGCCCTTTGTTTATCTGCAAAAACAACATCTCTGAGGTTTTCCCTCATGAATATTTGTGCTGCTCTGGAAAGGTAGTGAATAAAAGTGCTGCCCTGAGTGAAATGACTGACTTCTGGGATACTCAGCAGCATGCTGTATGTGCAGGACTACAAGTCCCAGCTGTACAATGACACTGCTGATACACACAGGATCTTCCCCCTACCTGTTCTTGTGCAGTGCTCTGCAGAACTCCTCCAGTTTGTCAACTCTGTCTACAGGATGACGACGACAGATTATGTGTCTATTCACTGTCTGCAGCTGCTCAGCAAAGCCTCCAGCCCTGAGTCTGTGCTGCAGAAGGGGTTAATCTTTCCTGAAGAATCCTGTGGGAGGGAGACACAGCACAGACAGCAGCAAGACGGCAGTGCAGGGGGGGCGTAGCTAGCACAGTGACGGACTCGTACACAGACACAGACTAGGCTTGTGTACGAGACATCATGAGAAAGAGGCCACTGCAGATAAAGTCAGTCAATTGCTAACTCCTTACATTTGATTAGTTAGAAACATACAAAGTACAAAATAAATAACTCAGACAACCCCTTTAAAGTCTCATGCACACGTCCGTGAAACACAGACCGTCAGATACCGGCCTGGATTACTGCTGAGTGCAGGAGCGCACGGCGTCATTGGTTGCTATGACGCTGTACATTTCGTGCCGCCGCTGCTGTACAGTGATACACTCGTATAGATCATACGAGTGTATTACTGTACATCAGCGGCGTCATGAAGAGCACGGCGTCATAGCAACCAATGACGCAGTGCGCTCCTGCACTCAGCAGGAATCCAGGCCGGTATCTCATGGTCCGTGTTCCACAGACGTGTGCATGAGGCTTAAGACATCACTCGATAAAAAGGCATATTGGATTTTTCCTTTAAATACGAGACATCGAAAAGGGTTAAATTTAAGAAGGGAACAAATTATCCACTATGAGGAATAAAATACCAGTCAATCTCTATTCTCTTTAGCAAATATAGTATATCTTTCTACTAATTTTTATCATACTGTATGTTTATCATATGTATGCATATTCCTTTGACATAATGATTCTATACAACTAAACTAATAACTTAGATATACTTGTTTTTGCCATCTGATTTTTATATCACTTCACCTTTGATAATGATATAAATTATGATTGTATTACTGCATCTTGTAATCACTGGCAGTGTTATACTAATGTTGGCATTTGCGGTATATATGATTCCATTGATAGTACATGGTGGCGTGTTTTAGGCTACTTTCACATTAGCGTTTTCAATTCCGCTATTGAGATTCGTCATAGGATCTCAATAGCGGAACAAAACGAGTCCGTTTTGTCCCCATTCATTATCAATGGGGTCAAAACTAAACTGAACGAAACGGAATGCACCAAAATGCATTCCGCTCCGTTTGGTTGCTCTCCCATAGCGGACAGAATATCGCTGCAAGCAGTGTTTTTCTGTCTGCGATGTGGTGCGGAGCAGATCCGTCCTGAAACACAATCTAAGTCGATGGGGAAGGATCCGCTTTCTCTGACACAATAGAAAACAGATCCGTCCCCCATTCACTTTCAATGGTGTTCATGAAGGACCCGTCTTGGCTATAGAAGACATAATACAACCGGATCCGTTCATGACGGATGCATGCGGGTGTATTACGGTAATGGAAGCGTTTTTGCAGATCCAAGACGGATCCGCAAAAAACGCTAATGTGAAAGGTAGCCTTACGCTACTTTCACACTTGTGTTCGGAGCGGATCCGTCTGGTATCTGCACAGACGGATCCGCTCCTATAATGCAAACGTTGGTATCCGTTCAGAACTAAATGTGGTACCCAGACCCGAACCCAGACTTCTTCACTGAAGTTCGGGTTTGGGTTAGGCTTCATGCACACGACCGTATTTTTTCACGGTCCGCAAAACGGGGTTCCGTTGGTCCGTGATCCGTGACCGTTTTTTCATCCGTGGGTCTTCCTTGATTTTTGGAGGATCCACGGACATGAAAAAAAAGTCATTTTGGTGTTCGCCTGGCCGTGCAGAGCCAAACGGATCTGTCCTGAATTACAATGCAAGTCAATAGGGACGGATCCGTTTGACGTTGACACAATATGGTGCAATTTCAAACTGATCCGTCCCCCATTGACTTTCAATGTAAAGTCAGCAGTTAATATACCATAGGATCTGAGTTTTCTCCAATCCGATGGTATATTTTCACTTGAAGCGTCCCCATCACCATGGGAACGCCTCTATGTTAGAATATACCATCGGATTTGAGTTACATCGTGAAACTCAGATCCGATAGTATATTCTAACAAAGAGGCGTTCCCATAGTGATGGGGACGCTTCTAGTTAGAATATACGACGAACTGTGTACATGACTGCCCCCTGCTGCCTGGTAGCACCCGATCTCTTACAGGGGGCTGTGATCAGCACAATTAACCCTTCAGGTGCACCTGAAGGGGTTAATTGTGCTGATCATAGCCCCCTGTAAGAGATCAGGCGCTGCCAGGCAGCAGGGGGCAGACCCCCCTCCCTCCCCAGTTTGAATATCATTGGTGGCCAGTGTGCGGCACCCCCTCTATTGTAATATCATTGGTGGCCAGTGTGCCGCCCCCCCTCTATTGTAATATCATTGGTGGCCAGTGTGCGGCCTCCGTCGGCCCCCCTCTATTGTAATTTCATTGGTGGCCAGTGTGCGGCCTCAGTCGGCCCCCCTCCCTCTATTGTAATTTCATTGGTGGCCAGTGTGCGGATCACAGCCCCCTGTAAGAGATCGGGTGCTGCCAGGCTGCAGTCATGTACACAGTTCTCAGTATATTCTAACTAGAAGCGTCCCCATCACTATGGGAACGCCTCTGTGTTAGAATACACTGTCGGATTTGAGTTTTCACGAAGTGAAAACGCATCTCTGAAAAAGCTTTTATGCAGACGGATCTTTGAATCCGTCTGTATGAAAGTAACCTACGGCCACGGATCACGGACGCGGATGCCAATCTTGTGTGCATCCGTGTTCTTTCACGGACCTATTGACTTGAATGGGTCCGTGAACCGTTGTCCGTCAAAAAAATAGGACAGGTAATATTTTTTTGACTGACAGGAAACACGGATCACGGATGCGGCTGCAAAACGGTGCATTTTCTGATTTTTCCACGGACCAATTGAAAGTCAATAGGTCCGCGAAAAAAAAACGGAAAACGGCACAACGGCCACGGATGTACACAACGGTCGTGTGCATGAGGCCTTAGGTGTTCTGTAGATTTTATTATTTTCCCTTATAACATGGTTCTTCTATCTTCATTCAGCAGGACCTGCGCTGACGTCACCACGCTCACCACGTGGTGAATGCGACTACGTCAAAGGTCCTTTTGCAGGTCCTAAAAGAAGAAGAAAGAAGACTATGCCTGCTGCGTGATCAAGTGGATAAGGCGAGTTAATATATTTTTTTTTAACCCCTCAATCGACATTTTAGTAAGCATTCTGTATTAAGAATGCTATTAATTTCCCTTGAAACCATGTTATAAGGGAAAATAATACAGTGAATTTACTTTAATGGGGTCGGGGTTGCTCATCACTATCATCTCCGAGCAACCATGCGTGAAAATCGCACCGCATCTGCACTTGCTTGCGGATGCTTGCGATTTTCACGCAGACCCATTAATTTCTATGGGGCCTGCGTTGCGTGAAAAAGGCAGAATATAGAACATGCTGAGATTTTCACACAAAGGATAAGTGATGCGTGAAAAACATTGCTCATGTACACAGCCCCATTGAAATGAATGGGTCAGGATTCAGTGCGGGTGCAATGTGTTCACGTCACGCATTGCACTCGTGCGGAATTCTCGCCTGTGTGAAAGGGTTCTTACTGATAGCGGGGCCCTTGCTTCATCCGCCAGCATCGCTGTGTGCGGTGATGGCGGCGGATTAACCCTTTCACATGCCGCAATTAGCGCTGACTGTGGCATGTGCAGGGTTTGCAGAGGGAGGGGGCTCCCTTTGACTCCATCGGCCCTCCGCGCTGCGATGACAGGGGGCCAATGGTTGCAATGGCTATGGCCAGCTACGAAAGCCTAGAAGATCGAGCCTGCAGGCTGGGTCTCCTAGGCAACTGTCAGTGTCTTACTGTGCAAGATGCTGACAGTTCAATTCAGTACAACACAGTGTATTGTACTGAATTGAAACAGGGATCAAACGCTGAAAAGGTGAAGTCCCACCGCCGTGTCCATAATGACGTGCTCTATAAAAATGTCACATAATCTACCACCTCAGGTGAACGCCATAAAAAAAAGAGCAAATAATGCAATTTTTTGTCACCTTACATCACAAATAGTGTAATTCCAAGCCATCAAAAAGACACATGTACCCCAAAATAGTACCAATCAAAGCGTCATCTCTTCCTGCAAAAAATAAGCCCCAACATAAGATAATCCCCCAAAAGATAAAAAAAAAATGTGGCTTTCAGAAAATGGAGACACTAAAACATGTTTTTTTTTTGTCTTCAAAATGCTTTTATATAGTGTAAAACTGTAATAAATGTAAAAAAAGCAGCCATATTAGGTATCATCGCGTCATTAACAACCTGCTCTCTAAAAATATTATATGAATTACCCCCTAAAGTGAACAGTATAAAAAAAAAAAAAAAAAAATTATATATATATATATATATATATATATATATATATATTTATTTATTTTTTTCGCAAAAAGTGCAATACCAGGTGATCAAAAAGTCATATGCAACCCCAAATAGTACCAGTCATTTCTTCCTGCAAAAAATTAGCCCCTACATAAGACAGTCGCACACAAAAAAAAAATAGCTTTCAGAAAATGGTGACAAATGCTTTTATTGTATAAAAATTAAAAACTAGACATATTAGGTATTGCTTTGTCCGTAATGACCTGCTCTATAAAAATATCACAAAAAACACTGTGCCAAAATAGCTATTTTTTGGTCACCTTGCCCCCCAAAAAAGTGTCATAATGAATGATCAAAAAATCATATGTACCCAAAATTGGTACCAATAAAAATGTCAGCTTTTCCTGCAAAAAAGAGCCCCTACACAAGACAATCGGCAGAAAAATAAAAGGAATATAGCTTTCAGAAAATGAAAGCACAAAAAAACATTTTTTGTTTTAAAAATGCTTTATTATGTAAATAAAAAAATAAATAAAATAAAAAATACACATATTTGGTATTGTTTCGTCCGTATCAACCTGCTCTATAAATGCAACCCATGCTCTAACCTGTCAGGAGAACTCCGTAAAAAACTAAAAATAAAAAATAGTGTGCCACAACAGCCATTTTCTGGTTACCTTGCCTCACCAAAAGCATAATATTGAGCAATCAAAAATCATATGTACCCCAAAATAGTACCAATAAAACTGTCACCTCATCCCGTAGTTTACAAAATGAGTTCAGTTTTTGGGAGTTTCTACTCTAGGGGTGCATAAGGGGGTCTTCAAATGTGACATGGCAATATAAAATTATCCCAGCGATATCTGCCCTCCAAAATCCATATGGTTCTCCTTTCCCTCTGCGCCCTGCCGTGTGCCCATACAACAGTTAACCACCACATGTTGGGTGCTTCTGTAAACTGTTGTATGGGCACACGGCAGGGCTGTAAACAGTTTTCTTTGGCTGTTAACCCCTGCTGTGTTACAGGGAAAAATAGATTAAAATGGAAAATCTGCAAAAAAATAAAAATAAAGTTTACCTCCATTTTCCTTTCATTCTTGTGGAACACCTAAAAGGGTTAACAAAGTTTGCAAAATCTAAAATGGGGTCATTTATGGGTGGTTTCTGCTATGTAAGCACCACAATGTGATTTCATAACTGAACTGGTCCTTAAAAAGTGGGTTTTGTAAATTTTCGTAAAAATTGGAAGAATTGCTTCTAAAAGCCTTCTAACGTCCTAAAAAAAAAAAAAAATGAAATTTACACAACAATGCCAACATGAAGTAGACATCTGGGAAATGTACAGTAACAACTATTTTTATGAGGTATCAAAAGCAGAGATTCAAATGTCAAAAATTGTGAATTTTTCAAAATTTTCTGATTTTTTTAAAATTTTTTATAAATAGAGGTGAAACATATTGACTCAAATCTACCACTGTCATGAAGTACAATATGCCACTAGAAAACAATCTCAGAATCTCTTATCTAAGTAAAAGCGTTTCAGAGTTATTACCATATAAAGTGAAACATGTTAGATTTGCAAAATGTGGCTAGGTTCTTATGGTGAAAACTGGCTTGGTCTTGAAGGGGTTAATAATCCTTGGAATGATTGTATTCCGGATTCCAGTTTTTGTCCTGAAGGGGTTGTCCGGGCTTTTTAATATTGGTGACCTCTCCTCAGGATAGGTCATCAATATCAGATCAGCGGGGGTCCGACACCCGACACCGCCGCCGATCAGCTGCATGAGGATATGGTCCGCGCATTGCGCATATGCCTACAAGTCTACAATTTGGATTTAATTCCAATGGTGGATCATTTTGTTTAGATATGCCACATGTGACCCACACTATAAACCCATGTAAACATATACAAATCACAAGATCTAATTAGAAAAAGGACAGCTGAAAATCTAAACTTACACAAAATCCTTTAATTTAACACAAGAAATTTAAAATTTGAACTACAGCTTTATGGTACTTTTGGTAATAAATATGTACCTGTATGGATCGTTGATGATTCCCCTGTATATCCACTTTTCCAAGATCTCAAAGTATGGTGTACTAGCTGCCTTTGTCAAATAAAGGCATAACTCCTGTGCCTGGGTATCTCCAGTGTAACCAAATGTTCGATCATGCAGCAGACTAAGTGTCGCTCCACCCAGACACGCACCTTTATCTAATGAAGTGGCTGGAAAAAAATATATAAATACATGTACAAAATCACTGCTTTGGATGGGTCTATTCCTATAGTAAGACAGCACTTAACTGACTAAAAGCATCTACATCTACAGTGCCTGGCTAACATGGTAAAATATATTTTTTCTGTGACACATACACTATTGCAGAAGTGGACTGAACATAGACCCTACAGGTAAATTTCTCAATGGGCTGATGCCCAGGGGCTGCCCAAGCCCTCCTCATGGATGCCAGCCAGGTACTTGACAATCTGATGCTCTCAGCAATAGTTAAAGCTAGGAGCAGCAGATACTTCTACACCTGACTAATGGGCTGCAGGTTCCCTCCTGAACTCACTAACTGTATCACCATCATCAGCATGGTGATAGGACAGTATTTTATGCTGCACTGCAGTATTTGGTTCTGCAAGGGCGGTATTTTGTGCTGTACTATGGTATTGTGGCCCCGCCTACTTCTGTTATCCCTGAATACTTGTGGCTTGTGTTGGCCTGACTTCAGTCAATGTGGACTCACCTACAACATAGAGCCCACTTTTAGGTTTTTCTTCCAGGGCCACTGTTTGCAGTCCACCCCTGAACTATGGACATACGGATTGGAACACACATCTTATTCACTGAATTCAGGTCTTTCATTCAAACCCATTGCCACAACTCTGTAAAATCAAGCACCTAGCCACGCAGCCTGCCTTTACAAACATTTGTGAAAGAATGGACAGACTAGATGGGCCAAATGGTTCTTATCTGCCGACACATTCTATGTTTCTATGTTTCTAATGGGCTAATTTAAAGAGCACCATGAGTTGGGGCATGGTACTTTAATAGGATGCCACTGTAATAAGTCAGCTTGTGAAGTTTATTTATTTATTTTAACTGTTATTAACATAAAAGAAATAACATTGAGAACATATATTCCTGTTACATATCATAATACAAACAGATATAAGCAGTCTTTCCAATTATTTCAGTCTCCCATTGCACTGTTGTAATACCCTTGTCTCCTGGTTAGCATTACAGTGTATGTTACATTCAGGTGGCCCCATAAAACCGACTGTTCCATGGACCCTCGAGCTGTTGATATAGCTTGTCGCAGTCTCAAGTTTGAGTACATAGTGTGGGGTGACCCATACCACAGGCCCCAAACCTTATCAAATTTTTGAGGTTTGTTGCAATGTTTAAATACCAACGCTATATACGGTAGAATCTGGTTTATTTGCAATTTCCACATGGACAGGTTCGGTGTATTGGGGTTGTACCATCTCAGAGCAATACATTTACGTGCTATAAATAGAGATTCCCTCAAAAATGTTGTCATGTAGTGATCCCAATTGTCCTCGTTTAAAATTCCAAGCAGGCAAACTTCGGGGGAGCAAGCCATCTGAACTGGCAGCAGATTGGAGAGAAAAGCTGTCCCCCCCCCCCCCCCCCTGGCATATGGCAATCGGGCTGCATCTCCACATCATGCGCCAGAAGTCCGCCTTGGACACGCTGTTGATGGTGCTCTACCAATTCTATATAACCTTATTGGTGTAAGATATGTTTGGTGAATGATGTATAATTGGATTATTTTATTATTTACCACTGGTGATACCTGTAAATGCGATTCCAATAAAGCGGTTATGGGTTCTTCTGTGAGTGTGGATATCAGTCTTTTCCATTTGTCCACAACCGTGAGGGGATTAGTTCTGACCTTTGCCTGCACCAAATTTGAATATATCACCGACACAAGTCCTTGAGTTTTAACTACTCCTACGAGTGGGTATTTAGAAATCGTGGGGTTAATGTTTGGGAATTTATTCTGTATGGAGGATCTGAGTTGTAGGTATGAAAAGAAGTGAGTATGGGGGATGTTGTATTTCTGAGAAAGTGCCTCGAACGACATTAACAATCCTTGGTCATATATATCTCCAAGTGTCTTGACCCCTGCCAGTTGCCATCTGTCCGCCCCCATAACCACCTGCATATGCGGCAAAGATTGGTTAGCCCACAGAGGAATGTTGGAGACTACTTCCGTAAATTGGGACAATAATTTAGCCCCTTTCCAGACCGTTTGTGCCAACGTATGCAGCGGCAGTAGAAGTTTCTGGAATCTAGGGTCCATCTCCAAGACTGACCATAGTGTATGGCAGTTTAGATAACATTTTAAAAAGTATTCCGGTGTGGGTAGGTCTTCAGATGTGTACCAGGTATTAATGAGCCTCAGCTGGCCTGCCAGGTAATAAATGTAGTAATCCGGGAGAGCCATACCTCCGCGTTTTAGTGTGTCTAGGCTTAGTTTAGCACGGGATCTGCCCCAAATAAAAACTCTAGTGAGGGAGTCTATTGCTTTAAACACCAATTTGGGTATGTGCACCTCTGAGTGTTGAAGGGCATACAGAGTATGATCATTTTAATTAGATTAATGCGACCTGCTACCGAGATGGGCAATGTCTTCCAGCTTTGGACCTTGTTCTGTATATGATCCATTAAGAAATAAATATTGAGTGCCAGGGCTTAAGAGTACTTTTTAGTGATATTTACTCCCAGGTACTTGAATGTATCTACCACCTTTAATCGTTCCACCTGGGAAGGACCTGTCGAGTCTGCTATGCTCAATGGCATGTATACAGATTTTTCCCAATTGATTCGTAAGCCAGAGAACTCCCCAAACTCATCTATCAGAGCCACTGCATTGCCAAGGGATGTGTCAGATGATGATAAATATAAAATCATATAATCGGCATATAATCCTATACAGGCTTCTCTCTCTTCCATGGTCACTCCAGTTATTTTGTTACTGCATCTCACTCTAATTGCCAATGTCTCGATTGCTAGGGCAAACAAGATCGGTGACAGAGGGCAGCCCTGGTGAAGTTTATTTTTAGTGAAATTATTGGCAAGTTGATGTATTTAGAAACCACAGAACTCAGCCATGATGTTGAATGCTGAGGTGCATAGTGCATAAAAGTTGCCAATGCTCTGCTGACTCAATACCTGCAGAGGTCCAAACCTCCGCTGACATTAACATCAGCTAAGGCCATGGACGCAAGCCTTACATCAACAAGCACAATGCCAAGTGTCAGATCAAGTGGTGTAAAGCATGCCATCACTGGAGCTGTGGAAATGTGTTCTGTGGAGTAAACACACTGCTCTAACTTGTAGTCTGATGAAAAATGTAGGGTTTGGCAAATGCAAGGAGAACATTACCTGCCTGACTGTATTGTACCAACTGTAATGTGCGGTGGACGAAGAATAATGCTACGAGGTTGCTTTTCTGGGAGTTAGACTAGGCCTCTTAGTTCCAGTGAAGGGAAATTTTAAAGGGGTTGTCCAAGATAGGTCATCAATATCAGATCGGTGGGGGTCCAACACCTGGAACCCACACCGATCAGCTGTATGAGGAGACGGCGCATAGTGTGCACGTGCCGTCTCCAGTCTCTTCCTTCTGCTGCTGCTAGGTCTATGGCAAAGCAGCAAGCGAGACGGGACACAGCACTTGCGCACTGCACCCACCATCTCCTCATACAGCTGATTGGAAGGTGTGGCGGACCCCAGACGATCTGATATTGATGACCTATCCTGAGGATAGGTCATCAATATTAAAAGTTCAGACAACCCCTTTAATGTTTTAGCATACCAAGAGATTGGGGACAATTGTTTACTTCCAATTTGTGAGACCAGTTTGGCAAAACCCCTTTCTGTTCCAGCATACCTGTGCCCCAGTGCACAAAGCAAGTTTCATAACAGCATTGGTTTGGTGTTGAAAAATTTTACCAGCCCATACAGAGCCCTGACTTCAACCCCACTGAACATCTTTGGGATAAACTAGAATGGAGATTGCAAGCCAGGGCCTCTTGTCCAACATCAGTGTGCTCTTGCAGATTACCGCCTTCAGAACATCAACAGTACATGTACGAAAGATGGTGCCTGTTTCGGAGTGGAGTGAGCACCATAGTTAGCGGGTGCCTGCCGTTTCATACAGCAGACATCCGCGGCTAATGTCCACGATTGGCGATAATGATTATCACAGACATTTAACCCCTCAGATGCCATGGTCAAATATGACCACGGCATCTGAGACGCCGGAAACAAGTGCTTCACAGGCAGGAACGCCTCCCCTAGGTGGAGATCAGGGAAGGCATTACATGTCAGTAATGAGGCTCAGCCTGTACTAGGCTTTCAGGTTTAATACTTGTATATTACAAATCAGGCCAGCAGGTGGCAGGCACTGGATTATAATATAGTTATTTCTGTATAGGTTAATGGAGAAAATTCCATTACCTTAGACCATGGGAGCTTACATAGGATGGTGCTTTTTATCTATAGTGTGCAAGCACGGCCACTGCTGATGGACTGCATGGGGGTTGTAACCATAGAAACGAGCAGTGAATAATGTGATAAAAAAATGAATCCAGCCAGCAAAGGAAGCAATATGGATTATAACAATACATTTCTAAGTGCTTGTATTAAAGGGGTTGTCCGGGTTCAGAGTTGAACCCGGACATACCTCCATTTTCACCCCGGCAGCCCCCCTGACTTGAGCATCGGAGCACTTCATGCTCCGATGCTCTCCTTTGCCCTGCGCTAAATCGCGCAGGACAAAGGCATTTTTTTGAGATTCGGTGACATACCAGGCTCTCCATGGGGCTGCCAGGTGACGTCACTGGCACTGATGGGCGGGATTTAGCTCTGCCCTAGCCAGTAAAACTGCTACGGCAGCTCTAAAGCCTGCCCATCAGAGCAGGTGACGTCACTGAACACACTGCCGGGCGGAAGTTTCCGCCGGGCAGTGTGTTATTGAAAACAAAAGAGACCTTGCCCTGCACGATTTAGCGCAGGGCAAGGGAGCGCATCGGAGCACTTCAATAAGTTGCATTTATCATGTAGAGAAAGTTCATACAAGCCACTTACTAATATATTGTTATTATCCATATTGCTTCCTTTGCAGGCTGGATTCATTTTTCTACCACATTATACACTGCTCGTTTCCATGGTTACAGATCACCCTGCAATCCATCAGTGGTGGCCATGCTTGCACACTATAGGAAAAAGCGTCAGCCTCTCTGCTGGCACACATAGGCTAGTGCTTTTTCCTATAGTGTGGAAGCTCAACCACCACTGCTTGATGACTATGGCTCTCAGACTTTGGAGACACTAAAACAAAACATTTTATTTCAAAAAATGATATTTTGTAAAACTAAAATAAATTTAAAAAAGTATACATATTAGGTATCGCCGCGTCCGTAAGAACCTGAACTATAAAAATACCACATGACCTAACCCCTCAGATGAACACATTAAAAAAAAAAAATTAGTGTAAAAAAAGCAATTTTTTTGTCACCTTACAATCACAAAAAGTGTAATAGCAAGCGATCAAAAAGTCATATGCACCGCAAAATAGTGCCAATAAAACCGCCCTCTCATCCCGCAAAAAATGAGCCCCTACCTAAGACAATCGGCTAAAAACTTAAAAAAAAAACTGACTCGCAAACTATGGAGATACTAAAATGTTTTTTTTTGTTTGTTTAGTTTTGGTTGAAAAAGGATATTATAGTGTAAAACCTAAATAAATTTGACAAGATTTTGCGCCCAGAGGCTCGGAGAAGTCTGCTGCCACTGAGCAAAATGTTGGGATAGTCTTCCCCCTATCCTGGCGTCACTGTTTCTCACCGCCCTTGTTTTGGGGATTAAGGAGGTACCCTCTACCCCTCCCCCCTTTTGGGTAACTCCAACGTCCGGATTTACCTTTACCACGAAAGGAACTATTCTGGGAATATTGACCACGAAAGGAGGGTTTCTTTTTAGGGGTTTTATCCTCAGGGAACCCTTTCTTTTTATCAGTAGCCTTCTCGAGAATTGTGTCCAATACAAGACCGAACGCGTATTCACCCGAGAAGGCTATAGAACACAACTTCATCTTGGAAGAGATGTCTCCCGACCAAGATTTCATCCAAAGTGCCCTCCGGGCCGCATTGGACAAGGCCGCATCCTTGGCTGAAAATCTAAATGTCTCTGCGGAGGCGTCCGCTAGGAGACCCGTGGCAGATTTTAGCAAGGGAATAGAATCTAGTATCTGTTCCCTGGACGTTTTGCTAGCTAGATGACCTTCTAATTCATTCAGCCACAGGTACATAGACCTGGCGACTGAAGTAGCGGCTATGTTTGTCTTGACACTAAACATAGCTGCCTCCCAGGACTTTTTTAATAAGCTGTCAGCCTTCTTTTCCATAGTGTCCCTTAACTGACAGGAGTTCTCAAATGGAAGTGAGGTTTTCTTATTGACTTTGGCCACCTGGACGTCAATTCTAGGGACCTCGTCAAAAATTTTAGAGTCTGACGGGTCAAATGCAAGGCGGTTCCTGAATTCCTTGGAAATTCCCAGTTTCTTTTCTAGATGGGCCCATTCATCCATCACCATCTCCTTAATGTTTTCATTTATGGGGAATACCCTGGAGCGTTTGACCTTCAATCCCCCAAACATCTCCTCCTGAACTGTATGGGGACGCTGAATGTCCTCCACACCCCCATGGTATCCCTGACAGCCTTTAAAAGGTCAATCATCTCACTGGGAATGAAGAAAATTTTTCTAGAGTCCTGGACGATCTCGCCCTCAGATAGGGGGTCGTCGTCCTCTTTTTTAGAGGATGAGGCATCGTCCTCTAAATCCTCTGAGTCAGAGGGAATGTCCGCCATCCTGGGTCTTTTAGGTGGGCGAATCCCCCTGGTATCCTCACAGAGGGAGGCCAGTGAAGACTTAACCTCCTCCTGAATCATGGATCTAAACTCCTGCATAATTGAGGGCTATTCGTCTCTCACTAATTTGGCAATGCAATCCTTGCAAAGTTTTTTTAGTATAGTCATCAGGAAGCCTGACGGAGCACTGGATGCATCTGGCGGTCTTCTTTGTTTTTTAAGTAAGTTTGGCCTAAAGTGAGAGAGGCAGCCTATTAAATTTATGTCAATCTAGTATAGGAGAATAAACTTAGCTGCAGCATACCAGCAGACACTCCAGGGGGAGGGGAACAGTGGTTACCTACTAAGGCGGCACTCGCCCCCCCCCCCCCTTTGCCACCTGTGAAGCTGCCGGCCTGCCCAGGTGGGCTACTCACGCAGGGGCGCTCAGGAGCGGTCTGCTCCTTCTGCTGTGGCTCCTTCTCCTGGTCCGACATCTCCGGTCAGAGCGATGCAGAGAGCGCAGCGGGAAAAGTGCTTGTGAGCATTTTTTATAGAAGCCTGTCCACTTCCGGGTTTCGTCCGGCGGCCCGGAAGTGACGTCAGACGCGCGCGACAGCGCAGAACGTCCTTCCGGTCGGCTACTTCACAGGGTGGGGCGTGTCCCTGGCGTCTCCCTGTCAGCTTTAGAACGAAGTCCGCCGGAGAGCAGGGGACGCATCTCTGGGTGAAAGGCCCGCAAGAAACACCACCGATGCGGTCACCCAGGTACTCTAAAAAAAAATAATACACAAGGTCCACTTCACCTCCCTGAAGGCCAGAGAGGACTTATTTCTGTCCTGGCCACTATAGGGGCAGGAACACACTGGTGAATGGTGGTGGGAGGGGTCATTTTAAACCTATCTCTGTTCCTGCCCCTACAGAGGTCAGGGGTCAATCTCTCTGGGCCGTCATGGTGGTGAAGTGGAAATTCCAATAACGAGAGAATTGTCTTTAATGCTATTTATAAATGTGTTACAATATATTCATTACAGAAGAACCTTTTATTGCTTAAAGAGGCTCTGGTAGAGCTCATCGTGCTGATTAACGCTATAACTTTCTTTTGTCTGTATGCTAAATAGCTGCAGTGATATCAGAGTTTATTTCTTCATATGCAAATGATCACGTTTGAGCACCAGGTGACGGAGCTGAACCCTTGGTGCATTACTTTGTTACTCCCCTTGTGCTCCCCCCCCCCCCCCCCGCTCTTGATTAACAGGGGTAGACATGAGCATGGTGATGGTGAGAGCAGATCTGTGTCCTAGCAGGTACATATCCTACACACTACATACTATATCATTACCACATTGAGATTTGCTTATAAAGGTAATATACATATTACTGCTTTATTCACAGGCACAACATAGGATTATAAAGACACCAGTATTATGTGTTATGTTTCTGATTGTAGAAAAAACATCCTTCTCTATGTGGTAAGGTTATAGCTTAGTGCTGAGTGGCCAGCCTTGCATGTAGAGATTCCAGGTTTGAATCTGAGGAGAGACTTTCAGATGCTTTTTCTCCCTCATTTAACCCATAATAAAAGGCTATATTTTATATTGAGAATGTTTTTTTTTGAAAGCATAGAAAGCTAATATATATTGCGAGTTTCTTTATAATCATACTAGCAGAAGGACCCGGCTTTGCACAGGTATATTTAATCTATTTCACTTAATGTTTGTGTCGTTAAAAGACAGACAGTAATCTCCATAACAGTGAACTCCACAGCCCCCCCACCCCCACCCCCACCCTTTAACCACCTCAGCCCCCTTAGCTTAAACACCCTTAATGACCAGGCCACTTTTTACACTTCTGACCTACACTACTTTGACCGTTTATTGCTCGGTCATGCAACTTACCACCCAAATGAATTTTACCTCCTTTTCTTCTCACTAATAGAGCTTTCATTTGGTGGTATTTCATTGCTGCTGACATTTTTACTTTTTTTTTTGTTATTAATCGAAATTTAACGATTTTTTTTGCAAAAAAATGACATTTTTCACTTTCAGTTGTAAAATTTTGCAAAAAAAACTACATCCATATATAAATTTTTCTCAATTTATTGTTCTACATGTCTTTGATTAAAAAGAAAATGTTTGGGTAAAAAAAAAAAATGGTTTGGGTAAAAGTTATAGCGTTTACAAACTATGTTACAAAAATGTGAATTTCCGCTTTTTGAAGCAGCTCTGACTTTCTGAGCACCTGTCATGTTTCCTGAGGTTCTACAATGGCCAGACAGTACAAACACCCCACAAATGACCCCATTTCGGAAAGTAGACACCCTAAGGTATTCGCTGATGGGCATAGTAAATTCATAGAACTTTTTTTATTTTTTGTCACAAGTTAGTGGAAAATGATGATTTTTTTTATTTTTATTTTTCTTACAAAGTCTCATATTCCACTAACTTGTGACAAAAAATAAAAACTTCCATGAACTCACTATGCCCATCAGCGAATACCTTGGGGTGTCTTCTTTCCAAAATGGGGTCACTTGTGGGGTAGTTATACGGCCCTGGCATTCTAGGGGCCCAAATGTGTGATAAGAAGTTTGAAATCAAAATGTGTAAAAAATGACGAGTGAAATCCGAAAGGTGCTCTTTGGAATGTGGGCCCCTTTGCCCACCTAGGCTGCAAAAAAGTGTCACACATCTGGTATCTCCGTACTCAGGAGAAGTTGGGCAATGTGTTTTGGGGTGTCATTTTACATATACCCATGCTGGGTGAGATAAATATCTTGGTCAAATGCCAACTTTGTATAAAAAAATGGGAAAAGTTGTCTTTTGCCAAGATATTTCTCTCACCCAGCATGGGTATATGTAAAAAGAGACCCCAAAACACATTGCCCAACTTCTCCTGAGTACCGTGATACCAGATGTGTGACACTTTTTTGCAGCCTAGGTGGGCAAAGGGGCCCACATTCCAAAGAGCACCTTTCGGATTTCACCGGCCATTTTTTACAGATTTTGATTTCAAACCACTTCTCACGCATTCGGGCCCCTAAAATGCCAGGGCAGTATAACTACCCCACAAGTGATTCCATTTTGGAAAGAAGACACCCCAAGGTATTTCGTGATGGGCATAGTGAGTTCATGGAAGTTTTTATTTTTTGTCACAAGTTAGTGGAATATGAGACTTTGTAAGAAAAAAAAAAATAATAATCATCATTTTCCGCTAACTTGTGACATAAAATAAAAAATTCTAGGAACTCGCCATGCCCCTCACGGAATACCTTGGGGTGTCTTCTTTCCAAAATGGGGTCAGTTGTGGGGTAGTTATACTGCCCTGGCATTCTAGGGGCCCTAATGTGTGGTAAGTAGGTAAATGACCTGTGAAATCCTAAAGGTGCTCTTTAGAATGTGGGCCCCTTTGCCCACCTAGGCTGCAAAAAAGTGTCACACATGTGGTATCGCCGTATTCAGGAGAAGTTGGGCAATGTGTTTTAGGGTGTCTTTTTACATATACTCATGCTGGGTGAGAGAAATATCTCGGCAAAAGACAACTTTTTTATACAAAGTTGGCATTTGACCAAGATATTTATCTCACCCAGCATGGGTATATGTAAAATAACACCCCAAAACACATTGCTCAACTTCTCCTGAGTACGGCGATACCAGATGTGTGACACTTTTTTGCAGCCTAGATGCGCAAAGCGGCCCAAATTCCTTTTAGGAGGGCATTTTTAGACATTTGGATCCCAGACTTCTTCTCATGCTTTAGGACCCCTAAAATGCCAGAGCAGTATAAATACCCCACATGTGACCCCATTTTGGAAAGAAGACACCCCAAGGTATTCAATGAGTGGCATGGCGAGTTCATAGAATTTTTTTTTTTTTGGCACAAGTTAGCGGAAATTGATTTTTTATTTATTTTTCTCACAAAGTCTCCCTTTCCGCTAACTTGGGACAAAAATTTCAATCTTTCATGGACTCAATATGCCCCTCACGGAATACCTTGGGGTGTCTTCTTTCCGAAATGGGGTCACATGTGGGGTATTTATACTGCCCTGGCATTCTAGGGGCCCTAAAGCGTGAGAAGAAGTCTGGAATATAAATGTCTAAAAAATTTTATGCATTTGGATTCCGTGAGGGGTATGGTGACTTCATGTGAGATTTTATTTTTTGACACAAGTTAGTGGAATATGAGACTTTGTAAGAAAAAAAAATAATAATTCCGCTAACTTGGGCCAAAAAAATGTCTGAATGGAGCCTTACAGGGGGGTGATCAATGACAGGGGGGTGATCAATGACAGGGGGGTGATCAGGTAGTCTATATGGGGTGATCACCCCCCTGTCATTGATCACCCCCCTATAAGGCTCCATTCAGATATCCGTATGTGTTTTGCGGATCCGATCCATGTATCCGTGGATCCGTTAAAAACATACGGACATCTGAATGCAGCCCCACAGGGGGATAATCAATGACAGGGGGGTGATCAGGGAGTCTATATGGGGTGATCACCCCCGTCATTGATCACCCCACTGTAAGGCTCCTTTCAGACGTCCGTACGTGTTTTGCGGGTCCGATCCATCTATCAGTGGATCCGTAAAAATCATACGGACCTCTGAATGGAGCCTTACAGGGGGGTGATCAATGACAGGGGGGTGATCAGGGAGTCTATATGGGGTGATCAGGGGTGATCAGTGGTTGATAAGGGGTTAATAATTGACAGGGGGGGTGTAGTGGTGTTTGGTGCTACTTTACTGAGCTGCCTGTGTCCTCTGGTGGTCGATCCAAACAAAAGGGACCACCAGAGGACCAGGTAGCAGGTATATTAGACGCTGTTATCAAAACAGCGTCTAATATACCTGTTAGGGGTTAAAAAAATCACATCTCCAGCCTGCCAGCGAACGATCGCCGCTGGCAGGTTGGAGATCCACTCGCTTACCTTCCTTGCTTGTGTGCGCGCGTTCACAGGAAATCTCGGCTATCGCGAGAGGACGCGTATATGCGTCCACCCAGAAGAGCAGGGCCGCCGCCAGGATGCAATCCTGCGTACGGCGGTCCTGAGGAGGTTAAAGAGGACCTTTCACCGATTATTACACTGTGAACTAAGTATACAGACATGTAGAGCAGCACCCGGGGATCTCACTGCACTTACTATTATCCCATGGCGCCGTTCCGTTCTCCTGCTATGCCCTCCGGTATCTCCGCTCACTAACTTATGGTAGGCGGAGATTTCATTCACTAAGTTATGGTAGGCGGAGTCTACCCTTGTTCTGCTCTAGCGCTGGCCAATCGCAGCGCAGAGCTCACAGCCTGGGAGGTTATTTTCTCCCAGGCTGTGAGCTCTGCAATGTGATTGGCCTGCGCTACAGAAGAACAAGGGCAGACTTCGCCTACCATAACTTTGTGACTGAAGATACCGGAGGGCATAGCAGGAGAACGGAGCGGCGCCCGGGGATAATAGTAAGTGCAGTGAGATCCCCGGGCGCCACTCTCCATGTCTGTATACTTAGTTCCTAGTGTAATAATCGGTGAAAGGTCCTCTTTAAGGCCAGTTGCAGATGAGCGTTCCTCCCGCAGCGAGACCGCAACGCAGCCTGGCCTGACTTCCCAGTGCTGCCGGGGGTCACATAGCAATATATTGATTTATGATGCTATGTAACCCTTACAGTTCTGGAACGTATTGGATAACACTTGCATAATGCTGCCAGTGTTACCCAATACATTCCAGAACTGTAAGGGTTATATAGCATCATAAATCAATATAATGCTATGTGAATCCCGTCAGTACTGGGAGGTCAGGCCGGGTGCTGCCATGCGGACTCGCTGCGGGAGGAACGCTCGTCTGCAAGGGGCCTAACAGTGACCTCCACAGTGCCCGGCCCCTTAACAGTGACGCCACAGTGAGCGCCCCTTTAATAAATAGTGACCTCCACAGTGCCCGCCCCTTTAACCACCTCAGCCCCCAGTGCTTAAACACCCTGAAAGACCAGGCCACTTTTTACACTTCTGACCTACACTACTTTCACCGTTTATTGCTCGGTCATGCAACTTACCACCCAAATGAATTTTACCTCCTTTTCTTCTCACTAATAGAGCTTTCATTTGGTGGTATTTCATTGCTGCTGACATTTTTACTTTTTTTGTTATTAATCGAAATTTAACGATTTTTTTGCAAAAAAATGACATTTTTCACTTTCAGTTGTAAAATTTTGCAAAAAAAACGACATCCATATATAAATTTTGCTCTAAATTTATTGTTCTACATGTCTTTGATAAAAAAAAAAGTTTGGGTAAAAAAAAAAAATGGTTTGGGTAAAAGTTATAGCATTTACAAAACTATGGTACAAAAATGTGAATTTCCGCTTTTTGAAGCAGCTCTGACTTTCTGAGCACCTGTCATGTTTCCTGAGGTTCTACAATGCCCAGACAGTACAAACACCCCACAAATGACCCCATTTCGGAAAGTACACACCCTAAGGTATTCGCTGATGGGCATAGTGAGTTCATAGAACTTTTTATTTTTTGTCACAAGTTAGCGGAAAATGATGATTTTTTTTTTTTTCTTACAAAGTCTCATATTCCACTAACTTGTGACAAAAAATAAAAAGTTCTATGAACTCACTATGCCCATCACGAAATACCTTGGGGTCTCTTCTTTCCAAAATGGGGACACTTGTGGGGTAGTTATACTGCCCTGGCATTCTAGGGGCCCAAATGTGTGGTAAGGAGTTTGAAATCAAATTCTGTAAAAAATGACGAGTGAAATCCGAAAGGTGCTCTTTGGAATATGGGCCCCTTTGCCCACCTAGGCTGCAAAAAAGTGTCACACATCTGGTATCTCCGTATTCAGTAGAAGTTGGGGAATGTGTTTTGGGGTGTCATTTTACATATACCCATGCTGGGTGAGATAAATATCTTGGTCAAATGCCAACTTTGTATAAAAAAATGGGAAAAGTTGTCTTTTGCCAAGATATTTCTCTCACCCAGCATGGGTATATGTAAAAAGACACCCCAAAACACATTCCCCAACTTCTACTGAATACGGAGATACCAGATGTGTGACACTTTTTTGCAGCCTAGGTGGGCAAAGGGGCCCATATTCCAAAGAGCACCTTTCGGATTTCACTCGTCATTTTTTACAGAATTTGATTTCAAACTCCTTACCACACATTTGGGCCCCTAGAATGCCAGGGCAGTATAACTACCCCACAAGTGACCCCATTTTGGAAAGAAGAGACCCCAAGGTATTCACTGATGGGCATAGTGAGTTCATGGAAGTTTTTATTTTTTGTCACAAGTTAGTGGAATATGAGACTTTGTATGAAAAAAAAAATCATCATTTTCCACTAACTTGTGACAAAAAATAAAAAATTCTAGGAACTCGCCATGCCCCTCACGGAATACCTTGGGGTGTCTTCTTTCCAAAATGGGGTCACTTGTGGGGTAGTTATACTGCCCTGGCATTTTCCAGGGGCCCTAATGTGTGGTAAGTAGGTAAATGACCAGTGAAATCCGAAAGGTGCTCTTTGGAATGTGGGCCCCTTTGCCCACCTAGGCTGCAAAAAAGTGTCACACATGTGGTATCGCCGTATTCAGGAGACGTTGGGGAATGTGTTTTGGGGTGTCTTTTTACATATACCCATGCTGGGTGAGAGAAATATCTTGGCAAAAGACAACTTTTCCCATTTTTTTATACAAAGTTGGCATTTGACCAAGATATTTATCTCACCCAGCATGGGTATATGTAAAATGACACCCCAAAACACATTCCCCAACTTCTCCTGAGTACGGCGATACCAGATGTGTGACACTTTTTTGCAGCCTAGATGCGCAAAGGGGCCCAAATTCCTTTTAGGAGGGCATTTTTAGACATTTGGATACCAGACTTCTTCTCACGCTTTGCGCCCCTAGAATGCCAGGGCAGTATAAATACCCCACATGTGACCCCATTTTGGAAAGAAGACACCCCAAGGTATTCAATGAGGGGCATGGCGAGTTCATAGAATTATTTTTATTTTGGCACAAGTTAGCGGAAATTGATATTTTTTATTTTTTTCTCACAAAGTCTCCCGTTCCGCTAACTTGGGACAAAAATTTCAATCTTTCATGGACTCAATATGCCCCTCACGGAATACCTGGGGGTGTCTTCTTTCCGAAATGGGGTCACATGTGGGGTATTTATACTGCCCTGGCATTCTAGGGGCCCTAAAGCGTGAGAAGAAGTCTGGAATATAAATGTCTAAAAAATTTTCCGCATTTGGCTTCCGTGAGGGGTATGGTGAGTTCATGTGAGATTTTATTTTTTGTCACAAGTTAGTGGAATATGAGACTTTGTAAGAAAAAAAAATAATAATTCCGCTAACTTGGGCCAAAAAAATGTCTGAATGGAGCCTTACAGAGGGTGATCAATGACAGGGGGGGGTGATCAATGACAGGGGGGGGTGATCAATGAAAGGGGGGGGGTGATCAATGACAGGGGGGGGGTGATCAATGACAGGGGGGGGGTGATCAATGACAGGGGGGTGATCAGAGAGTCTATATGGGGTGATCACCACAGTCATTGATCACGCCCCTGTAAGGCTTCATTCAGACGTCCGTATGCGTTTTGCGGATCCGATCCATCTATCAGTGGATCCGTAAAAATCATGCGGACATCTGAATGGAGCTTTACAGGGGGTTGATCAATGACAGGGGGGTAATCAATGACAGGGGGGTGATCAGGGAGTCTATATGGGGTGATCACCAGTCATTGATCATGCCCCTGTAAGGCTTTATTCAGACGTCCATATGCGTTTTGCGGATCCGATCCATCTATCAGTGGATCCGTAAAAATCATGCGGACATCTGAATGGAGCTTTACAGGGGGTTGATCAATGACAGGGGTGTAATCAATGACAGGGGGGTGATCAGGGAGTCTCTATGTGGTGATAACCACAGTCATTGATCACGCACCTGTAAGGCTTCATTCAGACGTCCGTATGCGTTTTGCGGATCCGATCCATCTATCAGTGGATCCGTAAAAATCATGCGGACGTCTGAATGGAGCTTTACAGGGGGTTGATCAATGACAGGGGTGTAATCAATGACAGGGGGGTGATCAGGGAGTCTATATGGGGTGATCAGGGGCTAATAAGGGGTTAATAAGTGACGGGGGGGGGGGGGGGGGTAGTGTAGTGTAGTGGTGCTTGGTGGGACTTTACTGAGCTACTTGTGTCCTCTGGTGGTCGATCCAAACAAAGGGGACCACCAGAGGACCAGGTAGCAGGTATATTAGACGCTGTTATCAAAACAGCGTCTAATATACCTGTTAGGGGTTAAAAAAAAACATCTCCAGCCTGCCAGCGAACGATCGCCGCTGGCAGGCTGGAGATCAACTCTTACCTTCCGTTCCTGTGTGCGCGCGTTCACAGGAAATCCCGGCTCACGCGAGATGACGCGTATATGCGTCGCTGAGTGCAGGGCTGCCACCTCCGGAACGCGAATCTGCGTACAGCGGGCCGGAGGTGGTTAACAGTGACCTCCACAGCAACTGCCCTTTTAATAGTGGCACCTGCCCCCTTAACAGTGTCATCCACAGCGCCCTGCCCCTTTAAAGCTGACCTGCAGCAGTGAAGAAAAATGGCTAGGTTGTTATGGAAACCTGGAGTAAAACTGTGTGTATGCGGAGACTAAGGACCAGCAAGCTTCTATTGGCTGATAACAGACATATGACTGTGTGTATGGCAGTTGGGATATGAACAGAACAGGGCTCCAGATGGCGACCAAAATGGTCACTAATGCGACTTAGAATTTACAAATGGTACCAAGACTTTTTAGTCTTATCGCCATTTGGACTAGACCTGCCGCCGATGTTCTTCTCAGCAGCACAGTGGAGAAGGAGTCTCTCCCTACCCCATGTGCTGCTGCCGCCGCCAATAAGACGAGAGACGGGAGGAGGAGGGGAGGGGTTATGGCCACTGCGCCACCAATGAAGATAACTGACCTGTTAATACAAATACAGGAGGCGGGTGCCGGAATCAAATAGCCGGCACCAGACCTCTATGACACGGAGCGGCGATCTGCTGCAGTTAACCCCTCAGGTGCAGCACCTGAGGGGTTAACTGCAGCAGATCGCAACTCCCTGTCATAGAGGTCGGGTGCCGGCTATTTGATTCCGGCACCCGCCTCCTGTATTTGTATTAACAGGTCAGTTATTTTCATTGGTGGCGCAGTGCCAATGAGGGTTAAAAAATATAAAATTAAATTAACTCCCCTCCTCCAATTGATCGCGTAGCTGCCAGTCTCCTGTTCTTTCTTCAGGACCTGTCAAAGGACCTGTGGTGATGTCACTGAGCTCATCACATAGTCCATTACCATGGTGATGGATCATGTGAAGGGAGCAGTAACGTCACCACAGGTCCTTTTCCTCACAGATGAAGACAGAAGAGAAGCCGGGCTGCGCGAACAAGTGGATTAAAGTGAGTTAATTTTTTTTTTATTATTTTTTTTTAAGCCCTCCAGCCCTATTTTACTTCGCATTCTGTTTTAAGAATGCTATTATTTTCCCTTATAACCATGTTATAAGGGAAAATAATTACATCTACACAACCTTGAACCCAAACCTGAACTTCAGTGAAGAAGTTCGGGTCTGGGTACCACAGTCAGTTTTTTATCAAGCGCGTGCAAAACACATTGCACCTGCGTGATAAAAACTGAACAACGGAACGCAATCGCAGTCAAAACTGACTGCAATTGCGTACCTACTCGCGCGGGTTTGCCGCAATGCACCGGGGACGCATCCGAAGCCAAAACGTGACGCCCGTCTGAAAGAGGCCTAAGGCTACTTTCACACTTGCGGCAGTGTGATCCGGCAAGCAGTTCCGTCGTCGGAACTGCCTGCCGGATCCGCCGATCTGGATGTGACTGAAAGCATTTGTGAGACGCATCCAGATGCGGATCCATCTCACATGCATTGCAAGAACGAATCTGTCTCTCCGCGTGTCATGCGGACAGACGGATCCGTCTTGTATCTCTCCGGTATGTCTTCAGTTTTTTTCGCCGGAGATAAAACCGCAGCATGCTGCGGTTTTATCTTTTGCCTGATCAGTCAAAATGACTGAACTGAAGACATCCTGAATGGATTGCTCTCCATTCAGAATGCATGGGGATATGCCTGATCAGTTATTTTCTGGTATAGAGCCCCTGTGACTGAACTCTATGCCGAAAAAGAAAAACGCTAGTGTGAAAGTACCCTAAAATATTACGTTTAAATCCCCCCTTTCCCAATTTTACATATAAAATATATAAACAATAAATAAATAAACATATTACATAGCGCTGCGTCCGAAAAGTCCAAACTATTAAATTATAAAAAAATAACTCCTATGCGGCGAGTGCCGTAACAGAAATAAATAAATAAAAACCATGCAATTCGACATTTTTTTGTCACCCCAAAAAATAGGATAGGACTGTTCTATTATGGGACGAACGTTTCATAAGATGCGAAATGCACGCGGCTTTTTTTGGTGTTTTTTTTTTTTCGCGTGGTATTGAATATCGCAATACTTTTTTTTATGGTGACGAAAGAATCAAAATTTTGGTATCGAAACAACCCTATGCCGATCTGATTGGCGTAGCGTTGTCACGATACCAAAATTTTTAATCGGTTTCGATTTGGAGACAAAAAATTTAATTTGGCTCCTAAATTTTTCAGTTCAGGAGCCAATGGCTACTAGGTATTTTTTTTAGTCTGGAGCACTGCAGAAAGATCTGCAGGCTTAGGTCATGTGATGTGCCATATTTGAATTTTTGGGGAATATCTCAGGAACAGTACGTGCTAGAGAGCTGTGACCCCCACAATATTTATTTCCAGGTAGCAAGGGATGTGTAGACCAAGTTTTGTTGAAATTTATGGTTGCATTTTTGAGTGATCGCAGAACATACACACATACAGGTGAAACTCGAAAAATTAGAATATCGTGCAAAGTTCATTTATTTCAGTAATGCAACTTAAAAAGTGAAACTAACATATGAGATAGACTCATTACATTCAAAGCGAGATATTTCAAGCCTTTGTTATAATTTGGATGATTATGGCTTACAGCTTATGAAACCCCAAAGGGGGTACCGATTAATTAGCTGACTAGAGTGTGACACTTTGAGCCTAGAATACTGAACCTTTTCACAAAACTAAAATTTTAAGCTGCATTAATGCAATTCCTTTTAATTTTCATTACTGAAATAAATGGACTTTTGCAAGATATTCTAATTTTTCGAGTTTCACCTATACATACATATATATATATATATATATATATATATATATATATATAGATATAGATATATATACAGTGCAGACCAAAAGTTTGGACACACCTTCTCATTCAAAGAGTTTTCTTTATTTTCATTACTATGAAGGCATCAAAACTATGAATTAACACATGTGGAATTATATACATAACAAACAAGTGTGAAACAACAGAAAATATGTCATATTCTAGGTTCTTCAAAGTAGCCACCTTTTGCTTTGATTACTGCTTTGCACACTCTTGGCATTCTCTTGATGAGCTTCAATAGGTAGTCCCCTGAAATGGTCTTCCAACAGTCTTGAAGGAGTTCCCAGAGATGCTTAGCACTTGTTGGCCCTTTTGCCTTCACTCTGCGGTCCAGCTCACCCCAAACCATCTCGATTGGGTTCAGGTCCGGTGACTGTGGAGGCCAGGTCATCTGGCGCAGCACCCCATCACTCTCCTTCATGGTCAAATAGCCCTTACTTTTAAAGTTTTCCCAATTTTTCGGCTGACTGACTGACTTTCATTTCTTAAAGTAATGATGGCCACTCGTTTTTCTTTACTTAGCTGCTTTTTTCTTGCCATAATACAAATTCTAACAGTCTATTCAGTAGGACTATCAGCTGTGTATCCACCTGACTCCTCCTCAACGCAACTGATGGTCCCAACCCCATTTATAAGGCAAGAAATCCCACTTATTAAACCTGACAGGGCACACCTGTGAAGTGAAAACCATTTCAGGTGACTACCTCCTGAAGCTCATCAAGAGAATGCCAAGAGTGTGCAAAGCAGTAATCAAAGCAAAAGGTGGCTACTTTGAAGAACCTAGAATATGACATATTTTCAGTTGTTTCACACTTGTTTGTTATGTATATAATTCCACATAAGGTAATTCATAGTTTTGATGCCTTCAGTGTGAATCTACAATTTTCTTCATAGTCTTAAAAATAAAGAAAACTCTTTGAATGAGAAGGTGTCCAAACTTTTGGTCTGTACTGTATATATATATATATATATATATATATATATATATATATATATATGTATATATGTGTGTGTGTGTGTGCGTGTGTATCACACACACCGGTAATCCGGTTTCCTGGAAGTCTCCATGACAGCACAAACTGAGATTGCCTTCCTCTGATAGGACAGGAAAAAGCACACAGAGGTTAAAAACCCCACCCCCACCCCTCATCGCCAGTGTATTATAACAGGACTAGGACAAGGGGTAGAACGTCAAAATAGTCTATTGACAAAGAAAAACAAGGGCGGGACAAAGTTGTGCTGTCATGGAGACTTCCAGGAAAGCGGATTACCGGTGAGTGTAATACTCATTTCCAATATAACAAATTAATAGCAAAGACAGGTGCACTCTGCAGTCTTACTAAACCCTCAAACTGATTTTATTAAGTTTAAATTAAGAGATTAGTCAACATGTCCTACGGTGTAGGACATGTCTAAGCCCGGGCACCACGCCAAGGTTTCTCAAGTTGCCCGGGACCTAACACTCTCCTAACTGAGCCGTATGGGCAACACCAGAAGCCAGTGGGCAAATTAGAGGAGCATGAGGCCGACTCACAAACAACTCACCAGTTACCTTCAGCATGTAACCATGCTTGCAGTGGGAGGAGGGAGGAGTCTGCGAGTCCCACTCAAGACTGGCTGATATAGCCCAGGCCTCACAGGTGCACCTAAATGTGGCCTGTAGATGGAAAACAGGCACATTTAAATTGGAGTTTATACACCTCCAGGAATCTCAATATATACAAACTGAAAAGACTAGCGTGGTATTAGCAGGAGGTGCTAAAACCCACATGCAGTCGTGCATATATATAGGGGAGCAAATCCTGCTCAGTTAGGAGAGTGTTAGGTCCCGGGCTACTTGAGAAACCTTGGCGTGGTGCCCGGGCTTAGACATGTCCTACACCGTAGGACATGTTGACTAATCTCTTAATTTTAAAATCAGTTTGAGGGTTTAGTAAGACTGCAGAGTGCACCTGTCTTTGCTATTAATTTGTTATATTGTTATATTGATTATGACATCCACACAATTGCTACCTTGTGTAGGATGTCTATTGTGGTACGCTGCGGGCATCCTCCACCGTATGCATTTTTGCTGGGGATCGCCATTAGCAACGGGCCACAAGTGCAGGATTTGCTCCCCTATATATATGCACGACTGCATGTGGGTTTGAGCACCTCCTGCTAATACCACGCTAGTCTTTTCAGTTTGTATAATACTCATTTCCCCAGTCGTCTCCATGAGAGCACAAACTGAGAACTAACAAAATAACTTAGGGGGGGGGGACTACAGCACCTAGGACCTTACGTCCAAAGGCCAAGTTCTCGTCGGCAAACACATCCATCCTATAATGCTTGGTGAAGGTGTGGGCCCTCTTCCAGGTAGCTGCCCTGCAGATTTGTTCTAACGAAGCAGAGGCTCTCTCAGCCCAAGAAGTGGAGACCGATCTAACTGAGTGGGCTCTAAGGGATGTAGGAGCCTCCTTACCGGAGGCTTCATAGGCCTCGGAGATGGTGCATCTAATCCAGCGGGATATAGAGCTCTTAGCTGCCTTCTTACCCCTATTTGGACCTGCAAACTGGATAAATAAATTTGTCGATACGCCACTCCTCTGTGGCGTGTAAATAATGAAGAACTGAACGCCTAACGTCTAAATTGTGGAATCTAGATTCCTGCTCGTCTTTAGGGTTAGGAAAGAAAGACTGGATAACTATATCTTGTGACCTGTGAAAGGAGGAGACCACTTTGGGGAGAAAACAGGGGTCTAATTTAAAAACGAGCTTGTCGTCTAGCACCTTGAGGAAGGGTTCCTGTATGGACAGGGCCTGGAGCTCGCAAACCCTCCTTGCGGAGGATATGGCCACTAGGAAGATGGTTTTCAAAGTGAGCCACTTAATAAATAGGGAAAGAAGAGGCTCTAAATGGTACATCCGACAGCCCTAAAAGGACTGTGTTAAGGTTCCATGGTGCTACCATATTCCTGACTCAGGGATTTAGTCGATCTGCCGCTTTCAGGAATCTTGCTACCCAGGGGACTTCATAAAGGCTAGTATTATAGAGGGCCCCCAAGGCCCAAATCCAACCCATCCTGGAGGAATTCCAGAATAAGAGGGATATTAGTGGTGGATTGGTTGAACCTGATTTCGCCCCAGGAGGCGAACTTCCTCCAAACTTTGAGGTACGCTTTGGAGGTGTTGGACTTCCTACTGAGTAAGAGGGTCTTAACTACTCTTTCAGAGAGCCTTAACCCTAGCAAGAGGGATTGCTCAGAATCCAGGCAGACAGCTTGAGGAGGTTGGTATTGGGGTGCAGTATGGGACCCTGTGTTAGAAGACCCTCCTCCGGCAGGAAACGGATGGGATCTGCTGGGCTGAGGGACATGAGGAGCCCGAACCAGCTTCTCCTGGGCAAGAATGGGACCACCAGAATCAGTCTGCACCTTTCGGACTGAAACTTTTGGAGCACTCTTGGGATTACTGGTATCGGGGGAAAGGCGTAGACTAGGCCCGTCGTCCAGCTCTGGGTAAAAGCGTCTATTGCCACACATGGGTCTCTTCGGTTGAGGGAGAAAAAATCCTGAACCTTGTGATTCTTTGCTAATACGAACAGGTCTAGGATGGGACTCCCCCAACGATCGCGAATCTGTTGGAAAGCGGTCTGGGACAAAGACCATTTGCCTGGAACCAGACTTTGCCGACTGAGGTAATCTGCCTGGAGATTCAGGGATCCCTTTAGATGTACTGCCGCAAGGGATTGTAGATTCTTTTCTGCCCAAAGGAAGATTCGGTCTGAGAGCCTCTGGAGGTAACAGTGTCTTGTTTCTCCCTGGTGCTGGATAAACGCCACAGCTGTGGAGTTGTCCGAATGGACCAGGACGTGGCGATTTTTGGCCTGTATTTGGATGGACCTGAGGACGTCCCAAACCGCACGGAGTTCTCTGTAGTTGGAGGACATCCTTCTCTGGTCTTCGGACCAAATCCCCTGAAAAGTCTCTGAAGCCGTGAGGGCCCCCCAGCCCCAAGAGCTGGCGTCCGTTGTGAGGGAAAGCACACCCTCCTGCCTCCATGGAACTCCCGTTTCCAGGTTCTTGGTATTGAGCCACCAGCCCAGTGAAGCCTTCACCTCCCGGGACACTGACAACCCTTGGTCCAGGGATGATCGATACCTGTTCCATTGTTTTAGAACCAGCTTCTGTAAGGGTCTCATATGGAATTGGGCCCAGGCTACCGCAGGGATGCAGGAGGTGAGATGGCCCAGCATTTCCATGCCCTGCCTTATTGAGCAACGGGACTGCTTGGTGAAGTGGAGGACCCTTGACTTCAGCTTCTGTACCTTTAGCGGAGGGAGAAAGGATTTTTGAAGAGCTGAATCCAAGAGAATACCCAGGAATACCTTCCGATGGTCTGGGAACATGTCGGACTTCTCCCGGTTGACCAACCAGCCCAAGTTCTGGAGGCGCAAGAGAACCACTTGGATGTGTCTGTGAAGGAGATCTGAGGTTTCCGCTACTATTAGCAGGTCGTCTAGGTAAGGGACGAGTATTATCCCCTCCTTGCTTAGGGAGGCTACGACATCCGCCATAACCTTGGTGAATATGCGGGGTGCCGATGATATGCCGAACAGGAGGCACTTGAACTGATAGTGGCGGACTGTCCCACCTTGGTCCACCGCGAACCTCAGATATCTTCTGGAACGGACCTGTATTGGGATATGGAAGTATGCGTCGGAGAGGTCTATTGTAGCCATCATAGACCCCCTTTTGATGAGCTTCACCGCTGACTTGACGGTCTCCATCCTGAACTTGTGGATTTTTCCTCTGGAAAGCCCTTCTTACGGTCCGTGGCGTTCTCAAGGATCTTGTCCAGGACCCGAACACCCGGACCCGAACACGTATTGACCATGAAAGGGTAGAGATATCAGCCTGTTTTTTGATACAGTGTCGCCCGACCAGGCCTTAAGCCACAGTACCCGTCTGGTGGTATTGGACAGGACCGCCGTGCGAGCAGATAGCCTAACCGATTCTGCAGAGGCATTGGCAAAGAAGAAAGTGGCCTTCTTCAGAAGAGGAATACTGTCCAGGATCTCCTTCCAAGGGGTCTTATTCGCTATATGGCACTCTAGTTGTTCAAGCCACACACGTTGCTGCTACCCCCAGTTTTAGGAGAGCTGCTGTAGCCTCCCAGGTCCTCTTGAGCAGACTCTCGGCTTTCCTAACTAGAGGGTCCTTGAGATGCACTGTGTCCGCAAACGGAAAGGACCGTTCGTTTCGCTACCTTAGCAACGGGAGCATCCACCCTGGGAATGGCCTCCCAATCGGCACAGTCCGCTTCGTCATAGGGGTATCACCTTTTGAGGCCCTGTGGGATAAAGGAACCCTTCTCCGGCTTCTCCTATTCTGCCCGTATCAACTTCTGGACATTGTCCGAGGAACACCGATTTGTGCCTCTCCCCTAAACCCCCAAAAATCTCCTCCTGGACTGACTTGGACCTCTTAGGGATCTCCATCCTAATAGTGGCCCTGATGGTTCGGATCAATTCTTCGATATCCTCTGGGTTAAAGAGGAATCTCCTGTACTCGCTACTTTCCTCCAATTCCAGAGATCTAGCAGAAGTCCCCACATCTGATAAATCAGAGTCGGCCGAGTCCAGGTCACTCCCAGAGTAGTCAAGGCCTCTGGAAGAGGGTGGTCTGTGGCCCTGGCAGGAATGGGGTATAGGGGAGGCAGGGGGGTCCCTAGCGGCCAATGCTGATTGGTTCTCAGTTCTGACCAGAGTCTTGATCTCCTACATAAAACTAGAGGACTCCGCCTTCACCACGGAAGAGGTGCAGTCTTTACACAGTAGCTTGGACCCTGAGGAAGGAAGGCGCTTAGAACAGACGCCACACTTCCTGGGTATGGATTTAACAGAGGAGGTAGACTCCTTTTCTCCCTGTAACACACAAGGGAGGAAAGGGTCAACCACAGCAGGGCAAATACACAATATGAAAAGGTGCCAGCAGGCTACTTACACCGCCCAGAGTGGTAGGGGGCTCAGGACCCGAGCCAGTGGTGGGTAGGGGCGCTCATCTTCTCAGCTCCCGTCCACTTGAGTTGCTGTCAGCAGGTAGGGTGAACTGTGGAGGCCTCAGAGCGGTCCTAATCGGCGCCCCTTTTTGAATTTGGCGCCGGCAGCAGCCTTTGTGACGTCACGACGCTGGCCACGGCTCCCGACGTCATCACCCGGCGACTGGAGGGAAGCGCGTCATAGCGTCGCTCCAGCCGCCCTTACCGCACTGCTTCAAGCCCGCCTGGGCCGCCGCCGCCGGGATCACCATGAATGAGGGTAAACCGGGCAGAGACCGCGCCTGGAGGAGGGAAGAGCCGGACCCCGGAACCGACCTCCGGTCTAACGGATGACACCCCGCCGTAGCAGGGCGAGAAGAAAAAAAAGGGTAAAAACCGGAAAAAAGTACTAGGGAACCCAGAAGAGCTCCCAGCACCTCTCTGGCATTTCTTCCTTGACAGGAAAAACACTGGCGATGAGGGGTGGGGGTGGGATTCTTAACCTCTCTGTGTGCTTTTTCCTGTCTTATTAGAGGAAGGCAATCTCAGTTTGTGCTGTCATGGAGACAACTGGGGAAGTATATATATATATATATATATATATATATATATACACATACATACATACATACATACATATACACACATACACACACTGCTCAAAAAAATAAAGGGAACACAAAAATAACACATCCTAGATCTGAATTAATTAAATATTCTTCTGAAATACTTTGTTCTTTACATAGTTGAATGTGCTGACAACAAAATCACACAAAAATAAAAAAATGGAAATCAAATTTTTCAATCCTTGGAGGTCTGGATTTGGAGTCACACTCAAAATTTAAGTGGAAAAACACACTACAGGCTGATCCAACTTAAACAAGCCAAAATGAGGCTCAGTAGTGTGTGTGGCCTCCACGTGCCTGTATGACCTCCCTACAACCCCTGTGCATGCTCCTGATGAGGTGGCGGACGGTCTCCTGAGGGATCTCCTTCCAGACCTGAACTAAAGCATCTGCCAACTCCTGGACAGTCTGTGGTGCAACGTGACGTTGGTGGATAGAGCGAGACATGATGTCCCAGATGTGCTCAATTGGATTCAGGTCTGGGGAACGGGCGGGCCAGTCCATAGCATCAATGCCTTCGTCTTGCAGGAACTGCTGACACACTCCAGCCACATGAGGTCTAGCATTGTCTTGCATTAGGAGGAACCCAGGTCCAACCGCACCAGCATATGGTCTCACAAGGGGTCTGAGGATCTCATCTCGGTAACTAATGGCATTCAGGCTACCTCTGGCGAGCACATGGAGGGCTGTGCGGCCCTCCAAAGAAATGCCACCCCACACCATTACTGACCCAATGCCAAACCGGTCATGCTGGAGGATGTTGCAGGCAGCAGAACGTTCTCCACGGCGTCTCAAGACTCTGTCACGTCTGTCACATGTGCTCAGTGTGAACCTGCTTTCATCTGTGAAGAGCACAGGGCGCCAGTGGCGAATTTGCCAATATTAGTGTTCTCTGGAAAATGCCAAACGTCCTGCACGGTGTTGGGCTGTAAGCACAACCCCCACCTGTCGACGTCGGGCCCTCATATCACCCTCATGGAGTCTGTTTCTGACCGTTTGAGCAGACACATGCACATTTGTGGCCTGCTGGAGGTCATTTTGCAGGGCTCTGGCAGTGCTCCTCCTGTTCCTCCTTGCACAAAGGCGGAGGTAGCGGTCCTGCTGCTGGGTTGTTGCCCTCCTACGGCCTCCTCCACATCTCCTGATGTACTGGCCTGTCTCCTGGTAGCGCCTCCATGCTCTGGACACTACGCTGACAGACACAGCAAACCTTCTTGCCACAGCTCGCATTGATGTGCCATCCTGGATAAGCTGCACTACCTGAGCCACTTGTGTGGGTTGTAGACTCCGTCTCATGCTACCACTAGAGTGAAAGCACCGCCAGCATTCAAAAGTGACCAAAACATCAGCCAGGAAGCATAGGAACTCAGAAGTGGTCTGTAGTCACCACCTGCAGAACCACTCCTTTATTGGGGGTGTCTTGCTAATTTGATTTTACAGAAGTGTGATTGACTTGGAGTTACATTGTGTTGTTTAAGTGTTCCCTTTATTTTTTTTGAGCAGTGTAATATATATATATATATATATATATATATATATATATATACATATATACATATATACATATACACACACACACACACTCACCTAAAGAATTATTAGGAACACCTGTTCTATTTCTCATTAATGCAATTATCTAGTCAACCAATCACATGGCAGTTGCTTCAATGCATTTAGGGGGGTGGTCCTGGTCAAGACAATCTCCTGAACTCCAAACTGAATGTCAGAATGGGAAAGAAAGGTGATTTAAGCAATTTTGAGCGTAGCGTGGCATGGTTGTTGGTGCCAGACGGGCCGGTCTGAGTATTTCACAATCTGCTCAGTTACTGGGATTTTCACACACAACCATTTCTAGGGTTTACAAAAAATGGTGTGAAAAGGGAAAAACATCCAGTATGCGGCAGTCCGAATTTGGCGTAAACAGAATGAGAACATGTATCCATCCTCTGATGGCTACTTCCAGCAGGATAATGCACCATGTCACAAAGCTCGAATCATTTCAAATTGGTTTCTTGAACATGACAATGAGTTCACTGTACTAAAATGGCCCCCACAGTCACCAGATCTCAACCCAATAGAGCATCTTTGGGATGTGGTGGAACGGGAGCTTCGTGCCCTGGATGTGCATCCCTCAAATGTCCATCAACTGCAAGATGCTATCCTATCAATATGGGCCAACATTTCTAAAGAATGCTATCAGCACCTTGTTGAATCAATGCCACGTAGAATTAAGGCAGTTCTGAAGGCAAAAGGGGGTCCAACACCGTATTAGTATGGTGTTCCTAATAATTCTTTAGGTGAGTGTATATATGAAGAAATTGTGCCTCTGAATAAACCAGTAATAGGTTTTAGGTTTCTAATCCTAAACAAACACTATTCTGAATATAGTAAAGTCTATTATGAATTATTTATTATAGTATATCCTTTTGTTGTGTGTAAAATGAGAGGGGAAATAAATAACAGGAAAAAAGAAAAAAGGTAATCATCATGATCAGCCCTACCAGGCAGTATATCAGCAAACAATCAGGCAGTATATAAATGCAATAGCACTCTGCAAACGCAAATAATAAAAGTAACTACAATAGTGCCATACCCACTACAGAGAATGTACTAATGCTAACACTACGTTATAAATGTGAGATTCTTAGCAAATACATTTTGTACAAATTTATTTGGGCCTCTCTGCCAACGACAAGGCAATTTCTTTAGGACAGGAACAGAGCCTAAATACTACCTCTTGTGGTGCCACAATGGCCTCCATTAAATTCAGGAAATGGAGGTTCCAATCATACATTTTCTATAGTGAGTACGGAACAATTGTATTTAGTTTATTATTTGCGTTTGCAGAGTGCTGTTGCATTGGTTGTTTGTTACAGGACGCCGGGGTTGCGCCGCTTCTCCTCTGGGCCGCCGGCGTCCTGCAGGTATAGTGGAGCGAGTCCTCATCTCCAGAGCAACAGGGAGGACCCGGCCGCGCACACCTCATCAGCGTGGCCGGCGTCCTCTGCTCCCATGGTGATGGCAATAAGTCTGCGCGCCGAGCTGGACACTCGGCGCTCAGCTGTATGCAGGAGAGTGAGTCATGTGGCGCTGGCCACATCACATGACTCCTCTCCTCCACTATTTAAACAGGCAGCCTGCTGGCCACAGGTTGTCTGTTATTAAGGTCCATTACTTGATGTATCTATCCTGAGAAATTCTGGGTATTAGTATTTGACTTCCGGACCGTTCCTCGTTCTAGTCTTTGCCTGCTACCTGGTCGTGTTTGCGTCTCCTGGTATTGACCCTTTACTTACATGGTTTGGCTTCCGCAACCTTCCTAGTACCGCGGTTATCTCCTGATATATTCATTGCTAGTTTGACTTTGTGTTTGCCTTGTGTGTTCCCCTCGCACTTACTCAGGTCAGAGACCGCCGCCCAGTTGCGCTCCGTTACCTAGGATGGGTAAGTGCAAGTAGGCAGAGACAGAGGTGTGGGTGGAGTTAGTCTTGCTCCCTTCCCCACCCCTTTATGTGACATTGTTTTTGCTTTTGTGTTTTTAGCCATGGCACCTATACACATTGGCATGTGCTGACCAACCCCCCTTTTTTTCTTTGGAGTCTGCATTGGAAAAGTGGCTGACTTCATTGGTCGTGCACTAACTAACCTGTCTGTCCCATAGGCTGATTTTAATTATATAAAAAGCTGCAGCCTGCTCTCACTGCATTTATTGGAAGCCATTTGGCACCAAGAAAGGTAAGATACAGAGTGGGCTCAGCATGCATGTGGAACCTGCATTCCCTGAATTTAATGGAGGCCAGTATGGCACAACAGGAGGTTGTATTTAGTGTAGGTTTCTGTTATAAAGAGAATGCTTTGTCATTGGCGGACAGACATGGTTTGTCTTCGCTTTTGTGCTTTCAGCCATGGCAACGTGCACCTGCTCATTGGGATGTGCTGACACTGTCCTTGCCACTTTCCCTAAAGGGGGCGTAGCAAGGGTAAGATCGGGGCATGGCAATCGGCTCCTAAAAATTTATCTTTATTTACGCCAGTTTTCTGGCACAAATGAAGTCAGAAATCTACAGCAGTTCTCAGCTGTAGTATATTTCTGTTTAGGTGCACAAACTACAGGAGGATACACCTCATTTAAGATGAGGTGTGCACCTCGTCATAAATTAGGAGCATCCTCAGGAGACACAGGATATCAAGTTCGGTGCAGAAAGCCCTTGTCTTCATAAATCTCCCAAAAAGTCTTTGTTTTCAAAACATTTCTGAACCTAAGGCCCCTTGCAGACGAGCGAGTGTCTCCCAGCACTGCCGGGGTCACATAGCATTATATTGATTTATAATGCTATGTAACCCTTACAGTTCTGGAATGTATTAGATGGCAATGACATAATGCTGTCAGTCTTATCCAATACATTTCAGAACTGCAAGGGTTACAGAGAATCATAAATCAATATAATGCTATGTGACCCCGTCAGTGCTTGGAGTTCAGGCTGGGTGTCTCGCTGCAAGTCCACAGTGAGACACTTGCTCGTCTGCAAGGGGCCTAAAACACTGTTGTCCTGAATTCATAAACCTGCATGCAGTTTAAGATTTTCTAAAGGACAGACAAACGCTACCCAAATATAATCGACCATGTAATATAATCAACAGAAAGTGACACTTACCAAGTGATGCCAAAACCTCCATTGTCCTAAGAGTGGGCTGGACATAGAACCACAATTTCTGCAGGGAAAGCAGCCCCTGCCTCTGTAGGTGTTCCAGTTGTGTAACAAGGATCATGTATTCTTTTACCAATATCCTCATAGCAGCACTCAAAGCATGATTCACTTGTCCATACTCAAATGAAGCTTTTTCCTCAATGAATCTGTGATATATGGTGTTATGTTATTAGAAGTACATACATTATAACAAAAAAAAAAATAGCTGAGATCCTGTTAGATTTTATGTGGTATACATACAGCATAATGCTCTATCATCAGGCAGTTTTTACACATCAAGCTTTCCAATACACTCTTAGGAATCAGCTATGATACAAAATGAACAGATTATTCTGTTCACCAATAAATTTGTTTCAATAGAACGATTTAATTATTATAATTTTTTTTTACCCGTATTACAAACTTTCTAGACATCTTATATTCCGTGTAAAGAATAACCCCCTATAAAGTGCTAAGGACAAAATTCTGATAAATATAATTTAAGGTTTTTTTATAACAAAAAAAAGGGCATGCAGAGTCGCTAAGGGAAGGTTCACATCTCCAGCAATTAACTTCGATAGTCAATTCAGGCTATGTCGGAACGGTAACTCCATTAGTCTGTTCCTCCAACAGAACAGACTACCAGAGTTTGCTGGAGATGTAATGCTACGCTAAGCCAAACTTCAACTACCGGTATGTTTTTCCACACTTCAACATAAATGGCTCATGTATTAATAGTAATGACACATTTACTGCAGAAAATTGTGACTGATTTTTGCATCAGCATCATGTAAATAATTCTGCTAATTAGAAGGAACCCCTATGTCATAAAAATATGTCTGTCTGTCCGTCTTTCCTCTATAGACATCCAAACGCCTGAACCGTTGGACAACAAATTTGGGACATGGGTACATTGGGTGTCTAAGAAGTTTTTCATAAAGATCTCCACTGCCTAGGACGTACCGTTCTTGAGATATTCACAACAAAATGCAAATATGGCACACAGTCATTTGACCTAGATTAGCCAATAGATGCTTGCAACTCCTTCACTCATATTCTAACTGATATACACACGGTCACATGCCTTTAATTAGCCAATAGAAGCTCACAGGTCCTTGAGTCTTTGCCTCACTGACATACACACAGTTTTACACCTGGTTTCCATTAGGGATCGACTGATTTTGATTTTTTTAGAGCCGATACCGATAATCTGAACTTTCAGGCCGAAAGTCGATAATTTATACCAATATTCTGTGCATTTTCATTTTTTTTAAAACAAAATTCCTACACAAATCTGCTGAAAATGAACATGTTCATTGTTAAAGTGCAGCTTTTTTTTTTGTAAATCTTTCTTTTTCATTTGTACTTAATATTTTGGGGTTTGTGTTTTTTTTTTTTTTTTTTTACTAACATTTAGCCCCCTTAGGGGCTAGAACCCTTGTCCTATTCACCCTGATAGAGCTCTATCAGGGTGAATAGGACTTCACTCTCTCCCTGCTGCTCTTTGCTTTGTGCAAACAGTAGCATGGAGCTGACTATGGAGCCCCAGGCTTACACTGCTGGGGCTCCAAACAGAAGCTGTCACTGCACCACAAATGAGAAGGGGAGAGGGAACCCTGTGGCCACTGCCACCAATGATTAATAGTGGTGTTGGGGGGGGGGGGGGGGGGCGCACTGCACCACCAATGTCTTTTTTTTTTAATCAGATAAATTTTTATTATCGTTTTTTTTTTGTCTTTGTCAAGCATCAATAAGACATTGTTTACAAACAATGGGCATGTACAATATCAATCATATATAGTATATACAATACACACCACATGAATACAAAAGAAATGGCATATATCTATGCATAGAATCAAATGGAATATGCAATTTTAACGTAAACCCGTAACCACCTATCAACAAGTAACCCTACAATCCCACCCCCCACCCAGACCCACAAGAGCAGGACACAATCATGGTGGTTTCTCTTCAGCTCCACATTCCTGGAGCGCCGGCACCGTAGTAATAACTCTTATATTAACAATCAGCATCAATTCCCAGTCACCTATACATCCATAAGGTATTATTATTCAACTCATGCACCATACCCTGTTTACATGTAGAACAGTCTTCAGCAATTATCAGCATATATCCATCATATACATCACCAGCTGTGGGTTACCTCTCCCTTTTTCCACACTTAATCACATCTCAGGTTTACATACAATCTCCTTCATTAACATACTCAACGAGCACTCAGTAGGCTTCTTGTAAGCGCTAACCAGGGGCTACAACATCCAGAGTTATCAATCCAGCTGCCCCATATTGCCTCAAATTTAGACAGACATTTCCTTTTTTGATAGACACCCCTCTCAAGGCGAATCACCACATTCAATCTAGCTATATATTCCGAGATAAGTGGGGGCACTGCCTGGATCTATTTTGCCGCTAATGTTTTCCTCGCCTGATATAGCATTCTCTCTATCCCAGTAGCTATTACAGATTGTATATTATCTTCTGGCAGTAATCCTAAAATGCAAGTTTTGGGGTCTAGCTTAAACTTGGTATTATATACCTTATTTATAAGATGTAATACTGCCTTCCAGTAAGATGTCAATGAGGGGCACGACCACATCATATGTAATAGACCAGCTTCAGCACTTCCACATTTCGGACAATTTGGACTATCTCTGTAACCTATTTTATGTAAAAACACCGGGGTCTTATATACTCTGTGTATTAAGTACAAATGGGAAAGACGTGCAGCTTCACTAAGAGATAATGTAGGGGTAAGTTCTATTGCCTCTGACCATTGTTCATCCGTGAGCTTACCTAGATCCCTTTCCCAGTGATATCTGCTTTTCAATGGGTAAAGAAAGGTGTTCAGGAGCAGCAGAGCAAGCGGCTAATGTAGAGCAATGATGGAGGTCATGCAGCAGCTGGGCAAGAGATCACAGATACAAAGCAATCCAGAGGTATGTAGAAAAAGTAGAGGGCCACAGCAGCATATCCAAAATTCTTCTTTATTTGAGTCGATCACCGCATAACACAGCATAAAAACAGCAGCAACGTTTCGGCTAGGAATAGCCTTTGTCAAGCTATTCCTAGCCGAAACGTTGCTGCTGTTTTTATGCTGTGTTATGCGGTGATCGACTCAAATAAAGAAGAATTTTGGATATGCTACTGTGGCCCTCTACTTTTTCTGCTTTTCAATGGGTGTCCTTTCAGAAAATCCTCCAATAAATTCTGATTCACTACAGAGATCGCTCCTTTTACTGATCCAGCAGCTACCACTGTGCTCAGTGTATGATTAGATGCAAACACTATCGGAGCTACTTTGGATTGAGCATCCAATGCATGCCTAAGTTGCAAGTACCTATAGAATTGTGAAGAGGGTAACCCAAATTCAGAACATAGTTGCTGATATTGTTTTAGAATCCCACCCGAATAGATATGACCTAAGTTACATATTCCTTTATCATTCCACCTAGAGAATCCATTCAGGCCCTCCAATTCATGGAGGGCCGGATTGTTCCAAATAGGCGAGATATTGGTTAATCCCACTATCCCTAAAATATTTCTAGCCTTATTCCATACCTTCCTCATGAGCATCAATATTGGGAAACGTCCTACTTCCCCTTTCACTTCTCCTTCAATAGCTGCCAGCGGGGGAGATTTGTTTGACACCCATCTCATCAGACGACCACTCTTTCCACCTGGGTCACCTACCACCCCCCATCCCTTGAAGTGTTGCAATTGGGCCGACAAGAAATACAGCATAGGATTAGGTAGGGAAAGACCTCCTGCATCCTTATTCCTCTGCAGTATTTCATAATTTATTCTGCCCCTATTGTTTTTCCATATAAAGAAACAAAATAATTGTTGTATTTTATGAAAGTAATGCACAGGGATCCATATGGGGGAATTGAGCAGAATATAGAGCAACTGAGGCATGAATATCATTTTTAGCAGATTACCTCTACCTATTAACGACAGAGTCAATTTATGCCATACAGCAATCTTACTTTTAAATTTCTCTATCAAGGGTAGGAGGTTATTAGTAATATATTCTACAGGGTTCATTGACACTATCACTCCGAGGTACTTAAAGGAGTGTACCACCTTAAGCTCAGAGAAAGCAGTAGAACGAGACGGTATCTGAGAAGATACTGGGAGAGTCACTGACTTATCCGAATTTATGAGAAGTCCAGACTGGTCACCAAATTGAGAAACCATAGATATTATAGAATCCATGGATCTCTCTAAGTCACTTACATATATCAACACATCATCCGCGTATAACGACACGCGTTCCTCAATAGCACCCCTCAATATTCCTCCCATCAAAGGCGTAGAACGTAAAAGACATGCCAAAGGTTCAATTGCTATTGCAAATAATAAAGAAGACAACGGACAGCCTTGTCTTGTCCCCCTCTCCAAAGCAATTGCTGGTGAAAGATGACCATTCACCCTTATACTAGCCCTAGGCTCACAGTATAAAAGCTTGACCCATTTCAAAAAACCAGCACCAAAGCCCATCTTAGTCATGACCGCCCATAAATATTTCCACTCAACGCTGTCAAAAGCTTTGGCAGCATCAAGAGAAACTACCGCAGCTATTATCCTGAACATCCCTTCCTTCTATCTGGAGATTTAAGAACAGCCGTCTAAGATTCAAAGCCGTGGATTTACCAGGCATGAAGCCAGATTGATCATCATGAATAATGGTTTGAATGACTCTGTTTAATCGATTGGCCAGAACTTTAGCTAAAAGTTTTACATCCACTGTCAGGAGAGAGATGGGCCTATATGAATCCACCAGTGAGGGGTCTTTACCTGGCTTGAGTATCACTACAACTATCGCCTCCCTCACGGAACAGGGTAATCTACCATTACTATAAGCATCTTTAACCACCTCAGCCCCCCTAGCTTAAACACCCTTAATGACCAGGCCACTTTTTACAGTTCTGACCTACACTACTTTAACCGTTTATTGCTCGGTCATGCAACTTACCACCCAAATGAATTTTACCTCCTTTTCTTCTCACTAATAGAGCTTTCATTTGGTGGTATTTCATTGCTGCTGACATTTTTACTTTTTTTGTTATTAATCGAAATTTAACGATTTTTTTGCAAAAAAATGACATTTTTCACTTTCAGTTGTAAAATTTTGAAAAAAAAACGACATCCATATATAAATTTTTCTCTAAATTTATTGTTCTACATGTCTTTGATAAAAAAAAAAATGTTTGGGTAAAAAAAAAAATGGTTTGGGTAAAAGTTATAGCGTTTACAAACTATGGTACAAAAATGTGAATTTTCGCTTTTTGAAGCAGCTCTGACTTTCTGAGCACCTGTCATGTTTCCTGAGGTTCTACAATGGCCAGACAGTACAAACACCCCACAAATGAGCCCATTTCGGAAAGTATGGGCATAGTGAGTTCATAGAACTTTTTTTTTTTTGTCACAAGTTAGCGGAAAATGATGATTTTTTATTTATTTTTTTCTTACAAAGTCTCATATTCCACTAACTTGTGACAAAAAATAAAAACTTCCATGAACTCACTATGCCCATCACGAAATACCTTGGGGTGTCTTCTTTCCAACATGGGGTCACTTGTGGGGTAGTTATACTACCCTAGCATTTTAGGGGCCCAAATGCGTGCAAAGTAGTTTGAAATCAAAATCTGTAAAAAATGGCCGGTGAAATCCGAAAGGTGCTCTTTGGAATGTGGGCCCCTTTGCCCACCTAGGCTGCAAAAAAGTGTCACACGTGGTATCGCCGTATTCAGGAGAAGTTGGGCAATGTGTTTTGGGGTGTCTTTTTACATATACTCATGCTGGGTGAGAGAAATATCTCGGCAAAAGACAACTTTTCCCATTTTTTATACAAAGTTGGCATTTGACCAAGATATTTATCTCACCCAGCATGGGTATATGTAAAATGACACCCCAAAACACATTGCCCAACTTCTCCTGAGTACGGCGATACCAGATGTGTGACACTTTTTTGAAGCCTAGATGCGCAAAGGGGCCCACATTCCTTTTATGAGGGCATTTTTAGACATTTGGATCCCAGACTTCTTCTCACGCTTTAGGGCCCATAAAATGCCAGGGCAGTATAAATACCCCACATGTGACCCCATTTTGGAAAGAAGACACCCAAGGTATTCAATGAGGGGCATGGCGAGTTCATGACTCAATATGCCCCTCACGGAATACCTTGGGGTGTCTTCTTTCCAAAATGGGGTCATATGTGGGGTATTTATACTGCCCTGGCATTCTAGGGGCCCTAAAGCGTGAGAAGAAGTTTGGAATATAAATGTCCAAAAATTTTTACGCATTTGTATTCCGTGAGGGGTATGGTGAGTTCATGTGAGATTTTATTTTTTGACACAAGTTAGTGGAATATGAGACTTTGTAAGAAAAAAAAAAAAAAATTCCGCTAACTTGGGCCAAAAAAATGTCTGAATGGAGCCTTACATGGGGGTGATCAATGACAGGGGGGTGATCAGGGAGTCTATATAGGGTGATCACCCCCCCTGTCATTGATCACCCCCCTATAAGGCTCCATTCAGATGTCCGTATGTGATTTGCGGATCCGATCCATGTATCCGTAAAAAACATACGGACATCTGAATGGAGCCTTACAGGGGGGTGATCAATGACAGGGGGGTGATCAGGGAGTCTATATGGGGTGATCACCCCCCTGTAAGGCTCCATTCAGACATCTGTATGTGTTTTGCGGATCCGATCCATGTATCCGTGGATCCGTAAAAAACATACGGACATCTAAATGCAGCCTTACAGGGGGGTGATCAATGACAGGGGTGATCACCCCCCTGTCATTGATCACCCCCCTGTAAGGCTCCATTCAGACGTCCGTATGTTTTTTCATGGACCCTATCCATGTATCAGTGGATCCGTAAAAATCATACGGACATCTGAATGGAGCCTTACAGGGGGGCGATCAATGACAGGGGGGTGATCAGGGAGTCTATATGGGGTGATCACCCCAGTCATTGATCACCCCCCTGTAAGGCTCCATTCAGACGTCCGTATGTGTTTTGCGGATCCGATCCATCTATCAGTGGATCCGTAAAAATCATACGGATGTCTGAATGGAGCCTTACAGGGAGTCATCAATGACAGGGGGGTGATCAATGACAGGGGGGTGATCAGGGAGTCTATATGGGGTGATCTGGGGTTAATAAGGGGTTAATAAGTGACGATCCAAACAAAAGGGACCACCAGAGGACCAGGTAGCAGGTATATTAGACGCTGTTATCAAAACAGCGTCTAATATACCTGTTAGGGGTTAAAAAAAATCACATCTCCAGCCTGCCAGCGAACGATCGCCGCTGGCAGGCTGGAGATCCACTCGCTTACCTTCCGATCCTGTGAAGGCGCGCGCCTGTGTGCGCGCGTTCACAGGAAATCTTGTGTCTCGCGAGATGACGCATATATGCGTGACTGTGCGCAGGGCTGCCGCCTCCGGAACGCGATCCTGCGTTAGTCGGTCCGGAGGCGGTTAAATACGGTTAGAAGATGTGGAAGTAATAACTCCCCATGTTTTTTATAAAATTCCCCAGGAAGACCATCCCCACCAGGCGCCTTTTCATTGGGTAAAGAATTCAATGCCATTTCCGGTTCCTCCAGGGTTATGTCTTCCTCAAGAAGTGACTTATTTTCCTCAGATAAGGCAGGAATATCAATCCCTTCTAAATAACTAGATCTACTAGAGTCAGTAGTGACCAGTCTGGACCTATAAACCTCTCCAAAGTGTGCATAAAATTCTTCCAGGATATTCTCATCTCCCGTCACCAATTGCCCACCAGTTCCTCTGAGTGATGTTATAGAGGAAGGACCTTGTTGTGCTTTAGTCACACCGCCACTAAAACTACCCTGAACTGAAAGATATGACAATCTAAACATATAAATCTCCCATCTTCATCAATATATGATTCACAGACAACAAACTGTATAGATCTATGCACTAAAATGCTAACACCTCTGGCATGTGTGGAATGTGTGGAATGAAATTCACATCCCATCCATGCTTTATGTGCCAAGTGCGTCCTATCAGCAGACAAATGGGTTTCAGATAAACACACAATAGCTGGCTGTACATCCTTTAGAGCATGGAAGATAGCTGCACGTTTAGACGTCTGCGACATTCATCTCACATTCCAAGCTACTATATTAACAGAAGACATCGTGACTACTCATAAGCATACACAGAAGTCGGTGCCGACAGCCCCACGAGAACCTCCCACTCGAAGCAACTTTAACCACCTCCGGACCGCCGAACGCAGCGACGCGTCCTGGAGGTGGTTGATTGATTTCTCCTGGACGCGCCGGCGCGTCCTCTCGCGAGACGCGAGATTTCCTGTGAACGCGAACGGAAGGTAAGCGAGTGGATCTCCAGCCTGCCAGCGGCGATCGTTCGCTGGCAGGCTGGAGATCTGATTTTTTTTAACCCCTAACAGGTATATTAGACGCTGTTTTGATAACAGCGTCTAATATACCTGCTACCTGGTCCTCTGGTGGTCCCCTTTGTTTGGATCGACCACAAGAGGACACAGGTAGCTCAGTAATATGTAGCACCAAGCACCACACTACACTCCCCCCCCCCCCGTCACTTATTAACCCCTTATTCACCCCAGATCACCCCATATAGACTCCCTGATCACCCCCCTGTCATTGTTAACCCCTGTAAGGCACCATTCAGACATCCGTATGATTTTTACGGATCCACTGATAGATGGATCGGATCCGCAAAACACATACGGACGTCTGAATGGAGCCTTACAGGGGAGTGATCAATGACGGAGGTGATCACCCCATATAGAATCCCTGATCACCCCCCTGTCATTGATCACCCCCCTGTAAGGCTCCATTCAGACGTCCGTATGAATTTTACGGATCCACTGATAGATGGATCGGATTTCGCAAAACACAAACGGACGTCTGAATGGAGCCTTACAGGGGAGTGATCAATGACGGAGGTGATCACCCCATATAGACTCCCTGATCACCCCCCTGTCATTGATCACTCCCCTGTAAGGCTCCATTCCGACGTCCGTATGATTTTTACGGATCCACTGATAGATGGATCGGAACCGCAAAACACATACAGACGTCTGAATGGAGCCTTACAGGTGGGTGATCACCCCATATAGACTCCCTGATCACCCCCCAGTCATTGATCACCCCCCTGTAAGGCTGCATTCAGATGTCCGTATGTTTTTTACGGATCCATGGATACATGGATCGGATCCGCAAAACACATACGGACATCTGAATGGAGCCTGACAGGGGGGTGATCACCCCATATAGACTCCCTGGTCACCCCCCTGTCATTGATCACCCCCCCTGTCATTGATCACCCCCCTGTAAGGCTGCATTCAGATGTCCGTATGTTTTTTACGGATCAACGGATACATGGATCGGATGCGCAAAACACATACGGACATCTGAATGGAGCCTTATAGGGGGGTGACCAATGACAGGGGGGTGATCACCCCATATAGACTTCCTGGTCACCCCCCTGTCATTGATCACCCCCCTGTAAGGCTCCATTCAGAAATTTTTTTGGCCCAAGTTAGCGGAATTTTTTTTTTTTTTCCTTACAAAGTCTCATATTCCACTAACTTGTGTCAAAAAATAAAATCTCACATGAACTCACCATACCCCTCACTGAATCCAAATACGTAAAAAATTTTTGACATTTATATTCCAGACTTCTTCTCACGCTTTAGGGCCCCTAGAATGCCAGGGCAGTATAAATACCCCACATGTGACCCCATTTCGGAAAGAAGACACCCCAAGGTATTCCGTGAGGGGCATATTGAGTCCATGAAAGATTTAAATTTTTGTCCCAAGTTAGCGGTAAGGGAGACTTTGTGAGAAAAAAAAATAAAAAATCAATTTCCGCTAACTTGTGCCAAAAAAAAAAAATGAACTCGCCATGTCCCTTATTGAATACCTTGGGGTGTCTTCTTTCCAAAATGGGGTCACATGTAGGGTATTTATACTGCCCTGGCTTTTTAGGGGCCCTAAAGCGTGAGAAGAAGTCTGGGATCCAAATGTCTAAAAATGCCCTCATAAAAGGAATGTGGGCCCCTTTGCACATCTAAGCTGCAAAAAAGTGTCACACATCTGGTATCGCCGTACTCAGGAGAAGTTGGGCAATGTGTTTTGGGGTGTCATTTTACATATACCCATGCTGGGTGAGATAAATATCTTGGTCAAATGCCAACTTTGTATAAAAAAAATGGGAAAAGTTGTCTTTTGCCAAGATATTTATCTCACCCAGCATGGGTATATGTAAAATGACACCCCAAAACACATTGCCCTACTTCTCTTGAGTACGGCGATACCACATGTGTGACACTTTTTTGCAGCCTAGGTGGGCAAAGGGGCCCACATTCCAAAGAGCACCTTTCGGATTTCACCGGCCATTTTTTACAGATTTTGATTTCAAACTACTTACCACACATTTGGGCCCCTAGAATGCCAGGGCAGTATAACTACCCCACAAGTGACCCCATTTTGGAAAGAAGACACCCCAAGGTATTCGCTGATGGGCATAGTGAGTTCATGGAAGTTTTTATTTTTTGTCACAAGTTAGTGGAATATGAGACTTTGTAAGAAGAAAAAAAAAAAAAAAAAAAAAAAATCATCATTTTCCGCTAACTTGTGACAAAAAATAAAAAGTTCTATGAACTCACTATGCCCATCAGCGAATACCTTAGGGTGTCTACTTTCCGAAATGGGGTCATTTGTGGGGTGTTTGTACTGTCTGGGCATTGTAGAACCTCAGGAAACATGACAGGTGCTCAGACAGTCAGAGCTGCTTCAAAAAGCGGAAATTCACATTTTTGTACCATAGTTTGTAAACGCTATAACTTTTACCCAAACCATTTTTTTATTACCCAAACATTTTTTTTTTATCAAAGACATGTAGAACAATACATTTTGAGAAAAATTTATATATGGATGTCGTTTTTTTTTGCAAAATTTTACAACTGAAAGTAAAAATGTCATTTTTTTGCAAAAAATTTTTTAAATTTCGATTAATAACAAAAAAAAGTAAAAACGTCAGCAGCAATGAAATACCACCAAATGAAAGCTCTATTAGTGAGAAGAAAAGGAGGTAAAATTCATTTGGGTGGTAAGTGGCATGACCGAGCAATAAACGGTGAAAGTACTGTAGGTCAGAAGTGTAAAAAGTGGCCTGGTCATTAAGGGTGTTTAAGCTAAGGGGGCTGAGGTGGTTAAAGATAGAGCCTGCCCCCCTAACCCCCCCTCCCAACCCCCCCCCCAACTTTCTTAAACATTCTGCAAGTTATAAACTTGATAAACAGGGGTACACCATACATATATAAAGTGAACCTAACCGCCATGGGTTAATAATAGAAATACAGGTAAAAGAGCAGTTTCCTATTGAGTATAGGCGCGTCAACCTGGATATACACGAGGAAAGTCTGCCCATCCTCCTACCCTACCTCATAACCCATATAATGTGGAAAATAACAGATATAAAACCTCCCTCCTTTGAAAAACACAACAGATTTCCACATAACTGTGCTCGGCACTGTGGGGTGTCAATCAGCAGACACAATAAAAATAAGAACAGTTCCATCAAAGATATCACCGTCTCTTCCGGTATTGTTGCCACGCCGATCTTTTTCATGTGTGTCCAGCCATTGGCACGCCTCAGCCGGATCATCAAACATATGTGTGGATCCATTCGCCACCACCCGAAGTTTTGCCGGGTACAACATGGAGTAAGGCCACTGTAATAATCTCAGACGTTTATTTACGTCCAAAAATTTCGCCCTCCGTTTCTGTATTTCTGCAGAAAAATCCGGGAACATAAGAATCCGGTTGTCATCAATACGGATGTCAGGGATGTCTCTGGCAGCTTTAAGAATGGCGTCTCGGTCTCTGTAGTGCAAGACTTTAATTAGGAGAGGTCTTGGGGGCGCCCCCGGAGGCGGAGGTCGAAATGGCACCCTATGCGCCCTTTCTATTACAAAAAGCGGGGACAACTTTTCTTTGCCAATAATGTCCACCAGCCATTTCTCCATAAATGAAACTGGGTCCGAACCCTCAGTACGCTCCGGAATCCCAATAAATCGCACATTGTTTCTTCGCAGACGATTTTCCAAATCATCAGATTTTGATATTAGCAAGGACACATTATGTATGACACGCTGTAAGTCTCTCTTAACAGGCGGCATCTGGTCTTCCATGTCGCTAACGCGACCCTCCAATTCCCCCACTCTCTCCTCAAATTGTCGCATGTCTTGTCTTAGTAAGACTTTCTCCTTGAGGCCTCCCATGTTAGTATTCAGGGACGTGAGGGCTGTGCTGCATTGCGCCACCATTTTATATACATCCGCAATAGTAGGCTCAGAAATGGGCTCCACTTCTGGCGGCAACTCCGGACCCACCTTTGGCCGTACAACAGATGCATAGGAGGCTGCCTCCAGGGGCTCCGCTCCTCTCACATCACCGGATATCACAGCTTCAGGCTCTGGATCATTCGCTGCAGCGGCCGGGGTGTGGGCAAACTTTCCCAGCTTCACCGCCACATCAGACAGTTTGGTTGCGTGCGCGGCGCCATCTTGCTTAGACGGAGTATCAGTGCCGCCGTCCCTGCACTCCTTCTCCCTCTGCTTTTGCCGGGTCATAATGTGACCGAAGTACTCCACAGTATCCAGGGAGGCTTCTAGATATTGCCTGTCGTCACCAAGGCCAGGTAGGAGATGGGCAAACGATTAATAGCAGGATATTTCTCTACATTGGCAGTTAGGCCACGCCCCACCAATGTCTTTAATACTGTGCTGGGGGGGGTGGGGGCACTGCGCCACCAATGAAGATAACTCGCCCAGAATCATACAGCCGCACCCGACCTCTACGAGCGGTAGCTGCGATCCGCGGCAGTTAACCCCTCAAGTGTGGCACCTGAGAGGTTAACTACAGCAGTTCGCAGCTACTGCTCATAGAGGTCGGGAGCCGCCTATTCGATGCTACAGCCAGCTCCCGCCTCCTGTTGAATTTGAATAAATGAGTCAGTCAACATCATTGGTGGCGCAGTGGCCACAGCCCCTCCACTCCTCTTGTCCTCTCACTGGTGGCAGCGGCACAGGGGGGAGGGAGACACTGCTTCCTTCTCCCCTGTGCTGCTGAGGGAACACGGATCGCACCGAGAGCAGTGCGATCATTGTTCCCAATTCGTTATCGGTATAGCGGCAAAATAGATGCCGATATCGATAACTTTCAAAATTCTGAATATCGCCCGATAATATTGGTAAAACCGATAATCGGTTGATCCCTAGTATCCATAACATCTCAGTCATTTTTCTTTACTGTTATAGGTCACTGTTAAATAAATTGTGTAACTACCGGGGCATATAGGGTAATAAGCAATTTTCCTGTAATAATATTTTAAAAAATAAAAAAAAAAGGGCCTAGAATGGCCTCCTATGAAGTACGCTGCCAGAGTATACTAGCGGGAGGCTCCATAATCAGAACGCTAAGCGAGGTGCCGGCAAAAGCTGCCTGGAAGGAAGACGTTGTACAAACAGTCAGCGATCCATATTTGGAGCAAGTATCTATAACGCAGCTCTATATCGGCTATCATCAAACATGTAGAGGTCGCAGTATGTATACCTGGATTGTAGAGTGAGTGTGTGTGTGTGTATATATATGATGATGTATTTATACTGGCCCTATTGCACTTTATGTTTCACCTGACTTGAGAAAGGTTCTGTGAGAACCGAAACGTTGTCAACATTTGAGTGTGAATAAAGAGCACATTTAATTTTTCAAGGAGTGCTGCGGATTTTCTTCATTTGTCTTCCGTCCTGAGTCGAGGGACTACAGCGGGCACCCTGTGTCACTTTTGAAGGGAGTGCTGCCAGATTTTCTTCATGGATCTACTTGCAATAGAAGGCTCTGCACCCACTCTCACTAATGCACAAGGTACTATACCTCAACAAGGGGACATTGACGCACATGTCTTTTCATACAGCAGTATGGATATACAGAGGATTATGGGAAATGTGGTGGGTGACGCTGCCTTCCTTAATGTACCCTCGGCTATTAACATCAAGAGGGACTATGAAAGCATTACCAAAAAACTGTTATCCATTGAGCTACATTCGCTTACATTGGCGCAATATTATAAAAATCAACGCATACCAAGGGGCATGCATACCTAACATGTTTTCACAGGATGGTGACTTCAGAGAACGATTTGAAGCTATTGCAAATAAGTATGCGATGGATGTTGTTACTAAACATAGAATTTTCGCAGAAAGAAACAGCGATATTTTTTTGAGCATTGTATATTATATATATATATATATATATATATACATACATACACTCACCTAAAGAATTATTAGGAACACCATACTAATACGGTGTTGGACCCCCTTTTGCCTTCAGAACTGCCTTAATTCTACGTGGCATTGATTCAACAAGGTGCTGATAGCATTCTTTAGAAATGTTGGCCCATATTAATAGGATAGCATCTTGCAATTGATGGAGATTTGAGGGATGCACATCCAGGGCACGAAGCTCCCGTTCCACCACATCCCAAAGATGCTCTATTGGGTTGAGATCTGGTGACTGTGGGGGCCATTTTAGTACAGTGAACTCATTGTCATGTTCAAGAAACCAATTTGAAATGATTCGAGCTTTGTGACATGGTGCATTATCCTGCTGGAAGTAGCCATCAGAGGATGGATACATGTTCTCATTCTGTTTACGCCAAATTCGGACTCTACCATTTGAATGTCTCAACAGAAATCGAGACTCATTGGACCAGGCAACATTTTTCCAGTCTTCAACAGTCCAATTTTGGTGAGCTCGTGCAAATTGTAGCCTCTTTTTCCTATTTGTAGTGGAGATGAGTGGTACCCGGTGGGGTCTTCTGCTGTTGTAGCCCATTCGCCTTAAGGATGTGCATGTTGTGGCTTCACAAATGCTTTGCTGCATACCACGGTTGTAACGAGTGGTTATTTCAGTCAACGTTGCTCTTCTATCAGCTTGAATCAGTCGGCCCATTCTCCTCTGACCTCTAGCATCCACAAGGCATTTTTGCCCACAGGACTGACGCATACTGGATGTTTTTCCCTTTTCACACCATTCTTTGTAAACCCTAGAAATGGTTGTGCGTGAAAATCCCAGTAACTGAGCAGATTGTGAAATACTCAGACCGGCCCGTCTGGCACCAACAACCATGCCACGCTCAAAATTGCTTAAATCACCTTTCTTTCCCATTCTGACATTCAGTTTGGAGTTCAGGAGATTGTCTTGACCAGGACCACACCCCTAAATGCATTGAAGCAACTGCCATGTGATTGGTTGACTAGATAATTGCATTAATGAGAAATAGAACAGCTGTTCCTAATAATTCTTTAGGTGAGTGTATATATAGCCGTAAACTACTGTACGAAAACACAGTAGGACGTAGAGGGAAAGGTGTGCCGTATGGTTTTTGGAAGGCAGATTTTGCTGGACCGGTTTATTTACACCATGTCCCATTTGAAGCCCCCCTGATGCACCCCTAGAGTAGAAACTCCCCAAAAGTGACTCCATCTAAGAAACTACACCCCTCAAGGTATTGAAAACTGATTTTAAAAACTTTGTTAATCCTTTTGGTGTTGCACAAGAGTTATTGGTTAATGGAGATGAAATTTGAGAATTTAGATTTTTTGGCAAATTTTCTATTTTAATACATTTTTTGCAGTAACAAAGCAAGGGTTAACAGCCAAACAAAATGCTATATTTATTGCCCCAATTCTGTACAGGGTGGGCCACTTATATGGATACACCTTAATAAGGCTACTTTCACACCTGCGTTAGGTGCGGATCCGTCTGGTATCTGCACAGACAGATCCGTTTGCACTACCATGAACAAAAAAAAAAAATTATATATATTTTTTTTATGATAATGCAATCCGTCCAGACTTTATGACGTCCAGACCGCATGATAATGCGGATCCGTCCAGACTTTACATTGAAAGTCAATGGGAGACGGATCCGTTTGAAAATTGAGCCATATTGTGTCAACTTCAAACGGATCCATCCCCATTGACTTACCGTTTGTCCCCTGCTGAGCGGAGCAGGGGACAAACGGTGCCAAACTGATGCATTCTGAGCGGATCCGCATCCACTCAGAATGCATTAGGGCTGGACGGATTCGTTCGGGGCCGCTTGTGAGAGCCTTCAAACGGAACTCACAAGCGGAGCCCCGAACGCTAGTGTGAAAGTAGCCTAAAATGGGAATGGTTGGTGATATTAACTTCCTGTTTGTGGCACATTAGTATATGTGAGGGGGGAAACTTTTCAAGATGGGTGGTGACCATGGCGGCCATTTTGAATCCAACTTTAGTTTTTTCAATAGGAAGAGGGTCATGTGACACATCAAACTAAGGGCTCTTTCACACCTGCGTTATTGTCTTCCGGCATAGAGTTCCGTCGTCGGGGCTCTATGCCGGAAGAATCCTGATCAGGATTATCCTAATGCATTCTGAATGGAGAGTAATCCGTTCAGGATGCATCAGGATGTCTTCAGTTCCGGTACGGAACGTTTGTTGGCCGGAGAAAATACCGCAGCATGCTGCGCTTTTTGCTCCGGCCAAAAATCCGGAACACTTGCCGCAAGGCCGGATCCGGAATCAATGCCCATTGGAAGGCATTGATCCGGATCCGGCCTTAAGCTAAACGTCGTTTCGGCGCATTGCCGGAGCCGACATTTAGCTTTTTCAGAGTGGTTACCATGGCTGCCGGGACGCTAAAGTCCTGACAGCCATGGTAAGTGTAGCGGGGAGCGGGGGAGCAGTGTACTTACCGTCCGTGCGGCTCCCCGGGCGCTCCAGAGTGACGTCAGGGCGCCCCAAGCGCATGGATCATGTGATCACATGGATCACGTCATCCATGCGCATGGGGCGCTCTGACGTCACTCTGGAGCGCCCCGGGAGCCGCACGGACTGTAAGTATACCGCTCCCCCGCTCCCCGCTCCTACTATGGCAACCAGGACTTTAATAGCGTCCTGGGTGCCATAGTAACACTGAAAGCATTTGGAAGACGGTTCCGTCTTCAAATGCTTTCAGTACACTTGCGTTTTTCCGGATCCGGAGTGTAATTCCGGCAAGTGGAGTACACGCCGGATCCGGACAACGCAAGTGTGAAAGAGGCCTAAGGCTACTTTCACACTAGCGTTCGGAGCGGATCCGTCTGATGTTTCATCAGACGGATCCGCTCCGATAATGCAGACGTTCGCATCCGTTCAGAACGGATCCGTCTGCATTAAAACTTAGAAAATTTTCTAAGTGTGAAAGTAGCCTGAGCGGATCCGTTCAGACTTTACATTGAAAGTCAATGGGGAACGGATCCGCTTGAAGATTGAGCCACATTGTGTCATTTTCAAGCGGATCCGTCCCCATTGACTTACATTGTAAGTCTGGACGGATCCGCTCGCCTCCGCACGGCCAGGCGGACACCCGAACGCTGCCAGCAGCGTTCAGCTGTCCGCCTGGCCGTGCGGAGGCGAGCGGAGCGGAGGCTGAACGCCGCCAGACTGATGCAGTCTGAGCGGATCCGCATCCATTCAGACTGCATCAGGGCTGGACGGAAGCGTTCTGCTCCGCTCGTGAGCCCCTTCAAACGGAGCTCACGAGCGGACAGCAGAACGCTAGTGTGAAAGTAGCCTTATTAGGAATATCACACGAAAAACAATGGTGTGCTTGGTTTTAACGTAACTTTATTCTTTCATGAGTTATTTACAAGTTTCTCTTTGTTTACAGCCATTGACATGTCACCGAGGTTAACACGTGAGGAGCAGATAGAAATTGTGTTGATGTCTGGTGAACGCAGTAACCGGGTCATTGCAGCAGATTTCAATGCAAGACACCCTACGAGACCACCCATCTCCCATGCTACAGTTAGCAAACTGCTTGCTAAGTTTCGTGAAACTGGTTCAGTGTTGGATTTGTCAAAATATGGACGCATTAAATCTGTCTCTAATGAAGAAACATCAGTGGCTGTCCTAGCTTCATTCAGCAAGAGCCCACAGCGTAGCACTCGCCGCATGTCACTGGAGAGTGGCATTAGTCGAACATCCCTTCGGCGGATATTAGCTACTCACAAATGGCACCCTTACAAACTCCAGCTACTGCTGCATCTCAACGATGATGACCCAGATCGGCGCATTGAATTTGCAGAATGGGCAAAACAAAAATTGGAACAGGACCCTCAGTTTACGCAGAAGATTTTGTTCAGTGATGAGGCAAACTTTTATGTGAATGGTGAAGTTAACAAACAAAACCACCGCTATTGGTCTGACACTAACCCACATTGGATAGATCCCTCCAAGACTGTTGGAACAAAAATAATGATGGTATGGTGTGGTATATGGGGTACAAAGATAGTGGGGCCATTCTTCATTAATGGAAACCTCAAGGCCACTAGATATGCAAAATTGCTACATGATGATGTGTTTCGCTCTTTATGCACTGAAGCTGGCACGTTCCCTGGGTTTTTCCAGCAAGATGGTGCACCACCACATTATGGGTGTCAGGTCCGAGCATTCCTAGATGAACAGTTTCCTGGAAAGTGGATTGGTCGTCGTGCGCCAGTTGAATGGCCCCCAAGGTCTCCCGATCTGACTCCCTTAGACTTTTATCTTTGGGGTCATCTGAAGGCAATTGTCTATGCTGTGAAGATACGAGATGTGCAGCACCTGAAACTACGGATCCTGGTAGCCTGTGCTAGCATTTCTCCTGCGGTGTTGCTATCAGTGTGTGAAGAGTGGGAGAATAGGGTTGCATTGACAATCCAACACAATGGGCAGCACATTGAACACATTTTGTAAGTGGTCAGAAACTTGTAAATAACTCATGAAAGAATAAAGTTACGTTAAAACCAAGCACACCATTGTTTTTCTTGTGAAATTCCCAATAAGTTTGATGTGTCACATGACCCTCTTCCTATTGAAAAAACAAAAAAGTTGGATTCAAAATGGCCGACTTCGAAATGGCCGCCATGGTCACCACCCATCTTGAAAAGTTTCCCCCCTCACATATACTATTGTGCCACAAACAGGAAGTTAATATCACCAACCATTCCCATTTTATTAAGGTGTATCCATATAAATGGCCCAGCCTGTAATTTGCAGAAACACCCCATATGTGGCCGTAAACTACTGAACGGGCACACGGTAGGGCGTAGAGGGAAATGGTGCGCCGTGTGGTTTTTGGAAGGCAGATTTTGCTGGACTGGTTTATTTACACCATGTCCCATTGGAAGCCCCCCTGATGCACCCCTAGAGTATAAACTCCATAAAAGTGACCCCATTTTGGAAACTACGGAATAAGGGGGCAGTTTTGTTGGGACTATTTTTAAGGTACATATGATTTTTGGTTTATCTTTATTAAATTTTTGTGAGGCAAGGTTACCAAAAATTGAAATTCTGAAATGTAATCTCCATTTGCCATAAACTGTTGAGGAACACCTAAAGGGTTAATAAAGTTTGTAAAATCGGTTTTGAATACCTTGAGGGGTGTAGTTTCTTAGATGGATTTTATGGAGTTTCTACTCTAGGGGTGCATCAGGGGGGCTTCAAATGGGACAAGGTGCCACGTGTCACATTGAGTAGTGGTGACCTTCCGTATCCCCCTCCTGTGACACACTCCGCACTTTTTTGGGGTACGTCCCTTCTTTCAAGTATGGGGGACCACACCTGGAAAGTGTTGGCCAGGGACGATCCGGGCGCCTCCAGTTTCCGAGGTACTCCGGCCTGCTTTTTCCCAGTCAGAAAAGATCAGGGCCTTGAGGACTGCCTCATAGAACTGAAGGAATGTCCCTGTGTTGCCAGCGCTCCGGGACAGCACAAAAGAGTTGTACAAGGCAACCTGTACCAAGTAGACCGCAACTTTTTTGTACCATGCCCGGGTTTTGCGCATGCCGTTATATTGCTTGAGGACTTGATCAGAGATATCAACTCTTCCCATATACAGATTGTAGTCGAAGATACAATCGGGCTTGAGTACCGTTGCTGCGGTACCTCGCACAGGGACAGGGGTGATTCCGTTACCATGAATTGTGGACAGTACAAGGACATCCCTCTTGTTCTTATATCTAACCAGCAACAGGTTTCCACGGAAAGTGGGGTGATTTAAACTTTTATATTTTTTATGTATTTAAAAAAAAAAAAAAAACGGAATTAGACTTACCGGTAATTCAGTTTCCATGAAATCACCATGACGGCCACAAGGAGATTGACCCATGACCTCTGTGGGGGCAGGAAACAGAAGAGGTTAAATTGCCCCCTCCCACCACCACACCTCAGTGTTCCAAAGATATCAAGTGCCAGAAGTGTATTAGTATTTCCCAGTATTACATCATACCAGAAAAATACCGGTGAAAGAACTTCAAACAAAAGAAAGGGAGGGAATATATGGGCCGTCATGGTGATTTCAAGGAAACTGAATTACCGGTAAGTCTAATTCCGGTTTTCCCATATCATCACCATGACGGCCACAAGGAGAGTTATAAAATTGATTTTTATGGGTGGGGGCAACCGCTTGAAGAACCTTCCGACCAAAGGAGAGGCCAGAGGTTCCAGATAAATCTAAACGGTAATGTTTCACAAATGTGTGAATACTAGACCAGGAGGTGGCCCTGCATATATCATCCAGGGAGGCCCCTGCTCTTTCAGCAAAAGTAGTGGAGACAGCTCTGGTAGAATGTGCCCTAATATTGGAAGGAGGATCCAAATTTTGATTCTTATAGCATAGGGTAATGGTGTCCTTTATCCATCTTGCAATGGAGGATTTTGAGACCCTGGATCCCTTATTTTTTCCAGCAAATTGGACAAGTAGGCTGTCAGACTTCCTGAAGTCCCTAGTGGCTTCTAAGTATCTAAGGACTGTACGCCTAACATCAAGGGAATTAAATTTCTCCTCTTCCTGATCCTTAGGATTGTTGAAAAAGGATGGAAGGAAGATCTCTTGGCCACTGTTGCGGTCTTAGGCTACCTTTGGCAGGAAACCTGGGTCTAATTTAAGCACAATCTTATCATCAGTGATGGCAAGGTATGGTTCCCGAATAGAGAGGGCTTGGATCTCTCCTAATCTTTTAGCAGAGGTGATTGCTATAAGAAAAGCGGTCTTGAATGAAAGCAATTTAATTGAACAGTTCTCTAGCGGCTCAAATGGGGAACACATAAGGTTGTTGAGTACTAGATTTAAGTCCCAGGTCGGGGTGAGGGATCTTAAGGTGGGTCTAAGTCTACGGGCAGCTCTTATAAATCGTTTGATCCATCTATGGTCTGCCAGGTCGGCATCAAAGAAGGCGCTTAATGCAGAAATTTGAACCTTTAAGGTGGATAGAGAAAGGCTTATATCCAGACCCTTCTGTAGAAATTCCAGAATCTTTTGAATGTTAGGCCCTTCAAGATTTGGATTCTTTTCACCTGACCATGAACAGAACCTTTTCCAGATCTTCAAGTATATCGCAGATGTCACTTTTTTCCTAGAGCATCTCAGGGTGGCTATAACCTTGTCCGACAGGCCTTGAGATTTTAAGAGGGAGACCTCAGGATCCAAGCCGTGAGCTTCAGGAACTCCGGATGAGGATGAAGCAAAGGACCCTGGTATAGGATGTCCCTTCTGAGTGGGAGTCTCACTGGTTCATCTATTGCCAGTTTTAAGAGCGGAGCGAACCAACTCCTTTTTGGCCAGAATGGGGTGATCAATATTACTGTGGTTCTTCCTTCCAGAATCTTCTGAATGACCCTCGGGATGAGAGGCAATGGAGGGAATGCGTACACTAGATCCCAACACCATCTTAGGGAGAAGGCATCTATTCTCCAGGGATGATCTCCCGCATTTAGGGAGCAGAATGTTTGCACCTTCGTATTCCTTTTTGATGCAAACAGGTCTATTGTAGGAAGCCCCCATTTCTGGGTTAGCATATTGAAAACCTCTAGATTCAGAGCCCACTATGTATGATCTATTACCTGTCTGCTTAAAAAGTCAGCTTCTAGATTTTGGGATCCCTTCAGGTGCATTGCTGAGAAGGATCTTAGCTCTTTCTCTGCAAAGGAGAAAATTTCCTCTGAGATGTTCTGGAGTCTCCTTGATTGAGTACCTCCCTGGTGTTTCAAGTAGGAGACCACGGTCGTGTTGTCTGATAAGAAAACAGCACGTGAATATCCTATCAGCTGTTTGGCTGAAAGTAGAGCTTCCCTTACCGCATACAGCTCCCTGAAATTTGAAGATTGGACAGCTATGAGATGCTTCCAAGTTCCCTGGAAATAAGCTCTGTTGATTTTCGCTCCCCATCCAGATCAGCTGGCATCCGTGAAGATCGTAATTGAAGGCGATTTTATCCATGGAACCCCCTGGGAAAGATTCTTCTCCTTCGTCCACCATGAGAGAGATATCTTTACTGACCCTGGAATCCAAAGCTTGGAGTCCAGAGAGCCCTTCTTCTTGTTCCAGTGGGACAATAGCCAGTTTTGCATTACTCGACAGTGAGCCTGCGCCCACTCGGCAGAAGGTATACAGGAGGTTAGGAGGCTGAGAAGGCTCATTGCTTCCCTCACTGAGCATTTCTTCCGGTGTTGGAAGTGTCTCACCTTGTTTACCAGGGACTGGATCTTGATCTGTGGTAGGAAGGTCGACTGTTAGGGAGTCTAGTGTAACCCCTAGGAACCTCACCTTCGTGGATGGTACTAACATTGTCTTGGGTTCGTTCACTATCCATCCTAGCTGTGACAGGCGGGATAAAAATATTTCCAAGTCCGACAGTAGGAGCTCTTTTGAGTCTGCTATAATTAAAAAGTCGTCCAGGTACTGCACTATATTTAACCCTTCCTGTCTGAGTGGGGCTATCATTTCTATCACCAGTTTGGTGAACAGCCTTGGTGCGGCTGAAATCCCAAAGGGTAACGCTATGAATTGGAAATGGAGAATCCGATTGGAAGGGTCTAGGATCGCAAACCTTTGGTATTTCTGGTGATCTGGGTGAATGGGGACATGCAGATAAGCGTCTTTCAGGTCGACCGAGCACATAAATGCTCCTAGCTTTATTAAAGGTACTATGGATTTCAGAGACTCCATCTTGAACTTCCTGTAAAGAATAAACTTGTTCAGTTGTTTCAGGTTTATAATAGTCCGAAAGTCTCCTTCCTTCCTTCTTACTAAAAATAGGGTTTAATAGTACCCTCGACCTCTTTGAGACGTGGGAACTGGGATTACTGCTCCCTTCTTCACCAGGTCCTGGACCCCCTGGAAAATATTCATGTTGGAGGATCTGGCAGGCATCCTTGTGACGGCAAATCTTGGAGGGGGGAGAAAGGTGAACTCAATCTTGTAACCTTGCCGAATGATATCCAAGGCCCAAGGATTTTTTGATGTTAGTGCCCATGGACCTAGGAAATCCTTCAGTCTCCCCCCTACAATGGCGTCATTGTTTATCTTCAAATTTAGATTGGGGCTTAAGAAGGAAACCTCTTCCTCTACCCCCTAGGGATAGGCCCAGCGGCCTGACTTGCCTTTCCCCCTAACAGCCTTATTTTGTCCACCGTATGACCGAAAGGACTGGTTCCTTCTAAAAAGACTTTTCCTCAGGGAATCCTTTTTTCTTATCAGCCGCTTTCTCAAGTATTTTGTCTAGGACCGGCCCGAAAAAATACTCTCCTGAAAAGGGGATAGATACTAACTTCTGTTTAGAAATTCTATCACCCGACCATGACTTCATCCATAAAGCCTGACGAGCCGCATTGGAAAGTCCAGCCTCCTTAGCACAGAATCTAATAGATTCAGCCGAGGCGTCTGCCAGGAATCCTGTAGCTGACTTAAGTAGCGGGATGGACTGCAGGATTTCTTCCCTAGAAGTCTTACTACTTAGGTGGTCTTCAAGCTCTCCTAACCATAAGTACATAGACCTAGCAACAGATGTTGCTGCAATGTTGGTCTTAATGTTATACATTGAGGCCTCCCAAGATTTTCTTAAAAGAGCATCTGCCTTCCGCTCCATAGCATCTCTCAATTGAGCGGCATTCTCAAACGGCAGGGCAGTTTTTTTGTTAACTTTCGCCACCTGCACGTCTATCTTAGGGGTCTCGTCAAACAATTTAGACTGAGAAGGGTCGAACAATAGTCGATTTTTAAATTCCTTGGATACTCCAAGTCGTTTTTCTGGTTCTGACCACTCTTCCAAAATCATCTCTCTTATATGTTCGTTTATGGGGAAGACCTTGGATTTCTTCACCCTGAGTCCCCCGAACATTTCATCCTGAATAGATAAGGACCTAGGGGCTTCTTCAATCCCCATTGTCGCTCTGACTGCTTTTAATAAATCACCCATTTCTTCTGAGGAAAAATAAAATTTTCTATTACTTTCATGGATTTCTCCTTCAGAGAGAGAGAGATCATCTTCCCATTGCATGGAAGTGGAAGCTTTGTCGTCAGCGTCATCAGATCCTGAGGTAATGATCTTAGAACGCGGACGCTTGCGAGAGGGCTCGCCCTGGGAATCAGATGGAGCAGCTCTGGCGGCCCTAATTTTTTTCCTGGACCACAGATCTGATATTATCCATAAAAGAGGATTGTTCCTGCTGGATCACATCAGAAATATATTCCTTACAAAGCTTCTTTCCATATTCATCAGGCAATCTTTTAGCACAAGAGATGCAGCGAGGAGGTTTTTTAACCTTTTTTTGAGCCTCTTTAGCCTGAAAAATATGGAATAAAGGCATCAGAAAATATGCCTAGCAGGAAATTCAGTACTATCAATAAGCGGACCCCCAGAGGGATACTTAGAGGAGGCAGAGAGGGAGCATCAGGCTCCATAACAGTTTGCAATTCAGGACCTGACATATTCTGGAAGTAGAACCGCATACACAGTACTTACAGACCTCAGATCAGCGTTCCATGGCTGTCCCGCCATTTATTCAAACTGCTCTGCCTTCTGTGCTTTACTTCCGGGTTGTGTGACCTGAACCCGGAAGTGACGTCAGACGTCGGCGTGCGTACACGCCGGCCGCTACCAGCCCGACCCACTGGGGAGGAGGAGGAGGAAGTTTGCGGCCCGGGAGAAGGCTCCAGACCAGCCAGGGCGAGCCCTCCCGATACCCCCCAGCCCAGCATAAGCACGCGGCCGCCGGCGGACTGAGGGAGCTCCGATGAGCTTCAGGTAACCAGGAGACCGTCCTCGGACCCTCCTGGAGAAGGAGAAAAAAAAAAATATGTAGGGCCGATTTCCCATCTTCATCTCCCTGTCCGCACAGGGAGACTCTTCTGTGACCCTGGCCACAGTGGGGACAGGAACACTGAGGTGTGGTGGTGGGAGGGGGCAATTTAACCTCTTCTCTGTTTCCTGCCCCCACAGAGGTCATGGGTCAATCTCCTTGTGGCCGTCATTGTGATGATATGGGAAAATATTATTTACTCATATATGAGCCAATAAAATCTGTTTATTAATTTTTCATTTTAAATCATCCTGTATTTTTAAAATGACCATTACTGTGAATTGCTAATTTCTTATTTTGGCCCGCCATCTAGTGGCCAAAATAAGAATTGCAGCATGAATGCTGTGAGCCTCGTCAGTGAGACTCACAGCATTAACCACTTACCATCTGGGCCATTTGCCCCCTTCCTGACCAGGCCAAATTTTGCAAAATCTGACATCTCACTTTATGTGGTAATAACTTTGGAACGCCTTTACTTATCCAAGTCATTCAGAGATTGTTTACTCGTGACATATTGTACTTCATGATAGTCATAAATTTGAGTCAATATATTTCACCTTTATTTATGAAAAAATCCCAAATTTACCAAAAAATTAAAAAAATTCGCAATTTGCTAAATTTCAATTTCTCTGCTTTTAAAACAGAAAGTCATACCTTATAAAATATTTATGACTTAACATTCCCGATATGTCTACCTTATGTTGGCATCATTTTGGAAATGTCATTTTATTTTTTTAGGACGTTAGAAGGCTTAGAAGTTTAGAAGCAATTCATAAAATTTTTAAGAAAATTGCCAAAACCCACTATTTAAGGACCAGTTCAGGTCTGAAGTCCCTTTGTGGGGCCTACATAGTGGATACCCCCATAAATGACCCCATTGTAGAAACTACACCCCTCAAGTTACTTAAAACTGATTTTACAAACTTTGTTAACCCTTTAGGCGTTCCACAAGAATTAAAGGAAAATGGAGATCAAATTTTTTAATTTCACTTTTTTGGCAGATTTTCTATTTTAATCAAATTTTTTCTTTAACACATCGATGGTTAACAGCCAAACAAAACTCAATATTTATTACCCAGATTCTGCGGTTTACAGAAACACCCCAGATGTGGTCATAAACTGCTGTATGGGCACACAGCAGGGCGCAGAAGAAAAGGAACGCCATATGGTTTTTGCAAGGCAGATTTTGCTAAACTGGTTTTTAGATGCCATGTCCCATTTGAAGCCCCCCTGATGCACCCTTACAGTAGAAACTCCCAAGAAGTGATCCCATTTTGGAAACTAGGGGATAAGGTACCAGTTTTATTGGTACTATTTTTGGGTACATATGATTTTTTGATCATTCATTATAACACTTTATGGGGCAAGGTGACTAAAAAATTGGTTGTTTTTAGCACAGTTTTTATTTATTTATTTTTACAGCATTCACCTGAGGGGTTCGGTTAAGTGACATTTTTATAGAGCAGATTGTTACGGACGTGGAGATACCTAATATGTATACTTTTTCTTAATTATTTAAGTTTTACACAATAATAGCATTTTTGAAACAAAAAAAATATATGTTTTAATGTGTCCATGTTCTGAGAGCTATAGTTTTTTTATTTTTTGAGAGATTTTCTTATGTAGAGGCTCATTTTTTGTGGGATGAGGTGACTGTTTTATTGGTACCATTTTGTGGGACATACGCCTTTTTGATCACTTGGTGGTGCACTTCTTGTGATGTAGGTGACAAAAATGGCTTGGGTCGATCATGTGATATTTATAGAGCCGACCGTCACTGACTCGGCAATACCAAATATGTCTTATTTTATTTTTTCTATTTTTAACATAAATTTTTTTATTCCTTACATAGGGAATTTTTTTTTTTTACATGTGAAAATTTATCTTTTTTTTTTTTCTTTTAACACTTAATTTTTTTTATTTTACACTTTTCCTCCCCCATAAGGTCATACAGGACCTCTGGGGGACATTTACGTCACTTTTTTTTTTTTACTATTGATTTCTCCTGTAACTGTGGCTGACATAGTAGCCCCAGTTAAAGGAGAAATGCACCCCCCAGAGAGGCTGTACAGCGCTGTACAGCCTCAGAGCAGGGCTGATCGAGGTCTCTGAAAGACCTCACACAGCTCCTGCACTCTCCGGTCCCGGCGATCACATGACCGCCGGGCAGGAACAGGAAGCGCATAGCGCTTCCTGCACTGTATACACAGCGCTTGGTGAGCACTGTGTATACAGCGATCTAGAAGGCAGGGACACCTGGGCACTGTCCCTGCCTTCTCTAAGGGTTGCCCTGCTGTCACTGACAACGGGCAACCCGATCAGCAGCTGCACGATTAGCGTGCAGCTGCAGTTTCTGAATGGACGTTCAGGAACGTCCAGTCAGAAATATAGAACAACCTCCCGGACGTTTTTAGTCTATGGGCGGACGGGAGGTGGTTAAAAGCAACTACCGACAGCCCCATTGGCCGCATGTTTTTTTTTCCGACCATTTAGATGCAGTGATCTCACTTGATCGCGGCATCTAAAGCCTTTAATTACAGTGATCAGCATTATTGCCGGTCACAGTAATTAGCAGCAGGTCTCTGCTGTTTTCCTATCTCTCCGGCGCCGCTATAGCGCTGGTAGTGAATGGGTTAAAACAGCAAAAACTTAGAACAGAATCTAAACAAAACCTGTCTCAGCAAACTACACTTTGCTGAAACCACTGCAGCTTTCTGGATTTCAGTTATCTCATCCAGCTGAGGTATCTGGGTGAGATATACACACCTTCCACCACTTTACTGTACACATTACCACATTAGATATAGAGCTGTAAATAGATACAGTAAATGATGATAGATAGTAGGGATCGACCGATATTGATTTTTTAGAGCCGATACCGATAATTTGTGAACCTTCAGGCCGATAGCCGATAATTTAAACCGATATTCTGGGTATTTTTATTTTTGAGAAAAAAATAATTTTCCTACACAAATCTGCTGAAAATTAATATGTTTATTGTTAACGTGTATTTTTTATTTTTTTTTGTAAATCTTTTTCATTTATACTTAATATTTTGGTGGGTTTTTTTGTTGTTTTTTTTTTTACTAACTTTTAGCCCCCTTAGGGACTAGAACCCTTGTCCCATTCACCCTGATAGATCTCTATCAGGGTGAATAGGAGCTCACACGGTCCCTGCTGCTCTGTGCTCTGTGCACACAGCAGCATGGAGCTGAACATGGCAGCCAGGGCTTCAATAGCGTCCTGGCTGCCATGGTAACCGATCGGAGCCCCAGGATTACACTGCTGGGGCTCCGATCGGAGGAGCAGGGGAGAGGGGATCCTGTGGCCACTGCCACCAATGATTAATACGGGGGGGCGCACTGCGCCACCAATGTTTTAACTATTGGGATGGGGGTGGGGGGCGCACTGCGCCACCAATGATTAATACTGGGGGGCTTGGGGGGGGGGGGGGGGCGCACTGCACCACCAATGAAGATAAGTCTCTCAATCATTCATATACAGGAGGCGGGAGCTGGCTGCAGAATCACATAGCCGGCTCCCGACCTCTATGAGCGGTAGCTGCGATCCGCGGCACCTAAGGGGTTAACTACCGCGGACCGCAGCTACAGTTCATAGAGGTCGGGAGCCGGCTATGTGATTCTGCAGCCAGCTCCCGCCTCCTGTATATGAATTAATGAGAGAGGTATCTTCATTGGTGGCGCAGTGGCCACAGCCCCTCCCCTTCTTTTGTCCTCTCTTCCCTATTTGGCGGCAGCGGCAGCAGCAGCACAGGGGGAGGGAGACACTGTTTCCTTCTCCCCTGTGCTGCGGAGGGAACACAGAGAGCGCTGAGAGCAGCGCGTTCTGTGTTCCCAATACGTTATCGGTATATCGGCAAAATAGATGCCGATACCGATAACGGTCAAAATCCTCAATATCGGCCGATAATATTGGATAATCGGTCGATCCCTAATAGATAGATATCGCTCCATCTTCACACACACACATATATATATTTACACACACCCTGTACACATATATACATATCCACACACATGTATCAATTGTATATATCACATTGTGGAAAAAGCAGTAACTTTTTATTCAATGTTGGGAATGGGATTGCTATCATTATGTTGATTTCTCTGTGTAGTTATTTGACTGAAGGACTGATTAGATGACACCTGGCATCACTAGTAGGCAGAGATGTCATTTGACTGCTCCTGTGAAGATGCTTGCCGTGATGCATGCTGGGATTTTTACTTTCACTTTGCAGCTGCTCCGACCACACAGCCTCTCATCAATGTGAGCATGCTAAGCAGAATGCAGTAGAAAAATTATATATAGACAGTATATCTGTCATGATACAAATACCTCTTGCCTTTAGTTATTGTCTGGGGAACTTTATAGTTTTTTATACTTAAGGTGACCAACCCCTTTAAGAATTGTAGTTGACTGTAAAATTAACTGTAGCAACCAGTGTCAGGCAGCTGTTGCCAAGGCCAACAAGATTATGGGTTGGAATCAAACAGGGCATAGATACACATGAAAAGAACATAGCCCTGCCACTTTACAAATCACTAGCCATACCGCACAGAGTATTGGGTTTAGTTTTGGGCTCCTGTGCTCAAGAAAGACATACTGCTAGAGTGGGTTCAGAGGACGACAATTAAAGTAATAAATAGAATAGATTGACTACAGTACCCAGAAAGATGATCAAAATTAGGGTCATTTAGTTTAGAAAAAGGATGACTGAGGGGAGAGCTAATAAAATATTTACCATGTATAAATATATCAAAGGCCAATAAAGAGATCTCTATCATGATCTATATTCCAGGTCTGTGACAAAGGAACACCCTAAACATCTATAGAAAATTTTTCTACATCAACATAGATTAGGAATCTTTACTATAAGAGCAGTGAGTCTATGGAACGGTCTACCAGAGGAGGCAGTGATGATTATTAGAATTCTGTAGAACAGGGTTTGATCCAGGGATTTATTCAGATTGCTTGATTGCAGTCGGGAAGGAATGTTTTTCCCGCTAAAATGAGGAAAATTAGCTTCTACCTCATGTTTTTTTTTTTTTTTGCTTTCATTTATCTATATTAACTTTGCAGGATAAATAGGCTGAACTGGATGGATGAATGTCTTTTTTCAGCCTTACTATGTTACTATGTTCTCCAGTAACTTAAAACACCCTTGAAGTGGTCAGGGATGCAGAACGCCAAAAGCCAACATTATTACTCTAATCACTATTAAACCAAAGCCGTTAATTTCTGGAGTATTTTTAAAATTCTTACCCAAGTATAACACAGCTCTTATGATAGTCAGCATCACCCCCCTCTATAAACCCGTTCGATACCAGCTGGAGCGATGTGTAAACATGGCGCCTGCTCGCACTTGCGGCGGGTGCCATGGCCGGCAGATCTCTGCCGTTTCAAACAGCAGAGACCTGCGGCTAATTACCGTGACCAGCAATATTGCCATTCGGGGTAATTAAATGCTTTAGATGCCGTAAGGTCATGGCATCTAAATGCGCAAAAACCAGGAAGCTCGAGCTTCCAGGCTTCCTACCGATGCCCCATGTGGCCAATTGGGGCATCGGTAAATGCGCTGAACACTTTCAGCCTCGCTGATGAGGCTGAAAGTGTTCATGCTGCAATTCTTATTTTGGCCACCAGATGGCAGGCCAGGATAAGAAATGAGCAAAATTGAGTTTAAATGTCATTTTAAAAATCTCTGATAGACTAAAATTAAAAATCATAATTTATAGGCTCATATATGAGCCACAAAATTATTACAAATTTTTTATACAAAAATGTAAAAAAAATATGTAAAAAAATATTTAAAAAATGTAAGTTTAAATCGTCCCCTTTCCGTATAATTAAAAAATAAATACCTAAATAACAAATATAAACATCATGGGTATCACTGCAACCAAAAATGCCCATGCTATTAAAATAGGGGAAAAAATACGGCGAATGGTGTAACGAAAAAAAAAAAAGGCAAAATGGACGATATGCCATTTTTTCATTGCTTCTCTTACCCAAAAAAAGTTATAAAATGTGATCAAAAAGTCACACACTCCAAAATGGCATCAATAAAAACTACAGATTGTTCCGCAAAAAATAAGACCCTAAACAGCTCAGTAGACTTGAGTATAAAAAATATGGGGGTGTCATAATATGGGGATGTAAAAAAATAAATAAAAATTGCTTGCAATTTTCACGCATCACATTAATTTCTATGGGGCCTGCGTTGGGTGAAAAATGCAGAATATAGTACATGCTGAGATTTTCAAACAACGCCCAAGTGATGCATGAAAATCATCGCTCATCTGAACAGCCCCATTGAAGCGAATGGGTACGGATTCAGTGCGGGTGCAATGCGTTCACCTCACGCATTGGAGCCGCGCGGAATTCTCGCCCTTGTGAAAGGGGCCTAAGGCCTCATGCACGCAAAAGTTTTTTTCCCCCATTTATGTTCTGTTTTTTGCGTTCCGTATACGGAACCATTCATTTCAATGGGTCCGCTAAAAAAAACGGAATGTACTCCCTATGCTGCGGTATTATCTCCGTCCTGAAAAGGCAAAAAGACTGAACTGAAGACATCCTGATGCATCCTGAACGGATTGCTCTCCATTCAGAATGCATTAGGATAAAACTGATCAGTTCTTTTCCGGTATTGAGCCCCTAGGATGGAACTCAATGCTGGAAAAGAATAACGCTAGTGTGAAAGTACCCTTAGCTAAAACACATCCGGTATATAATACAACTGGTTGCATCCAATCAGAACAGATCCGGTTGTATTATCTCCCAAATGAACAAGACGGATTCGGCACTAAATCCTTTTTTCTTTGTGTCCCAAAAAAATGGATCCGGCACCATTGCATTACATTATGTTTCATGACGGATCTATCTAGATCAGTATCCCATGACGCACTCAAAAACGCTGCCTGAGCTTCTGTGCACTTCATGGGAACGCAACGAAACAGAACGGAATGCATTCTGGGGCACTCCATTCCATTTTCCTCCGGTTTTGAGATCCTATAAAAGGATCTCAATATTGGAAAGGAAAGTGCAGATGTGAAAGTAGCCTAAGACTGACCATCTCTTCCTGGGAAGTTGAGTGACCAGCAATAATGGCCGCCAACTGACAAACAGCTCAAGGATTTATCTGTATTGAGGTAGGTGTTAGATTTTGGGGTGAGTTGTCTGTATCCAGCATGCATTAAAATAAGTAATGAATCTTTTAGGGCTTATGGTATAAAAGTATTTAAACATAAAGCAAAAACTATGTATATTTGGCATTTATACCATCCCATAGAATAAAAGGGTTATTTTGTTTTAGGAGTCTTTACAATTATGGCAGTACAAAAAATGTTTTTTTGTTTTTTTTTTACTGTGAAAAATGTTTAAAAAAATGGGAGCAATCATGCATTGCATGGAGCTCTGTAGTTCCTGTAGTTGCTTCTGGGACCACAAACAGTTGATCAGCGAGCCTTCCATGAGCTGAACCCCAATAATCTGGTACGGACGACACATCCAAAGGATAGGTCATCAAAAACTTCATGCTACAGCGATGGTTTGCGTCCACAGCTGCTCTGCTCACCTTTACTGGAGGTCCTGACCCACCTCTAGCTGTCTTCTCCCAGGCGAGCCCGGCCATCAAGCTTGCTTTGTCCATGCACGCAGGCTGCGGCCTGCTTGCTAACATGGGCTCTTCTCCACTGCCGACAGAGTGGACGCTCCCTCCAGCTCTTAAAGGGGCAATGTCCACAGACATAAAATTCACCAACCACTGTCTGGTAACCCTGTGGCAGCTACAGGGAGTGCAGAATTATTAGGCAAGTTGTATTTTTGAGGATTAATTTTATTATTGAACAACAACCATGTTCTCAATGAACCCAAAAAACTCATTAACCACCTCAGCCCCCAGTGCTTAAACACCCTGAAAGACCAGGCCACTTTTTACACTTCTGACCTACACTACTTTCACCGTTTATTGCTCGGTCATGCAACTTACCACCCAAATGAATTTTACCTCCTTTTCTTCTCACTAATAGAGCTTTCATTTGGTGGTATTTCATTGCTGCTGACATTTTTACTTTTTTTGTTATTAATCGAAATTTAACGATTTTTTTGCAAAAAAATGACATTTTTCACTTTCAGTTGTAAAATTTTGCAAAAAAAACGACATCCATATATAAATTTTGCTCTAAATTTATTGTTCTACATGTCTTTGATAAAAAAAAAATGTTTGGGTAAAAAAAAAATGGTTTGGGTAAAAGTTATAGCGTTTACAAACTATGGTACAAAAATGTGAATTTCCGCTTTTTGAAGCAGCTCTGACTTTCTGAGCACCTGTCATGTTTCCTGAGGTTCTACAATGGCCAGACAGTACAAACACCCCACAAATGACCCCATTTCGGAAAGTAGACACCCTAAGGTATTCGCTGATGGGCATAGTGAGTTCATAGAACTTTTTATTTTTTGTCACAAGTTAGCGGAAAATGATGATTTTTTTCTTTTTTTTTTTTTTCTTACAAAGTCTCATATTCCACTAACTTGTGACAAAAAATAAAAACTTCCATGAACTCACTATGCCCATCACGAAATACCTTGGGGTCTCTTCTTTCCAAAATGGGGTCACTTGTGGGGTAGTTATACTGCCCTGGCATTCTAGGGGCCCAAATGTCTGGTAAGGAGTTTGAAATCAAATTCTGTAAAAAATGACCTGTGAAATCCGAAAGGTGCTCTTTGGAATATGGGCCCCTTTGCCCACCTAGGCTGCAAAAAAGTGTCACACATCTGGTATCTCTGTACTCAGGAGAAGGTGGGGAATGTGTTTTGGGGTGTCATTTTACATATACCCATGCTGGGTGAGAGAAATATCTTGGCAAAATACAACTTTTCCCATTTTTTTATACAAAGTTGGCATTTGACCAAGATATTTCTCTCACCCAGCATGGGTATATGTAAAATGACACCCCAAAACACATTCCCCACCTTCTCCTGAGTACGGAGATACCAGATGTGTGACACTTTTTTGCAGCCTAGGTGGGCAAAGGGGCCCATATTCCAAAGAGCACCTTTCGGATTTCACTCGTCATTTTTTACAGAATTTGATTTCAAACTCCTTACCACACATTTGGGCCCCTAGAATGCCAGGGCAGTATAACTACCCCACAAGTGACCCCATTTTGGAAAGAAGAGACCCCAAGGTATTCGCTGATGGGCATAGTGAGTTCATGGAAGTTTTTATTTTTTGTCACAAGTTAGTGGAATATGAGACTTTGTATGAAAAAAAAAAAAAAAAATCATCATTTTCCACTAACTTGTGACAAAAAATAAAAAATTCTAGGAACTCGCCATGCCCCTCACGGAATACCTTGGGGTGTCTTCTTTCCAAAATGGGGTCACTTGTGGGGTAGTTATACTGCCCTGGCATTTTACAGGGGCCCTAATGTGTGGTAAGTAGGTAAATGACCAGTGAAATCCGAAAGGTGCTCTTTGGAATGTGGGCCCCTTTGCCCACCTAGGCTGCAAAAAAGTGTCACACATCTGGTATCGCCGTATTCAGGAGACGTTGGGGAATGTGTTTTGGGGTGTCTTTTTACATATACCCATGCTGGGTGAGAGAAATATCTTGGCAAAAGACAACTTTTTCCATTTTTTTATACAAAGTTGGCATTTGACCAAGATATTTATCTCACCCAGCATGGGTATATGTAAAATGACACCCCAAAACACATTGCCCAACTTCTCCTGAGTACGGCGATACCAGATGTGTGACACTTTTTTGCAGCCTAGATGCGCAAAGGGGCCCAAATTCCTTTTAGGAGGGCATTTTTAGACATTTGGATACCAGACTTCTTCTCACGCTTTGGGGCCCCTAGAATGCCAGGGCAGTATAAATACCCCACATGTGACCCCATTTTGGAAAGAAGACACCCCAAGGTATTCAATGAGGGGCATGGCGAGTTCATAGAAATTTTTTTTTTTTGGCACAAGTTAGCGGAAATTGATTTTTTTTTTTTTTTTTTTTTCTCACAAAGTCTCCCGTTCCGCTAACTTGGGACAAAAATTTCAATCTTTCATGGACTCAATATGCCCCTCACGGAATACCTGGGGGTGTCTTCTCTCCGAAATGGGGTCACATGTGGGGTATTTATACTGCCCTGGCATTCTAGGGGCCCTAAAGCGTGAGAAGAAGTCTGGAATATAAATGTCTAAAAAATTTTACGCATTTGGATTCTGTGAGGGGTATGGTGAGTTCATGTGAGATTTTATTTTTTGTCACAAGTTAGTGGAATATGTGACTTTGTAAGAAAAAAAAAAAAATTCCGCTAACTTGGGCCAAAAAAAAGACTGAATGCAGCCTTACAGGGGGGGGGGGATCAATGACAGGGGGGTGATCAATGACAGGGGGGTGATCAGGGAGTCTATATGGGGTGATCACCACAGTCATTGATCACTCCCCTGTAAGGCTGCATTCAGACGTCCGTATGATTTTTACGGATCCGATCAGTCTATCAGTGGATCCGTAAAAATCATGCGGACATCTGAATGGAGCTTTACAGGGGGGTGATCAATGACAGAGGGGTAATCAATGACAGGGGGGTGATCAGGGAGTCTATATGGGGTGATCACCACAGTCATTGATCACTCCCCTGTAAGGCTGCATTCAGACGTCCGTATGATTTTTACGGATCCGATCAGTCTATCAGTGGATCCGTAAAAATCATGCGGACATCTGAATGGAGCTTTACAGGGGGGTGATCAATGACAGGGGGGTAATCAATGACAGGGGGGTGATCAGGGAGTCTATATGGGGTGATCAGGGGTGATCAAGGGCTAATAAGGGGTTAATAAGTGACGGGGGGGGGGGGGGGGTAGTGTAGTGGTGCTTGGTGCAACATATTACTGAGCTGCCTGTGTCCTCTGGTGGTCGATCCAAACAAAGGGGACCACCAGAGGACCAGGTAGCAGGTATATTAGACGCTGTTATCAAAACAGCGTCTAATATACCTGTTAGGGGTTAAAAAATCACATCTCCAGCCTGCCAGCGAACGATCGCCGCTGGCAGGCTGGAGATCCACTCGCTTACCTTCCGATCCTGTGAACGCGCGCGCCTGTGTGCGCGCGTTCACAGGAAATCTCGCGTCTCGCGAGAGGACGCACCGGCGTGTCCACCCAGAACAACAGGACCGCCGCAAAGACGCAATCCTGCGTACGGCGGTCCTGAGGAGGTTAATATCAAAGCTGAATATTTTTGGAAGTAGTTTTTAGTTTGTTTTTAGTTTTAGCTATTTTAGGGGGATATCTGTGTGTGCAGGTGACTATTACTGTGCATAATTATTAGGCAACTTAACAAAAAACAAATATATACCCATTTCATTTTTACCAGTGAAACCAATATAACATCTTAACATTCACAAATATACATTTCTGACATTCAAAAACAAAACAAAAACAAATCAGTGACCAATATAGCCACCTTTCTTTGCAAGGACACTCAAAAGCCTGCCATCCATGGATTCTGTCAGTGTTTTGATCTGTTCACCATCAACATTGCGTGCAGCAGCAACCACAGCCTCCCAGACACTGTTCAGAGAGGTGTACTGTTTTCCCTCCTTGTAAATCTCACATTTGATGATGGACCACAGGTTCTCAATGGGGTTCAGATCAGGTGAACAAGGAGGCCATGTCATTAGATTTTTCTTCTTTTATACCCTTTCTTGCCAGCCACGCTGTGGAGTACTTGGACGCGTGTGATGGAGCATTGTCCTGCATGAAAATCATGTTTTTCTTGAAGGATGCAGACTTCTTCCTGTACCACTGCTTGAAGAAGGTGTCTTCCAGAAACTGGCAGTAGGACTGGGAGTTGAGCTTGACTCCATCCTCAACCCGAAAAGGCCCCACAAGCTCATCTTTGATGATACCAGCCCAAAACAGTACTCCACCTCCACCTTGCTGGCGTCTGAGTTGGACTGGAGCTCTCTGCCCTTTACCAATCCAGCCACGGGCCCATCCATCTGGCCCATCAAGACTCACTCTCATTTCATCAGTCCATAAAACCTTAGAAAAATCAGTCTTGAGATATTTCTTGTCCCAGTCTTGATGTTTCAGCTTGTGTGTCTTGTTCAGTGGTGGTCGTCTTTCAGCCTTTCTTACCTTGGCCATGTCTCTGAGTATTGCACACCTTGTGCTTTTGGGCACTCCAGTGATGTTGCAGCTCTGAAATATGGCCAAACTGGTGGCAAGTGGCATCTTGGCAGCTGCACGCTTGACTTTTCTCAGTTCATGGGCAGTTATTTTGCGCCTTGGTTTTTCCACACGCTTCTTGCGACCCTGTTGACTATTTTGAATGAAACGCTTGATTGTTCGATGATCACGCTTCAGAAGCTTTGCAATTTTAAGAGCGCTGCATCCCTCTGCAAGATATCTCACTATTTTTGACTTTTCTGAGCCTGTCAAGTCCTACTTTTGACCCATTTTGCCAAAGGAAAGGAAGTTGCCTAATAATTATGCACACCTGATATAGGGTGTTGATGTCATTAGACCACACCCCTTCTCATTACAGAGATGCACATCACCTAATATGCTTAATTGGTAGTAGGCTTTCGAGCCTATACAGCTTGGAGTAAGACAACATGCATAAAGAGGATGATGTGGTCAAAATACTCATTTGCCTAATAATTCTGCACTCCCTGTATATTGGAAAGTGCCTAATCAAGTTGCCTAGCTTGCAAAGGTGTGCTGCCCTTTGTAGCCTGATCTGCATGCGACGTCTGCATTGACTGTTCACTGTCTGCCCCGTCCTCGAACAATCTATCAGATTGCTCATATTCTGCTTGCCCTGACTTTGGCCTCTCCTTGATTTTTTCCTGATCCATTGGTGCTCCACCGTCAGGAGGCAGCAGCTTGGTTGTTTCCATGCAGAGAAGTCCAGATACATGTACAGCGGTCAAAGAGTGACTACCATGAGACCAAAGCTAAATCTGGTTTCACACCCACTGCTGCAACTATTCATTTCCTGGAGAAAATCTTTAGTTACTTTTCCCACTAAAAAGATACTTACTATAACTCACAACCTTTTCATAGTCAAATATTCCTAAGTAAAATAACCATATCTTTAGAAAATACTTGATTGAATTAGGTCTTGCCATTTTTTTTTTTTGATTACTAAAAAAAAGAAAATTGAGATTAAAATGGTGGACTCCCAACTCTCCCCTGACTGATCAATCCCTTTGCTAGCAGGAGATAAGCTGCTGCCAGCAGCTTTATATTATCTCCCAGACTACATATGTACACTCTGCTGAGCCAAGCATGGACAGAAATGGAAAGTTCGGAAGAAAAGGCTGTCAGCCAGGCATTCAGCTGGCAGCCTTCTTAGGGTCCATTCACACGTCCATAAGTGTTTTGCGGATTCGCAAAGCACGGACACCGGCAATGTGTGTTCCGCATTTCGCAGACCGCACATCGCCTGCACTATAATAGAAAATGCTTTTTCTTGTCCGCAGTTGCGGACAAGAATAGGACATGTTCTATTTTTATTCCGGGTGTCGGTGGATGTGCGCTTGCGCGGCGCCGTGATAGAAGTACTTCGTACACCGCGCCCACGCACTTAGGGGTATAGAGATTTTGCAGCACAAAATGTTTCATCAGATCTCCCTACCCCTGAGTGCGCAGGCGCCCACAAATCATCAGTTGCAGTTCATCCTTACCACAGAGCTGAGTGCTGGATACCGAGCTCACCAAATAGTCGAGCTGAACTGCAACTGATGATTTGTGGGCGCCTGGGCACTCAGGGGTAGGGAGATCTGATGAAACATTTTGCGCTGCAAAATCTCTATACCCCTAAGTGCGCACACGCGGTGTACGAAGTACTTCTATCGCGGCGCTGCAATAATTCTTTGCTAAGTCGGTAGATGTGTGCTTGCGCAGCACCGTGCACACCCTCCTCCAGCCGATTCCTGTGCGGCTGCGTCACTTCCGGTATAGACTTTTCGCAAAGTAAAAATATTTGGCAGAACACCTGCACTTAATAGAAAAGGCCTAATCTTGTCCGCAATTGCAGACAAGAATAAGACAAGTTCTATTTTTTTGGGGGAACGGAAATGCGGACCTGCAATTCCAGATCCGGGCAGCACTTAGTGCGGCCCTACAGAAATGAATGCAAAATGCGGAACAGAATGGCGGACGTGTGAATGGAGCGTTAACCCTATTAAACTAGCTGACATTAGTGATGTGCTAATGTCAGCTGAACATAACTAGCCTATTCCTACTTGTATTTAAGCCCCCTGGTACGCCAGAAATCTAATTTTTATAATATGCTAATTAGCCTCTAGGAGCGGGGGGGGCGTTAAAGCTCCTTTCTCCCACCTCTGGACACGAACGGCTGCACAAATTGATTGACAGAGCCAGGCAGCCTTGGTCTCCTACTGCCAGCCCTGTCTGCCATGTATCTCGCTCCTGCACCGTTCTGTTCAGTGTTCTGCGCAGGCGCAGTGAGTGAAGGACGGGCGTTCTTCACTCATTGCGCCTGCACCGAATACGGGACGGCACAGGCGCGAGATACATGGCAGACAGGGCCGGCAGGAGGAGACCAAGGCTGCCCCCCTGCAACTAGAGGCTAATTAGCTTATTATAAACGTGGGCATAGATAAAAGTAGGAATAGGCTAGTTAGGTTCAGCTGACATTAGCACATCACTAATGTCAGCTAGTTTAATAGGGTTAATTCTGATGAGAGAAAGCCTTTAACTGCCTTGTCCAGGTTTATTCTATTAATCTATCTATTCTATCTATTTATCTATCTATCTTACATGCAGTAAATCTGCCCCATTAGAGTGTCCTATGAAATATTGTCCTATGAATTAGCGTGTCCTATGAAAGATTGTTTACTATGGCACAGCATTTCTATGTCTTTTTATTATTCACAAATGGGTCAGGATTTAAATTTTTACTCATACTGTACATGAAGACTAATTCATAAATAAATTTACTAATACTAAGGTAACATAATCCCTATTTTGTACTGTTGCCTTACAATTATTGCATTATTTTAGTACCTGGTAACAGTAGAATAGCTGGCAGCCACAGGTAGTATCCTGTTGACAAGTTCCTTTACAGACATATCAAGGTTTGAGTCTAATGAGAAAGAGCGTATCTGACGTCCCACAATGGGTTGTGCAGTAATATACCGTCCATCAACTCCAATAAGAACATATAGTAGGTCCTCGACTATAGCTGCTTCCTGAGAAGCTAGAGTAAGGGTTCCTGAAAGAAAAAAAAAAGAGAGATACTGGTGAAACAGCTATGTTGATATAAACAATATTACATGCTTACAGAAAGGGGTGGTTTCTATATAAGCAATGTAAATTTTTAAGAAAATTGACAAAGAATAAAATAAGTAATCATCACAACTCAAAGTCACACAAACCTATTGGTACTGTGATATCTGTACTAGTATTGGACATAGAAGAGAAATCCCCTATCAGAGCTTGTCGCTCATATACCCATTTTGGGAACACAGGAATTTGCTGTCCAACATTCTTCTTGTTCAGTACATCTCTGAGCTGTTTCCGCAAAACCTCCACCAGCTGAAAGAATAGAGGGATAAAAAGAAAATAAAGGGATAAACATTTTCACAAATGTAAACTGAGCATAACAAATGTACATCACCGTACCATCTGATGATAGTATCAGACAGATAAGCTTTACCTGGGGGCCACTAGTTGTTGAAGCTGTTACACTTCCAAGTTGCCTACGTAACTCTTCAAGCTCTTGCATGGAGATCTTGGAGGTGCTGGGAGAAAAAGGAAGGCTGCTAGAGGGAGCAGTAATGATGATTTCTGCCTTGTCTTTAAGATTCTGGTGCAAATATAGAAGGGTCTGTTGATATGTAACAGGAAAAGAAGGTAAACTTCCCATTTATGTACAGTTTAATTCTTCAAGTGAAAAACTTAAACTAAGAAGAGGAAGAAAATGACTGGACAAGAACACTTGTTACATATGTCATTGAAAACTAAATATCTGTATGGGTATTTTACCCTTTCCTGACATTTTTCGTTTTCTACTCCATGTCTTTTAGGAGCCATACATGTTTTATTTTTCAGCTTACATTGCCTGTGTTTTGTGTGACAAGTTGTAATTTTTTTTTCTTCAACAGCACCATTTAATATTGTGTATGATGTAGTGGGGAAGGTGGAAATCAACTCAGAATTATCCAACGTTGGAAAAAAAACACGTAATTCCGTTATTGCTTTATGGGTTTCATCTTTACAGCGTTCCCATCGGGGTAAAACTGATATTTTGAATTAGATTGTGCAGCTCTAAGACTGCAGCAAAATCATATTTTTGTGTTTTTGTACCTAAAAAAAACAACAAAAAAATAAAAAAATAAACCCTTTAAACAAAAAACACATTTCTCTTTACATCCTCATATATCAATAGACTGTAGGAGAGTTTACTGTACTGACCCTTAATATATTTAAACACTGTTATTAGATCTCCCATCAGTCGTCCTTTCTCTGAACTAAATAAACCTAATTTTGAAAATCTTTCTGGGTACTATAGTCCTTCCTTTCCAGTTATTACTTGGGTTGTCCTATTCAGAACCCTCTCCAGCTATGCTATGTCTTTCTTGGGCACAAGAGCTCGGAATTGTCATGTCAGTGTTAGGGCTCATGCACACGACCGTATGTATTTTGCAGAACAGCTGTCTCCTAATAGAACAGTACTATCCTTGTCCCTAAATCGGACAATATTAGGACATGTTCTTTTTTTTGCGGTAAGGAAATACGGAAACGGAATGTACACGGAGTAACTTCCGTTTGTTGTTTTTTTTTTGCGGACCTATTGAAGTGAATGGTTCCGCATATGGTCCGCAAAAAAAAACTGAGCGGACACGGAAAGAAAATACGTTCATTGTGCATGAGCCCTTACCCAGTGTTTTACCATTTAGTATATACTGGTGCCTTGGATTTTTCCTTCCCATGTGAATAACCTTAAAGGGGTTTTGTCACTTCAACAAGTGGAATTTATCATGTTGATAAAGTTAATACAAGGCACTCACTAGTGTATTGTCACTACCCATATTGCTTCCTCTGCTGGCTGGATCCATTTTTCCATCAAATTATCCACTGCCTGTTTCCATGGTTACGACCACCCTGTAGTCCATCAGAGGTGCTTGTGCTTGCACTTGCACTCTATAGGAAAAAAAGAATGCCTCTCTGGTGACCAGGACCATGTGAGTTAACGTAGGATGGAGCTTTTTATTATACTATGCAAGCATAGACACGCTGATAGATTACAGGGTGGTCTTAACCATGGAAACGAGCAGTGTATAATTTGATGGAAAGATGGATCCAGCCAGCAAAGAAAGCAATACATTAGTAAGTGCCTTGTATTAACTTTCTGTACATAAAAAATGCAATTTGCTGAAGTGACAAAACCTTATTTAAATTTATCAGTGTTAAACTTCATTCCACTTCTCTGCCCAAACCTCTAATCTATCCGGGTCCATCTTTAACAGTATCCGGTTCTCTTTTGTGTTCATTATGTTCCACAATATAATATTGTCTGCAGAAATTTATATCTTACTGTGCAGCCCCTCTACAAGATAATTAAAAGGGTTTTTCCAAACTCCAAAACTTCTGTATAAGGCCTCATGCACATGGCCGTTGTTTTGGTCCGCATCCGAGCCACAGTTTTTGCGGCTCGGATGTGGACCCATTCACTTCAATGGGGCCGCAAAAGATGCGGACAGCACTCCGTGTGCTGTCCGCATCCGTTGCTCCATTCCGTGGCCCCGCAAAAAAAAAAAAAAAAAAAAAAAGTCCTATTCTTGTCCGTTTTGCGGACAAGAATAGGCAGTTATATCAATGGCTGTCCGTGCCGTTCCGCAAATTGTGGAACGCACACGGACACCATCCGTGTTTTGCGGACCGCAAAACACACAACGTTTGTGTGCATGTAGCCTAACTCATCAGTATCTGATCAGTGGGGGTCCTGTGAGCACTGCATACTTCTTGAAGCTCACCAAGCACAGAGCCATACATTCTATAGTGGCTGTACTTGGTATCGCAGCTCAGCCCTATTCAATTCTAAGGGGCTGAGCTGCGACTAGGCCACGTGACCAATGAACCCGTTGTCACTGGCCTAGGGAAAGCCACGAGGAGGCTGTGGCATTACTGCAAGTGCTGATGCCTTCTCGAACAGTGGTGGTCTGGGGTGTCGGACCCCCACCAATCAGATACTGATGACCTATCAAGAAAAAAACCTTTAATAAATATATTGATGAGAATAGGGCCCAACAGTAACCCCTGTGGTATCCCACTAGTAGAGTATGTACCATTAACAACCACTCTCTGTGTTCTGTTACTGATCCAGTTATTTACATTCTCCCCCCCTCCCCACTTAATCGTGCTGTTCAGTCTGAGGGTGACCTGTTGGCATTTTTATTTTTCAGTGCAATCATAACTCTTTTGCACCACTGACAGGGAAATAGAATAATCAGTCTGTTAATTGTGAGAGTGAGACATACCAATTTTATTGGTTAAAAAAAACACTGTATTTGCCACCATCACAGGGAAATATAATAGTTAATCAGCCTATTAATTAGGTCGGGGAGACCTACATTTATTTATTTTTTTGTGCTGTACACCTCTTTTGCATCCGTGACACAGATATACAATTGTTCGTCTGTCAGCCAAGGAGGAGAGCATCAACTAGGGGACAAGGCCGTGGCGTTGGTAGAGCTCATGCTGCAGGGATAGGACGTTTTCGATCTGTGCCGGGTACGCACCCACATGAAACACCTTCCACTGGTACACGCAGGCAACAGAACATTCTGCGACATTTTGTAGGCCCGAATACCGCTCTAAGAATGGTGAGGCCAGAACAAGTAGAAGCGGTATTAGATTGGATGGCTGAGAGCGCCTCCAGTTCCTTCACATCGTCTTCCACCCGGTCCATTGCTGAAAGCGCAGAGTTGGCACCGGCAGCCCACGTGCAACAGTCTTCCACATCAGCCAAGCAATCTGAGCCCCAAGTCATGCAGCAGTCACTTATGCTTTTTGATGACTCTGCTGGCAGGGTTTTTTTGGGCAACCCACCTAGCCCTGCCCCAGAAGTGACAGAGATTGAGTACACTGATGCCCAACCACTTATGTTTGAGGATAAGGACGTGGGAGAACCACCGCAGCACATCTCTGATGGCGATGATGAAACACAAGTGTTAAAGGGGTTGTCCGGGTTCAGAGCTGAACCCGGACATACTCTTTTTTTTCCACCCAGACAGCCCCCCCCTGAGGCTAGCATCGGAGCATCTTATGCTCCGATGCGCTCCCGTACCCTGCGCTAAATTGCGCAGGGCACGGGCTTTTTTGTTTTCAATAACACTGCCGGGCGGTAACTTCCGCCCGGCAGTGTGTTCGGTGACGTCACCGGCTCTGAGGGGCGGGCTTTAGCTCTGCCCTAGCCGTTTTACTGGCTAGGGCAGAGCTAAATCCTGCCCATCAGTGCTGGTGACGTCACCGGGGTTCCTGTCAGCCCCATGGAGAGCCCCGGTACGTCACCGGAACTCCTAAAAATGCCTTTGCCCTGTGCAATTTAGCACAGGGCAAAGGAGAGCATCGGAGCATGAACTGCTCCGATGCTCATGTCAGGGGGGCTGCCGGGGTGAAAATGAAGGGATGTCCGGGTTCAGCTCTGAACCCGGACAACCCCATTAACTGCTGGGGCTTTCTGCAGTGTGCAGACCAGCCAGGAGGGCAGGGGTGAGAAGTGGGTGGAAGATGATGTGAAGGTTAATGAAGTTCTAGACCTCACATGGCATCCAAGTCATGCCAGTGACGTGTGCAGTTGGAAGGAAGAGATGGGGGTCACGCAGCGCCAGCCGCACAGCAAAAGAGGGAGCAGGGTGCAAAGCAGAGCGGACATCCCCCAGCCAGTACGCCTGCTAATGCCCAACGCGCCAAGAGATATAGCACACCAAAGCCAGCACAAAAGAGTTCCCTGGCGTGGCAGTCCTTCAGGCAGTGTGATGACAGAACACGGGTTGGTTTGCACGCTGTGCAGTCAGAGTCTGAAGCAAGGCATAAATGTTCTAAACCTGAGCACCACCAGCAAGATCCGGCATCTAACCGCAAAGCACAAGCTGCTGTGGAGTAGACACCTCAAGAACCATGAAAGATCAGAGGCTCCTCCTACTCCCTCTTCTGCTGCGGTCTTGGCATCTTACTCCCCCCTCTGGAGCGACAGTGGCACCCGCCACCCCGCAAGCAGAGGATGTCAGAGCAACACCACCATAACAGAGCATCTCTACACTGTCCTATGGAAGCGTTCAGCTGTCCATCAGCCAAACACTGGAGAGAAAGAGGAAGTACCCCCCTACCCACCCACGAGCCCTGAATGCCAGCATTTCAAAATTGCTGGCCTTTGAAATGCTGCTATTCCACCTGGTGGAGACTGACCGTTTTAAAAACACCATGACTGCAGCTGTCCCATGGTACGCTGTTTACAGCTGCCACTACTTTCTAAGGCGGGCCATCCCTGCCCTGCACGAACAAGTGGCGGGAAAAAAAAAAAAATCAGGTGTGCGCAGATCGCAGCTACCGCTCATAGAGGTCGGGAGCCGGCTATGTGATTCTGCAGCCAGCTCCCACCTCCTGTATGTGAATTAATGAAAGACTTATCTTCATTGGTGGAGCGGTGACCACAGCCCCTCCCCTTCTTTTGTCCTCTCTCCTCTAATTGGCGGCAGCAGCAGCACAGGGGGAGGGAGACACTGCTTCCTTCACCCCTGTGCTGCTGAGGGAACACGGAGAGGGCTGACAGCAGCGCGTTCTGTGTTCCCAATACATTATCGGTATATCGGCAAAATAGATGCAGATACCGATAACTGTCAAAATCCTGAATATCGGCCGATATCTGTAAAACCGATAAATCGGTCGATCCCTACATACAAGCACCAAAACTGTCAAGCCGTTGCCCTTAACAATTTACGGACACATGAAAAAAAACAAAAAAAACAAAAAACAGAAACAGTGTTGGCTTCCTCCCCCACCTACACATCTGCCTCCTCCTCCTCCACCTCCTGGCTCAATTATTATCATTATGTCGTCTTATACTGGTAGAGTAGAGAAATATACTGGCCACACAGCCAAAAATAGCTAAAGGTCACACACATAATTGACAGACACATTTATAAAATACAGAAAGAATGATGGCTTCTACCTCTACCTCCTCTGCCTCTTCCACCTACACTGCCACAGCCTCCTCAACTTTCTACTCCACTTTGACCTCCACCTCTTTGTTTAAGATTGTTATTTTATATCTATTTTATGTCATTTTAAGTCATTTCCCTATCAAAATTTGTTTGTACGGCAATTGTACTGCTCTTTGGAGCCTTTTGCAGCCCTCTAGCCCTTTCTATAACTTTTTTTACAGCCATTTTAGTGCCCCAAAGTTCGGGTCGCCATTGACTTCAATGGGGTTCATTGTTCGGGGTCAAGTTCGGAACCCGAACCGAACTTTGAAACAAAGTTCGTCAGAACCCGGACATCCAGCAGCCCGCTCATCCCTAGTCTTAAAAGGCACAAAAATTTAGCAAATTGTTAATTTTCCAAATATTTGATTTATTTATTTTTTTAATAAAGAAGACTCAAATTTACCAATAACATGAAGTACAATGTGTCACGACAAAATCTCAGAAGGGCTTGGACAAGTAAAAGCATTCCAAAGTTATTACCACATAAACTGCCACATTTGCAAAAAATAGGCCTCGGATTTAAGGTGAAAAGTGGCTTGGTATTAAAGGGTTTAAAACATAAAATGAAAAACAATTTATCACACAAACTGTTTAAATCCTTAGTGACATCTGACGTTCATGTACGGCGGGATGTCCGTTCTTTAAAGATGGTACCCACTGTGGGGATTCGCTCTGGTTGACAGGATAAGGCTACTTTCACACTAGCGTCGGGGCTCCGTTTGAAGAATCTCACAAGCGGCAACGAAAGCATCCGTCCAGCTACTAATGCATTCTGAGTGGATGCGGATCCGCTCAGAATGCATCAGTCTGGCAGCGTTCAGCCTCCGCTCAGCCAGCGGACACCTGAACGCTGCTTGCAGCGTTCGGGTGTCCGCCTGGCCGTGCGGAGGCAAACGGATCCGTCCAGACTTACAATGTAAGTCAATGGGGACGGATCCGTTTGAATTTGACACAATATGGCTCAATTTTCAAACGGATCCGTCCAAACTTTACATTGAAAGTCAATGGGGGAAGGATTCGTTTGAAAATTGAGCCATATTGTGTCAAATTCAAACGTCTGAAGCTACTTTCACACTTAGAATTTTTTCTACAATATAATGCAGACGGATCCGTTCTGAACGGATCCAAAGTCTGCATTATATGAGCGGATCAGCTCTGAACGCAAGTGTGAAAGTAGCCTAACCGGACGCAGTACCTGTTCATTGTTTATTCACACTCTTGACAAGTTCATAAACAAAGAGTCACATTCAACAAAAAAAGGCACCTTTTGGTTTTGGTGTTAGTTTACACCCAGCTGGCAGTTCTACCTCAAAGAGTCTATGAATGGACGTTAGGCGACCAGTTTCCCCTCACACTGGTCTCGGACCTGCAAGCCCAGCACAAGGCTCCGATCCCAATACAGAGATCCTTTCAGCTGAATCCAGCTGTCTTTTAAAGGTTTGACTCCACCTGGTCGCTAATCAGTCCAGCAGCAGACGCTGGGAGGAAAATACCTGCCTCCCCATACAACTCGCTTTACTGTGTCACATACCCCCCTTTTGTTCAACCTTGAGGGGGTGAACACATGCCAAACAGTGTACCCGGGACAGGGCATCCATGTTTCCCTGCAACCGGCCTGCTCTGTGCTCTACTGAGAACTTAAAATTCTGTAAGGATAAGAACCATCTGGTGACCCGAGCATTCCTCTCTTGGCCTGGATCATTCACTTGAGAGGGGAGTGGTCGGTCACCAGACAGAACTTTCTTCCCAAAAGATAATAGCGGAGAGACTCGATTGCCACTTTGATAGCCAGGCACACACTCTCCACTATACTGTACCTAGTCTCGGCTGGGGCGAGTTTGCGGCTCAGGAAAACAACGGGATGTTCCTCCCCATTGATTTCCTGAGAGAGTACAGCTCAGAGGCCTACTTCAGAGGCATCGGTCTGTACCGCAAAGTCCCACTTGAAGTGGCGTCACCAAAACTGGTGACCCGCACAGGACAGACTTCAATGTGGAAAAAGCCTTTTTCGCCTGGTCATTCCAGCGGACCATCACAGACTCCCGTCCCTTCAAGAGCCCTGTCAACGGAGCCGCTAAAGTGGCAAAATGGGGAAAAAACCTCATATAATAGCCCACCATTCCCAAGAACGACTTCACTTGCATAGTGGTGACAGGTCAGGGCCAGTTCCGTATCGCCTCTATTTTGTTCAATTGGGGTTTGAGGAGTCCGCGCCCAATGACATATCCTAGGTATTTAGTCTCCTCTAACGCTATGGCACATTTTTTTGGGTTAGCGGGTAGTCCAGGCTTCCGAAGGGAGTCCACTACGGCCTGCACCTTGGGCAGGTAACTCTCCCAGTCGGTACTATGAATGACAATATCATCCAGGTAAGCCGAGGCATACCTACGATAGGGACGAAGTACAATGTTCATTACTTGTTAAAACGTGGCGGGGGCGCCATGAAGGCCAAAGGGTAACACCTTATACTGATACAGCACCTCAGGGGTGATGAAGGCAGTTTTTTCTTTGGCAGCCTCCGTTAAGGGCACTTGCCCTTTGGCGAGGTCCAAGACAGAGAAATACCTTGCCTATCCAAACCGCTCAATTAGCTCATCCACCGGGGCATGGGATACACATCAAATTTAGAAATCTCATTTAATTTACGAAAATCATTACAGAACCGTACTGTCCCCTCTGGCTTGGGTATTAGAACTATTGTGCTGGCCCACTCACTTTTAGACTCTTCGATGACATCCAGCCTCAGCATTAGATGCACTTCCTCCAAGATGGCTTTTCGCCAAGCCTCGGGCACCCAGTACGGCATTAACTGGACTTTTGTCTGGGGCTCGGTAACAATATCATGCTGGATTATGGAAGTGCGTCCAGGGAGTTCCGGGAACACATCCGTGAGTCTGAGCCTGTTTAGAAAAGAAGCTGTCAGCAATTCTTATTGTGGCAACCACTTCACCTGCAGCGGACAGAGGGGTCTCTTCCCCTAGACAAACTGACCGCAATCTGTCCTCCGTGCAGGTCTCCCTATCCTTACAAGGTTTTAGTAGATTAACATGGTAGACCAGCTCTGGTTTTCGCCACCCTGGCTGGTGTACCTTGTAATTTACATCTCCAATTTTCTCTATTACCTCGTAGGGCCCCTGCCACCTAGCCAAGAACTTACGGTCCACTGTCGGTACCAGAACAAAGACCCGATCACCTGGGTTAAAGCTCCAGACTCGAGCCTGCCGGTTATAGATTCGACTCTGGGCTCGCTGAGCCGCCTCCATATGTTCCCAAACCAGAGGCAACACAGTCTCTATCCGTTCTTGCATCTGGCTGACGTATTCAATAACACTTTTATGCGGAGTGGGCTGTTCCCATGCCTCCTTGGCTACGTCCAACAGCTCAAAGGGAGAGAACCCAGTAGAGGCTTGGGGCACCTCTCGCACTGCGAATATGAGATAGGGCAGGACGAGGTCCCAGTCCCTTCCATCTTTGGACACCACTCTTTTTAATATATTTTTAAATATTTGGTTAAACCTTTCTACCAACCCGTCCGTTTGCAGATGGTAGACTGACGTCCATAACCGTTTTATGTGCAGCAACTAGCACAATTCCCTCATGACGTTGGACATGAACGGGGTCCCGTGGTCCGTCAAAACCTCTTTGGGTAGACCTACGCGGGAAAACATCCCTAATAACTCTTTAGCTATGAGTTTGGCCGATGTATGCCGCAGTGGCACCGCCTCCAGGTACCATAGTCTAGGATGACTAGAATATGTTGGTGTCCTCTAGCAGACTTTGGTACTGGTCCTATGAGATCCATAGCGATTCTTTAAAATGGGACCTTGATGTTTGGGAGAGGTACTAAGGTACTGTTTTTTCTGCAATCCCAGATGACCCCTGAGAACATGTTGGTGCGCTAGATCTAGTGCCAGTTTGCGATAAGCCTTGAGCACCACCAACTGTTCCACATTCCCCCCTGTAGTTGGTTGACCCGATACAGCAAATCATGGAGAACCACAAAACGTGGAAATATTGACTCGGCCCTCGGTTGTTGTGGTACTCCATCGATCATGAACACATTCTCCAAGGCTCGGTATAATGTCGGGTCCCTGTGTTGTGCTGTACGGAAATGATCATCGGAGACATTCAAGTCTTCCAATTTAGGGCCCGGCAGCAAGTCCTCCACCTCCCCAACCATCACATTCAACGGGGTTGTTCCCCTCTCATCCACCGAAGTGGTGGTCACCCCTACCGCTGGCCCTTTAGCCTTGGGTTCCCAGGGTTCTGGCCTCCCACTTGAGCAAGGCCAATCCCCTGGGGTTATCCCTGACTCTTGGGGACGTGTAAGTCTCATAGCTGGCCAAAGTTCCGGGAAGTCTCTTCCTATTAGTAGTTCAAAGTTTAGATTTGTGGCAATGGCCACTTCATGAATCCTCCTGTCGGCAACCATGGTTAAAGACACCAGAGCGGTGGGGTAGTCTTTTAAGTCACCATGTATGCACATTACCTCGACTTTCCGGCCAGTAAACTCAGCGGGTCGCACCAGGGTAGCCCTTACCAGGGTCACCAGACTCCCCGAGTCTAGCAGAGCCACCACTGAAGTGTCTCCCACTTCCACCTGGCACAGTTGATTATTATCTAGAGACTCAATGTTAACTGTTGCACACATCAGGCTTTTTCGGCTCCAGTCTCCGGGTCGGGGATTGTCGGGGTTTAACTGCCCCCTTCCTGAAAGAGCCCCCCATCGTTCAACCAGGTCCACCATCACAAGGGCATTAACAGGGGACGCCTAGCCAATCCAATGCTGAAGAGGGTATGGCAACAACCTCCTGAACAGCTCAGCTAAAATACGCTCCAGCATAGCAGTGGAACTCCGTACGTCCGGTTGTAGCCATTTTTGCAAAAGGTGGAATAAAGCATAATACTGGAGTCTTGTGGGCTCAGACCAACAAATTCACCCCAGCCTCACCAGGATCTCACCCTTGACTTTTTGGTAAATCGACCGATTGATCGTCTGGTAAGTCGAAATACACCTGCTGGGACTCTGATGCCAGGAACGGAGCGATGACCTCAGCCCACTGATCTCTGTGTAGATTCTCCCTCACGGCCACTTTCATGGGTGCCATCTTGGGGATCGCCGTACGAACAGCTTTCCGCGCATCGTGAACGCTCATCTGTGGAGCCATCACGTGTTGCAGCAGCAGCTGGTTTGTTTCTTGCTGCTGCTTATTAGCCTCCCGCTGTTGCAGATTAGCCTCCAAGAGGGCCTTCATTACAGCTTCCATTTTGCCGAGTAACACGGGTTGAAATTTAGCTGGTTTAATCCAGGACATACATCTGTGCCCAGAGAGAAAAAAATAAAAATATTTTGGCTTTTACGCCAGCCTCACTACGGATTGCCTGCATCCTCCACCAACTGTGGGGATTTGCTATGGTAGACAGGATAAGCGGACGCAGTATAGAGGCACCAACCAGTTCTTAAATCAAACAGTTCAGTGTTTATTCATACTCTTGGCAAGTTCATAAACAAACTGTCAAATTCAACACAAAGTCACCTTTTGGTTTTGGTGTTACAGTAGTTCACACCCAGCTGGCAGTTCAGCCTCAAAGAGTCCATGAGCAGACTCTAGGCGGCCTGTTTCCACTCACACTGGTCTCAGACCTCCAAGCCCAGCACAAGCCTCAGATCCCAATACAGAGATCCTTTCTGCTGAAGCCAGCTGTCTTTTAACCCCTTCCCGACATGTGACATACTATTAAGTCATGGAAGTTAGTGATTTCCTGCATTTTGACATAATACGGGTGGGCAACGGAGCGGTGCGCGCCCAATCACTGCAGGGGTCCGGCAGTCCCCGATAGCCGGCCCCTGCGGTATCCACCGGCATTGCTGTTTACAGTGATGCCGGCGGATTAACAACTTCTATGCCACGGTCAGCGCAAACCGCGACAAAGAAAGGGGTTTGCTGCGGGTGAGGAAGCCCATTGAGTGCCCGCGCTGCTGTGACGTGTACCCGATACCCAGAGCATTGCACGGCATCGGGACCTGCCTTCTACGGGTGCCGAGGAGATCCAGCCTCAGGCCCGTCTCCTAGGCAACCTGTTAGTGTATTACTCTGTGTAATATGCTAACAGGCAATGCATTACAATAAAGATGTATTGTAATGCATTGCAGAGGGGATGAGAACCCCAAAAGTTGAAGTCCCAGAGTGGGACAGAAATAACGTTAAAAAAATATATATATTAAATTTGAAGTTAAAAAAAAGAAAAAGAAAAAGAAAAAAAACACCCCTTTCCCAAGATTTCATAATGAAAAACACACATTAGGTATCGCCGCGTCCGTAACGAATGGCTCTATAAATATATCACATGATCCACCCCGTCCTATAAACATCATAAAAAAATATAAATAAAAACGGTGTCAAAAAAAGCCATTTTTGTCACCTTACATCACAAAAAGTGCAACACCAAGAGATCAAAAAAGGCGTATGTCGAACAAAATGGTAACAATTAAACAGTCACCTCATCCCGCAAGAATAGAGACCCTACATAAAAAAATTGCTAAAAAAATTAATAAAAAACTATAGCTGTCAGAACATGGAGACACTAAAACATAATTTTTTTCTTTCAAATATGCCATTATTGTGTTAAAGTGAAATAAATTTAAAAAAAGTATACATATTAGGTATTTCCATGTCCGTAAAGATCTGCTCTATAAAAATATCACATGACCTAACCTCTAAGGTGAATGCTGTAAAAAAAATATATAAAAAATAAATAAAATAAAATGCCGAAATTAACGTTAATGTTTTGGTCACCTTGCCCCATAAAGTGTAATAATGAATGATCAAAAAAATGATGATTACACTTACCGGTAATCAGATTTTCCTGACCCCACGACAGCACCTTAGAGAGAGATGGCTCCGCCCCCAGGACAGGAAACCTGCAGCATAAAAAGGGGGAGCCACTCTCCCACCTCAGTGAGTTTCCAGAGCATGAGAGGGACTCCCCTTTACGTTAGTTTAACTCTTATACATACTTTTTTTTTTTTGCGACACCAGTGAACACACAGCCCCACACCAAGAGGGAGGGAATGAAGAGGTGCTGTCGTGGGGTCAGGGAAATCTGATTACCGGTAAGTGTAATCATCATTTTCCCCCTTCCCCACGACAGCACCTTAGAGAGATTTCAGAGATCATCCTCAGGGTGGGTGACAATACTCAAGACCTTTGTGCCAAAGAGAAGGTCAGAAATAGAATCAAGCTGAAGCCTATAGTGCTTATAGAAAGTGGACGGAGAAGACCAGGTGGCTGCCCGACAAATCTGTTCAATGGATACGCTGGCCCTCTCTGCCCAGGAAGTGGACACCGCCCTCGTGGAGTGAGCCCTCACAGAAACAGGAGGAGAAACACCGGACACTGAAAACGCCAAGGATATAGCTTCTCTGATCCAGCGGGCAATAGATGCCTTAGAGGCCATATTACCTTTCCTAGCCCCACCGAATAGTACAAATAAGGCAGAAGATTTTCTCCAATCTTTAGTTAATTCCAGATACTGCAAAATACACCTCTTGACATCAAGGGAATGCAGCTCCTTCTCTGTCATCTTTTGGTTCTGAAAAGAAAGCTGGAAGAACTACCTCCTGAGCCCTATAAGACCTAGAAGGGACTTTCGGCATAAAACCAGGATCTGGTCTCAGTACTACCCTGTCCTCTCTGACAGACCTAAAAGGGGGGTTAATGGAGAGGGCGTGAATCTCCCCAACCCTCCTGGCTGATGTTAATGCTACCGACAAAACTAGCTTAAGGGTAAGCAATTTAACTGAGCAAGAATCTAGCGGCTCAAAAGGATGTTTGGTTAGGGCATTTAATACTAAGTTAAGATCCCAGGGAGGAAATCTAGAGCCCTTCACCGGCGTAACTCTGTCGACTGCCTTAAAAAACCTAACGACCCATGGGTCCATGGCTAAACTCCTTCTCCCTAAGACCGATAATGCTGACACCTGCACCTTCAGTGTACTCTTTGCTAACCCGAGGAACAACCCTCTCTGGAGGAATTCTAACACCAGAACCACCGAAAATTCTAACGGCCAAGAAACTCTTTCTACACCTGTAAAGGATAGGAACTTTCTCCAGACTCTCGCATAGATAACGTTCGTCACCTCTGTCCTACTTTTCATTAGAGTGGAAATGACTTCTTTTGAGAATCCCTGACTGGCTAAAAATGACCTTTCAAATTCCACGCCGAAAGGTGTAGAGACTCTACTTCCGGGTGGAACACTGGACCCTGCGACAACAGGTTTGGAATTCCTGGCAGGATTCATGGGTCCAAAACTGACATGGCTCTCAAAAGGGAAAACCATGCCCTCTTCGGCCAGAAGGGTGCTATTAGGATCACTCTTGCTTCCTCGTACCTGATCTTCCTTATCACTAGCAGAATCAACTGTAGAGGGGGAAAGGCATAACCTAGAGGGAAGTCGCATCTCTGGAGGAAGGCATCCACTCCAGATGGGTACTCCTCTGGACTGAGGGAAAATAACTTCTCTACCTTCCTGTTTTCCCTTGTGGCGAACATGTCTACTGACGGAAGGCCCCATAAATCCACTATCTGGGAGAAAACCTCTGGATTCAGAGACCATTCCCCCTGACGTAACTTGTGGCGACTCAAGAAATCTGCTTGAGAATTCTCGACCCCTCTTATGTGAATCGCTGAGAGATGTAGCACTCTCCCTTCTATCTCCTCGAAAATCCATTCCGTCTCTCTCCGTAAGGAATCTGACCTGGTTCCTCCCTGATGATTGAGATATGAGACGACCGCCCGATTGTCGGACATCACTCTCACATGTCTGTTCTGGATCATTGGTAGAGCTGCTCTCAAGGCTAGTAAGACCGCTCGTAGCTCTTTCAGATTCGAAGAAAAAGGTCTCTGACCCTGGGACCATTCTCCCTGAAAAATCTGGTCCTCCACATGAGCCCCCATCCCCAGGGGCTGGCGTCTGTGGTTACTACTACTGGTTCCGGAAAGGACCAGGGAACTCCCTGAGTCAAATTTTCAGCTTCCGTCCACCAGTTCAGGGATGAAAGCGTTAAATCTGATAATTTGATGATCGACTCCAGGGACGTCCCTGCCCGTTTCGTGGCAACCAGAATCTCTCCCTGTAGTTGTCGAGAGTGTCGTTGAGCCCACTGGACTGCTGGCATACAGGATGTCAGAACTCCCAAAAGGGACATAGCTTTCCTTATGGATAGGGCCTCTCCTGACAGAACCCTCTGAACAACCTCCTGAACCCCAGCAACTTTCTCTGCTGTGAGGAAAGTTCTCTCCTGTCTGGAATCCAATACCAGGCCCAAGAAAACCTGACATGTTGATGGCTGCATCCTGGACTTCTGGAAGTTCAATAGCTATCCTATGGACTGAAGTACATCCATCACCCGATTCAGTCTCCCGAGAATGGGCCACCACCAGAAATCGTCCAGGTAAGGCATAAACGTGATGTTCTCCTTTCTGATGAAGAAAGCCATCTCCGCCACAACCTTGGTAAAGATCCGAGGCGCCATAGAGAGGCCAAAGGGAAGTGCCTGGAACTGAAGAACACCGGAATCGGTTCTTACAGCCACCCAGAGGAATCTCTGGTGGTCTGGATGTATCGGGATATGATGGTAGGCATCCTTTAAATCCAGAACCGCCATATGGCAACCTGGAGATAAAAGATAGATTGCTGACCTGATAGTTTCCATTTTGAATTTTCTGGCCCTCAGGAATTTGTTCAGGTATTTGAGATTTATTATCGTCCGGTATGACCCATCTGGTTTCTTTGTAAAATTATTTTTATTGAAATTTTTTTTACCAAAAACCCATCTGGTTTCTTCACTAGGAACAGGGTAGAATAGAAACCTTTCCCTAGCACTAACTCTGGGACAGGAATTAACACCCTTTTGTTTGTTAATTTTTTTATTTCTTGCAGAATTGCGAGAGAAGATCTTGAGATCACAAATCTTTCTGCGGGATATCTCAAGAATTCCAACTTTAGACCCTCCCGCAGAAGTCCTACCAGCCATTTTCCTGCCATCTTCTCCCAAGCAGGAAGGAAGAATTTTAATCTTCCTCCTACTGGGATCATGGCGTTATTGCTTTGTCCGTTTTTCTGTATGGGCTGAGGCTGATCTAAACAACAAACCCTTAATCCCAGATCTAAGTCTTGCTCTCTGTTCTCCATCTCCAGTCTGCTTTTTACCCTGAAATCTTGACGGGTTCCGAAAGGGACGTTTATACTGCTTGAACTGAGTAAAGGACTCCTGGGGAAATTTTTTCTATCTGCAGCCTTTTCAAGCAAAGAGTCTAGTTCAGACCCGAAAAGAAATTGGCCGTCACAGGGAATGCTACATAGCCTCAGTTTGGACGGCATATCCCCCCCTTTCCAATTTTTAAGCCACAAATCTCGGCGTGCAGATTTGGAAAGGGATGCGGCTCTGGCCTCCAGTCTCACAGCGTCCACCGAGGCATCCGCAATAAAGTCTGCGGCCTTTTGGAAAGTGGGTATGGATGCTAACAACAGCTCTCTAGGACATTTGTCCCTGATCTGCCCCTTCAGTCTATCTAACCATAGTGACATAGACCTGGCAACTACCGTGGCAGCTATACTAGGCCTGAATGCAGCCGCAGAAGACTCCCAAGAATTTTTAAGAGAAGAATCTATCCTCTTATCTAAAGGGTCCCTTAAAAACCCCATATCCTCAAAAGGCAAGGAGGATCTCTTAGAATTTTTTGAAATGGCTACATCAAGTCTTGGGGCCTTATCCCAGGATGTAGAAGCCTCTTCCTCAAATGGGTACTTCCGTTTAAAGGTTTTTGAAATGAACGGCTTCTTATCTGGCTTCTTCCATTCTTTCTCTATCACCGCTAAAATAGATCTATGAACAGGAAAACATCTACGCTTTCTTTCCCCAAGTCCCTCAAATACGGCATCTTCCACTGATCTATCCTCCCTGGTGTCCTCTAACTCCAGGGTAGATCGAATAACTTTTAGTAATTTGTCCGTATCTTCCGCTGGAAATAGTAACTTCCTTTCTCTTGCATCATCCTCTGAAGAGGAGGAACCATTAAAGTCCTCATCCACGGAATGAGACTCACTATCTTCCGACTCCACATCAGACTCCTGCCTTACCGCTCTTCTCCTCTTCCTACCGACTTTCAGGGACACTTTAACTTCGGACATAAGAGATTTCAAATCTTTCAGAAGACTCAGAGTCTCTTTAGCCACTGTTTTCTCAATGCACTGCTGACAGAGCTTCTTAGTGTATGAAGATGTCAGCGAGCATTTGCAGATAGGGCATTCCTTGTTCTTTTTCTTGGCCACTACTTTCTTAGGCACAGTCTAAGAAAAGGAAACATACCCATATCTAAGGAAACAGCCTTAACCCTTTAAGGACCAAACATCAGAACTCACAATACCGGCGGCAGGATCTCAATGTCAGCGCCTTCAGACCTCCTTTCCTCTTCCATAATAGTAGGTAATCCTGCATGTGATCAAATATTGCAATAGTTACCATGTGCCACCCAGTGCCCCTCTCACCTGAGAGATAAACCACCACGCCACGGACACCACTTGGGACAGTACTACTGCACAATCACCTCCTTCCGACACCCTGAATTCAGTAGCAGGGGATCCGAACGACCGGGAAGCTGCCATACCTGAAAAACTCTTTAAAGATGCCGGGATGCCGAACTTCCGGTCACCTGACCGGAAGCGCACGGCCGATGAAACGCATGGAACGCATGTACTTCCTGTATGACGCCATCACATTGCGTCTGCATCTGGTGGCGTCCGGGCTGGTCTGCGCTCTGCACTGGGGCCTTCCGGCCACACTCAACACGATGGTGCGGTCCTCCTCGCCTGAAGGAACGGCACCTTTTGCCTACTGTGGACTCCGATCCTTGCCACATTCTTCCTACAACCCTACACCTGTGGGCGAGGAATCACTTAAGGCAGGTAAATCAACACTGTTGCCACCGACCCTCTGGTATCTACCAGGGCTTCCAGGTCAGGACAAACTGAACTGCAGGCTCCCGCACCAGGACAGGAAAACTCACTGAGGTTGGAGAGTGGCTCCACCTTTTTATGCTGCAGGTTTCATGTCCTGGGGGCGGAGCCATCTCTCTCTAAGGTGCTGTCGTGGGGAGGGGGAAATTATATGTACCAAAAAATGGTACCAAATAAACTGGCACCTTATCCCCTAGTTTCCAAAATGAGGTCACTTTTTGGGAGTTTCTACTGTAAGGATGCATCAGGGAGGCTTCAAATGGGACATGGCATCTAAAAACCAGCAAAATCTGCCTAGCAAAAACCATATGGCATTATTTTTCTTCTGCGACCTGCCGTGTGCCCTTACATCAGTTTACGACCACATGTGTGGTGTTTCTGTAAACCGCAGAATCAGGGTAATAAACATTGAGTTTTGTTTGGCTGTTAACCCTCGATATGACAAAGAAAAAAATGGATTAAAATGGTAAATCTGCTAAAAAAGTGAAATTTAGAAATTTCATCTCCATTTTCCTTTAATTCTTATGGGTTAACAAAGTTAGTAAAATCAGTTTTGAGTAACTTGAGGGGTGTAGTTTCTACAATGGGGTCATTTATCAGGGGTTTCAACCATGTAAGCTTCACAAAGTGATTTCAAACCTGAAATGGTCCTTAACCACTTCAGCCCCCCTAGCTTAAAGCCCCACTTAGCTTAAACCAGACCACTTTTTACAATTCTGCACTACACTACTTTCACGGTTTATTGCTCGGTCATACAATTTACCACCCAAATGAATTTTACCTTCTTTAATTTTCACTAATAGAGCTTTCATTTGGTGGCATTTCATTGCTGCTGACATTTTAACTTTTTTTTATATTAATCGAAATTGACCGAAATTTTTGCAAAAAAATGAAATTTTTCACTTTCGGTTGTAAAAAATTTCAAATAAAACTACATTTCTATATAAATTTTTCTCTAAATTTATTGTTCTACATGTCTTTAATAAAAAAAAAAATGCAATAAGTGTATATTTATTGGTTTGGGTAAAAGTTATAGCGTTTACAAACTATGGTACAAAAATGTGAATTTCCGCATTTTGAAGCAGCTCTGACTTTCTGAGCACCTGTCATGTTCCCTGAGGTTCTACAATGCCCAGACAGTAAAAACACCCTACAAATGACCCCATTTCGGAAAGTAGACACCCTAAGGTAATCGATGATGGGCATAGTGAGTTCATGGAAGTTTTTATTTTTTGTCACAAGTTAGCGGAAAATAATTAATTTTTATTTATTTTTTTCTTACAAAAGTCTGATATTCCACTAACTTGTGACAAAAAATTTAATTTTACATGAACTCACCTTACCCCTCACGGAATACCTTAGGGTGTCTTCTTTCCAAAATGGGGTCACTTGTGGGGTATTTATACTGCCCTGGCATTTTAGGGGCCCTAAAGCGTGAGAAGAAGTCTGGAATCCAAATGCGTAAAAAATGCCCTGTGAAATCGTAAAGATACTCTTTGGAATTTGGGCCCCTTTGCGCACCTAGGCTGCAAAAAAGTGTCACATGTGGTATCGCCGTACTCAAAAGAAGTAGGGCAATGTGTTTTGGGGTGTATTTTTAAATATACCCATGCTGGGTGAGAAAAATCTCTGTAAAAGTCAACTTTTCCCATTCTTTTTATACAAAGTTGTCATTTTAGAGACATATTTCTCTCACCCAGCATTGGTATATGTAAAAAGACACCCCAAAACACATTGCCCTACTTCTCCCGAGTACGGCGATACCACATGTGTGACACTTTTTTGCAGCCTAGGTGGGCAAAGGGGCCCAAATTCCTTTTAGGAGGGCATTTTTAGACATTTGGATTCCAGACTTCTTCTCACGCTTTAGGGCCCGTAAAATGCCAGGGCAGTATAAATACCCCACATGTGATACCATTTTGGAAAGAAGACACCCCAAGGTATTTCGTGAGGTGTATGGTGAGTTCATGTGAGATTTTATTTTTTGTCACAAGTTAGTGGAATATGAGACTTTGTGAGAAAAAAACAAAAAAATATAAATAAATTTTTCGCTAACTTGTGCCCAAAAAAAATAAAAAATCTATGAACTCGCCATGCCCCTTAAAAGTGATCTTTTTATAGTGCCGCAGCGATTTTACGGTGTTTTTGCAGTGATCAGAAAAAAAAAAAATTCTGTCACTGCGGTGGGGCAGACTGAACGCAAATGTGCACACAAGATCAGGCCTGATCGGGCGAACACTGCGTTTTTTGTAGAGCCTATAGAACATGTCCTATTCTTGTCCGCAATTGCGGACAAGAAAAGGCATTTTCTATATACAGTAGTTCTGGCAATGTGCGGATTCACAAAATGCGGAAAGCACGTTGCCGGTGTCCGTGTTTTGCGGATCCGCGGTGTCCATGTTTTGCGGATCCGTGGATCCGTAAAACACATACAGACGTCTGAATGGAGCCTTACAGGGGGGTGATCAATGACAGGGGGGTGATCAGGGAGTCTATATGGGGTGATCAGGGGTTAATAAGTGACGGGGAGGGGTGTAGTGTAGTGGTGTTTGGAGCAACTTTACAGAGCTGCCTGTGTCCTCTGGTGGTCGATCCAAGCAAAAGGGACCACCAGAGGACCAGGTATGTTAGACGCTGTTAACAAAACAGCGTTTAATATACCTTTCAGGGGTTAAAAAAAAAAATCGCATCTACAGCTTGCCAGCGAATGATCGCCGCTGGCAGGCTGTAGATCAACTTGCTTACCTTCCGATCCTGTGAATGCGTGCTCCTGTGTGCGCGCGTTCACAGGAAATCTCGCGTCTCGCGAGATGATGTGCCGGCGCGTCAAGGAGGAATGAATCGTCCGCCTCCGGAATGCAATCCTGCGTTAGGAGGTCCAGAGGCGGTTAAAAAGTGGGTTTTGGAAATTTTCGTAAAAATTTTAAGAATTGCTTCTAAACGTCTAAGCCTTCTAACGTCCTAAAAAAAAAAAATATGACATTTACAAAATGTGCCAACATAAAGTAGACATATGGGGAATGTAAAGTAATAAAAATTTTATGGAGGTATCAGTTTCTTTTTTTAAAGCAGAGAAGTTGAAATTTTTTAAAATTTTCCAAATTTTTGGTAAATTTGGGATTTTTTTCATAACTAAAAGGTGACTTAAATTTATGACTGACATGAAGTACAATGTGTCACGAGAAAATCTCAGAATGGCTTGGAAAAATAAAAGTATTCCAAAGCTATTGCCACAAAGTGAGACGTCAGATTTGCAAAAAATGACCTGGACAGAAGGGCGAAAAAACTGGCCCGGGGTAGAAGGGGTTAAAGGCAGCTAGGTGTTGTCAAAAACCGAACCGGCACATGAGTCCAGTCCGGTGTTTGACCCCACCTGGCCGCTAATCAGCAGCACACACTGGGAGGAAAATACCTGCCTCCCCATACAACTCCCTTTAGTGTCGCACCACACAGGTGCTAAGTGGGTGCATCAGTATTACACATCAGACACCAGGAGGAAAAGTCCTTGATTAGCGACAACTCCAAAGACTTCTAGGGGACATTCACACAGTGGCTTTTTAACCACTTCACATCCGCCCATAGTATATAAACGTCCTATGGGTGGATGTTTATCTCTGAATGGACATTCCGGAACGTCCATTCAGAGATTGCAGCTGCCGAGCGGGGGGCCCGCTGTCAGTGATAGCAGGGCAACCCAGAAAGAAGGCAGGGACAGCAGGGAAAGGTGTCCCTGCCCTCTAGATCGCTGTATTCACAGCGCTCAACAATCAGGAGGCACTATGCTTTCCGGCCCGGTGGTCATGTGACCGCCGGGGCCGAGAGAGTGCAGGAGCTGTCGGGTCTTCCATAGACTTCGATCAACCCTGCACTGAGGCTGTACAGAGTTGTATTTGCTGTAAAGCCTCTCTGGGGGCTGTATTTCTCCTGTAACTGGGGCTACTATGTCAGACCCCACTACAGGAGAATTTAATAGTGGAAAAAAAAAAAATGATTTGAACTTAAATGTCCCCCAGAGATTTTGTATGACCTTATGGGAAACGCAAAGTGTAAAATAAAGAATATAAAACTAAAAAAATAAAGTGGATAAAAAGTATATAGCAATTGTGTGGCTCTACAAAGTAGGTAAGATATATGAGTGCTACTATCAATAGATCCCCCCTATCTGTGATTAAAATGGATATAATAAATGGAGATAGGCACGACCAGAATATTTGGTTCACTTGGAAAAATAGTTATTTATTCAACATCAGAATGTTATAACATCTATATACGATAAAATATTGGCGACAGTCAAAAGCAATAAAACAATAAAAACACTAAAAAAATAAAAAATAAAAAAAGATAAATTGAGTCACCAAATGGTGATATGTGGTGACTTGGGCAAAGGTCACATTATATGTGAAGAAGATATATTGAAAAAAGGGGTAAAGTCCACACCCTATGTAGTGAAGCAGAGTTGGATCTGTTTGAAATGTCTCTCCACAAACAGTGCAGTAGATTGATTATGTGCTATGCATGCTCACATTGACATCATTCCATATCCTCCCAAAAGTACACTGCTCAAAAAAATAAAGGGAACACTTAAACAACACAATGTAACTCCAAGTCAATCACAATTCTGTGAAATCAAACTGTCCACTTAGGAAGCAACACTGAGTGACAATCAATTTCACATGCTGTTGTGCAAATGGGATAAACAACAGGTGGAAATTATAGGCAATTAGCAAGACACCCCCAATAAAGGAGTGGTTCTGCAGGTGGTGATCACAGACCACTTCTCAGTTCCTATGCTTCCTGGCTGATGTTTTGGTCACTTTTGAATGCTGGCGGTGCTTTCACTCTAGTGGTAGCATGAGACGGAGTCTACAACCCACACAAGTGGCTCAGGTAGTGCAGCTTATCCAGCATGGCACATCAATGCGAGCTGTGGCAAGAAGGTTTGCTGTGTCTGTCAGCGTAGTGTCCAGAGCATGGAGGCGCTACCAGGAGACAGGCCAGTACATCGGGAGATGTGGAGGAGGCCGTAGGTGGGCAACAACCCAGCAGCAGGACCGCTACCTCCGCCTTTGTGCAAGGAGGAACAGGAGGAGCACTGCCAGAGCCCTGCAACATGACCTCCAGCAGGCCACAAATGTGCATGTGTCTACTCAAACGGTCAGAAACTGACTCCATGAGGGTGATATGAGGGCCAGACGTCCACAGGTGGGGGTTGTGCTTACAGCCCAACACTGTGCAGGATGTTTGGCATTTGCCAGAGAACACCAAGATTGGCAAATTCGCCACTGGCGCCCTGTGCTCTTCACAGATGAAAGCAGGTTCACACTGAGCACATGTGACAGACGTGACAGAGTCTTGAGACGCCGTGGAGAACGTTCTGCTGCCTGCAACATCCTCCAGCATGACCGGTTTGGCATTGGGTCAGTAATGGTGTGGGGTGGAATTTCTTTGGAGGGCCGCACAGCCCGCCATGTGGTCGCCAGAGGTAGCCTGACTGCCATTAGGTACCGAGATGAGATCCTCAGACCCCTTGTGAGACCATATGCTGGTGCTGTTGGCCCTGGGTTCCTCCTAATGCAAGACAATGCTAGACCTCATGTGGCTGGAGTGTGTCAGCAGTTCCTGCAAGACGAAGGCATTGATGCTATGGACTGGCCCGCCCGTTCCCCAGCCCTGAATCCAATTGAGCACATCTGGGATATCATGTCTCGCTCTATCCACCAACGTCACGTTGCACCACAGACTGTCCAGGAGTTGGCAGATGCTTTAGTCCAGGTCTGGGAGGAGATCCCTCAGGAGACCGTCCGCCAGCTCATCAGGAGCATGCACAGGCATTGTAGGGAGGTCATACAGGCACGTGGAGGCCACACACACTACTGAGCCTCATTTTGACTTGTTTTAAGGACATTACATCAAAGTTGGATCAGCCTGTAGTGTGTTTTTCCACTTTAATTTTGAGTGTGACTCCAAATCCAGACCTCCATGGGTTGAAAATTTGATTTCCATTTTTTTATTTTTGTGTGATTTTGTTGTCAGCACATTCAACTATGTAAAGAACAAAGTATTTCAGAAGAATATTTAATTAATTCAGATCTAGGATGTGTTATTTTTGTGTTCCCTTTATTTTTTTGAGCAGTGTATATTCAAGGATAGTGCCAAAAAAGCCATTTTTTGTCACTTAACATCACAAAGTGCAACACCAAGCGATCAAAAAGGCATATGCCCCTTAAAATAGTACCAATCAAACCGTCACCTCATGCTGAAAAAGACTCTAAGAAAATCGGTCAAAAAATAAAAAAAAGCTATGGCTCTCAGACTATGGAGACACTAAATCATCATTTTTTTGGTTTAAAAAATGCTATTGTGTAAAACATAAATAAATAAGAAAAAGTATACCACGTCGTTACGATCTGCTCTATAAAAATAACCCCTCAGGTGAACGGTGTAAAAATAAATAAAAACTGTGCTATAAGGCCCCTTTCACACGGGCGAGTATTCCGCGCGGATGCGATGCGCGAGTTGAACGCATTGCACCCGCACTGAATACCGACCCATTCATTTCTATGGGGCTGTTCACCTGAGCGGTGATTTTCACGCATCACTTGTGCGTTGCGTGAAAATCGCAGCATGCTCCTCTTTGTGCGCTTTTCACGTAACGCAGAAATGAATGGGGTTGCGTGAAAATCGCAAGCATCCGCAAGCAAGTGCGGATGCGGTGCGATTTTCACGCACGGTTGCTAGGAGACGATCGGGATGGAGACCCGATCATTATTATTTTCCCTTATAACATGGTTATAAGGGAAAATAATAGCATTCTGAATACAGAATGCATAGTAAAATAGCGCTGGAGGGGTTAAAAAAATAAAAATAAATTTTAACTCACCTTAATCCACTTGATCGCGCAGCCCGGCTTCTCGTCTGTCTCCTTTGCTTAACAGGACCTGTGGTGACGTCACTCCGGTCATCACATGATCTTTTACCTTGGTGATGGATCATGTGATAACCGGAGTGACGTCACCACAGGTCCTGTTCCTGCAATGAATGCTCACCACAGGTCCTGGCAAAGGAGACAGACGAGAAGTCGGGCTGCGCGATCAACTGGACTAAGGTGAGTTAATTATTATTATTTTTTTAACCCCTCCAGCGCTATTTTACTATGCATTCTATATTCAGAATGCTATTATTTTCCCTTATAACCATGTTATAAGGGAAAATAATACAATCTACATTACACCGATCCCAAGCCCGAACTTCTGTGAAGAAGTTCGGGTTTGGGTACCAAACACGCACGATTTTTCTCACGCAAGTGCAAAACGCATTACAATGTTTTGCACTCGCGCGGAAAAACCGCGCGTGTTCCCGCAACGCCCGTGTGAAAGGGGCCTAACAACCGATTTTTTAATCACCTTGCCCTATAAAACATTATAATGAATGATCAAAAAAATCATATGTACCCAAAAATGGTACCAATGAAAAAGTCAACTCTTCCTGCAAAGAACTAGCCCCTGCACAAGAAAAAATCCAAAAAATTAAAAATATGGCGTTTTTCAAAAATGCTTTATGTAAAACTGAAACCAAAAAAGGAGACATATTTGATATCATTGCGTCCGTAAACACCTGCTCTATAAAAATAACACATGATCTTCTCTAACAGATGAATGTTGTAAAAAATAAAAATAGTGCCAAAACAGAAATTTTCTGGTTACTTTGCCTAACAAAAAACGTAATATTGAGCAATTAAAAATCATATGTTCCCCAAAATAGTAACAATAAAACTGGCACCTTATCCCCTAGTTTCCAAAATAGGGTCAATTTTTGGGAATTTCTACTGTAATGGTGCATCAGGGGGGCTTCAAATGGGACATCTAAAAACCAGCTCAGCAAAATCTGCCTTCCAAAAACCATATGGCGCTTCCTTTTCTTCTGCGCCCTTACATCAGTTTACAACCACATGTGGGGTCTTTCTGTAAACCACAGAATCAGGCTAATAAATATTGTTTTGTTTTGCTGTTAACCCTCGACGTGTTAAAGAAAAAAAAAAGGATCAAAATGGAAAATCTGCCAAAAAAGTGAAATTTAGAAAGGTCATCTCCATTTCTTTTAACCCCTTAAGGACCGGGCCATTTTTCACCTTAAGGACCAGACAGATTTTTCAAATCTGACATGTCACTTTATTTGGTGATAACGTTAAAACGCTTTTACTTATCCAAGCCATGTTTTCTCTTCACATATTGTACTTCATAACAGCGGTAAATTTGAATCAAAATATTTCATTTTTATTTATAAAAAAAAAATACCAAATTTACCAAAAATATGGAAAAATTCGCAACTTTCCAAATTTCAATTTCTCTGCTTTTAAAACAGATAGCGATACCACATATAATAGTTATTACTTTACATTTCCCATATGTCTACTTCATGTTAGGATCATTTTGTGAATGCCATTTTATTTTTTGGAGACGTTACAAGGCTTCTAAGTTTAGAAGCAAATCTTGAAATTTTTCAGAAAATTTCCAAAACCCACTTTATAAGGACCAGTTCAGGTCCAAAATCACTTTGTGAGGCTTACATAATAGAAACCACCCAAAAATGACCCCAGTTTAGAAACTACACCCATCAAGTTATTCAAAACCGATTATACAAACGTTGTTAACCCTTTAGGTGTTCCACAAGAATTAATTGAAAATGGATATGAAATTTCAGAATGTAATTTTTTTGGGCAGATTTTCCATTTTAATAATTTTTTCCGCTAAGGCCACTTTCACACTGGCGTTTTGGTTTTGGTTTCCGTTTGCGAGATCCGTTCAGGGCTCTCACAAGCGATCCAAAACGGATCAGTTTTGCCTTTAATGTATTCTGAATGGATAAGGATCCGCTCAGAATTCATCAGTTTGGCTCCGTTCCGCTTTGGAGGCGGACACCAAAACACTGCTTGCAGCGTTTTGGTGTCCGTCTGATGAAACTGAGCCAAACAGATCCGTCCTGACACACAATGTAAGTCAATGGGAACGGATCGTTTTCAATGACACAATAGAAAACGGATTCGTCCCCATTGACTTTCAATGGTGTTCAAGATCCGTTTTGGCTATGTTAAAGATAAGAGATCCGTTCTGAACGGATACATGCGGTTTCACTATCTGAATGGATGCGTTTGTGCAGATCCATGACGGATCCGCACCAAACGAGAGTGTGAAAGTAGCCTAACAAAGCAAGGATTAACAGCCAAACTAAACTCAATATTTAGTGCCCTGAATCTGGCGTTTACAGAAACGCCCCATATGAGGTTTTAAACTGCTGTATGGCCACACGGCAGGGAGAAGGAAAGGAACGCCATATGGTTTTTGTAAGGCAGATTTTGATGGCCTGGTTTTTTGACACCATGTCCCATTTGAAGCCCCCCTGATGCACACCTAGAGTAGAAACTCCCAAAAAAGTGACCCCAATTTAGAAACTACACCCCTCAAGGTATTCAAAACTGATTTTACAAACTTTGTTAACCCTTTAGGTTTTGCACAAGAATTAATTAAAAATGGATATGACATTTCAGAATTTAACTTTTTTGGGCAGATTTTCCAGTTTAATAATTTTTTTCTGCCAAAAAAGCCAGGATTAACAGCCAAACTAAACAATATTTATTGCCCTGATTCTATAGTTTACAGAAACACCCGATATGTGGTCGTAAACTGCTGTACGGGCACATTTCACTGGGATAATTTTAACTTGCCATGTCACATTTGAAGACCCCCTGAGGCACCCCCCAAGAGTAGAAACTACCAAAAAGTGACCCCATTTTGGAAACTACAGGATAAGGTGGCAGTTTTGTTGGTACCAGGATGGCTAAAAATCAATGATTAAAAAAAAAAAAAAAAAAGATTTTTTGGATTTAAATTAGATTTTTTTTAATATAAAATGCTTTTTGGAGGAGAATATATTACCATCCAAAGGTTATTTCATCATGAAATAAAGATAAGTTTTTTAATTATGTAGAATAAGGCTGTATGTGGACTCCCATATTGTTGAATGAATTAGGCAGTGGCTGAGGGACAGACAGAGGGTTGTAGTCAATTGAGTATATTCAGACCATGGTCTTGTTACCAGTGGGGTACCTCAGGGATCTGTTCTGGGACCCATATTGTTTAATATCTTTATCAGCGAAATTGCAAAAGGCCTCGATGGTAAGGTGTGTCTTTTTGCTGATGACACAAAGATTTGTAACAGGGTTGATGTTCCTGGAGGGATACACCAAATGGAAAAGGACTTAGGAAAACTAGAGGAATGGTCAAAAATCTAGCAACTAAAATCTAATGTTTATAAGTTCAAGATAATGCACCTGGGGCGTAAAAACCCAAGAGCAGAATATAAAATCAGTGATACAGTCCTAACCTCAGTATCTGAGGAAAGGGGTTTAGGGGGTCATTATTTCAGAAGATTTAAAGGTAGGCAGACAATGTCATAGAGCAGCAGGAAATGCCAGCAGAATGATTGGGTGTATAGGGAGAGGCATTACCAGTAGACAGAGGGAGGCGCTCATGCCGCTCTACAGAGCACTAGTTAGACCTCATTTGGAGTATTGTGCGCAAGTACTGGAGACCATATCTCCATAAGGATATTGATACTTTGGAGAGAGTTCAGAGAAGAGCTACTAAACTAGTAGATGGATTGCAGGACAAAACTTACCAGGAAAGATTAAAGGACCTTAACATGTATAGCTTGGAAGAAAGGCGAGACAGAGGGGATATGATAGAAACTTTTAAATACATAAAGGGAATCAACAAGGTAAAAGAGGAGAGAATATTTAAAAGAAGAAAAACTGCTACAAGAGGACATAGTTTTAAATTAGAGGGGCAAAGGTTTAAAAGTAATATCAGGAAGTATTACTTTACTGAGAGAGTGGTGGATGCATGGAATAGCCTTCCTGCAGAAGTGGTAGCTGCAAATACAGTGAAGGAGTTTAAGCATGCATGGGATAGGCATAAGGCCATCCTTCATATAAGATAGGGACAAGGGCTATTCATAGTATTCAGTATATTGGGCAGACTAGATGGGCCAAATGGTTCTTATCTGCCGACACATTCTATGTTTCTATATGTGTAATTTTTTTGGTAAATAAATTCCATTAATCCATTCACAATGTCATGCTCTTCCAGAGGTTTTTTTATAAGATTATTAGGCAGTTTCTCTGCCTACAAGATATTATCACAGATATTAGGAATCTGGACTGGCACTCTAAATGTGTGTTTAAATATTAATGATAGGCAGATCACCACTATAGTGCATTAGATAGTCAAACATTTAATAACACATGCTTAAAAATACAATAAAAAATAAGAAATAGTAAAAGTATGCATACAATAGTCTATGCCTCAAACAAAAAGGTCTAGAATAGCTAATGAGGCCACCCAGAGTAAGTTCAAAGTTCCTTGAGAAGATGTTCCAACAGTTCGGAGACCTGTGTTAGACTTGTGTGTTACACAGTATTAGAAAAAGGGGCACGTCTCCTATAAATGAAAGTCCACTTATTATCGCATAAAAAATCTTCCTGTGTGGTTGCACCTTTTAAGATGGATCCTTGGTTTTTATATATAATCCGAATTTTGTGATCGTGAAAGTCCGAACTCAATTTCAACAGATGGTTGTATATAGAGGTGATATCACACTTGATGTGAATAGGTAAATAAATCTTACCTTCTCTTTTCAGATTTAGGCTCGATTACATACCCGATACTAATTCTGCTGCTATATTCGCTATCCCAACATGCTCGCTGGTACGCACGCCGGCGTGTCACGTGGTGTGCGGGAGGATCTCAGCGTGTATCTCGCAGCAGGGTATCGCGGGAGTTGATGCCGTAGGTCTGGTAAGAGTATTTGCTGTATTCGGAGCGCTCCAATTGTTCAAATATTTAGTCGGATTGTATAATCATCTGTGTAGAGGCCTCTTCTTAATGTTGATCCGATGGGAGTAGATAGCTTTCACGCCAGACGCGTTTCGGGGACCTCTTTCCCCTTCCTCAGTGGCAGCGCTCATCCCATTTTTTTAACTATCTATTTATAGAGCGCCCGGATTGACCAAAAAACTGGTTAAGATTGGACAACTTAAGATTATATACAAAAAGAATAAAGGACAATAGATGATAAATGGTACATAATACACAAAAACTTCAGTGCCCTGTATGGCTAAAAAAGGTGCATAAATGCATGGTGGAAAAAGGGGGGGGGGAGGGAAAAGGACAATCTGTATAAGATAATTCATAGATCATAATATATAAATCTATATCACAGTAGAACATCAATCAATTCATGATGGAAGGGGGTACATGCCTGTCATCCAAGGGAGAGTCACAGTGCTGATAAACAGCCAAACGTGTGACTCTCCATCGGACGACAGGCATGCAGCCCATAGTGACTCACAGGAAGCCAAAAATTTCCAATTCGCCGTTAAGACCCATAGGGATGAGACTGCCAAAATAAAAAATAAGTCTTGATTCGGCCCCAGACATCTTTTCTATATGTTTGCCCCCTCGCCAATGTTTGTCTATTTTTTGTAACGCCATAAAAATCAAGCCTTTTGGGTCGTCTTGGTTATGAGTTTCCTTAAAGTGCTTTGATAGTGAGTGTTTCATATATCCATTTTTAATATTTCGCAAGTGTTCACTTATTCTTACTTTCAACCATCTTTTTGTCCTGCCAATGTACTGTTTTTGGCAGGGACATTAAATTAAGTAAATTACACCGGAGGTGTAGGCAATTTAGAAAGCTTTTAATCTTCATAGAGAAAGTTTTTTGAGTTGAGGTTACTTCAGTGGTCTTTCTAGAAAATGTAGTTGTTTTGCAGCCTTGACATCTTCCACATCTATAAAACCCCTTTAAACTCATCCAATTATGGATAGAGGAAGGGTGTTTTCGTTTTTGTTTAATAGAGGGTGCTACTTGAAGTCCTAGATTTTGTGCTCTTGTGTAAGTGATTTGAGGTTTTATTGGTATCAACGATCCAATAGTTTTGTCCTGTGTTATAAAGTACCATTGTTATTCAATTCAGAAATGAATGACTGCAAAGTATCTTCATTACCTTTCCAGACAAGGAGGACGTCATCGAATGAAGATACTTTGCAGTCATTCATTTCTGAATTGAATAACAACTCATATAACCTAATTTTCACAGCCAGTATGAATAAAAAAAAAATTTAAAAAAAAGAATTCCTAGACTTAAGTATCACTAAAAAAGAAAATAGATACATATGCAGAATTTTTCATAAACGGACAGCAAAAAATAGACAAACATTGGCGAGGGGGCAAACATAGAAAAGATGTCTAGGGCCGAATCAAGACTTATTTTTGATTTTGGCAGTCTCATCCCTATGGGTCTTAACGCCGAATTGGAAATTTTTGGCTTCCTGTGAGTCACTATGGGCTGCATGCCTGTCGTCCGATGGAGAGTCACACGTCTGGCTGTTATTATTATCTATGAATTATCATATACAGATTGTCCTTTTCCCCCCCCCCCCCCCCCTCCCCTCCTTTCCACCATGCAATTATGCACCTTTTTAAGCCATACAGGGCACTGGAGTTTTTATTGTGTATTATGTACCATTTATCATCTATTGTCCTTTATTCTTTTTGTATATAATTAGAATTATCTATGCAATTGAACGACCATCTCCATATAGAACAAATAGAATTGGCTTCATGTATAGATGGATTTATATATATATATTTTTCCCTTTTCTGAATTATAGCAATGTGATATAGCTTTTTTTTTTATTGGGCAACAAATACTAGCTGCAATACACGTTATATGTAAAAAATGCACAAGTAGCCCAAAAAACGCAAGAAAACCGCATACAAATCGCACACTATGAAAAAGAAGCCGAATCTTAAGTTGTCCAATCCTAACCAGTTTTTTGGTCAATCCGGGCGCTCTATAAATAGATAGTTCAAAAAATGGGATGAGAGCTGCCACTGAGGAAGGGGAAAGAGGTCCCCGAAACGCATCTGGCGTGAAAGCTATCTACTCCTATCGGATCAACATTAAGAAGAGGCCTCTACACAGATGATTATACAATCCGACTAAATATTTGAACAATTGGAGCGCTCCGAATACAGCAAATACTCTTACCAGACCTATGGCATCAACTCCCGCGATACTCTACTGCGAGATACACGCTGAGATCCTCCCGCAAACCACGTGACACGCCGGCGTGCGTACCAGCGAGCATGTTGGGATAGCGAATATAGCAGCAGAATCAGTATCGGGTATGTAATCGAGCCTAAATCTGAAAAGAGAAGGTAAGATTTATTTACCTATTCACATCAAGTGTGATATCACCTCTATATACAACCATCTGTTGAAATTGAGTTCGGACTTTCACTATCACAAAATTCGGATTATATATAAAAACCAAGGATCCATCTTAAAAGGTGCAACCACACAGGAAGATTTTTTTATGCGATAAGTGGACTTTCATTTATAGGAGACGTGCCCCTTTTTCTAATACTGTGTAACACACAAGTCTAACACAGGTCTCCGAACTGTTGGAACATCTTCTCAAGGAACTTTTAATGAACTTACTCTGGGTGGCCTCATTAGCTATTCTAGACCTCCACCCCCCCCCCCCTTCCTTTTCCCTTTTGTTTGAGGCATAGACTAATGTATGCATACTTTTACTATTTCTTATTTTTTATTGTATTTTTAAGCATTTGTTATTAAATATTTATGACTATCTAATGCACTATAGTGGTGATCTGCCTATCATTAATATTTAAACACACATTTAGAGTGCCAGTCCAGATTCCTAATATTTTATAAAACTTTTTCCTGTAAGGGTGAAACAGTGTATGGGACTAGAGCACCTATTTCTTGATCACATAGGAGTGAGCTATTCCTATCAACCTCAACTAGCCTATTATCACAGATGCTTGGTTTACTTTTGCAGTTCTCAAAACTGAATTTGACTCAGCAGAGATCACATGCCTCTTTTTTCACAGCAAAAATGTTATACCATGAACAGAGTTGAGAAAAATACCTTAATCCTAACTTCTACAAATCTATGAATGCAGAATTAACCTAATCAAACTAATATGAAAAGTTGTTATTCTAAAAATCTTCATCTACTTGCATATTATAAGTTATACCAGCAAGAATTAGATTTAAATTCAGCCTTACTGACTAGTGATTTAAATCCTTTTGATTTAAATCAAATCCAACCTGGTTGGTACTATTTTAGGGTACAGATGATTTTTGGTTGCTCTATATTACACTTTTTGTGAGGCAAGGTAACAAAAAAAAATAGCTGTTTTGGCACTGTTTTTACGTTTTATTTACAACGTTCTTCTGACAGGTTAGATCATGAGCTATTTTTATAGAGCACGTTGTTACGGACGCGACAATACCAAATAGGACTCCTGTTTTTGGTTGATTGCTTCAGTTTTACATAATAAAGCATTTTTGAAAAATTCCAAATGCAAATAGCACACTTAAAACGAACTCTGGACCTTTTATCTGCTCATTGTAATTGGGATAATGAGGGATAAACACACACCTGGCCATAGAACAGCTGAAAAGCCAATTGTACCATTACTTTTGGCCCCTTAACAAGTGGGAGGCACATATGCAAACTGTTGTAATTCCTACACAGTTCACTTGATTTGGATGCATAAATTCTCAAATTAAAGCTGAGTCTGCAGTTAAAGCACATCTTGTTTGTTTCATTTCAAATCCATTGTGGTGGTGTATAGAGCCAAAAATGTTAGAATTGTGTCAATGTCCCAATATTTATGGACCTGACTGACGGTATCATCCGTGTCACCGTCTAGTATTCCCTTCTTCCCTTGAAATAGCACCGCCAAGTAATCCACAGAGCAATAAATCGCCATTATCGCTAGTATCGCTGGTATCGCCAAATAAGTCTATACATGAGCCAAAGCTGAATGCTAGAAATACTTTACTGGAAGGGCACCACATTCAAAAATACAATTTCTTTTATCCCCTGCTCCCATGCAAGGGAGACACCCACAACAAACATACATTAACCCATAACACAAAGGTTACAACCCACATAACATCCTCCCGTCTGCCTGTGATATAATCATGGTACACCATGGTTAACATAATTATCACAGGCAGGACAATACACAATGTCCTCTGTCCTGGAGACAACAGAGTTTTAATTCAATTATCTCTCAGGACAGAGGGCAATTGCCAATACACACAGAGAGACAAAGGAACAGACCTCACTACTCAACTTATACAATGTCCCGCCCTTTACAATACACAGACATTTAACATCCCAAAATGGCACGAATTAGACCAGGGGTTAAAAGTTTGTAAAAGTCTCTTGGCCCTGGCTGTACTCATGGCTTTTCTGTCCAAAACCGGTTCTACACAGTCTTTTGTCCTGGAGACAATTGAGAAGTGATCCACTTATCTCCCAAGGACAGAGGCAAGACTCCATTAGCCACATGGTAGCAAAAGACAGCCAAATACATGAACTGATATAACTATGCAGCTATTGCATAAAACCGATGCATACAACATGGGACCGTAATCACATGGTAAGAGGCTGGCAAGTAGTCCTCTCCAAGCACTCGTGGCAAACTCAAAAGAGGGGAGTTTGTCACACTGACTATGTCAGATTTGCAAAATTAGGCTAAGTCAGGAAGGGGGTAAAAGGCCTGAATTTAAAGTAGTTACGTGGAATTTTGGCCCAGCTGTGACAAAATTTCGCTGAAAACCTGCCAACGTCCTCTCTGCCTCCCATACATACCAATGGGCGGCAGCACTGAGGATCACAGAGTAGTGGCTTAAAGCTGTGCCGAAAAATACATTTTATGCTGCTGCTCCAATCTTTAGCGCTGCCTACCGTAGAGATGTATGGGAGAGGTAGAGAGGATGCGTCTGCCGGAGAGTTTTCGGTAAAATTTCAGTGTGGCTGTCTACGCCAAAATTCCACTTAAAAATCCACTGTGAACGTCCCCATGGCATGAGTGGTTTTGTAGCAGAAGTGATGCGCTACCAGTGACCAAATGACTCCCCTGCGACAAGATCACGGTAGCCATTCAACCTGGGCCTTCTAGAGGCTTCGAGGCCTGCCATTGCAAAGTTATGGCTGCGCTTGATAGAAATGCACGGATTCTCCAAAAGAATGCAATGTTATGGTCATTAAAGTTTATTTAAAAAAAATCTTAAAAAACAAACAAACAAAAAAAACAATTATATATAAAAATTAACTGCAAGAGTAAAAAAGCAATAGTGTCAGGCTGCAATTTTGCACCAACTCCGCAACTACTGATTTAGGCCTCATGACCACGGCCGTTGTTTGGGTCCGCATCCGAGCCGCCGTTTTTGTGGACAGCACTCCGTGTGCTGTAGGCATCCGTTACACCGCTCCGTGGCCCCGCAAAAAAAAATGCGGACAAAATGCGGACAAGAATAGGCATGTCTACAATGGGCCGTCCGTTCCGTAAATTGCGGAAGGCACACGGGCGTCTTCCGCTTTTTGCAGATCTGCGGTTTGCGGACCGCAAAAAATGGCACGGTCGTGTGCATGTAGCCTGATGCATAGAATTACGTGTAAAAGAATTTGACCACCCTAAAAAGGGTGTAGTATCATGCCACGATTTCACACAAACTCCACAAATAGGGACTGGCGCATCGAATTAAGTGTAAAAGAATTTCTAATCCCTAAAATATGTAGTATCAAACCAGATTTGGGTCAAAAACACAGAACAAGTGCAGATCTTTCCATTACACCTTAGCTCTGAGTAGGCTTCACTACTGGTTTTGGCTAACAAAAAATTATGGAAATAACTGACCAAATTACTGAAGTGTATAGTATCAGGCCGCTTTTTCACACCAACTCCGCAACTACTGATTAACGAATCAAATTAAGTGCAAAAGAATTCAACCCCCCTAAAAGTGTGGAGAGAAGTGTTCTGCTTCGGTAAAAGGCGGCCTCGGGGGCAGAGGTCGTGCTACATTTTTTTCTGGAAGAGTAAAAATACTCCTCTTACCATTTTTGAGGAGTATTTTCAGCCGATGAGGAGTACGAAAGTTACAGTAATTCAAATGGTTAATACGAAGGCCTGTATAACATTAAGGGGTTGCTATTTATGCATGGAAACCATTACTAGTACTCTAGAACTGTCTTCTATGCAAAAATGGCAAATTTAGACCATTATACATTTAGCTGAGGTCCCTGTTGCTCTGAGGGGGTCGGCACTGCTGAGGTCAATGTTGCAGTGATTTTATGAGGTTTAAAGGGTTTTTCCTAAGATCAATATTTATCACCTGTCGTTAAAAAAAGGACCCCTCACCTCTCCTGATTTGTATGTTTTGGTAACTACTTGCACCCCCACATGTAATAACAATCCTGGAGGAACTATTCTTATGACCTTATGTTGCACCATTCCTCTGTTATTCCTGTTATTAGTTATGAATGACTTGCTGGTATTTTGCAGTGAAGGTCCAGATGGGGGTGTCACCGCACAGCCTGATATTATTCAATCAGTGCTGTCAACTGGTAACATCCAGCTGGACCCTTATTGCAGACTACTAGCAATTAGTTCATAAGTTCTAGTAGGAATAATAGAGTAATGGTACAATATAGAGTCACAAGAATTGACTCCCCAGAATTGTTATTGCATGGGAAATGCAAGTCGTTACTAAAACAGACATGTCCCCTTCAAGTACATGATCGCTGGGGGTCCCACCTTGGTTACCATGTTCTAGTGTTCTCTGGGTCAAGTATGGATAGGTAAATAGTGTTGATCTTGGGACAACCCCTTTAATTTTTGCTGCTGTTTCTGTGCTGCTAGTCATTGGGGTTTGCCATCTATCACGTGGCCATTGCTGCCCTTGTAAATGAGCTCTCAGGTGAGTATGTCGTGCCACCGGGGCTGTTGGTAGACTCTGAAGAGACCTGAGGCACTGGCGGACCAGGACACAGGTACAATGGATGGTGGTGCATGCTGGTGCCAAGGGCACAAGCGAAAGACCCGGGCACATACCTTGCACTGCAACAGTCACATGTTGTGGATCTGGATGATGACATCACGCAGTGATAACCACTGATCTAGGGAGCAGCAACCTTCGGCACTCCAGCGCTGCTGTGAAACTACAACTCCCAGCATGCACACTTGCTCAGCTGTTCTTGTAACTCCCAAAGAAGTGAAAGGAGGATATTGGGAGTTGTAGTTTCAGCACAGCTGGAGTGCCGGAGGTTGCTTATCCCTGATCTAGAGGCTGTCATTTTGTGTTATGCTTGATCTTGCTATAAAGAGGAGTTTGTCTTCCATGACCCATTGCCCTGTCTCATTCCACAAAAAAGCCACCACCGCTGTGGTTATTAGATTATACCGTTTTACAGTGAAGTACTTCATGTGCTTGGCAGAGGGACTATGTCCTGGAGGCTGTAAATGGCCACATGCGGCACCGCATTACAGAAGAAATCCTTATAAGCATCTGATGGAACATGCTGCAATGAATCCTTGATGGATTCATAAGAAAGCTGACAGGTGACAGAGGTCTACAGGTGACAGGTCTGTCGTTATGGAGGTCTCCTGTTGGCGTGTCCAGCGCTGGGACCTCCGCTGACTTCTATAAGCAGGAGTCTGAAGCGCTCAGCCACTTTTCCTCACTGCTGACTGCGGTAGTGAAGACGGTCCCCTAGACCTTCTATTGAGGCAGTCTTCACTACCGCGCTCAGCAGGGAGGAGCGCTTGAGACTCATCACTATAGGGTAAAAACAAGGCGCTCAGACCACCACTTACCCCGCCAGTAAGGATCGCGCGCCTCCTTCCTCCCTCTTCAGAGCGGTGTGTCCTAAGCTCCGGCAGCCCGTTCAAACTGACCAATAACAAAGCTCCTTACTGTAAGGAGCCTTGTTATTGGTGGTCTAAGGCAGCAGCAACATCGCTTCGCTGCGCTGCCTGCGCCGTTCACAGCATTCACTACACTTATGAATGGCAGAGAAAAGTCTAAGGCGTATCGGTACACCTTAGACTTTTTACAGGGAGTAAAATGGCCTGAACAGGCGTCTATGACGCTTGTACAGGCGTTATTGCGACCTCTGCTCGGGGGCAAACCCCTTTTCGGGTTTTCTGTTCTCTGCATTTATTTTTTTTTAAAGCCAGAGGAGCATGCTTTCTTCACAAGTGCACCAAAATCGTGCAGCATGACAGACCGCACTTTCATCCGGCGGTCTGTCATACTGCTTCAGCTGCTGTTCTCGGGCGCCTTCTAGAGAGTTCCTCATCACTGGATGATGACTATGAGGGGGCAGCATCCTCATCTCCATTGCTAGCAGATTCTGTATCAGGGGCAAGATACTGTATGCCTCTTTCGGTGAGTATACTCTTTGTAAGGCCTCATGCACACGGACGTTTTTTTTCACGGTCCGCAAAAACGGGGTCCGTCGGTCCGTGACCGTTTTTTCGTCCGTGGGTCTTCCTTGATTTTTGGAGGATCCACGGACATGAAAAAAAAGTCGTTTTGGTGTCCGCCTGGCCGTGCGGAGCCAAACGGATCCGTCCTGAATTACAATGCAAGTCAAAGGGGACGGAACCGTTTGACGTTGACAAAATATGGTGCCATTTCAAACGGATCCGTCCCCATTGACTTTCAATGTAAAGTCTGGAGTCCCTTTTATACCATCGGATCGGAGTTTTCTCCAATCCGATGGTATATTTTAACTTGAAGCGTCCCCATCACCATGGGAACGCCTCTATGTTAGAATATACTGTCGGATATGAGTTAGATCGTGAAACCTCATTTCCGACAGTATATTCTAACACAGAGGCGTTCCCATGGTGATGGGGACGCTTCTAGTTAGAATATACTACAAACTGTGTACATGACTGCCCCCTGCTGCCTAGCAGCATCCGATCTCTTACAGGGGGCCGTGATCAGCACAATTAACCCCTCAGGTGCCGCACCTGAAGGGGTTAATTGTACTATCATATCCCCCTGTAAGAGATCAGGGCTGCCAGGCAGCAGGGGGCAGACCCCCCCCTCCCCAGTTTGAATATCATTGGTGGCCAGTGCGCCCCCCCCCTTCCTCCCTCTATTGTAATAATTCGTTGGTGGCACAGTGTGCGCCCCCCATCGGCCCCCCCTCCCTCTATAGCATTAACAACATTGGTGGCCAGTGTGCGGCCTCCCATCTCCCCCCCCCCCCTCCCGATCATTGGTGGCAGCGGGTTACTAGCAATAGTACAATAGTAAAAGATTCATACTTACCTGGGAGCTGCGATGTCTGTTGGTAAGTGACAGTTCATTTAGCAATGCGCCGCACAGACCTGTCACTTACCAGTAGGTGGAGCTCCCGGCCGGACACGAACATCGCAGCAGCCGGTAAGTATGAATCTTCTACTATTGTACTATTGCTAAGTAACCATGGCAACCAGGACTGTAGTAGCGTCCTGGTTGCCATGGTTACCGATCGGAGCCCCAGCGATTAAACTGGGACTCCGATCGGAACTCCGCTGCCACCAATGATGGGGGGGGGATGGGAGGCCGCACACTGGCCACCAATGTTGTTAATGCTATAGAGGGAGGGGGGGGCCGATGGGGGGCGCACACTGTGCCACCAACGAATTATTACAATAGAGGGAGGGAGGGGGGGGGGGGGGCGCACACTGTGCCACCAACAAATTATTACAATAGAGGGAGGGGGGGCCGCACTGGCCACCAACCTATTATTACAATAGAGGGGGGGGGGGGGGGCCGCACTGGCCACCAATGATATTCAAACTGGGGAGGGGGGGAGGGTCTGCCCCCTGCTGCCTAGCAGCCCTGATCTCTTACAGGGGGATATGATAGTACAATTAACCCCTTCAGGTGCCGCACCTGAAGGGGTTAATTGTGCTGATCACGGCCCCCTGTAAGAGATCGGGTGCTGCCAGGCAGCAGGGGGCAGTCTTGTACACAGTTTGTAGTGTATTCTAACTAGAAGCGTCCCCATCACCATGGGAACGCTTCTGTGTTAGAATATACTGTCGGATCTGAGTTTTCACGAAGTGAAAACTTAGATCTGAAAAAGCTTTTATGCAGACGGATCTTTGGATCCGTCTGTATGAAAGTAACCTACGGCCACGGATGCCAATCTTGTGTGCATCCGTGTTCTTTCACGGACCCATTGACTTGAATGGGTCCGTGAACCGTTGTCCGTCAAAAAAATAGGACAGGTCATATTTTTTTGACGGACAGGATACACGGATCACGGTCTCGGCTGCAAAACGGTGCATTTCCCGATTTTTCCACGGACCCATTGAAAGTCAATGGGTCCGCGAAAAAAAGCGGAAAACGGCACAACTGCCACGGATGCACACAACGGTCGTGTGCATGAGGCCTAAGCCTGTAGAAAAATCTACATGCGGAAATAGATAACATGGATGACCACAGCTGCAATTTTCATATCATTGTAATAAAATAAAATACAATATAATGAATAAACGTGTTGGAAATATCTTGTGCATTGTCTTTTCTATTCAATTTTTTTATTTTTCATCTGATTGTATATTTACTGTGACATATTCCAACACGTTTATTCATTATATTGTATTTTATTTTATTACAATGATATGAAAATTGCAGCTGTGGTCATCCATGTTATCCATTTCTGCATGTAGATTTTTCTACAGGCTTACATTTTATTTGAATCTTCAACATTTTGTATAGCCCAGTTCACATGATGCGGTTTCTCACACCCTGCGCTTGTGCTTTGCAGACAGACTTTTGCCTGTGCTGCTCCAGCCCAAGCACGGGGATGTGGGAAGCGTATCATGTGGGGCCATTTTAATCTATGTTCTTTGAAAATGATGCTTCAGGTGTGAGTCTGCGAGCTGATTGATTTGTGACATCATGTTACCACCACCACTAGATGGGGGAGGGTGCATGGGTCTTTAAATTTCTCCAAGCTCCCAGACCACATGGTTACGACTAAGGAGAAGGTCTCCAAAACGCGTAAACAGCTTGTTTGTGATACTGTCCCGCATATGATGTGATTTAATAAAGAGGAAGATTTTATGGGAAGAAAAATAAGTGCCGGAATCGTCTTTTTCTATTTCACATAGATGATATACACTCACCTAAAGAATTATTAGGAACACCTGTTCTATTTCTCATTAATGCAATTATCTAGTCAACCAATCACAGTTGGCAGTTGCTTCAATGCATTTAGGGGTGTGGTCCTGGTCAAGACAATGTCCTGAACTCCAAACTGAATGTCAGAATGGGAAAGAAAGGTGATCTAAGCAATTTTGAGCGTGGCATGGCTGTTGGTGCCAGACGGGCCGGTCTGAGTATTTCACAATCTGCTCAGTTACTGGGATTTTCACGAACAACCATTTCTAGGGTTTACAAAAAATGGTGTGAAAAGGGAAAAACATCTAGTATGCGGAAGTCCTGTGGGCAAAAATGCCTTGTGGATGCTAGAGGTCAGAGGAGAATGGGCCGACTGATTCAAGCTGATAGAAGAGCAACGTTGACTGAAATAACCACTCGTTACAACCGAGGTATGCAGCAAAGCATTTGTGAAGCCACAACACGCACAACCTTGAGGCGGATGAGCTACAACAGCAGAAGACCCCACCGGGTACCACTTATCTCCACTACAAAAAGGAAAAAGAGGCTACAATTTGCACGAGCTTACCAAAATTGGACTGTTGAAGACTGGAAAAATGTTGCCTGGTCTGATGAGTCTCGATTTCTGTTGAGACATTCAAATGGTAGAGTCCGAATTTGGCGTAAACAGAATGAGAACATGTATCCATCCTCTGATGGCTACTTCCAGCAGGATAATGCACCATGTCACAAAGCTTGAATCATTTCAAATTGGTTTCTTGAACATGTCAATGAGTTCACTGTACTAAAATGGCCCCCACAGTCACCAGATCTCAACCCAATAGAGCATCTTTGGGATGTGGTGGAACGGGAGCTTCGTGCCCTGGATGTGCATCCCTCAAATCTCCATCAACCGCAAGATGCTATCCTATCAATATGGGCCAACATTTCTAAAGAATGCTATCAGCACCTTGTTGAATCAATGCCACGTAGAATTAGGGCAGTTCTGAAGGCAAAAGGGGGTCCAACACCGTATTAGTATGGTGTTCCTAATAATTCTTTAGGTGAGTGTATATCTATAGATAGAGTGAGCGCACGAGAGGTAGAGAGATATTGAGCTTTCGGGTTAAATTTATGGAAAACGTAAAAAAGTTCACGCTACAGGTCTGGAGAAAGGGCAGGTCACTCCATTTAAAGTACCCCAGTCTCATGCAGCCGTTCCCTAATGATGCAACCTCGATGTCGTCAATGAAGATGAAATTAGGCCTGCGTTGTTCATGCAGAGGCACAATGACTGGATTGATGATGTTAATCAAGTAGTATGGCCTTGTCACTGTACCATTCACAAAGTATAGGGAAGTTCTGTATTGACTTGACACCTGCCCACACTGACACCACCACCAAAGGAAAACAGTGGCTGATGCATAGCGCTCTCCTTGACATCTCCAACATTTTTGGCGGTCATTATTTCTGCTCGGCGTGAAACTCTTTCATCAGTGAACAGCAAATTGGCCTATTGGTTCCTCATGCAGCGTAGATGCTCCCTAGCTTATGAAAGACCATGATGTCTGTGGTGAGGTACCATTGCAGGTCGTCTTGCATGCAGACCACGCTGACGAAAAAGGTTTTGAATGGTCTGACGCAATACTTGGGTGCCTTTCGCCTCCCTTAAATGTGCCTGGAATTGCAGGGCTGTGGAGTTGGAGTCAATTTTGGGTACCTGGAGTCGGAGTCGGCAAAAAATGAACCGACCGCACCTAGGTTTTTGAGGAGGAAAAAAAGAAGAATAAAAAATTCAACCAAAAGGTGTGATTTTGTTCGGTTTTGAACTAATGGTGGTCTGTGGATGGCCCTGTCATGGGGGCATCTGTGGGTGGCCCTGTCATGGGGGCATCTGTGGGTGGCCCTGTCATGGGGGCATCTGTGGGTGGCCCTGTCATGGGGGCATCTGTGGGTGGCCCTGTCATGGGGGCATCTGTGGGTGGCCCTGTCATGGGGGCATCTGTGGGTGGCCCTGTCATGGGGGCATCTGTGGGTGGCCCTGTTATGGGGGGGATCATTGTGGGGGCATCTGTGGATTGCACTGTTATAGGGGCATCTGTGGATGACACATATATAGCATCTTATCTTATGTGTCATCCACAGATCCCCCCTATAACAGTGTCCCCGTGTAGTGAATGGGGGCCAGCATCTGTTTCTGTAATGGCAGCGGGGCCCGGTGCCTGCTTCATTCATAAAGTGGGCGGAGCAGGCGCGTGACATAGTGAGCTACGCTACGAGCGCCCACCCGGACTCCTGACTGCCAATAAGTTAGTAGTACAGCGCTAGATTTAAGATGATTGGAATACTTTAACAATACCTACAAGTTAGATATGATTACCGTATACTACAGTGAGCGGGGCCCGGTGTAGTAGAATACAGTGACTGCACCGGGCCCCGCTGCCATTACAGAAACAGATGGCGGCCCCCAGCCCCTCCTCCCTCTCAGCCTATTCACCGGACGGTCGCAGCATTCGCCCCCATAAGACGCACTGCTATTATTCCCCCACTTTTGCGAAAAATACGGTACTTCTCTACTGTAAGAATAAAGGCCAATGCATGCAGGGCGTCACGTTACCACAAAACGAACACGTTAAGTGACCATGAAGAAGCATGCTTTTCATATGCTTCACTATATGGCACACAACGCACAGTTAAGGAGCGGCAATACTTATACTTTCCATTGTGTTGTGTTCCGCTGTTACAGCGAACGCAACGCCCATGGTTAACCTAGCCTCTCACGGATAACTGATTAAGTAAATATGTTTTTTGCAGGACTAGAGACACTTGTATAAGTGAAGGGAATGGATAGTCAATAGCTCAAGACTGAAGCTGTAAACCATTTGAAAAACTGCTGTCATTTACCTAAGGCTATAAAAACTTGTAAACTCAGATTGTTAGCTTAAACTTTAAACATGACTATGGGATTCTACTAGGGAAATCATGTTTTAAAATAAATGCCCCTTCCTGGATCCTCCCACTGCCCTATCTTCAGCAGAAGATCAGCACACAAAGGAGAAGGCAGCAGCTTCCTAGCCAGTAGTCTGTGGTAATGACATGTATGTTGCCTTTCTTTCCTTCAAGGAATGTATAAAATACATTCGCATATTAAATACAGAGGAGTTGGAGTCGGGGAGTCGGAAGTACCAAAAACTGAGGAGTCAGACCATTTATCTACAGACTCCACAGCCCTGTGGAATTGCGTGCCATTCATCATATGGTTCCGCAGGGAATTGTTCACAATAAAGCGGTCATCGGTGTGGGATGTGGCCAAAGAACGTCCACTTCTATGCGTTTCTGTGACTCTTGCAGTCTCTTTGTATCTCTGTTGCAACCTGCTGTTGACACTGACACTCTAAGCTCAGTGGCCATTTCCATCTGAGAACATCCCGCTTGCAGCCTCACAATGTACATGTCTCGCAATGTGCTCACAGCTCGCATGCAAAAAAAAGTGGTGCAGAGCTGGGGAAAAAAAAAAAATTGGACAAAACAGCAGCAGCACAAAGAAGCATAGAACCTCTCTGCAAGCAGTCTCCAGCCATAACTGCTATTGGCTGGAGCGTTGTTGCAACCAATCGCAGCGCAGGCAGGGGAATACCAAACACTGTAGTCCCCAGCCTGACCTTTGGGATCTATGGCAGTATTTGGCCAGTCAGTGTATACCAGCCCATCACAGCTCAGTCTGGTTTTTAACCATTTCTAGACATACAGAGGGGGTCAGACATGCAGTGACTGGTGCTGAATGAGTCAGCGCCAGTCACCCTCGTCTTTATGCCTAGAAATGGTTAAAAACCAGACGGAGCTGCAATGGGCCGGTAAACGCTGACCGACCAATCTCAGATATCGGAGCTGCAGGGAGTGTAAATACCGCCAGAGACCCTTAGTAAAGATGACTGTCTGCCATTCAACACAGCCATCTAACCACGGTTACCATGCAATCACGATGCTGGGATCCTACGAGTTAAATGGTGATGTAAACAGAAAAATAAAAAAACTATGGCTCCAGGAAGGAACAAAGTAAAAAAAATTATAATAAAAAAAATTATAATAAAAATGGAAAAATCACATAACACAAACGAAAACTAGCACCAAAAACAAGTGATACTTTATTTTTAAGAAGTTTAACACAAGGCATTGTTCCCCTCTTTCTTGGACCAGATACAGTTTCAAATTTTTTAGTACATGAATCTTTGAAGAAAATAACTTTTTTTTCCACAACTTTAACCGATTAGGGGACATGTGAACTATGCAAGGACGTTTAGAAACATGTGTGCAAAGATCAGTCTGCAGTGCAGACTTCATGGACATATATAGTTAACTGGCGGTCAGAAAGCAGTTACAACCCAACATTGTCGTTTTTTTATATTTCTATCCTATTACTGCCATACCTCTTTGTCTTCAGTAAGCTTGGAAAGTAGATATACCAGTGGGTCGACATTGCGTGTGTTCTTCGACTTTAACTCTTCATACTTCTTGAGAAAATCTTCCGGTGTCTCAGAAAACTCAGCTATTTTCACCTATGAAAAAAAAAAGTGTTAATTTGGCTATATATATATATATATATATATATATATATATATATATCACACACACACACACATATATACACACACACACACATACACACTGCTCAAAAAAATAAAGGAAACACTAAAATAACACATCCTAGATCTGAATTAATTAAATATTCTTCTGAAATACTTTGTTCTTTACATAGTTGAATGTGCTGACAACAAAATCACACAAAAATTAAAAAATGGAAATCAAATTTTTCAACCCATGGAGGTCTGGATTTGGAGTCACACTCAAAATTAAAGTGGAAAAACACACTACAGGCTGATCCAACTTTGATGTAATGTCCTTAAAACAAGTCAAAATGAGGCTCAGTAGTGTGTGTGGCCTCCACGTGCCTGTATGACCTCCCTACAACGCCTGTGCATGCTCCTGATGAGGTGGCGGACGGTCTCCTGAGGGATCTCCTCCCAGACCTGGACTAAAGCATCTGCCAACTCCTGGACAGTCTGTGGTGCAACGTGACGTTGGTGGATAGAGCGAGACATGATGTCCCAGATGTGCTCAATTGGATTCAGGTCTGGGGAACAGGCGGGCTAGTCCATAGCATCAATGCCTTCATCTTGCAGGAACTGCTGACACACTCCAGCCACACGAGGTCTAGCATTGTCTTGCATTAGGAGGAACCCAGGGCCAACCGCTCCAGCATATGGTCTCACAAGGGGTCTGAGGATCTCATCTCGGTACCTAACGGCAGTCAGACTACCTCTATAGAGCACATGGAGGGCTGTGCGGCCCTCCAAAGAAATGCCACCCCACACCATTACTGACCCAATGCCAAACCGGTCATGCTGGAGGATGTTGCAGGCAGCAGAATGTTCTCCACGGCGTCTCAAGACTCTGTCACGTCTGTCACATGTGCTCAGTGTGAACCTGCTTTCATCTGTGAAGAGCACAGGGCGCCAGTGGCGAATTTGCCAATATTAGTGTTCTCTGGAAAATGCCAAACGTCCTGCACGGTGTTGGGCTGTAAGCACAACCCCCACCTGTGGACTTCGGGCCCTCATATCACCCTCATGGAGTCTGTTTCTGACCGTTTGAGCAGACACATGCACATTTGTGGCCTGCTGGAGGTCATTTTGCAGGGCTCTGGCAGTGCTCCTCCTGTTCCTCCTTGCACAAAGGCGGAGGTAGCGGTCCTGCTGCTGGGTTGTTGCCCTCCTACGGCCTCCTCCACGTCTCCTGATGTACTGGCCTGTCTCCTGGTAGCGCCTCCATGCTCTGGACACTACGCTGACAGACACAGCAAACCTTCTTGCCACAGCTCGCATTGATGTGCCATCCTGGATAAGCTGCACTACCTGAGCCACTTGTGTGGGTTGTAGACTCCGTCTCATGCTACCACTAGAGTGAAAGCACCGCCAGCATTCAAAAGTGACCAAAACATCAGCCAGGAAGCATAGGAACTGAGAAGTGATCTGTGGTCACCACCTGCAGAACCACTCCTTTATTGGGGGTGTCTTGCTAATTGCCTATAATTTCCACTTGTTGTCTATCCCATTTGCACAACAGCATGTGAAATTGATTGTCACTCAGTGTTGCTTCCTAAGTGGACAGTTTGATTTCACATTAGTGTGATTGACTTGGAGTTACATTGTGTTGTTTAAGTGTTCCCTTTATTTTTTTGAGCAGTGTATATATATTCATAGAAAATCAACGCAGCACTCTTCTTGTAAAAAACGCAGTGTCTTTATTCACACATGTGACACAAAATAGGCAACGTTTCAATCCCCTTCCGGGATCCTTCTCAAGCCAAGAAGAGTGCTGCGTTGATTTTCAATGAATATACAAGCCTGTTGTCAAAGGCGAGACGCTTGCACCGGATAATCTCTAAAGTGAGAGCTGCCGGATATATATAAAATTTAGAGAGAGAAAGAGAAACACACACACACACACACACACACACACACACACACACACACACACACCCTCATTGACAAAAAATATATATAAAGCACCAAGTAGGATTTGATGGAAACTGTACAGCTGGAAAGAGATTCTAGTACCCTGTTGTGCCAACTCTAGCATGGTGGCATACAGGCTCTGTATGGTATTCTGTGGCACATTTACCAACAGATGTTGCAGCTGGGCCTGTTGATCCTAAACACACATTCATAGGTTGATATAGCTGGCATCCCAGCGGGTCCCAGAAATGCTCGGTTGGAGAGAAATCTGTCGAACGGGCAGGCCAAGGAATTGATGCAATCTTGAAGCGCTCACTATGAGGCCTCCATACTGAAACCTGATTGGATCCCAAACAGAACCTGGATTTGTCCCTAAAAATATAGTTTCAGTCTGTAACAGTCCAGATTTCTTGTTCACAACGCCACTGCAAACGAAGGTGATGGTAGCTGGTATTCAAAGAAAGGACATGTAATAAGCAGCTGCAAATGGAGGAGTGAGCAAAGAATGTGCCACCTGTGTCTGTATGGTGGACAACAAAACCGTGGGAGCTGCTCGTGCTTGTCAAGGGATCAAACACAAGCAGCTCTACTGGACGTCTGTCCTAGCTGTCCAGTGCCTGTTTGCCATATGCTCCGGTACCCATATGTAACTAATGCCCCCAAAACTTCCAAACATCTAGGTCAGAACAGCCTCGATGCAGGGCAATTTGTTGAATATATAGTGGTCCAAAAGGATGGAGACACCTAAACAAATTGAAAACAGTGGTTGGGAATGCAATCCTGAATATAGTACGTTACTAAGGGCTCATGCACACAAACGTATTTTCTTTCCGCTTCCGTTCTTTTTGCGGACCGTATGCGGAACTATTCACTTCAATGGCTACGTAAAAACAACGGAAGGTACTCAGTGCGCATTCCGTTTCCGTTCCGCAAAAAAGTAGTGCATGTTCTATTATTGTCTGCATATCACGGTCCGAGGCCCCATTCAAGTCGATGGGTCCGCAAAAAATACGGAACGCACACAGAACACATCCATATGTCATGTGTATTTTGCGGATCCATACTGTAGAAATGCTATGCCCAGCCCATATTGCGCATGTGTTTGGTAATTAATAAGTTACTGTTTCTGATCTGCAAAAAACGGATCGCATACGGAAACCGTACCGATATATTTTGTGGGATAACGGAATGGAAGAGGACTTTAATCAGAGGGAAAAAAAAACCTCAGATATGAAACGGATCTGTGATAAACGGACCGCAAAACAACAACGGTCGTGTGCATGAGCCCTAAGGGTAAGGGGGGAAATCTGTGAGGAGCGGTGTCCAACACAGCAAGCATTTTGAAAGCTGCCATTTTGGAACCAAGTTGACTTTTCAAATGGGAATGTCAGCTGAACCTAACTAGCCAATTCCTACTTTTATCTATGCCCCCGTTACTCGAGAAATATAACTTTTATAGTATGCTAATTAGCCTCTAGGAGCTTCTGCTCCTAGAGGCTCCGTTCTCCCACCTCTGGCCATGTCCTGCTACACTATATTGAAAGGGCCAGGCAGCCTTCACCTTCAACTGCCAGGCCTGTGTGCTGGGGAAATCTGGCGCCGTTCAGTATTCGGTGCAGGCGCAGTGAGGAAGCCAGCGAGCGCAGGCGCGAGATTTACACGGCAGACAGGGCTGGCAGTAGGAGACCAACGCTGCCTGGTCCTGTCAATCTAGTGTAGCAGGGTGTTGCCAGAGGTGGGAGAACAGAGCCTCTAGGAGCAGAGGCTCCTAGAGGCTAATTAGCATACTATAAAAGTTATATTTCTCGAGTAACGGGGGCATAGATAAAAGTAGTTCAATATAATAATAAACTAAAGAACCCTTAAAACTATAGATTTTATTAATACACCTAAAATGGCCTACACCGGTCAACTAATACACATATACCCTAAATAGGATGGAAAAGGGTCCAGGATTGAGTAAACAAGAGGATATAAATCGTTACAGGGACAGTACTATCCCTATTAAATTCTTGACTGATCCTAAGCCCAGAGGTATCACCTGATGGTGGTGAACCCCCGTCCTCGTACCTATCCTGGATTACCCTGGTTAGCCCAGAAGAAAGTACCCTGTCACCCCAACGCGTTTCCCCCACTCGTTAGGTTCATCAGGGGGTACAAAAGACGGGTGCTCACGTAAAACAAAAAAGTGGGCTTGTAGATAAGGTGGGGCTGGTAAAAAAAAAAAAATTAATATATATATATATATATATATATATATCTATATCTATATCTCTATATCTATATCTCTATATCTATATCTCTATATCTATATCTCTATATCTATATCTCTATATCTATATCTCTATATCTATATCTCTATATCTCTATATCTCTATCTCTATATCTATATCTCTATATCTATATCTATATCTCTATATCTATATCTCTATATCTATATCTATATATCTATATCTCTATATCTATATCTCTATATCTATATCTCTATATCTATATCTCTATATCTCTATCTCTATATCTATATCTCTATATCTATATCTATATCTCTATATCTATATCTCTATATCTATATCTATATATCTATATCTCTATATCTATATCTCTATATCTATATCTCTATATCTATATCTCTATATCTATATCTCTATATCTATATCTCTATATCTATATATATATATATATATATATATATATATATATATATATATATATATATATATCTCTATCTATCTATCTATCTATCTATCTATATATCTATATCTATATCTATATATATATATAATCCCAAATACTGCAGCAGCACAGTCAGACGTTGTGCACTGGGTGCAATTCCTCACAGAGGCCGGACCCTCCTCCAAGATATATACTTTACAAATGACGAGGCAGCACTTCCAGCTTTAAGGTGACAGGGTGAAGACCCCAAAAAAACTTTAATCCCGGCAACGTTTCGGCCTGCTCAATGAGGCCTTTATCAAGCTACATAACAGTGTATACAACCAGGTATATATACCCACAATCCAATACAAAACAATTACAATCAGTGATTACACATGTCATCAATCAGGTAACATGATCTCTAACTCCATCGTCACGTGACATTTGTGTATAGTAAACATTTGCAAAAGAGTCATACAAAGATATAAAAATTACAAATAGTGATCATCCATGATTACAATAGATATGTGCATTTCAATCAATATATGTACGTACATCTAGTTTAAAAAGAGTTTATGTCCCCTGCATACATAACCCCAAGATGTACATAAAGTGCTTATGTGCTCCGTGCATAAAGAGTTAAAATCTTTTATTTGTGATGCAGCTGCATCATATCTAAACTTAAAAACAACCTGTTGAAGCTCACCATTCATGGACCCATAGAACAAGCCGTCGTTGGCGTCCCTCAGTCTGCAGCGCGCATGCTCTGGGTCAGACGTCACTGGTCCCGCCCCCGACGTCGCCGCGCTCCTACGTGCCAACTCCATGGACCGCAGCGTCATCCAATGGAGCGCATCGCAGGACCAACAGCAAAGAGGGGAGGAGGGCCAGGTTATGTGACACAGCAAAACGTCACGCTACATCGGAGGGCGTGTTCATGCTCCGGGTCAGACGTCACTGGTCCCGCCCCCCACGCCGCCGCGCCAACTCCATGGACCGCAACGTCATCCAATGGAGCGCATCGCAGGACCAACAGCAAAGAGGGGAGGAGGGCCAGGTTATGTGACACAGCAAAACGTCACGCTACATCGGAGGGCGTGTTCATGCTCCGGGTCAGACGTCACTGGTCCCGCCCCCCACGCCGCCGCGCCCCTACGTGCCAACTCCATGGACCGCAACGTCATCCAATGGAGCGCATCGCAGGAACAGCAGCAAAGGGGGGAGGAGGGCCAGGTCATGTGACAAGGCCTATCTATATATATATATATATATATATATATATATATATATATATATATATATACACATACACATATATACACACACACACCTGTACACACCTGTAGTGGGATATACCTAGAAAGAAAAAGTCTTACTCAGCGTTAGGCCTCATGCACACGACCGTATTTTTTTGCAGTCCGCAAAACGGGGTTCCGTTTTTCCGTGATCCGTGACAGTTTTTTCATCCGTGGGTCTTCCTTGATTTTTGGAGGATCCACGGAGATGAAAAAAAAGTCGTTTTGGTGTCCGCCTGGCCGTGCGGAGCCAAACGGATCCGTCCTGAATTACAATGCAAGTCAATGGGGACGGATCCGTTTGACGTTGACACAATATGGTGCAATTTCAAACGGATCCATCCCCCATTGACTTTCAATGTAAAGTCAGGAGTTAATATACCATCGGATCGGAGTTTTCTCCAATCCGATGGTATATTTTAACTTGAAGCGTCCCCATCACCATGGGAACGCCTCTATGTTAGAATATATCGTCGGAATTGAGTTACATCATAGTGGTCATGTCACTTACCAGTAGGAGGAGCTCCCGACCGGACGCAGACATCGCAGCTCGCAGGTAAGTATAATGGTTCTACAAATTGCTAAGTAACCATGGACACCGGGACTGCAGTAGCGTCCTGGTTGTCATGGTTACCGATCGGAGCCCCAGCGATTAAACTGGGACTCCGATCGGTACACTCCGCTGCCACCAATGATAGGGGGGAGATTTTAATTAGGAGGGGGAGGGATGGGGGAGAAGGCCCACTGGCCACCAACGAGTTAACTACAGGGGAGGGAGGGGGGGCCCACTGGCCACCAACGAGTTAACTACAGGGGAGGGGGGCCGGCCGCACTGGCCACCAATGAGTTAACTACAGGGGAGGGGGGGGCCCACTGGCCACCAATGAGTTAACTACAGGGGAGGGGGGGGGGGGGGGCCGGCCGCACTGGCCACCAATGTGTTAACTACAGGGGGGGAAGGGCTGCCCCCTGCTGCCTGGCAGCACCTGCCAGGCAGCAGGGGGCAGTCATGTACACAGTTCTTTTAGTATATTCTAACCTGAAGCGTCCCCATCACCATGGGAACGCCTCTGTGTTAGAATATACTGTCGGTTCTGAGTTTTCACAAAGTGAAAACTCAGCTCTGAAAAAGCTTTTATGCAGACGGATCTTCGGATCCGTCTGTATAAAAGTAACCTACGGCCACGGATCACGGACACGGATGCCAATCTTGTGTGCATCCGTGTTCTTTCACGGACCCATTGACTTGAATGGGTCCGTGAACCGTTGTCCGTCAAAAAAAATAGGACAGGTCATATTTTTTTGACGGACAGGATACACTGATCACGGTCTCGGCTGCAAAACGGTGCATTTTCCGATTTTTCCACGGACCCATTGAAAGTCAATGGGTCCGCGAAAAAAAACGGAAAACGGCACAACGGCCACGGATGCACACAACGGTCGTGTGCAGGAGGCCTTACACTGAAAGGAAAAAAAGAGAGACCCATTGGAAAACAGTATAAAGGCAATAACCGACAGATGCAACAATTACTTACATTTAGATGTCCCACTGACCGGCGTCCAACCCCACCGAGGTCCAGGATATCTGACGACCTACGATGTGTCATGAGATGCCGGTTTAAATAGTGCCGCGCTGTTCCAAAATGTGGCAGAACTAAGCAGGTCCCATTTCCGGTTCCTGTTGCGTTCCAGCGTTGGAACACAGTCTCCCAGTGGTTTAGACATGCGCTGAATATGCCCGCACAAGTTTAAATACCCACAGGGTAAGGTGCAGAGAATATTAGATAGGGTATAATCAACTGATAAGGGCCGCAATAATTATAAATAAATAACACATAAAAAAGTTATACCAGTACACTACAGAAATATTAAACCCCATAATAAATCTACACATCGAAAGAGTGCAGACTCACCAGATATATATAATGGGAGTCAAAAAATAAAACATGGATATTAAGGTAACCAGATAAATACTACCTTATTTAGAAAAAGGGATACTTCACGTATCCATGACCGCTTAGGGATTAGAAATATACCTTCAACTCAACACTAGCCTACCAGAGAAGAATACAACCAAGCTAAAGGAAGTAGCCAAAGGTTAACCTTTCATTTAGACCCCTCGGGGATTGGGAGCAGAGGCGGTAAATCCATTCCGCCTCTCTTTGTAAATTTTTTTGGTCCCAATCCCCCCTTCTCAATGGTGGTGGGATGGTCTAACACTGAAAAACGCAACACCCTCGGATTGCCTGAATGTTTATCTATCACGTGTTCAGCGATGGGGGTCTCTCTTTTATTAAGAACATCGTTAACATGTTCACAGACCCTCCTCCTGAAATCACTAGTTGTTTTGCCAACGTAATCCAGGGGAAAGAGGCATTGACAGATGTATACAACCCAACCCCCCTAGTCTTGCAATTGACAAAATCCCTTACAGAGTACGTTTGATGCGTAACTGAGCACGTGACAGTTTTAGCCGTCGAGATAAAGTTACAGGCCTTACATCTTCCACACCTAAATAGTCCAGTAGGTTTCCTGTAGAGCCAAGTCTCATTTATGGAGGGAGCCATATAATGGCTCCGGACCAAGCGGTCCCGTAGACTTCTGAATTTTCTATCGGTGACACTGGGGTGTTTAGTAATAGCATCCGTGAGGCTTTCTAAAGATAGTGGTTGCCAACCTCTCCCCTCGTTTCGAGACCCCGACATCCAAAAAGGTTATGGAAAAAAGTAGGAATAGGCTAGTTAGGTTCAGCTGACATTAGCACATCTCTAATCTCAGCTAGTTTAATAGGGTTCAATTCTGGTGACAGAAACCCTTTAACCCCTAAATGCATAATGATGTACATGTACGGCATTTTACTCAAGGGCCTGCATGGAGCGGCCTGCTATGCTGAGCCCACTCTATACACGGCGAGGCAACCAGCCGCAATGACCAGGTTCGGGGATGATGCCAAATCCAGTCATTTAACCCCTTAGATGTCATGATCACAGCATATGTGAGGTTAGCCAGAGGGAGGTGGTTCCCTTTGCCTTCAGATTTGTGCCCCCGTGAAACAGCAAGGCTCTGATTGGTTACATTGACAGCCTGGGGCACAAGGCACAGCTTCACAGAAAGGCAATGAAAATAAGACCATAATAGTTAACTATTATGGTACATGGGACAAGTGATCAGAAGATCACAGGTTAAAGCCCCCAGAAAGTTATAAGCTATTAAGAAAAAAAAAATAATATATATATATATATATATATATATATATATATATATATATATATATATATATATCTCAAACAAATAAAGTAGCACTAAGACTGAGTGAACAGGTGAATGTGTGAACAGGGTCAAATACATGACGCCAATACTTACTGATAAGCAGTGAAGAAGCTCTTAGCGCATATTGTTGAACAAAAATATGTCGGGCCCACCTACCAGACGACAAGGTAGCTTCTTATGAGGTGGGACCTACTCTAACACGGAGTGTCCAGCTCCATTGTTACTCTGATTGAAAACACCAAGGGGTGGGGGATGGGCGGGGAGTGCTGAGTTCCAAAGAGGATGCCTAGTCCTCTATAATATACATATAACCAAAAAACGGAACAGCACCTCCAGAGACAAATCGCAGGACTAGGCATCCTCTTTGGAAACACGACCGTTACACGAGAGTGTAATATCGTTTTTAGAGGGCAGATTATGCAGGAATGGTTTTCGGGGGGCATGTCACATTTGAAGAAACCCTGAGGTACCTCTAGAAAGGAAACCCCAAAAACTGACCCTCTTTTGGAAACTACACCCCTCGATGAATTGATTGAGGGGTGAAGTGAATGCTGTTGCTGAATCAAGATCAGATCTGATGGTCAAGCCATGTTGTCCTAGAGCTCATGCACACCACCGTTGCTTGGGTCTGCATCCAAGCTGCTTTGTTTGCGGCTTAGATGGGGACCAATTCACTTTAATGGGGCCACAAAAGATGCGGACAGCACTTTCTGTGTGCCGTCTGTATCCGTTGCTCCATTCCATGGCTCTGGAGAAAAAAATTAAAGGGAACCTGTCACCGGGATTTTGGGTATAGAGCTGAGGACATGGGTTGCTAGATGCTCTGTGTGCTTTTATTGTGTATAAAAACAGATTTGATACATATGCAAATTAACCTGAAATAAGTCAGAGCTTGAAAATATGACTCTTCTCTGGTCACACAAGTAAGATATGACTCTTATGTTAATTTGTATATGTATCAAATCGTTCTTTTTACACAATAAAAGCACACAGAGCTATGGGGACTGGATATTGCGGATGTGCTAGCGGCCATCTAGCAACCCATGTCCTCAGCTCTATACCCAAAATCCCGGTGACACGTTCCCTTTAAAATAAATAGAACACGTCCTATTCGTGTCCATTTCTATCATGGGCTGCCTGTTACAGTCCGCAAATTGCGGAACACACCCTGTGTTTTTCAGAACCGCAATTTGCGGACCGCAAAACACAGAACGGTCATATGCATGAGCCCTTAGGAAGACATCTGGAGGTACATTTATCATGAGGGTAAAATTTGAAATCAGTTTTACTGGAGTCTGCATTGGAGTACTTTATGACACATCTATCAAATGTCTAATGTAACTTGATAAATTTGGTTTGTCCAAACATCTAACCGTTTTGTCTAGAGAAGCTACTCCAGTTTCTCAATGATAAATCTGATGTGAAACTCATTAGCATAGCTAACCACACCCACGTTTCCACCCACATTACAAAACTGGAGTGAGTGGTGTAAGGGTCTATTCACACGTCCGTTTTTTCTTTCCTGATCTGTTCCGTTTTTTGCTGAACAGATCTGGACCAGATCTGGACCCATTCATTTTCAATGGGTCCTGAAAAAAATCAGACATTGAGCTGTCCGTTTTTTTCCAGGACCCATTGAAAATGAATGGGTCCAGATCTGGTCCAGATCTGTTCAGCAAAAAACGGAACAGATCAGGAAAGAAAAAACGGACGTGTGAATAGACCCTAAAAATGAAAAAAAAAAATCTCTCAAAAATTTGCTTAAGCGAGTGCAAAAAATAAAGTCGCTAAATTTTGTGCAATTGCTTAAATTTTGCATGCGTGTGCAGAAAGTCGCAAAAAAACTTTTTGGGGGACTTTTAGACCCCAGAATTCTGGAGTGAAGGTATGATAAATCAGGGCCCAAGCCTCAGAAAGGAGTTTAGCATATATAGTGAATAATCCTGATGTACTTTGGCTAATGAAATAGAGATCCTTAAGAAAGTGATTAAAAGGGTCATGATACAATGGTTACCTTTAAGCCTCATTCACATGTCCGTGTTTAAATCCGTGAAAAGGTAGTCAGTGATGCCTCCGTCAAGATGTCCGTGATGGATCTGTGTGCCCATTTTTTTGCTGTCAGTGTGTCATCTGTGTTTCACTGACACTGCACAGCTGAAAAATTATTTTCAAAGCATCTCGTCCTAATGATCCCTGAAACACGGATGGCATCCGTGTTGTATCTGTCGTTTTCATGGACCTATACACTATAATGGGCGTCATCAATCCATGAACATGGGCATAATAGAACATGCATTCATGCTAAAAACATGCTAAAAACATGGACCGTGGTAAAAATAAGTGTGTATTCACACATTAAAATGAATGGGTAAATGTGCTGTCCGTGGAGAACATGAACAGCACACATACATGGAACACTGATGTTTGAATGAGGCTTTAGAAAGTAGATATTTGCATTAGTGATGGAGGTTGTGGTCAGGAAAAATGTACTTGTCTATTGAAATTGAAGTAGGCTATTAGCACATTTATGATCATTTTCGATCCTTGGTGTTGGGATAGGTGATAAATGAAGTGGCCTACTTTGGTTTTATAGCCCATATGGCTCTTTTGAAAGAAAAATGGAGATGAGGACTAAAATTGGATAGGATTGATTAACAACCAAAGGGAACAAATTCTGTAAGCATGAAGAATTTGTGATAAGGAACTTTTATATATAGTAAAATATTTGTGAGGTCATAGGTTATGTACAGTCGTGGCCAAAAGTTTTGAGAATTAGATAAATATTGGAAATTGGAAAAGTTGCTGCTTAAGTTTTTATAATAGCAATTTGCATATACTCCAGAATGTTATGAAGAGTGATCAGATGAATTGCATAGTCCTTCTTTGCCATGAAAATTAACTTAATCCCAAAAAAACCTTTCCACTGCATTTCATTGCTGTCATTAAAAGGACCTGCTGAGATCATTTCAGTAATCGTCTTGTTAACTCAGGTGAGAATGTTGACGAGCACAAGGCTGGAGATCATTATGTCAGGCGGATTGGGTTAAAATGACAGACTTGACATGTTAAAAGGAGGGTGATGCTTGAAATCATTGTTCTTCCATTGTTAACCATGGTGACCTGCAAAGAAACGCGTGCAGCCATCATTGCGTTGCATAAAAATGGCTTCACAGGCAAGGATATTGTGGCTACTAAGATTGCACCTCAATCAACAATTTATAGGATCATCAAGAACTTCAAGGAAAGAGGTTCAATTCTTGTTAAGAAGGCTTCAGGGCGTCCAAGAAAGTCCAGCAAGCGCCAGGATCGTCTCCTAAAGAGGATTCAGCTGCGGGATCGGAGTACCACCAGTGCAGAGCTTGCTCAGGAATGGCAGCAGGCAGGTGTGAGCGCATCTGCACGCACAGTGAGGTGAAGACTTTTGGAAGATGGCCTGGTGTCAAGAAGGCCAGCAAAGAAGCCACTTCTCTCCAAAAAAAAACACCAGGGATAGATTGATCTTCTGCAGAAAGTATGGTGAATGGACTACTGAGGACTGGGGCAAAGTCATATTCTCCGATGAAGCCTCTTTCCGATTGTTTGGGGCATCTGGAAAAAGGCTTGTCCGGAGAAGAAAAGGTGAGCGCTACCATCAGTCCTGTGTCATGCCAACAGTAAAGCATCCTGAGACCATTCAGTTTGGGGTTGCTTCTCATCCAAGGGAGTGGGCTCACTCACAATTTTGCCCAAAAACACAGCCATGAATAAAGAATGGTACCAAAACACCCTCCAACAGCAACTTCTTCCAACAATGCAACAGTTTGGTGAAGAACAATGCATTTTCCAGCACTATGGAGCACCGTGCCATAAGGCAAAAGTGATAACTAAGTGGCTCGGGGACCAAAACTTTGACATTTTGGGTCCATGGCCTGGAAACTCCCCAGATCTTAATCCCATTGAGAACTTGTGGTTAATCCTCAAGAGGCGGGTGGACAAACAAAAACCCACCAATTCTGACAAACTCCAAGAAGTGATTATGAAAGAATGGGTTGCCATCAGTCAGGAATTGGCCCAGAAGTTGATTGAGAGCATGCCCAGTCGAATTGCAGAGGTCCTGAAAAAGAAGGGCCAACACTGCAAATACTGACTCTTTGCATAAATGTCATGTAATTGTCGATAAAAGCCTTTGAAACGTATGAAGTGCGTGTAATTATATTTCACTACATCACAGAAACAACGGAAACAAAGATCTAAAAGCAGTTTAGCAGCAAACTTTGTAAAAACTAATATTTGTGTCATTCTCAAAACTTTTGGCCACGACTGTATATTAAATTATTAATTATGTAATGTGTAAAACACATTGATGTTTATGTACTACGAAAAACTTGAATTATAATACTAATTATTCCTTTATTCTCAGGGTTCAAAGAATAACTTGGGACCTAACCCAAGCACTGACTTTTGCCCCTGCTGCTTCACACTTCCATCTATGCCAGGAATCAGGAACTTCCAGCACTCCAGATGTTCAGAAACTACAACTCCCAGAATGCTCCATTCACTTCTATGGGAGTTGTGAGAAAAGCAGAGCATGTTTGCATGCTAGGAGTTTTAGTTTCACATCAGCTGGAGTGCCAAAGGTGGACTGTAGTTTTTATTGGCATCATTTTGGGGTTCATATATCTTTTTGATCACTTTTTATACAATTTTTTGGGATGTGAGGTGGGCAAAATTGCAATTCTGTCAGGGGTTCCTCATGCAGTATATGCGATATGATAATTTTATTATCTAACATCCACAACATTTTTCTTTTTCACCAATATAACTAAGGCTTCGTTCACATCACAGTTCAGCCTTTCCGTTCTCCTGCTCAGTTTAGGAGCAGGAGAACGGAAAGGATGAGTTTGGCACATAACTGAGCAAAACGGAACCTAAAAGGACTCCAAAGACTATAATGGGGTCAGTTAGGTTTCCGTTCAGAAGATTATTTTGGAGCAGAGACCAAAGTAGTGCATGTGGGACTTTTGTCTCCCCTTCAAAAATCTTCCTCTGAGCGGAAACCTAACGGACCCCATTATAGTCGCTGTGGGCAGTAATTGTACTTGCAGTATGCAATCATGTAAGGGCGGGCGGCCGCAGATTTTGAAGCGATCAGCGCACATGTCCGCTTCTATGATGTCACAAAATACCACGGTTATTAGGAAACAGCGATATTGCTTTTTCTTAATACCGCGGTATATGGCTAAGACCGGTATATCGCTAAACCCTAGACCAGCGTAAATGTACCCGATGTGCAATGCCCCGTTATGCAAGTTGGAAGGTGGTCAATACATTCATAAACACAAAAACAGGGTTTCCAGATTTTTTTTGACCTTATGACAAGCCTATCTGGTCCCGCAAATTACTATATTTTTCGCCCTATAAGATGCACCGGCCCATAAGACGGTTTTAGAGGAGGATAATAAGAAAAAAATATTTTCCATTACACCTCAGGTCAGACCAGCAATCAGACCCCCAATGTTAATCAGACCACCATGTCGGCCATCATGCCCCCCCCCCCCCATAGTCGGCCATCATGCCCCACCCCTCCCATGGTCTGCCATCATGCCCCCCCCCCCCATGTCGGCCATCAGCGCTGTTAAAGGGCTTCTGTCACCCCCCAAAAGTCATTTTTCGTTTTTGGGCTACCTAAAATCCTTATACTGCGATTTTTCTATATATAGTGCTCTTACCCTTTTTCATTCAGTAGTTTCTTTAAAAAACGCACTTTTATAATAATTAGGGTTGTCCCGATACCACTTTTTTAGGACCGAGTACAAGTACCGATACTTTTTTTCAAGTAGTCACCGATACCGAATACCGATACTTTTTTTAAATGTCATGTGACCGTTTTGGGGGATCTGTGGATCTGTGGATGACGCACTGTCATGTGGGGGATCTGTGGATGGCACTGTTATGGGGGACCTGTGGATGGCACTGTTATGGGGGATCTGTGGATGGCACTGTTATGGGGGATCTGTGGATGGCACTGTTATGGGGGATCTGTGGATGGCACTGTTATGGGGGATCTGTGGATGGCACTGTTATGGGGGATCTGTGGATGGCACTGTTATGGGGGATCTGTGGATGGCACTGTTATGGGGGATCTGTGGATGGCACTGTTATGGGGGATCTGTGGATGGCACTGTTATGGGGGATCTGTGGATGGCACTGTTATGGGGGATCTGTGGATGGCACTGTTATGGGGGATCTGTGGATGGCACTGTTATGGGGGATCTGTGGATGGCACTGTTATGGGGATCTGTGGATGGTGCTGTTATGGGGGATCTGTGGATGGCACTGTTATGGGGATCTGTGGATGGCACTGTTATGGGGGATCTGTGGATGGCACTGTTATGGGGGATCTGTGGGTGGCACTGTTATGGGGATCTGTGGATGGTGCTGTTATGGGGGATCTGTGGATGGCACTGTTATGGGGATCTGTGGATGGCACTGTTATGGGGGATCTGTGGATGGCACTGTTATGGGGGATCTGTGGATGGCACTGTTATGGGGATCTGTGGATGGTACTGCTATGGGGTGGGATATCTGTGGATGGCATTGTTATGGGGTGGGGGGATCTGAGGATGGCATTGTTATTTGGTGGGGGATCTGTGGATGGAACTGTTATGGGGAGGATCTGTGGATGACACTGCTATATGTCATCCACAGATCCCCCTCATAACAGTGTCCCCCAATACACCGGGCCCCGCCGCTCACCGAAGTATTTATAAACGTGAATCCTTATCCTGTTGTTAAGTTGAACTAACGCTGCCCTCTCCCATGTTCCCATGTTCCCCTGTATCCCCATAGCACTTACTTAAGCTTCAATAGCAGGCAGAGCGGACGGCACCAGTAACGTCACTCACTGACGTCGCGCGCCTGCTCCGCCTGCTTCACTCATAAAGTGGGCGGAGCAGGCGCTCTACGTCAGTGAGTGACGTTACTGCTGCCGTCTGCTCTGCCTGCTATGGAAGCTTAAGTAAGTGCTGTGGGGATACAGGGGAACATGGGAGAGGGCAGCGTTAGTTCAACTTAACAACAGGATAAGGATTCACGTTTATAAATACTTCGGTGAGCGGCGGGGCCCGGTGTAAGAGTACAGTGACTGCACCGGGCCCCGCCCATAGTTACGCCCATAGTATTCTATTTATGTATCGGGGCGGGGTATCGGCGGCTGAGTACCGCCGAGAAAACTCGGAATCGGTCCCGATACCGATACTAGTATCGGTATCGGGACAACCCTAATAATAATATGTAAATTACCTCTCTACCAGCAAGTAGGGCGGTTACTTGCTGTTAGCAGCCGCATCATCCTCTCAAAAAAACGCCCCCTCCTCCTGTTGATTGACAGGGCCAGCGAGCGCTCTCTTCCTCTGGCTGGCCCTGTCTGCGTTTTAAATCTCACGCCTGCGCCGTACCGGTCTTCAGTTGGCGCAGGCGCACTGATAGGAGGACACTCGCTCGGCCGCTCCTTCCTCAGTGCGCCTGCGCCGGGTGTAGATGTGACGTCATCGGCGCATTGAGGAAGGAGCGGCCGAGCGAGCGTCCTCCTATCAGTGCGCCTGCGCCGACTGAAGACCGGTACGGCGCAGGCAGGGCCAGCAAGAGGAAGAGAGCGCTCGCTGTCCCTGTCAATCAACAGGAGGAGGGGGCGTTTTTTTTAAAGGATGATGCGGCTGCTACCAGCAAGTAATCGCCCTACTTGCTGGTAGAGAGGTAATTTTCATATTATAAAAGTGCGTTTTTTAAAGAAACTACTGAACGAAAAGGGTAAGAGCACTATATATATAGAAAAATCGCAGTATAAAGGATTTTAAGTAGCCCATAAAACGTAAAATGACTTTTGGGGGGTGACAGAAGCCCTTTAAGGAAATTATCCAGCTTTTCTGAAAGTGGATATAAAATTCATAAAGATGTTTTTCATTTTTCCGTGTGTGCGATAGCATGTGGTGACAATTGGAAAAAAACAAGCATATGACAAGATGACAATGCTAGAACCTATAGGAGTTAACCATGTGTGTGATAAGATAAGGTTTGTACGTGCTAAATCATCTCTTGCTAAAAAACCTAAACTCATCAGTTAACACATTTTTGGAAAAGTGAAACTTGTAAAATACTAACCAAATAATAGATGGATTCAGTTCTAACCAATCAAGAAGTATTATTTGTGTACCAATCAAAAGCCATTATTGAAATATTTGTAAACCAATCATGTTTTGCTTTGAGAAGTTACACACTTTGAATTGGATATAAATAAATGGGCTAGGACACTCCCACTTTGGGTTCCTGCCAGGAGTTTTGAACTGTACTCAGACTTCTGTCATTCTCCTCCGTCAACGTCATTCACCTGAACACGAGGCAACGATCATCACGTGGCTGACCCTTGGCCTGCCACAACATTTTCTTGTGGAGAATGCGGGCACCACAACAACGCTCCTAGCTGCAGATCGCGATACGGAGACCAGGACCCAGGAAGACCGCGGTAAGTAACCCACTGTGTTACTGCCCGTCTCCTGAACTCTGCTCGCTGTTCTGCAGTGTGGTGTGTGAACGTGGTGCCTGTACCGTGTTCCGGTGAATGTATTATTTCCCCTATATGTGCAAAACTGTCTCTAGGCGTATGAATGCACGAATGTGTGAGTGGCTGAGATCAGCTGAACTTTGGAGGGGTCTGGCCCTGCTCCCCCTGAGCCAAGCTGAAAGTCCAGAGCTCGCTGACTGGCTTGTCCGGTCCCTGACTCTGAAGGCCTCTGGTTCTGGTGGAGAAAGGGTTGATGGACCTATCCTGGAGGAGGCTGTGAGAAGTGGCAGTGTATAAAGCTGTCCAGTAAGATTGGATAGGGGCCCTGCAGTTCCTTGTTGGTACCTAAAAAGGCGCCCGAAGTCAGGGGTTGTTCCAATGTTATGTCATACTGTGTGGTTTCACATGTACTGAGTGCCTGCTGATAGTGTGAGGAAGAATTACTGCATTGTTGCCAACTCCTGTGCTGTATAGTGTATACATGCGTGGGTATTATGATACCAGTTTGGATTGGGTGGTTGCAGTTATCATTTGGCTCGCAGTATTTGTTTGCTTCCTGTGCCATAGAAAGAATGTAGAGGGGTTTAAGGGGTTTCCAGTGAGTAACCCCAGAGAGGACGTGTGAGTTACTCTGTGTGAGGGCAAGACTATACTGTAGTATTGCCAAACCAGTGGATCAGTGCTGCCTCGGAAGTGTGCCCACAGCACCACTGGTAGTAGAAGAAAGTGGTGCCGCCTCGGAAGTGTGTCCACGGCACCACTAATAGTGCTGCCTCGGAAGTGTGTCCACAGCACTGTTGTAATTCACCAGGTGTGTGAGTACCTGGATAGTGAATTACAAGGAGACACCCACGGGATGGGGGCTACACAGAGTAAGTGTTCCTCTGAGAAGGGAGCAGAGAAATGGGTCTCTGCAATTAATATTATGCAATGCGCAAAGGGCACTGAAGCAACCAAAGACTGTAGACAAATGCTAAAGAAATTGGGAGCAGGTGTGAATGGAACATTGGATGAAAAGGGATGGCAGAAATTTTTCACTAATTTTAAGGGGCGGTTGGAAGACCATGACAAATATGACCAGGCCACAATGTGGTATGATGTAGCCCAGGGAATGTCTATGACTGCCCATAAGGCAAAAGACACTGACAAAAGGGACTATGTATGAAATATGGGATGAAATTAAATTGCCAACAAAAGAACTAAACATCCCTTCTGAAGTACGGTGTATTATCCCCCATAAACCACAAAAATCTCTCCCTCCCACAGCACCACCTCCATATAATGGCCTGGTGGGGTGGACTTGTCCTAATTGTGGACAAAAGAACGCAGACTCAAGAGAGAGATGCTCAGCCTGTGGTGGGCCCAAGCCACACTCTTGTGTGGGCTTAAACCCATTGGTCAATAAGACCCTCCCCACAGTCAAAGCTGGGCAAGTGGAAACACATGATTATGAGGTTTATAGGCCATGGACTCCTAGTGAGTTGCTGGCTATGTGTAACACTTTGCCAGACCCCCGTACTGTCCCCAGTACTTTCCTTCGTAAATTGGAAAGTATCCAGACCGCATATAAAGCCACTTGGGCGGATCTGGAGAGTCTTCTAGAGACTAAAGGAGAGGAAGTACTTAAGAATCAAATGATGGCAAAGGCCCCTGGTACTGTCCCTGTGGATAAGGCCACAGACCAGTCAGGCCAGGAATTTATCATGGCCCTTAAACCCTGGGTAAAAGAGCAACAGGACAATCAGACTGATACCTTTATGACGCAAACACAAGACGCTAAGCAGACTGTAGCTGACTACGCCACAGCTTTAGAACAGCTCTGGCTTGACTATGGGTATGAGACAGGAGGCAGTAAGGACATGAGACTACTAAAACATACATTTATGTCTGGATTAAAAGCACCCATACAGGATTCTGTAAAGAAGGCTCGCCCTGATTGGCGGACCTGCCAGTTCCCTGACCTAGTGGCCATAGCAAAGGGAGCTGAGCTAGACTTGCAAAATAAAAAAAGAAGCCAATAATGGCTAACCAACCCTTTAAACCTAAGGGCAGGTTCCAGGAAAGGGTACCAGGTGGGGTTCAGTCTCCACATAACTGGGACCAAGTAACATGCTGGAATTGTGGGAAAAAGGGTGTTAAACTTAACATTCATGATGCCTTATCTATTATCACGTGTGTGTTGGTAAGCTCAGATATATTTTCTCTACTGCTTTACATTCTGTGTTGCAGTCCTGGCAGCCGGCCTATCCGGACACTGTTCTTTCACAATATATTGACGATCTGTTGCTTTGTTGCCACAGCTCTGAACAGTGTAATGAAGAAACTTTATCTTTGCCTATATTTCTTGTTAAAAATGGTTGTAAAGCCTCCAAAGAGAAGCTGCAACTTTGTAAATCTACTGTGATTTTCCTAGGTCACTGTATTTCCCCAGGTACTAAACACCTTACATCTGAGAGGGTTACTGCTATACAGCAGCACCCCCTGCCAAGTACTCCAAGGGCTCTGCGTGCCTTTATTGGACTTGTCAGTTACTGTCGCCCCTGGATTAAGGATTGTTCTCAGTTGATGCAGCCACTATATGACTGCCTCAAAAGGAGAGACCTTTGAACTCACACCAGGAGCTGTGAGTGCATTTCATGCATTAAAACTAACACTCACCACAACACCAGCATTGGGCATCCCCAATTACAAACAACATTTCACATTGTATTGTCATGAGCAAGGGGGGATTTGCCTCAGGTTTACTGATGCAGAAACACGGGGACCGTATGCGGCCCATTGCATACTATTCTACCAGTTTGGATTGTATTGACACTACCAAACTGAAACATTTGTCCAGAATCACCAAATATGAGAAGACACTACTCAGTCCCCACATTACCTTACAGCGATGTACTCTACTAAATCCAGCTACTTTGATGCCAGTGGATTTAGAAAAGGAAGGGGGGTGGAAGTAGTAGAAATGTCTGATCCAGTTGCAAATCATAACTGTCATGAATTGATGATTGCAGAAACAAAAGGGTTACCAAATGTTACTGAAACACCATTAACTATTTCTGATGCCGAGTATTTTGTAGATGGCTCCAGATGGTAGAATGATGAACAAGGACACTGTCACCGGGTATGCAGTAATCCAAAATAGTAAGGTAATCATACAAAAAACACTCCCAACTTGTGCGTCTGCACAGGAGGCGGAGTTGAAGGCACTCACTGATGCATGTACATGTACATGGGGTAAGGGACTGAGAATAAATTGTTACACTGATTCCAGGTATGCTTTCGGGGTAGCACATGACTTTGGTGTTATCTAGAAAAATAGGGGATTTCTGATTTCATCGGGCAAACCAATTAAAAATTCAGAAGCAGTACAGAGCCTCATAGAGGCCCTAGAGCTGCCCACAGAGGTAGCCATTGTTAAAGTGCCAGCCCATGTGAGGCAAGATGATCCGCTAGCTGTGGGAAATGCTCAAGCAGACCAAGCAGCCGGTCTGCCGCTCCTAACATAGTTTTTTTCCCAACTATGGCAGATTTGTCGCTCTTGCAGGAATTACAGGCTCAGATAACGCCTCAAGACTAAAAAGGTATGGATGGAGGCGGGGGACACGAAAACAGGAGAGCTCTGGCAGGTAAATGGCAGAATATGTTTACCTCGGAGTTTGTATCCGATGATGGCCAATTTAGCACATGGCCCTACTCATTTGTTGAAAGGAGCTATGAGAGCACTAGTGTTAGAACATTGGTTTGCACCTGGAATTCAGACCATCTTTGAAAAGTTTGTTCAGGGTTGTCTTACAAGTGCCAGACATAACCCTGGGAGGTTTGTAAAGACCCCTAGGAAACACACTCCCAAACCCTTGTACCCATTTCAAAGAGTACAGGTGGATTACATACAGCTACCCAAGGTGGGCACATATGAGTATGTCCTTGTAGCCATTGATGTATTCTCAGGCTGGCCAGAAGCCTGGCCAGTAACTATGGCTACGGCCAAAAATACTGCTAAGAAAATATGCTCAGACAGAGGTACCCACTTCACTGGGGAGATAAATGGGACACATACTGAAGACCATAGGGATCACACAAGTTCTACACTCTCAACAGTATGGAGTCACTTTAGTGGTGGTCCCAGATGGAATCACTCAGGTTGTACGGTTACTGAATTTATTACTTTCTGTTCTGTATTAAGTAGCTCTAGGACCTAAGTGGAAGTTCGGATGAAGGCTCATCTTTGGCAGGAAGGAAGTGTCCGTCCCAGGTTTCCCATCACCGAAGTGTCCATAACGTTGACTAGAGGAGGACGGAGGTGGACTTTCAAGGCGGTTCCAGGCCTATTCCACGTAGCTACACTTCCAGGTCGCACCATATTGGTCAAGGGATATGCCATGATTGACAGCACTGTCCAAACAAGGGACAGCAGCGCCCAAGATGATGTTCATTTTCCTAATTCTACAACAGAGGACAACAGCAACACAGAAACTTTTAGTATATATATATATATATCGTGGCTCACCCGTATCTGTTACTGTGGTTAAGGTGCTCTGCTTTTTGGATGATTCACCTATTCATCCCGCATAAAGAGATATATAAATTATAAATAAAAACAGGCACTCACCAGCTGGCAGGTCTATATATAGTAGCTTTATATAATCATATAAAATTGACATAAAATTTACAATAAAATGTTCACATAAAATATTAACATAAGAAGCACTGAGGACAATAAATAGATATGGTTATGTGTCTTCCTTATTTTGACTCGCTAAATGAATAGTAGGCTCTAGGTCAATTCCTATAAGTGCATATAGTGCCAAGATATACAAATAATAACAATAATGTTCTGTGTAATAAGTCCAGAGTAGAATATCAAGGATGGATATCCTACAATAAAGTGAGAAAATCCTGTGAAAAATAAAATATAAAAATATCCTGTAGAAGGTAAGTGTGACAAACAATGGTGGTTGGTGTTTCGGTGAGATCTTATAAAGACCTAGTAGCAATTCCTCAGATAAGGTATTGATGTTGTTTCTATTCAGTAGCAATTCCTCTATGCGCCGGAAGATAAAGGTTTAGGTAAAGAGTGGTCGGGTTTTGGAACTGGGGCGTCCCCCTAGTTCTTCAAACCCTCTTACCTTAACCTTAGTTGTGACTGTCCTCTTTGGGGGTGCCACTCTCAGGCGCTGGGACTCGTGGTTCTCCCGGGTTGACACAGGATCCAACAATGCAGGAGTTACCTCTCGCCGGTCTCGGCGTTCCACGAGGTTACTTCCTTGCGTGTCACCAGTCAGGAAGTGATTTCCAAAGTTCGCGTAGTCTCGCGATGGCTTGATCCAGCTAAGTTTACACTGGAATATTGATACAAGCTGTATGGTAATCTTCCGACAATTATTGCAATCGGATTCGGATGGGTAATTTTTACTCGCAGGAACCAGCCAGACGCGTTCCACTCTTCCTCTGCTAGATGAGCAAGGATACCGCACCTGATTGCAGTTGAACAAATATTGGAAGAAAAAACATCCAGCTCCACTTCTAAGCAGGAAACACTTTTTATTGATGCGGTTAAAATCTTCATACAGGATAGTTTCGTCAACACGTTTCTGACCATATGACAATTTTGGTCCTTCCTCATGACATGTCATGAGGAAGGACCAAAATTGTCATATGGTCAGAAACGTGTTGACGAAACTATCCTGTATGAAGATTTTAACCGCATCAATAAAAAGTGTTTCCTGCTTAGAAGTGGAGCTGGATGTTTTTTCTTCCAATATTTGTTCAACTGCAATCAGGTGCGGTATCCTTGCTCATCTAGCAGAGGAAGAGTGGAACGCGTCTGGCTGGTTCCTGCGAGTAAAAATTACCCATCCGAATCCGATTGCAATAATTGTCGGAAGATTACCATACAGCTTGTATCAATATTCCAGTGTAAACTTAGCTGGATCAAGCCATCGCGAGACTACGCGAACTTTGGAAATCACTTCCTGACTGGTGACACGCAAGGAAGTAACCTCGTGGAACGCCGAGACCGGCGAGAGGTAACTCCTGCATTGTTGGATCCTGTGTCAACCCGGGAGAACCACGAGTCCCAGCGCCTATGAGAGTGGCACCCCCAAAGAGGACAGTCACAACTAAGGTTAAGGTAAGAGGGTTTGAAGAACTAGGGGGACGCCCCAGTTCCAAAACCCGACCACTCTTTACCTAAACCTTTATCTTCCGGCGCATAGAGGAATTGCTACTGAATAGAAACAACATCAATACCTTATCTGAGGAATTGCTACTAGGTCTTTATAAGATCTCACCGAAACACCAACCACCATTGTTTGTCACACTTACCTTCTACAGGATATTTTTATATTTTATTTTTCACAGGATTTTCTCACTTTATTGTAGGATATCCATCCTTGATATTCTACTCTGGACTTATTACACAGAACATTATTGTTATTATTTGTATATCTTGGCACTATATGCACTTATAGGAATTGACCTAGAGCCTACTATTCATTTAGAGAGTCAAAATAAGGAAGACACATAACCATATCTATTTATTGTCCTCAGTGCTTCTTATGTTAATATTTTATGTGAACATTTTATTGTAAATTTTATGTCAATTTTATATGATTATATAAAGCTACTATATATAAACCTGCCAGCTGGTGAGTGCCTGTTTTTATTTATAATTTACAGAAACTTTTAGGCTTACTGCTGATGCTCCTAGCAGATATAAGCTGACCTACCAGCTCCTAGAGATTCCAACACAGGAGCAGAAGAAGGTGTATCCAGAACTATGGACAATGATGCATGGAACAACAATGCTGCACCTACATCCACTTAGTGTGTGTTTGTGTGCCGTATGTGGTTATAATAAAATGTATGTATGCTTAATCAAATAACAACTACTAGACAGACTGGAATCGATGCTTGCATCGCATGGTCTATGCAGTTTATCTGTATACTCTGTGAAGTACGGGCTGTCTAAGGGGTCATTTGTTCGTTAAGGCAGGTTAGTAGTTCGCAAGACACACACACACATGATACAATGAAGCCTTCAGAACAAAACGTCTACCACGTAAACAGAAAAATTGAAAAAAAAGGAGGGAAATGTTAAGGAAATTATCCAGCTTTTCGGAAAGTGGATATAAAATTCATAAGATGTTCTTCATTCTTCTGTGTGCGTGATAGCATGTGGTGACAATTGGAAAAAAACAAGCATATGACAAGATGACAATGCTAAAACCTATAGGAGTTAACCATGTGTGTGATAAGATAAGGTTTGTACGTGCTAAATCATCTCTTGCTAAAAAAACTAAACTCATCAGTTAACACATTTTTGGATAAGTGAAACTTGTAAAACACTAACCAATCAATAGATGGATTCAGTTCTAACCAATCAAGTATTATTTGTGTACCAATCAAAAGCCATTATTGAAATATTTGTAAACCAATCATGTTTTACTTTGAGAAGTTACACCCTTTGAATTGGATATAAATAAATGGGCTAGGACACTCCCACTTTGGGTTCCTGCCAGGAGTTTTGAACTGTACTCAGACTTCTGTCATTTTCCTCCGTCAACGTCATTCACCTGAGCACGAGGCAACGATCATCACGTGGCTGACCCTTGGCCTCCCACAACAGCGCAATTAAAATAAAAAAAATTTAAAAAAAAACTTACCTCTCCTGCTCCTCACCACCAGAGCTCTCTCTCTTCTTCCTGGTCCTCCGGTACTAATGAACCAAAATGGAAGTGCTTCATTAGAATTCACCCCATAAGACGGTACGGTAGGAAACTCAATTGTCTTCCTATGTTTTAAGCCAGGAAAACTATACTTCTTAATTGGAAAGACCCAAAACTCCCAACGAAACAAAACTGGATACAGCTGATCAATTCATATTTGACATTATCTGTTGCCTACATTATCAGTTACCTTTGAATATGGGATCCTTGGCTACGCCTTCAATAACTTTTCTAGGAATGTGCAGATAAATGGTGTGTTGTGTGTAGCCACCATTAAGCTTGGCACAATGGAACACAAATGGTGAATTATTTTCTCTATATGCTATTGCATTTCACACTACAATGCTTCTGATGCTGATGTACCCTGTTTAATGGTATCTAAATGTTGCTGGCTGGTTTTGTTTCATGGCTTGTGTTTTCAAAATTTCTCTTTTTAAAAGTAAAGCACAATTTAGACACAATTTAGGCTAGCTCTCACCCAGCAGGTAACAAAAGGTCACTCCCCTGGCATACAGCTTCCAGGATCAGCCTTCACACAGTGCTGCTTATCCAAAAACTCCTCAAAAACAACTGAGGTGAACTTCTAGACCAGGCATGGCCAATCTGCAGCTCTCCAGCTGTTATAAAACTACAACTCCCACAATGCCCTGCTGTAAGCTGATAGCTGTTGGTAGTCTGTGCATGATGGGAATTGTAGTTTTGCAACAGCTGGAGAGCCTCAGGTTGGCCATTCCTGTTCTAGACCCTTCCGGACATGCACGGTGCATGTACAGTGCAGCCAGCAAGGAGTTCCAGACCAGCAATCGATCAGTGGCAGGCCATTCTGAGATCGTTTTTTCATCACATATTGTGCTTCATGACAGTGGTAAAATGGAATAAAAAAATAAATAATAATAATTTATTTATAAAAATAAAAATACCAAGTTTACCAAATTCTTAAAAATTAGCAAAATTTCCAAATTTTTATTTCTCTACTTTTATAATAGATAGTAATAGCTACAAAAATAGTTATTATTTTACATTCCCCATATGTCTACTTCATGTTTGGATCATTTTGGGAATGCCATTTTATTTTTGGGGACGTTACAAGGCTTAGAAGTTTAGAAGCAAATATTGAAATTTTACTGAAAATTTCTAAAACCCACTTTTTCAGGACCAGTTCAGGTCTGAAGTCACTTTGAGGCTTACATAATAAAAACCACCCAAAAATGACCACCTTTTACAAACTACAACCCTCAAGGTATTCAAAACTGATTTTACAAAAACTTTGTTAACCCTTTAAGTGTTCCACAAGAATTAATGGAAAATAGAGATAAAAATTTAACTTTTTTGGCAGATTTTTCATTTGAATCCATTTTTTCCCAATTACAAAACAAGGGTTAACAGCCAAAACAAAACTCAATATTTATGGCCCTGATTCTGTAGTTTACAGAAACACCCTATATGTGGTCGTAAACTGCTGTACGGTCACACAGCAGGGGGCGCAGAAGGAAAGGAATGCCATACGGATTTTGGAAGGCAGATTTTGCTGGACTGTTTTTTTTACATCATGTACCATTTGAAGCCCCCCTGATGCACCCCTAGAGTAGAAACTCCAAAAAAGTGACCCCATTTTAGAAACTACGGGATAGGGTGGCAGTATTGTTGGTACTAGTTTAGGGTACATATGATTTTTGGTTGCTCTATATTACACTTTTTCATCTGACAGGTTAGATCATGTGGTATTTTTATAGAGCAGGTTGTCACGGACGCGACAATACCAAATATGACTACTTTTTTGGTTATTTGTTTCAGTTTTACATAACAAAACAAAAAAATAAATAAAAAAAGAATATTCTTTAGTGTCTACATTCTGAAAGCCATAGTTTTATTTATTTTTTAGGCGACTGTCTTGTGTCAATTTTTTCGGGATGAGATGACGGTTTGATTGGCACTATTTTGGGGTGCGTATGACTTTTTGATCGCTTGCTATTACACTATTTGTGATGTAAGGTTAAAAAAAAAACGTTTTTTTTTTTACGTTATTCACCTGAGGTGTTAGGTCATGTGATGTTTTTTTAGAGCAGGTTATTACAGACGCCGCGATACATAATAAATAAAAATTTGACATATGTAAGTTTTACACAATGATTTCATTTTTGAAACAAAAAAAAAATAATCATGTTTTAGTGTCTCCATAGTCTGAGAGCCATAGTTTTTTCAGTTTTTGGGCGATTATCAAGGGTAGGGTATGATTTTTGCGGGATGAGAAGACTGTTTGATTGGCACTATTTTATGGTGCGTATGACTTTTTGATCGCTTGCGATTACAATTTTTGTGATGTAAGGTGACAAAAATCAATTTTTTTACACTTTTTATGGTATTTAGCGGACAGGGTGGATCATGTGATATATTTAAAGAGACGGTCAATACGGATGCGGCGTTACCTAATATGAGTGTTTTTTTTCTGTTTTTTTATTATAAAATAAGAGGAAAGGGGCTTTTTTTTTTCATTTTTTACTTTATTAATTTTATTACTTTAATAATTTTATTAAAAACTTTTTTTTAACTTTTTTTTTTTCTTTATTTCTGATGTTCATTTTTGGGGGCCTGTTCATGTACTACAGTGAGTAGTACACAAACAGGTTGCCTAGGAGATCTCCTCGGCTCCCGTAGAAGGCAGGTCCCGATGCCGTGCAAGGCTCTGCACGGCATCGTGCTGCCTTCTGAGACATCGAGACCCCGCCACAGCAGCACGGGGACTCGATGCACTCCCTCAAACACAAACCCCTTCTATGCCGCGGTAGCGGCATAGAAGGAGTTAATCCACCGCGATCGCCGATACAGGGGGGGGGGGGGGGCAAAGGACCCCCCTTTGGCATTGACACAAGGTGCCTGCTCAATGATTTCAGCAGGCACCTTGTTCCGATCATGCCCTGTGGCCTTAAGAGGTTAAACAAACAAAAAAAAATATACATATTAGGTATCACCATGTCTGTAACGATCTCCTCTATAAAAAAATATTGTGATTTATCCTGTCAGGTGAATGTTATTTTTTTTTTATATATATATATATATATATATATATATATATATATATATATATATATATAATAATAATAAAAATATGATAGAACAGCCATATTTTCGAAATCTCATCTCACAAAAAGAATATAGAGTGATCAAATAGTACCATATACCCCAAAATGCTACCAATGAAAACGCTAACTTATCCCTCAGAAAACAAGCCTTCACACAAGACCATAATCAGAAAAAAAAAATCCAAATATATGGCTCACAGAGAATGGCCATCACTGAATAACGGAACATTGTGAAAAATGATAAAATCACAAATTATTAAAATATAAGGAGGGATAACACAAATTGTGATAAATTTATGGACGACTATCCGCACATGAGAGACCAGTTCAGAAGTGAGTCTGATATACTAAACAGCTGTGTCGCTGAGATTCAGTGTAACTGGACATCCACATGGGAGGCAACAAGTCGACCATATACAGTTGCAAGAAAAAAGTATGTGAACCCTTTGGAATGATATGGATTTCTGCACAAATTGGTCATAAAATGTGATCTGATCTTAATCCAAGTCATAACAATAAACACACAGTCTGCTTTAACTAATAACACACAAAGAATTAACCCCTTCCCGACTTTTGACATACTGTTACATCATGGGAACCACTGAGTTCCCGCAATTTGACGTAATAGTACGTCATAGTGATCGCGCGGGCCCGGCAGTCCGTGGTAGCCGAGCCCCTGCTGTATCCGCCGGCATCGCTGTAAAAGCTGATGCCGGCGGATTAACCCCTTCTATGCCGCGGTCCGCGCTGACCGCGACATAGAAGAGGTTTGTGTCGGGTGAGAGAGAGCATCGAGTCCCCACGCTGCTGTGGCAGGGACCCGATGCGACACAAGGCAGCCCGATGCAGTGCAGAGGCTGCCCAATGCCTTGCACGGCATCGGGAACTGCCTTCTACGAGAGCAGAGGAGATCCAGCCCCTCCTAGGCAACCTGTTAGTAGCCGAGGAGATCCAGAGTCTCTTAGGCAACCTGTTAGTGTATGACTCAGTGTCATACACTAACAGGCAATGCATTACAATACAGATGTATTGTAATGCATTGCAGAGGGGATCAAACCCCCAAAAGTGAATGTCATAAATAAAAGAAAGTAAAAAAAGTAGAAAAAAAAGTGTTAATAAAATAATAAAGTAAAAAAGAAAAAAAAAAATGCCCCTTTCCCCTTATTTTATAATAAAAAACAGAAAAAACAAAACAAAACCCACACATATTAGGTATCGCCACGTCCGTAATGACCGGCTCTATAAATATATCACATGATCCACCCTGTCCGATAAACACTATAACATTTTTTTTTTAAAGTGTAAAAAAAAGCCATTTTTGTCCCCTTACATCACAAAAAGTGCAACACCAAGCGATGAAAAAGGAGTATACCCCCAAAATGGTACCAATAAAACAGTCACCTCATCCCGCAAAAAATTAGACCCCTAAGGCTACTTTCACACTAGCGTTCAGAGAGGATCCGTCTGGTGTCTGCACAGACGGATCCTCTCCTATAATGCAGACGTTTGGATCCGTTCAGAACGGATCAGTCTGCATTATAGTTTAGAAAAAATTCTAAGTCTGAAAGTTGTTCAGACGGATCCGTCCAGACTTTACATTGAAAGTCAATGGGGGACGGATCCGTTTGAAAATTGAGCCATATTGTGTCAACTTCAAACGGATCCGTCCCCATTGACTTACATTGTAAGTCTGGACGGATCCGTTTGCATCCGCACGGCCAGGCGGACACGCGAACGCTGCAAGCCGCGTTCGGGTGTCCCCCTGCTGAGCGGAGCGGAGGCTGAACGCTGCCAGACTGATGCATTCTGAGTGGATCCGCATCCACTCAGAATGCATTGGTAGCTGGACGGATGCGTTCGGGGCCGCTTGTGAGACCCTTCAAACGGAGCTCACAAGCGGAGCCCCGACGCTAGTGTGAAAGTAGCCTTAGACAATCACCCAAAAAATAAAAAAAACTATAGCTCTCAGAACATGGAGACACTAAAACATAATTATTTTTTGCTTCCAAACTGCTATTATTGTGCTAAAGTGAAAAAAAAAATAATAAAAAAAAGTATACATATTGGGTATCGCCATGTCCGTAACAAAACAGCTCTATAAAAATATATCACTTGACCTAACCACTCAGGTGAACACCGTAAAAAATTATAATAATAACTAAGAAAAAAAGCCATTTTTGTCACATTACATCATAAAAATTGCAACAGCAAGTAATTAAAAAAGCATATGGCCCCCAAAATAGTACCAATCAGACAGTCACCTCATCCAGCAAAAAATGAGACCCTACCTGAGAGAATCAGTCAAAAAATGAAAAAGCTATGGCTCTCAGATTATGAGACACTAAAATATCATTATTTCGGTTTCAAAAATGCTATTATTGTGTAAAACTTAAATAAATAAGAAAAAGTATACAGCTACTTTCACACTAGCGTTGTTTGAATCCGGCGTTCAATTTAGTCACCGGAACTGCCCGCCGGATCCGGAAAAACGTGTGAAAACAAATTAAATTTGAATCCTGATCAGGATTTTGATCACAATTTTTTTAAAAATGCATTGGAAAAAACGGATCCGCCATTTATGGACTTTAACTCTTTTTTCACATTTTTCGGGTTTAACATGCAAAAGCCGTATCCGGTTTGACGGAACACACGGCGCCAGATCCGGCGTTAATGCAAGTCAATAGGAAAAAAGGCCGGATCCGGCGTTCAGTCAAAGTATTCTGGATTTTTTGCCGGAGGTAAAAATACAACATGCTACGGTTTTCTGAAAAGCCTGATCAGTCAAAAAGACTGAACTGAAGACATCCTGATGCATCCTGAACGGATAACTCTCCATTAAGAATGCATGGGGAGAAAACTGATCAGTTCTTTTCCGGATTTGAGACCCTAGGACGGAACTCAGCGCCGGAAAAGAAAAACGCTAGTGTGAAAGTACCCTTAGGTATTGCCACGGGCATAACGATCTGCTCTATAAAAAAGTCAAACGCTGTAAAAATAAATAATAAAAACGGTGCCAAAACATAAATTTTTATGTTACCTTGCCTCCCAAAAAACGTAATATAGAGCAATAAAAAAATCTTATGTACCCCAAAATAGTACCAATAAAACTGGCACCTTATCCCGTAGTTTCCAAAAAGTGGTCACTTTATTGAGTTTCTACTGTAGGGGTGCATCAGGGAGGCTTCTAAAAACCAGTTCAGCTAAATTTGCCTTCCACAAACCATAAGGCGTTCCTTTCCTTCTGCGCTCTGCCGTGTGCCCGTACAGCAGTTTACGATCACATGTGGGGCGTTTCTGTAAACCGCAGAATCAGGGTAATAAATATTGAATTTTAACTTGGCTGTTAACCCTTGCTTTGCTACTGGAAAAAAATGGATTAAAATGTAAAATCTGCCAAAAAAGTGAAATTCTGAAATTTCATCTCCATTTTCCATCAATTCTTGTGGAACACCTAAAGGGTTAACAAAGTTTATAAAATCAGTTTTGTATACCTTGAGGGTTTTAGTTTCTAAAATGGTGTCATTTTTGGGTGGTTTCTATTATGTAAGCCTCACAAAGTGACTTCAGACCTTAACTGGTCCTTAAAAAGTGGGTTTTAGAAATTTCCATACTTCTAAGCCTTCTAACGTCCCCAAAAAATTAAATGTCATTTTCAAAATGATCCAAACATGAAGTAGACATATGGGGAATGTAAAGTAATTACTATTTTTGAAGGTATTACTATCCAATATAAAAATTGAGAAATTGAAATTTGGAAATTTGCTAATTTTTCTAAATTTTGGGTAAATTTGGTATTTATGAATAAAAATTTTTTTTTTTTTTTTTACTTATTTTTACCACTGTCATGAAGTACAATATGTGACGAGAAAACAATCTCAGAATGGCCTGTATAAGTAAAAGCGTTTTAAAGTTATCACCACAAAGTGACACGTCAGATTTGCAAAAAATGGCCTGGGCAGGAAGGTGAAAACAGGCCCGGGGTTGAAGGGGTTAAATGTTACTATGTTTTTATTGAACACACCATGTAAATATTCACAGTGCAGGTGGAAAAAGTATGTGAACCCCTAGACTAATGACATCTCCAAGAGCTAATTGGCGTGAGGTGTCAGCTAACTGGAGTCCAATCAATGAGATGAGATTGGAGGTGTTGGTTACAGCTGCCCTATAAAAAACACACACCAGTTATGGGTTTGCTTTTCACAATAAGCATTGCCTCATGTGAATGATGCCCTGCACAAAAGAGCTCTCAGAAGACCTACGATTAAGAATAGTTAGACTTGCATAAAACTGGAAAAGGCTATAAAAGTAACTCCAAAAGCCTTGCTGTTCATCAGTCCACGGTAAGACAAATGGTCTATAAATGGAGAAAATTTAGCACTGCTGCTACTCTCCCTAGGAGTGGTCGTCCTGTAAAGATGACTGCAACAGCACAGCGCAGACTGCTCGATGAGGTGAAGAAGAATCCTAGAGTGTCAGATAAAGACTTACAAAACAACCCTGTTAGCGAATCTACAATACGTAAAACACTAAACAAGAATGGATTTCATGGGAGCATACCACAGAGGAAGCCACTTCTACCAAAAAAAAAACATTGCTGCACGTTTACAGTTTGCACAAGAGCACATGGATGTCCCACAGCAGTACTGGCAAAATATTCTGTAGACAGATGAAACCAAAGTTGAGTTGTTTGGAAGAAACACACAACACTATGTGTGGAGAAAAAGAGGCACAGCACTCCAACATCAAATCCTCATCTCAACTGTGAAGTATGGTGGTGGGGGCATCATGGTTTGGGGCTGCTTTGCTGCGTCAGGGACTGGAAGGATTGCTATCATCGAAAGGAAAAATGAATTTCCAAGTTTATCAAGACATTTTGCAGGAGAATTTAAGGCCATCTGTCCACCAGCTGAAGCTCAACAGAAGATGGGTGTTGCAACAGGACAACGACCCAAAGCATAGAAGTAAATCAACAACAGAATGGCTTAAAACAGAAGAAAATACGCCTTCTGGAGTGGCCCAGTCAGAGTCCTGACCTCAAGAAAGCGATTCCTACCAGACATCCCAACGAGAATTGAACTGAAACAGTTCTGTAAAGAGGAATGGTGAAGAATTACTCCTGACCGTTGTGCAAGTATAATCTGCAACTACAGGAAACGTTTGGTTGAAGACAAGTTATTGCTGCCAAAGGAGGTTCAACCAGTTATTAAATCCAAGGGTTCACATAGTTTTTCCACCTGCACTGTGAATGTTTACAGTGTGTGTTCAATAAGAACATGGTAACATTTAATTCTTTGTGTGTTATTAGTTAAAGCAGACTGTGATTGTCTATTGTTGTGACTTAGATGAAGATCAGATCACATTTTATGACCAATTTGTGCAGAAATCCATATCATTCCAAAGGGTTCACATACTTTTTCTTGCAAATGTATACCACTTAAAACTATGACCACACCATAAACAATGGCAAGCGGTGGTTGTTGCACCTCAATGAACCAGTCCGGCTACAAAAGGTCAACACCACCAGCTAAGTGTGGTCACAGAATTATCTGCTAATGCAAGCGGCTAATCACGCTGACATCTGGGCGTTAATTCTGGCTATAGGTACCGTATTTTTCGCTTTATAAGACGCACTCCCCCCCCCCCCCCCCCAAAAGTGGGGGGGAAATGGCCATGCGTCTTATAAAGCGAATACTTCGCTGGCCGCTATGCTGCATAGCGCGGCCAGCGAAGTATCAGTGTGAGGGGAGGAGGCGGGGACACTCATGGCGGGGCCCGGTGCAGTGACTCTACTCTAATACATTGGGCCCCGCAACTGTTAAACATTCAATTTGATCTATATCTAATTGTATATGCGCTGTACAGTACTTACTGTAGTACCGGAAGTATAGCATTAAGACGGCGCAGCGCCTGCCGCAGCTCCCTCTGTCATGCGCCGCCTGCCCCAGCTCCCTCTGTCATGCGCCGCCTGCCTGTTCATTCATAAAGTGAGATAAGCAGGCAGGCGGCGCATGAGGAGGGAGCTGGGGCAGGCGGCGCATGACCGAGGGAGCTGGGGCAGGCGGCGCATGACCGAGGGAGATGCCGGTCTGCGCCGTCTTAATGTTATACTTCCGGTACTACAGTATGTACTGTACAGCGCGTATACATATAGATCAGATTGAATGGTTAACAGTTGTGGGGCCTGGTGTATTAGAGTAGAGTCACTGCACCGGGCCCCGCCATGAGTGTCCCCGCCTCCTCCCTCCACACTGATGCATCTGATGGGGGATCTGTAGATGACACTTATGGGGATCTGTGGATGACCTAAGTGTCATTCACAGATCCCCCCTCAGCGTCATCCACAGATCCCCATAACAGTGCGTCATCCACAGATCCCCATAACAGTGCGTCATCCACAGATCCCCATAACAGTGCGTCATCCACAGATCCCCATAACAGTGCGTCATCCACAGACCACCATTAGTTCAAAACCTACCAAAAGCACACCTTTTGGTTCAAAATATTTTTCTTATTTTCCTCCTCAAAAACCTAGGTGCGTCTTATCAGGTGCGTCTTATAAAGCGAAAAATACGGTACTTTGCCAAAAGAGACTCTCTGCCCTATGGGAGATTGATAAACATCTGCTCATATCCTGGTATGCATCCACATTACAGAGATGGGATGCACCCAGTATCTGATGTGAGCACGAATCAATCTCCCACTGAATGTCTAGCATCTAAGCCCCCAGTCCTGCTCTACGCGTTTCACCCTAATATGGGATCCTTAGGAGCACTGAGATATTTGGGCTACAGACAAACATGAACGCCAGCCGCCTCGTGTTCTGAGGCCGGCGGCAGCTGTGCTAGAATGGCCGTACGCGGCCGCTGAGATACTCAGGTTATGAGAAGGAAACCCCTCCCCTTAGTTGGATCGAGCCCCTGGGTCGGCCAATTGCAACCCAAACCTTGCCCACACTGCCCGCCCACTGAACGGAGCGATACCACTTTGCTGGAGTGTCAAAACACTCCCAAGATAACCGGGGACCAAACGGCTGTATTTCATAATGCAGCAGCACGGCAAGGATAGTATTCACTGCAAGTTAAGTACACAGAGGAAGTCCATACTGTCCATACATTAAAGTTCCGACAGCTGATTTTGTTGCCGTCATAACATTCATATTCGGACAGCGCTGAGGCAATCTTATGAGGATATATCCTTGAATACATAGATATAAAAGAGTAGTAGGGGCATATATAGACACATAAGGCAGGGCTCGACAAATCCCAGGCGCCAGGTCGCCATGGCGACCAGGAATTTAGTCCTGGCGCTTGGGTATTTGTCAGCCCGTTTTCAAAGATGCGCTCTCGGCGCGCACCATGGTTTCCTGAGCCGGCACAGTGGAGAAGTAGAGGAGTCCCTCCCTCCCCACTGTGCACGGCTGCCGCTGACCACCAATGAGAACAGAGTAGGAGGAGGAGGGGAGGGACTGTGGCCACTGCGCCACCAATGAATGCCTGAATACCAATGTGCCGGCCATGTGCCGGCCATATCCCGGCCCCTCTGACTGCACGCTGTGATCCGCGCGATTAACCCCTCAGTAGAGGGGTTAATCGCGCGGATCACAGCGTCCTGTCAGAGGTCGGGTGCCGGGAATGTTTGTCTGCATTGGTGGCAGTGGGCAGTTCCGATCGGAGTCCCAGCAGTGTAATGCTGGGGCTCCGATCGGTTACCATGGCAGCCAGGACTTCAGTAGCGTCCTGGCTGCCATGGTAACCGATCGGAGCCCCAGCATTACACTGCTGGGACTCCGATCGGAACTGCCCACTGCCACCAATGATGGGGGGGGGGGGGGCCCTGTGGCCACTGCCACCAATGATTAATACTGGGGAGGGAGGGGGGGTGGGTTTGTTACCGGAGGGGGCTGATAAGAGGGAGAGGCTGGAGGGGCTGATCAGAGGCTGGGGGGCACATGATAGGCTGGCTGCCATGGTCAGCTCCCTGCTGTTGTGTGCACAAAGCACAGGGCAGCAGGGAGAGTGTAAAGTCCTATTCACCCTAATAAAGCTCTATTAGGGTGAATATGACAAGGGTTCTAGCCCTTAAGGAGGCTAATAGTTATTAAATAAAAAGTAAAAAAAAAAAGAAAAAAAAGTTTAAACACCCTTTCCCCCCCAAATATAGAAAACAATATATTGGGATATATATCGCATATCGCACATACTTAAAATTATATCGCAATATAGATTTTATGACGCTGCTCCGCCTGGCTCCTAACTTTTTTAGCTGGCTCCTAGATTCCAAGGAAATTTGTCAAGCCCTGCTGTAAGGCTCCATTCAGACGTCCGTACGTGTTTTGCGGATCCGTAAAACACATATGGACGTCTGAATGGAGCCTTACAGGGGGGTGATCAATGACAGGGGGTGATCAGGGAGTCTATATGGGGTGATCACCCTCCTGTAAGGCTCCATTCAGACGTCCGTATGTGTTTTGCGTATCCGCAAAACAGATATGGACGTCAGAATGGAGCCTTACAGGGGGGTGATCAATGACAAGGGGGTGATCAGGGAGTCTATATGGGGTGATCAGGGGTTAATAAGTGACAGGGGGGGGGGGTGTAGTGTAGTGGTGTTTGGTGCTACTTTACAGAGCTGCCTGTGTCCTCTGGTGGTCGATCCAAGCAAAAGGGACCACCAGAGGACCAGGTAGCAGGTATATTAGACGCTGTTATCAAAACAGCGTCTAATATACCTTTCAGGGGTTAAAAAACTCCTCCACGTCTCCTGATGTACTGGCCTGTCTCCTGGTAGCGCCTCCATGCTCTGGACACTACGCTGACAGACACAGCAAACATTCTTGCCACAGCTCGCATTGATGTGCCATACTGGATAAGCTGCACTACCTGAGCCACTTGTGTGGGTTGTAGACTCAGTCTCATGCTACCACTAGAGTGAAAGCACCGCCACCATTAAAAAGTGACCAAAACATCAGCCAGGAAGCATAGGAACTGAGAAGTGCTCTGTGGTCACCACCTGCAGAACCACTCCTTTATTGGGGGTGTCTTGCTAATTGCCTATAATTTCCACCTGTTGTCTATCCCATTTGCACAACAGCATGTGAAATTGATTGTCACTCAGTGTTGCTTCCTAAGTGGACAGTTTGATTTCACAGAAGTGTGATTGACTTTGAGTTACATTGTGTTGTTTAAGTGTTCCCTTTATTCTTTTGAGCAGTGTATATATATTTTTAGATATAAATACTGCCATAACTTTATTCTCCTACCGTATCTTTTATTGTCCTTTTATTCCTGATTCACCTATAATATTACATACATTTCCATTTTAGCCTTCATTTTTATTATCTTTTATCCCATTTCATTTTTTGCATTTTTTATTACTATCATTATAAATCACCAACATCTATAGTGGAACTTAAAGGGAACCTGTCACCAAAATATCGCCTATTAAGCTGTTAACAGTACCTTATAGTGCTACATAGTTGTGTCCTATAGCACTTTTTCGTCCTTTTCCTGCATTTATCGTCACTGGGAAATCGATGTTTTAATCAGCCGCTACCCCGTTTTTCAAGTCAGGCTTGAAGTCAAGGGGGCAGCGGCCTAGGCGTCTCCAATCCTGCTTTTCCGGCCTCTCGCCGCCTTGATTGACACGCCGCATCTCAGTGCCGGGACCGCGCTCTCAGCCCGCATGCGCAGTAAAGGGCTGCTGTAGCGCGATCCCAACTCCGGGATCGCGATACTGAGATGCGGCGTGTCAATCAAGGCGGCGAGAGGCCGGAAAAGCACGATTGGAGACGCCTAGGCCGCTGCCCCCTTGACTTAAAGCCTGACTTGAAACACGGGGCAGCAGCTGAATAAAAGATCGATTTCACAATGACGATAAATGCAGGAAACCGACGAAAAAGTGCTATAGGACACTAGTATGTAGCACTATAAGGTACTGTTAACAGCTTAACCGATTTTTTGGTGACAGGTTCCCTTTAATTGTTTATAACACCATTCATGACCTTTTTTATGTTCTTAACCCCTTAAGGACACAGGACGTACCGGTAACCGCCGCGGGGGTTAATCGGAACGGGATGCCGGCTGAAATCATTCAGCCGGCATCCCGTAACAATGCAGGGGATGGGGGGTCATTTGACCCCCCCGTGTCGACGATCGCAGAAAACCGCAGGTCAATTCAGACCTGCGGTTTTCTGCGTTTCCGGTCCATTCAGGTGTCCTGTGACCCGATGAACCGGAAAAAGACTGCGATCGGTGGCGTAATTATACACCACCTATCGCAGTCCGAGGATTTGGAGAGGCGGTGCTGGCCCTGGTGCTGATGCCTGCTGTCCAGGGTGCTGATTGGTGCAGGGGAGAGAGGCGCGAGATTCAAACTTCCTGCGCTCCTCTCTCCCCTCCTCTTCCTGTTCTGCACGAGCACCCGGCAGCATCGTCCAGCACCAGCTCCTGAGTCCCCCCCTAATGACCATCCATCACCCTCCTGCACCCATCGCCACCCAGGTAGGTTAGGGTCAGTGAGGGAGAGGCACCGTTAGGCAGGGAAAGAAGGGAAAAGTTAGTTAGGAAAAAAAAAAAAAGTACTTTTATTCAAAACTTTTTTTGATCCATCAGACCCCAGACCCCCCATCCTCCACCAGCCCCCCTTCCCCTCACCACCACTTTTTTTTTATTTTTTTTATTTTTTTTCTGCGTGCGCTGACTGGCCGGCACTTTTTAGCGTCCGTCCACTGTAAGCGCATCGCCTGCCCCACCACCCCACCGACCGCTGATCAGCAAATTTGAACTTTTTTTTCCTAACACTTGCCATTTTTTTTTTTGCCTTTTTTAGTACGCGAACACCCGTTGCCCCCACACACACGCACATATAATAAAGGTTTCCACACACGCACACATACACACACACCCATGGCCCGCCGGATGTTCTCGGCCGAGGAGGCATACGCCCAGATTGCCTCCGACTCTGAGAGCCCCAGTGAGGATGAGGATGACCCCATGTTCCTTTTATCATCCGCATCCTCCTCATCATCATCTGATGACGATGAGCCACCAAGGCGGCGGAGACGCCGCCAGGCGGAGCCAGGGGCCCCACATGCTAGGGATCTTGTGGCCCACCCTAGTACGAGGCGCCCTGGGGTTCGTACTGGTTTCCCGGCCCACCAAATAAGTCCACCGGAGCCCCCTGCCGATGAACTTAGTTGGTGTCCCCCAGTGGACTTTGAGCCTGAGATTCCGGATTTTGCTGGCAATCCTGGAATCCAGATTCCCACAGTGGGGTTTACTGAAATTGACTATTTTAGTTTTTTTTTCAGTAACCCACTGGTGAATCTGATGGTGGAGCAGACGAATCTGTACGCCCACCAGTTCGTCGCTGAAAACCCAGGCTCATTTTTGGCTAGACCCGGTGGCTGGACGCCGGTCAGTGCAGCCGAGATGAGGACATTTTGGGGCCTCGTGCTGCATATGGGTCTAGTCCAAAAACCCAGTGTCAGGCAATACTGGAGTGGGGACGTCCTATACCAGACCCCACTGTACAGTATGGTCATGACACGCTCCCGGTTTGAGGCCATCCGGAAATGTCTGCATTATTCCGATAATGCAGCATGTCCACCCCGAGGTGATCCTGCCTATGACCGGCTGTTTAAGATACGGCCGGTCATCGATCACTTTGGGGCCAAATTCATGGAGGCCTACGTACCTGAAAGGGAGGTCGCGGTTGATGAGTCTCTCGTTGCGTTCAAGGGGAGACTCAGTTTCCGCCAATATATTCCCACAAAGCGGGTGAGGTATGGCGTGAAGCTATACAAAATTTGTGAGAGTACCTCAGGGTACACTTACAAGTTTCGTGTGTACGAGGGGCGAGATTCCCGTATTCAACCCCCAGAATGTCCCCCCACTCTGGGTGTTACCGGGAAACTCGTGTGGGACCTTATGTACCCACTGCTGGATAACGGTTACCACTTGTACGTGGATAACTTTTATACCAGTATCCCCTTGTTCAGGTCCCTTGCCGCCAGATCCACGTTCGCTTGTGGGACCGTGCGGAAAAATCAACGCGGCCTCCTTGCCTACCCCCTCCAGGTACCTATCCCCAGGGGTGAGACCTGTGCCCTTACCAGTGGAAACCTGTTGCTGGTCAGGTATAAGGACAAGAGGGATGTCCTTATGCTGTCCACAATCCACAGTAACAGCACCACCCCAGTCCCTGTGCGAGGTACCGCGGCAACGGTCCTCAAGCCCGATTGTATTGTCGACTACAATCGGTATATGGGGAGGAGTTGATCTCTCTGATCAAGTCCTCAAGCCATATAACGCCATGCGCAAAACCCGGGCATGGTACAAAAAAGTTGCGGTCTACTTGGTGCAGGTTGCCATGTACAACTCTTTTGTACTATCCCGAAGCGCTGGCAGCACAGGGACATTCCTCCAATTCTATGAGGCAGTCCTCAAGGACCTGATCTTTTCGGACCGGGAAAGAGCAGGCCGGAGTACCTTGGGAATTGGAGGCGCCCGGATCGTCCCTGGCCAACACTTTCCAGGTGTGGTCCCCCATACTGGAAAGAAGGGACGAACCCAAAAAAAGTGCAGAGTGTGTCACAAGAGGGGGATACGGAAGGACACCACCACTCAGTGTGACACGTGCCCCGATCATCCGGGCATCTGCGTTATCGATTGCTTCAGGGAGTACCACACTTCCATGGAGTACTACATTTTTGTAATCCCCAACAGTCCACTAGAGAACATAAAAAACTATGTCTCTCAGACTTTGGAGACACAAACAATTTTTCTTTCCCCAAAAAATATTAGTTTTAGTGCAGGCATCCTCAAACTGCGGCCCTCCAGATGTTGTAAAACTAACTCCCAGCATGCCCAGACAACCTACAGCCATTAGCAGGGCATGGTGGGAATTGTAGTTTTACAACATCGGGAGGGCCGCAGTTTTAGGATGCCTGCTTAGTGTCTCCAAAGTCTGAGAGCCATACATATTGGGCATCGTCGCGTGCGTAAAAGTCGTCGCTATAAAAATAACTTTTGACCAAACGCCTCGGATAAACGGTGTTAAAAATATAAAATCAAAACGGTGCCAAAACACCCATTTTTGGGCAAAATTTCAATTTGAATCCATTTTGCCGGTAATAAAGCAAGGGTTAACAGCCAAACAAAACTAAATATTTATTGCCCCGATTCTGTAGTTTGCAGAAACACCCCATATGTGGTCGTAAATGGCTATATAGCCGCACGGCAGGGCATAGAACGAAGGGAACTCCATGTGGTTTCTGGAAGGCAGATTTTGATGCACAGTTTTTTTTTTTTTACACCATGTCCCATTAGAAGCCCCCCATGATGTAGCCTAGACTAGAAACTCCAAAAAAAGTGACCCCATCTAAGAAACTACACCCCTCAAGGTATTCAAAAGTTACTTTACAAACTATGTTAACCCTTTAGGTGTTCCACAAAACTAAATAGCGAATGTAGAAACAATTTTAGAATTTAATTTTTTTGTTACATTGCCTCAAAAAGAGTAATATAGAGCAACTAAAAATCTAATTTATCCCTAAAATAGTCCCAAAACAACAACCACCTTATCCCGTAGTTTCCTAGATGGGGTCACTTTTATGGAGTTTCTACTCTAGGGGTGCATCAGGGGGCTTGAAAAGGGTACATGGTGTAAATATACCAGTCCAGCAAAATCTGCCTTCCAAAAACCATATGGCGTTCCCCTTCTTCTATGTCCTGCCGTTTAGCCAAATAGTAGTTTACGACCACATATGAGGTGTTTCTGCAAACTACAGAATCAGGGCAACCCATTTTGAGTGTTTGGCAGTTAACCTTTGTTTTACTCCTGGAAAAAAAGTATTATATTGGAAAATTTTCCAAAAAATTAAAATTTCGAAATTGTTTCTCAATCTGCCATTAACTCTTGTGGAAGACCTAAAGGGTTAATAAAGTTTGAAAAAACTGTTTTGAATACCTTGAGGGGTGTCATTTCTAGAATGGGGTCATTTTTGGGAGGTTTCTATTATCTAAGCCTCACAATATGACTTCAAACCTGAACTGGTCCATAAAAAGTGGGATTTTGAAGATTTCTGAAAAATTTCAAAATTTGCTTCTAAACTTCTAAGCCTTGTAACATCCCCAAAAAATAAAATATCATTCCCAAAATGCTACAAACATGAAGTAGACATATGGGGAATGTAAAGTCATCACAATTTTTGGGGGTATTACTATGTATTACAGAATTAGAAAAACTGAAACTTTGAAATTTGCAAATTTTTCAAAATTTTGGGTAAAAATTGTCTTTTTTTTATGCAAAAAAATTAACTTTTTTGACCCAGTTTTAGCAGTGTCATGAAGTACAATATGTGACGAAAAAACAATCTCAGAACGGCCTGGGTAAGTCAAAGCGTTTTAAAGTTATGAGCACTTAAAGTGACACTGGTCAGATTTGCAAAAAATGGCCTGGTCCTTAAGGTGAAATAGGGCTGTGTCCTTAAGGGGTTAAACAACTTTTATTGGATAATTGCATGACTAGATAAATTACATGCAACTAGAAGGTATTTAAAGCCCAAAGTAAGAGTATGCATGTACCACTGATGAAGGGGAAGGACACTCCCCGAAACGCGTTTGGTACCGTCCTAAGAACCCTGCATATCCTGGATTAGTACCGGTTGATCTCACACAAGGATTCAGTTACAGGTGATCTCGATCTTTGGATAACGAACAGACCATTACTACACCGCCAATTGTTCACACACCCCTGCTGACGCGGACATCAACACATCCGGTGACGTCACCGCCACTTGGGACGCCAGGCAGAGGAGACGCGCGCGCTACCCACGAGTCGCCGCCACACTCCGAACACAAGACCATCGCCGACAGACTGCGGGGGAATCAAAGGTATCAAGGGTATTAGGGCACTACACCAATTCATTGTGGGACGCCACACGTTGGTAATACATGCCCATCATTTAATACCTCTGTTTCAAGTTATGTCTAGCATAAAGGAGAGGTCTGTGTCACCCTAAAATAGAGGGCGTTTTCCCCTAAATATTTCAAGGGGCTTATTCTACCCTCTTCTGACCTAACTACATCACTATACCCCATATTAACGGGCATAAACACATTTAGGGACAAAAGTGAGGCCTTTCCCCAACAATTGGGTTTCTGTCTCAGAGCGTTCTAGCTGATAAATTTATAATCTGTAGCACATCAGAGATAGTGGGTGTATGTGCCGTATATTGCTTTTGCTCCATACCCCTCAATGTATTCCCTGATGCATTACTGTTTTTTTCTGTCCCTCAACCCGTATGTAGTTGTAGGTGGCATCCCTGAAAAAAAAACCAAAGTTGTCTTTGTCTCGTACCCGCACCTCCCCTAAATGGTTGAAAAATGGGGTAGTGGGTGTGTGAGACACCTTCAAACCCCGTTTTCCCCTCAGAAGAGGAAGGTTCCGTCTCAAGCTCAAGAGTCTTGGCTGTCCTGGCCCAAACACCAAGACACAACCTTCCCTAAAATCTGAGGTGTCCCTCAGAAATTGGGAGTGTTTTCGTGCCTTCAATTGAGCCATAAAGCGCTCAATCATCAGCTGCAGGATCAATTCCTTGCGTGCAAAGTCTGAGTTATTAGCAATTTTTTTTAATTACAGTAATTTGTTCCTGGAGCACTAGGGAATTTTTATCATATAATACCCTCTCCTGCTCCAGGAGTAGTCCCATTAATCTGAGTGAGCTGTCAACAGACTCTCTTTCCCATTTTTTAAGGAACTCTGTTGATTGAACATTGTTCCACGGGGGAATACGTAAACCCCGTGGAACAATTTTATTGCATCTCCCACCAACCCCTCACATGATCTTTATACGTGTTGGTGAGTTGTTTGAAAGTCCAAGCAATGGTCAAGGTGTGAGTTTCAGGTGGTAATTCTGCCTCAGAAAATACTAGCTTAGCCTCATCATTCCTAAGCGCATCGAGGCCCGATGGGTAAGACCGCGTGTACACAAGACTATTCATCATCATCATCATCATCACAAATGCCTGCTAACAAAAAACCTGCCACCCCCCTACGAAAAGTGGAAACCGGAACTAAGTTCACTGAACAAAACGCACATGAGGAGGTCAGAGATGTCCTTACACAATTCTGGGGAATATTGAAATCTGACCCGGATGCGTAATTTGAAGGACCGCCTGGTACCGGTTTTTTTTTTCAAGCTCCAATGAGCACTACCTGGCTCAGCACTGATCTCAAGGGTACATTTCAATGTGAGGGATGCGTGGTGTGCGGTGCCATATTATTGGGCAATGCATTTACGAGTACAGTTACACGCAGAACTTATTAAGTTGAGGTGTTAGGGGTATACGATACTGTAGCCCCTTGCTGGCGAGGAGTGGTGTATCGCACAGGGAGAGGAAGGAGTCCAATGGCAGTGACACTGCTAGAAACGAGGTGCAGGGATGGATGCAGTATATAAGAGTCGATCCGGAGTGCTGGACTGGGAACAGGAGGGAGACCAGCAGGTCCCAGAGTGGGCTTGAAGGCAGAAGCGTGGTCAAGAGGAGGAGGTGGCGGTCGGTACACAGGATCGTAGTTCAAGCAATGAAGGATGAGACAAAAACGTGGTCGGTAAGCAGGCAGCGGTTAGTTCACAGGATCGTAGTTCAAGCAATTGGGAGGAGGCAGAGCTTGACTATGGCTGAGAGCACAATAATCAGGCAAGGAGGAAGTGATGATGTTGTTGGCTTTAAATAGGGAGTGCACGGCTGAGTCTAGTTGAGCTGATTGCACTGGGAACTAGGGTCTGAGGTAGAACACCAAGGTCTACAGAAATGGAGCTATCCAGAATGATGGGTAGCTCAGTCAGCAGAGCTCCCACCTGGAACGCCGGAGGTTCCTGGTTCGAGTCCTGACATGAGGTCTTTTAACCTCCTTATGTGTCTCTATATGCCCCTACTACTCTTTTATATCTATGTATTCAAGAATATATCATCAGCGCTGTCCGAATATAAATGTTATGATGGCAACAAGATCAGCTGTCGGAACTTCAATGTATGGACGGTATGGACTTCCTCTCTCAGTGTACTTAACTTGCCTTGAATACTATCCTTGCCGTGCTGCTGCATTATGAAATACTGACGTTTGGTCCCCGGTTATCTTGGGAGTGTTTTGACACTTTAGCAAAGTGGTATTGCTCCGTTGAGTGTGCGGGCAGTGTGCGTGGGGTTTGGGTTGCGGTTAGCTGTGCCCCCTCCACGCGATTGGCTGACCCAGGGGCTCAAATCAACTAAGGGGAGGGGTTTCCTCCTCATAACCCGAGTATCTCAGCGGCCGCGTACGGCCATTCTAGCACTGCTGCCGCCGGCCTCAGAACACGAGGAGGCTGGCGTTCACGTTTGTCTGTAGCCCAGATATCTCAATGCTCCTGAGGATCCCATATTAGGGTGAAACGCATAGAGCAGGACTGGGGGCTTAGATGCTAGACATTCAACAGGAGATTGATTCGTGCTCACATCACAGATACTGGGTGCATCCCGTCACTGTAATGTGGATGCATACCAGGATATAAGCAGATGTTTATCAATCTCTTATAGGACATAGGGCAGAGAGTCTCTTTTGGTGAGGTACCTATAGGCAGAATTGCAGCCCAGGTGTCAGCGTGATTAGCCGCTTGCATTAGCAGATAATTCTATGACCACACTTAGCTGGTGGTGTTGACCTTTTGTAGCCGGACTGGTTCATCAACAACCACCGCTTGCCATTGTTTATGGTGTGGTCATAGTTTTAAGGTGGTATATATGGTCAAAAAACACAGCTCGGATGCGGAACCAAACAACGTTCATGTGAATGCGCCCTTACAAATAGTTTAAGTGAAAGTCACAGTATACAGTCGTGGCCAAAAGTTTTGAGAATTACATAAATATTGGAAATTGGAAAAGTTGCTGCTTAAGTTTTTATAATAGCAATTTGCATATACTCCAGAATGTTATGAAGAGCGAACAGATGAATTGCATAGTCCTTCTTTGCCATGAAAATTAACTTAATCCCAAAAAAAACTTTCCACTGCATTTCATTGCGGTCATTAAAGGACCTGCTGAGATCATTTCAGTAATCGTCTTGTTAACTCAGGTGAGAATGTTGACCAGCACAAGGCTGGAAATCATTATGTCAGGCTGATTGGGTTAAAATGGCAGACTTGACATGTTAAAAGGAGGGTGATGCTTGAAATCATTGTTCTTCCATTGTTTATCATGGTGACCTGCAAAGAAACACGTGCAGCCATCATATGCGTTGCATAAAAATGGCTTCACAGGCAAGGATATTGTGGCTACTAAGATTGCACCTCAATCAACAATTTATAGGATCATCAAGAACTTCAAGGAAAGAGGTTCAATTCTTCTTAAGAAGGCTTCAGGGCGTTCAAGAAAGTCCAGCAAGCGCCAGGATCGTCTTCTAAAGAGGATTCAGCTGCAGGATCGGAGTGCCACCAGTGCAGAGCTTGCTCAGGAATGGCAACAGGCAGGTGTGAGCGCATCTGCACGCACAGTGAGGCGAAGACTTTTGGAAGATGGCCTGGTGTCAAGAAGGGCAGCAAAGAAGCCACTTCTCTCAAAAAAAAACATCAGGGATAGATTGATCTTCTGCAGAAAGTTTGGTGACTGGACTGCTGAGGACTGGGGCAAAGTCATATTCTCTGATGAAGCCTCTTTCCGATTGTTTGGGGCATCTGGAAAAAGGCTTGTCCAGAGAAGAAAAGGTGAGCGCTACCATCAGTCCTGTGTCATGCCAACAGCAAAGCATCCTGAGACCATTCATGTGTGGGGTTGCTTCTCATCCAAGGGAGTGGGCTCACTCACAATTTTGCCCAAAAACACAGCCATGAATAAAGAATGGTACCAAAACACCCTCCAACAGCAACTTCTTCTAACAATCCAACAACAGTTTGGTGAAGAACAATGCATTTTCCAGCATGATGGTTATCACTTTTGCCTTATGGCACGGTGCTCCAAGTGGCTCGGGGACCAAAACGTTGACATTTTGGGTCCATGGCCTGGAAACTCCCCAGATCTTAATCCCATTGAGAACTTGTGGTCAATCCTGAAGAGGCGGGTGGACAAAAAAAAAAACCCACTAATTCTGACAAACTCCAAGAAGTGATTATGAAAGAATGGGTTGCTATAAGTCAGGAATAGGCCCAGAAGTTGTTTGAGAGCATGCCCAGTCGAATTGCAGAGGTCCTGTAAAAGAAGGGCCAACACTGCAAATACTGACTCTTTGCATAAATGTCATGTAATTGTCGATAAAAGCCTTTGAAACGTATGAAGTGCGTGTAATTATATTTCACTACATCACAGAAACAACTGAAACAAAGATCTAAAAGCAGTTTAGCAGCAAACTTTGTGAAAACTAATACTTGTGTCATTCGCAAAACTTTTGGCCACTACTGTATATACTCAAAGGTGTTACGCAACAATACTACAACCCCCGCAGTCTGCATGGACAACACCTGTGGTTTACAACCCTCTCACATTAATCAATATATTGCTGGTCATTCAACAACCAGAAGTCCCTAGAATCGTTTAGTTTACTGGAATGATTAACTGGAAGATTCTAGACTGGTCAGCCAGAAAAACTCTGTAACTTTCCTTTACTGGCATTAACTATTTTGGCATCTCTTTCTCCTACATTCTGAAAACGGCTGTGTGAAAATCAACATGTGAGCCGTAAAAAAATCATTCAAAACGTGCACTGAAAAAGCCAAAAGGGGGTCTTTCCGTATGCAGCATACCCAAACAGCGGTTTCTGTCCACATGTGTGGCATTTATGTATCTAGTAGACACAGGTTAAAAATGTAAAGGGTGTAGTAGAGTTGTTGCGATACCAAATTTTTGATTCGGTTTCGATACCATGAAAAAGTATTGCGATACTCTATACCATTCGATACCACGCGAAAAAAATAAATCAAAAAAGCCACGTCCATTCCGCATTTTAAAAAATGGCGAATCGTGCAGTTTTTATTTGTTTTTTCTGTTCCGGCGTTCACCGCATAGATTTTTTTTATATTTTAATAGTTTGGACTTTTCTGACGTGGCGATATGTAATATGTTTATTATTTATACATTTTATATGTGAAATTGGGAAAAGGGGGTGATTCATACTTAATATTTTGGTGGGGTTTTTTTTTTACACTTTTTATTTAATAACTATTTCCCCCCTTAGGGGCCAGAACCTGGGATCTTTCATCCCTTGTCGTATTCACCCTGATAGAGCTCTATCAGGGTGAATAAGACCTTACACTGTCCCTGCTGCTCTGTGCGCTGTGCACACAGCATCAGGGATGTTGCCATGGCAGCCAGGGCTTCAGTAGCGTCCTGGCTGCCATGGTAACCGATCGGAGCCCCAGGCTTACACAGCTAGGGCTCCGATCAGAAGCTGCCACTGCACCACTAATGAGGGGGAGAGGAGAGGACCCTGTGGCCACTGCCACCAATGATTTTAATACTGAGGGGTTGAGAGGGGCCGGCGCACTGTGCCACCAATGATTTTAATGGGATGGGGGGGGTTGACACACTGGACCACCAATGATAATTATCCCTTAATACAGGAGGTGGGTACTGGCAGCAGATCAGCGGTAGTTAACCCCTCAGGTGCCACACCTGAGGGGTTAACTGCCGCTGATCGCAGGTCCCTGTCAGGGGCAGGGTGCCAGCAATGTGATTCTGCTGCCGGCACCCGCCTCCTGTAATGTGTGTTAAAGTCTACTTTTCCTGGGTCCAGACTAAGTATTAGGCTACACAGAGCGGCGCCCAGCGATGTCCCAGCACTTAATATTAGTCCTGGGCGCCGCCCGCTGTGCCCCATTACTGTCTTCTGCTCCATATGCTGATTACTTTCGGAGTAATGGGGAGGAGACATCAGCTTCACTAGTGGGCGTTCCTTCTTCCTGGCTGTAGCACTGTCCAATCGCAGCGCAGGGAGAAGGAACGCCCACTAGTGAAGCTGATGTCTCCTCCCCATTTCTCCGATAGTAATCAGCATGTGGAGCAGGAGAGGAGACAGTAATGGGGCACAGCAGGCGAACGGAGCGGCGCCCAGGAATAATGGAGAGTGCTGGGACATCGCTGGGCACCGCTCTGTGTAGGAAAAGTCGTATAATTGGTGGCGCAGTGCGCACGCCCCTCCTCCTCCCCTCTCTCCTCATTGGTGGCAGCAGCACAGGGGGAGGGAGGACTGCTTCCTTCTCCCCGTGCTGCTGAGAGAACATAAGCGCGCTCAGAGCAGCACGCTCATGTTCAAAGATACTAGACTGCGCAGATGCGCAGCCCAGTATCGAAAAAATGGAAATCCCGGTATCGTATCGATACCGGGACAAAAGTGTCGATTGGGTATCGAAATTTCGATACCCGCAACAACCCTAGGGTGTAGTGTTTCTGTGTTCTTTTGGACACTGAAATTCCATATCTGTGAAAAACTCACAATTTTCATTTTGCACAGACCGCTGTACATTCATTTTTTGCAAAATACCTGAGGTGTCCAAATGCTCCCTCCCCCTTAATAAATACCAGGAGGGGCATTAGGTCCAAAATGGAGTCACTTCTCAGGGGTTCAGTAACTTCGGTTTATTATTTCACCCTACAGCCTTTACAGTTGTCACCACATTGAGCCTCAAAATGTTGAGGGAAAAGAACGGGGACACATTTTGGGCGCTTCTAAAACCAGGAAGAACAGGATAATAATTAGAGGGCTGAGTTTTCACATTGGCACAAGATACTGGGCACCGAAATGGCATATCCGTGGAAAAATGCCAATTATCACTTTTGCAATTTTCACTTTGCACCATCTCTTTTGCAAAACAACTGACTGATCAAAATCCTCACTACACCTCTTGAAAAATTATTTGGGGAGTGTAGTTTCCAAAATGGGGTCATTTTTTAGGGGCTTCGACTGTAGGGTCTCTTCAATTGCAACATGGCAACTAAAAACCATTTCAGCAAAATCTGTCCTCCAAAAGCCTGCTGTGTGTAGGGCTGCAGTAAACGATTATTTTAGTGATCGAGTATTCTATAGATTATTTTTTACGATTAATCGAGTAATCTAATAAGAAAAAAATAATACTGTTTTCCTTTATAAAAATTCCCCCCAGTGCCATCAGCAGCTCTGCCCCCTTGTGCCATCAGCAGCTCTGCCCCCTTGTGCCATCAGCAGCTCTGCCCCCTTGTGCCATCAGCAGCTCTGCCCCCTTGTGCCATCAGCAGCTCTGCCCCCTAGTCCCATCAGCAGCTCTGCCCCCTTGTGCCATCAGCAGCTCTGCCCCCTTGTGCCATCAGCAGCTCTGCCCCCTTGTGCCATCAGCAGCTCTGCCCCCTTGTGCCATCAGCAGCTCTGCCCCCTTGTGCCATCAGCAGCTCTGCCCCCTTGTGCCATCAGCTCTGCCCCCATTGTGCCATCAGCTCTGCCCCCATTGCGCCATCAGCTCTGCCCCCATTGTGCCATCAGCTGTGCCCCCATTGTGCCATCAGCTCTGTTGCCACTGGTTTCTATGACGCTGTGCACTCCAGGCGCCTGGCCTTAATTGCGCCCCCACCCCCTCGGTTTCATCCACTTACCTTTCCAGCAAGGGCGCTGCCGACACTCCATCGTTCTGCGCTGCTCTGCTCCTGACGTCACACAGTGCGTCGGGTCACGGCGTGCGTACGTCAGGAGGTCAGAGCAGCGCGGGACCATGGACGTACTGTGGAGTGTCCGGAGGCCGCCTGCTGGAAAGGCAAGTATTCCAAGCGCCGCAGGAGAGCACGGAGGGGGAGTAATAGCAAGCGCTTCACTCCCGATCCGTGGTCACATGACACAAACTAATCTTCGATGCAAAAAATTTGCATCGAGGATTTTTTTGTGTCGAATTACTCGATTTAATCGAGTAATCGTTTCAGCCCAGTGTGACCATACAGCCATTTACGAGCACATACAGTATGGGGTGTTGCCGAATTCACAGAGAAAATGGGTAAGAAATTGTGGGATGTGTTTTCTCCTTTAACATCTTGTGAAGGTGAAAAATTTGTGGCTAAAGTAGCATTTTATTGTAAAAAAAAAATTCATTATCACTGCCAAGTGTTTCTAAAGTCTATGAAATGCCTGTTGGGTAAAAATACTCCCTACATGCCTTGAAAAATTCTTTGTGTTGTGTAGTTTTCAAAATGTGGTCCTTTTTTTAAGGTTTCCACCGTATGGGTACCTCACCTCAAGATCTCAAATGTGTGATGGCTTAAAAAAAAAAAAAAAGAAAAAAAAAAGGGGTCTAACAAAATCTGCCCATCAAAAACAATATGGTGTTCCTTCCTTTCTGAGCACTGCAGTGTGCCTACACAACAGTTTAGGCCTGCACTAGGCCTGAAGCCTATGAGAGGGAATGGGCAGGGAGAAATTACTTCCACGCCCTGCCGCATCATTCAACTATATCACCGCCCTAAGGATATAGAATGGAAGCCCTCATTTCCCACGGCCCTTACTGCCACCCCCCACTTGTCTAAAGCTGGGAACTCCTCCAATTATAAGAACGGTGGTCCTTCTGAAATGGACAGAACTTGCTGGTCGGAAATGCATGCAGCCACTCCATTAATTTCTATGGGAGGACCGTAAAGCCGAGCACTGTACTTGGACATCTGTGAATAAGGGATAATTTTCTCTCACCGCAACACCCCTTTAACCCCTTAAGGACCGGGCCATTTTTCACCTTTATGTGGTAATAACTTTGGAACGCTTATAATTATCCAAGCCATTCTGAGATTGTTTTCTCGTTACAAATTGTACTTCATGATAGTCATAAATTTGAGTCAATATATTTCACCTTTATTTATTAATAAATCCCAAATTTACCAAAAAATTTGTAAAAATGAGCAATTTTCTACATTGCTATTTCTCTGCTTTTAAAACAGAAAGTGATACCTCAAAATATTTATTACTTAACATTCCCCATTCCCTTATTTTTTTGGAACGTTAGAAGGCTTAGAATTTTAGAAGCAATTCTTAAAAATTTTGGTCGATTTAGCACAGTTTTTATTCATTTTTACAGCATTCACCCGAAGGGTTAGGTCATGCTATAATTTTATAGAGCAGATCGTTACGGACGTGGCAATACCAAATATGTATACTTTTTCTTATTTAAGTTTTACACAATAATAGCATTTTTGAAACAAACAAAATGATAGTCTAAGAGTCATAGCTTTTTTATTTTTTGACCGATTGTCTTAGTTAGGGTCTCATTTTTTGCGGGATGATGTAACGGTTTGATTGGTACTATTTTGGGGGGCATACGCCTTTTCGATCACTTGGTGTTGCAATAAAATGGCTTTTTTGGAATAGTTTTTATTTTTTTACGGTGTTCTCCTGAGGGGTTAGGTCATGTGATATTTTTATAGAGCTGACGGACGCACCAATACCTAATATTTAACACAATAATAGCATTTTTGAAACAAAAAAATTATGTTTTAATGTTCTGAAAGCTATCGTTTTTTATTTTCTGAGCGATTTTCTTATGTAGGGGCTCATTTTTGCGGGATGAGGGACAGTTTTATTGGTACCATTTTGTGGGACATACGCCTTTTTGATCACTTGGTGTTGCACCTTTTGTGATGTAAGGTGACAAAAATGGCTTTTTTTTACACTTTTTTTTTTTTTTTGCTGTTTATCGGATGGGGAGGGTAATGTGATATACTTATAGAGCCAGTCATTACGGACACAGTGATACCTAATAAGTGTGTTTTTTTTTATTTTTTCTATTTTTTATTATAAAATCTAGGGAAAAGGGCGTTTTTTTCTTTTTTTACTTAAATTTTATTTCTGTCCTACTCTGGTACTTCAACTTTTGGGGGTCTGATCCCCTTTGCAATGCATTACAATAAATCTGAGGCTGGATCTCCTCGGCACCCGTAGAAGGCAGGTCCCGATGCCGTGCAAGGCATTGGGCAGCCTCTGCACAGCATCAAGCTGCCTTGCCACACATCGGGTCTCCGGCCACAGCAGTGCGAGGACCCGATGGGCTCACTCACCCACAGCAAACCCCTTCTATGTCGCAGTCAGCGCTGAGCGCATCAAAGAAGGGGTTAATCCGCCGGCATCGTTGTAAACAGCAATGGCGTCGGATACAGCAGTGATCGGGCGGGCGCAGCTTCTACACCCGCCCAATCAGCCCGCCGTGCATGTATGGTGGAATGCATTCTGGCACAGCTTCCCCCGCCGTACATGCACAGCGTTTTGCGTTAAGGGGTTAAGGCCACCCCTGTAAACAGTTTTCAGTACCCAAGGTAGATGTTATCAGTGATCTCTGTACAAGTGTGTATAAATAGATAGCGGTCAGTCTCTGGTAGAACCTCTCCCGTGTACTGAGAGTTCTTCACAGTGGTGGTCTAGGAGGGATTATCCCCTACTGTTATATTGATGACCTATCCTCTTCTTTGTTGACCTGTTCTCACTGCTTCATAGTGCTCTGGTCATTTTAGGGAGCTGCAAGGACCTGGAGAGAGGATAAACTTATACCAACCGGAATACCCGTTTAATCAAAATGCCAAGATCAGGGCATGTAGTAGCCCTACAGCATAATAACATAACAATCCCATACGTAGGCTCACACTTGTTACTTGATCAGTTATTTCAATCAGTTATTGCGAGCCAAAACATTGCGCAGGTCAAAAACAATAGCTGATGGAAATAACTGATCAAATAACTGAAGTGAACTCAGCCTAACTGGGATGTGGTCACCGGAATAAAATAAAAAAAATTATTAGTAGAGTAGGAGTTTTACCAATAAAGAAGTTGGATATCCAACCCAGTATATGTGAAATGCAGCGATATCCAACCCAGTATATGTGAAATGCAGCGGAAACTATAAAGAGTAATCCCGAAACTCAACTTGTAAGGGTACTTTCACACTTGCGTTTTTCTTTTCCAGCACTGGGTTCTGTCAAAAGGGCTCAATGCCGGAAAAGAACTGATCAGTTATATCCCCATGCATTTTGAATGGAGAGCATTCCGTTCAGGATGTCTTCAGTTCAGTCTTTTTGACTAATCAGGCAAAAGATAAAACAGCAGCATGCTAAGGTTTTATAGTGGCCCAAAAAACTGAAGACTTGCCTGACTGCTGAATTGTTTTCCATAAGCCTTCCAGTCTGCGCATGTGCAGACTGAAAAAAAAAAGCTAAAAAAAAACTGATCCGTTTTGCCGGATGACACCAGAAGGACAGATCCGGCATTTCAATGCATTTTCTGACTGATCAGGCATTTTTAGGACTGATCAGGATCCTGATCAGTCTTACAAATGGCATCTACGATGGAACTGCTTGCCGGATCACTCTGCCGTAAGTGTGAAAGTAGCCTAAAATCACAGAAAGAAAAAAAACTAAAAAGATAAGACTGTTCGGAACTACTCTACTTATGGTTAGTCAGTAATTGCATGTGATGTGCAATCTCATAGAAATCCTTCCTCATATACGTCTGAGATTGCGCGGTTTTTCTTTAGCCCTCAGGATACTTCAGATCCAAATGTTATAGCCCTTCCTCAATGCCGAGTGATCCTCTAGGTGTCCAATACCTTTCTTCACTTCAGCAAGAGGTCCTATAAAAGGATATACACCTAGTGCTCACCGTGTTTATGATATTAAAACAAGTTTTATTGTACTTACAAGATTTAAGACTTCATTCCAATAAAATTTCATAAAAACTCCTAGCCGAACCCGGGTTTCGCACCACTTTATCAGGGGCGTGTCACCATCTATGTCTGGTGTAAGTGTTTTTTAAACCTCCTGCTTGCGGCATCGTATCCACCTACTTCCTTCCTATTCACATGATACACTTTATATGTTTAAAAATATATAACTATCCATCTAAAATGGTTTACATTCCATTACACTTCATTTAAAAATACTAAAAAGGTGGAAAACAAAAGGTGAATGAGCTGCCTGTTGTAAGGACTACATGACAGTTTTAAAATCAGTGATGAGCTCATTGTGGCAAACGCTGTTTAAATGTTTTAGTATTTAAATGAAGTGTAATGGAATGTATATTTGTAAACCATTTTAGATGGATAGTTATATATTTTTAAACATATAAAGTGTATCATGTGAATAGGAAGATCACTTGGCATTGAGGAAAGGCTATAACATTTGGATCTGAAGTACCACGAGGGCTAAAGGAAAACCGCACAATCTCACAGACGTATATGAGGCAGGATTTCGGCGAGATTGCACATCACATGCAATGACTGACTAACCATAAGTAGAGACTGCGCGGAACTACTCTTTTTTTCAGTAGTTTTACAAGTGGATTTTCGGGATTTCTCTTTATAGTTTCCACTGCATTTCACATATACTGGATTGGATATCCGACTTCTTTATTTGTATTTCTGATTAATCCCGTGATATTTCGACCTAGTGTGAAGATGGACATTGTGTTTAGAGAAAATATGCATTTAAATGTGGAGGAAGTGTTTAAAGTTAAGGAAAAAACAAGCGAGTCCAATGATCTAGATGATATATATATTGAGTTGGAACAGCTGATGAGTAAGGAAATCAGAACTATCTAAGATGTTATCTCACTAGAAAGATATCTGGTAGAAGAGAAAATCCCTGAGGGTTTGCGCTGGCAATTACCTTTTAATTCCAACGATACAGATGATTTGCATGAATTTCTAAATGAATGCGGTTTGGGCGCAATAAGATTTATTATTGGTAAGAGAAAATAAAAATTTGCAAATATATGCACCCATATTGAAGAAATAAAAAAGAAACTTGAACCATTTGAACAGATGGAGGAATATATAGAGTTATTCCAAAAATACCAGAAATAGATTATAAAAGTGGAACAAGAAGTTAAAAAGAAAAAAAAACATAAAAAGTTTTTAAAAGCATTAGATGATTATAACAATGATAGAGTCTACAAATGAAAGGAAAGAAAAGAACAGATGGTGGAAGAAATGCATGTGAATGTAGGGGTGTCTGAAGCCTTACCCGAGCAAGGGAGAATGGGGGACTATCAGGGAGAAAACAGGCAGCCACCAGGGGAAAACTCATGGGGGTCCATATACAGAAAAGGAGACCGTAAGACCCTTCAAGTATCAGGGTAAATAGGAGAGATACACCATATAGGAGATTTTGCCCACATCTGGATATGGGAGAAGGGGATATGAATCTAATCAGGGATTTAAAGAAAATTATCCTACAGGATATAGGGACAATTATAACCCCAGATATAGATCAAATTATAGACCCCAGTACCCAGACAGGGAATTTAGATTGCAATACAATGGTCCAATACAGAAACCTATGCATAGAAAAGATGAGGAAGGCAAAGCAGAACAAAATGACAAACCAAAGAACAAATATGATGAGAAAAAAGGTGAAAGAAATAAAAAAAAGTCGTAGAAGAGAACACTCACGCATTGGTTAGGGAAGAAAATTTTCCACACCAGATGACCAAAGGAGTAATAATAGAGAGAGAAACGACGGATCAGAAACAACAAAATCTTCATGGATAAAGAAAACTTTCAGAGGAACGAGAGGCAAAAAGGCCAAACAAAAGTCCCGAAGCCAAGAAATGAAAGTAAATGATGAAGGTATATATAATCTGAGTTCATATCATCTATCGGAAGAGGAAATAAGAGTATTAAACAAAGATTTAAAATCCGCCCCCACCTATACAGGCAATAAATTGCAGACATATCTAGATGTACATAGATTTGTCAGAAAATTTAATATTTTGAAATACATGAATAATAATATATCTGGACCAATGAAAAATTATCAAGGAGAAAAATACAAACATACTACTTTAAAAAATCTAAATTCTATCTGAAAAATTAAGAAAATGAATGCATAGAGGCATTTCAAAGAGGTCTCCTGAAAGGTCTGGAATGTATAGACACGAAATGTGGGAGCAAATATAAAATTTAACTAAGAAAGAAAGAGGCATTAACCAACCTGGAGAAGAATGATAAAATCTTAATTAAGCAGGCAGATAAGGGTAGGGGCATTGTGGTATATGACAGACAGCATTACGAAATAGAAATGTGGAAAATCTTAAATGACACTAACATATGAAAAACTTAGAGGAGATCCTATGGCAAAATATAAAAAAGAACTGCTAGTCCTATTAAAAGAAGGTTTAGAGAAGGGAATTTTGAGCAAAAAGAATATGACTATTTCAACAACCCCCATCCTAGGACCCCAGTTATATATTTCCTCCCAAAGAAAGGACCAAAAAAAAAAAAAAAAAAAACTGGGAAGACCAATAGTCTCTGGTATATAATATATAATCTATCACCAGTAGAGTCTCCGAATACATTGCTGTGTTCCAGAAGAAATACTTGAGAGCAACACCTTCCTACCTCAAAAGATACTAGTGATGCTTTGAAGTTATTAAGGGAGAACAAAATCTTTGAGGAAGATATGATACTTGCTACGGCCGATGTCACTTCCCTGTACACCATTATTCCCAAAGACATTGGTGTACAGGCAGTGAAGTTTTATTTGGATAGAGATATAGGAATGGAGAATGAACAAAAATATTTGATTTTAAAATGCATAGAGTACTGTTTGGAGCATAACTATTTCTGGTTCAATGATGTGTACTATTTACAGAAGGTCAATACCGCGATTGGCGCGAAATTCGCTCCGAGCCTAGTAAACCTATTTATGGCATATTGGGAGTATCTATATATTGGTCCATTGCTCACACAGTGTGAAAAAGAATGATCCCTCTGTGTATGGAAAAGATCTATAGACGATTGTGTGTTTATATGGAAGGGAGGAATAGGTGGTTTGGGACAATTCATAGCATTCCTAAATAATAACTAGAATTTGAGATTTACAGTGAATAACAGCAAAGAAAAAGTGTGTTTTTTGGATCTAGAAATATTTGTAGAAGAGGGACTAATCAAAACAAGAACGCATTTTAAACCCACAGACCGCAATGGATATATAGAAAAAAAAATTGCTGTCACTATAAACCATGGATAGACAATGCACCTAGAAGGCAGTTCCAAAAGGATCCAGAAGAATTGGATCAGGAAGAGTGATTATATTAAACAAAGTGAGATCATTCAGCGGAGGATTATAGAGAAAGGCTACAATGAAAGTGTACTAGTAAAAGAGAAAGAGGAAGTTGCACAGAAATAGGAGATGAAAGGGACACAACATAAAAAGGAAATAAATAAAAAAGGGTCTGAGGGATAATAATGGTAATGAAGGCTATAAGATTGCCTTCTCTACCCAGTATTCGAGTCTTTGTCCATCGCTAAAAAAAATTATTCGAAAGAAATTGGAGAATATTGCACAACGATCCAATATTGGGCAATATCCTTCCGAATAATCCTCAGTTCATATTTAGAAGAGCACCGATTATTAGGGACAAATTAGTCCACAGCTTACTCCATAGAAACTTTTTTTTACCTAATGGACAATTCACATGGTGCGGCTTTTGTGCCGCGTGTAAGAATCGAACTAAAGAAGAAAAAAAATGTCAGAAAAAGGGTCTGATTAGAAGTAATGTGGGGAATAAAGACTAAGATAAAAGGACATATATCCTGTGAATACATAGGAGTAATATACAGTACAGACCAAAAGTTTGGACACACCTTCTCATTCAAAGAGTTTTCTTTATTTTCATGACTATGAAGGCATCAAAACTATGAATTAACACATGTGGAATTATATACATAACAAACAAGTGTGAAACAACTGAAAATATATCATATTCTAGGTTCTTCAAAGTAGCCACCTTTTGCTTTGATTACTGCTTTGCACACTCTTGGCATTCTCTTGATGAGCTTCAACTGAATAGGCAGTTATATTAAAGACTGTCCGTGCCGTAACACAAAATGCGGTACGCACACGGACGCCGTCCGTGTTTTGTGGATCTGCGGTTAGCGGACAGCAAAACATACAACGGTCGTGTGCATGAGGCCATAGATGGTGACACGCCCCTGATGCAGCAGTGCGAAACCTGGGTTGGGCTATGAGTTCTTATGAAATTTTATTGGAATGAAGCAAGTCTTAAATCTTGGTAGGTTGTGGTGGATCACTAGCAAGTAGTTAAGGTATGGTGCTGCAAGCTCATATAGAGGGAATCACCCCACCCTCTCTTAAAAGGCAAATGTAGTAATAGAATAATGAGTGAGCACTCATACACTTGGCAACCAGATTGACATGTGCAGAAATTTTCTGCACATGTTAATCTGGTTGCCAAGTGTATGAGTGCTCGCTCATTATTCTATTACTACATAAGTCTTAAATCTTGTAAGTACAATAAAAACTTGTTTTAATATCATAAACACGGTGAGCACTAGGCGTATATCCTTTTATAGGACCTCTTGCTGAAGTGAAGAAAGGTATTGGACACCTAGAGGATCACTCGGCATTGAGGAAAGGCTATAACATTTGGATCTGAAGTACCCCGAGGGCTAAAGAAAAACCGCGCACTCACAGACTTATATGAGGAAGGATTTCTGTGAGATTGCACATCACATGCAATGACTGACTAACCTTAAGTAGAGACTGCACGGAATTACTCTTTTTTATTAGGAGTTTCACCAGCATCCGGAACTTAGTATCAAATAAGTTTAAAGGAAACCTGTCACCTGGAATATGGCAATAGAGCTGAGGACATGGGCTGCTAGATCGCCGCTAGCACATCCGCAATATCCAGTCCCCATAGCTCTGTGGCTTTATTGTGTAAAAAAAAAACGATTTGATAGATATGCAAATTAACCTGAGATGAGTCCTGTCCCTGAAATGAGTCCAGGGTGAAGGAGCCTAGCACCGCCCCGCATCCTCCGAATCTCCTCCTTGCTCTCTGACGTCAGAAAGCTAGAGCACTGTAATCTCGCGATGTGCCCTGTAATCTCGCGATGTTCGTTCCCTGAGACTGATGCCAGCACAGGGAAGGAACATTATGCCGACACTGCACATGCGCTAGCACGCGCATTGAGAGATTACCGCGCTCTAGCTTTGTGACGTCGGGGAGCAAGGAGGAGATTCAGAGGATGCAGGGCGGTGCTGGGCTCCTTCACGCTGGACTCATCTCAGGTTAATTTGCATATCTATCAAATCGTTTTTTTGACACAATAAAAACAGAGCGACGCGGACGTGCTAGCGGCGATCTAGCAGCCCATGTCCTCAGCTCTATTGCCAAATTCCAGGTGACAGGTTCCCTTTAACAAGAAACTTGAACCACACACACACTTATTAAATACATTTTAGCCTGTCCCTATATGGTCCATAGATGAGAATTTGCATAAAATATGCAGACTCCTTCTCTAGCAATAGCAGTTAAACGTTACAGCAATGCCTCAGTGTTTGACTCAATGACTTCTATCAGTGATTGTGAGCCAAAACCAGGTGTGGTTCTCAACACAGAACAAGTGCATACTGGGTCGTGTCTGGACGGCGAGGAAGATGGCAGCTTAGCTGCATTGCTCCAGTCTCCACTGCTGCTTTACTGGCCAGCAGTGGTCGCAATAACGCCTGTACAAGAGTCATAGACGCTTGTTCAGGCCATTTTACTCCCTGGAAAAAGTCTAAGGCGTACCGATACGCCTTAGACTTTTCCCTGCCATTCAACAGCGCAGTGAATGCTGTGAACGGCGCAGGCAGCGCAGCGATGTGGCTGCTGCCTGAAACCACCAATAACAAGGCTCCTTACAGTGAGGAGCTTTGTGATTGGTCAGTTTGAGCGGCTGCCAGAGCTTATGGCACACCGCTCTGAAGGGATGAAGGACGCGCGCGATCCTCACTGGCGGGGTAAGTGGGGATCTGTGAGATTTTGTGGAGATCTGAGCGCCTTGTTTTTCCCCTAGAATGATGAGTCTGAAGCGCTCAGCCGAGCGCGGTCTCTCCTCCCTGCTGAGTGCGGTACTGAAGACAGCCTCAATAGAAGGTCTACGGGACCACTACCGCGCTCAGCAGTGAGGACAAGTGGCTGAGCACTTCAGACTCCTGCTCATAGAAGTCAGAGGGGGTCCTAGCGCTGGACACGTCAACAAGAGACCTCCATTACAACAGACCTGTCAACTTTCTTATGAATCTATCAAGGATTTATTGCAGCATGTTCCACCCGACGCTGCTATAAGGATTTCTTCTGTAATGCGGCGCCGCATGGCGGCACATGGTGCTACAAGGACTGCATGTGGCCATTTGCAGCCTCCAGGACATGCCAAGCGCATGAAGTCTTTGCTGTAAGACTGTATAATGCAATAACCACAGCGGTGGTGGCACTTTTGTGGCATGAGATAGGGCAACCTGGCCATGGAAGACAAATTCCCCTTTATAGCGAGATCAAGCATAAGACAAAATGACAGCCTCTAGATCAGGGATCAGCAACCTCTGGCACTCCAGCTTTTCTGAAACTACAACTCCCAGTATCCTCTAACTTCTTTGGGAGTTACAAGAACAGCTGAGCAAGTGTGCATGCTGGGAGTTGTAGTTTCACAGCAGTGCTGGAGTGCCAAAGGTTGCTGTACCCTAGATCAGTGGTTATCACTGCGTGATGTCATCATCCAGATCCACATGTGACTGTGGCGGTGCAAGGTATGTGCCCGGGTCTTTCGCTTGTGTCCTTGGCACCAGCATGCACCACCATCCATTGTGCCTGTGTCCTGCTCCGCCAGTGCCTCAGGTCTCTTCAGAGTCTACCAACAGCCCCGGTGGCACCAACATACCCACCTGAGAGCTCATCTACAAGGACGTAACTTTGGTGGGCAGCAATGGCCACGTGACCAGCGGCACAAACAGCAGCAAAAATTAAAAGAGATTGTCCCAAGATCAACACTATTTACCTATACATACTTGAACCAGAGAACACTAGAACATGGTAAGACCCGATGGTGAGACTCCCAGCGATCATGTACTTGAAGGGGACATGTCTGTTTTAGTAACGACTTGCATTTCCCATGCAATAACAATTCTGGGGAATCAATTCTTGTGACTCTATATTGTACCATTCCTTTATTATTCCTACTAGAACGTATGAACGAGTTGCTAGTAGTCTGCAATAAGGGTCCAGCTGGATGTTACCAGTTGACAGCACTGATTGAATAATGTCAAGCTATACAGGGACACCCCCATCTGGACATTCACTGCAAACTGCCAGCAAGTCATTCATAACTAATAACAGGAATAACAGAGGAATGGTGCAACATAAGGTCATAAGAATAGTTCCTCCAGGATTGTTATTACATGGAGTGGTGCAAGTTGTTACCAAAACAGACAAATCAGGAGAGGGGAGGGGTCCTCTTTAACGACATGTGATAAATAGCAATCTTAGGACAAACCCATTAAACCTCATAAAATCACTGCAACAGTGAACTCAATGGTGCTGACCCTTCAGCGCAACAGTGTCCTCAGTGGCACCGACCCTCCAGAGCAACAGTGACCTCAGCTAAATTAAAAATTGTCTACATTTGCTATTTATGCATTGAAGACAGTTCTAGAGTACTAGTAATGGTTTCCCTGCATAAATAGAAACCCCTTAATGTTATACAGGCCTTCGTATTAACTATCTGAATTACTGTAACTTTCGTACTCCTCATCGGCTGAAAATACTCCTCAAAAATGGTAAGAGGAGTATTTTTATTCTTCCAGAAAAAATGTAGCGCGACCTCTGCTGGCCAGCACTTAAGGCACCTGCATACTAAGGTGGAAAAACCCTTAGCCTGGAGACAAGCCTCTCCCCTGCAGTCAGGCTCACCATTACAGACGCTTAATGAGTGCTGGACAAGGGCTCCCAGGCCATCTACGCCAGCGGGTCAGGCTCCTTGTCCCTCGGCCTCCTGCAACAGCTCAGCGTCGCCCACCAGCTATACAGATTTCCTCTTCCCTGCAAGTCCGTTCCAGCAGGTGCCGGGAGGAGAATCTGCAAACCCTCCATCGACACAGCCATCGGCAGGAACCGCAGTGCCACCACCTCCAACCAACCACCAGCTTATCTCTGCAGCTGAAGTCTTCGGACTGGCGGAGGCAACACCACCTGCCCAGGACTCCACAACTATGGGGGGGCGCAACAGCTCCCCACCAAACAGAGTGGGTCAGGTACCCAGCCATCTACTCCAGAAGCCCCACCCTCAGTCTAAGGTTGTGGCTCCTCAGGCACATTAGTAACATAGTACAGGGTGGGCCATTTATATGGATACACCTTAATAAAATGGGAATGGTTGGTGATATTAACTTCCTGTTTGTGGCACATTAGTATATGTGAGGGGAGAAACTTTTCAAGATGGGTGGTGACCATGGCGGCCATTTTGAATCCAACTTTTGTTTTTTCAATAGGAAGAGGGTCATTTGACACATCAAGCTTATTGGGAATTTCAGAAGAAAAACAATGGTGTGCTTGGTTTTAACGTAACTTTATTCTTTCATGAGTTATTTACAAGTTTCTGACCACTTACAAAATGTGTTCAATGTGCTGCCCATTGTGTTGGATTGTCAATGCAACCCTCTTCTCCCACTCTTCACACACTGATAGCAACACCGCAGGAGAAATGCTAGCACAGTCTTCCAGTATCCGTAGTTTCAGGTGCTGCACATCTCGTATCTTCACAGCATAGACGATTGCCTTCAGATGATACGAGATGTGCAGCACCTGAAACTACGGATACTGGAAGCCTGTGCTAGCATTTCTCCTGCGGTGTTGCTATCAGTGTGTGAAGAGTGGGAGAAGAGGGTTGCATTGACAATCCAACACAATGGGCAGCACATTGAACACATTTTATAAGTGGTCAGAAACTTGTAAATAACTCATGAAAGAATAAAGTTATGTTAAAACCAAGCACACCATTGTTTTTCTTGTGAAATTCCCAATAAGTTTGTTGTGTCACATGACCCTCTTCCTATTGAAAAAACAAAAGTTGGATTCAAAATGGCCGACTTCAAAATGGCCGCCATGGTCACCACCCATCTTGAAAAGTTTCCCCCCTCACATATACTAATGTACCACAAACAGGAAGTTAATATCACCAACCATTCCCATTTTATTAAGGTGTATCCATATAAATCCCCACCCTGTACATAAGGCCGAAAAAAGACATTTCTCCATCCAGTTCGGCCTGTCATCCTGCAAGTTGATCCAGAGCAAGGCAAAAAAAAAAAAAAAAACTGAGGTAGAAGCCAATTTTCCCCACTTTAGGGGAATAAAAAATTAATTCCCGACTCCAATCAGGCAATCAGAATAACTCCCTGGATCAACGACCCCTCTCTAGTAGCTATAGCCTGTAATATTATTACACTCCAGAAATACATCCAGGCCCCTCTTGAATTCCTTTATTGTACTCACCATCACCATCTCCTCAGGCAGAGAGTTCCATAGTCTCACTGCTCTTACCGTAAAGAATCCTCTTCTATGTTTGTGTACAAACCTTCTTTCCTCCAGACGCAGAGGATGTCCCCTCGTCACAGTTACAGTCCTGGGGATAAATAGATGATGGGATAGATCTCTGTACTGACCCCTGATATATTTATACATAGTAATTAGATCTCCCCCCAGTCGTCTTTTTTCTAAAGTGAATAACCCTAATTTTGATAATCTTTCAGGGTACTGTAGTTGCCCCATTCCAGTTATTACTTTAGTTGCCCTCCTCTGGATCCTCTCCAGCTCTGCTATGTCTGCCTTGTTCACAGGAGCCCAGAACTGTACACAGTACTCCATGTGTGGTCTGACTAATGATTTTTAAAGTGGTAGGACTATGTTCTCATCACGGGCATCTATGCCCTTTTGATGCAACCCATTATCTTATTGGCCTTGGCAGCAGCTGCCTGACACTGGTTTTTGCAGCTTAGTTTGCCGTTTATTAAAATTCCTAGATCCTTATCCATGTCAGTGTTACCGAGTGTTTTACCATTTAGTATGTACGGGTCACTTGCATTATTCCTTCCCACGTGCATAACTTTACATTTGTCAGTGTTAAACCTCATCTACCACTTATCTGCCCAAGCCTCCAGAATATTCAGATCGCTCTGTAGTAGTATACTGTCCTCTTCAGTGTTAATTACTTTACACAGTTTAGTGTCATCTGCGAAAATTGATATTTTACTATGCAAGCCTTCTACAAGATCATTAATAAATATATTGAAGAGAATAGGGCCCAATACTGACCCCTGAGGTACCCCACTAGTGACAGTGACCCAATCTGAGTATGTACCGTTAATAACCACCCTCTGTTTTCTATCACTGAGACAGTTACTTACCCACTTACAGATGTTTTCTCCCAGTCCGAGCATTCTCATTTTATATACTAACCTTTTATGTGGTACAGTGTCAAATACTTTGGAGAAGTCCAGATATACGACATCCATTGATTCGCCGCTGTCGAGTCTAGAACTTACCTCCTCATAGAAACTAATTAAATTAGTTTGGCATAACCGATCCCTCATGAAGCCATGCTGATATGGCGTTATTTGCTTATTTCCGTTGATCTGGCTGAGGAGAGCGGACAATTTCGGAGGCGGCGCTGAGGTGAGGGAGGCGGCGATGAGGTGAGGTAGGCAGCTCTATTGAAAGGGAGGGCGGCGATTTCTAGTCGGAGGGCGGTGCTGGGCACCAGACGGAGATTGCTGCAGCCGGGCACTCTGCATGATGAGACGTCCCCTTGGACACATTTGGTACGTGAGTGACAGGTTATAAAAACCTGTTTAATATGCTAATAGAGCCACAGGCACATTTAATAAGGTCAGTTTCGGATTCAGGGTATTAGTAGGGACCTGGCCATATGTTTAGGTTATAGGCCTCAAATCTCATGACAGAATCCCTTTAAACTTACCGGCCTATAGTTTCCAGGCTCTGTTTTTGGACCCTTTTTGAATTAGGCAGACTCCCCTGAAGGTATACCATCCATTTTGGTGGGAGAATATAATAACCCACCACAGGCTATGGACACATGGACCAGCTCACCTTGCCCGCCCTCCTTTCCCGGCTATCTCATCGCCAGCCTCCTCTGATGCCCCACAGCCTTGGAGTGCTTATTTCAGCCAAGTACCTACAAAAGAGGACTTTAGAGACCTAATTTCTGAGGTTAAAGAGGCCTGCAGGAGTGAAATAGCGGCCATGCGCTTTGACATCCAACATTTTGTGGAAAGGGTGAACCCCTTGGAGGGGGCTCACGATGACACAAGGCTCTATATTTCCAACATACACTCGACAATTGCTAAGCAGGCCACAGTTCTTAGGGACTTGTGCTGCCACATTGAGGATTTGGATAGCAGGGGACGTTGGAATAATATCCGAGTTAGGCTACATTCAGAAGACTGTAGTGTTTTGTGGCCCGCAAATGGCAGATCCGCAAAAGATGGATACCGGCCCGTGTGCGTTTCACAATTTGCAGACCGCACATGGCTGGCACTATGATAGAAATGCCTATTCTGGACATGCATAATCTTTTTTGTGAGGCTGCGGAACAAAACTACAGATGCGGTCAGCATCTTTTGCAAACCCATTGAAATGCATAGGTCCGCACCCATTCCGTAAAATTGCGGGAACAGATGTAGACCCATTCATAAGGTCGTCTGAATGAGTCCTTAGAGGTCTCCCTGAGGCTACTGGGGCTGAGGATCTTTTTTCTACTCTGGAAGCCATATTCAACATGATCCTGGGGATAATGAGCAGCATGGGGTGGCAACGAGTTCAGCACTCTCAGGATTACTATGCATTATAGCGATTTATTTATATGAAAAATAAAAAAGGACAAAAAAATAAATACAAGCAAAGCTTCAAAAGAGTGAGTATTATTTATACCTCACGAATAACCTTTTAAACAAGACTAATACAACTGAGTGTATTACGTGGATATAATTGTGGAGCCTGAGTGAGGTTTTGAATCAGGTCATTGTATACTACAGGTGGAGCAACAGTTGATGATTAAATGATCCTGGGCGAACAATCTACACCAAAAATTAAGCTAGACAGAGCTCATAGAGCCCTAAAGCCTCGGGGTTCGGCTGCCCGTCCATGGGATATTATCTGTTGTGTACACAGTTATGCACTTAAAGAAGCCATCATGACAAAAGCGATATCCCTCCAAAACTTTGAGTTTGATGGAGTCCCTCTCCAGCTTTACCCAGACCTCTCTTGGATCACATTATAAAAGACATGTCATCTGCAGCCATTATTAGTCCTTTGTGATTGTCAGAAGGCTTCCGTTTATTTGCCAACCTCTACCTCTTTTGTGAAGCTCTGGACATCCCTGAGCCCAGTATTCCAGACTGGGAAATACAGCCACCTCCAGGCCCACCATTTAGGATTTAGACTCCGGTTCAGCAGAAAAGGAAGGCTGTGTCGTTGCCATCCTTCAGGAGTCAGCTGTGAACACTGGATCATCATCCTGATTGAACTCATTACCTTCTCCTTTGCCTGGGAGTTGTCTCCTCTGATTGATCTTTGGACTGGGCAGGTTAGGGGGTTATTTACATGGTTTAAAATGTATTCCCGTCACCAGTCGCATCATTCTGTAACTCTTATAAGTGCCGTATTCTGATATTTTTTTTAAATGTGAAATAGCCAGTTTCTTTTTTCTTAATCTTCAAATGGTTTATGCAAAAGGTGTGGGCTCGGTGGTCGAGTGTTACCCATCTTTTTTTTTTTGTGGGGGGGGGGGGGGGGGGTTGTATTCTTCTGCTAGCTAGAGACAGACATTTTGGTCCCTACTGAAGCTTTTTATCCCTTGTGCTTGGCTGCAGGGAGTTCTATTTAGTTCACTTTAGAATGTACCCAATGTCTCATGCAGGGATACTTGTCCCTGGGAAGTGATTTACTTGCACTATTGTTATGTTACTGCATTTGTTTCATGTTTTGTCTCAAGTTGTTCACCCACCCTTTTGTCTCCACCTCCCTCTTCATATTATTCACCATTGGAACCAGTCTCCTGGATGGATTAGGAACAAATCTTGCTGGATCATGCTGGGGGTCATTTGGTTGGATGGTTTTGGAGCTGGCTTTTGACATGCCTGGTGACCCGTATTTACACAACACTGCGTTCTTTTTTTTTTTTCTTTCCCATTCACAATGGTTAATTGTGTTACCTTGAATGTCAAAGGGCTCAACTTCAACATCAAAAAGAGACTTTTGCTCTTGGAGTTGAAGACCCATAAAGCAGAGGTGGTTTTTATACAAGAGACACACTTCAAAGACATTATCCCAGTCTATTCTGCCACAAACTCCAGTCGCAAGGCAGGGGTAGTGATATTGCCTTCCATTTCATGCCCTATCGGGATAGATTAATCCAAGTTAGATCCCCAGGGGAGATATGTTATTTTACGGGGCTCTTTGGGGGGACAACCCATCACCCCTAACTCTTCCCAAATACACTTTCTGAATAGAGTGTTCGGAAAAAAATTATAATTTTTTTTGTGGGAGGGGAGAGAATGGACTTCAATATTACATTTTCAGACTGCATACATAGACTAGCTCTGTCTGGATGTACGCCTCATTCAAGTCAGTTACAAGTTTCAAGAGATTCTCGAAATTTAGATGTTACTCCCTCTATGATCTGTGGAGAGTTAACCATCCCACTGACCGGTCCTACTCTTTACTCCACTCAGCATGGAACCCACACTAGGATTGACTACTTTTTTGGGACTATACCCGTTTTAAGAGTATAGTGGGAAGGCTGGGAACCATCACATGGTCTGACCACGCCCAAGTTGAAGTCATTCTAGACTTCAATGTCGGACATACTTGTCAATGTCATTGGCGTCCTAATGATAGTCTTCTGAAAAGCTCTTTGCTCTGAAGAATTACACTTCCACCTGCAGGCCTTTTTTGTATTCAATGGAGGGGGTTTCGGTTTCTGAAGTGAGGCGCACAAAGCAGCGATGAGGGGACATTGTATTGCTATCGGCACTAGATTTAAAGACTCAGTAGCCACCACAAGGGACTTGGGTAAATGCCTGAAAAGACTAGAAGAGCTGATGGCTGCCCAACCTTCCTGCCACACCCTTAAAAGTAATGTGGATTCCAAAGCCTAACTTAATAGGATAGTCCTAAGCAGGGTAGATAAACTCCTTCTCTACACGGCAGAGGTATTATGCCTGGGGTAACATGAGAACTATGGAGTATATGACCACCCTATTGCAAGATAAGCTGGACCTCTTCTACTCCATTTGGGATACATGGGACTCATTCTGGCTCACCAGACAAGTGTGATTCCGGAATTTGGTGGAATTACCCCTTTTCTTTGCCCTTCTCTTACCCTACTCTTATTGTGCCTGTCCTGTCCATTGTCTGGTCTGTCTTGGTTTGTCTTTTTCTGTACACATGTTTAAGCTGGCAGCATTTGAAGGTTGCTTTGGGAAAATTCGCAGTGAGTACTGTTAGTTCAAATACCTTATGTAATTAGGACAGTACACCGCAAGTCCGACAAATCAACTTTTATTGGTTATTCACCGTTTCAGCTTAGCTTTTTTTTTTCTGTCTTTGCTTTACTTACTGGTAATCGGATTTTCCAGAGCCCACGACAGCACCACGGAGAGAGATGATCCGCCCCCAGGGACAGGAAACCTACAGAATAAAAAGGTGGAGCTTCTCTGCCACCTCAGTGGTTTACAGAGCTTGAGAGTGACTCTGGCCGAAGTTAATCATGTTTACTTCATCAATATAATATACTACTTTTTTATAATTAAACTGCTACACTCAAGTGCAACTAAAAGAAAACCCAAAAAAGAAATACCAGGGGGGGATAAGGAAGGGTGCTGTCGTGGGGTCTGGAGAATCCAATTGCCGGTAAGTGTAATAATTTTTCCCTTCACCCATGACAGCACCACAGAGAATTGCAGAGAAAAAAAAAATATTCCTTCCTCAGGAAGGGACCACCGATTGTAAAATCTTTCTCCCGCAAGATCAGAGCAAGAGTTTAGATCCAAATGATAGTGACGAAAAAAGATAAGGAAAAAAACCATGTGGCAGCCTTACAAATTTGTTCAATAGAGGCACAAACCCTTTGTGCCCGGGAAGTAGAGACAGAGCGGGGAGAATGTGCTTTAACCAACAAAGAGGGACAATAAGCTGCCTCAAGATAATACTAATCCATCTAGCCAGAAAACTCTTAGTAGCCCTTTTGCCTTTGTTGGGGCCTGAAAAAAGAAGAAACAAAGCCGAAGACTTCTGCCAATCATCAGTAGCCTGAAGATAATGTAACAAGCAGCGTCTCACATCTAAATGAGTGAAATTCTCTCTTTAGGAGACTTTGAGTTGTCACAAAAAGAGGGGAAAACCATCTCCTGGGACCTATGAAATTTAGAGGAAACCTTTGGTAAAAATGCAGGATCAGGATGAATAATAACCTTGACTTCAAGAATAGTAGTAAAAGGACGGTTTTTAGAAACGGTGTGTAAATCACTAACTCTACAAGGAATTATGGATACCAGCAGAACTAACTTAGGAGCTAAGTGCTTAATAGATCAATAGTCTCAAACGAGGGCTGTGTTAAAGCTTTTAGAACAAGGTTCAAATCCCAAGGAGGAACTCTCGGTACACAAACCGGAGCAGACCTGTAAATAGCTTTAAAAAAACTTGACAAACCACGGATCTAGAGCAAAATTCGGTTCAAAGAACAGAAAGGGCTGAAACCTGGACTTTTAATGTAATTTTGGCCAACCCTAATGTCAAGCCCTTTCTGAAGGAACTCTAAAACCTGAGACGGCACTAAACCAGGTAAATTCTTAGGGTCTAACCCAGAGGTGGGCAAACTTTTTGACTCGTGGGCCACAACAGGTTCATATATTTGACCCGGGGGCCAGACAAAGAGTAGATGGATGGGGCGTTTGTGTGAATTAATATAAATTAAATTTAAATTTTGTAACATTAAAAGGTTTAGTTTAATTCAAGGTAGAAAAGCATAAAAAGAGTTATTGTACAAAACTTTTATGCAATGTATTTCTTTCATAACATAGTATGTATAACACCTTCATATTTAGTGGGAACAGTGTTGTTGGTCTTTCTTTTTTGCTAAGAAATCAAAGTCTCCAGTGGCCCCCCATATTGTGCCAATATATAGGGCCCCCTATAGTGCTTCCCCACTTCTCCATAGTGGCCCCCATAGTGCTTCCCCCTCTTCTTCATAGTGCCCCGCCTCCAACCAGGTAGGGACAGGAAGTATAAATTAGACCCTCCTCCAGCTCTTCCTCAGTGTCTTTCTGGACCGACAGCCTAGAGAGTCTTATCCTCACATATAAAGGATTATTATATATCTACAAATATTTTATTTTTTATTTTTTTGCATTCACACCCACACACACCTTCACCTAATTTTTTGGCCTATATGTGGGCCTGTATGTACATATTCCTACATATATTTATTCATATACGTAATTATCCGTGCCGTCATGGAGGATTCATGAAAAGGGAATTACCGGTAAGTAATTTGGTTTTTCCCTTTCATCCTCCATGACGGCATACCATGAGATATAACAGATTAATACTCTTATTAGGGAAGGGGGACTATGGCCTGAAGCACCTTCCTGCCAAAAGCGAGCTCCTGACTAGCTGTAGTATCCACTCTATAATGTTTAATAAATGTATGAGGACTTGACTATGTTGCTGCTTTGCATATCTGTTCTAATGAGGCATTCGCCCTCTCTGTCCAGGATGCAGCCACAGATCTTGTGGAATGTGCTGTAAAGGACTTTGGTGGAGGCATATTTGACACTTTATATGACTCTGAAATTGCCATTTTTATCCATCTGGATAAGGAGTTTTTTGTGGCTTTTTGCCCTTTATGTGTTCCATTGAATTGGACAAATAAATAGTCTGTTTTCCTGAACTTTTTTGTAACTTCTAGATAGAGTAACACAGCCCTACGTACATCTAAATTGTGAAAATTCCTTTCCCCTTCTGTTTTTGGGTTTGAGCAGAATGATGGGACAATAATCTCCTCCCGCCTGTGGAAGTTTGATACCACTTTAGGAAGAAAAGAATTGTCCAGTCTGAATACAATTCTGTCCGGAAATATGGTGCAAAAAGGTTCCACTATTTTTAGAGCTTGGATTTCACTCACTCTTCGCGCTGAGGTGATTGATACCAGGAATAAAGTTTTCAGAGATAAATATCTCAATGAGGTTTCTGAGAGAGGTTCAAACGGAGCGTTTGTCAAACCTAATAGCACTACATTGAGATCCCAAGGGGAAACTGCTGGTCTTAGGAACGGTCTTAACCCATCTGCTCCTTTTAGAAAACGGATCACCCAAGGATGTTCCGCAATTTTTTCACCGAACACTGCGCTTAAAGGGAACCCATCATGTGGATATTTGATTATAATCTAACTAATTATATACAATCATTAACTAAAATGCCTTAGATGTATTCACCTACTGGTGTGACAGATGGTTATCTCATAATATACACACAAAGATGCCGCATGCTAATGAGCTGATTGGAGTCCGGCGTGATGTCATTGAGTCCAGCGTATATTTAATTCAGAGCTATAGCCACTCCCCTGCTGGTTCATATGGAAACAAACTGTCATTCAGCAGCAGGTGGGCAGGGAGAGTCAGGAGCTCATGAATATTCATGACTCATCATTATCAGCTGGAGCTTTTCAATACAAGATGTTGGCAGATTGACTGGGTCAATTAAAGAAAGTGACCCAGCATTGTGCTAAGAGAATCAATCACTTATTTATGTTGCCCTTAGTTAGGACACCATAAAACTGGTGACAGGTTCCCTTTAAGGCTGATATGTGAACGCTTAACGTGTTTGGGCGTAAACCTTTTTTAAAGCCGGACTGCAGGAAACCTAGAACTGCTTGGACTGAGAACTTCTGCGAAGAAGTTTTTTCCTGGATGCACCAACAGCAAAATTTATTCCATACCTTACGATAAATTTTAGAAGTTACATCTTTTCTGCTGGCTGATATAGTGTTAATAATGGCTTCTGATAGGCCCTTAGCTCTCAAAATCATCCTTTCAGGTTCCAAGCCGTTAGGTGTAACCTTTCTATCTGGGGATGGTAGATCGGGCCCTGGGATAGTAGATCCTGTTGCCAAGGAAGGATCCATGGGCTCTGGACTGAAAGCGTAGAGTAACGGAAACCATGTTTTTTTTGGCCATAGAGGGGCTATTAGTATCACATGAGCCCTGTATAGCCGAATCTTTTTTAGGACCCTGGGAATTAATTGAAAAGGGGGGAAGGCATATGCTAGTTGAAAATCCCATTTTTGGGACAGTGCATCTACCCCTATGTTTCCGTCGAACGGATTCAGAGAAAAAAACTTTTTTAGTTTTGTGTTTGTGGCTGAAGCAAAAAGATCTACTTGTGGGGTTCCCCACAATTTTGTGATTTGAAGAAAGACGTGTCTTTCTAGGCTCCATTCTGTTGTTTTTAAGGAAGTTCTGCTTAAAAAGTCTGCTTCTATGTTTAGGGATCCTTTTAGATGGATTGATGATAAGGATCTTAATTAAATCTCCGCCCAGGAGAATATTTTTACTGTTAGTTTGCTCAATGCTAAACTTCTTGTCCCGCCTTGATGGTTCAGGTAAGCAACTACTGTTGTATTGTCCGTTCTTACCTGAAAGTCTTTGTTTTGTATAAGGTGGGCAAACACCTTTATCGCTTTCCAGACTGCCGTGAGTTCTCTTTGATTTGACGACAGATTTTTGAGTGACAGACGCCTCTCCTTGGGAATAGAGATGGGAACAATGCGCTCCCCATCCCCAAAGACTTGCGTCCGTCATGATAACGACTAAGTGTTCGGGGTTCCAAGGAACTCCCTTTAATAGAAAAAAGGTAAATAAGAACCCTCTGTTACCACTTTTTGGATTTTTCCCTTTTGACCAAGGAGTGTCCCTAGAGGTTCTCTTGGCCTGGAAAGAACTCCCTTTTTTATTCCTACGAAAGGGAAACTTCTTTTTATTTGTATCTTTGGGAAATGATTTTTTTTGAGTCCGCGGCCTTCTCTAAAATGGATTCAAGATCTTGGCCGAACAGTAGGTTCCCATGAAAGGGAAAACTACAAAGCCTTGTTTTTTAACCGGTGTCACCGGACCAGGATTTTAACCAGAGAGCTCTCCTAGCTGCAACTGCTAGGCCAGAGGTCTTAGCGGCCATTCTGACTGACTCTGCCGTGGAGTCTGACAGGAAATCAACTGCTTTCACTAGTAGGGGAAAGGAGTCTTTTAAAGTATCATAAGAGGTTCCTTCTTTCAGGAGAATCTCTAACTGTAACAGCCACTGTTTTAAAGACCTTGATACAGATGTGGCCACCAGATTAGGCTTGAATAGTGCTGTGCTAGCCTCCCAGACTTTAAGAACTTGATCATTTTTATTGTCCATGGGATCCTTTAAGGTCCCCATATCTTCAAATGGGAGAGCATTAGCCCCTATGACTAGTTTGGATAAAGATACATCCACTTTGCGGCAAGTTAATAGGGCCTCGTCTTCTTTACAGAAAGGGAGGCGACGTTTCATTGTTTTTGGGACAAATAGTTTTTTATCTGGGGATTTCCATTCTCTTAATTAGTTCCATCATGTTTTTATGGACCGGAAATACCCTCTTTTTCCTTTGTTCTAGACCGCTATACATTTGGTCCTGGACAGATCTCTGCACTTTCTCGTCTGAGAGCCCCATAGTAGCCCTAATGGCTTTTACTAACTCCTTCGTGTCCTCAGAGGAAAAAAGGAAGTTTTTATACTCTGAATCAGACCCGGAAGAGATTTCGGAATCTTCATCCTCCGAATCCGACTCAGGCTCTGAGTCAGAGGATGGCACGGAGATGCTCAATTTAGAATTTTAGAGCTAGATGTCCCAGGAGTAACAACCGGACTTTCTGCCATAGCAGATCTCATTTCTTCCCGTATTACATCTCGTAGCTCCTCTCTAATTGACGGGACTAAGTCCTTCACCATATTAAAGGTAAATTTTTTGTAAAGTTTTTTGTTATAAGCGTCGGGCAATTTAGCTGAACACAACACATTTTTTAGTTTTTGGACTAGCTTTTTTCTGAGCTATATCCTTATCACTCTGCATTCATACAGGGAGAGCCATAGAGGGGGAGAGAGAGAGAGCAGAGGCACATACTGGGGTTAGCAACTAATACAACCAGCACTCACCCAACCCCCAGGACCTTAACTTACAATAGAGGGTCCCTGAGAGGTTTCCATCTGGCCAGGTTGTTCAGACATGCAGCAACCCTCTACAAAACCCCCCTTAAATACTCTCACCTGCAGACCTCAGATCAGTGGGCGACTTCCGCCATGATCAGCATGCCGATTTGCCGCTCCACCCCCACCGCGTGCGTTCCACAGAGCGGAAGTTCCGGTTGGAACGCACGTTAACCACATAGGACTTCCGGTAGCGTTCTTTGCAAGAGCCGAAACTATCGGATCACAATGCGGAGCTCCTAGACAGACCGGAGGGACTCCCGGAGTGTCCGGTCGCACATGGACCTCCACGCCCGACACACGATGCGGGAGGTAAGGAGAAGGGATCCTGACAGTCTTTACAGCCCCACAATACCCAACTAGGGCACGGGTGCTGTCTGCTTCCCTCATGTGCTTAAGGCATTTCTTTTCTTCTTACCGCCTCTGCCTGCCTGTAACAGAAACAGGCTCATAGCATGTGCCATGAGGATGATCCATCTCCTACCTGGAGTGACAGGAAGACACTGAGGAAGAGCTGGAGGAGGGTCTAATTTATACTTCCTGTCCCTACCTTGTTGGAGGCGGGTCATCTCTCATGGTATGCCGTCATGGAGGATGAAAGGAAAAATAATAATAAATTCTGATATGACCTGATCTCAACAAAAACCGGGAGGCCTTCACTGCTAATCTTACTGCCAGGAGTTCTTACCTGTTGGAAGATAAAGTCTTCTGCGTCTGAGACCAAAGACCCTGAAAATTCTCGCCCAGGATATAAGCTCCCCAATCCCTGGGATTTGCATCTGGATAATTCCAAAAAATGCCCTGAACTAAATTCTCTGTTTTCCCACCAGACTAGGCTCATTAAGGTTCTGGCAGATATCCAGTTTGACATCTAAAAAAAAACAAAAAAACTTTTTTTTAAAGCTGTAAGAATCTCCACCTGCAACTGCTGTGAGTGGAACGGAGCCCATTCCACTGCTGAAAACCAGGGACCCATGAACCGACATTGCCTTCCGAATCGATAGTTTGAAGGTTGTTAATGACTAACTGGGATTGAATTTTCAACACTTTCTCTCCTGGCAAAAAAAAACCTCTGGACTCTCGAGTCCAAGAGAAGGCCTAAAATCATTTGTCGTCTTTTTGTTATTAGTGTGGATTTATTGAAGTTTACAATCCATCCCAACATCTAAAGAATTTTCATCACTTCTTGGACTGCATTCGTGCAGCCTTGGGCGGTTTTTGCTAGGATTAGAAAATCGTCCAGCTAAGGAATGAACATAATGTCTTTTTCTATTTTAAGACAGGACATATATCTGATACCACTTTGGTGGAAATCTTGGGGCCATTGAAAGACCAAAAGGGAGGGCCTGGAACTGTAGATGACACAGATGACTGTCCTTCCATGTACATTGCTATTCATAGAAATAACTGAAAATCTGGATGAATGGGAATATGATAGTAAGCATCTTTTAGGTCTGTAACAGCCATGTCGCAATCCGGGAAAAGAAGCTGTATCATTTTTCGTCTCCATCTTAAACTTCCAAAAAAAAAAAGAAGGTATTTGTTTAGCCATTTCCAATTGATTATTGTTCTAAAGGGTTTTGTAACCAAAAATAGTGAGAAATAATAACCTTCTGCTTGTTCTAGATACGAAACTGGAATTAAAACTTCCTTTTCCAAAAACTTCTGAACTTCCTTTACCATAGGGGAGGGACCCACTTTTGAAGACTGAGTTTTTGTAATAACAAATGTTTTAGGAGGAATAGAACGGAACTCTAGTCTTAGACCAACACGGATAATATCTAATACCCATCTTCCCGAAAACTTTTCCCAGGTGGAAAGAAAAAAAACGTTATCCTTCCTCCCACCTTTAACCTGGTGTCATTGTTGGGAAGGGTTTTTATTTCCAGAGGAAGAACCCCAAAAAGGAAGCCCTTCCCCGCAAACCCCCTGGGTCTAAATTTTTGGTCTCTATCTTTATTCTGTCTTCTTCCTCTGAATCCAGAGGAAGTTCAAAAGGAGGAATGAGGGTAAGAACTGGAAAACTTTCTTTCTGTCAGCTTTTTCCAGTAATTCATCAAGGCCTGGTCCAAATAAGAATTCACCCTGACAAGGGATACCACATAACTTTGGCCGAAAACCGGAAGTAACATAGTGCTATCCCGTCTTCCAAAATCCTCGTGTCCGGGGCTCCCAGTGTGGCATCACTCCGCCGGAGGAGCCCACGCGCCTGCCGCAAGATCCCAGAAGATACCCTGGATCTCCCCAGGATCCTAGGGTCCTAACAGCCAGAATATACAGCAGGACACCGCTAGTCCTCTAGGGACCCCATAGGAAAATGAAGACCAGCGCTAGATGGCCTGTGGATAAAAAAAATTAAAAAAATAAAACATTGTAGGCCTCCTACTCCAGGTGGGAGAGAGGCTCCACCTTTTTATTCTGTAGGTTTCCTGTCACTGGGGGCGGATCCTCTTTCCGTGGTGCTGTCGTGGGGAAAGGGAAAAAAAATATAGTGCATACTGTGATTCCTTTAAGGTAACAATTTCCTCCGCCTTTAATAACAGGCTCCAGCTTTAGGCTTAGTTCACATCAGCATTCAGCCTTTCCGTTCTCCTGCTCCGTTATAGGAGCAGGAGAACAGAAAGGAGGGATTCAGCACATAACTGAGCCGAACGGAGCCTACGGACCCCAAACTATAATGGGGTCCGTTAGGCTTCCGCTCAGAAGATGATTTTGGAGCGGAGACAAAAGTCCTGCATGCACAACTTTTGTCTCCGCTCCAAAATCATCTTCTGAGCGGAAACCTAACGGACCCCATTATAGTCTATGGGGTCTGTAGGCTCCGTTCGGCTCAGTTATGTGCCGAATCCGCCCTTTCCGTTCTCCTGCTCCTATAACAGAGCAGGAGAACGGAAAGGGTGAACGCTGATGTGAACTCAGCCTTAGGCTGTTTTCATAACATCAATATTATTTCCGTTCTTCTGCTACATTATAGGGGCAGAAGAACGGAAATAATGCAAGTGCCAGATTTGTCAAATTACTGACAGGAATGGAGCCTAACAGATTCCATTAATGATAATGAGATCTGTTAGATTTATGTTCAGAACTTTTTTTTTTTAGCACAGCAAAAAAGTCCTGAATGGGGAACCCATACTACAGTCACCACAGCTCAGGACAGAAAAACAGACGCAGATAGAAGCTCTTCACATCGAAGACCACCTCACATGAAACGTGAATCACCACGTACCCAGCGCAGTCCCCCTCTTCACTACATGATTACTATGTCAGCACTGAGGGAAAGAAGAAGGGAAGCTACTGAGCATGCAAGACCAACACTGAATTCAGGAGAAGGTGGACCAGAGAAACCACAGGAAAACTGCAGGGGGTGCTACCAGAGCAGAAAATGTACATAAAAAAAAAAAAACTTACAACATTTCTATTGCAACAATACTTCATAACCAAATCAGTGGCTACAACAATGACACACGTGATTGGCTAACATGCGATCCCTGCGTCATCAATGGGGGAGGACTTTCCTCCTTAAATCAGAGCGCTTTTGGCCGCCGCTTCACGGCCGTACTAGCGCCGGGTATGCTGTCATGCTGTTGCTCTGAATGAATGAGATAGCTCAGCTTAGATAGGCAGGTTATTTTGGCTCCTGATGATTCTTATATAGAGGAAACGCGTTGAGCCAGTATTACTGCGATAGCATGAGCTAGATAACAGTTCTTTTGGGAAGTAGGATTGGGTGCGATCCTGCAGGATACCTTTGGCTGTGTTGCTATAACCTGAATCATACAGCACAGAGGTGATCCATGCTTGACACAGTATCAGGACGCCGTATCACCAGGGCACCCTGATCTGCACCCAACCCTGTTCTTCCCAATTTAATCACCACAGCTGGTCTAAGAGCACTGGGACATTGTAGTGTCTATCACACAAGTACACTCTTGTCTCCTGGCTCTCATGCTACCACTATAGCATCAGCTGTTGGTGATTAGCTTTGTATGTGATTCCTATCACACCTCTCCATAGTTGTTACCTGCATACCTTTCCAGGCTCAGGGATGCGGTTTGATATTGGGACACATTCTCATATCCCTTTGGCTACAGAGTGGAGGTGGCGACACTACACACAGGGGTCGAGTCGAGGGGGAACGCGTGGGAACGGCGTTCCTGCACTTTTCATGGCAGGAACGCCGTTCCCTTTCAGGGCAAAGGGACCAGGAGGGGAAGCGGTGAAATCAGATTCACAGGGGGCGGAGCGGAGGCGAGGCCCTGCGTGACTCGCACTGTGCAGGGCAGGCTAAGTGAGGAGGGAAGGGGAGCGGCTTCAGTTGAGGACGGAAGACTCACTGACTGACTCCCCTCCCCCTCCGGGCTGAGAGCTCCCCTCCTCCTATCCTGAGCCTGCGACTGCCTGAAGCAGTGGGGTACCTACCATATAGGCAGACCACGCAGCTGCTATGGGGCCCGTGAGGAAGGGGGGGCCCTGCAGTGGAGGAGAGTCCCCGCCCCTGTCTATCTTCCTAACTGTCTCCCGTCTGCTAGCCCCGCCTCCTGCCGGTTAGCTCCGCCCCCGCCTGATTCCTCTGGATTGCCACAACCAGTAATGAAGTAAGTGAGGACTTGTAGGTGAGGACAGTGCAGAGGTGTATGTGTGTGGAGGGGGGCAAGGTCACTCAGGTTTCCCAGGCTATTCCTCTGCACATATGCCATTCAGAACAGGAGGGAAGCTGGGTGTCACTACATTATGTAATGTGACTCAGCTTTCCTGATGTCCTGCATGGCACAAGTGCAGAGGCATGAGAAGATATGAGGGTTGTGTTACTCAGCTTTCTCATGTCTCTCCACATGTGCCATGCAGGAGAGCAGAAAAGCTGGGTGCTATTACCTCATGTAATGTCACTCAGATTTCCTGCTATCCTGCAAGGCATAAATGCAGATAAGAACATGGAAAGGCAGGGGGAGGGTGTCACTCAGCTTTCCCAGAGACTCCTGTCTCTGCACATGTGTTATGCAGGATAGCGAGTAATGTCACTGTCTCCCAGCTGTCCTGCATGACACAGAGGATGGGGGAAGGGGGCACTGACTTCATCAAACTTTTCTCATGTCTTTTCTCATGTGCATGTGCCATGCTGGACAGCAGGAAAGTTGGGTGGTATTACATCATGTAATGCCCCAGATTTTTGTCAATATATGCTGAACACTGCTGGAACCTACCGGATCCCATTCACTATAATGGGTCTGTTGGGTTCCAGCGTGAGTACTGCTGCACGAAATGGGGCAGGGGAGAAGTTAGGGAGGGTAGTGAGAGGAGCCAGGGCGCATAGTGGGAGGGACTAGGAACGGGCATGGGGGCCCAATCTAAATTCTTGCTATGGGGCCCAATGATTTCTGTGTACACCCCTGCCTGACTGTCTGCTGAGGTGAGCGTGGCTGGACCATCCGACCGGACCGGGGTCCTGGTGGTCCGGTCCAGACCAGTCTAAGTGTCTGTGACTGTCCCTGAGTGAGTCCGGGGGCCCTAACCCGCCTGGTGGGAGCGCCGATGGCCAGCAGCCCCAGACCAGACCAGACAATACCCCCTCTTTTATGTCAGTACTCTCATCAGATGTGACTGCAGGCAGCACAGCAGCAGGCCAGAAGCGATCGATCAGCCAGGATTAATGTGCACAGCCTGGGTGGGAGGCCCCCCTTACCCTGGCTTTAGGCAAGTGACAAACTGCCCCCCCCCCCCCTCCTCAATCTTAGGCAAGTGACAAACCCAGCTCTGCTACATCTACAATGAGCAACTACAACAAATGTAATGTCAAACTGCAGTTCCTCTATGCGATTGTGATGCCTCAGATAGCTTCCACTGGACCCACAGCCTGTGGGTCCAGTGGAAGCTATCCAAGGCATCACATAGAGGAACTGCAGTTTGGCATTACATTTGTTGTAGTTGCTCATTGTAGATGTAGCAGAGCTGAGTTTGTCACTTGCCTAAGAATGAGGGGGGCAGTTTGTCACTTGCCTAAGCGAGGCCTCCCACTGTGCACATTAATCCTGGCTGATCGATCGCTGCTGCTCTCACATCTGATGAGAGATTTCCTAAGGGGGTATTGACTGGCATTAGGGACGGGCTGGTGGATGAGGGCAGCCACCCGGTCCTGCCTATGGATCACCCAGTTTGCACTTAGCTATGCCCAGGCCCCATGCCAGGGGGTCCCTGATTTATTAACTGACCAATAACATGGAGATCCCAGTGCCAGCTGCCTTGCTGGTGGACGATTGGCATATACTTATGCTGTGGGCCACAGCAGAAGTATATGCCAATCGTCCACCAGCAAGGCAGCTGGCACTGGGATCTCCATGTTTATTTCATGTTAATTTTGCAGTTGTTTGTGTAAACTGGCACTTTACAATAAATTTTGCACTGAATTTTCAGCGAAATATATATTTTTTTATTTTTTTTTTGGGGGGGGGGGGGGGGTTGCAGTGGATCTTGGGTAAGTTCCCACACTTTTTTCCCCAGGACTTGACCCCTGACTACACACATGGTGGGTTCACATGCCACAAATTTGTTTGAGCACTTGGTTAGTGCCACCCCACCTGCCTATAATTATTAGGGATTTTTAGGCCACGTTCTTCCCTGTTTTATTGCTATACCAATAAAAGTTACATTTTAGCGTATCCCACACCTTCCGTGATTTACAACAATGACATGCATCAGCCAGTTTGGCTGAGAGGCAATCCTGGATATTTCCTGGAGTGTCAAGAGCATGAAGTAGAGCAGGGTTCCTGGCAGAGTAGGAACTTATTGGCAAGGGATTGATAAAGCTCAATTTTTACAGCATGTGCAGCCCATTGGAACACTTATTTGCCAAAATACCCTTTAATTATTTTGGAACTCACCTTGGCACTGTGAGCAGACACATTAGTGGTGACATATGGTGTGCGACTCTTCAGTAAGAGATCTATGTAAACCTCCGCTCCCTCAGTTCCATGCAGACGGAGTAGGCTAATGAGCTCATTTACATCATGATGAATACGAAACTCACTCATTATGGATGATCTGAAACAAAAAAAAAGGAAAACAGCATTTCATATTTAGATATTGATGGCCTGACCGCAGAAAAGACCATCAATATCAGATTGGTTGTGATCCAACCCTCGGCACCCAGACAATCAGCTGTTTTGTTGTAGCTTCAGTGCCATAAGCAGGCGTGGAAACTACCGTGCAGTGGATGGAGTTGGTAACTGCAGTTCTGCCCTATTCTCTTTAATAAAAGCAGCCCTGCAGTTAAGAACTCCATCCTAAGGATAGGCCATCAATATCAAAATCTTGCACAACCCCTTTAATGTCCTTCAGAAAAAGTTTCCTTCTGTTACAAATTTCAGTTCAAATGCACTAATTACAGTAAAATTGGATTTTCATACTGATGGCCTCTCCTCAGGATAGGTCATCAATATCAGATCAGTGGGGGTCCGACTCCGGCGAACCCCATCAATCAGCTATATGCATAGGCCACAGAACTCTGTGAAAGCTTAGGCTTTAGTCTTTGTAAAAAAAAAATAAATAAATAAAAAACTAAACACACACACAACACAAGTCCATCAAGTAGGCCGCAAATTTTAGGGGGGAATTTTTTTTTCGCATTTTCATAAGCATTAATGTAATTTACTTTTAAGAATTCATCTAAGCTCTTTTTAAAATTGCCTATTGTTCCAGCTGTGACTAAATCATAAGGTAGAATATTCCATGATGCATATGAAGATTGAACTTTTTCTCCTCCAGATGGAGGCAGTGCCCCCTTGTGTTTTGAGGCAGTTTTATATGGAACAGCTTTTCACCATATATTATATAGGCCATTTATATATTTGCATAGGTCAATCAAGTCCCCTATTAGAGTTCTTGTCTTAAAGGGGTTGTCCGGGTTCAGAGCTGAACCCGGACATACCCTTATTTTTACCCCAGCAGCCTCCCTGAGCCTAGCATCGGAGCATCTCATGCTCAGATGCGCTCCCGTGCCCTGCGCTAAATCGCGCAGGGCACGGGCTCTTTTGTTTACAATAACACACTGCCGGGGCGGTAACTTCACCGGCTCTGAGGGGCGGGCTTTAGCTCTACCCTAGCCGTTTTACTGGCTAGGGCAGAGCCAAATCCCGCCCATCAGTGCCGGTGACGTCACCGGGGTTCCTGTCTGCCCCATGGAGAGCCCCGGTACGTCACCGGAACTCCTAAAAATGCCTTTGCCCTGCGCAATTTAGCGCAGGGCAAAGGAGAGCATCAGAGCATGAACTGCTCCGATGCTCATGTCAGGGGGGCTGCCGGGGTGAAAATGGAGGGATGTCCGGGTTCAGCTCTGAACCTGGACAACCCCTTTAAGACTACATACGTTTAATTATTTAAATTTTTACTAATAACAAAGACCCTCCATGTCCCTTATCAGTTTAGTTGTTCTCCTTTGTACTTTTTCCAGGGCATCCTTTCTATGGATTGTTGCCCAGAACTGAACTACATATTCAGGATGAGGCTGCACCAAAGCTTCGTAAAGTGGTAATACTGTCCTACAAGTCCATACTTCTTTTACTACATAATTTGACTCTGTTATTTAATATATGACCTACATGTACACCCAAATCCTTCTATACAAGTGACTCTACCAGAGTTACTTCCCCTAGGACATGTGATGCACATGGATTACTACTACCCAGATCCTAACTTTACATTTATCCACATTGAACCTCATTTGCCAAGTTGATGCCCAAACACTCAGAGTGCCCAAGACAGCTTGTAGTTTTTGGACATCTTCCACAGACTGCACAGTACTACACAGCTGAAGCCATGAGCAAAAATAGAAAAAGTGCTATTCATCCCACCCTCTATATCACTAATAAAATTAAATAAATAGGGAACCCAGCACTAAACCTTGGGGTAAACCACTTATAACATGGGACAATTCAGAATGGGAATCATTTGACCAAAACTCTCTGGACATGGTCCTTCAGACAGTTTTCAATCCAATTACAAACTATACTTTCTAAGCCTACAGACCTTATAAAACCAAATAAACATCTATGAGGGACAGCTTTAAATGCCTTTGCAAAATCCATAAACACTAAATTCACAGCTGCCCCTGTGTCTAGGCTTCTACTCACCTCCTCATAAAAACAAATCAGATTAGTCTGACAACTTCAGTCTTTGGTAAACTCATGCTGGTTATCACTAATGATATTAACTCCTGTATATAGTCCCTTAAGAGTCCTTCAAACATTTTCCCACAACAGAAGTTAAGCTTATTGGTCTACAATGACCTGTGGAGAACCTAGAACCCTTTTTGAATATGGGTAACACATTTGTCTTGCACCAGTCACTTAGCAATGTACAAATAATCTCTAAAAATAATGAACAGGGGCAAAGAAATAACTGAACAGAGTTCTTTAACCACTTGAAATCCGGGCCATTTCCCCCTTCCTGACAGAGCCTAATTTTGCAAATCTGACATGACGGACCCGCTCTGAACGGCAGTGTGAAAGTAGCCTTATGTGGTAATAACTTTGGAACGCTTTTACTTATCCAAGCCATTCTGACAGTTTTCTCGTGAAACATTATACTTCATGACGGTGTTAAATTTAAGTAGATATATTTCACCTTGATTTATAAAATTATCAAAAATTTAGCAAAATTCACAAAATATACTTTTCTATATATATTTTTAATACATTTTTAATACACTTTTTTTTATATACATATACCGTATTTTTTGCCCTATAAGATGCACCTGCCCATAAGACGCACCTGGGTTTTTGAGGAGGAAAATTAGAAAAAAAATATTTTGAACCAAAATGTGTGCTTTTGAACTACCGTAAAGGAGGTCTGTGGATGGCACTATTATGGGGGCATCTGTGGATGGCACTGTTATGGGGGCATCTGTGGATGGCACTGTTATGGGGGCATCTGTGGATGGCACTGTTATGGGGGCATCTGTGGATGGCACTGTTATGGGGGCATCTGTGGATGGCACTGTTATGGGGGCATCTGTGGATGGCACTGTTATGGGGGCATCTGTGGATGGCACTGTTATGGGGGCATCTGTGGATGGCACTGTTATGGGGGATCATTGTGGGGGCATCTGTGGATGGCACTGTTATGGGGGCATCTGTGGATGACACATATATAGCATCTTATGTGTCATCCACAGATACCCCATAACAGTGTCCCTGTGTAGTGAATGGGGGCCAGCATCTGTTTCTGTAATGGCAGCGGGGCCCAGTGCAGTCACTGTATTCTACTACACCGGGCCCTGCTCTCTGTAGTATACAGTAATCATATCTAACTTGTGGGTATTGTTTAAAGTATTCCAATCATCTTAACCCCTTAAGGACACAGCCTTTTTTCACCTTAGGACCAGGCCATTTTTTGCAAATCTGACCAGTGTCACTTTAAGTGCTGATAACTTTAAAACGCTTTGACTTATCCAGGCCATTCTGAGATTGTTTTTTCGTCACATCTTGTACTTCATGACACTGGTAAAATGAAGTCAAAAAAATTATTTTTTTTGCACAAAAAAACACCTAATTTACCAAAAATTTAGCAAATTTCAAAGTTTCAGTTTCTCTACTTCTGTAATACATAGTTAATACCCCCAAAAATTGTGATGACTTTACATTCCCCATATGTCTACTTCATGTTTGAATTATTTTGGGAATGATATTTTATTTTTTGGGGATGTTATAAAGCTCAGAAATTTACAAAAACTCAATTTTTAGGGACCAGTTCAGGTCTGAAGTCACTTTGCGAGGCTTACATAATAGAAACCACCCAAAAATGACCCCATCTAAGAAACTACACCCCTCAAAGTATTCAAAACTGATTTTGCATATGTTGTTAACCCTTTAGGTGTTGCACAAGAGTTATTGGCAAATGGGGAGGAAATTTGAGAATTTCATTTTTTTGTCTTATTTTTCATTTTAACCCATTTTTTCCACTAACAAAGCAAGGGTTAACAGCCAAACAAGACTGTATCTTTATTGCCCTGACTCTGTCGTTTACAGAAACACCCAATATGCGGCCGTAAACTACTGTACGGCCACACAGCGGGGCGTAGAGTGAAAGGTGCGCCGTTTGGTTTTTGGAAGCCAGATTTTTATGGACTGGTTTATTTACACCATGTCCCATTTGAAGCCCCCTGATGCACCCCTAGAGGAGAAACTCCCTAAAAGTGACCCCATCTAAGAAACTACACCCCTCAAGGTATTCAAAACTGATTTTGCATATGTTGTTAACCCTTTAGGTGTTGCACAAGATTTAATGGGAAAGAGAGATACAATTTCAAAATTTCACTTTTTTGGCAGATTTTCCATTTTAATATTTTTTTTCCAGTTACAAAGCAAGGGTTAACAGCCAAACAAAACTTATTATTTATGGCCCTGATTATGTAGTTTACAGAAACACCCCATATGTGATCGTAAAATGCTGTACGGGCACACGGCAGGGCGCAGAAGGAAAGGAATGCCATACGTTTTTTGGAAGGCAGGTTTTGCTGGACTGTTTTTTTTGACACCATGTCCCATTTGAAGCCCCCTGATGCACCCCTAGAGTAGAAACTCCATAAAAATGACCCCATTTTAGAAACTACGGGATAGGGTGGCAGTTTTGTTGGTACTAGTTTAGGGTACATATGATTTTTGGTTGCTCTATATTACACTTTTTGTGCGGCAAGGTAACAAGAAATAGCTGTTTTGGCACAGTTTTTTTTTTTTGTTATTTACAACATTCATCTGACAGGTTAGATCATGTGGTAATTTCATAGAGCAGGTTGTCACGGACGCGGCGATACCTAATATGTATACAATTTTTTACAAGTTTTACCCAATGATTTCATTTTTAAAACAAAAAAATATATAGTTTTAGTGTCTCCATAGTCTAAGAGCCATAGTTTTTTCAGTTTTTGGGCGATTATCTTAAGTAGGGTCTAATTTTTTGCGGGATGAGATGATGGTTTGATTTGCACTATTTTGGGGTGCATATGACTTTTTGATCGCTTGCTATTACACTTTTTGTGACGTAAGATGACCAAAAAAATGGCTTTTTTTACACCGTTTTTATTTATATTTTTTTTCGGTGGTCACCTGAGGGGTTAGGTCATGTGATATTTTTATAGAGCCGGTCGATACGGACGCGGCGATACCTAATATGTATACTTTTTTTTAAATTTATGTAAGTTTTACACAATGATTTCATTTTTGAAACAAAAAAAAAGTTTTAGTGTCTCCATAGTCTAAGAGCCATAGTTTTTTCAGTTTTTGGGCGATTATCTTAAGTAGGGTCTCATTTTTTGCGGGATGAGATGACGGTTTGATTGTTACAATTTTGGCGTACATGCGACTTTTTTGATCACTTTTATTACCTTTTTTGGGAAGTAAGGTGGGCAAAATTTCAATTTCATCATAGTTTTTTATTTTTATGGCGTTCACTGTTCGGGTAAAGTAACATGACCGTTTTATAGATCAGGTCGTTACAGACGCGGCGATACCAAACATGTGTAGGGAATTTTATTTTTTTAATTTTTAATCAGTGATAAGTGTTTTTTGATTTTTACTTTTTTTCACTTTTTTTTTTTACCCAGACCCACTTGGTTCTTGAAGATCCAGTGGGTCTGATGTCTGTATAATACAGTACTGTACTCTATATAGGGTACTGCACTGTATTTTACTTACACTGAACAGATCTATGCCTTCAGCACAGATCTGTTCAGCACCATGGACAGCAGGACGCCTGAGACGGCGTCCTGTTGCCATGTGAACCTTCCCCGTCTGCCACAACTTCGCAGACGGGGCAGGGTGAGGACGGGGCTGGCGGGGGGCTGTCTGGGAGCTCTCTCCCTCTCCCATCGGGGGGCTGCAAAGGCACAGCAGCCCCCCGATCGGAGAGGGAGCTCCCTGAGCTATTAACAGAAACTGCAGAAATCGCAACAAACCGCAGGTCTGAATTGACCCGCGGTTTGTTGCGATCGCGGACATGGGGGGGTCACGGGACCCCCCCGCGCATTTAGCCGAGGTGCCTGCTCAATGATTTGAGCAGGCACCTTGTTCCGATCACAGCCGGCCGGGCGGCAGTGATCGGAACAACACATGACGTACCGGTACGTCATGTGTCCTTAAGGACTCGGGAAACATGCCGTACCGATACGTCATGTGTCCTTAAGGGGTTAAAGGGATTCTGTCACCTCCTTTTACGATTTTAAGCTGGCACCATTGCTATGTTGACTAAAGTAGCTTATTTCCAGGACTCTTCTTTTTACTTTATTTTGTTTAGTAGTTTTGATGTAAAAGCGATTTTTATGTTATGCTAATTAGGGTCCAAGGTGCCCAGAGGGGCGTTTTTCTCACTCTCCGGTGCCCAGTGAAGCCCCCCTGCAGTGCCCAAGACAGCCTCCTGATAGTCAAAGCACCTCCCACAGCCCGGCAAACGGTTCCGCCCCCTCCGCACGTCATAATCTACCTTATAGATATGCCCCGTCCTCCTTCCTGTCTGCGGCCAGAAAACTCGCGCAGGCGCAGTACCGCCTGCGCGATCATCAACCTCCTGAGGGCAACAGCCTCAAAAGTCTCACTGGGCATGCGCCGAGCCCAGTGATGTGACCTGAGCGCTGTTGCCCTCAGGACGTTGATGATCGCGCAGGCCGCAGGCGGTACTGCGCCTGCGCGAGTTTTCTGGCTGCAGACAGGAAGGAGGACGGGGCATATCTATAAGGTAGATTATGACGTGGGGAGGGGGCGGAACCGTTTGCCGGGCTGTGGGAGGTGCTTTGACTATCAGGAGTCTGTCTTGGGCACTGCAGGGGGGCATCACTGGGCACCGGAGAGTGAGAAAAACGCCCCTCTGGGCACCTTGGACCCTAATTAGCATAACATAAAAATCGCTTTTACATCAAAACTACTAAACGAAATAAAGTAAAAAGAAGAGTCCTGGAAATAAGCTACTTTAGTCAACATAGCGATGGTGCCAGCTTAAAATCGTAAAAGGAGGTGACAGAATCCCTTTAAATCTAGCGCTGTACTACTTACAACTAACTTCTTGGCAGTCAGGAGGCTGGGCGGGCACTCGTAGCGTAGCTCAGCTCACTGCGCCGCCTTTTTCATTCATAAAGTGGGCGGCGCAGTGAGCGTACTGAGCTACACTACGAGCGCCCGCCCGGCCTCCTGACTGCCAAGAAGTTAGTTGTAAGTAGTACAGCTCTAGATTAAGGATGATTGGAATACTTTAAACAATACCCACAAGTTAGATATGATTACCGTATACTACAGAGAGCGGGGCCGGGTGTAGTTGAAAACAGTGACTGCACCGGGCCCCGCTGCCATTACAGAAACAGAAGCAGGCCCCCAGCCTCTCCTCCCTCTCAGCCTATTCACGGGGGGGGGGGGGGGGGGGGGGGGGGGGAGTGCATCTTATAGGGCGAAAAATACGGTATATAACACCTTCTTTATGTATATTTCTTGTACAATTATATATACATATTTTGTTCAAAAACATCCAATATCTTTTCTACCCCCACACACCCCTTTTACAACATAACATATATCCACTCTCTTTCAACACCACCCCCTGCCACATCTGATCATTTTCACTCCAAAACATAGTAACTTCCTATATGATTTGGATCAATATAGATTCCACATCAGCAGACACCTATATGCTTGACCATTTTGCTCTTATAATCTTCCCCCACCATCTGTTATGCATCCCCACATGCATATATACTTCCGTTGCACCTAACTCCACCCCTACAGGTGACATCACTACACTCATGACCAATGACAGTACACAGATCATCCATCCACAATCCCCCAATATATAATAACAGTAAATATTCAAAAAAGAAAACCACCACTATCTCATATCGGCCACCATCAGCTTCCAGAGGACCCCACTTGCTGACAGCCCCACACAGACGTGACAGACAGATCGAGCATCCTCCTGTCTCATCCGGACGGCAGCGGCGCCACTTCCGGGTTTTGCGTTCCAACCTGGAACGCATCGTTCTCCGGCACTACTTCCGGTCATGCGCAGTAGGCCCAAAATGAGCTCCGGTGTAGCGTTATATTACCCTTCCTCGTGAGATTTCCCTACCCCCCGACTTCCTGTCGCATCGGCGATGACGTATGGAGGCGTGTCTTAGTTTTTACAATCTGAGCATGCGTAAAAGGCCAGTCTTGGGAAAATCTCACTGCCGATTTCAGCAGCACACTGGGACACTGCGCATGCGTCGGGGAGCCGAGGTAGGGAAAAATTACGGCCCAGTGCGCAAGCGCGGTTAACTCATGAAAATCCACCCGATATACGCGCATGCGCAGTGTGGGGGTAGGGAAAAAACACGTCCCAGTGCGCAAGCGCCGAGGGTAGTATAAATATCCATTTCAAAAAGCGCTTTTAACCCTTTGCAGGAGCAATTGTCATATTGGTTCTTGAGTGATTGTTTTATATATAGGTTCTATTATATAGGGGGTCTGTCTGTGCAGTATATGGGGGGGGTCTGTCTGCACAGTATATGGGGGAGGGGGGTCTGTCTGCGCAGTATATGGGGGGGGGTCTGTCTGCGCAGTATATGGGGGGGGGGTCTGTCTGCGCAGTATATGGGGGGGGGTCTGTCTGCGCAGTATATGGGGGGGGGTCTGTCTGCGCAGTATATGGGGGGGGGGTCTGTCTGCGCAGTATATGGGGGGGGGTCTGTCTGCGCAGTATATGGGGGGGGGTCTGTCTGCGCAGTATATGGGGGGGGGCCTGTCTGCGCAGTATATGGGGGGGGGTCTGTCTGCGCAGTATATGGGGGGGGGTCTGTCTGCGCAGTATATGGGGGGGGGTCTGTCTGCGCAGTATATGGGGGGGGGTCTGTCTGCGCAGTATATGGGGGGGGGTCTGTCTGTCTGCGCAGTATATGGGGGGGGTCTGTCTGCGCAGTATATGGGGGGGGGTCTGTCTGCGCAGTATATGGGGGGGGGTCTGTCTGCGCAGTATATGGGGGGGGTCTGTCTGCGCAGTATATGGGGGGGTCTGTCTGCGCAGTATATGGGGGGGGTCTGTCTGCGCAGTATATGGGGGGGGTCTGTCTGCGCAGTATATGGGGGGGGGTCTGTCTGCGCAGTATATGGGGGGGGGTCTGTCTGCGCAGTATATGGGGGGGTCTGTCTGCGCAGTATATGGGGGGGGTCTGTCTGCGCAGTATATGGGGGGGGTCTGTCTGCGCAGTATATGGGGGGGGTCTGTCTGCGCAGTATATGGGGGGGGGTCTGTCTGCGCAGTATATGGGGGGGGTCTGTCTGCGCAGTATATGGGGGGGGTCTGTCTGCGCAGTATATGGGGGGGTCTGTCTGCGCAGTATATGGGGGGGTCTGTCTGCGCAGTATATGGGGGGGTCTGTCTGCGCAGTATATGGGGGGGTCTGTCTGCACAGTATACGGGGGGGGGGGGGGGGGGTCTGTGCGCAGTATACGGGGGGGGGGGTCGGTCTGTCTGCGCAGTATCAGTATACGGGGGTCTGTCTGCGCAGTATACGGGGGTCTGTCTGCGCATTATATAGGGAGGTCTGCACAGTATATTGGGTGGTGTCCGCCCAGTATATTGAAGTTGTGGGGTCTACGCAGTTTATTGGGGGGTTATCTACGCAGTATATTTGAGTGGTCTGTGCAGCATATGGGTGGCTGTCTGTGCAGCATATGGGTGGCTGTCTGTGCAGTATATTGGGGGATGGATGTGCAGTATATTGGGGGATGGATGTGCAGTATATTGGGGGATGGATGTGCAGTATATTGGGGGATGGATGTGCAGTATATTGGGGGATGGATGTGCAGTATATTGGGGGATGGATGTGCAGTATATTGGGGGATGGATGTGCAGTATATTGGGGGATGGATGTGCAGTATATTGGGGGATGGATGTGCAGTATATTGGGGGATGGATGTGCAGTATATTGGGGATGGATGTGCAGTATATTGGGGGATGGATGTGCAGTATATTTGGGGGGGGGGGGGGGTGTATTATATTTGTGGGCTGTGCGTTAGATGTGGAGCTGTGCAGCACGTGTGGCCTGTGTCTTAGATGTGTACAACCCTAGTTTAACAAAAAATAAAATATAATTCCCTAGATCTCCGATGCCATGGCATGTTTTTTGCTACTAAACTGCAGCCATCTCGTCACTCGGAGAAGGATGAGAAGCTGCCCCCCAGCCAGAGGGCCTACCCCACATCTGCCACCAAATCCGTCGCTCACTGGATTCAGTAATCTCCGTCTGTGTGTCTCCCACAATCTGTGTGTCTGTCTGCTGTGTATATGTGGACCGTCCGTCTGCTGCACTGCGTCTGTTCTGCCATTTACTCTAACCATTTTAATTTTATTTTTTTGTATCCCAACTCTGACCAGCATGTTCTCCTATGGAACACGAAGTACCTGAAGTGGAATGAAGAAGCCCACGTTTGAGGCCCGCGCCCCCGGCTGGAGCAGTGAAGGGGCATCGGACAGGTGACAAGCTGCTCCTGTTTGCACCGCTACTTCAGCATTGTGTACTGTGATCACCGCCAGTTCACAGGTCGGCAACCATAGGCCGTCCACATGCTGTGAATTACATCTCCCATCATGCTGGCAAAGCATTATGGCAGGTGTAGTCCAAAACATCTGGAATACCAAATCCGTATGAATGAAAAGCATGGTCTGTGTGACTGGTCAGTAACAAGGGTTGAAGCCTTGACGTGGCGTTACTGCTCACATGTGTATCCATGTGCCAATTCAACCAATGTGAGTGACTGTAATTAATACTGATGAGGTAACTAAATACTGTGACGATGGAGAATTGAACGACCGTATCTCCTACACACTGCCGCCACCGTGACCGTATCTCCTACACACTGCTTACACCGTGACCGTATCTCCTACACTGCTTACACCATGACAGTGTCACCTACACACTGCTTACACAGTGACCGTATCACCTACACACTGCTTACACAGTGACCGTATCACCTACACACTGCTTACACAGTGACCGTATCACCTACACACTGCTTACACAGTGACCGTATCACCTACACACTGCTTACACAGTGACCGTATCTCCTTAAACACTGCATATAAAATGACTAAATGGAAACGTACGAAAGCCATTCCGAGGATCCGTAATGCGGATCATTTTGTCACGTTCGTTTCCATTTTTGCCTCCGTTCAGCGGATCCTTTCTTGATGGAGTAGGATTACAGTCTGTCCCCCCACTTCATGTATTCAGATCCCCAGGGTTGTCATTTGCTTTGAATCCTGTAAATGCTCCGTTGCTAATCTCTCGGGGGCAGTCTTCTTGAAATTTTAATTATGTCCGGTTTCAGCTCTGATCACGGACCACACCTTTTGGAGTCTTGTACACGACTATATGCACTAAAACATGTCTAGTGTTAGTTAACGGGCCATATTGATGGTGTGTACAGGAGTACATGACCTCATGATGCTGTCCATGTTGTGCCTCACAATGGGCGATTGTCCTGCACTCCTATCATCTATTAGTGCTAAACAATAGTCCCACCGGAAGCTCGACTTTCATCATTGTCATCTATGATTGTGTGTACTCCTGTTGGCACGATCAATGCCACGACGGGACATATGGCCCTCTTGTAGGGAATACAGTCGTGTGAAAGAGGCCTTAAAATGGGTTTTCTCATCTCAGACAATAGGGGCATATCGCTTGGATATGCCGCCATTGTCTTATAGGTGCTGTTCCCCGCACCTATATTGAGAACTGATCCCCGAAATTGCAGTATGGCCCAATGCGCATGCTCTGCCGCCATCCATTCTTTTCTATGTGAGAGTTGTGGATTAGCAAACAGTGGTCGACGGGCCCCATTAACCACTTCCCGCCACACTAACGCCGAAAGGAGTCATTGCTGCGGCGCTCTGAGGCTACACTAATGCTGATTGGCGTCATCTCGCGTGAGCCGAGATTTCCTGTGAACGCGCGCACACAGGCGCGCACGTTCACAGGATCGGAAGGTAAGCGAGTGGATCTACAGCCTGCCAGCGGCGATCGTTCGCTGGCAGGCTGGAGATGCGATTTTTTTAACCCCTAACAGGTATATTAGACGCTGTTTTGATAACAGCTTCTAATATACCTGCTACCTGGTCCTCTGGTGGTCCCTTTTGTTTGGATCGACCACCAGAGGACACAGGCAGCTCAGTAAAAAGTAGCACAAAACACCACACTACACCCCCCCCCCCCCGTCACTTATTAACCCCTGATCACCCCATATAGACTCCCTGATCACCCCCCTGTCATTGATCACCCCCCTGTAAGGCTCCATTCAGACGTCCATATGTTTTTTACAGATCCACGGATTGGATCTGTAAAAAACATATGGACGTCTGAATGGAGCCTTACAGGGGGGGTGATCAATGACAGGGGGGTGATCAGGGAGTCTATATGGGGTGATCAGGGGTTAAGTGACGGGGGGGGGGGTTTAGTGTGGTGTTTTGTGCTACTTATTACTGAGCTGCCTGTGTCCTCTGGTGGTCGATCCAAACAAAAGGGACCACCAGAGGACCAGGTAGCAGGTATATTAGAAGCTGTTATCAAAACAGTGTCTAATATACCTGTTAGGGGTTAAAAAAATCGCATCTCCAGCCTGCCAGCGAACGATCGCCGCTGGCAGGCTGTAGATCCACTCGCTTACCTTCCGATCCTGTGAACGTGCGCGCCTGTGTGCGCGCGTTCACAGGAAATCTCGGCTCACGCGAGATGACGCCAATCAGCATTAGTGTAGCCTGAGAGTGCCGCAGCAATGACTCCTTTCGGCGTTAGTGTGGCGGGAAGTGGTTAATGGGGCCCGTCGACCACTGTTTGCTAATCCACAACTCTCACATAGAAAAGAATGGATGGCGGCAGAGCATGCGCATTGGGCCATACTCCAATTTCGGGGATCAGTTCTCAATATAGGTGCGGGGAACAGCACCTATAAGACAATGGCGGCATATCCAAGCGATATGCCCCTATTGTCTGAGATGAGAAAAACCATTTTAAGGCCTCTTTCACACGACTGTATTCCCTACAAGAGGGCCATATGTCCCGTCGTGGCATTGATCGTGCCAACAGGAGTACACACAATCATAGATGACAATGATGAAAGTCGAGCTTCCGGTGGGACTATTGTTTAGCACTAATAGATGATAGGAGTGCAGGACAATCGCTCATTGTGAGGCACAACATGGACAGCATCATGAGGCCATGTACTCCTGTACACACCATCAATATGGCCCGTTAACTAACACTAGACATGTTTTAGTGCATATAGTCGTGTAAAAGACTCCAAAAAGGTGTGGTCCGTGATCAGAGCTGCAACCGGACATAATTAAAATTTCAAGAAGACTGCCCCCGAGAGATTAGCAACGGAGCATTTACAGGATTCAAAGCAAATGACAACCCTGGGGATCTGAATACATGAAGTGGGGGGACAGACTGTAATCCTACTCAATCAAGAAAGGATCCGCTGAACGGAGGCAAAAACGGAAACGAACGTGACAAAATGATCCGCATTACGGATCCTCGGAATGGCTTTCGTACGTTTCCATTTAGTCATTTTATATGCAGTGTTTAAGGAGATACGGTCACGGTGTAAGCAGTGTGTAGGAGATACGGTCGTTCAATTCTCCATTGTCACAGTATTTAGTTACCTCATCAGTATTAATTACAGTCACTCACATTGGTTGAATTGGCACATGGATACACATGTGAGCAGTAACGCCACGTCAAGGCTTCAACCCTTGGTATTGACCAGTCACACAGACCATGCTTTTCATTCATACGGATTTGGTATTCCAGATGTTTTGGACTACACCTGCCATAATGCTTTGCCAGCATGATGGGAGATGTAATTCACAGCATGTGGACGGCCTATGGTTGCCGACCTGTGAACTGGCGGTGATCACAGTACACAATGCTGAAGTAGCGGTGCAAACAGGAGCAGCTTGTCACCTGTCCGATGCCCCTTCACTGCTCCAGCCGGGGGCGCGGGCCTCAAACGTGGGCTTCTTCATTCCACTTCAGGTACTTCGTGTTCCATAGGAGAACATGCTGGTCAGAGTTGGGATACAAAAAAATAAAATTAAAATGGTTAGAGTAAATGGCAGAACAGACGCAGTGCAGCAGACGGACGGTCCACATATACACAGCAGACAGACACACAGATTGTGGGAGACACACAGACGGAGATTACCGAATCCAGTGAGCGACGGATTTGGTGGCAGATGTGGGGTAGGCCCTCTGGCTGGGGGGCAGCTTCTCATCCTTCTCCGAGTGACGAGATGGCTGCAGTTTAGTAGCAAAAAACATGCCATGGCATCGGAGATCTAGGGAATTATATTTTATTTTTTGTTAAACTAGGGTTGTACACATCTAAGACACAGGCCACACGTGCTGCACAGCTCCACATCTAACGCACAGCCCACCAATATAATACACTGCCCCCCCCCCCCCAATATACTGCACAGACAGAACACCAATATGCTGCACAGACCACTCAAATATACTGCGTAGATAACCCCCCCAATAAACTGCGTAGACCCCACAACTTCAAAATACTGTGCAGACAGACCCCCGTACATTGCGCAGACAGACCCCCGTACACTGCGCAGACAGACGCCCCCCATATACTGCGCAGACAGACCCCCCCCCCATATACTGCGCAGACAGACCCCCCCCATATACTGCGCAGACAGACCCCCCCATATACTGCGCAGACAGACCCCCCCCATATACTGCGCAGACAGACCCCCCCCCATATACTGCGCAGACAGACCCCCCCCCATATACTGCGCAGACAGACCCCCCCCCCATATACTGCGCAGACAGACCCCCCCATATACTGCGCAGACAGACCCCCCCCCAATATACTGCGCAGACAGACCCCCCCATATACTGCGCAGACAGACCCCCCCCCCATATACTGCGCAGACAGACCCCCCCCCATATACTGCGCAGACAGAACCCCCCCCCCATATACTGCGCAGACAGACCCCCCCCATATACTGCACAGACAGACCCCCCCCCCCATATACTGCACAGACAGACCCCCCCCCATATACTGCACAGACAGACCCCCCCCCCCATATACTGCACAGACAGACCCCCCCCCCATATACTGCACAGACAGACCCCCCCCCCCATATACTGCACAGACAGACCCCCTATATAATAGAACCTATATAAAACAATCACTCAAGAACCAATATGACAATTTCTCCTGCAAAGGGTTAAAAGCGCTTTTGAAATGGATATTTATACTACCCTCGGCGCTTGCGCACTGGGACGTAATTTTTCCCTACCCCCACACTGCGCAGACGCGTATATCGGGTGGATTTTCATGAGTTAACCGCGCTTGCGCACTGGGCCGTAATTTTTCCCTACCTCGGCTCCCCGACGCATGCGCAGTGTCCCAGTGTGCTGCTGAAATCGGCAGTGAGATTTTCCCAAGACTGGCCTTTTACGCATGCTCAGATTGTAAAAACTAAGACACGCCTCCATACGTCATCGCCGTTGCGACAGGAAGTCAGGGGGTAGGGAAATCTCACGAGGAAGGGTAATATAACGCTACACCGGTGTTCTGCCAGATCTCTATAGCTTGCCGAAAGTCAATAGCGGAAGTGACGTGGTGCGCTGCGCAAGCGCACAAGTGTACTTCAGCGAAGCATTCCTGCAGCTCCGCGCGTGCGCACACTTAAGGGTATAGATTTCTTAAAGTGACAGTCATCTCCATTAATTTGTACCCTCGCGCGCATCGGGCTCGGCCTCGCTGCGCTCGGCATTTAGTAAAACTACCTCTATGCCGCCATCGATAGTAAAGAAGGAAATGGATAATAAAGAAAGAGATGGATAGTCTCTTTCTTTACTATCCATTTCGTTCTTTACTATCAATGGCGGCATAGAGTTAGTTTCACTAAATGCCGAGCGCAGCAAGGCCGAGCCCGATGCGTGGCGAGCGAAGCAAGCCCGCGAGGGTACAAATTAATGTAGATGCTGTATTTTACTGGAGGTGACTGTCACTTTAAGACGATGTTTCGGATGATTTGTGGAAGTGCGCTTGCGCAGCGCACAACGTCACTTCCGCTATAGACTTTCGGCAAGCTATAGAGATCTGGCAGAACACCGGACACACGAACATAAATCCACACTGCGACCGCATACCTGGACCCCTGACGTCACCACAGGTGACGTAACTCAGCTGGCAAACACGCCCCCTTACTTTTGCCGCCCTTTCTGACCACTCCCGCTTCTTTTCAGCCCAACACCCAGGCCATAAATAGACCCCCCTTCCAGACCACAAGTAATACTAGTCCTGATGAAGGGACATCGTCATGAAACGCGTTGAGCCAGATTTAATACACAAAATAAAAAGAAATTTGAACAGAAGCTTCCTGACTGTGGCTGCCTTCATCTTTCACCATCTTGAGGCAAACCTGGCTGGGGGGGGGTATTGGTTTATTATTATGCTTATCTGACAACTCCCACACCTTAACAAAATCGCCTTCCACAGCCAGAACATCACTAGATTCCCCCTTACTAAATTTTAGTACCCACTCAGTCTCTTCCTATCCGAGTCCTGAGTGGGGTTTCGCTCTGGTAGATAGGGTAAGCGGACGCAGTACAGAGGCAAAAGACAAGTTCTTAATGCAAAACTTCAGTGTTTAGTCACAAATGCTCAAAACAATGTGTTACTTTGCAGTCTTAGGCCCCTTTCACACGGGCGAGTATTCCGCGCGGATGCGATGCGTGAGTGGAACGCATTGCACCTGCACTGAATATCGACCCATTTATTTCTATGGGGCTGTTCACATGAGCAGTGATTTTCACGCATCACTTGTGCGTTGCGTGAAAATCGCAGCATGCTCTATTTTGTGCGTTTTTCACGTAACGCAGGCCCCATAGAAATGAATGGGGTTGCGTGAAATTCGCAAGCATCCGCAAACAAGTGCGGATGCGGTGCGATTTTCACGCACGGTTGCTAGGAGACGATCGGGATGGAGACCCGATCATTATTATTTTCCCTTATAACATGGTAATAAGGAAAAATAATAGCATTCTGAATACAGAATGCATAGTAAAACAGCGCTGGAGGGGTTAAAAAAATAAAAATAATATTTAACTCACCTTAGTCCACTTGATCGCGTAGCCGGCATCTCCTTCTGTCTTCACCTGAGCTCTGTGCAGCAACAGGACCTGTGGTGACGTCACTCCGGTCATCACATGATCTTTTACCATGGTGATGGGTCATGTGATGACCGGAGTGACGTCACCACAGGTCCTGTTGCTCCACAGAGCTAAGATGAAGACAGAAGGAGATGCCGGCTACGTGATCAAGTGGACTAAGGGGAGTTAAATCTTATTTTATTTTTTAACCCCTCCAGCGCTGTTTTACTATGCATTCTGTATTCAGAATGCTATTATTTTCCCTTATAACCATGTTATAAGGGAAAATAATACAATCTACAGAACACAGATCCCAAGCCCGAATTTCTGTGAAGAAGTTTGGGTACCAAACATGCACGATTTTTCTCACGCGAGTGCAAAACGCATTACAATGTTTTGCACTCGCGCAGAAAATAAATAATTACTCTTACCGGTAATTGGTTTTTCCAATAGCCTCCACAACGGCACTTATTGGAGGAGTGTCTCCGCCTCGGACAGGAAACGACGTAGAAGCAGAAGATTTAAGAACCTCCTCCCCTTTACCTAGTCAGTCAATAAGAGAGGACACGGAAGTGATGCCAAGATAAATCATGTATTAATAACCAAGGACAATTACATCATTAGAAGGAAAACAACAAGTCTTTACCAACTTAGACCCATGTAATAATATTTTAGGGAGGGAATCCCAGTGCCGTTGTGGAGGCTATTGGAAAAACCAATTACCGGTAAGAGTAATTATTTATTTTCCCTAACGCCTCCACAACGGCACTTATTGGAGGATTAACAGAGTAATAAGATCTAGGGAGGGACAGCAGCAGAAAGTACCCTGCGCCTAAATGATAAGTCCTGGTTCTTAAGGATATCCAGCCTATAGTGATTGAAAAAAGTCATAGGATTGGCCCAGGTTGCGGCTCTACATATCTGTTCTAATGGTACTGATGCTGCCTCCGCCCATGAGGATGATACTGCTCTGGTGGAGTGAGCCCTTATTCCAACCGGGGGTTGGAGATCTTTCTGCAGGTAAGCTAACTGGATCATATTTTTTATCCATCTGGATATCGTAGGTTTGCTTGCCCCGTGACCTTTGTTGGGCCCTTGGTACTGTAAGAACAGTTGGTCTGAGTGCCTGAATGATGAAGTTCTGTTGAGGTAGCAGATTACCACTCTTCTTACATCCAAGTTGTGGTAATTCTTCTCCTTTTCCGAGGTTGGTGAGGGACAGAACGAGGGTAGCGATATTTCTTGTTCGCAGTGAAATCTAGACACTACCTTAGGTAGGAAGGCTGGGCAATGTTTCAGAATTATGCGATCATCGAAGATTGTCAGATAAGGAGGTTTATATGAAAAGGCTTGGATCTCCCCGACTCTTCTAGCCGTTGTAATGGCCGTAAGGAATACTGTCTTCAATGTTAGAAGTCTCAAGGATATATCTTCAATAGGCTCAAATGAGGGAGACATTAGTACAGACAGTACTAAGTTAAGATCCCAGGGGGGCAATGGTAGGACGGGCTACAGGAGTCTCTCGTTGCGCCCTTGAGAAAACGCTTTATTAAAGAGGATTCTGACAACTTGACATCCAAAAATACACTAAGGGCTGATACCTGCACTCTAAGGGTTGCTGGCCTGAGGCCTTTGTCAAGTCCGGCTTGAAGGAACTGCAGAATTTGAGGAATGTTGGGCAAAATCGCGTCACCCGCGAATTTCTGAAAGGCTTTCCAGGTCCGCATATAAATTCTGGATGTTATGGGTTTCCGGCTGAGCATAAGAGTAGAGATAACTGAATCCGAGAGTCCCTTTTTTCTTAAAGTGTTGCGTTCAGTCTCCAGGCCCTCAGGTTCAAATTTTTGACGCTTGGGTGATCTACTGGGCCTTGATGAAGGAGATCCGGAATGGATGGGAGGACCCAGGACTCCCCTGCTGAAAGGTGAAGTAGCAAGGGGAACCAGGATCTTCTCGGCCAGTGAGGGGCTATAAAGATTACCTTGGCCTTCTCTTCCTGTACCTTTATCAGAGTCTTCGCTATTAGGCTGAAGGGAGGAAAGGCATAGAGAAGGCAGTTTGGCCATGGTCGGGATAGGGCATCTATCCATAGTGACTGGTCCCTTTGGGAGAGGGAACAGAACTGTTTGGTCTGTTTGTTGGACTTTGTCGCAAACAGATCTATTTCTGGAGTCCCCCACTTGAGACACAATTGGTGAAATATTTGTGGATTTAGGGACCACTCTCCTTCTTTCAGAGTTTGACGGCTGAGAAAGTCGGCCAAAGTATTTTCTTCTCCTCTGACATGTAAGGCTGTAAGAGAAATCAGGTTGCTCTCTGCCCAGGAGAAGATTTTTTCGCTTACGGCTGCTAGGGAGCGACTCCTGGTTCCTCCCTGTTTGTTTAAATAGGCGACTGCGGTAGTATTGTCTGAGAAGACTTTTATACTCTTTGGTGATGTAGGCGTAAAAAGAGCGACCATGACTTTGTATACCGCTGAGAGTTCTTTTAAGTTGGAGGAGGCTTGTAGTAGATCCGCTCCCCAAGTGCCTTGGACCACTTTCCCGCCTGAGTGACCCCCCCAGCCGATGCTGCTGGCGTCTGTGGTTATGATCATTTGATCTACTTGTCTCCAGGAAACACCCGTCTGAAGGTGTTTTCTGATTCTCCACCACAGAAGAGATGTTTTTACCGATTTCGGAATCAATACTCGCTTTTCTAGGGCCGAGGAGGTGCCATCCCAGGAAGATAGGAGGAACGCTTGAAGTGGTCTTGTGTGGTGTTGGGCCCACCTTACTGACTGGATCGTGGACGTAAGGATACCTAGAATGGTCATGAGGTTCCTTATCGTTGTGGATCTTTGACTGCAGAAAAGCGAGACTTTTTCCTGAAGCCCGATCTGTTTGATCTGTGGAAGAAAAGACATTAATCGATGGGAGTCTAATGTTACCCCTAAAAAGGTTTTGCTTTGTGCTGGATTTAAGTCTGACTTCTTGAAATTTATTATCCACCCTAGGGTGGTAAAAAATTTCTGAACGTCTGCTAGGTGCGACAGAAGGGTCTCTTCACAGGGAGCAACTACCAGGAAGTCGTCCAGGTATGGTATAATTTGGATGCCTCTTAGGTGAAGGGCTTTGACGACATCAGACATAACTTTTGAAAACACCCTTGGGGCTGAGGAAAGCCCAAAGGGAAGGGCTATGAACTGAAAAGGACAGAGCCGGTTATTTAAATAGATAGCGATTCTCAAATACTTTTGATGGGCCACAGCAATCGGGACGTGGTAATAGGCGTCCTGAAGGTCCATGGTCGCCATGAAGCAGTCTTGGGGCAGGACATTTATGGTGGATCTCACTGACTCCATCTTGAAGCGTTTGTAAACGATAAACTTGTTTAAACCTTTTAAGTTAATTATTAGTCGATAGGTCTTGTTGGGCTTTTGGATTAAGAAGACAGGGGAGTAAAACCCTTTTCCCTGTTCTTCCGCAGGAACCTGACAGATTACTCCTTTCTGAATGAGTGACGTAATTTCTGACTCTAGGCAAGATTGTTTTTCTTGATGAGGCAGGATTTTGTTGATCATGAAATGATCTGTGGGTATTGACAGAAACTCTAACTTTAGGCCATGACCTAGGGTGTCCACTACCCAGGCAGATGCTCCTATATTTTCCCAGACGGCAGCAAAGTAGATTAGTCTGCCCCCCACTTGATGTTTAGCTTCATTGTTTTGAGGATGAAGCATTCTCGGGGTTAAAGAGAAACACTCTACCCCTACCTCTGGAGGGCTGACACCTCTTTGAACTTTCTCTTTTCTTAGGATCTCCCTTGGGCTTTCCTTTTTGATTCCGAAAGGAGCGCCTCTGATGGAAATAGCGGTTCTCTATAGGGAAGCCTTTCTTCTTGTCCGCCGCTTGATCTAGAATATCATCCAAGGTGGACCCAAATAGTCTATCGCCTTCACAGGGGATGGAGCATAGGCGATTCTTTGAGCTTGCGTCCCCTGACCAGGTGCGGAGCCAGACAGCTCTTCTTGTGGCATTAGATAAGGCTGCTGACCGGGCAGAAAACTTTACTAAATCTGCAGATGCATCGGCAAGAAAATTAGACGCCTTCTTTAGAGCTGGTAGGGAAGCCAGGATTTCCTCTCGCAGGGTACCCGCCAATAGGTGATCCTCTAGCTGGTTCAGCCATACTGAGAGTGTTCTCGCAGTACAGGTGGAGGCTATACTTGGTCGCAGCATAGCTGTGTTAGTCTCCCATGATTTCTTTAGGAGGCTCTCACACTTTTTGTCCATGGGGTCTCTGAGGAGGCCAGTATCCTCAAAGGGTAGCGAGGTTTTTTTAGAGATCCGAGCTACAGGTGCATCTACCTTTGGTTTTTTTTCCCACAGGTTAGAATCAGCATCATCAAAGGGGTATTTGCGTTTAAAAGCAACCCTTCTTTCTGGATCTTTCCATTCCCTAGCAATAAGGGACTTGACGTTATTATGAATGGGGAAGGTTCTTTTCTTCCTTTCCCCTAATCCCTGGTACATTCGGTCTTGTACAGAGTGAGTCTCCTTCACCTCCTCGATGTTCATAGTTGCTCGGATGATTTTTAAGAATCCATCTGTCTCTTCCGGCAGAAAGAGGGGTTTACCCGAGTCGTCTTCAGAGGAGGAGACTACCTCAGAAAAGATCTCCCCTTCATCCCATTCAAATCCGGCGTCAGAGGTTAGGGATCTTTGAGAGGTGGATGGTCTTGGGGATGACGGCATTCTTAGGTCTACTGCCGCATTTACTTCTTCCTTAATTATTGACCTCATGGACTCAAGAAGGGAAGGGGACTCCTCAGAGACAATTTTTTCTGTGCACTTGGGGCACAGAGGTTTTTTTGACTTTGAGGAGAGTGCTTTGCGACAAATGCCACATTTTTTCCGTGCCAAATCTCCACCAGGCGGTTTCAGGGTCGCGGTCTCTCTGGCCTAAGATCAACATAAAAGAATGGGGTATATTTAGAGAAACCAGTAGTGACGGCTGTTTTAAGAGACCAGACCCATCACCGGTGGTGGAAAGCAGCAGGCACCAAGTGTGTATATACTTTAGGTAAGAATAAGAAACACACATTTATAAGCATATTTCTCCTCTGGGAGGAGGCTTACCGGGCTGAGGGCAGAAGCTGAAGGATCCACGGGTTTCCTAGCGGTGTCCATATCTCCAGGGCTTTGCATCGTTATGCGCAGCACGAGGACGCTGTGTATGAGGAACTCCTTTTTAAAATCCGCTCCGCCTTCTCGCGAGATCCTCTTGTCCAAGGAGAATCTCACCCGCTGACGTCATACGCCGGACGTCGGATCCCGCGATAGTTCATGGAAACTACCACGCATGAGCCCGGGGACGCCTGCAACCAGGACTTACTCCAAGGAACGGGAAGGGAGGCGATGCGTCCCCGAGGGCCCGTTCCCAGCTCCAGCCCTCCCACATAAAAGTGGGGAGACCCCGGGACCGAGGTGAGGCCGGGCGGAAGAAAAGATACTCCTGCTACAGGAGCGGCTTCCACGTCTTCCGTCTGACAGGAAACAACGACTGACTAGGTAAAGGGGAGGAGGTTCTTAAATCTTCTGCTTCTACGTCGTTGTTTCCTGTCCGAGGCGGAGACACTCCTCCAATAAGTGCCGTTGTGGAGGCGTTAGGGAAAAATCGTGCGTGTTCCCGCAACGCACCCGCACATTTTCCCGCAACGCCCATCTGAAAGAGGCCTTAGTGTTTACTTCACACACAATGGAAAGTACATCTTGGTGTTACTTCACGCAAATTGGAAAGTTAATATAAGACAAGTCACCTCGATGTCAGTTCTGCCTCTAGCAGTCCACGGCAGGATTTAGGTGGCCTGTTTCGTCGGCCCATGAGTCTCAACCCTCCAACCTGGCACCAAGCCTCAGATCCCAAACACAGAGATCCTGCTGCTGAGCCCAGCTGTCTATTTAAAGGGAACCTGTCACCGGGATTTTGGGTATAGAGCTGAGGACATGGGTTGCTAGATGGCCGCTAGCACATCCGCAATATCCAGTCCCCATAGCTCTGTGTGCTTTTATTGTGTAAAAAAACCGATTTGATACATATGCAAATTAACCTGAGTCCTGTCCCTGACTCATCTCACATACAGGACTCATCTCAGGTTAATTTGCATATGTATCAAATCGGTTTTTTTACACAATAAAAGCACACAGAGCTATGGGGTCTGGATATTGCAGATGTGCTAGCAGCCATCTAGCAACCCATGTCCTCAGCTCTATACCCAAAATCCCGGTGACCGGTTCCCTTTAACCACCTCAGCCCCCATGGCTTAAACACCCTGAAAGACCAGGCCACTTTTTACCCTTCTCCACTACACTACTTTCACCGTTTATTGCTCGGTCATGCAACTTACCACACAAATGAATTTTACCTCCTTTTCTTCTCACTAATAGAGCTTTCATTTGGTGGTATTTCATTGCTGCTGACATTTTTACTTTTTTTGTTATTAATCGAAATTTAACGATTTTTTTGCAAAAAAATGACATTTTTCACTTTCAGTTGTAAAATTTTGCAAAAAAAACGACATCCATATATAAATTTTGCTCTAAATTTATTGTTCTACATGTCTTTGATAAAAAAAAAAATGTTTGGGTAAAAAAAAAAATGGTTTGGGTAAAAGTTATAGCGTTTACAAACTATGGTACAAAAATGTGAATTTTCGCTTTTTGAAGCAGCTCTGACTTTCTGAGCATCTGTCATGTTTCCTGAGGTTCTACAATGGCCAGACAGTACAAACACCCCACAAATGACCCCATTTCGGAAAGTAGACACCCTAAGGTATTCGCTGATGGGCATAGTGAGTTCATAGAACTTTTTATTTTTTGTCACAAGTTAGCTGAAAATGATGATTTTTTTTTTTTTTTTTTTCTTACAATCATTTTCCACTAACTTGTGACAAAAAATAAAAAATTCTAGGAACTCGCCATGCCCCTCACGAAATACCTTGGGGTGTCTTCTTTCCAAAATGGGGTCACTTGTGGGGTAGTTATACTGCCCTGGCATTCTAGGGGCCCAAATGTGTGGTAAGGAGTTTGAAATCAAATTCTGTAAAAAATGGCCAGTGAAATCCGAAAGGTGCTCTTTGGAATGTGGGCCCCTTTGCCCACCTAGGCTGCAAAAAAGTGTCACACATGTGGTATCTCCGTATTCAGGAGAAGTTGGGGAATGTGTTTTGGGGTGTCATTTTACATATACCCATGCTGGGTGAGAGAAATATCTTGGCAAAAGACAACTTTTCCCATTTTTTTATACAAAGTTGGCATTTGACCAAGATATTTCTCTCACCCAGCATGGGTATATGTAAAATGACACCCCAAAACACATTGCCCAACTTCTGAGTACGGCGATACCAGATGTGTGACACTTTTTTGCAGCCTAGATGCGCAAAGGTGCCCAAATTCCTTTTAGGAGGGCATTTTTAGACATTTCGATAACAGACTTCTTCTCACGCTTTGGGGCCCCTAAAATGCCAGGGCAGTATAAATACCCCACATGTGACCCCATTTTGGAAAGCAGACACCCCAAGGTATTCAATGAGGGGCATGGCGAGTTCATAGAAATTTTTTTTTTTTGGCACAAGTTAGCGGAAATTGATATATATTTTTTTTTCCTCACAAAGTCTCCCTTTCCGCTAACTTGGGACAAAAATTTCAATCTTTCATGGACTCAATATGCCCCTCACGGAATACCTGGGGGTGTCTTCTTTCCGAAATGGGGTCACATGTGGGGTATTTATACTGCCCTGGCATTCTAGGGGACCTAAAGCGTGAGAAGAAGTCTGGAATATAAATGTCTAAAAAAAAATTTACGCATTTGGATTCCGTGAGGGGTATGGTGAGTTCATGTGAGATTTTATTTTTTGACACAAGTTAGTGGAATATGAGACTTTGTAAGAAAAAAAAAAATAATTTCCGCTAACTTGGGCCAAAAAAAAATTCTGAATGGAGCCTTACAGGGGGGTGATCAATGACAGGGGGGTGATCAATGACAGGGGGGTGATCAGGGAGTCTATATGGGTGATCACCCCCCTGTCATTGATCACCCCCCTGTAAGGCTGCATTCAGATGTTCGTATGTGTTTTGCGGATCCGATCCATGTATCAGTGGATCCGTAAAAATCATACGGCCATCTGAATGCAGCCTTACAGGGGGGTGATCAATGACAGGGGGGTGATCAATGACAGGGGGGTGATCAGGGAGTCTATATGGGGTGATCACCCCCCTGTCATTGATCACCCCCCTGTAAGGCTGCATTCAGATGTCCGTATGTGTTTTGCGGATCCGATCCATGTATCAGTGGATCCGTAAAAATCATACGGACATCTGAATGCAGCCTGACAGGGGGGTGATCAATGACAGGGGGTGATCAGGGAGTCTATATGGGGTGATCACCCCCCTGTCATTGATCACCCCCCTATAAGGCTCCATTCAGATGTCCGTATGTGTTTTGCAGATCCGATCCATCTATCAGTGGATCCGTAAAATTCATACGGACCTCTGAATGGAGCCTTACAGGGGGTTATCAATGACAGGGGGGTGATCAATGACAGGGGGGGTGATCAATGACAGGGGGGTGATCAGGGAGTCTATATGGGGTGATCACCTCCGTCATTGATAACTCCCCTGTAAGGCTCCATTCAGACGTCCGTATGTGTTTTGCGGATCCGATCCATCTATCAGTGGATCCGTAAAATAAATACGGACCTCTGAATGGAACCTTACAGGGGGTGATCAATGACAGGGGGGGGTGATCAGGGAGTCTATATAGGGTGATCAGGGGTGATCAAGGGTGAATAAGGGGTTAATAAGTGACAGGGGGGGGGGGGGGGAGTGTAGTGGTGCTTGGTGCAACATATTACTGAGCTGCCTATGTCCTCTGGTGGTCGATCCAAACAAAGGGGACCACCAGAGGACCAGGTAGCAGGTATATTAGACGCTGTTATCAAAACAGCGTCTAATATACCTGTTAGGGGTTAAAAAAAAATCACATCTCCAGTCTGCCAGCGAACGATCGCCGCTGGCAGGCTGGAGATCCACTTGCTTACCTTCCGATCCTGTGTGCGCGCGTTCACAGGAAATCTCGCGTCTCGCGAGAGGACGCGCCGGCGCGTCCAGGAGGAATGAATCAACCACCTCCAGGACGCGTCGCTGCGTTCGGCGGTCCGGAGGTGGTTAAGGACAGCCAGGTGCTGCCAAAAACCCAGACCGGCAATTAAAATCCAATCCGGTATTTGACCCCACCTGGCTGCAAATCAGCCCAGCAGCACATGCTGGGAGGAAAATAACTGTTTTCCCAGAACGTTCCCCTCACTGTGTCACATACTTCCCCCCTTTGTTCAACCCTGAGGGGGTGAACACTCGCCAGACAATGTAGTCGGGACAGGGCATCCACGTTTCCCTGCAACCAGCCTGCCCTGTGTTCCACTGTAAATTTAAAGTTCTGTAGGGAAATTAACCATCTGGTGACCCGGGCATTTCTGTCTTTGGCCTGGCTCATCCACTTGAGAGGGGAGTGGTCAGTCACCAGGCGGAGTTTTCTCCCCAACAAATAATAACTGAGAGGCTTGAGTACCCACTTGATAGCCAGGCACTCTTTCTCCACTAGATAATGGGAGGCTCCTCCCCGTTGACTTCCTGGGACAGTAAAGCACCGAGGACTACTTCGGAGGCATCGGTCTGTACTATAAATTCCTTTTTGAAGTCGGGCATCACCAAAAGCAGTGACCCGCATAGGGCCGACTTTAACCTCTTCAGGACACATGACGTACCGGTACGGCATGTTGTCCTGGTACTTAATGGTATGTCATGTGTATTTCCGATCAAAGCATTGAGCAGGCACCTTGGCTAAATGCGAGGGGGGGTCCCGTGACCTCCCCACGTCGGCGATCGCCGCAAACCGCAGGTCAATTCAGACCTGCAGTTTGCGGCTTTTACCTGCGGTTTGCGGCGGCGGGCGGTGCCATCGGGCCCCTATGCGGCTGTAGGGGGGACCCGATGGCATGGAAGGCAGCGCAATGCCTTCCTTAGGCATCGGCGCTGCCTTCCGGTGACGAGCCTGTGAGATCCAGCCCCCTGGATCTCACAGGCAGGAATCTGTATGAGTAATACACACTGTATTACTCATACAGCCAATGCATTCCAATACAGAAGTATTGGAATGCATTGTAAAGGGATTAGACCCCCAAAAGTTCAAGTCCCAAAGTGGGACAAAAAATAAAGTGAAAAAAAAAAGTAGAAAAAAATAAAAGTTTTCCCCCCCAAAAATTAAAAGTTTCAAGTAAAAATAAACAGAAACATTGTAATGCGTTTTGCACTCGCGTGAGAAAAATCGCGCATGTTTGGTACCCAAATAAAGTTAAAAAAAATTGGTGAAAAATAGGGGGGGGGGGAAGCATACATATTAGGTATCGCCGGGTCCGTATCGACCGGCTCTATAAACATATCACATGACCTAACCCCCTCAGATGAACACCGTGAAAAATATAAAATAATAACTGGGCTAAATAAACCATTTTTTTGTCACCTTGAGAGGCATTGACAATTTGCAAAAAAGTTTGCTTCTCACCGAGCAAGCACTCTTTGGGGTAGATGAGGGAGAGGGTGACAGAGAGGAGGCTGAGGAAAGTGAGGTAGCTAGCTGGGTAACATTTAGAAAGCGGGGTAGAGGGAAGAGTGCCAGGGAGGCTAGCCCTGATCTGACACACCCCAACAAGTTTGCACGTTTGGCAGATGAGGGGGATGTCAGTCCAGGGACGGCACTGCCGCAGCCGGACACTTCCTCTGCCAGTCAGGGGAATGTCAGCTCCGGTAAGCAGGGGACCAGGAGAGCAGGGCAGGCCAGACAGGTGCTGGTAGTGGGAGACTCAATTATTAGGGGAACAGATAGGGAAATCTGTCACAAAGACCGTGATCGCCGAACAGTGTGCTGTCTTCCTGGCGCTAGAGTTCGACATATCGCGGATCGGGTTGACAGATTACTGGGAGGGGCTGGAGAAGATCCAGCGGTCATGGTCCATATCGGAACCAATGACAAAGTTAGGGGTAGGTGGAGAGTCCTTAAAAATGATTTCAGGGATTTAGGGCAAAAGCTTAGGGCAAGGACCTCAAAGGTAGTATTTTCCGAAATACTACCGGTACCACGGGCCACACAAGAAAGGCAGCGGGAGATTAGGGAAATTAACAAGTGGCTCAAGAACTGGTGTAGGATGGAGGGGTTTGGGTTCCTGGAGAACTGGGCCGACTTCGCTGTCGGCTACAGCCTCTATCGTAGGGACGGGCTGCACCTCAATGGGGAAGGAGCAGCTGTGTTGGGGAAGAAGATGGCTAGAAGGTTGGAGGAGTGTTTAAACTAGGGACTGGGGGGGAGGGTCATTACACTATAGAAGGGGAAGATAGTGCAGATAGAGACCGGGGGCAAGGTAGTGGGACTGGGGGAGAAATGGAAGGAGGGACAAGAACAGTTCAGAAGGAAAGGTGTAGGGTAAAAAATATACATAAACCTCTCATATGTATGTATACTAATGCCAGAAGTCTGACTAATAAAACTGGTGAACTGGAATTAGTGATGTGTGAGGAGGACTATGACATAGTGGGAATAACTGAGACATGGCTGGATGATAGCTATGACTGGGCAGTTAATGTACAAGGTTACAGTCTGTTCAGAAAGGATCGTCAAAACCGGAGAGGTGGAGGGGTCTGCCTTTATGTAAAATCTTGTCTAAAGCCCACACTCCGTGAAGATATAAGTGATGGACATGAACATGTGGAGGCACTGTGGGTAGAGATACATGGAGCTAAAAACAACAATAAATTACTAATAGGAGTCTACTATAAACCACCTAATATACCAGAGTCCACAGAAAATCTACTACTAAACGAGATAGACAAGGCGGCAAACCATAATGAGGTGGTTATTATGGGGGACTTCAACTACCCAGATATAGACTGGGAAACTGAAACTTGTATATCTCATAAAGGAAACAGATTCTTGGCAATAACCAAAGACCATTATCTCTCCCAACTGGTTCAGGACCCGACTAGAGGGACGGCCATACTGGACTTAATATTAACCAATAGACCTGACAGAACAACAGACGTGCAGGTTGGGGGACACCTGGGAAATAGTGACCATAAAGTAATAACCTTCCAATTATCATTCAAAAGAGCGTTTCTACAGGGAGAAACAAAAATACCAAACTTCAAAAAAGCTAAATTTAGCCAACTAAGAGAGGCCATAGGCCTAACTAACTGGGACAAAGTCCTCAAAAATAAAAATACAGCCAAAAAATGGGATATCTTTAAAAACATCCTAAAATCTCATTGTGAGAGGTACATACCGTATGGGAATAAAAGGTTAAGGAACAAAAAGAAACCAATGTGGATAAACAGAACTGTAAAGAAAGCAATAAATGACAAAAAGAAGGCATATAAAACCCTAAAACAGGAGGGTAGCACGGAAGCACTGAAAAACTATAAGGAAAAAAACAGAACATGTAAAAAACAAATAAAAGCGGCCAAACTAGAGACCGAGAGATTAATTGCCAAACAGAGTAAAACTAACCCTAAAATGTTCTTCAATTATATAAATGTTAAAAAGTATAAATCTGAAGGTGTCGGCCCTTTAAAGAGTAATGAGGGGGGAGTCGCAGAGAGCGACGAGGAGAAAGCAAAGCTGTTAAATATTTTTTTCTCCAATGTATTCACTGAGAAAAATAAACTGTCAGATGAAATGCTGAATGCTGAAATAAATTCGCCATTAAAAGTGTCCTGTCTGACCCAGGAAGAAGTACAACAGCGACTTAAAAAAATCAAAATAGACATATCGCCAGGACCGGATGGCATACACCCCCGTATCCTAAGGGAATTAAGTAATGTCATAGCCAGACCCTTATTTCTGATATTTGCGGACTCTGTACTGACAGGGAATGTCCCACAGGATTGGCGCATGGCAAATGTGGTGCCAATATTCAAAAAGGGTCCAAAAAACAGAGCCTGGAAACTATAGGCCGGTAAGTTTAACATCTGTTGTGGGTAAACTGTTTGAAGGTTTTCTGAGAGATGCTATGTTAGAGCATCTTATGGGAAATAAGCAAATAACGCCATATCAGCATGGCTTCGTGAGGGATCCGTCATGTCAAACTAATTTAATCAGTTTCTATGAGGAGGTAAGTACTAGACTTGACAGCGGCGAATCAATGGATGTCGTGTATCTGGACTTCTCCAAAGCATTTGACACTGTACCTCATAAAGGTTAGTATATAAAATGAGAATGCTCGGACTCGGAGAAAACGTCTGTAAGTGGGTAAGTAACTGGCTCAATGATAGAAAACAGAGGGTGGTTATTAACGGTACATACTCAGATTGGGTCACTGTCACTAGTGGAGTACCTCAGGGGTCAGTATTGGGCCCTATTCTCTTCAATATATTTATTAATGATCTTGTAGAAGGCTTGCATAGTAAAATATCAATTTTCGCAGATGACACTAAACTGTGTAAAGTAATTAACACTGAAGAGGACAGTATACTACTACAGAGGGATCTGGATAGATTGGAGGCTTGGGCAGATAAGTGGCAGATGAGGTTTAACACTGAGAAATGTAAAGTTATGCACATGGGAAGGAATAATGCAAGTCACCCGTACATACTAAATGGTAAAACACTCGGTAACACTGACATGGAAAAGGATCTAGGAATTTTAATAAACAGCAAACTAAGCTGCAAAAAACAGTGTCAGGCAGCGGCTGCCAAGGCCAATAAGATAATGGGTTGCATCAAAAGGGGCATAGATGCCCGTGATGAGAACATATTCCTACTACTTTACAAATCACTGGTCAGACCACACATGGAGTACTGTGTACAGTTCTGGGCTCCTGTAAACAAGGCAGACATAGCAGAGCTGGAGAGGGTCCAGAGGAGGGCAACTAAAGTAATAACTGGAATGGGGCAACTACAGTACCCTGAAAGATTATCAAAATTAGGGTTATTCACGTTAGAAAAAAGACGACTGAGGGGAGATCTAATTACTATGTATAAATATATCAGGGGGGCAGTACAGAGATCTATCCCATCATCTATTTATCCCCAGGACTGTGACTGTGACGAGGGGACATCCTCTGCGTTTGGAGGAAAGGTTTGTACACAAACATACAAGAGGATTCTTTACGGTAAGAGCAGTGAGACTATGGAACTCTCTGCCTGAGGAGGTGGTGATGGTGAGTACAATAAAGGAATTCAAGAGGGGCCTGGATGTATTTCTGGAGTGTAATAATATTACAGGCTATAGCTACTAGAGAGGGGTCGTTGATCCAGGGAGTTATTCTGATTGCCTGATTGGAGTCGGGAAGGAATTTTTTATTCCCCTAAAGTGAGGAAAATTGGCTTCTACCTCACAGGGTTTTTTTGCCTTCCTCTGGATCAACTTGTAGGATGACAGGCCGAACTGGATGGACAAATGTCTTTTTTCGGCCTTATGTACTATGTTACTATGTTACTATGTTACCTTACATCACAAAAAGTACAACAGCAAGCGATCAAAAAGGCGTTTGCCCACCAAAATACTACCAATCTAACCATCACCTCATCCCGCAAAAAATTAGCCCCTACCTGAGACAATCACCCAAAAAAAATAAAAAATATGGCTCAGAATATGGAGACACTAAAACATAATTTTTTTTGTTTTAAAAAAGCTGTTATTGTTTAAAACTTACATAAATAAAAAAAATGATATTATTGTGTAAAACTTACATAAATAAAAAAGTATACATATTAGGTATTGCCGCGTCCGTGACAACCTGGTCTATAAAAATACCACATGATCTAACCTGTCAGATGAATGTTGTAGGTAACAAAAAATAAAAACTGTGCCAAAACAGCTATTTCTTGTTACCTTGCCTCACAAAAAGTGTAATATAGAGTAGAGTTGTTGCGATACCAAATTTTTGATTCGGTTTCGATACCATGAAAAAGTATTGCGATACTAGATACCACGCGAAGAAAATAAACCAAAAAAGCCACATGCATTCCGCATTTAAAAAAATGGCGACTTTTTACACTTCTGCACTACACTACTTTCACCGTTTATTGCTAGGTCATGCAACTTACCACCCAAATGAATTTTACCTCCTTTTCTTCTCACTAATAGAGCTTTCATTTGGTGGTATTTCATTGCTGCTGACATTTTTACTTTTTTTGTTATTAATCGAAATGACATTTTTCACTTTCAGTTGTAAAATTTTTCAAAAAAAAAACACATCATATATACATTTTTCTCTAAATTTATTGTTCTACATGTCTTTGAAAAAAAATAATGTTTAGGTAAAAAAAAAATGGTTTGGGTAAAAGTTATAGCGTTTACAATCTATGGTACAAAAATGTGAATTTCCGCTTTTTGAAGCAGCTCTGACTTTCTGAGCACCTGTCATGTTTCCTGAGGTTCTACAATGGCCAGACAGTACAAACACCCCACAAATGACCCCATTTCGTTAAGTAGACACCCTAAGGTATTCGCTGATGGGCATAGTGAGTTCATAGAACTTTTTATTTTTTGTCACAAGTTAGCGGAAAATGATGATTTTTTTCTTTTTTTTTTTTTTTCATACAAAGTCTCATATTCCACTAACTTGTGACAAAAAATAAAAACTTCCATGAACTCACTATGCCCATCACGAAATACCTTGGGGGGGGTCTTCTTTCCAAAATGGGGTCACTTGTGAGGTAGTTATACTGCCCTGGCATTCTAGGGGCCCTAATGCGTGAGAAGTAGTTTGAAATCAAAATCTGTAAAAAATGCCCTGTGAAATCCGAAAGGTGCTCTTTGGAATGTGGGCCCCTTTGCCCACCTAGGCTGCAAAAAAGTGTCACACATCTGGTATCGCCGTACTCAGGAGAAGTAGGGCAATGTGTTTTGGGGTGTCTTTTTACATATACCCATGCTGGGTGAAAGAAATATCTCGGCAAAAGACAACTTTTTCCATTTTTTTATACAAAGTTGGCATTTGACCAAGATATTTATCTCACCCAGCATGGGTATATGTAAAATGACACCCCAAAACACATTGCCCAACTTCTCCTGGGTACGGCGATACCAGATGTGTGACACTTTTTTGCAGCCTAGATGCGCAAAGGAGCCCAAATTCCTTTTATGAGGGCATTTTTAGACATTTGGATCCCAGACTTCTTCTCACGCTTTAGGGCCCCTAAAATGCCAGGGCAGTATAAATACCCCACATGTGAACTATTAGGCTGCACAGAGCGGCGCCCAGCGATGTCCCAGCACTCACCATTATTCCTGGGCGCCGCTCCGTTCGCCCGCTGTGCCCCATTACTGTCTCCTCAGCTTCTCTAGTCGCAGCGCAGGAAGAAGGAACGCCCATTAGTGAAGCTGATGTCTCCTCCCCATCCCTCCGATCGTAATCAGCATGTGGAGCAGGAATGGGGCACAGCAGGCGGACGGAGCGGCGCCCAGGAATAGTCTCTGTGTGGTTTCTATTATGTAAGCCTCGCAAAGTGACTTCAGACCTGAACTGGTCCCTAAAAATTGGGTTTTTGAAAATTTCTGAAAAATTTCAAGATTTGCTTCTAAACTTCTAAGCCTTGTAACATCCCCAAAAAATAAAATACGAATTCTCGCGCATGCGCCGTGCGCGTCTGTCTTCGGCGCAGGCAATGTCTGACCGCTTTCTGCACAGACATCTCCACTGCGCCTGTTCCTCGGAGAACTATGACGTCATCGGCGTAGGCGCAGTGGAGATGTCTGTGCAGAAAGCGCTCAGACATTAACTGCGCCTGCGCCGAAGACAGACGCGCACGGCGCATGCGCGAGAATTCGTTCGCTGATTCAGAGGGAGGATCGCATTCCAGAGGAGATGGGCGGGCTGGAGGGACGCGCTGGGCGGCATTTTGTGAAGGTAGACAGAGCCTCTAGGTGCTGAAAAGACGCCCGCATAGCACCTAGAGGCTCATTAGCATATCGATAAAAGTTCGTTTTTTATGGAAACGGCTGCACAAAAAACTATTATAATAGCATTGTTTGGTAGAGCAGACACTAGCGGATCGCTAGTGTCTGACAGCTAAATATGTCCAAACGAGGTGGTAGAAACCCTTTAAAGTAGACATATGGGGAATGTAAAGTAATAACTTTATTTTGGAGGTATTACTATGTATTATAGAAGTAGAGAAATTGAAACTTGGAAATTTGCAATTTTTTTACAAATATTTGGTAAATTTGGTATTTTTTTTTTATAAATAAAAATTTATTTTTTTGACTTTATTTTACCAGTGTCATGAAGTACAATATGTGACGAAAAAACAATCTCAGAATGGCCTGGATAAGTCTAAGCATTTTAAAGTTATCACCACTTAAAGTGACACTGGTCAGATTTGCAAAAAATGGCTGGGTTTTTAAGGTGAAATAGGGCTTAAGGGGTTAAAGGGAGCCGGGCACTGTGGAGGTCACCGTTAAAGGGAGCCGGGCACTGTGGAGGTCACCATTAAAGGGAGCCGGGCACTGTGGAGGTCACCGTTAAAGGGAGCCGGGCACTGTGGAGGTCACCGTTAAAGGGAGCCGGGCACTGTGGAGGTCCCATTTTAACCACCTCCGGACCGCCTAACGCAGGATCGCGTTCCGGAGGTGGCAGCGCTGCGCACAGTCACGCATATACGCGTCATCTCGCGAGACGCGAGATTTCCTGTGAACGCGCGCACACAGGCGCGCGCGCTCACAGGAACGGAAGGTAAGAGAGTTGATCTCCAGCCTGCCAGCGGTGATCGTTCGCTGGCAGGCTGGAGATGTGTTTTTTTTAACCCCTAACAGGTATATTAGACGCTGTTTTGATAACAGCGTCTAATATACCTGCTACCTGGTCCTCTGGTGGTCCCCTTTGTTTGGATCGACCACCAGAGGACACAGGTAGCTCAGTAAAGTAGCACCAAGCACCACTACACTACACTACACCCCCCCCCATCACTTATTAACCCCTTATTAGCCCCTGATCACCCCTAATCACCCCTGATCACCCCATATAGACTCCCTGATCACCCCCCTGTCATTGATTACCCCCCTGTCATTGATCAACCCCCTGTAAAGCTCCATTCAGACGTCCGCATGATTTTTACGGATCCACTGATAGATGGATCGGATCCGCAAAACGCATCCGGACGTCTGAATGAAGCCTTACAGGGGCATGATCAATGACTGTGGTGATCACCCCATATAGACTCCCTGATCACCCCCCTGTCATTGATTACCCCCCTGTCATTGATTACCCCCCTGTAAAGCTCCATTCAGATGTCCGCATGATTTTTACGGATGCACTGATACATGGATCGGATCCGCAAAACGCATCCGGTCGTCTGAATGAAGCCTTACAGGGGCATGATCAATGACTGTGGTGATCACCCCCCTGTCATTGATTACCCCCCTGTAAAGCTCCATTCAGATGTCCGCATGATTTTTACGGATGCACTGATAGATGGATCCGATCCGCAAAACGCATCCGGACGTCTGAATGAAGCCTTACAGGGGCATGATCAATGACTGTGGTGATCACCCCATATAGACTCCCTGATCACCCCCCTGTCATTGATTACCCCCCTGTCATTGATTACCCCCCTGTAAAGCTCCATTCAGATGTCCGCATGATTTTTACGGATGCACTGATAGATGGATCGGATCCGCAAAACGCATCCGGACGTCTGAATGAAGCCTTACAGGGGCATGATCAATGACTGTGGTGATCACCCCATATAGACTCCCTGATCACCCCCCTGTAAAGCTCCATTCAGATGTCCGCATGATTTTTACGGATGCACTGATACATGGATCGGATCCGCAAAACGCATCCGGTCGTCTGAATGAAGCCTTACAGGGGCATGATCAATGACTGTGGTGATCACCCCCCCTGTCATTGATTACCCCCCTGTAAAGCTCCATTCAGATGTCCGCATGATTTTTACGGATGCACTGATAGATGGATCCGATCCGCAAAACGCATCCGGACGTCTGAATGAAGCCTTACAGGGGCATGATCAATGACTGTGGTGATCACCCCATATAGACTCCCTGATCACCCCCCTGTCATTGATCACCCCCCTGTCATTGATTACCCCCCTGTAAAGCTCCATTCAGATGTCCGCATGATTTTTACGGATGCACTGATAGATGGATCGGATCCGCAAAACGCATCCGGACGTCTGAATGAAGCCTTACACGGGCGTGATCAATGACTGTGGTTATCACACCATATAGACTCCCTGATCACCCCCCTGTCATTGATCACCCCCCTGTCATTGATCACCCCCCTGTCATTTATCACCCCCCTGTCATTTATCACCCCCCTGTCATTTATCACCCCCCTGTCATTTATCACCCCCCTGTCATTTATCACCCCCCTGTCATTTATCACCCCCCTGTCATTTATCACCCCCCTGTCATTTATCACCCCCCTGTCATTTATCACCCCCCTGTCATTTATCACCCCCCTGTAAGGCTCCATTCAGATATTTTTTTTGGCCCAAGTTAGCAGAATTTTTATTTTTTTTTCTTACAAAGTCTCATATTCCACTAACTTGTGTCAAAAAATAAAATCTCACATGAACTCGCCATACCCCTCACGGAATCCAAATGCGTAAAATTTTTTAGACATTTATATTCCAGACTTCTTCTCACGCTTTAGGGCCCCTAGAATGCCAGGGCAGTATAAATACCCCACATGTGACCCCATTTCGGAAAGAAGACACCCCCAGGTATTCCGTGAGGGGCATATTGAGTCCATGAAAGATTGAAATTTTTGTCCCAAGTTAGCGGAACGGGAGACTTTGTGAGAAAAAAATTAAAAATATCAATTTCCGCTAACTTGTGCCAAAAAAAAAAAATTTCTATGAACTCGCCATGCCCCTCATTGAATACCTTGGGGTGTCTTTCCAAAATGGGGTCACATGTGGGGTATTTATACTGCCCTGGCATTCTAGGGGCCCCAAAGCGTGAGAAGAAGTCTGGTATCCAAATGTCTAAAAATGCCCTCCTAAAAGGAATTTGGGCACCTTTGCGCATCTAGGCTGCAAAAAAGTGTCACACATCTGGTATCGCCGTACTCAGGAGAAGTTGGGGAATGTGTTTTGGGGTGTCATTTTACATATACCCATGCTGGGTGAGAGAAATATCTTGGTCAAATGCCAACTTTGTATAAAAAAATGGGAAAAGTTGTCTTTTGCCAAGATATTTCTCTCACCCAGCATGGGTATATGTAAAATGACACCCCAAAACACATTCCCCAACTTCTCCTGAATACGGCGATACCACATGTGTGACACTTTTTTGCAGCCTAGGTGGGCAAAGGGGCCCATATTCCAAAGAGCACCTTTAGGATTTCACAGGTCATTTACCTACTTACCACACATTAGGGCCCCTGGAAAATGCCAGGGCAGTATAACTACCCCACAAGTGACCCCATTTTGGAAAGAAGACACCCCAAGGTATTCCGTGAGGGGCATGGCGAGTTCCTAGAATTTTTTATTTTTTGTCACAAGTTAGTGGAAAATGATGATTTTTTTTTTTTTTTTTTTTTCATACAAAGTCTCATATTCCACAAACTTGTGACAAAAAATAAAAACTTCCATGAACTCACTATGCCCATCAGCGAATACCTTGGGGTCTCTTCTTTCCAAAATGGGGTCACTTGTGGGGTAGTTATACTGCCCTGGCATTCTAGGGGCCCAAATGTGTGGTAAGGAGTTTGAAATCAAATTCTGTAAAAAATGACCTGTGAAATCCGAAAGGTGCTCTTTTGAATATGGGCCCCTTTGCCCACCTCGGCTGCAAAAAAGTGTCACACATCTGGTATCTCCGTAATCGGGAGAAGTTGGGGAATGTGTTTTGGGGTGTCATTTTACATATACCCATGCTGGGTGAGAGAAATATCTTGGCAAAAGACAACTTTTCCCATTTTTTTATACAAAGTTGGCATTTGACCAAGATATTTATCTCACCCAGCATGGGTATATGTAAAAAGACACCCCAAAACACATTCCTCAACTTCTCCTGAATACAGAGATACCAGATGTGTGACACTTTTTTGCAGCCTAGGTGGGCAAAGGGGCCCACATTCCAAAGAGCACCTTTCGGATTTCACAGGTCATTTACCTACTTACCACACATTTGGGCCCCTAGAATGCCAGGGCAGTATAACTACCCCACAAGTGACCCCATTTTGGAAAGAAGAGACCCCAAGGTATTCGCTGATGGGCATAGTGAGTTCATGGAAGTTTTTATTTTTTGTCACAAGTTTGTGGAATATGAGACTTTGTATGAAAAAAAAAAAAAAAAAAAAATCATCATTTTCCACTAACTTGTGACAAAAAATAAAAAATTCTAGGAACTCGCCATGCCCCTCACGGAATACCTTGGGGTGTCTTCTTTCCAAAATGGGGTCACTTGTGGGGTAGTTATACTGCCCTGGTATTCTAGGGGCCCAAATGTGTGGTAAGGAGTTTGAAATCAAATTCAGGAAAAAATGAGGAGTGAAATCCGAAAGGTGCTCTTTGGAATATGGGCCCCTTTGCCCACCTAGGCTGCAAAAAAGTGTCACACATCTGGTATCCCCGTACTCAGGAGAAGTTGAGGAATGTGTTTTGGGGTGTCTTTTTACATATACCCATGCTGGGTGAGAGAAATATCTGGTCAAATGACAACTTTGTATAAAAAAATGGGAAAAGTTGTCTTTTGCCAAGATATTTCTCTCACCCAGCATGGGTATATATAAAATGACACCCCAAAACACATTCCCCACCTTCTCCTGAGTACGGAGATACCAGATGTGTGACACTTTTTTGCAGCCTAGGTGGGCAAAGGGGCCCATATTCCAAAGAGCACCTTTCGGATTTCACAGGTCATTTTTTACAGAATTTGATTTCAAACTCCTTACCACACATTTGGGCCCCTAGAATGCCAGGGCAGTATAACTACCCCACAAGTGACCCCATTTTGGAAAGAAGAGACCCCAAGGTATTCGCTGATGGGCATAGTGAGTTCATAGAAGTTTTTATTTTTTGTCACAAGTTAGTGGAATATGAGACTTTGTAAGGAAAAAAAAAAAAAAAAAAAAAAAATCATCATTTTCCGCTAACACAAAAAATAAAAAGTTCTATGAACTCACTATGCCCATCAGCGAATACCTTAGGGTGTGTACTTTCATAAATGGGGTCATTTGTGGGGTGTTTGTACTGTCTGGGCATTGTAGAACCTCAGGAAACATGACAGGTGCTCAGAAAGTCAGAGCTGCTTCAAAAAGCGGAAATTCACATTTTTGTACCATAGTTTGTAAACGCTATAACTTTTACCCAAACCATTTTTTTTTTACCCAAACATTTTTTTTTTATCAAAGACATGTAGAACTATAAATTTAGAGCAAAATTTCTATATGGATGTCGTTTTTTTTGCAAAATTTTACAACTGAAAGTGAAAAATGTCATTTTTTTGCAAAAAAAATCGTTAAATTTCGATTAATAACAAAAAAAGTAAAAATGTCAGCAGCAATGAAATACCACTAAATGAAAGCTCTATTAGTGAGAAGAAAAGGAGGTAAAATTCATTTGGGTGGTAAGTTGCATGACCGAGCAATAAACGGTGAAAGTAGTGTAGGTCAGAAGTGTAAAAAGTGGCCTGGTCTTTCAGGGTGTTTAAGCACTGGGGGCTGAGGTGGTTAAAGTGACGGGGCACTGTGGAGTTCACTGTTATGGGGTGTGTCGTCGATATCTTTTAACAACACACACAAACATTAAATGAAATAGATGAAATATACCCGTGTGAAGAGATTTTTATACTGATGACCCATTCTCAAGATCAGCTGTTTAAGAAGGCACCAGTGCTCCTGTGAGCGCCACGGTCTTCTCTGTGCTTATCAAGCACAGCGCCGTATATTGCATAGTGGCTGTGCTTGGTATCACACTAAGCCCCATAGAAGTGAATCTACAGCACTGTGCTTGGTAAGCAGGGAGAAGGCCGCAGCGCTCACAGGAGCATCAGTGCCTTCTCAAACAACTGATTGGCTGGGGTCCCAGGTGTTAGACCCCCACCGAACAGATACTGATGATCTATCCAGAGGATCTATGTAAATGTGGTTTCTGCAAATGAGAGAATCTATCATCATCCAAATAGCATACCCCTGGATCAAATTGAGGTTTGTTTTTGATAAACACCCCAACCCTTTGATGGGAAACATACTTAGGCTACTTTCACACTAGCGTTTTCAATTCCATTATTGAGATCCGTCATAGGATCTCAATAGAGGATGAAAACGCTTCCGTTTTGTCCCTATTCATTGTCAATGGAACAAAACTGAACGAAACTGAACGAAACGGAATGCACCAAAATGCATTTCGTTCCGTTTGGTTGCGCTCCCATAGCAGACAGAATAACGCGACGGATGGATCCGTAAAAACCACTAGTGTGAAAGTAGCCTTACCTACTCCCTGCTGAGTTCTGGATCCTGGGTCCAGGGTTTTCAGCATGGACAGGGTTATGGGGTTATGTGTGTAGCCAAAGACTGGCCTCAGCATTGACAAAAAAAATATAAGAAATGCACCAGACAATAAAAGGTTTGTGATAAACTAATGAAGAGATATCGGACAGAGGAAAGAATAGAAATGGACAATAACCTCACAGGAGCGCAACCAATGTTTCATCCACAGACTCCCACCTCTGCTGCAGTCTTCTTCCAAAGCTTTACGGTAGTGTAAGTGACTTGGGGGTTACTACGTTCAAAGCGTTTCATACGTATATAACCGGAAACTGACACAAAAGACACCCGGCCATAACAACTACACGCCGCGAACCGAGCGCGGGGATCTACAACGAGTCATGGAACGCAGAAAGCTAGGGGGATAAAATGTCGTTATTACTGTCTCGCTAACAGTCAAAGTAACTTGCATTCGCCCCCTGCTTTGTGGGCTTCTTGAACATGGCTGGTCTTCCGTTTTTTTCATACGTATCGGAGCTAATAACATACTGCAAGTAGCGTCCTCTTGTGTTTGCCAAAATGATATATGCGTAATTTGGAACACACAGATACAGAATGGAACCAACATTTGGAACGCAAATGCTTACAGTTTGACATGGATCCCAACGAATTAATCTCCTTGTTGTCTGAGCAGGTGTTGCTGGATATTAGGCAATTCCCGGGTTTACTGGTGAAGAATTCAGAAGAGACTGCTAGTGCTATTTCGGGCAGAGTTGGGTTTAGGAGAAAACACGAGTTTTTCGAGGTGGGAAAAAAATGATACTCTTTAGTCATCGTATTCAAATTTGTTATCATCTGCTATCATCCATTTCACGCTGGTTGTCTGTAGTACTGTTTGTAGCAAAGCAGGGAGCTCTACTTTCTATATCTCCTGAAATACACACATCATATCCATCAGCTATGTTTTTAAATCTGTGCAGTTTGGGGGTACAAAAAGTTTTCATTTATACAAGTTTATTTTATGTTGTGGATATACAAAAGATATGTCGGCCTTTTCAAAAAAACTATTTTGTTTTATATTCACTTTTTAAACAAACAAAAAAAATGTTCAGATAATTACCATTTTGTGTACTTATAGTTGAACCCGTTTGCATACCTGAATGTATGGAGCGGGCTTACAAGCAGAGTCCACATAATATTCAGCTGGTGACGGCTAAGCGCTGCTCCAATGTTTATAGACTAAAAATTCTGCTGTGAGTTCTGCTCCTCAATGAAATCCTGTTTGATACCTGGACAGAGGTAACTGAAAACCAGTGGTCTCATGCTTTGTCTATGGCAGGTCACATGACCGGTATGTTTTGTCCATTCAGTTATGGGAACATTATTGTGGACTATTATTGTGGATATACATATTTTTTTTTTTATAGACAGGGGCCTACTGCACTAATAAAACTGCATGAGCAGAATTTTTAACCCCTTCACGACCAGCACCGTACATTGAGAGGGGATGCCTGCCTTTTTCTTATTGATGATCTATCCTTTTGGAAAGGTTATCAGTATCTGATCAGTGGTGTTCTGACTGACACCCAGGGCCCACGCTGACCAGCTCTTTGAGAAGGCAGCGGAGCTTGCACTAGCACCACTGCCTTCTTACTGCTTTCCGCCGGCCAGTGACGCCACAACTATAGGTCTACAATAGCCGGACAACCCCATTTCAGGCACTGTGGGATAGTATGGCACACTGATAGGGCAGGCATAGAAGCTGTGCTTGCCCGATCAATGGCAGAGGCTTGGCTGTTACTAACAACTGAGCCTCTACTGTATCCGCCACCATTGCTAAAAACTGAGATGCCGGAGGGTTAATCCTTTAGGCCCCTTGCAGACGAGCGTGACAGATTCGGTCCGGATGAGTTCAGTGAAAAATGTGCGATTTTGCAAGCAAGTTCATTCAGTTTTGTATGCGATTGCGTTCAGTTTTTATCACGTGGGTGCAATGCGCACTGATGTGTTTTTCACAAGCGTGATAAAAAACTGAAGGTTTACAAACAACATCTCTTAGCAACCATCCGCAATTTTCATGCAGCCCCATTCACTTCTATGTGGCCAGCATTGCGTGAAAAAAACAGAATATGGCCTCATGCACACGAACGTATTTTCTTTCCGTTTCCGTTTTTTTGCGGACCGTATGCCGAACCTTTTATTTCAATGGGTCCGCAAAAAAAAAAGGGAAGTTACTCCCTGAGCATTCCGTTTCCGTATGTCCGTATTTCCGTTCCGCCAAAAAATAGAACTTGTCCTGTTATTGTCCGCATTATGGACAAGGATAGTACTGTTCTATTAAGGGCCAGCTGTTCTGTTCCACAAAATACGGAATGCACACGGACGTCATCCTTATTTTTTGTGGATTCTTTTTTTGCGGACCGCAAAATACATACGGTCGTGTGCATGAGGCCTATAGAACATGCTGCAATTTTCACACAATGCACAAGTGATGCGTGAAAAACAAAGCTCATATACACAGACCCATTGAAATGAATGGGTCCGGATTTAGTGTGGGTGCAATGCATTCGCATCACGCATTGCACCCGCGCGGAATACTTGTGTGAAAGGGGCCTTAGATGCCAAAGTCAATGCTCACTGCCGCAAGGGATTTGCTCCCAGCGATGAGATTGTGGGATGCTGATGGCCATTTAGGCAACCCAAGGCTTACAAAAGCCTTGGGGCCTGCCAGCTACGGAGGCATATGAGGCCCAGCTCTGACAGTCACAATGCATTACAATACACTATGTACTATAATACACTGTAAAAGGGATCAGTCACCCAAAAGTTGAAGTCCCCTAGTGGAACATAAAAAGTGATAATAAAGCACAACTTTCCACTCATCCACTCATCAACCCATTTACTATTGAAAAAAAAAATAGACAATAAGTATTGGCACATCCATACTGTCCGGCTCTAAAAAAAATATCATATAATCTACCATGTCAGCTGAACTTCGTAAAAAAAGATATGTATAAAAAACGGTGCCAGAAAAGCCATTTTATAGTCACCCCGCCTCCTAAAAAACATAGGAGAAGATTTATCAAACTGGTGTAAAGTAGAACTGGCTTAGTTGCCCATAGCAGCCAATCAGATTCTTCCTTCCATTTTCCAAAGTAGCTGAAAAAAATGAAAGGTGGAATCTGGTTGCTATGGGCAAGTAAGCCAGTTCTGCAAAACTTTGTATGTACCTTAACCACCTAACAGCCTGAATCCAGCTGGGGCTGTGGGAAAAGCACTGTCAGCGCATGCCATGTTTGTCTCAACAGCACAGGGGAGAAGGAGGCAGTCCCTGTCCCCTGTGCTGCTGCCACCAATGGGCTGATAGAAGCGAGGAGGAGGGGCTGTGGCTACTGCGCCATCAATGAATATAGTTTATGCTAATACAAACGCAGGCTGCGCTTTGGGTGCAGCACCTGAGGGGTTAATAGTGGCGGATCGCAGTGCGCAGTCATAGAGGCTGGGTATGGGATATGGCCGGCACCCGCAGCGCAGCCTGCGTTTGTATTAAGCATAAACTATATTCATTGGTGGCACAGTGCACCGAACCCCCCCCCCCAAACCCAGTATTATAAAGTAGAATCATTGGTGGCGCAGTGCGCGCCCCAAGTATTATTATCATTGGTGGCAGTGGCACCAATCGGCAGTGGCAGTTCCGATCGGAGCCCCAGCAGTGTAAGCCTGGGGCTCCGATCGGTTACCATGGCAGCCAGGACGCTACTGATAGAGCTCTATCAGGGTGAATAGGACAAGGGATGAAAGATCCCAGGTTCTAGCCCCTAAGGGGGGAAATATTATTAAATAAACTGTAAAAAGAAAAGTTAAAAAAACAAACCCCAAAATATTAAGTTTAAATCACCCCCTTGCCCAATTTTACATATAAAATATATAAACAATAAAAAAAAAATGACATATCGCCACGGACAAAAAAGTGCGAACTATTAAAATATTAAAAAATATCTCCTATGCGGTGAACGCCGTACCAGAAAAAAAAAAAAAAAAACTTGCTATTTGCCATTTTTTAGTCACCATGTCCCGACAAAAATTAGGTTAGGACTGTTCTATTATGGTCCAGACGTTCCATAAAATCTGGAATGCACGTGGCTTTTTTGGTGTTTTATTTTTTTCACGTGGTATCGAGTATCGCAATACTTTTTTATGGTATTGAAATTGAGTCGAAATTTTGGTATCGTGAGAACCCTAGGTAAGACGTGTTTTTTTTTGTTTTTTGTTTAGTTTTTGTTTTATACCATAATTATATGTATTTTAAAAATGGCTCCTTGATATTTTTTTTTTAGTCTGGAGCCCTGTACATGCATGTGGGAATGCGGTAAGGCACCACATTACCCCACATACATGTACGTGATTTTGCGGGAAGGGGTTAAGCCGAATATTGCTGCAACATCGGGTGCAAGGTCGGTCACTTAAAATCTGGTTAGGGGAATTAGAATCACATATTGCTAACAGAACCCCGAGGGAGCAGCTACTGGAAGCGATACCTACAACGTTGAAAGCAGTAGACTTTATTTCGGATGCATCGGCTGACTCTCTAAGGTTATCGGCCAGAGCGGCAGCATTGTCAAACTCGGCTACAAGATCCCTTTGGCTGAAGGGATGGAAGGCAGATGTCGCTTCTAAGGCCTCATGCACACGAACGTTTTTTTTCACGGTCCGCAAAAACAGGGTCCGTAGGTCCGTGATCCGTGACCGTTTTTTCGTCCGTGGGTCTTCCTTGATTTTTGGCGGATCCACGGACATGAAAAAAAAGTCATTTTGGTGTCCGCCTGGCCGTGCGGAGCCAAACGGATCCGTCCTGAATTACAATGCAAGTCAATGGGGACGGATCCGTTTGACGTTGACACAATATGGTGCCATTTCAAACGGATCCGTCCCCATTGACTTTCAATGTAAAGTCCGGAGTCCCTTTTATACCATCAGATCGGAGTTTTCTCCAATCCGATGGTATATTTTAACTTGAAGCGTCCCCATCACCATGGGAATGCCTCTATGTTAGAATATACTGTCGGATATGAGTTAGATCGTGAAACCTCATTTCCGACAGTATATTCTAACACAGAGGCGTTCCCATGGTGATGGGGACGCTTCTAGTTAGAATATACTACAAACTGTGTACATGACTGCCATCCGATCTCTTACAGGGGGCCGTGATCAGCACAATTAACCCCTCAGGTGCTGCACCTGAAGGGGTTAATTGTACTATCATATCCCCCTGTAAGAGATCAGGGCTGCCAGGCAGCAGGGGGCAGACCCCCCCCCCCCTCCCCAGTTTGAATATCATTGGTGGCCAGTGCGGCCCCCCCCCCCCCTTCCTCCATTGTAATAAATCGTTGGTGGCACAGTGTGCGCCCCCCCTTCCTCCCTCTATTGTAATAATTCGTTGGTGGCACAGTGTGCCCCCCCCCCCCGCCTCCCCCCCCCTTCCTCCCTCTATTGTAATAATTCGTTGGTGGCACAGTGTGCGCCCCCCCCCCCCCCCCCTTCCTCCCTCTATTGTAATAAATTGTTGGTGGCAATCATTGGCCCCCCTCCCTCTATAGCATTAACAACATTGGTGGCCAGTGTGCGGCCTCCCATCTTGCGCCCCCCCCCCCCCCCCCCGATCATTGGTGGCAGCGGGTTACTAGCAATAGTACAAGATTCATACTTACCTGGGAGCTGTCATGTTCGTGTCCGGCCGGGAGCTCCTCCTACTGGTAAGTGACGGTTCATTTAGCAATGCGCCGCACAGACCTGAGGCTGTCACTTACCAGTAGGTGGAGCTCCCGGCCGGACACGAACATCGCAGCAGCAGGTAAGTATTAATCTTCTACTATTGTACTATTGCTAAGTAACCATGGCAACGAGGACTGTAGTAGCGTCCTGGTTGCCATGGTTACCGATCGGAGCCCCAGCGATTAAACTGGGACTCCGATCGGAACTCCGCTGCCACCAATGATGATGGGGGGGAGGGGGGGGGAGATGGGAGGCTGCCCACTGGCCACCAACGTTGTTAATGCTATAGAGGGGGGGGGGCAATGGGGGGCGCACACTGTGCCACCAACGATTTATTACAATAGAGGGAGGAAGGGGGGGGGGGCGCACACTGTGCCACCAACGAATTATTACAATAGAGGGAGGGGGGGGGGGCCGCACTGGCCACCAATGATATTCAAACTGGGGAGGGGGGGGGGGGGTCTGCCCCCTGCTGCCTGGCAGCCCTGATCTCTTACAGGGGGATATGATAGTACAATTAACCCTTTCAGGTGCCGCACCTGAAGGGGTTAATTGTGCTGATCACGGCCCCCTGTAAGAGATCGGGTGCTGCCAGGCAGCAGGGGGCAGTCTTGTACACAGTTTGTAGTGTATTCTAACTAGAAGCGTCCCCATCACCATGGGAACGCTTCTGTGTTAGAATATACTGTCGGTTCTGAGTTTTCACGAAGTGAAAACTCAGCTTTGAAAAAGCTTTATGCAGACGGATCTTCGGATCCGTCTGTATAAAAACTAACCTACGGCCACGGATCACGGACACGGATGCCAATCTTGTGTGCATCCGTGTTCTTTCACGGACCCATTGACTTGAATGGGTCCGTGAACCGTTGGCCGTGAAAAAAATAGGACAGGTCATATTTTTTTCACGGCCAGGAAACACGGATCACGGATGCGGCTGCAAAACGGTGCATTTTCCGATTTTTCCACGGACCCATTGAAAGTCTATGGGTCCGCGAAAAAAAACGGAAAACGGCACAACGGCCACGGGTGCACACAACGGTCGTGTGCATGAGGCCTAAGTCTAAGTTGTGTGCCCTTCCTTGCCAGGGAAATTTTTTATTCGGCCCGGCACTAGATGACATATTGGACAAAACATCTGATAGGAAGAATGGATTCCCCGTGCCCTCCTTTCCTAAGCAGAGAAAGCCATTTTGGTTTAGAGATAAAAAGGAGGAGGCTAGAGTCCAAAAGAAAGGCAATGAGTGCAGAAGAGATAAATCAAATGGACTTTTGTTTAAGTCCAAGCCCCAGTCTTCCAGCGTTTCTAAGCAATAACGCCAGGTCTCAGGTGGGGGGTCGACTGTCTTTATTCTTTCAAGCCTGGCAAAATATCACATCAAGTACATGGGTAAAAGATATAATAAAGGAAGGATACAGAGTTGAAAAGGCCCCTATAACGCTACATTACCCTACTTCGTGAGATTTCCCTACCTCCTAACTTCCGGTCGCACCGGAAATGACGTGAGGAGGCATGCCGGAGTTGTGCTGATCTTCACATGCGCAAAACGACAGTTTAGGGAAAATCTCACAGCGGAGTTCAGCTGCAAACCGGAACACTGCGCATGCGCCGGAGAGCCTCAGTAGGGAAATATAACGGCCCAGTGCGCAAGCGCGGCTAACTCCAGAACATCCATCCGATCTCCCTACCCCCACACTGCGCAGGCAGACAATAAATATATATATATATATATATATATATATATATATATATATATATAGTGAGACAGTGACAGGTCTCACGCAGGATAGAGGCAAGGAAGGGGTGGATAGTTCGGTCCACACCCCTATTCCACCACAAGCGAGACCAGCTGGAAGTAATCAGGCTGGCACAAAGCACCTCCCAGGGTGTCAGCAAGGGGGGAGTGTGTTGCCTGTGGACAGAGGCCTGGAGGCTCTGTGTGGTCCAAGCCAGGAGGGCTGAGAGACCACTATTCCCCATGTGTGCTGAGACACTGAACTGGAGACAGTAGGCGTACTTTGCTCTGTACAGCCAGGAGGCTGTGGGACATTGGCTGAGAAAGCCGCTTGTGTTCACAGGGTGTGAACAAGGACTTAGGTGAGTCAGGAATATTACAGTATGTTTAGTTAGAGCCTGGACGAAGTAAGGTAATGTAACGTTACACCCCCTCCGGAAAGGTTAAAAATGATGGCTTTAGACCAGCACTCTCCAAAGCAGGCTGCGTTATTAGGAGAAATAAGAAATCTCCGGGACAAGTCAGTTCTAGTCCCAGTTTCTACAGAATAAGGCTTATTGCACACGACAGTATATTTTCACGGTCCGCAAAACCGTTTTTTCGTCCGTGGGTCTTCCTTGATTTTTGGAGGATCCACGGACATGAAAAAAAAGTCGTTTTGGTGTCCGCCTGGCCGTGCGGAGCCAAACGGATCCGTCCTGAATTACAATGCAAGTCAATGGGGACGGATCCGTTTGACGTTGACACAATATGGTGCAATTTCAAACGGATCCGTCCCCCATTGACTTTCAATGTGAAGTCAGGAGTTAATATACCATCGGATCGGAGTTTTCTCCAATCCGATGGTATATTTTAACTTGAAGCGTCCCCATCACCATGGGAACGCCTCTATGTTAGAATATACCGTCGGATTTGAGTTACATCGTGAAACTCAAATCCGACAGTATATTCTAACACAGAGGCGTTCCCATGGTGATGGGGACGCTTCAGGTTAGAATATACTAAAAGAACTGTGTACATGACTGCCCCCTGCTGCCTGGCAGGTGCTGCCAGGCAGCAGGGAGCAGACCCCCTCCCGCCCCCCCCCCCCCCCCCTGTAGTTAACACATGTGTGGCCGGCCCCCCCCCCCCTCCCCTGTAGTTAACACATTGGTGGCCAGTGTGGCCGGCCCCCCCCCCCCTCCCCTGTAGTTAACACATTGGTGGCCAGTGCGGCCGGCCCCCCCCCCTCCCCTGTAGCTAACTCATTGGTGGCCAGTGGGCCCCCCCCTCCCTCCCCTGTAGTTAACTCGTTGGTGGCCAGTGGGCCTTCTCCCCTCCCTCCCCCTCCTAATTAAAATCTCCCCCCTATCATTAGTGGCAGCGGAGTGTACCGATCGGAGTCCCAGTTTAATCGCTGGGGCTCCGATCGGTAACCATGGCAACCAGGACGCTACTGCAGTCCCAGTTGCCATGGTTACTTAGCAATTTGTAGAACCATTATACTTACCTGCGAGCTGCGATCTCTGCGTCCGGCCGGGAGCTCCTCCTACTGGTAAGTGACAGGTCCGGCCGGGAGCTCCTCCTACTGGTAAGTGACAGGTCATGTCACTTACCAGTAGGAGGAGCTCCCGGACGGACCTGTCACTTACCAGTAGGAGGAGCTCCCGGCCGGACGCAGAGATCGCAGCTCGCAGGTAAGTATAATGGTTCTACAAATTGCTAAGTAACCATGGCAACCGGGACAGCAGTAGCGTCCTGGTTGCCATGGTTACCGATGGGAGCCCCAGCGATTAAACTGGGACTCCGATCGGTACACTCCGCTGCCACCAATGATAGGGGGGGAGATTTTAATTAGGAGGGGAGGGAGGGGAGAGGGCCCACTGGCCACCAACGAGTTAACTACAGGGGAGGGAGGGGGGCCCACTGGCCACCAACGAGTTAACTACAGGGGAGGGGGGGGGCCGGCCGCACTTGCCACCAATGTGTTAACTACAGGGGGGGGCCCACTGGCCACTAATGTGTTAACTACAAGGGAGGGAGGGGGGGGGGGGCGGCCGCACTGGCCACCAATGTGTTAACTACAGGGGGGGGCTGCCCACTGCTGCCTGGCAGCACCTGCCAGGCAGCAGGGGGCAGTCATGTACACAGTTCTTTTAGTATATTTTAACCTGAAGCGTCCCCATCACCATGGGGACGCCTCTGTGTTAGAATATACTGTCGGTTCTGAGTTTTCACGAAGTGAAAACTCAGCTATGAAAAAGCTTTTATGCAGACGGATCTTCGGATCCGTCTGTATAAAAAGTAACCTACGGCCACGGATCACGGACACGGATGCCAATCTTGTGTGCATCCGTGTTCTTTCACGGACCCATTGACTTGAATGGGTCTGTGAACCGTTGGCCGTGAAAAAAATAGGACAGGTCATATTTTTTTCACGGCCAGGAAACACGGATCACGGATGCGGCTGCAAAACGGTGCATTTTCCGTTTTTTCCACGGACCCATTGAAAGTCAATGGGTCCGCGAAAAAAAAAGGGAAAACGGCACAACGGCCACGGGTGCACACAACGGTCGTGTGCAGGAGGCCTAAATAGGGGAGTGGTTTTATTCAACTATCTTAATTGTCCCCAAGCCGAATGGGTCTTATTGGACAATAATAAACCTGAAGGACCTAAATTTATATTTAACGTATCAGAAATTTCGGATGGAATAGAGATCATGAACAATTCTTCATCTATTTCCCAATTACTTCAATAGATAACAAGTACGCCTATTATCACGTGCCCATACATCCCTCGTCTCAGAAATTTCTCAGGTTAGCAGTGCGGATAGAAGTCAATTCTTCATCTACAGTTCAGAGCTCTCCCCATTGGAATATCTCTGGCATCGAGAATTTTCACGAAACTGATTGCAGAGGTGATGGCACAAATAAGGAGATCGGACATTATAGTTATACCGTACCTAGACGACCTTCTTGTGGTAGGGCAGTCTCAGAGTTCCCTTTCAGCCTAAATTAAGTAAGTGTTAATTGATGGGCTTGGGTTGGATAGTGAACTGGGAAAAATCATGTCTGACGCCAAGTTACCGCTGCACCTTCCTAGGAATTCTGCTAGATTCCTTATCCCAAAAGTCCTACCTCCCGGAGGAGAAGTGCCTTTCAATACAGCAAAGGATAGGGGAATTCAGCAAAACCAGGGTGACTACTCTAAGGGAGGCCATGTCAGTTCTAGGTTTGATGACATCATGTATACCGGCGGTAAAATGGCCGCAGTTCAGGTCCAGGAGTCTTCAGGTGCACATTCTATCTCATTGGAACAAGGAGCTGTTATCCCTAGATTACAAATGTCTGATTCCCATGTCAGTAAGGGATTTCCTTTTGTGGTGGACAAGGACAGAAAACCTAAGTCAGGGAGTGGAATGGATAAAGGACAATCCTTTAATAATCACAACAAATGACAGCCCACAGGGATGGGGGGACTCACTCAGTTTTGGAGTTTTCCCAAGGTCAGTGGTAAGTGTTTCAAAGCCAACAGTCCCAGAATTGCAGAGAGCTGAGGGCAATATATTGTGTGTAACGGATCTCCTGGCACCACGACCGGGTACCTCCGTCGATGGATGCTCCTAGCGCTTCCCGAGGACTCTAAGCACTCCACTTAACCCCATAACCGCCACAGACCCCACGAACCGCCGAAGCTTGGTTGAGGTCTCTCCGTCTCCTACCCACCCTGGACCTACGACAAGGCTCCAGGCTCCAGTGGGTGAATCTCTCCTAAATCCAGAGAGCAGGAACAGCTCTTACTAGTAGTTATAGCCAGGGGAGTATAGCAAATCTTCAGCGTATAGCAATGAGACGAGGCTCTATGTTAAATGTAAAACAGGAACTCTTTATTGAACACACAACATTGACTTCTATACACATTTTACAACAAGGGTACCACCCCCGTGAACCTGGTTGGGAACTGAGGGCATGACATAGCAGCCAATCCTGTACAGTTTAAACACAAAAACTAACCCTATTCAACAAACACAATGGCATTGTCTGGGACGCAATTAACAAACACACTGACATTGTCTTTGACGCAATCAACAATGAGCATGCAAACAGACCTCTTCACCCCCTCCATAATGAATGAATGGGAAGAGGAGACACATGTGATGGGATTATCTCCTGAGTGTATCATATGGTGATCTACTCATCTACGAGTCGGCTGCTATTATAATCAACTATCTTAATCCCATCACTAACACAATCAGTGGGAGTCTCAGTGCAGAGTTAACCCTTTTTGTGTTGCTGAATCCACACCATGCCTTTTTAATGGGCCATAGGAAATATGTGGCATATAAATTACACACATAAATCAGGGTTCATAGTTCCTTGTAACCCCAAAAGGTCTTAGGGGGTCGCTATAGTTCTCGGTCCATAGTCTGTAGGAAGGAGGCTGGCCCTCAGGCTTCTCCAGCAGCCCCAGTGACGGTTCAGTCCGTCACAGTGCTCTAAAAGAATGTTCTCCCTCCCTAATAGACAGTCATGTCTGGATTCTGTCAGACAGTGCGACAGCGGTAGGGGGGTACGAAATCACCTCAGTTACTGGATCTGACGTCCAAGATTTTCCAAATACTAGAAGGGAGAGTGCTTTCGCTTTCAGCAGTGCACCTAAAAGGCTCAGAGAACTGTCAAGCAGACTTTCTGAGCAGGCACAAGATCAGTCAGGGCGAATGATGCCTTTGCCAGGAAGTATTCGACAAGATGCATCTGTGGGGGACTCCATCAATAGACCTTTTTGCTTCCAGAAAAAAAACAAATCTCGCAAGAGGTTTTTTTTTTCTCTCAGGCCCAGGGGATAGATGCTCTGTCTCAACCTTGGGGCAGGGATCTGGTTTACTCATTTCCGTCTCACTCTTTTGCCCAAGGTAATCCAGAAAATAAAGAGGGAGGAGGCAACAGTAATTCTAAAAGCACCCTATTGGCCCAAAAGAGTATGGTTTACTTTGTTAAAGAGAACCTGTCACCTCAAAAACGCATATAAAACCGCTAGCATTACCTTATATTAGCCCCCAGTCTGTTTATTAATCATGAGTTTGATCTGGTAATCTAATGCTCTGTACATGACAAAAACTATGTTTTAAGCGCCATCAACGTCATCTTGCCGATCAGCCTGAAGTGAAGGGGGCAGCGGCCTCCTTGCTACAAGTCAAGATAAGTACGACCCCCTAGCCATTCCCTCTTGTATGTGATTGACATCCTGCAGTACGGCCTGGGATCGTGTAAGTCTCGCGCATGCACGGTGTGCTGATGAAACCTGGCTAACTGCGGGAGCCAGAGGCGGGATTGCGCAGCAACAAGGAGCTCACCGTGCATGCGAGAGACTAACTCGATCCCAGGCCGCACTGCAGGATATCAATCACACACAAGAGGGGATGGTTAGGGGTGTGCTTATCTTGACTTGAAGCAAGGAGGCCACTGCCCCTTTGACTTCAGGCTAACCGGCAAGATAGCGCTGATGTCGCTTAAAACATTGTTTTTGTCATGTATGGCAGATTTCCGGATCAAACTCATGATTAATAACAGACTGGGGGCTACTTTCAGGTAATGCTGGCGGTTTTATATGCATTTTTGAGGTGACAGGTTCCCTTTAACCTGTTCGCTACCAGCGCCGTACATGTACGGCACTGAAGCGATGTGTAAACATGGCGCCCGCTCGCATGTGTTTCAAACAGCAGAGACCTGCGGCTAATTACCGTGACTGCAATAATGCCAATCGCGGTAATTTAAATGCTTTAGCTGCCGTGACAAAGTGAGCTTCCTGCATCTAAATGAGCAAAAACCCGGAAGCTTGGGCTTCCTACCGATGCCCCGTGTGGCCAGGGGGCATCTGTACTTGCGCTGGACACTTTCAGCCTCGCTGAAAGTTTTCATGCTGCAATTCTTATTTTATCCAGGATAAGAAATTAGCAAAATCGAGTTTAAATGGCATTTTAAAAATCCCTGATGGACCAAAATGAAAAACTAAAAAACATAATTTATAGGCTCGTATATGAGCCACAAAGTCATCACAAAAAAATGTTTAAAAAGTTAAAAAAAAATACCCACCTTTCCCTATAATTAAAAAATAATTGCCTAAAATAACAATAAATATAAACATCATGGGTAACACTGTGACCGAAAACACCGATACTATTAAAATAGAAAAAAAAATTCAAATACGGCAAATGCCGTAACGGGAAAAAAAGGTCAAAATGGCCGATTTGCCATTTTTGTTATTGTTTCTCTTACACCAAAAAAATGTAATAAAATGTGATCAAAAAGTCACACACACACCAAAATGGTATCAATAAAAACTACAGATTGTTTCGCAAAAAATAAGCCCATAAACAGCTCAGTAGATATAAGTAAAAAAAAGTTATGGGGGTCAGAATATGGTGATGTAAAAAAAAAAATAATTATCAAAGTTTAAATGTATTTCTACACTATTTCGACATAAAGAACCTATACATACTGTATGGGGTATTGTTGTAATCAAACTGACCCAGAGAATGAAGGGCATGGGTCAGTTTTGCTGTAAACAAAACGCAGTGGGAACAAAACCCGTAAAACGGTGGAGGAATTGCAGTTTTATTTTTCAATTCCACCCCATTTGGAATTTTTTTACCACTTCCCACTACATTTTATGCCTTAATTAATGGTGGCATTAGAAAGTACAACTCGTCCCGCAAAAAATAAGCCCTCATACAGGTATGTGACCGGAAATCTAAAAAGGTTATGGCTCGAGGAAAATAGGAAAGAAAAATGAAACCGCAAAAACAAAAACACCTCTGGTATCCTAAGCCCTCTTTCACACTGGCGCAATGCCAGTGTGACATGCAGGAAAAGATACGGGTGCTTTGCGGGAAAATGCACAATTTTTTTCCCAGCGAGTGCAGAGCGTTTTAATGCATTTTGCATGCGCGTGAGAAAAATCGGCATGTTTGGTACCCGAACCCTGGACTTCTTCACAGAAGTTCGGGTTTGGGTTAGGTGTTGTGTAAATTTTATTTTCCCTTGTAACATGGTTATAAGGGAAAATAGCATTCTTAATACAGAATGCTTAGTAAAATGTCTATTGAGGGGTTAAAAATAATAAACAAATTTTACTCATCCCATCCACTTGGTCGCCTAGCGGATCTCCTCTTCTTTCTTCAGGACCTGGTAAAGGACCTTTGACGTCACTGTGCTCATCACATGATCCATCACCATTGTGATGGATCATGTGATGGACCATGTGATGAGCCCAGTGACGTCACCAAAGGTCCTTTTCCCCCAGATCATCAAAGAAGAAGAAAGATAAGCCGGGCTGCGTGAACAAGTGGTTATTTTTATTTTTTTAACCCCTCCATCCCTATTTTACTAAGCATTCTGTATTAAGAATGCTATTATTTTCCCTTTATAACCATGTTATAAGGGAAAATAATAAGGATCGGGTCCCCATCCCGATTGTCACCGAGCAACCATGCGTGAAAATCGCACCGAATCCGCACTTTCTTGCAGCCCCTTCACTTCTATGGGGCCTGCGTTGCGTGAAAAACGCACAATATAGAGCATGCTGCGATTTTCACACAACACACAAGTGATGCGTGAAAATCACCGCTCATGTGCACAGCCCCATAGAAATTAATGGGTCCGGATTCAGTGCGGGTGCAATGCGTTCACCTCGCGCATTGCACTGGCACGGAAAACTTACCTGTGTGAAAGAGGCCTAGGGGTTAAGGAAGCTGTCTCTTTCAGATCCCTGGCTACTTCCAGAGAAAGAGGATTTGTTGTTCCAGGGGCCCCTTCGTCATCTCGAGATAGGGAAATTACATTTAGTAGCCTGGATATTGAGAGGGAATTCCTTAAGTCCAGGGGTTTGTCAGAGCAGGTAGTAGAACCTCTCCTAGCCAGCAGCAATAAAATTACCTCTGATATTTATATGAGGATCTGGAAAACCTTTATTCTTTTTGCTAGGTCGGATCTGGATCTGTCAGCCCCTCCAGATGTTCCATAAATTTAAATATTTTTGTAGGAAGGTCTCAATAAAAAAATTAAAGTCTAGCACGTTAAAGGTTCAGGTTTCAGCCCTTAGTGCTCTGTTTGACTTTGATTTGGCAGCTCATCCCTGGATTAAAAGTTTCATAAAGGCATCTATCAGGCTAAATCCTTTTATTAAACCCAGATCATCGCCCTGGGATTTAAATGTTGTACTTTCTATGCTAACCCAAAGTCCATTTGAACCTTTAGATTCAATCTCTATGAAGATGTTGTCTTACAAGACAGCTTTCCTGGTGGGCATTACGTCAGCCAGATGGGTAGGGGAGATTTCTGCCCTGTCTACTTCCTTCCCCCCTTATACCTCTGTCTTGGAAGACAGGATTGTTTTTAGACCAGATCCTGCTTTTCTTCCAAAGGTAGTTTCCGATTTGCATAGGTCTCAGGAAATCATTTTGCCCTCTTTCTGCCAAAATCCCAAAAACGAAGGGGAAGAGAGGTTCCATACACTAGATGTAAGGAGAAGTGTGTAGGTACTTAGAGTCCACCAAAGAATGGAGAAAAGCCCCTCAGTTATTTATTCAATTTCGGGGTACTAACAGGGGTCTAAAAGTTACAAGTCGTACTATAGCCAGGTGGATAATGAGAACAATAGGTTTAGCCTATTCGGCGGTTCTTCAGGCTCCTACGGGGTTCTCGGTCCACTCCACGAGAGCTATAGTTTCTTCCTGGGCAGAGAAAGGCTGTGCCACCATTGACCAAATTTGTAGAGCTGTTACCTGGAGCTCTCCAAACACCTTTTACAAACATTATAGATTGGATCTATCTTCTGGTCAAGACTTGGCCTTCAGGAGGAAAGTCTTGCAGGCGGTGGTCCCACCCTAGATTTATGTAGTCTAATCTCTCACATGTGTTCTCATGGGGCGTAATAGAAATACATTGATTACTCTTACCAGTAATCTGTTTTCCATGAGCCCATGACAGGGCTCCAGACTAAAGAAAATATCAAGGAGCCATTGGCTCCTAACCTAAAAAATATAGGAGCCAAATTACATTTTTAGTTGCCCAATTTAAAATACATATAATTACGGTATAATAAAAAATCGATTTCGATACCATAAAAAAGCATTGCGATACCATGTTATAAAAATAAAACCCCAAAAAAATCTGCGTGCATTCCGCATTTTATGGAACGTCTGGACCATAATAGAACAGTCCTAACCTAATTTTTGTTGGGACAAGGTGACTAAAAAAAGGGCAAATTGTTACGGTGTTCACCACATAGGAGATATTTTTTAATATTTATACTTTTTCCGACGTGGCGATATGTAATATGTTTATTTTTTTATTGTTTATATATTTTATATGTAAAATTGGGATAGGGGGTGATTTTAAACTTTTAGTATTTTGGTGTTTTTTTTTGTTTTTT